>NC_063263.1:5750000-7150000 GCF_019578655.1 Ricinus communis | reverse complement strand
AATTTCTAACCTCCTCCTTTATGTTACAGGTCAATGCGTATGACTCTGTTCATGTTGTCGATGCTTTATATCACTCCAAATACTTTTTGACCTCATTGGCAAGCGTCCAAGACCTTGATCCACATTCAGTGCAGAAGTCCTCAGAGAGAAATAAAGGTTCAGTTTCCTGGTCAGAAAGTCATGATGTTGTTGGCACTAGTTCACGGAGAGAAGCAATTGTGAGTGATAACTGTGTGCACAAAGTTACTATCCTTAATCTTCCTGATGAGGATGGGCCCTTGACTGAAACACAATGGACCAATGTGCATGGAGGCAGCTTGCAAGAGAATGTTTTACCAAAACAAAATAATGACATTATTACTCAAAAATTATCCTCAAATGAATTACATATGCCCATTTTGCCATGGATCAATGGAGATGGGAGCATGAACAAAGTTGTCTACAATGGACTTGTACGCCGTGTTCTTGGCATTGTGATGAGAAATCCGGGCTTACTAGAGGTACATGGTTCTTTTTCTTTTTAGTGATTACAAATCCTAACTCCAATTTGTATGTATCCTAAATACTGTAAAATTTTTTATTACAAATCCTAACTGCAATCTCTATGCAACCTAAATATTGTTAAACTTTTCCATTGTTTGCAATCATACATTTACAACTTCCTAGCACAATGTAACAGGTACCAAACTTTATCATAGAAATTAACGTGTTAAATATTGATTTCAAAGCAAATTTTGGATTTTCTTGATATTTGAGTATTTTAGCACTGGTGTGAATTTCTTCATTGTTATGTGAATTTTTGCCATTTTGTTGATGGGTTTAGCTCCTAAAGCCATTTATACTTTGATGGAGATTTCTAAAATATATTGGAAGCTTCAATTTGAAGAAGTGCTTTTGTTGAGAAGTAAAGTATAGCTTTAATTATTTTTTTCTGACCTCCTTCCTCTCTTATTTTTGTGTCACAGGAAAATATCATCCACCAAATTGATGTGTTGAATCCCCAGGTATATATTATATCTTAGCTCTAAATGGTTTGATGGTACAAAAAATATGGAAGAGAGAGAGAGAGAGCTTATCTAGGGGAACATTTAAATTAAGAATGGGCTTATGCAACTCTGCATGACATTTCCTTCTCTCTACATCCATAACTTACGTTCAATGTTTCCGATTCTCTTTTTAGAGCTGCAAGAGTCTGTTAGAGTTGATGATTTTGGATAAACACGTCATTGTGAGAAAGATGCATCAGACTACATCAAGTGGGCCCCCCGCCTTGCTGCAAACTCTTCTTGGGAGCAGCATCAGAGAATCAAAGTCAGTATACCGTAAGCATTTCTTTGCAAATCCCATGAGTGCATCGATGCTGTAGGAGAGTTGTAGCCTTCTTCATGCATCGGTTTTTCTTTGGACGAACCAAGTTTTATTTATAACGTTGATGATGCTGCTAAATACAGGTTTCATTGGCTAGGGTCTGTAACTTTAGGGTCACTAGGAGTTGAAAACATATGTACGATACAGCTCTGCATTTCTAGCATTCATAGTTGGTTGTATCTATTTGCAGCAAAATACTCGAAATGTACAGTCCAACATTTTTGCCTAATGATATACATATACATGGCCAGAGAATATTATCCTGCAGAATCTATCCAAGTTCCAGTCTCAATTTGTCTTCTAACACGGCATTGAACCAAATGATTATTAGGCAGTTCTCTATGCTAAGACCATGTTTGACAGGACGTAACGAAGTATGTAATGGAACTGTTATTCTGTTACATATTTTATTATTTTATGTAATAGTATAAAAACATGTGATGTTTGTAACCATAATAAATAAATATATTATCTAATTAATTACTTTAAGTTTGTTGTAAAACTCAATACACAAAAATATGTAAATTATTTAAATATTTTTATTTCATACTTTTTTTGTTAATGTAGTTTCGACCCTTGTAATCGCTACTACCATTCACTGCTATCATTATTCGGTCATTGATTATAATCGCTACTACCATTCACTGCGACTGATGACTAGATTGCAGCTGCTAGTTACTAAATTCTGGTGGTCCAATTTGGGCGGATCTTGTTGTACTCCGGTCACCAGTTCCGGCGGCATTCGTCGGACTCCAACCACCGTAAAGGTTTAAAAGAATTAATAAATTTAATGATTTTTTAATGACTTATAATATTTTATATTTATATTAATTATTATAAATAAATTAAATATTGAAAAAAAATTATAGTTACATTCCTTATATTTTTCTACGATAACAAAAAATGATAATAATATGATTATTACGTTACCATTATATTATGATTGTCATTATATTACATTACTTTGTAAATATTCTTTCTTTTTCACCTCTCTCTCTCTTCTTTTCCAAAAACCTGATTGTTTTGGTTTCTGCATGTTTTGTTTTCTCATGATTGATGGTTATAATTTAAGCTAAATTTATGATTTGACAAGCAAAAAGAGGGTTGATGACTGATTGATTGTTATAATTTAATTTTATTTTTAATCTTAAGATTACCCTTATGAATGTGCAGATGTTATATTCAATCTAATCTGTAAAACTTTTAAAATGCATATTCATGAATCTAAATTTGTGAAGTCTGATTAAATCCATGGATATAAATTTTAAAACATCTAGAATGAACTTTACTGTTTATGGTGTCACTGAAGATGGCTAGTAAACGGAATCGAACATCCGATTTGGTGGATGATCACTTTGTTTACGAGGATGAATCTCCAATCATCTGAGTTTGTTTATATATTTACTTACTTTCACACGCTGTCTGCGATATTTTATTTATATTCTTTCTTTCTTTCTTTCTTTTTTGCTTTTGTGGTATTATTATTTTCTTTTGTCTTTTAGTAATTGTTTGAATATAGTACTTTGTTCTTTCATAATCTTTTTTCGCTTTTATGGTTTTTTCCGAATTCTTTGTTTTTTTTTATCTGTTTGATTTTATCTTTTATTTTCTTTCAAACAATAACTAGCAAGTTTTTAACCTGATCTAATTAAATGACACGACAAAAGACATATATAGTTAAATGGATTTGGATGTAGGATAAACAAGTTCATATCATAAACGGATCAATAAAAAAAAGAACTATATTTAAATGAATTGACCTGCCTAACTCGCTAGTGATAAAATTGAACACATTTATTTAAAATAATATCTTATATAAATTATTTTATTACTTATCAAAATATAATTATATTTTTAAATTTATAATTTAAATTTGAGGCATTTTATAATTAAATAAATATATATTTAAAATTATAGTAAATTATTTTTATTAAATTTAATCTATTAAATAGATCATATGGGTTAACCCGTTTAACCTAATTAATAAACGTGTTCATGTTTGATTTGATGTTTTGACACGATTGGTTAAATAGATCATATTACAGTTAGCTATTTTTATATTATACACGTATCTCGATAAGACACAATCGGACACAATATAACACAACACAAATAGCAAGCTTTATTTAAAACTTTCCACTATTATTTGAAAATCAATAGTTAACTTATTTAAACAAGTATTTTTTTAAAAAAATTGGTTTGAGACATTGAAAATGAGAATACAAAATTTAAATATTTTGTTAAAAATGATAGAAATTTTGATTGTAAAAAGAAAACTGATTATTCTCTAAAGAATAATATTAATATTAAGCTTTAAGAAAAACAAAAATCATATAGTGATGGTAAGGACAAAGCCGGTGTTTCCTCCGTGTTGATTTTGATTTTATATTATTTTCATGAAGTTTGAAAAACTAATGTCTTTTGGTAATAGAATGTCTTTTACATCAAAAATTTATGTATATGATATTTTCTTTTTATTATCCGTTGTGTTGAAAAAAAATATTGTGTCCATGTTTGTACATAAAAAGAAAATAAAAGATTTTAAAATTGGAATGGAAAAAAATTAATAACAATCAGAGTATAATATATCTGAAATATACTAATTATGTATTTGTTATATACTTTTACTGTATCCTTTAAAATCTATTTTATATCTTGTCTGAAATTTTTTAATCTATTATTGATTTATTTTTTATATTTATATTAATATAATAGTCAAAATACAAATATTTTACTATATATATATATATATATATATATATATATATATATATATATATATATATATATATATGAAATATATCTATTTTTAAATAAGTTTTTAAAATTTTAAAAATATATACTTATTGTATACTCGTAATCTACTTTTACTATCTACTTTAAAAAAAAATTATATTTTTTGGTACTTTTTTTATAACTAATTTAATAATTTTAGTAATTTAAAAAAGATAGTAGATACTCATTATGTACTCAGAGTATACTATATACTATTAAGTTTTAAAATCTATTTAAAAATAAACTAAAACATACTCATTATATATTTCAATGATACCTTTTATATACTCGAAATAAACTTAGTATAAATCATATAATGTCGTATTCACATTTTGCTTTTCTAAGTTGCTCAATAACAGTTTTATGTTATTATATTTATTTAGTCGTTATAATTTGAAATATTTTGATTTGTTAAAAAATTTTCAAAAATTATTCTTGATTCTTTACTCATTGTGAATTATAAATGTGTTTCTATTGAACTTGATGCAATTGCAAAGTAGTTATTTTGCAGTTGAATTTCTGTAGTAACTATACAAAAAGAGTATATGGTAAAGTAATATTTTGTCTTATTTAACTCTAAATAGAATATGAGACTTGTATTGTCTTTTATTTATAATGGTGGATAACCATTTTTAACTTGATATAAAATCTGATTTTTGTTATTGTGTTCGTTGTGGTGAAAAGAATAAGTATTATGTTTATATATCAAAAAATATATAAGATAATTTTAAAAATCTGAGCGGAGAAAACTCAATGAGAATTGGAGTATCATATACTTTAATAAACTCGTTATATATTTAATATATATTGTTCACTGTTCGTTATATACTTTTAAGACTGTTTTATATTTTTCAGAAAAATATATTTTTTAAAAAAAGTATATTATTAATCTATTTCATTTATATACTTATTTTCATATAATAGTCAATATACAAAATATAGAAAACGGTATAAGAATGCATATGCTATATCAAAATTTATACATCTCATTTTTTTCCAATATCCATTTTGGTGGAAAAATAGGTATTATATATATATATATATATATATATATATATAAGATGATTTAAAATTTGAACAAATAAAATTTAGTAAGTATCAAAGTATTACTTAATGTATACTATTTATTGTATACCTTGAAAATTATTTTTTATTTTTTTATGTTTTTAACTAAATATAAAATAGATTTGTACTTTTCAATTATATTAACATGAAGTATATAGATTTTCTCTCTATATAAATATATAATTATATATATAATTGAAATTAAATTTTGTGATTTGATTAACTTATTTTTTCATTTTATTTTTTTGGTTTTAAACCAAGTTTTTTTTTTCTTTTTCTATCACTCTTATTAAGAGTGCTTTTTTTTTTTTCTATTTTATTTTCTTATGTTAAATGATATGGAACAATTAATGAGTAATAATATATATTATGAATAGATTTTATATATTTTCTCAAAACACAATTTAATATAATTTAGATGGATATTTGACCAATCATTTAAAAGGTTAAAGTTTGAAACTAATTAGATAACTCTTAAATTAACTAATTAAAATTTATTGTAACTCTTATATAAAAAAGATAGATTTTTTAAAAATTAAATGAAATAGTTAGATGAAATCAAATTTAGAATTAAAATTATTTGATTTTTATTAAATATTATATTTTATATGATTAAAACATTTTAAAAGAATGCACTTTAGTTTTCATGGTATATATGTATTAGAGCAAGCTTTTATGTTATTTTATTTTATCTTTTCTAATGGATTTGGAAGGAGAAATATATGTTTGAAGAGAATTAAATATAAACATTCTTTGGGTGGAACAAGCATTAAGATCTGATGCAGTCTAAAAGTTAAATTTTTATATTTTGAGCATATTTTTGTTAACTTTTAGAAGTGTGGATATAAAAATTAAATGACTTAATTTTTTAGACATTTATAAAAAAATCCCTTGTTCTTTTATAATAGGAACTTGAAAAGGGAGTACTTTTGAGCTCGAATGGAGCCTTAAAAGAGTTGACACAAAGGAGGGAAGCAAAGTTTAAAATCCAAAAAGGTCTTTCTTGGACTAGGCAAGAGAGCAAGAAGACCTGCCGGACTATGTAGGAACTTAAAGAATGCTTAATATCTGCTTGCCCGAATGGGGTAGGATGAAGAAGAAAGGCTAGGAATTTAGCCCTGTTAGACTGTTTGGCTGCATGGATTGGGGAGGATAAAGCCTAAAGTTTGTCTGGGCCTAGGACTGTAAATGAATCAAATATTTCCCGAGCTATTCAGAGCTTGAATCAATAAATAAATTCATTTTAGATAATTTGTTAATTTAAAAAAGCCGAGATCTCCATTTTGAGCTAGATAATTTTATTAAGCCGAACTCGAGCTTGATAGAATTTAGTTTGTTAGCTCGCGAATCTGCTCGTTTACTGGGCCGCGAGCAGATTCGTGAATAAGCTCATTAGATCGAGCTCAATCTCAATTTGTTTATGAAGCTCGCGAATAAGCTTGCAACTTGACTTATTTATAATATTCGTGAACATGCTCGTTTATAAGCTCGACAAGCAGACTCGTGATAAGCTCGTTCATAGGCTCGAGATCGAGTTTAAAATAATAATAATAGTAATAATATAATTACAACATTTTAATGAAACTATTACTATTAGTAAGAATCACAATAAAAATAATAAATAATAAATAAATATATTTTATAACAATTTAATAAAATAAATATTTTTCAAATTAGATAAAATAAAGTTGACGCATTGTTACAGTTTTATTTTACTTATAAACTATTGTATATTTCAAAATTTAATTACATTTTTATGACAATAAGATATTCTAAATGCATCCTCTAATTATACTAGTTTAATAAAAAATTATTTATTGTCAAAACATTAATGAGTATATAATAGGTCATGACTAACCAACCATTAGCTTAGAAAGAAAAAATTAAATTGTGTCTAAATCAATACAGTCAATGGTATTGCTATTATTGTGAAATCTTATATGTATTTTAACTTTAATACAAAATATTTTCTTTTCAATATCATACTCTTCAGTTCTTAGATATTTCACATTTGTCCAATATGAATCTTAGAGTCAATAGAATGGAGTCTTAGTATTGGATCATACAATTTCTTTGAAAAATCTTAATTTAATTAAAATTTTAGATTGAACATTAACTTTATTAGGATTAGAATAAAAAGTTAAATTAATTACGTATAAAATTAGAATAAAATTAGTAAGAGTATTTTAATCAGTTCAAAAAATTTTCTCGCCCCATACTTTTTATATATATTATAGATTATAGGTAGATGTAGATTATAAATATAGATTGACAGATATAGGACAAAGGGTCAAGTACCTCATTGAACTTGTGTCGAAGAACCAAATAGATTCAATTTCATTTTTTCTAACAAATAAGTTCACCTTGAGTAAGTCAAAATTTGGATTAATCTGACCTTTAAATAGAAGTGTGGGCTCATTTATTTAAAAATATCAAAATTGGACTTGTTTGGTCCCTTAGCACAAGTTCAGAGAGATTTTTCACTCTTAATCTATTAGATATATATTAAACATGAAAGATCTTTAAGGTAAATTATATAGATTATATATATATATATATCCCAGAAGTCATCAATCTATTTTTTCAAGTCATTCCTGCCACTTGGAGGGAAATACCCACTTCCCTCTAAGGTTTTGGGCCTTCAAGAATATCACTCCCAATCTTGATAAAATATAGCAAGTGAAGCGCATGGAGGAAAATACAAGTTGAAGAATTTGCAAGCTTTAGTAAATCTACAACTTCATTTCCATGGAAAACACAAGTTGAAGTGTAACACCCCAACTCAAACTTCCCATTGAATAGCAATATATATATATATATATATATATATATATAACTTTATAAACATAATTTACTACTTAGTTACAATATACATTCATACAATTTAAGTGGCATGACATACTTAATATATATAAGAAATATTTATACAGTAGTTTAATTCACACAAGTTCCCAAAATGCCCCAATGCTTTAGATAACTCCTCTGGCCCCTGATAATATTGACTGATGCAAAAAGAGCAATGCACAGCTAAGGCTATCTACAACTGCACTAACCTGAAAAAAAAATTGCTAAGGATATTCGTGAACATACTTATAATATTCGTGAACATGCTCGTTTATAAGCTCGACAAGCAGACTCGTGATAAGCTCGTTCATAGGCTCGAGATCGAGTTTAAAATAATAATAATAGTAATAATATAATTACAACATTTTAATGAAACTATTACTATTAGTAAGAATCACAATAAAAATAATAAATAATAAATAAATATATTTTATAACAATTTAATAAAATAAATATTTTTCAAATTAGATAAAATAAAGTTGACGCATTGTTACAGTTTTATTTTACTTATAAACTATTGTATATTTCAAAATTTAATTACATTTTTATGACAATAAGATATTCTAAATGCATCCTCTAATTATACTAGTTTAATAAAAAATTATTTATTGTCAAAACATTAATGAGTATATAATAGGTCATGACTAACCAACCATTAGCTTAGAAAGAAAAAATTAAATTGTGTCTAAATCAATACAGTCAATGGTATTGCTATTATTGTGAAATCTTATATGTATTTTAACTTTAATACAAAATATTTTCTTTTCAATATCATACTCTTCAGTTCTTAGATATTTCACATTTGTCCAATATGAATCTTAGAGTCAATAGAATGGAGTCTTAGTATTGGATCATACAATTTCTTTGAAAAATCTTAATTTAATTAAAATTTTAGATTGAACATTAACTTTATTAGGATTAGAATAAAAAGTTAAATTAATTACGTATAAAATTAGAATAAAATTAGTAAGAGTATTTTAATCAGTTCAAAAAATTTTCTCGCCCATACTTTTATATATATTATAGATTATAGGTAGATGTAGATTATAAATATAGATTGACAGATATAGGACAAAGGGTCAAGTACCTCATTGAACTTGTGTCGAAGAACCAAATAGATTCAATTTCATTTTTTCTAACAAATAAGTTCACCTTGAGTAAGTCAAAATTTGGATTAATCTGACCTTTAAATAGAAGTGTGGGCTCATTTATTTAAAAATATCAAAATTGGACTTGTTTGGTCCCTTAGCACAAGTTCAGAGAGATTTTTCACTCTTAATCTATTAGATATATATTAAACATGAAAGATCTTTAAGGTAAATTATATAGATTATATATATATATATATCCCAGAAGTCATCAATCTATTTTTTCAAGTCATTCCTGCCACTTGGAGGGAAATACCCACTTCCCTCTAAGGTTTTGGGCCTTCAAGAATATCACTCCCAATCTTGATAAAATATAGCAAGTGAAGCGCATGGAGGAAAATACAAGTTGAAGAATTTGCAAGCTTTAGTAAATCTACAACTTCATTTCCATGGAAAACACAAGTTGAAGTGTAACACCCCAACTCAAACTTCCCATTGAATAGCAATATATATATATATATATATATATAACTTTATAAACATAATTTACTACTTAGTTACAATATACATTCATACAATTTAAGTGGCATGACATACTTAATATATATAAGAAATATTTATACAGTAGTTTAATTCACACAAGTTCCCAAAATGCCCCAATGCTTTAGATAACTCCTCTGGCCCCTGATAATATTGACTGATGCAAAAAGAGCAATGCACAGCTAAGGCTATCTACAACTGCACTAACCTGAAAAAAAAAATTGCTAAGGAATGAGCTAGCGACTCAATAAGTATTTAATTTACTAAACTATAGTATATTATGCTAGAATTATCAAATCTTTATCAATACAGAAAATTATACCAACACTTAACTAACAATCACAAAATCAACCATTTCAGTTATTCTCATAAACATATAATTTCATCTCACGTAATGCAAATAATCTCAAACTCAACCAAGTCAAATAATTCAATTCCACATTATTTCTATCAAATTAGGATCAGATGACTCATCCTTACATTTCCTCACATTTTTAAATTTCGGTAACCACTTGACAAGACTATCCGGCTCGGTCTTACCATCTCACATACTCGGGTAGCTATCCGGCTCAGCTTTCCGATCACACAATATCCATACAAAAGTCATCAATCCTTAATCACAATCATTTCACTTCACAACACATCACAATCAATTCACTTCACAACACATCACAATCAATTCACTTTATAACAAGCCAAAAACATAACTAATATCAACTCAGTCAACCAAGAAATTATCAAGTAATCAAACAGCAGTCCCTACTCAATATACACAAAGTTTAGTCTATTAAATACTTACCAAAAGTTATAGGATAACAAAGTAATCCTATTCTTTTTCTCTTACCACTTTCTTGCCTTTGGATGAACCTATTCACATATTCAATACAAATACAATTCAATCACAAGGCATAAATATATATATATATATATATTTACTATCAATAAAATATCACATTTCAACAAAATAACATATATTTTAGATATTAATATGATGCATGAGATGAATGACAACAAATCAACATATTTGTTGATGAAGGCAGCTTGTAGGTACTGACTTAGAAATTACACCAAAACTTATGTACAATTAATAAAAATCTCATATTTTCCAGAATTACACTTCCATTTTTATAGAAACCATAGCAGAAAGAATCACCTCAAAATCATTGGTATAGAAATAGTTATGGCATTTTCTATACAGCTGCTCAAATTTATATCTAAACAGAACAGAAAAAAGTTTCCTATTAAATGACCAATCAAACGAATGAATTTTCTGATAAAACTCTCCAGATATAAAGTTAACATTCTAAAGTTTCTATAAACACTAATTTTACTCAATTTGGACTTTTCTAACTCAAGTTGTGAAACACAAAATTAGCAACAAATTTCTGAATCCTAAGCCCGATTTCTGCTTAAAACAGTTTCGGGCAGGCCATATTAAGTTCAACATATCTCACGTTATACTCAACCAAAAATTATGAAAGTTTTCAGACATATACTACATATATAAATGAACAACTTTCATGTTTAACTCTCTGCTTGGTTCAGCCTCTAAATGCCTCAAAATGTCAGCACAAAAACCAGGTCACCTGCTGAACCAAAAACAGAGCAGCAGCAAAATCGAACCTCATAAGTTCCTACTCACTCAACAATCTGCAAAACCATTTTACAGAGATATTCTTGAGACATATACCTACAACTTTCATGTTTGAAAATTTTCGAGATAAAGCCTCTAAGGTCACGAAATCATAAGTGAAAAATCTGCCCAGAAATTTCAGCTTCAAGATCACAAGTAAAAGCATGTTTACTCTTAATTAAACAATTTCAAAACACATAATCATCAACAATTTCATATTATTAACCCTAATTTACAGCAAAATCAAGCAATTAAAATTACTCACCTTTGTTTTCCTTGATTAAGAAAGCCCAAATCTTTCAAGCTTAAAAGAAGAATTTGATTTTCACTTACTAAAAGTTTTGTAGAGTTTGATTTGGAAAATCAAAGTTGAAGAAGGAAAGGAGAAAAATGAGAGAGACAAAGAAGAAAAGGAAATTGGAAAGCATACGTTGATAAGAACAAATGAAAGAGGTGGTATATTGGTGTGGAAATAGGCAAATTACAATTTAATCCTCTTTCTTTCTAACTTTTCAATTTAGTCCAAAATCATTACTTTTCAATTAAATCAATATGTAACTAAATAATTTATTTATCTACCACATAATATAATAAAATAGATCATATATAATCATGATGCAAATGACATGTTTAATGACATGCTAATGAATATTAATTATTAATAAAAAGAAATAAATAAATTTGGTTGTGACATGAAGAATTTGCAAGCTTTGGTAAATCTACAACTTCACTTTTATAGTTGGAAAACACAAATTGAAGGATTAGAAAACCTTGGTAAACCTACAACTTTATTTCTAAAGTTTTCTTGGTTCTTTCTTTTTTAACCTTCTTTTTACACTTAGCTTTATAGTGATTTGTAAGTTAATTTTTTTTAAAAAATTTTGTTATCTTTTTTATGATGAGTAAATAAATCGTTTTTATAGTCTTTGTAATTAGGCAAAAGGTACAAGAATGCTCTTGAACTTTTTAGAAAAGTCAAATTAAGTTCTCATCTTTTTTTTTTGGCTCAATTAAATCCATTAACTTTTATAAAAGGTCTAATTAAGTTCCTATCCTTTTTTCTGGCCAATTAAATCTATTAACTCTTATAAAAGGTCCAGTTAATCCCTGATATTAACATCGTCCAAAATACCGTTAAGTGTAAGGGTCTCATTCTGAGGGTGCGAATAATAACCGCTTTGAATTTTTTAAAATCATGCATATATTATGTGAGGGAGATAAAACCACTTTTTCTTGTTTACTTTTGCACAATTAGGATTTATTAGTATCTATAAATCCTAATTTACAAAGCTACTTCTCTCATTCATGTGATATAAGCGTGACTTTAAAATATTCAGAGCGGTTATTATTTGTGCTCTCAAAATAATGAGACCCTTACACTTAACGACATTTGGACGATGTTAGCATTATGAGTTAATTGGACATTTTATAAAAATTAATGTGTTTAATTGAACAAAAAATAGAATGTAAACTAAATTTGACTTTTTATAAAAGTTACTGGATTTAATTGAGCTAAAAAAAGAATAAAATTTTTATTAACTTTTCTAATAAATTTAAGGGCATTTTTTGTACCTTTTTCCTTGTAAATATTAATTTTAGTTTGGCAATTTATTCAAGATCTATATTCGCTTCGGTATTTGGATTTTTTTCATATTTATTGTTGGCCTAATGACTCTTTATGTGTGTGTTTGGCAATTCTGAGTCGCTCACGAGTTAATTAACTTATCTACACTTTTAATTTAAGTGTAATACGAGTTTGACCAAATACACATTTGAACAACTGAATTTTAAACCATTTGGTCACTTTAATATTTTGATTTTTAATTTAATATAATAAACACTTTAATTTGTATTTTTTATAATATTTAAACACGTTTTGATATGTAATTTCATTCAATATATTCATATATTTTATGCGTTGGTGTTTTAATATTATTATCAAATAAAATTTGACTGTTTATTATGTTAGAGCAAAAATTAAAAATATTTAAAAAATTATAAAAATAGAATTTAAGTGTTTGTTAGGTTAAACTGAAAATTAAAATATCAAAATGATTAAAATTTAGGTGTCTAATTATCCATTATGCCTTTTCTTTTAAATGTATAGGACTGAAATGTAATGTTAGGACCGAAACTCATATCTTTCACAATTTAAAATTTTCAAATTTTAGTATGAAAATGTGACTAAAGCTACAATTCAGATTTGAAATAGTAATTTGATCTAAATCAAATGATAGATAAATCCACGTAGACTTCACAGCTAATCTTGTATCCAATAGGACAAAGCCACGAGTATTTAAGTTCCCAAATCCCAACTCCACGATCTCACATGCGACCCCACCTCTTCCTCTTTTCTTACGTGTACGGCCCAGATCTCCCTTCCTCCCTCCCCCCTCTCTCTCTCTCTGTGTCGATGAAAAAGTCTGCAATTTCCGGTTAGCGCAGAAAAGAAAAAGGAAAACCCAATTTTGAATGCCGCAGAAAACGATGGATTTGTAACACAAAAATTAAAACCCAATTCTAAACAATGGCAGAAAGTGCAGGTGCAGCAGCAGCAGCAGCTTCATCTCCTAAACCAATCCCATCTCCAAATCCAATAGACCCATCGCCACAACCGCCACCACAACAACAGTCACAAACAGCGTTAACAAACCCAAATTCAAATGCTTTAACACCGCCTCAGACCCCGTCAACAAATCCACAACAACAACAAATCTCTTCTCCTTCTCTCGACCCTCAAATTTCCTCTTCTCCTCAACAACAACAGAATGTGAATGTGACAGGCATGTCAACTTATCAAATTTCGCAAACCCTTCAAAGATCTCCTTCTATGTCTCGTTTAACTCAAATTACCCAACAACAGCAACAACAGCAGAATCAATATGGTAACGTATTAAGGCAGCAACAACAGCAGCAGCAGCAAGGGCTATATGGTCAAGTTAATTTTAGTGGGTCTGGCTCAATTCAGCAAAATTCTCATCAGAATCAGCAATTGTCAAGGTCTGCTCTTTTAGGTCAAAGTGGGCATCTTCCTATGCTGACCGGTGCAGGTGCTGTCGCCGCCGCCGCCGCTGCCGCCCAGTTAAATTTGTTGGCCTCAGTATGTTGTCAATTTTCTTCTCTCTATTTAGTATTCATTCTTAATTAATAGTGAAGTTTCCTTTCTCTTTTTTAATGGTGTTGTGTTCCAAATTTAATCGTTTTCTTAGATTTTAGGAGTCAGACTTTTGCTATTGGTTCTGATATGTGGTTAGTACAATTAAATTTGAGTTCTGGGCGCTAGGTTTTGCTTTCTGTGCTATATTTGCTGATAGAAATTACCCAAATATAATGATCAAAGTGCCTGTCTTTTCTTGAAAGGCAAGAGTTTGTGTCAGTTTTGCTTCTAGAATTATTAAGTATGCTAAACTAACAATACTTTTTCATAGTACTAATACTTTAAAGTTGTTAGCTGTTGTTTACTGATATTGAAAGACTGTTATAGATTCACTAGATGGTTGTTAGGCTAGGAATGGAGAAATTCTTGCACTTGGCAACTAATGATTGAATAATGCATCAGTGTTATCAGGTGGTTCATCTTCCCCTTGCTTTCTGATGTGAAATCTGTTTGCTTTTTACTCTGGATAATCAACAAAATTTTCAATTAGATATGGACAATGTATAAGTTAATTGCATGTGAAGCATTTAACTAATCATAGTTTTGCTAGGTATTTTATCCTTGACTGGATATGATTGGATTGGCAGAATATGTTTGAAAGATGTCATTTTACCTTTGTGACTGATCTAGTAAAATAGTTATCTTTTAGTATAATAGCGGAGCCAAAGAGGCCTTCTAAAACAAGTGAGGTTTTGACTGTAGCCGAGGCAGAAAGCTGGTTTAGTCCAAGGGACCCAATTCCATCCAGGGAGTTCTCCGGGGCAACCTTTGCAGGGAATGCAAGCAATGGGAATGATGGGATCACTAAATTTGACCTCACAACTAAGGCCTAATGGCCCTCTCACTTTTGCTCAACAACGGCTCAATGCTGGACAAATGAGACAGCAGTTAGCACAGCAAAATCCACTCACCTCATCTCAGGTAGAAATTGTTTTGTGGTAACATCACTACTTTCTGATTCCTGTCAATGGATCTGCTGAACTTTTTATTGCCATATTTTGGTCAAAATAAATAAAAGACTTAATATTATATGTCTCTAATAAGGTATTTCATCTTTAAATAAAAAAATGAAAGTACTTTCTTTTTCCTCCTTTCTTCTTTCAGTGTGCACAGAAAACAAATTTGGACTTGCAACTTCTGACATCATTGCTTTCTTCTGCATTTATAAATAAGTGTGTTTTCTGGCTGCAACCCTTTCTGCAAATGTCTTAGTTTAAATTGCTCCATATCTACTTTATTATGACTGTTGCTAACTATCTCTAAAACCTACAGGTTCCAAACCTATCAAGGACATCGTCACTGGCATTCATGAACCCTCAGCTCTCTGGGCTGACTCAGAATGCACAGCCATCTATGATGCAGAACTCTCTGCCACAGCAGCAGTGGCTGAAGCAAATGACAGGAATGCCTGGTCCTGCCTCACCTTCACTTCGTCTTCAACAGAGGCAGTCCCAGGTCCTTTTGCAGCAGCAATTGGCTTCATCTTCTCAATTGCACCAGAACTCCATGACATTAAATCCACAACAGCTATCCCAGCTGGTACAGCAGCAGCCAGCAATGACACATCAGCAATTGCATCAACAGCAGCAACAACAGCAGCAGCAGCAGCAGCAGCAGCAGCAGCAGATGCAGCAAATGCAGCAACAGCAACAACCACAGCAGCAATTACAACAACAATTGCCTTTGCATCAACAGCAGCAACAGCAATCTCCAAGGATGCAAGGGCCAACAGGCCAGAAATCTCTTAGTTTAACAGGATCTCAACCGGATGCAACAGCATCTGGCACGACTACACCAGGGGGAAGTTCAAGCCAAGGAACAGAAGCTACTAATCAATTACTTGGGAAAAGAAAGATACAGGACTTGGTTTCACAGGTCTTTCCAGCATTTCACTCCATATATTGTTCATCTTTTTAATGCTTTGCTGTTCCCTTTCTTGTTTTTGGATGCACAATGATAAATGTGCCAGAGTTCATATCTTTTGGATTTGCTCAGGTGGATTCACAGGGAAAGGTAGATCCTGAAGTTGAAGAGCTTCTTTTGGAGATTGCTGATGACTTTATTGATAATGTGAGGCTCTCTAACAAACCTAATCCAAGATATATCCGCACACATGTGTAGGTGCATGCGTTATGTGATCTATGATGTCAGTGTACACATTACATGTCTATTTGTGTGCTAGTATGGTTTGTGATACACTTCTGCTTCTTCAAGTTTTACATAATCTTAAGGTAGTATCAACTCTATATGCTTATATAGTTCTTGGACTTGCAAATTTACCAATCTTACTGTTGAAGTCATTTTTATATATGAAGCATATGCAGTGACTATAGTTAGCTTTAGGTTATTCAGCAACGCTAGTGGGAGCCATAGCATGATACAACTACACAAGTAAAAGAACTGTGGGAAGGTTACCTGATGAAACATTGACAGATTTTCATTTGATTTGTATTATTGAAATTGAAGATTGTCTTGTAATTTTATGTTTTGGCGGGAGACCAAATTTTACATAATTATATTTTCTTTTATCAAAATGCAGGTGACTATGTTCGCATGCAGTTTGGCCAAGCACCGAAAATCTTCAACTTTAGAGTCCAAAGATTTATTGCTACACTTAGGTTTGTGCTGTACCCTAAACATTTTTATCGGCATATTTCTTTGTGTTGTATATTAGGTTATTGTTACATGCACACAGGATTAAGCATTGATTTTAGTGGATATCCTTATTAGTCATAATACGTTATGTAATGATAGCACTGAAAAATGTGGAAGTGGAACAGGCATGTGACACCAAATGCTGTAAGACATAATAATGCTTGGATATAATGTTCTTTTCTTTTTCATCCAATTCTAACTATGTAGTGATTTTGTGGTTTGATTTGTTTTCTAATTCCTTTAGACTTTATTTTGAGATAGAAAAAGGAATTAAAATTATAAATGTGTGGCCAAAATTTCCATTTCAGCTGGAAGAACATACGGTCCATATTAAGGACATTATTGTTGCTAATGTCGTTTGGTTCATCATGGGTCAATACAGTATTGTCTCAGCATCCTTTCTTGCAATTTATCTGATAATTTCCTTTTTTGATTGTTATATTTTTATGTATTGTATGATTAAATGCTAAGGAATCCAGGTTAAAGACACAATTCTGTATCTCAAATCAAGCATCAAAATCCAATTAATCTTGTTTAGAGTGCTAAAAATAACTGCTTCAGTTAGATATAAGTAATATTCTATTTTTCATGTGGGACGTTGTTTCCTTTCCGGGTATAAAGGCTAGGCTACAGTTTCTGTCAGAAGTTTTCACTCTCTCTCTCTCTCTATGTAAGAATGGTATTGATACATATGCTTAACTTGTCTTATTCTTAAGTAAAGCAAATTAAGTTTTGAACTGATGGTTGAAAAATCGTATGCAGAGAAGAACTGGCATCTGACAATTCCTGGATTTTCAACTGAAGAACGAAATTTGCAAAGAAAACCTGTAAGCATTTGACCTTTTCTATTAGTCATTTCTAAAAGTGGAGTTTTAGCTTCTTTTTTTTTTTTTTAATGTCAAATCTAGAGATGGAGGGCAAGCATACTATGAAGAATTTAATGGAAATATCTATACAAATTAAAGTTGTATCATATGCTTGTTATTTTCAAACTTGAACTATAGCGTATCAGAAAACAATAGTTGTTTTATCTCCTTTTATCCATATGAATGTTGTGCTTTTACACTCATAAAGCCGTATTGACCTGGTGTCATCTTTCTCTGCCTCCCTATATGTGTTCATGTGTGACCAGACTTTAAAATGCAGTCATATTATGCAAAATTTATTAGTAGTTTCAAACAATTTCAATAGATACACTTTGATATTTTGAGGTTAATATGTGCAGTTATCCAGTGACCTCCATAAGAAGCGTCTTGACATGGTAAGCACAATCTCTATACATGTTTAATTTGGATACTCATCCAATGGCATTCTAAAACCTGTTTTATACTGCTCACCTTATCAGATCCGTGCATTGAGGGAGCCCTCACACTCGGAAACAAATAATAACCCTAGAGAGATGATCAGACAAGGGCTTGGCAACCCGGTTGTCACTAACCACCTGATAAGATCATCGCCGAGTTCAGAGCAGTTGGTTTCTCAATCAACCAGTTCTCAAATGCTGCAGCAGATCACACGATTTTAGTGGATATTTTTCTCATTTCTAATAGAAACTCCATACTGGTTTGGTGTACTGCGGACCTTCTTGGTGAGTGGTCAAGCTTTCATTTAATAAATTAGCCTTAGAATTGTGCTTTGCATGAATTATATATTTTTAAGAATTTTAATTTTATATTTAAACTTCTAAAAAAATGATAATAATAGCATACTTTTAGTACTGTCAATAGTTAATTTTGTTATTATATGCAAACAAATAATGATATTGGAGTTAAATTTATGATATAATATTTGATTTTATTTGTGATATTATGAACATCTTATCAATAATTATATGTATCAAGTAAAACCAATTTTTTTAGTTAAGAAATCATAAAAAAAGTATATATTTTTTAATATTAGTCATTAGTGCTCAAACTAATAAATTGTCTATTTAATATCGTTAATAACTCACGCACATTTAAAATTATAATGCTTGTACATGCTCAGGTTAGATGCCACATGGGTTCTTATAAAATTGACATCTGGAGGTTCCATGGGAAGATTTGCTTGCTTTGTGTGTGTGAATGTGTGTTAATACCCCTGAAAAACATAACCAGGAAAAGATATTGATGTAGTCATGTTAGATGCAAGTGCAGGCTATGTCAAGAAACTCTATTATCTTGAAGTAGGATCTTAGCTTTTGTCCATGTAGGTTATTGTCATCTTATTCCTTTGAGTGTAACACTAAAAGTATTTAATTACTGTCAACCCTGAAAATCTGGGTCTATGTAGTTTCAAGGTCTCATATGTAATATTTTTCCCAGATTAGTGTTGGATTGCTGGTAGCTGAATTCTCTACGAGAACAATAGCTGAATAAAGGAGAGTTTATTAAATCAATATTTGGTGATCTGCTTAAGGTCTAGAGTTGTGGTCAATTTTAGTATTTGTGTATGATGAAAAGTTTAGAGATCTGGAGACTTATTTAATGTGGAGAGATAATTTACAATGACATCATGATCCACCACTCAATTTGGTGTTTCCCATCATTTTGACAAGCAGAACCTGATTGGGTCTAGGAACTTTTGTCAAGTATCTCATTGCGGTGTAGGTGAGACTGATAATCGACTCCCATTTGTTAATTAGGTAGGTAGCACAGAAGCTTGTCCACCGTACTCTTTAATGTTGATTGGTGATGTCTAAGGAAATTTGGTCATTACATATTGTTCTGATATGTGATTTTCTGTGACATGGTCTTAGTTTACCTATTTGGGTTGGTAAACTAACTAAAATGTACTTTGAGATATTTTCATGATGCATGAAAGAATTATCTGTTAATGTTTTTATTCCTGATATTCTTAACTTATTAGAATCCCTGAAATTGTGTTGTCATATATATCTGGAAGAATATCTAGGGGGGATTTAATTTGTTTTGGGTGTTCAAGAAGAATATGTTCTTTTAAGGCAAGGATTTCATGATGCACTTACCCAGATATGAATAAATTTTTTTGCTCTTATGTATGGTATTTACTCACCCTTCACTAAGTTCAATAACATTGCATCTGACCTTTGTATTACTGCTTTGTTTCACAGTTTGAATTGACAGAAGCATTAGCTGTAGAG
Organism: Ricinus communis; assembly: GCF_019578655.1. Taxonomy (NCBI): domain Eukaryota; kingdom Viridiplantae; phylum Streptophyta; class Magnoliopsida; order Malpighiales; family Euphorbiaceae; genus Ricinus; species Ricinus communis. The sequence goes on along the minus strand of NC_063263.1, from coordinate 7,129,775 downwards.
GCAGACCTGTAATTATTTGGGGAACAGTAGAGACTGAAAGCGGTTGGAAGGATTGCAGCAGCAATTATCTAATGTGTAGTTATTATTGATGTATGATTATTTGATCTAGTGCTTATTACCATAAGAATATGCTTGGTGTAATTAGTTATCGAAAAGAGAGGTATAATCTTGAGGGGGAGTTGATGAGCCCATAAGTTTAGATCCACCCCCCAGCTCAAGCTCTTCCAGCTTGAAGTGTAAAATGAAATTGGATTTATTATTTGTTACAGAAAGCTCGTCTTCTTCAGGTTCTTGGATTTGGTTATTCTTTGTATCTCATCAAGTTTATATTTCCAGGAAGATTACAAATCTTTCATCCGAAACTTGCCTAACAGCCATGGCATTCATGTTGAAGTGCAAAAAATAGGAGACATTTTTTCCCCTTTTTTTTTTTCTTAAAAAAAATGAAATAGTAATAAGCACGCTTCTATAAATAAAAAACAAACCGAAGTTTTTATTAGCCAAAATGAATGCTTGAATTTTGGTTATTTGTTATATTTTTCTATTGATTTAATTTATTTATTTTTATATATGGTTTTGTTCGATATGTTGAATATATAAAAGTTGAAGTGTTTATTAAGTTAAATGGAAAAGTGAAAGTTTTTAAATAATGGATTATGCTTCTTTTTTTGTTTTTTTTTTTTTTGTTATTAATGTTAGAAGATAACCTTATCAGGATGTAACTGGAGAAATCATGATGTTACGATATCATTGGAAGGAGACGAAAGCCTACTTGTGTCAAAATAGACATCATTGAACACATGCTTTTTTGCCGTGTGAACGGCAGTCCTTTCTCGACTATTAGATGATACTGTTGGCCCCTCCCTATCCCACTTGCATTCGCCAAGTGAACCTGTTTCCTGATACCACACTTCTATTTGTACGTATTCATAAACGAAAAAGAAAAAGAAAAAAGATTATTTGTCGCTCAAAAGGGAATCTGCAATTCACATGGAAGAATTCAAATATCTTTTGGGTTTGACTGGCCTCCAATGATAATCTAATTGTCAATTGATTCTTTAATATAGAATGTTTATAATTTAAAAAGGTGTTCCGCATAACTGTATATATAATTTAGAGGTGTCTAAAATAAAATAATAAATTAAAAAAATAATGATTTAACATGCAAAATGAAATGGCAATAACAGAACTTCAAATTTCTCTAACTCAACCCTCGGTGACTGATAGGTGATGCCAGGCCAGGCCATACGTCACCATCAAACCCTCAAGTCTCCAAATTATGAGGAGCAACTCTCTCTCTGGCTTGTTCTTCGTAGCACTAGTGTCCGGCTTTTGTGATGTAAGGCAGCTACAGAGTGGACCAGACCAGAAGTACCATACCCCACCATCACCCATTGCTCTTTTCACCTTTTTCTTTTTCTTAAAAAACAAAAAGAAGAATTTCTTGGCAAAGTGCCATGCCATGCACTTATGATTATTTGTCTTGGCCTTTACAAATATTTAGTTGAATAATCAAAAGCAAAACCACTCATTTTAAGGAGACCATCGTCCAAGGGTTTGTTTCCCAAACGACACACGCCATACACGCATGTGATGCAGCCGAAACTTCAAAACAACGGCCCTTTTAAATAAAATAATTATGAAATTTACAAGTGATGAAATTAATATCTTTAGAATGATGAAAATCTAAAATGCTGAGACTAAAAAGACAAAAAAAAAAAAAAAATTGAGTTTATGTATAAACTTTCAAACTTTCCTAAATTTAAGCTTTTTTTCTTTTTCAATTTTTGATGAAAGGGCATCAATTTTTTATTTTTAAAGTTATATATATTAAATTCTTAAATATGATTTTTTTAACTATATTTTAATATATGTAACTTTTATATATATATATATATATATATATATATATATATATATTTATTTATTTATTTTTGATACGTAAATTTAAACATATATATGATTTTATTATTTTTATAATTTAATGATTTAATAGATTATTTTTCTAATTAAATAATAATTTTAAAAATAATATATTAATTATATTTTAATAATTTCTTAATTAAAAATAGTTTTTAATTAAAAATGATACTAATTCTAAAAATATCTTATTCTAAATTATGTTTTAAATATTTTTATCAACTAATAAGTTAGTCTTTTCAAATTATACAATAATTTCAAATCTTAAAATTAATTAAATTTATAATATTAATTTATATAAAACTAAGAATTAATTAATAAATAAAGTATTTTATCTTATTACATTAATATCTGTAAAAATATATTTAAAAATATTATTATTTACTTTAAAATATTATAAATAATAATTAAATATAAAAAAAAAATTTATAAATTTAATTATATTATTATTTATAATTAAAATAACTGTGACAATCGTGAAACAAATAGATAAACTAGCTAAATAAACTGTTAAACTAAATGATATTAAAAAAGTATAGATAGTTAGGCTAAAATTAAAATATAAAAACTTGAAAGTTAGTCCTCCGCCCACATCTGTCACTGCGTGCATGTGACTGGCAGTGGAAGGACGTGATGGACCAGTCATGTCCACATCTCACCCCCCCCAATCATATGCTTGATTCGTTTTTCTTTTTTTTTTTTCTTTTTTTTTTTTCCAAAAATAGCTTTCGCAGAGTTTTCAAGTAAGACTTACACAGTGAAAACTCGAAAGCTTAGTCCTTAGATTCTTTAAAGAAAATTGAGTCTAACGTTTGTTAATATTGACTCAATTAAATGGCACATTGCATCTTTCTCCCCCATTTTTTTTATCAAGTCTTCTTCTCCAATGTGAAGGAGTTGAAAACGATAACTTATGGCTGTAAGAGCATCCTTAACAATAATACTTCTTATATGTAATTGTATTAAATTATAAATAATTAGTTCTAAATTTAACTTGTCTTGAAATGCATGCAAATCTAACAATATTTTTTATTTTATTATCTAGTTAATTTTTTTTCCATTACTAATATTAAAGAAGAGAAAAATGAGTAAGAAGAGTGAGAGAATGTAGCTTTTAAAGAAAATAAAAAGATAAAAAGTAGAATATATTTAAGAGTTATATTTTCTCTAATTAAATTGATTCTTGAGTCATTTTAGAAAATAAGAATGAATTAGAGAGTTTCTTATAGCATCCCCAACAAGCTATTAAGTTATACTCTTTTTTCATTATAGAAAATATATGTAAAAATTAAACTTTTAAGAGACTTTAATTCATCATTATTTTCTTAAGTAATATGCTCTTAGAGTCTTGATTTTTATGTATACCTTCTATAATAAAGAATGAATACGGTTTAAGAGGTTTCCATCCACTAAAACGATAATTGAAGGAGTGCTGCTTCATCTTCATATTAATGAGGAGCAAAATAACAAAGAAACACAAAGTACCCATGCTCTTAATGGTGGATTCATGCTCTGGATTATTCATAATAATTAACAAACACACAATTACCCATCAAATGAATCGCATTTAAACCCACCCACCTCATCTTTCCTTCTTCTCTTACCGTCGCCACTTGCTAACTGAATCAAATAGCTTAGGTCAGATGGGGATAGCTTTATCTTCTTTGTTTATGTTCTCTGTCAACTCTCCCAAATCGTCGCCGCCTCTGTTAGCAGGGCACATGAGGTGACAGTGTTGGCGATCGAAAAATGAAGAACTCACCGCTAATAAAATAAACCCAATGAGGTGGGATTCTTGAGTCAATCCATCTGCTAATTCAACACTTTGAAATTTTCAGAATTTAGTTATTAATTATTTAATCAATATTATTTATTAATAAATGAGTCAATTAATTAAACAATTAATAAAATTATCTCAGTAAACTTATTTATATCTTTGTATATGTTATATGTACCTGAGTTGCTCTTTTTACAAGAAAATTCCAAAATGCTTTATTACCTTAATTAAACATATCTCAGTAAACTTATTTATATCTTTGTATATGCTAGAGAGACATATGATGGATGTCTCTCTAGGGCTGATTATCAATTAAATAATGTATGTTGCACTTTGAATACATATACTCTTTATTTCTTTTTCAATATTAGCAACTTATTTTGATACTAATTACAATTTTAGTTATTGATATAATTATTAATTTTAATGGTAGAAAAAAATTAAACTATGTTAATGTTGCTAACTTATTACTAAACACTTAAGAGAAAATTTTTCTCTTATTATTTTGGTTGAAATCTTAAAAATCAGGGATTTGAAATATTCTTTAACTATTGCAATAAATGATAAAAGAAAAAAATATTGCAAGGCATATAAGAGGTTAGATTGTTAGATCTTCTTCTTAATTCTAATAAATTTGAGTAAGATTGTCTATTTATTTATTTAAAAATTATATTAGTTTCGGTTATATTATAATTCACAATTCTAATGATGATTCAACTTCGTTTTGTTTTGTTTTTTTCTTATGTTATTATTGTTGGAATTAAAACAACATCAATTAATTTTAGTTTTAAAATTTTATTAGATGTTTATCCAAATTTAGCACTGATATAAGTCCAATCAATTTGGCCAAACCTATAGAGAAGCCCATGAATTTTAGTCCATATTTATAATCCTGACCTATAAGGAAATCCTTAGTTCACTGACCAAGAGTTGGTTTAATAATTCTTAAGAATTATTGACATGTAAAAAATGAAGAAACATGAAGGTGAAAAGACAATTATAAAGTCTTCTGAAAAATTAAAGGACGCTCTTATAAAGTGAATAATACAGATGGAAGCCAAAGAAGAAATAGTATTGAAGTGAAGCATATTCAAAAGAAAATTTATACATTTATGTTATGTGAAGAAAGAAGTTGAATAGAAAAAGAAAGTAGAGTTGTCGATAGAAAATTGAAAAGAGTAAAGAAGAGAGCAAGAAAGTTATGTCCTTATCAACTTGTGCAAAATATAGAAAACAATACATATACAAAAGTTTTAGAATATTATTTAAAATATTCTACTTTCTTAGTTAATTATATATTTCAACCTTTCGGCATAAAAAGTTTTACAGCATTCACTTTCTTAGAATTATTAATTAATACTTTCAGCATCATTAATAATTTGCCTTAGAAGCAATACATATACAAAAGCAGCTCGCAATATATATATATATATATATATATATATAAATTTTGAGATCTGAAAATTTTTTAATATGTATGTTTAATTTTGACACATTAAATTTCTTTTGATATATATATTTATTTTTTACACATAGAATTTAAATTTGTGTAATTTTATAATATTTTATATTAATTTATTAATTAATAAGTTACAATCATAATTAACACTGAATCTAATCTTAAATAGTGTATTAATTTATATTTTAACATTATATTAACTATAAATAGTTTTATAATCAGATAATTATATAAATTTTATTCTAAAAATGCTTATTAATTATATTTAATATTATATTAATTAAAAATTAAATTCTCTAATTAGATAATAATTTTATTTTTAGAAAATGACATTTTAAATAATATTTTAATATTAGATTCAATAATAAATAATTTTTTAATTATATAAAAAAGATATTTAAAATAGCTAATTTTCTATTATTTTAAAATATTGTAAATTAATATTAAATACTAAAAAAATATTAAATTATATCTACAAACTTAATTTTATAATAAAAATAATAATAGCAGTAATACAATATAGTAAACAGCTAATTATCAATCATTTGCTCCATGAATGTGATGTGAACTGTAAATGTAGCTCACGTAATTTCAATTGATTTCTTAATCTCAGTAACGGGGTAAACATATACCCACAGGAGATAAAATGATAAAAGAAAGTCTACTTTTAATTTAGATATGAATTAAAAAATGTAAGTATTTGTTTCAAAAAAATGTAAGTATTTTTAATTAATTTCATTAATATTTATCATCATTCTCTAAATTAACATTGGTAAACTTTATGTGAATGTTATAATTTTAAAATAAAAACATAAAATTAATTACATGTGATAGGAACTATGTTAATTAATGAAGTTTTTAACTATTTAAAAATTAAAAAACAAAAATGAATTATAATTTAAGACTTAAAAGAAACTATCTTTTTAGAAAACAAAACAAATTTCTTGACTAGGTTAGAAGGATGTATACTTTATTATTAGATTACTGTTAAATTAAATTTACAGCTGTTTTTCTTTATTAAAGTCTTATTTTTTAGCTCACAAGTTATCATTTTTTATATTGATTGTGATTATTTTTTTATTTTATATTATTTAATTTTAATAAAATATTAATATATTTCTTAAGAAGTTTTATATTCTTTTATTATAGGAGAATTGAGTTTCCCTTAGTTGCTGAGTTTCCGGTTTATAACAATGATGGAGAGAACGAAGAGACTTGAATAATATAAACTATTTTACATATAACTTTTGATATTTAATATTTAGTTTTAATTCTTATATTAAAATATATTTAATAATTTTTTATTGATGTAATATATATTTCTTTAAAAAAATAAAAGGGTGAAACACATATAATAATGATATAATTTAGTGTTATTCTTTTACTTTCAAAAGTGCCATTTATCTGTTTGTAAAGAACATAAGAGCCAGAAATCGCCGTTGTCACAATTGTAAAAAGAAGACCAGACACGTTTTTCTCAATCCCTTAATCTCCCAAATGCAATTGACTGTTCCACGTTGTATCCGTACTACTATGCTAGCATCCAATAGAATATTATTGTGGGGCATAATTGAGTTGCTCCAGAAATTAAAATTCTTGAAAGAAAAAAGAAAACCCCCAGAAAACGAAAGGAAGCAATAATAAAACATGTGCTCTCATCGTACTAATCGCATTCAATTTCACCCATTTTCTTCAACAAACTTTCAAAAGTATGCAAGAAAGTTAGATGCACCCAAGACAGGTAAATGCATTATCAGTCGCCCAATTTTAATACAAGTTTAATAGGTACATGGAGCTATCTATCATCATCACCATAATGTACAAATTTATAATTTTAGTGTTTTTTAGTTAGGTAAATCACTCTTTGTTTAATTAATTCTTCAAAGTTGTTTAATTAATTTGCCAAGACAGGATGGTCCCGAAATTGCACATGCTGGCAAATTGATCCTCCTCAGTAATATTCTATGTGACACCAAACAATAAAGAGTTTTTTAAAAAAAAATTACATCATGCAGTAAAGTATTTGTTGGTGAAACTGACATATGTTGGGATAGATGATACCCTGTCATAATTAAAATTGAGGACAAACTTTTCCCAGATTTGCAATCTCATCTATTCTTATTGTGATGACAAAATTGGCCTAACTTAAGACCTGATGTTCTTTATTATTATTATTATTATTATTATTATTATTATTTACTTATTGAAATTATTATTATTTTTACTATAAATTATATGTATTTTCTCTCGAACTAAGTATATGTTTTTTAAAATTATAAAGCTCAATAACTTATTAACTATATGCTCAAGATATTTGAACTTTGTATAAAGGCATATATTTTTTGATAATGTGTATCAAGGTATATTGATTATTCCATGCATCTTAGACTTTTTGATAAATATACTTTTAGCAAATTTATCCTTTTCTAATAGCAGTATGAATGATTTGGTATATCAATTGTTTTAAGTTTATTTCACTCTGAAGTGATAATGTGTTATCGTTAAGCAGCAAATGTTGGGATTTGAGCAACTTTTGGCAGACAAAGATGAAGAATAATTGTACTCTTTTATTTGTATTTCCTTATCCTCATTATACCCAAGCACGAAAATTACTTCACCATATTCTTTAGTCTTTACCTACTAAGAACTGAGTTGTTTTGCTTAACCCATCTTTCATATCAAAAGAGGTACCTTTATGTTGACAGGTTAGTAAGTGATAATGTCACATGCCATTTAAGAATTGGATAGCAACAAAATTGTAACAATTGGAAAAGTTAATATACTAAACTCACGCACAATTATAAAAGGGAGGATCAATCTACAAAAAGTGTCAAAGTTTAGGATACAAATGTAATTTCTGCATGAAATATTGGTGGGTCTTTGGGGAGAGAATTAAAGACCATGTATATATAATATACAACTGAAGCATGAACAACTGACCGGATTGTGTCCGAGGAAGTAAAACTAAAGAGAGACTCTAAAAAACTAACACTTCTTTAAGAGAGAGAGAGAGAGATGGGTAGAAGTCCTTGCTGTGCTAAGGAAGGACTGAATAGAGGAGCATGGACAGCAATGGAAGATAAGATACTAACAGACTACATTCAAATGCATGGTCAAGGAAAATGGAGAAAACTACCCAAAAGAGCAGGTCAGTGTATATATACAGCATTTACAAACAAAAAACAATTATTTCTTTTTGGATGTTTTTTCTTTTATTTTTCCCTTCTGGGGCTTTTAAGTCAAGAAATAAGGAAGGTAATAGTGATGCAGGTCTCAAGAGATGTGGCAAGAGTTGCAGGCTAAGATGGTTAAATTATTTAAGACCTGATATTAAGAGAGGCAATATAACAAATGATGAAGAAGAGCTCATTATCAGACTTCACAACCTACTTGGGAACAGGTGCTTTTTCCCTTCTTCTTTTCTCTTTTTTCTTCTCGTTAATTTCAAATTCAAAAACCAACAATTCTTTGCTCGGTAATACTACGCAGCCTTAATAATATTTTATGTGTATGATATTAATTTGTTGAAAAACAATAAAAATAAAGGAAAATAAAGTACTGTTCGAAAAATAAATAAATAGAGTTACTTAAGGGTCTTCTCGACTATATGTCTCTAGCTCTTTGCTTCTTATATATATATATATATATATATATATATATATATATATATATATTATTCTTTTCAAATCCAATAATGATGACTCTCATTTTACTATTCCAACTACATATATATGTATAAATTAATATATGACGTTGCATATATGAAGGACATCACATCATATGAATATATACGTTGACACAACATGCTGTAGTGGATGCAGATGGTCCCTCATTGCTGGGAGGTTGCCAGGGCGAACAGACAATGAAATAAAGAATTATTGGAACACCATTATTGGCAAGAAATTGCAAAACCAAGAAAATACCTCTTCAACTCATACTCAATCGAACCAATCTCATCAAAACGTACCAAACCCTACTATCAAAAACTCCATATCACAATATGCTAATGATGGTGATGCAAAATTGTCCCCTACCAACCAAGTGGTGGTTCCTAGAAAGCCAAGAAAGTGCGATGACGTTAAGGCAGTGGCGGCACCACCATCAGTGGCTACAAGTGTCTCAGGCAGTGATGATATATTGGTACCAGAATCATCACCACCATTGGAATTTACTTTGGGGGAGGATAATAATCCAAGTGATATATTGTTAGATTTTGAGATGGGTGAACAGCTTCTGTTTGATCTGCTTAACGCAGATTATTCTGAGCTGAATAGTTTTGATCATGGAGAGGCTACTGACAGTAACTTATGTGATATTCAAGGCCACTTATCTTCGGATTCTGATAAAAGCATCTTGGTCTCGAACGATCATGTAATGCACGACTCTGGATTTCCTTCAATTGATTCTTTGATGGAGTCCGAACTCGATTGGTTTTGAGATTAAGTTTTAGACAGTAATTAAGAAAAAAAAATAAAAAAATCTAAAGTTAGTTTCAGGCAGCCATGGCTGCCTTTAGTTGAATATGTATGTATGTTTGTTAATTATATTGAGTCATAATGTGGCCTGTCATGAGAATGTATAGCTTCTCTCCTTATGTTTCTTGCCCCAGACATGCAAGCATGTAAATTTATTTTGTTAGTTTTTTTTTTATAAGAAGAAACCTGGATATTCCATTAGTTTTTTTTTTTAAAGAAATATAGATATTTCATTATTAGTTTTTTTTAGAAGAAATATAAATATTATATTAATGAGATTTAAAAAATACATCTTGATAAGAATAAACATCAAATATAAAAAAATACATGTAAAGAATAATAATTATCAATCGTGTTGTGAAACAGTAAATTATGATTTTATAGAAAAAATGCTTTACTCGGTGTCATTAAACCACATATATCGATTTTATAGATGTCTTTAAATGAGTCCAATTGTTTAAATGTCAGATTTGATTTTCTTTCTTTTTTCTTCATCATTTTTATAGAGGGAGAACTCAACACCCCCGTAATAGAGGACCATAAAACTCCTATAAAATGAGAACTTAAAACCGTCATAATGAAGAATCATAAAACTCCTCAAGAAAAACACTAATATTTATTTATAAAACTAATTAATAACAAAAAAAACCCATCTCCGATTTAAAAATGATGAGCAGTGAGCTAAAAAATAAAATTTTAATAAATAATAAGAAAAAAAGTGACTGTCTATTTACAAGGTATTACCTACTATTTTTGAATTTATTTTGTTAGCTTAGTTAATTTTTATCTTATTAATTAAAATTTAATCCTAGTTAAGTAAGGAATTAACTCGATTTTTTGGTCAAAAATTCTTATTTTTGGCATATCATAACAAAATTATTTTCTCCCATGTATATATATATATATATTCAATTGAAACCTAACTAAGAATACTATTCTTTTTTTTTGTTACTTAGAATTTCCCAATTACTTACAATTGAATTTGAGACTTTCTTTCTTAAGGGTTTGAAAAAAGCAACTCCTTAAAAAGCGTCTCATTTTAGAGTATTATTTTTATCCATTTAGATGTCAATTTAGATGCTTGTATGACTTTTAAAATAATGAAACGTAATTGACAAAGAAAGAAATCTCTCTCGAATTACATATCTCATTCTTCCGTAGATTTACGTAAAATGGTGTGTTTATATATGTCTCAAATGAATATTCCCCATGATTAGGATCATTGTACCAAAAGAGAAAAAGAAAAAGAAAACAAAGTTGCCTAGGAATCATGCTCCCACATGAATCCAAAAGGTTGTACAGATTTTACATTGATACTAATATTATAGTTTGGAGGCTATTATTTCTAGTTTGTCTGCAAGTGCAGCCCTAGATCTGCAAAATCTGTCGACAGCCGTAGATGTAAACGTCAACAAAAATGAATATTGTCCACTAGCATGATTTTTCAACATGAAAACGGCCAATTAATTTATTATAAATTAATGTACAAATAATTGAACTTCATATACATTTATCAAATAAATTAAAGCTACTAGGTAGGAGGTTCGAGGTTGAATATGTAGTTACAAAAGTAGCTATGGTCCTATTGCATGAGAATGGCAAGAGTAAATATGTTACATAACTCCAAGTTTCATCGAGTTATTTACATGAACTTGGCATCCAAGGGATTTATTGGAAGGTGCCCAAATTAATGAATAATTTGTAACCCTTCTAACTGTGTCAAGGCTATTTCCTGACCAGCAAGTTTGGCCTTTCAATTCAACTTTTCTACAGAAACTGAATTGTGGTCACCACATGTTCAAGAAAATGGTAACTTTTTAAGAGCAAAAAAGAAATTCTTCAGAAGAGATGAAGCAAAACCATTGAGGATTTGATGTTGACCGCAGCAGGAGTATTCAATATGCTCTACTAACAAAGATTTCTAATATTTTTTCTTGAAAGAAAAGAAAAGGGGAATCCTAGAGGATCTACAAAACTTCTTGGCGCGTGTCAATGTCTTGTTTTCATATTATACCCACATGCATATCGCATTGACACTGTTATATGAAGCAAAAGTCCAACTATATAAAAAGAAGTGATCACGAGTGACAGGTATGTTTGAGGCAAACAGTGAATTAAACTCCTTTGTTAGGAACTTTGCGAAGCTATATGTTTGAGATTCTATATATAATTATATGTCATAAATAAAAGAGAATAGCTAGTGAAGATAATGCAACTCTACCTTGCTTCCCCTATACCCTGTTTATTTATTACTATATTGATAAGCATGCATTAATTCAAGATCCACTTCGTTTTTAGAAAATCTATTTAAAATATAATTCTCGAAAATCTTGGCATGACACTTTTGTGTTTTGGGTAGGTGGGTGAGATGATGGGTGTTTACAACAATGCATGATATTCTAGTCAGTACTAGAACATGGTCTTCTCAGGCTAGGGTTTGCTTGTAACTTTCGACATGTATAGTGAAGTCCAGATTAATTAATTTTGCAAGTTTAGTGTACCTTAACTTTCTGATCTAAGTTGTTGCAAGACATCATTACTGACATATTTGTATTATTTTGGATTTTGATCCCTATTATTTATTGACTATCTTAATTATGATAAATATCACTATTTATTATTAAAATTTAATGTATATATTACGACTAATAGAAAAATAATAATATATACAAAGTATTTGATATTTTATTAAATCATTTAAAACTAATAAATATATGTTAATTATCTATCAACTCGGTATATAGACAGAAATATATACTAAATCTAAACAAAAAAAAATTATTTTAATTTTTGTTAGACATTCTAGCAACAGGGTCAAAATTCTCTTTTTCTATTTCTGATTCTTCAATAAAAAATATATTCTCTTACAAAAAAAATAAAAGGTAAAACTAATATATATTTCTTTTTTATTCTCTTAATAATTAAACGATCCATAGGAATCAAGACAGAAGATATACATATTTTTCCAATTAAAATCAGTAGAGTGATTTTAGGAGAAATTTTAATTATATATTGTAACAATATAAATGAGCTGGCCATGAATTTGGACAGTACAAATAACTAATAAATAATGTTGATTAGGTTAAAAACGATATTTGTAGACTAATAAATATAATACTGCTGTGTTTCCTAGAAAAAGAAAATCACACGTGTTCAATTAAGCCATATCTCTGACAGGGATATACCTGTTCTAATCACACGCTTCTAACCTAATAAAGACATCAGTCCCAAACTTAAGCGGAAAAACAAAAAAAAAAAAAAAGGATAATTGCGAAACTAATAACGAATTGTTAGTACTATTTGCAAATTCAACATTACTTTTTTAATTTTCATAATTTCAGCACAAAATTTATAATTTTTTTACAATTTAGAACAACGGTTGAGAATGCAGCGGTTGTGATCCCTGAAGTATTCTATATACATGCCTTATCATGACTTCCATCTTTACTTAATTATAAATAAAATTATAATTTATTAATTTTATTACTATTTTTTATTTTGATAAATTAGTATGAATATCTAACATTTAAAATATAATTTAATTTAATTACCATAAATTAATAAATTTTACTTTTAAATTAGAAATCTCAATTTTAAGATTTTTTTTCACTTGATGTGAGATTTATCGTTTATAAAATAATTAAATAAAGTGCGGAGATTCATAGAAATTCACTTAAAAAAATCTCCTACGTTACTAGCACTAATAAGTGACATATATTAATTATATTTAAGAAAATTTATTATTATTATTAAATTTAAAATTTAATATTAATTAATAATATAAAATTTGACAACTATTAATGTAATTTACCAGTATGTTACTTCTTAATTTCATCGGTTCCTATTTATTGAATTAAGAAATATATAATGAATTCTTGAACTTTTCTCTTCCGTCTCTTCTTCCTCAGCTTTTCTGAATAGGGAAGACATAATTTCTCCATCCTCTTTTTTTTCCCATATTGCTCTCCTTTCCCACCTTCCCAAACAAAAGCCAAAGGTGAGTTTCTGTCGTTGTTATCTATAGAATGAGAGAATGCATAATTTTAGATTTGGCAGCGGACAAGAAAAGAAACTCTCCCGTTAAAGATATAAACTGAGAAAAGATTTAGCTTTCTCTACTTCTGATCGTATCGCTGAAAAGACAAGGAGAGTAAAAAAAAAAAAAATACTGCGATAAAAATTTAAAATTACCGACGAACTCTAAGAAAAAGTAAAAAAAAAAAATCGAAAATAGTTAAAACATTAGCGACGAAAAATAAATCAGTCACTTTAACGGCGATAGAAAGATCAGTATTCCTAATTAACAATAAAAAATGTTTTCGTCACTATTGTTTTTTTGAAATTAGAAAAAACAAAATTATTGCAAATCAAATCTAAAACATGAAAAATGAGGAATGGGGAACAGCAACCCAGACAAAGAAGTAACTGCTGGAGCCAATAAGTGGGCAGCTTGATTCGCTACGAGACATAAGACAAAACCAATTAGAAAAAACAAGACCAGAAATAGAATTGGACACCGCTCGAGCATCCAATTCAAACACAGTGTTACTCGGACCTTTCATCACTGCTTCGATACTGAAAGATTTGTCGCTGTTTATTAGTATGCTTTCGTCCTTACTACTCCGTTGCTAAAGGCAACATAACAGTTTACCCTAAATTTAACTCTGAAAGCATTCGTTAATAAATCTTTATCGTTTCTATTCAATAATTTAAATAACCACATCACGTTTCTATTTTCTTGCTATTATCATTAATTAGCCTATGAAAATTATTTTGTCACTAAAGTTTATTGCTTTTTTTACTGATTTATTATAGTAAAAGAAAGAAAATATCTATTCTTACCAAGCAAATTAAACTTGTGGGATTAGAATGTCTCTAATGAAATTTTATATAAATGGTTCGCATATAGATTAAATTCTCTCTATTGTGATAATTTATATACGAATAACATTTACACAGTGATAAAAAAATTTCAGTTTTTTCGAATCAAATATAAATAAAAATAAATTCTCTATTATAATATTTTTTAGATGTCGTTTTAAAAAAAATATTCTTTTGTATAATAACATTTGTATATATAATTTTAAAATATATATTATGCTATGTTTTATTTTATTAATTTTATTTATATAATATGATAAGATATTAATGTATCTTATCTCTAGTTTCTATCAACTCAGCAATAAAATTAGATATTAATTTAAGAATATTAATATTTAAATTTTTATTAAATTAATTATAAATTTTATTTAATTTTAAATATATAACTGTAAAGAGATTTTATTATATATCTCAAATAAATATTCCATGAAGGTTAGAACCATGATACCAAAAAAGAAAAGGATTGAAAGAAAAGAACAAGCTGCCTAGGAATCACGTTGGAACACGAATCCAGAAGATGGTACAGATTTTACATTATTACCAATTTCATGATTTGGTGGCTATTATTTCTATTTTGTATGCAAGTGTAACCCTACATCCCACACGACCCATCCACGGCCGTAAACGTAAACATCATATATATTGTCCAATTATGTGATTGCCAATTTGTTATTAATGATTAATGTGTAAATAATTGAACTTGAATTTTATCAAAATAAATTAAGAACCACACCAACTTGTCACCTATAATTAATGTATAAATAATTGAACTTGACTTTTTATCAAATAAAATAAAAACCCATGCCGACCCTTTACTAGACAGGAGGCTGGAGGTTGAAGGGGGTGTAAAATAAATGGTCACTATTGCATGAGAATGGCAAAAGTATGTTAATCTGTTTCTATATAAACTTCAAATTTCATTAAGTTATTTACATGAATCTGTCATCTAAGAGATATACTGGAAAAGTGTCCAAATTAAGGGCTTCATTTTTTTTTTTTTTTCCTTCTGAGTCGGCTGTGGGGTGTCGAGGGAATTTCTAAGCAGCTAGTTTGGCCTTTCAAATCGAGTTTTCTTAGGATAGCCATCTGATTTTCGAATGTGGTTCCTTAATTTTGATAGAAGAATTTGCTTGCCAAGTGGAAGCCATTGTTGACATCCATGCAACTTTTTCTTATGTTCCTTTTTGCAAAGTTACCCAAAAGCTAACCCTACAGCTGACTAAGGGGCCAAAGCTTGTTCCCCCTGGCTGGGTTGTTAATCCACCATATCAACTCTCAAATATCTATTTATATATAAATATATTTTTAAAAATTTATAAGATGATTAACAAATCATGAATTACAAAATAGGGATGATTATCTTTTTACTCTCGCTATAAAAGTGAAAAAATCACCTAATATACATGACATGATTTGAACTCGAAACAGTCTTACTTCTAAGAAAAAATGCTCTTGTCACTTGAGCTAATTTTCAATCTGCATAATGATGTGTGTAAATTAGTACTTGTAAGTGCACAAACTATTTTTATAGTAAAAATAGTAAAACACTTCGAGATCGATCTCTTAATGAACTATGAAACCACTTATTATAAAAACTAATTATCAACATAAAACATTAAAAGTAAATCTAAATACTCTAAACTAGCATTTTAAAAAAGTAAAATATTCATTAAAGAAATAAATATACAATACAAATGCAAATGCTTATGATTTAAAATTATATGTTAAAGACAGTATTTAGCCTAGTCAATTATTTAGTAATCCCCTTGTTTTACCTTAAGCCTAAATCTAATGAATGAGATGGTGATATATTTTTTCCTATAGCCACTCAAACTAATTATACAACTAAAGTTTTTCTACTAATATATATTGAAGCAAATATAGTGTCTCTAATATATTCAATCTAAATGTTTTAATATTAATAATTATTATTAAATTAATATGATGGTTAACTAATAATAATAATTGAAACTAATAAAAATATGAAGGTAAAGAAACCACTTATTAAATAAATAAATAACAAAGTTGATACGTAAGTGAAAAAAAAAAAAGCTACACTAAACATTTATGAAAACTAGTCTAATATATTTAATCCAATGATCATATGGTATTAAATAGAAAGAAATAAGAACAAGAAAATAAAAGTTGATTGGTCTTCACTCTCCACTTCTTGAAAAGCTCCTTCGATCTTAAAAAAAAAAAAAAACTAAAATTAAAGTGTTTATGAAAAATTGTAAAAAACTGCAGAAAAAATAATGATAGATAGATGCAAGTGGGAAATGTAGCAGACAACATATATGAGAAATATTTCCTCCTTTAGGACTAGATTTGCATAGATATATATAGAAAGTAGAGTTCTCATCTAAATAAGTCTTTGTAAAAATAAGTATACCTAAAATAAGTTAATCTAATAGATAAGACTGTAGTTATCTTTATCTCTACCAAATATTATCCTATAAATAACTCTTAATATAAATCCTAATAATAATACAAAATGACTAAAATGTTCCTCTTGTGTTTTGTATAATTCGGCTAGCACAACAAATAGCAGGTCCACTGTCTTAATCTTGGATCTTGACACAAACATTTTCAATTAAACTCTTTTTGAGTATTTTTCTCAATACTTTTCTTTTTTAGCTAATATTTTATAAAAATAGAGAATTAAACTTAAATGAAATAAAAATATATATTTTTCACATTTTATGTATATAAAATATACTATTAAAAGCACTAAAACACCCTAAATATATGTACATACTATCAACCTATTACATAAATAATAACTTTTATTACATAAAGAGAACTTTGCTGCGTAGACACCGATTAAAGTCCAATTGCTAATGTATAATCAAAATAATAAAATATAATATTTAAATTTCATGTATAATATAAATTCTTGTTTATTTATTTATTTTTTTGATAAAACTTTTGTTCATTCTAATATAAATTTGGCTATACCACAATTTACACTATTTTTTATATAAATTCTATCGCCATTGATAATTCAATTAAATGAAACAAAATGAATACTGCTCCTATGTGTAATTTTATATCATAAAGATTATAAAAAAAAAAAAAGATTTTCTTTTTAGGGTAAAGAAAAATTGTTGAGAAAATAGATTATTGCCTTTATTTATAATGGCATACGGCTACTTTGATGGGTTAATGCTAATTAACCTAAAATGGTTATTTATTTTTAAAAAATAAAATAGCATTTTCTGTTTTAGAATCAATTCGCTAAGGGCAATTATTTTTATATTTGATGAGATAAAAAAATTTTGTCATAATAATCCTCATGTATTTTGTGCTCACATGGAGGTGATTGGTTAATTATTAAATTTAAATTATTAATTTCTATATTATTGTGCTCTGGACATAAAAAGTTTCTAGTTAAATTTATAAAAGAAATAGAAGCTTATATCTACAAATCTATTGGTTACTAGATTGCTCATTATTGAGATTTCTAAATGATGCTTCTGTTATTTAATGAGATTTCTTTAAAAAGATATAAAGAAAATAAAGAATGAGAGAGATAAGGAGAATCTATATCTATGTTTATATATATATTTATATATTAACTTCTGATATATAAAAAATTTTGACATTTATTTCAGGAAGAATATTTAAGATATTAAATTATTACAATCTTAATATAACTATAATTTATATTAAAAAGACACTTATAAAATTTAACTTATTTTAATTTTTAAAATATTATAAATATTTATAAAATATTGAAAATTCTATTGAACTTTGTTTATAAGTTAAATTTTATATTATATTTATAATTAAAATAATAAAAACAGTCATATAATGCATTGGTAAATTATTAGTTAATTAAAATTCATATAGTCACGTTTCAATCTAGCTATGACTCTACGAACAGTCTACAACAGAAAAAAATTTGTAGTCATGTCTATGGGAGTTGCTACTACTAGTCGATCATCTTTATTTTTTATGATTAAAAAAAGTAAAACCTACAAAAAGATATACAATAAAATCTCTCTTTAGCGATACTCTATATAGTGATAAAAGAAATTTCAGTCCTAATTTAAACGAGTTATAAATAGAAATGACTATCTATTGTAATAAGTTATAAATTTTTTAAGTCCTTTTTTTAAGAAAATATTCATATATAGAGTAATACTTGTATATATAATTTTTTAAAAATATATATTATTGTTATGTTGTATTTTATTATTTATTATTTTATCTCGCCAATTTTATTTATTAGACAAGATATTAATATATTTTATTTCTAATTTTTATTATTTTATAATAAAATTAAATATTAAATTCAGAAAATAATAATAATATTTAAATTTCTATTAAATTATAATATCTTTATAATCATAAATTTATTTAGTGGCAAATGTATGAGTATAAAGAGATGTAAATAAAAAAGTTAAGCTTATTTTTGACTTTATAAAAGTGATCAAAATTCCGACATGGGAGTAGTAGGATCATTTATTGGTCCTTTAAAAATCTATGAAGACAAGTGTGGATAGGGTTTTGCGGAATAGACTAAACTGGAGTCTTATTTAGCATTTTTCCACTTCTTAATCATTTTCCAAGTAATATATATAGACAATGTTTGTCCTAAGGTAGGGTGGGTGGGTGGGTATCCAAAGCATTAATATCCTGTTTTAAGCATCCAAGCCATCAATAGTTGAAATGTACGAATTAGAGGATTAAAAGATGATGATGATGATGATAATGTGTTGGTGGGGGAGCAGAAATTATTATCATCAACCTCTGCGATTTTATATAAAAAAATCCTATTTGGAGCAACAGAGTAAATATATTAAAACTAAGTTGCATCTTAATTAATTATTTAAAAAACTATTAAGAAAATATAATCACAACCCATATTCAAGTTAATATGTGATGTGTCTCATACTCATGAACAATTTATTACTTATCTATTATCTAATGACATATTATTCCTTTTTTTTTCTTTCTCTTGAACATTAAAGAGGAAAAAAAAAGAACTTACTCCGGTTCTTTTCATTTTCATCCTTTTTGGATAAGTTTTTCTTATTTTAGATGAATTTGATATTTGATTATAAATTTAAGGATTAAATTGAACTATTTTTAGTTAATTCAATCTTCTAACTAATAGAAGAATAGACAGGATGAGATAATAGTTAATAAAAGCAAACGCCAAAAATATTAATTTATTTTTAAATATAGTATTGAACTTGTAAAATTTTAACATACCTAGAGAATAATAGTAATTTTCCCTTATATATCTATATATGGAGATTTATAAGAAACAAAAGTTACTTTTCTTTTTATCCATAAACTCATGAAGCTCCTTCTAAATTTTAAAATAAAACCGAGAAAATCATGTTAGTAGTAGTTATATTATGATTTTATTGAAATTATATTTTTATACAGTCTTCAGTCTATTAAGTTATATTTGATATGGTGTAATGAAGTATGCAATAGAATCACCTAAATTATTATTATTTAATACTTAATATAATAGTAAATATAATAATAAATATATTATATAATTAATTGTCTTTAATTTGATTTAATGCTTACTACAAATAAATATATATAATTATAATTACTTACAACATATTTATTTTTATTTTTATTTTTTTATAAATATAATTTAACACCTTCAATCACCCACCACCATTATTCGGTAACCGGTGACCGGATTCCAACAACCGGTAATATTTTTAAAAAATTAAAATTTTAATAATACTCCTAAATATTTTATTTTAATATTAACTATTATAAATAAAATAAATATTAAAATAAAAATTATAATTATATTACATTTATACGTATTTTTTTGTTTTAACTGAACGATGATAATAGAAATTCAGAGTCTCTCACTACAGATCCATCAAATAATTTCTTAATTTTATTATTTAATTGATTACAAAATTTACATTACATTTTGATTACGCTTTATCACACGTAGCTTTGCAGTTAAGAAAAGAAAAAAGAGAAAAAGAAAAATGTGAAAATTTCCTATTGGTGGCTCTGCAAAAGGTAAATTTTGCGTAGAATGGGACTCTGCCTGGGTTCAGTAAGCGAAGGCCTTATCCTATATAAATTGTAAAAGCCCAAAAGTAGTGGAAGCAGATAAATTAAAATCTCAGATACAACAAAAGGACATGATAGTTCTACGAAGAAACAAACAGTGATGGCTGCAGAGTCTCCAAGTTCTGTTCGAAAAGGTGAGTTTAAACGATCAAAAACCCATCTGTCAATTTTGATTTAATTACATAATTATATGGATTGATCAATATAATTATCTGTCTTCTAACTGGATTCCTTTTGAAAAAAAATTTGATGCAGTGGTTGTTCAATTAAAAGCAACTGCCGATGCTCCTATACTCATAAAAAACAAGTTCAGGGTATGTTCATTTATTTCTATTTCCGTGTTTATGCAGTAAAATTCTAGGTGGGTTTTGTATTTTTATGTGTTTGTGCAGGTGAGTAGTTGAAATAAGGTTAAGCTTTTTTATGCCCATTTTTTCTAATGTAGGTGGATATAGAGATTACTGGTTATTACAGTTTGGGAAGAGCTCATAATTTGATTAGGCTGGGAAGAGATATAATTTGATTAGGCATTGTTTGGAATAAACTATGTGCATTGTGCAAGAAATTATATTGAATTCTTTTAAGTTGAAAGAAATTAATTCTACCGACTATGATATTCAAACATGAGACTTGATTAAAGAGAATTCAATTACATTAAATTCTTGAGAGGGTTTAGGGTTTTGCTAATCCAATGCAAACTTGCAAATTCTTAGCCTCAATTGAGTTCAAACTTGCAAGTCTAGTACATAGGTGCTAAAGCCTGAAACTTAAAGGATAGAAATAATTGGCATGGAAAGTTTACTTTTTCTGAAATAGAAACCAATTTTAATTATATGTCCTTTTCTTTTCTTTACAAACTCATATCTATGATGACCAGAAGCATATGTTTTATGCTTTATCAGCAAACTTCTTCCTCCTAGAAAGTGCCTTCAGAAGGGCATTTTGAAGTAGTATTCATCAGAAGTTGATCTTGGTCTCATGTTCCTGTATAGTGGTTTCTTTTCCTGGGAGTGAGTTTTGTCAACTGAAATTCCTTGTAATTCTTTGTCCTTTAATTGTGCAGATGCTCGGAACTGATAAGTTTGCAAAGGTGATTGACTTTTTGCGAAGACAGCTTCATAGAGAGACAGTGGTGCATATCTTTGATGCTTTCTCTTTTCCCCCTTTTTTCCCAACTTTTGTGATCTATCTACTTCAGTGTACTAATTTTTATTTTTTTTTCTCTTCATTGCTCTTGTTTAGTTTGTGTACATCAACAGTGCATTTTCTCCGAACCCTGATGAATTGGTTATTGATCTAGTCAATGTAAGTTTTTATGGTTGCGGTTCATTTCTTTCGTTTTTAATTCTTGCGCCTGCAGCTCTATATAGATATAGATATCTCATAAAATATGAATACCAATTAGTGACATTAATCTATGTATAGTTTTTATTCTGAGGAAATTTGTAGGAGGTGTCTTTTCTAATTAATTCTTGTCTGTTTCTCCTCCTCTTTGAAGAGGTAGAACTAGTTTTTAATATACTCTTCTAAGCATAAAGCATTTTGTTAGTAGGACATTCAGGTAGAGGAATTGGAATTATACAACCTTTCATGAGAAAGGCTGCTAATTTTCAGATACCATACCTGATTCCCCACTAGCTGACCTGTATAGTCTTATCGCAGAAGTGTCGTGTAATAGAAAGTAAATTCTGTGGGGCATTATCTGTAATTCACCTTTCTATGTCTTTTCTGGTTATAATTGTGTAAAATTTTGTGCTCAACTAGCTACCCTTCTCCTCTTGATGAATATCACTGCCTAATGTGTCATTGCATGTTATACATCAACAGAAGAAGTTATGACTTAGACATATGAGTTTCAAAAACTGATTGATGACAATGGAGTGAGTTATTTTATTTTCTCAAGGAGAAGGGTTTTATAAATCTTTTGCTCTTAGTTTTTCAACAAGAGCAGAACAGAGATTGAGATCTTTGTTATTAGGTGCACTTTTTTCTAAAATGGGGTGATTTTTGCCTGCTGAAATTCTCCCATGATTAGTTTTAATATCTCATTATATTAATATATATTTCCCCATTTGAGTAACCCATTTATAATCTAATGCTGCAGAATTTTGGTGTTGATGGTAAACTGCTGCTGGTCAATTATGCTTGTTCAATGGCATGGGGCTAACTATAGTTATGGATATGCTGGCACTGTGTTATTCATGTAAGATTATTGCATGAAATATGATTATTCTACTGTCTCTTTGGTACTCTAACCCTCTACCCTATCATTTATCTTCCTTGTCATCTTCTAATCACTGATTTTGTCTGTCTCTGCTTTTGCAGATTCCTTCTCTCAGGGTTGAATGATTTGTGGATAGACTGAAAACCAGATAACATAGGTGAAGATCAGAAATTAGAAGACTTGCATGTATCTTAGACCAAGGATTACTTTTCTAATTATTATTATTATTTTTTTTTTATTTGAGTGCTCATGTCATTGCCTTTAGGTCATTATACAGGGTAGAAAACGCGAGTACTCCTTCACATGGTTCAAGTACATCAATTTGGTCTCCAACTTTGGGATTCGATGGAAAAGATGATTAGATGATGTTCTGCTTGAGCATATACTGTTTTATCTGTCTCCTAAAGGAATCTTTATAGCCACCCATCTATGGGGACCTTTGATCTAATCTCGTAACGTGTGGATGTTACGTCTGTATAGTGATTGACTTGCTAAGGTCTTTTCCCTTTTTCTATTTTTTTTATAGGCAAGCCCCTGAAATTTTTTGGCCAAGTACAATTAAACCTCTAAAATTTAAAGTACTTTATTTGATATTCTTGGAGTTAATTCCATTGTTAACTAATAATAATAATAACTTTAACTTTATTTTTTTATCAAAATGAAGGAGAAATTATTATTTTATAATCTATAGTTATTGAAAAACAGAGATAAAGTTAAAAAGAGTTTAATGCATGTCATTATACAGAGAAATAGAGAAAGTTATTTTAAAAAATTTAATTATTTAATTATTAAATTTTAGGGGTGTAATTGAGTTATTTAAGGGTTCAAATGCGCACTGGCTGAAAGTTCAGGAACTCATCCGTACTTTTCACCTTTCTTATTTTTTGTAGACCAATGTTCTTTTTCCATATATATTGGGCACGTGATACATAAAAACTTGTGATGTCACGACATTTCAGTCCTTGAATGATTGCTGGAGTTTTGGATTCTCTTCTGCGCAATATTATTATCACTCACAGACCCATATGATAATGCAGCTTTAAACATGAATGAATTTAAGTTCAGTGGGGGAGGGCTCCATGCTTCAGTACTCTGACATTTCCATTTTTGTATCATATGGTTGTTGAAATACATTAAATTCCATCTTCCTTCTGCTACGGTTATTCTTTTCTTTAACAAATTAAAATAGATTTTACACTACAAAAATTAACCTGTCAAAACAAAACAAGAAAATATTTACTTGATCAAATGAGGAGATTAAATTTGTACGCATTACTCTGCTATACGCATTGACATCAAATTTGCTTTTGGACAAATGGGTATTAAGAATTTTAAGTTGTGATGTCATTATTTTGTTTCAAGGGAAAAAGGCAGATTGCAGTAATTATATGGCTGATTCAATTTGTGTCTAACTGAATCTAAAACTGAACAGTCATTCTGTGCCTTGATGAAGTCATCATAATTGGCTATTCTCGCAAGGTTTCGAGCTCCTTCTCCTGCCTCTATGGCGTTGAAAAGTGGCCAACAAGGAAATGAAATAAATAGAAGAGAATCTTCAAAATAAATAAACAAACAACTCCAATCACACCCAAAAAAAAAAACACCTAGAAAATTTAATTCAAAATCACTGCAGAAAAGGGTTTTTCCTGTTGAGCTTTTGAGATTCTTTTATAAAATTTAATCTATGACAATTCTTTAATCAACTATCCATTAATTTCCGTTAATTCTGTAAGTAGTTCTCTTTCTTGATAGTTTTATTGGTATTTTATTTTTCATTATCAAGTTTTAATTTTATTATTGGTATTTTATTTTATATAGTGAAATTATACTTTGGTTCCAAAAGCAGAGCTCCCATTGTTCGAAAATAACTCAAAATTCTTAAGAACATAAGCCTTCACTCATTTCAAATCATGCGTCAGTTCCTAATCATAAATAAGAAACGTGTGGTGGACTTCTTGGATTCCACAGAGATGTGTATGATAGTTCTAACCATCCCCCAGATCATTATTTCTAATAAGAAGGGAATTCAAATTTGAGAGAAGAAAAGTAAATACACCATAACAAGACATCTCTATGTTATGCGCCTGATGTCTAATCATATAGTAAAAGAAAGCAGGTTTCCATTGCCAGACTTCTCAATTTGCCTCTAAAATTATTCTTTTTTGTGTCTTAAGAACAGCTAGATTCATTGATATTATCCTTATCCAAGTTCTTTTGGCAAGTCCAAGGTGATACAAAAGTGTTCTTCCCTTGGAACTTTTTGGCTATATCTTGGAAAAGATTTATAGCTGTTCTTCTCTTTAAAGTTCTTTGGATGCATCTTGAATAAAGCATGATCAAAAGTTCAAAATTTCTTTTTGGCTGTTCCTTGAAAACCAATACATCAATAGTTTGATTTGGGTAGCTTTCATATTGCAATCTTATCTCTGTATGTTTGGCTGCTAAATTTCTTAAGCACTATAATTGAAGAGAATGTATTCACATTTCCTAGAGAGGAATTTTCTTATTAGCATGTGTGCAGAGTAACACTTACTCTTTCTGTATCTTGTCACTCAAATTTGGTCCAAAATCTTGGAGACAAAATATATCATTTTTTTTTCTTTTTTTAATTTGATTTTTTTCACTTTCACCTTTCATTTTTTGCCATCTTTATAAAACCCTTTCCATCATTAAGGAATTTGCACAACCCTTCAGAGACTAAAGTCCAAAAAACTGCAGTGTGTAGAAACTCTCCCTCTGTGCGCATACTGTACTTGCCTTGTGTTATTGTACAATTGATTGCTCTATTTATTTTGCATTTTGGCTAAGTTGGAACCTAATTAATGAGCTAACCAACAAACAACAAGAAAGAAAAACCCAATTCAGGAAATGACTGGAATCAATCAGAAGTAACAATTTCTGCTCTTAAGGAAGTTGAAATTACTTGAAATCTACTAATTAATTCATGCACAGATTACAAAAGTTACATATGATGAAATTTTCTCGCACACCATTATTATGTCATTGACAAGCAGTGTACTATGTTTATGGCAAAGGAAGGGGAAAAAAAGAAAAAAGAACAAAAACTACAGTTTTATGACATGTTACTGAAGCTACCATCGAGCTCAAGGAATTGGCTCATCCATTCTAAGTTCAAAGGATCTTCATTGGAGAAATCAAAGAAATCATCTACATTAAAACTGCTACTGGGCTCTTCTTCACCTCCACTACTATTATTGGTAGTAGTTGTGTTGTTCTCTTCTCTCACCTCTGCAATACTTAATTTCTCTACTGTCCCTTTCTCATCTTTGGATCTTTCTCTTGCTGAAATTCCAGTTCGTTTCTCTTTTTTATTTATTTTCTTGCTCAAATGAGAATTCCAGTAGTTCTTGATTTCATTATCTGTTCGACCTGGTAATCTTCCAGCAATCAAGGACCATCTGTAAGAAGAGATCAAGAAAACATAGTAAGAGACAAGACTTGAGTATAACCATACAAGAATCCCAACTAGCTAGCAGAAATTATCTGTCATGAGAAATGACCTGTTTCCTAGTAGTTTATGAAGCCTAAGAATCAAATCCTCCTCCTGGTCTGATATATTGCCTCTCTTGATATTTGGTCTTAAATAATTCAACCACCTTAGCCTGCAACTCTTACCACAACGATTAAGGCCTGCAGCAACAGATAAAGACAGACTAAGTAACCCCATCAAGCTCCGGATCCAATTCCAAGAGCAGTTCAATTCATAAATGGTATTCGAGGTGTGGTAAGTGAATACCTGCTTTAGCAGCAACCATCTTCCATCTTTTTGCGCCATGGATTGCAATAACCTCAGCTAATTTTCTATCTTCTTCAGGTGTCCAGGAACCCTTATTGACCTCTTGCTTGATGGGCAAACTTGCCATGGCTGGTTCAATAGTCTTAGTCTCTCTTTTCATTGGCTCAAGTGTTATTATAGATTTTCTCTTGAACTATACCTGTGGGGTGTGTGTGACAGAGATAGAGAGAGAGTGGTACTTGTATTAAGGCAGCTGGGAACATCTAACCTTGTAGGTGAGAGAGCTCAACTACCTCTTATATCCATACATACAAGAGAGAGTCATATTAGTGTCAACATGGAAAGACTTATGACATTAATGCATGATTATGTTATCAAAGTTGCTATAAAGTTAAGCCTATGATAGGGATTGTATTTATGCAATATTACTACTGAAAAGGCTGCTATAGAAATATCTTTCTGTAATCTTCAGTGCGCATTTACCAGCTTTCTTTACATTAACTAATGAAATTTTTGGACGTAATTATACCAGCCACTAAATGGACTTAGCTTTCAGTTTCTTCTTTCAAATTAAATTTTTGTAACCATCTTTCTCTATTATCAAAAAGGAAGTTTCATTTTAGGGGAGCCTCTAAACTATATAATACTATATTTTCTATAAGAAAAGCCATTAAGAAACAAGAAAAACTATAATGAAAAATTTATGTTTTATGGGAACTAAGGGGGCCGTGGCTCCCCTTTACCCCCTCAAGAATAAATGAAAGATACTTGCCTATATAAATAAATAAATATGTATAATTAAATACGTGTTAATTATTTAATAAAAATCTAAAATAGTTAGAATGCATATCTAAGCAATTGAAATTTAGTAATTTATTAACACATTAATTTTTAAATTAATTTAATAAACAGCTTAATTTTTTTAACTTTTAAACACTTTTAATTTTAAATTTAATTTAATAATATTTAAACTTTTAAATACAGTATATGTTATTATAATAAATAAAAATCACATATTAAAAATATCTAAATACCACAAACAGATAAAATTTAAATAAAATATCATCAGGACGCATAGGCCTAAGAAAAGGTAAGTGTTAGCAATTTTAATTGGAAAAGGAAAATTGCAAGTAAGAAGAATTGGAAGGGCAAAATGGTCTATACATCAGGCGGCTGTGTTCCTAATAAGTTCCTGTCATCATCCGTTAATATTTATTGTTTTTCTTTTTAGCGGAGCTTTCGTCTTGCATGTGCCAAAAACTAATTTATTGGAGGCATGCAGTTTTGTTACTTTAATGGCGAAAGGTAATTAATTGATTATGTTGTATCGGATTGAACGCCTGCCTTTTTCTTTTTTTTTTCTTTTATATTTTTAATCTGTCCCTGAAACCAAGAATGTGGTGTGCTTCTTCAATGTCATAAATACTGGAATTTGATTAATTAGGCAATGATATGGTTCGTACCATGCAATAACTTTTTCCTATTTCCTAACTCCCACAAATTGACATTACAAGCAGGACTCAACTTTGCAATCCTGCTATTTCATATTAACCCACTCGAACTAAACCAAAAAAAAAAATTTATTATAAAAACTAGCTAATTGTATTTATTTATCTAGATTTTTTGAAAATTTATTATACTTGTTTCAATATAATAATAAAATAAAAATTTAATATTATATTAAACATATGAAAATACTAGATAATTGAAATATTATATAATATATATCAGTAGATACAAAATTATGGATCCAAAAGTAGAATCCTGAGATGATATAAATTGATGACAGAAGCTGCATTTCATGAAAATCCAAGCATAAGATTACACTCAACTACTGTATTTCTAATCAATTGATGAATAAAACCATGTGTGTTTTCAAAGATCATTATTAAATCCGACACGAAAGAAAGGGTTAATGAAAACTGAGAGAGTTAGGTTTAAGATTTCTATTAATTAAGGATTAGGTTAAAAAAATTGGAAAGAAAAGAGAAGCCATTAGCATTCATCCATACATGGCATCGGGAACTTATAATTTGGAATGGCCTGGCATGACGGATCTTTTCATATAAATAACATTGCTAATCTCTGTACTCACCTACCCTAATTGATCCAACCGTTGAATTTGCTGACCGATCACCATTTTCCGACAGAATTAATGGTGTGAGATCATGCATGCAGCTTGTAAGAATGGAACGGTACCGATGCTTGCATGGTAAAAAATTCTCTGTGTTCTTTGCAGTTGGTGCTGTATATAAACATTAACTAACCCCTGAAAGAGAGAAAGATTGCATGTGCACTCTGAAACAAACCAGAATTAAGAATATAATTATTAATTTTATATCAGAATTAGAGAATTGATTAAAAGCAAATACGACAGATTAGGCATTATTAATTATATATCAGAATTAGAGAATTGATTAAAAGCAAATACGACAGATTAGGCTGTGTAATGACAAGGACAGCAGCAGTCTGTTATTATATAATAAATAATCACACTATTAGATACGTGAAGCAATGTGGACTTCATCAGGGTTTTGGTTTGGTTTTGTATTGATTGAGGCGGAGATTTGTGCCAGACTTTGTCACGAAAAACACCATTGGAGAGCAAACACATCTACACTACAGTTACACATAAAGATTTTATTAGATAAAATTTGTATTAAGTCAGGGCACTACTACAAAGGTTTAGATTTGTGGCTTAAAGGTGGTAGGCCACCGAGGAAAAAGAGTCCCTAATAATAGGATTACCGAAGGAGATGTAAGGTAAATATAAACAAATGATTCACATGCGAAAGAATGTTATGGGGCACATTATAAGCCTAGAGTGGGTTTTCTAACAATTAGCTTACTAGCATGCTGAAATAATTAATAAAGGCCACTGGGTGTATTGGGATACAAATTTTAATGGCCAGAAAAAGGATGATGATACAGAATCATAGAATAAGGGCATTGATTCCTTCCTGTCTGATAGGAAAGGACCAACATGTTGCTGCAGTCCTCCAATTTGTATGCATTATAAAAAAGAATTATAAGGCCAACACACACATATATATGTGACCCTTTTCAGGCCAGAATTTTGTTGTGAACCCAAGTACTGAAAACTGAACCCACTGCCTACTTTGTTTTCTTTCGCAAATGCATCAACATTCTGAATGAAGGAATATTATACACCATGTACATTCCAAGAGAGTTTCATTATATGTCGATACTCAGACTTAAAATACTTTTTATAAATGGAGGCTTGTTTCAATTTTTCCAGTTAAAATACTTATGCCGTCATAATAATAAATAAATTATATATATATTAAACTAGTCACTTGGGTGGTCGGTCTTTATTTGTATTTTCATTCTTATTTAAGTGCAACTATATTAATTTAGTCATTCTGATGGTTGGCTCTAGATAAATTTATAGAGTGAAAGGTGATAATATATGAAGTGTACGATCCAAACTGAATATATTAAAATGATTAAAATTAATTATTCAATTAGTTGGATATTAACATTTATGGCTAAATTACAAATTATATTTTTAACTTTACACCTTTTAATCATTTTATTCAATTCTTTTAAAATTTTAAACAAATATTCATTTTTTATTTATTATCAAAAGATGACAATTTTTAAAATTTTACAGTAAAAAAGATGATATAGGAAGCCAATTGTGCTTATTAATAGAATAATAATTATGAATTAGTAAAATTAGTTTATCTTAGTCTTAATAATATGATCATTAAAAATTTTATATATGTGCATTCTTTCACATATTTTACATCTAAATTTTTTATTAACTCAGTAATTTTTATGTTAATAAGTTGAATGACTTGCCACACTATTTTTCTCATTATAAAGTTTTAAAAATTATTACCAACAAGTGTTTTTGGAAATAAATTAAAAGTATAGATATTTATTTTAAAAATTTTGAAACAATTTAATAAAATTGTTAAAAAATATAAAAATTCACGATTTAATTAGTAATTAAACCAACATTTATTTTTATATTTTTATTATTATTTAGCAATATGAATTTCTATCGAATTCTTCTATTAGATTTCTTTTAACAGACGATGGTATAAATATTAAATTATCTAACTATAAAATACTAAAATTATAAATTATTCATGCAACAATTTTAAAAATAATACATAAAAAGTAATAAAGTCATTCCCTCCACCATAACATTACTCTTTCAACATTATTATATTCTAAACAGAATTAGGGAATTAAAAGGTGGCTATATATATATATATCCTAACAACCTGGAAAGGTATGCTACCTACGTTTATAAACCATACTTTTCAACTTATATAATTTATATATGCTCTTGCATTAATTAATTAATTAATTATCCATACATATCCCACTCACCTATACATTCAATTAAAAGTATTTCAATCTACCATTTAAGGTCCAAATAACAGACCTAATTAACTACCCCTACTTTTAATAAACATCTTATCTGTGTTTTTCAAGTTAAACACAAGTTGCATCCTTCGAAAGATAGGGTTGTAAAACTGGATTTAATAAAAAGAAAATAATGAAATTAGTTGCTAAAATATTCCTCTGCCGCACTTAATTTTGGTATTAATTTTAATTTAGTATCTAAATTTTAATTTATTTCATTTTAATCGTTTGATTTAAATTACATTCTTCAAAAAAATTCAGTTACATTTCAATTTATATATATATATATATATATATATATATATATATATATATATATATAATTAAACTATATTAAATTGAATACACATATTAACAATTTAATATAAGATATGATCGACTATAAGGTGGTAATTTATTAATTAATATATTAAAAAATATTTAAAAGTAATTAATATACTATTCTTAAAATTAAGAACCATTCTTTAGTTAGAAAGTTAATTATTAATTTATAAATTAATTATATACTGCTTTTTAAAATTAGAGTTATTACTTAATTAGAAAAACTATATAATATGTAATGTTAGGCTAATTATGTGACTAACTTCAAGACAATGAATTGAAATCTGAGAATTCGTTGGATCATTTCATTTGACCAGAAAGACCATTAGATATTGAAAATTTGGTCGTTGCAATTATGCTCTCAAATAAGCCAATTTAGTCTTTACAATTATTCTCTCGAATAAGCCAAATGTATATTTTATTTTGTATCAGAGGACTTAATGTCTGGTTTGCTACTTCTCTCCAATTGGATAATTTTTTTGTTATCCTTTCTTAAGAAGAAAAATGGAACTTTTCTACACGGATATAAATATTATTTCATTTATGTTGAAAATAATCTCACACATTTTGGTTGAATCCATTTGGCTCGTCATTTCCCATTTTTCAAAATTTTAAAATCTTTAGGTTAGATTTCCAATTGATTTTTCACAATAAAGAATTAGAACACTTGTATGCTATTATTCTCAACTCTTAATAGCTAAGAGTTCTAATCTTATATTAATTTGGTGACATATTTTTTTTATCTAATTATCAATTAAATCTTTAAAAAATGAGATTTTCGTGGATACAGCACAAAACGAATTAACCAGATTTACCTGATGTAGAGGCAATCGAGACTAGAACTCATAGGAAAAAAAATAGATTTATGAATGGAATCAAATATGCAGTATTTACAGACAAAAGTATTCGGTTATTGGGTAAAAAATCAATATATTTTTAATATCGAATCAGGATTAGAAAAAATAGTTTTTTTCTATTCTATTAGTATTTATTATTTTTAACAATTTTATTCAGTTGTTTAAGAAATAAAAAATAAATACTAATACTTTCGTTTTATTTTTAAGAGTATTTTTTGTAATTTTACAATGAGAAAAATAATGTTGTAGATCGATTGTGCTTATCAGAAGAAAAAATTTAAAAATCAACAAAAAGCTTGATGTGATTATATACAAAAAAAGCAGAAAATGAGGCATATTTGTAAAACCTGTAATAGTTACATTGTTAAATTTAAAATACATTTTTTATTAATTTCTAAAATTATTTTTTTTAGTAAGCATATTCGAGTTGCTATACTATTTTCTTTTTTACTGTGAATGTAAAGATTATTTCTTAAAAGTATTTTTGAAAATAAATCAAAAGCATAACTAATTAATTTTAAAATTTTAAAATAATTAAATAAAATTATATTCCTAAAATACTTTAAGACTATATGTGATTCATAAATTGAATTACGTTAGCAATTCTTAAATAAACATAATAAGTATAAATAGAATAGTTAATTTTAAATAATTTTTATTTCACTTTTGGTTCATGAGCTTGGATAAACTATTTTTCTAAATATATGACAACGAAACAAATTTTGTATAATCTTGTGATTTAAGTCGCACATCGATTGAAGAAAAGGAATATATATACAAACGAGGTAAAACTAACTAGCTAGCATCTTTGACTAACTCTAACTGCTTTGACTAACTAATTAAATAAATACATGTAAGTAACTAACTCATTAAGCCCTCTTAACACGCTGTTATTGGATAATTAAACATCCATCATATTAATTACAACCTAAATCTTTTTTAATAAACACAATTATTTAACATCGTTACTATTTCTCTAGTGGTGGAGTTCATTTAAATAGAATGAAACCTATTTTATCATTTACTATTTCTTCTAAAATAAAAATAATAAAATCAATTAAAAATATAATCTAATTAAATAATAAGAATGGCTCAATTTTCTAGATAAACAAACGGTAATTCATCTTTTAGGCAACCCAACACTAAATTATAAGCACAAAATTCAATGAAGAAAAAAACTAAAAAGATTACAGAAACATAACTACCAAACAAATCAAATAAACAAAACACTGTTTAATTAAATCATTTCAAACAAGATGAAATTTGAAAATGAAGCAAATAGAAAAGAAAAATAGGCGACCATGGTAGTAGCTTCCCTCGCTGTCTTTCTCTGCCTTCTCCATTGCTCACTTGCTGAACAAAGACTAAACAAAGGCCAGAAGAAAAGTTGAGGAGCAGAAAGAGATGGGGAATAAGCCATAGAACACCACAAAAACAAATTATCACATGTGAGTAGAAGTAACGATGACAGGAACTCTCTTTTCAAATCACAGACAGCAATACTGAGAGATAGTAATGGGCAATCTCTTTGCGGCTGATGATCCTCTCTTTTTCTTTTTCTTTAAAGAAAATGATAATTTGGTTACTTAATTTGATTTGTTTTTGTTTATATGGTGATAGTAATTGTTAGTTGCTATTGATTTTTTATTTGATTTTAAATTTTGTTGTTTAATTTTATATTAGTTTTAATTGATATTATTGAAGAAAATGATAACATCATCAAAATTAAGGATAAGAAGAGTCCTACAAGAGAAATAAGTCCAGATAAGGGGTGGAACAGAAATCAGCGAAAGGACTTGGCCTTAGAAAGCCAGTCAGCAACCCTATTATAGCTTCTAGGAATAAAAAGTAAATGAATAATAAACAAAAGGGCTTACAAGACTTCTTCTCGGTAGAAGCTCTCAAAATATCCCCTTGTGATGATTTGAATAGACTCAATCAACAATAAGGAGTCAGATTCATAAGCAACTTTTTATATTTTAAGTAAGTTGTGGTCATTAATATTAAGTAGTAATTCGGTTAGCAATTTGGGCTTAATTGAACCTTTTAAAATGAGAAGCCATTTGGTGTATTTGAGACCAAAAAAAAAAAAAAAAAACAAGGATGGGTATTTAGTAGACTCTTTTCAATTAGTTGAAGGGCCTTTTCTTTTTGTACCTTTTGCCCAAAGAAATTCAATTATTAGATAAACGGGCCGGATAATGAAATATTGCACATTGCAAATTTGAGGAGTGGGTTCGGGGCTAATGCTTACAAATCTTAAGCCCGACCAACTCGCATTTTGACTACCAAGTCTACTTAGAGCAAAGATCTTTGATGATGGACCTCATCCCATAGTCCTAAGCAATACCAACTTCAAAGTTCAAAGTGGTGGGTACTGACCAATTCTAGGCATGGGCCCATACCAATATCATTGCCACTCTTTTATTTATCTTTCTATGCATTAGCTGATTGTCATGAATGACACTCGACATTAAAATAATAAAATAATTATTTTTTTTCTGCATTGTGTGAGGATCAATAAAAGAGTGATATATTATTTATATTTTTACATTTAATAATTATAATATATAGAATATTTTATAACTAATAAATATGTATTAATATATAAATAGAAACATACACCTGAATTAGACTATAATTTTCTATAAAAAAAATACTTCTGCTTTCGTTTTAATTATAGTATTCTATATAAAATTAATATAATTAAAATATTAGCATATATTATTAAAAGAGAGGAGTACTTATTTTATAAAATAAAAAAATAAATCATCATATTATCTAAAAATAAAAAAATGTTAAACTTAAGACATTGATTTCCCAGAAAATTAAAATCCGGTTATTTTAAATTTTATATATTATCATGTGATAATACTATCACTTTTATTTAATTTGATATTGTCGTATATAGCAAATCTAGGGGACAATTTGTCGGAATCATTAGACTTTTTTTCTGCTCATTATAGAGAAGTACAGTGAGAGGCCAGACGAGAGGGACATAAAAAGAGAAAAAAAGGACTATTAATAATGGTACTCAAAATTGGCCCAATTGAATTTCCATTT
Source organism: Ricinus communis (assembly GCF_019578655.1). NCBI lineage: Eukaryota > Viridiplantae > Streptophyta > Magnoliopsida > Malpighiales > Euphorbiaceae > Ricinus > Ricinus communis. The sequence goes on along the minus strand of NC_063263.1, from coordinate 7,094,574 downwards.
TATACAACAATGGATCATTACAGAACATCCTGTACATTTTGGTAATATCCTACTCCAGCGGATATTTCAAAGCTCACCGCCGTTCTTGACTGCCTATAATAGTGTCAACCGTTGGAGGAGTCACATGTAATTAGCTCTTCATATTATACGTTTTAAATTATATATTTTTTGTATTTCTCTTATTTAAGCTTAGGTACAACACATCATCAAGCATGAATGGTAAAACAGAAAAACATTCGTCTCAAATTGCCGACAAATTCTTCAGTGAATAATTCGTAATCTAACATTATGAATCTTTCAATATAATTATTTCATGTGAGTATTTTATAATATAGTGAATTATATTAGTTGATTTTCATTTGGGGTTAAATATTATTTACTTTTAAAATTTTGTAATTTTTATATTTTTTTTATTATATTAAAATTTCATTGAGTTATGATAAAACTAATTACTATTTATTCATGTTAGGTGAAGTATTAAATTGATAATTTAAAATTATAGTTTGCCATTTAAATTTATTATAAAGTATTAAATTCGTTTAAAATTAATTTTATTATTAAATTACAAGTTAATCTTAGTATCTAATTAAAATAATAAATTTAATATTTTTTTATTTTTTTATATTTTTTATCTTTTAGTATAATTTAATTCTAAAAAATTTAAACCTATAATTTTTTTATTTAATATTATTAAATTATTATGTAATATAAATTTAATTTTTTAAATAAATTAAATAGTTAAAAATTATTATTTCTATTAAATACTAAATTAAATTATATTAAAAATAAAAAATCTAATCATATTTATATCATTTGAATGGTTGATAAAATATTTTATTTTTAGAATACAACAGTATCATAGTATTCTTTATTGATAGTGAATTTGTCAACTTGGTCTCTAGATTATTTTGCTAGATTAAGACCTGATTAATTAATTTAATTTTTATTTTTTATATAGTTTAAAGATAATAAAAATAGCAATATGATGATTTTTTTACTAGAAATATTTAATTTATATTAATAAGTAAAATTAAATTTTATGATAATTTAATAATCTTATAATACATATAAGTAATTTTAAAATATTTAAAATTATTTTAATTAAAATTATTTTAAAATTAAAATATTAAATTTATTATTTTAGTTAGACACTAAAATTAATTTGTGTTAAAAATAAAATTTTACTATAATTTGATAATAAAATTAATTTTAGACGAGTTTGATACTTGATAATAAATTTAAAAATAAAATTATAATATTAATTTACTCGTATTTTTTTCAATTCAGTAATTAGTTTTATTAAAACTCAAAAAGATTTTAAATATAATTAAAAAATATAAAAATTGATTGTTAAACTAAATTAAAAAAATAAATAGTATTTAACTATTTTATTTATGATTGGTTAGTATGAGTTATATATAAAATATGTTATATATTAGTAAATCAATAATGTTACGTGATAAAATAAGAGTTATATAAGAATTTCTCGGAAATACTGGAATAAACCTAACTGGGTCAGTCTTCAGTGTTCATCACAGGTAGCGAGTATACGTCCAGCAAGTGAACATTTCCAAACTTTGCATGCCTCAATGTGAAATTAGGACAACTTATGTTACTATGCCATAGAATTTCTTTCTTTTTGTTTCTGGGGTGATTCATGGCATAAATTTTGAGCCAAAATATGGTGTCTTTGAGTGTAGAACAGCAAAAGTTTCTGATAAAAATCTAACCATTGAAAGGACATCAAGATTCAAACGGGTGGACTCTGGTAGCCATCAAGTGGATCTAATACAAGAAAAGTGTAATCCATGTCTACCAATCACAAGCTTTCATTATCAAATCTGGCCATACACATTTGGATTGTCTTGGCTTGTCTATGCATGTATAAATAGATGTAGGTGTGAGTAAAAATGGAGTCATGTCATGGCCAGGCCAAGAAATGAAAACAAAAAAATAAAATTAAAAGGCACGAAACCCTAAGCAGCATTGGCAAACAGATAGAGATATGCAGAGAGACTGAGAATATAAGACGAGAGAGAGAGAGAGAGCTTTGTTTCAAAAATTTTGAAGTTTGAGCTGTAAAACCAAAACTCAAGTCACAAACGGAGGAGAGAATTTAACATATTATATGCCACAGAACCCATAACACAGTTTTTGAGATAGACAGAGAGAGAGAGAGAAAGATAATAGTATGAGTAATTGGTTGGGATTTTCTGTTAGTCCACACCTGAGAATTGATGATGGGTTTGGTAATAGAGAAGAAGAAGAAGAAGAACATGGAGATGGTTTTACTTCTTCTCATCATCAACATCATCATCATCATGATATCTCTGTCATGCCTTTGCGTTCTGATGGTTCTCTCTGCGTTGTTGATCCCTTTAGACGTTCTTCTAATGGTGCTGCTCAAGGTACTATAGTAACAAGGTTTTGTTCTTCAAGTGTTGAAAGCTTAACTATTTCTATTCCCTTTTGCATATTCTTTTCTTTTGTTTGAATATTCAGATGAGTCTGACATATTTCTTTTGTTTCTGATGAATGTCTTAGATTGGAGATATGAGAGCACTGTTGATGCAACTAGTACAAGTGAAGAAGGTCCAAAGCTTGAAGATTTCTTAGGATGTTACTCAAACTCTCCGTCTGATGATAAAATTTATTGCCAAGAAGATCAAACACAAACCCAAAACCATATTAGTAGAATCAATGTTAATGTGGCACCAACCTTTAACACCACCAATAATGGGGATTTAGACAGTAGTGGAGAACATCTCGCTAGCCATCAACCTTCTTTAATCCAATCTTATCATCATTACCATGAGAAATCACAAACCCTAATCCCTAATGATCATCGTCATCATCATCAGAATCCCCACCACTGTGATCCAAATCCTGGCCATAGCCATAACAATGGTGGCGTGTATCATGTACCTTTTGAGAGTGCAAGTTCAGTTTCTGGGTTCAAGTCTTGGTTAAGGCAGACTCAATTTTCTAGTGATAAATCTTCAAATGAAGTGAACAATTATAATTTTCAGCCATTATCTCTTACAATGAGTCCAAGTTCTCAAAATGGAATGGTTGCAGTTTCTCCACTGCAAGTTGTTGATAATCGTAAGAGACCAGTTGCTAAATCTCTTGCTAGAGAACCGGTTCCTCGTAAGTCTTTGGACACTTTTGGACAAAGAACCTCCCAATACAGAGGTGTCACAAGGTACTAACATTTTATTCTTCTTCTTCTTCTTTTAGTTTTTACTTCTCCTGACTGGAATTCAAGATTCAAGAATTATACCAAAATTCATATTTTTCTTTATTGTATTAGGCATAGATGGACCGGGAGATACGAGGCGCATTTGTGGGACAATAGCTGCAGAAAAGAAGGACAAACAAGGAAAGGGAGGCAAGGTATATAGGAAAGAAAGAAAAGATAATGATATATCTTTGCTGCTCATTATCATTTTCTTGTTTTCTGCTTTTCTTGTATGCAAGAGAATATACTAACGGTTGTGTTTTCATGCACCTTTTGTTGGGGGGGTCTTCTCTTCCCACTATGTCAACCTTGTGCAGTTTACCTTGGTAGGTGAAACTCTTGAAATTCCATTTGCTTGCTTTATTACACTAGTATTATTGTTCCAAAATTTGTTTAGCCTAAACAACATTGGGTAGTGTGCATGTTATTTCTCCTTCATTCTTTTTGCTAAATTGTTTTGTTTTAACAGGTGGTTATGATAAGGAAGAAAAGGCAGCAAGAGCTTATGATTTAGCTGCCTTGAAATACTGGGGACCAACAACTCATATAAATTTCCCTGTAAGTTTTAGGTGACCATGCTGCTTTAATTAGTTTATGCAGAAAGGTTTCAGCTTTCAACAATTTGTTTTTTGAATCATTGTGATGTCTAAATCTCTTATTAAATGCTTACATATAGTTGAGCACTTATGAAAAGGAGCTTGAAGAGATGAAGCACATGACCAGGCAAGAATTTGTAGCCAATTTGAGAAGGTATACAAATATAAATTATAATATAAATAGTATATGCCCTTGGCGCTTTCTTACCCTTCTCTCTTTATTAAAGTTGTTTTTCAATCTTTAATGTGTGAAAGAAGAAAAAGAAATGAGGAAAGAAAGATTGATTGCTTTGTTCAAACTTTGGCAGGAAAAGTAGTGGGTTTTCAAGGGGAGCTTCTGTATACAGAGGAGTGACAAGGTGATGGCAGAACGCGAGTTCAATGATAGAGTTTTCCATTATTTACTGTTTCTTTGCAGGCTTTTTCAGTTATAATAGACAATTATATGCAAACATTATGCATGGGTATATTATACCAACTTTTAGCTAGTATGACACTGAAGATTCATCAAGATCTATATAAATAAATAAATATATATATATATATATATATATATATATATATATATATGTTTTAAGTATGATATATATATATTAAAGATCACCCATCATATCTATCCTTGTTTCCTTTTATTTGCTAAGCTGTTTTCTTTTTTACTCGCAGGCACCATCAGCATGGAAGATGGCAAGCTAGAATAGGAAGGGTTGCTGGAAATAAGGACTTGTACCTTGGAACATTTAGTAAGCCTTAAATTTTTCTCTTTTACATATATATAATAATCTCTTTCCTTTCTATATATGCATGTATCTGTATTTGCATAACAATTAAATTATTAAGGATTTTTTTCATAATTAATATTCGGACACCCTATTATTACAAGAGGTCAAAAACGCTCACATGGATGGTGCAATCTATATTAAGATCTCGCTGGTCCTTGAAATTCGCAGAATCACCATAGGTTTAAGGGTTTCCGGCAATAGGTTGCCTGCCTGTTGTACTTGTAGTAATTGAAGAAGTCTATGTATGGCTTAGGGTTATCAAATCAATGATTTCTGAGTGCCATTACCACAACTAGTGAAATCAAACTAAGTTTTGGACATTTCATGAGATCCCTGTTCAAGTTCAAGTTACCTTTCTTCAAAATTGGAAACTTTTCTGTACTTCTTGTAAAAAGAAGATTTCGATTATAATTTCATATAAAACCTGAATAATATGCTGAGACTTGCACAAAATCATGATGCACCTTTATATTTATAGGTACGCAAGAAGAAGCTGCTGAGGCTTACGATATTGCAGCAATCAAATTTAGGGGCACAAGTGCTGTTACCAATTTTGATATAAGTAGGTATGATGTGAAAAGAATTTGCTCAAGCACTACGCTCATTGCTAGTGATCTTGCTAAGCGGTCATCGAAAGACTTGGCTCCGATGCCTCTTGAGGAAGAAAATTCTTGTGCATCATCCACATCTCCTCAACCGCTCCTGGCTAATATTGCCAGTGGTGAGGCCTCCGATGAATTGGCGGAGATGATGTGGAATGCAAATACAGATGAACATCAACAGCAGCAAAGCGCAAACAACACTAGCAATGACATGCCGTTGGTGGGTTCATGTAGCAGGATTAATTCCAATAATCCAGGAAGTCCAAAATGTTCGGTCGGCTTAGCCAGTGAGTTTTGCACTAGTGGTGGTGGTGGTGGAGACTACAATCAGGGTTTCTCATTGCAGGACTCAAAGTATGAAGATGCCGATGATGATGATAATAATAATATTAGTGGAAGTGACAACAGAATTGGTAGTTTGGGTTTGGTGCATCAAGTCCCTATGTTTGCATTGTGGAATGAGTAGGAGAGGCTAATAAGTCAGATGAGGTAGAGAATAGGAAAGTTGCTGTTATTGTAGGGAATTAAAGAAAGGATAGATAGAATGGTAGCACAGGGCACAGGCAATTTGAACAATGTTTTCTCGTTATCTCAAACACAGTAGTAGGAAGATACGGTTTATATAGCTTAAATTTATCTTTCTATTGGCTACGTTGGTGGGTCATTTTCAATCGGGTTAATTTTGTACAAGGACTATTTCAACATTTGTCACTTTCAGGCAGAAAAGGATTCATCTAGTTGGTAGTTCAACTTTAATTAAACATGTTTTTGTGCATCACATCACAACCCTTTTTCCAAATTTTATATTATAATGTCATGATCCACTAGTTGCTCCCTGGAGGGGGGCACATTTTGCTCAAAATTCTTGGTTGTGGGTTAGGCTTAATTTTATTTTTACCTATTATAATTGGAGAGTTAACTGTTTCATATAAAGCAGTTGTAGAAACAAGACAAGTTTAGAACTCAACTAAACTTTGACTCACTATTGTACTAAAACTATCTTCAGATTTAAACTCTAACCAAGTAATGCAAAAATAATATCTCTCAAAATGGAATTATAGTTTGTTATGAACCTGAACATTAGCTGAAATTTATTGCATGTTGTGTTAAATTGGAAGTCTTTAAATGGAAAATAATTCAATTTCATTTATGAAGATTATAGTTTGTTTTGAATTTAAAAGGATTTACTTGAATGTGATTTCAAAACTGAGCTGAAGATAATGCAACAAGTTTAACTAGCTTTAGAATTGTGAGATCAAAGTTCAAATTTCACATTGTACTTAATGGGTCGATAAACAATAAAAGGAACAAAAAGGAAAATATTTATAATTAATAAATAGAGAAGAAAAGAAAAAGAAAAGACTTGAAGGAAGGAAGCAGTCGAAAACAAACAGAACAAAAACAAACGGTGGAATTTGGTTCTTGTTCCTTTTTTTAATATATTAGACTCATTTCATATATATAATATAAATAAATGATAATTGACTGCATGTCTTACAAATTGCATGCATTTCCAATATCCACAGGCACAGCCACTTGAGACAGAAACGCCACAATATCAATCACATCCATCCATCGCATCAAATTAGCTATAGCAGCCTGCCAGGGGTCCACTGAATCACTAGGGGGGTTGCCACACCACAATCAATGACCTAATTTAACATTGCTTTGCTACCCTTACAGCAGCAGCAGCACCACCACCAGGAAGAACTTGGTTAATCGGTTCATCAATTTTGAAGCACTACTCCTGCCAATCCAATATATATATATATATAAAATCTAATGAAAAAGTCAAAGAAGTTAGTGACCCCTTTGACTCTATTCGGGAAAACGCAGTTGCTTTACAGGGAGGGAGAAGAGAATCCAACCCAGCCTTTACTCATGAAGGGGTGTGTCTTAAATTGCGTGCCCATATATTAGCTTTATGTCTCTCTCCCTTTGCAGTCATTTTCTTTTTCTTTTCTTTTATGGCTTTTATTGAATGCCAGGCCAACCCTCCTCCTTGGCGCGTATACTGCCTCAGTACATTGGACTTCCATATCTCACCTGCAACTTGTCTTATTGTTAATAATAAGTCTAGAAATACTTTTTTTAACAGTTTAATCTACATGTAAAAATATATATACTTAAAATGGGTGTTTTTCTGTCATAAAACTGTTATTTTAAGCTCCATTATGTTAAGTTGTAGGTTCATCTTGTTCAATATTTTTAACTTGATGAGTTGCAAGTTTTATATCATTTTCTACCCCAGTAACGAAATTGAATTGCTTGGCAAGTGTTTAAATCTTAATTAATAGTAAATGTTGTTATTTAAGTTTTACTAATAGATCAAGTATCTATCTCGTAAGGCAGATTTAGATTTCACAAATTTGTTTTCTTTTTAAGTTTTTCATAATATAAAACAATCCTTTACATGTTAAAGATCCATCTCATAATTCAGGCAAGTATATGAGCAGAAAAATCTGGATTAATAGGGAGTGGGATTTTTAATCTGCATTGATGGAGAAAAGAGATTAAACATTTGTATATCAACAAAATAGAAAATATTTGTTGCTAGTGTTAAACTAAGTAAAGGTTTATTGTAAGGGTAGTATAGTCTTTTCCATGATTAGAGTATAAATAGTCATTTAGAATAGTCATTTAGGTTAAGCTTTCTTTGCAATAAACATTATGTTATTACCTCATTTTGTAACATGGTATCAGAGCCTAAATTGATTGAGTCTTACTGCGGAGTCTTGCTGGGTCTTATTGCTGCTTTTGTTTTCTGTTTTCTGTTTTCTGTGACGTCGCGCTGCTGTTTTCTGTTTTCTGTGATGCCTCGACATCGTTGTTGAGTCGACGTCTTGCTGCCTCTATTTTCTGGTTTTACAAGGTCGATGATACTGAAAAGGTGCAGAGGTTGAGGAAAGAGTGTCCGAACGTGAAGTGTGGTGCTGACACTCATCTGCTGCTGATATTTCTGATTCGAGCCTCGCCGTCTGCTCGTTCTTCCTCCTCTTTGCTGTTTGCCGATTCAGACTTCCTTGCTGCCTTGGTAGCCAGTTGCTTCCTTGGGGCCTTTCCTCCTATTGATTTTCTTGCTGTTTGCTTTGTACGAGCCATTGCACTAAAGCGCTTTGGTTGACTAGAAACTGAAAAGGGAAACTAAAAGAAAATTGGTGGAAAATTATGCATTGTGGTTTCATATTGATAAATGGTTATGGCACATAAGCAATCTGTGAAAGTAGATTTGTTGCCCCTTCTTTAGAGTAATTGATTGTTGTTGATTTCTGTTGAGTTTTTCTCTTCATTTGTCTGTTCCGTATGGCTGAAGCTAGAGATGATTCGCTTCAAGCAGTTAGTGTTCAGTTGGATGGTAAGAATTATGCATATTGGAGCTACGTGATGAAAATTTTTTTGAAAGGGAAATAAAAGTGGGGATATATTTCGGGTGCTTATATTAAGCCTCAAGATGATGTGGCATTATTGGATAAATGGGAAGTTGATAATTCAAAAATTATTACTTGGATCAATAATTCTGTTAAGCATTCGATAGGCACCCAATTAGCAAAATATGAGACGGCTAAGGAGGTTTGGGATCACCTAGCTAGACTGTATACACAGTCTAATTTTGCAAAGCAATACCAGTTGGAGTCCGACATTCGTGCTCTTGTTGGGAAAAGTATGAGTATTCAAGAATTCTACGATGCTGTGATTTGTGGGATCGATTGGCTCTCGCGAACGCTGAATTACGAGCCTTTGGGCCTTATATTGTACGAAGAGAGGAGCAGAGATTGGTACAGTTTTTAATGGCCTTTCGTGATGAGTTTGAGGGACTTCGTGGGTCTATTCTGCATCGTCATCCAGTGACTTCTGTTGATTCTGTTGTTAGTGAACTTTTGGCTGAAGAAATTCGTTTGAAGTCCTCGACTGTAAAAGAGATTTCTCCAGCTTTTACTCCATCTGTTTTTGCCATGCCTCCTCGATCAAACTCTAAATCTCAGTTCAAGCCATATGGATCTGTTGCTCATGATGAATGCGGGTTTTGCAAGCAAAAAGGTCATTGAAAATCTCAATGTCCGAAATTAGGCAGAGGAAAACATCAACAGTTTCATCAACAGCGATCTCATCGCTGGTCGATCGATCACCGCTTCCACAATGGACCTCCTCTTCTACCTCGTCCTCACAATGCCTTGTCAACCTCCTCCTTAGACCCATCACTGATTAAGCAGTTTCAACAGTTCCTTGCTTCTCAGCCTCATGCCATGTCTGCTTCCTCTCAAGTAGGTCTGTCATATAGTCCTTCAGGTATATCCCCTTCCTCCTGGATTTTAAATTCTGGTGCTTCAAACCATATGTCACCTAATTTATCATCATTTACTTCTCTAACCCCTGAAGTTTCAGTTCCTGTTATGAGTGCTAGTGGTACACCTATGCCATTGCAAGGTGTTGGTTCGGTTATTACGCCTTCTCTATCTTTATCTAATGTCTATCACATTCCTAGTCTTGCTTTGAATCTTGCTTCTGTTGGTCAGATTTGTGATACTGGATGCTCAGTCTCATTTTCTTCTTCCGCTTGTTTTGTTCAGGATCCATAGTCTCAGAAAGTGATTGGGATCGGCCATAGAGAAGGAGGACTTTATGTATTGGATCAACTCAAAACTCCTCACACTGCGGTTGTTGTTCCTGGTGTGAATTTGTCATCCTTTCGTTTGAATCCCTCTTCATCTGTGTTTTATTTGTGGCACTCTCGCCTTGGTCATGTCTCTGTGTCTCGTTTAAAATTTTTAGTTTCTACAGGAGCTTTAGGAAATTTGAAAACTCATGATATTTCTTATTGTAGTGGTTGTAAACTAGCCAAGTTTAATGCATTGCCTTTTCCTAAAAGCACTACTATATCTGTCTCTCCTTTTGATCTTATTCATTCTGATGTATGGGGACTCTCTCCTGTTTCTACAAAAGGAGGTTCTCGCTATTATGTATCTTTTATTAATGATTGCACTTGTTATTGTTGGGTTTATCTTATAAAACGTCGTTCAGACTTTTTTGGCATATATAATGAGTTCCGATCTCTTGTAAAAATCCAACATTCAGCTGTTATCAAATGCTTTAGATGTGATTTGGGGGGAGAGTATACTTCTCATACTTTTAAGGATCTACTTACTTTAGATGGTACAATTTATCAAACTTCTTGCACTGATACTCCTGAACAAAATGGAGTTGCTGAGAGAAAACATAGGCACATTCTAGAGACTGCACGATCACTCTTGTTGTCCGCTAGTGTTCCTAGTGAATTTTGGGGGAAGGAGTTCTTACTTCATTTAATTAGCAATTCCTATTTCTTATAATTCGGCTTGTCTCCCCATGAAAGATTGTATGGTCGTCAGCGATTATACTTCTCTTCGTGTTTTGGTTCTACATGTTTTGTTCTTCTTCCCTCATGTTGAACGGCTATCATCTCGATCTACTATATGTGTCTTTCTTGGTTATGGTGCAGGTCAAAAAGGGTATCGTTGTTTTGATCCAGTCAGTCATAAATTATATGTTTCTCGTCATGTTATTTTTCTTGAACATATTCCTTATTTTACAATTCCTGACCGTCCTCACCATATATCTATGTCTGATCTTATCCATATTGACCCTTTTACTACTGATGTTGATGAGCTATCCTCTGCTAACATTCTTGACACCTCTATTGGCTCCTCTACTACACACTCCGCCCAATCATCTTCTGAGACTGCGGATACTATCGTACCTCGCTATCCTGTACGCAATCGTAAGTCCACTAAACAACCTGATTTTGATTATTCTTGTTATTCGAGTTCATTTGTTTCCTTTCTCGCTTCTATTCATCGTCTTTCTGAACCTTCATCTTTCAAAGAAGCCATTCTTGATCCTCTTTGGCAGTGTGTCATGGCTGAGGAGTTAACTGCTCTTCACCAAACCCATACTTGGGATTTAGTTTTCCTTCATGCAGGTAAACGTGCTATTGGTTCTCGTTGGGTCTACAAGATTAAAACTAAGTCTGATGGTTCTATTGAAAGGTATAAAGCTCGTTTAGTGGCTAAAGGTTATTCTCAAGAATCTGGTATGGATTATGAAGAGACTTTTTCTCCCGTTGCTAAAATGACTACAGTTCGAACTCTTATTGTTGTTGCTTCCGTTCGCCATTGGGATATAACTCAAATGGATGTCAAAAATGCCTTTTTGAATGGCGATCTTCATGAAAAAGTTTATATGGTCCCTCCTTCTGGTCTTGATCATCATCCTGGTGAAGTCTACAGACTTAGGAAGGCTCTTTATGGTCTCAAACAGGCTCCTCGCGCTTGGTTTGAGAAGTTCTCTACTGTAATTACTTCACTTGGTTTTCATCCTAGCCATCATGACTCTGCATTATTTATCAAATGTACTTCGGCTGGTCGAATTTTGCTCTCTCTATATGTTGATGATATGATTATTATAAGTGATGATGTTGTCGGAATTAGTCTGTTAAAGTCCGAACTGACTCGTTGTTTTGCTATGAAGGACTTGGGTTCCCTTCGTTACTTCTTGGGTATTGAAGTTGCTTCTTCTCCAAAAAGGTATCTTCTTTCTCAATCTAAGTACATTTCTGATATTTTTGAGCGTGCTCGCCTTTCTGACAATAAGACTGTTGCTACTCCAATTGAGCTCAACGCTCGTTATTCTACTCGGTTTCCGGATCCGAGTCTATATCGTTGTTAGAAGTTTAGTTTATCTTACTATCACTGCCTGATATTGCATATCTTTGTTCATATAGTTAGTCAGTTTGTTACTTCTCCTACTGCATTTGAGATACCTCACGGGACTCGACTCTTCTATTTTCATCCGCTTCATCTTTAGAGTTATGTGCTTACTCGATGCTGATTGGTGATCGACCGCAAATCAACTACTGGATTTTGTATCTTTTTAGGTGATTCCCTTATCTCTTGAAAAAGTAAGAAGCAGGACGTCATTTCTCGATCCTCAACGGAGGCTGAATATCGCGCTATGGCTTCTACTACTTGTGAAATAGTTTGGTTGCGATGGTTGCTTGCTGATATGGGTGTCTTTCTGCGGCAACCAACTCCTTTACATTGTGATAATAAGAGCGCTATTCAGGTTGCACACAATTCAGTCTTTCACGAACGGACCAAGCATATCGAAATCGACTGTCATATTACCCGTCATCATCTTCAGAATGACACCTTGACTTTGCCTTTTGTTTCTTCTTCCTTACAGTTTGCGGACTTATTTACAAAATGTCTAACTGCTTCACGTTTTCGTTTTTTATCTGACAAACTCTCGATGCTTGTTGCAATCGCATCGTGAGTTTGAGGGGGAATGTTAAACACTGTAAAAGTTTATTGTAAGGATAATATAGTCTTTTACAGAGTATAAATAATCATTTAAAATAGTCATTTAGGTTAAGCTTTCTTTGCAATAAACATTATGTTATTACCCATTTTGTAACAGCTAGTTTGTTTTTATCTTTCCTCCAAAATCATTTGCTATTATTGCGTTATGGCATCTCTGTTAAGTTAAGGGAATATGTACGGAATGGGTAGGTTTTGGCAGTAAGAAAATTTAGAGATGGATTCGGGCCAGAAGACTGTATCCCACATACATATGTCTCGTAGGCAGGGGGAAAAAAAACAAAAGAAAGAAAATCCGGCAGGCCAGAACCTGTATATCACAAAAACAGTATCCACAGAGCACGGTACAAGAAACATGACGCCAAGACACTTCTCCATGTAAGACCTCTATGTTTTTCAATGTAGATTCATTTTATTTATTTATTTTTAGAGGTAGCTATGAGCTTTACTTCTAGTGTTTTCAGGGTTTAGATTGTTAAGATTAATAGATAGTAGATATAAATATATATATATATATATATATATATATATATATATATATATAGTGCTTTTAGCCCAGTATTAGGGTTTCAGGATTGTTTGCATGGATTTGGATTCTGTTCTACTCTGGTCTATGACTATTAAAGCTTTCGTTAGCTATGGGTATTTCCTTCTTAGTTGCTTTACATGTCACTGCTGTGGTTAATTTGTCTGCTTCTGGTGGTAGCTGTATTTATTGGTGCACACTCACTCGCCATATTGTCCACACCCTGTCGTATTTGACTTTCTTTTCCATTGTTTCAATCCTTGAGAAGCATTTCTGAAAAATTAATGATTTTTATTTCGTTAGGAAAATGCTTTTCAAAGAAATGTTTCTGTTTTCTTTTTTCTAATTCATAAATTAAAGTTCGGCAAAGATAAATTTACCTTTTCAAGCACTAAAAAGTATTCTTGGATCGGTTTATAAATCTGTCGAGACTAACTTTCTCTTAATCCATATTTAGTTTCTAAGTAGAAACAAATCATTCATGCTAAATAAGTTTAAGCAAAGATCTAATAGTAATGGTAATGTCAGAGTGGGCATTGAAGAAAGAAAAGAAAACTATAAGAGAGTTTTAGGACAAAATTTCCATCCAAAGGCTTATGATGCGTGCCATAAAGAAAGGCTCTGAGTTCTAACATTTTCCATAAAAGAAAGAAGGAAAAGAAAAGCAACAACTTCCGAGGCAAATTTATACAGATAGATTGGGAAGAGAAGATCGATTATGTAAAGGGGTAAATAAGCCTTCCCTTTCCTTTCCTTCCCCATGTGCAAGAAAGAAGCAAAGGTTTCCATGGCCCATCCCTCCATTTATTCTCTTTTTCTCTGTCTCTGCAATTCCAGCATGGGGAATTGCTGGAATTTACAAACCTGAAAGTGGAATGAAGGATTTTAAAACATGTCAAATTAGAGATTTGTATTCTCAAAGTTGAAATCCAAAGAAAGAAAAAATCCGCAATGAAACATCACAAAGAAAATAGAATTTAATGTTGTTATCAATTATGCAATTACTTCATAGCAATTCAAGAGTTTTGTAACCAAAAAAGGCATGGCTTATTTTAATGCACTTATCATGGAATAATAAGTTGTTAACATACAATTAATAAATCGAAAATGTAGTAATGTGTTTAAAGGATATAACTAAAAGCTAAATTAGTGTAAGCCAAAAATTTATAGATGTAAAATATGAGTTAAAGAATTAATTGTAATAAATGTAAATGAAAAGCTTTAGAAGTTAATTTCATAAAATAAATTACTTACTTCATCCAAATGATTACAGAGAACTAAAAGCTTGAATATACCATAAAATAACAATTAAGAATTGCTTGACTAAGATTTGGTAATTTATTCTAAGATAAAGTTGATAGACTATGGGGATTGATTCAGGTTTACTTAACTTTCATACCACTTTTCATCTACCTTACATCTCACATCTCTATTCATTCCTCCTCACTTTATAAGAACGCATTGTTATCTTTCAAAATATTATGTAATTATCTTTTTACCTATCCATGGGTCAAAAGTTTTATAATGGATCAAAATTCATCAGCTTTAGAATTTAAATAAAAATTATTAAATGATTTGTACTATAATCTGTCCAAATTTATTGATTTTGCACAATTGTTAAATTTGAATGTAAACAGTGCCACCTTTCAATTTCAAATTAATTTTTCTAGCTCTATCCTGCATAAATAAAATTGTGTGACTATATAACTATCAAAATTGAAATAATATTTTTTTTTTTTGTAATATTTTTCATAGTGATTCTAAAAAATATTTTTGAATTTACATGTTTCATAAAAATAAAAATAAAATCATTTAATTTTATATTTGATTTCAACTTAACCATAAAATTTCAATTTAATTTTTAATAATTATATATTTTAATTTACTCCACTCCGATAGTAAAAGGTTGATATGTCATATTTATTTTTTTTAATAATTATGTGTTAACTATTTTTGTGAAGTGTCAATCTTATAATATTGAAATGACTAAATTCATACATTATTAAATCTAGTGATTGAAATAAAAATAAATTTAAACTTTCATAATTAAATTAAAATTAAATGTAATCTATACATGTATATTAATTTATGAGATCTAAATTTTTCTTGATATGTCGTTTGATTTTTGACACATAGGATTATTGTCTTAATATGTGTACTTGCTTTGACATATGGAATTCAAATTTATGTGTAATTTTGTAATTTTTTTTATTAATTTATTAATTAATTTGTTACATTTCTAATTAAACATTCATTTTAATCATGAGAAATAATATATTAATAATAAATTAATTTTCTAATTAGATAATAATTATTCTAAAAATAGCATATTAATTATATTTTAATATTATATTAATTAATAAATTAGTGTTCTAATTAGATAATAATTTTAATTATAGAAAATAATATTTTAAAATATTATATTCACTAATTTTTATTTATTATAATAATTTTTAATTTTAAAAAATATTAATATTAATTATATTGATAGTATTAATTTATATAATATTAGAATTAGTAAATAAATATTTTTAAAAATAATTTTTATATTACTGCACTAATAAAGTTTTTAAAAAATTAAGGACATTTAAAAATAGTCAGTTTACTATTATTTTTTACAATAGTATAAATTAATATTAAATATCAAAAAATTTACTAAATTGTATTTATAAATTTAATTTTATAATAAAAATTGATAATAATGATAATGCAATGGACGAGTAAACAACTAGTAATCAATATTTACTAGTAGAATTATTTAAAAATTATTGTTTTTTCTTTGAGACGAGAATAATTTATCAAATTATACAATTTTAATCGAGAGATAATATGAGTATTATTATGATTTCTACATACAAGGTTTTTTGAGTCAAATTTTTCTAAAAATAAATGATTATTTTATAAAATTTATGGCATAATCAAAATATTTCGAGTTGGGATTTTGATAATTGTTAACTAGATTTTTTTATTTATATACATGTAAAGTTAATCTAAAATGTATTGGGTAAGATTTTATAGATAGTAAAATACATATAAAAAATTCTCGAACTCTATACCTTAACTGAAATAAAAAACACTATTACCATTTAACCAGATGTTTTTGGGCTTATACTTTTGGCTTTTATTAATTAAATTTCAATAATATGTAAAGTAATAGATATGCGTGTTCATTTAAATATTTGTTTTAGTATATAATCTTTGAAAATACATTCTTAGCTCCTCACTTATTGAATGAAATATTGGCACTGAATTGTACAGCAATACTTGTATCCTCGTAATCATCTTCTGATATACTTTTCATTTGATCAAAATAAACAATGATTTTCTGTTGTTATATACAAATTTCTTCGCCATCAATTAGATTTGACATTGTCCACATCAATATAAAAACTTCCAACATATAAGCCATAAACATCACTGTCCTGGAGTTTAATTACTAGGTGAGGTGGGGGGTAAGACTTAAGAATTACTATGAACAATTGAACGTGCAGATTTCTTTTTCCAAGTTTCCATTATTTTCCCTTCCTCTGTACTGATAGGAAGGCTGTATAATAATGATGGGACAAAAGCAAGAATCTTGGCTTTTAACCCTTGGATAACTATATTTATATATATATATTTTAAGGTTCTGCGGCTAAATGACAGTTTTGTGCTGACAAAAAATTTCTGGGCACGGTTAAAAAGGGGATGGAGGTGGCGCTGGATCAAGCCAAACATGCTTCTTGCTCTACCTGCACTGCTGCATCCATAGAAGAGAGGCTGCTAAATATATTTTTTTTACTGTGTGCGTCTCTCATCCATGTGATATTTGGTTGGCCTTTCTGTGGCTATGTGCTAGGTGGTTGGTCACCCTTCTTTGTCACTTGTGTTTTACTGGGGAGTCAACAGCACCCTGTATCATCTTTCCATCAGTAGATAAGTTAGAAAATATAGGCAGTATTTTAATAATGGCGCGTATATAGGGCTGCGAATCAATCATGCACGGTTCACAGCTCACCAAGAATTTGTTTTAAGGAGCGATTTTCAAGTTCAATGTTGAGGTGTCTCTTCAGAACTAGTTTAAATTTGATTACTAGCCCTATCACTAGCACCAGCACTTGTAATTTTTAATATTCAAGTTTAGGAGTAACAAAATAAAATTAATAAATAAATATATGAGTTGTAATTATTTTCTCATCTAAAACTTAGTATTATAAGAATTATAATCATATTCTATATTTAGATAATAGTATTCTATGTATATAGGTATTACAATACTATAATTATAATTTATATCTCTATATTAATATTTAGAGAAGGTTCTACTTCCAACTTATATTTATTAACTAAAATTTAAATTTGATTGGACTAATAAAAATTAAATAAACATATGATTGTTTTTTGCTCATTTGATAAATGACTAGAATTGCAAATAAACTGACCCTATCTTAACTTTGACATGTTACTTAAAAAAACTCAAATGTTAGATTTTAGTTTAGTTGTTTGTTAAATAATATTAAGCTGAGACGAACCTTAACCTACTTATTAAATATTTACAAATCTAATCGAGCCCAAATGAGTTTAAAATAAAATTCTTTTGAAATACTAATATACAAATAAAAACGGTGATTATAATTTTCATAATACTTAATAAAAATAGATAAAGTAGACGTATATTAATATAAAAATTTAAACTGTCATTATAATTATTATAATCTTTAAATTTTAGTTACAATGATCCAAATGTTCTATTGTTAAATCTCACTTTGTTATCTTTTAAATTGATATGAAAATTATATATGCTAGTAATCAAACCTAAATGAGTTGCTCGTGAGCTTAAAAGAACTAAATACACCCTTGCTTAGGCTTTACTCGTGAGCTTAAGATTGAACTTGAGAATTGCTCATTCATTTATATTCAAATGAGATTAAAGGAGTTTTTATCGGGCCAAGTCACTGAGAGATGGATAACTTGATTCATTACAATCCTAGACTTACAAAGGCATAACTTAAATTTAAGTTCAATTATTTCTTTGTTGGTTGTATTACATCCTTAGGTTAGGGGGTTTAAGTTCTTTGATGGGCTTAAGTCACTGCACTACAATGCATTTGGGCCTATTGCTATATTAACAAATTCATTTGGCAACCCTAATCACGACTCTAAAAGCATCGAGTGCTGTTGACGCAAAATTTACCGAGCATATTCATCCTTGTAGTGTTTGCCATAATTGTAATCAAATAATCAAAATTGGGGAGTACTTGGTCAGTTAATTGAATGAATAACATATTCTAAGAATTTCATACTTGATGTAAATGTAAAGAGTAAGTCAAACGTATTGTAAATTTTTTAAAATTAATTTATATGAATTAGCCGTCCTATTATAAGATAGAATGCATCTAAAGTAGCGAAAATTATCGGAAACATTAAAATGGAATAGCTAAAAGAAGTTTTGCTCAACAATGAACATCAAATTTCCAAATTAAAGCCCCATTAAACCATAAGCATTGGAAATGAAGTGAGTATATATTGACTGAATGTGCTTATTGACCAATTCTTCCTCCCCCCAAGAAATAGCAAATGAGTATTTTGTGGGCCATGAAGTGATAATGTGGGCTAAACCGAGTAGAACAAATAATAAGGTCATGTCATAGTATTAGACTACAAAGTTTTGTGATGGGCCCAAAATACCCTTGTTCCCATTTCACTTTCATTTCGGACACAAAATAAAAAAATAAAAAAGAAGAAGTCAATCCCAATCCCATGAATATGAAAAAAGAGAAAAAAGAAAAAAGACATTTGGGCCCACATGATCCTACAGGGTGTGTTTCTCTTTGACAGGTCACAAATTCACAGCACAAAAACCTTTCTCTATCTATGTAGTTAACAGCTAACAGCTCCATTTAGGTCTCTCTTTCTTTTAGATTCTCTTACTATGCGATCAATCAATCAAGACCCCCTAAATTAGTCTGTACCAACCGTTGAAGCCCCCCTCCCGGTACGCTGACTCTTTCTCTTTCTCTTTCTCTTTCTCTCTGTGTCTGTCTCTTCTGCATTTTCTGAGAAAGAGAGAAATGAAAACACACAGAGCAACTTTAATTTTTAGAAAGGCACGTTCTTTCTTTCGTTAATGCCTTGTTCATCTTCTTTTCCCAAAAC
Organism: Ricinus communis; assembly: GCF_019578655.1. Lineage (NCBI taxonomy): Eukaryota > Viridiplantae > Streptophyta > Magnoliopsida > Malpighiales > Euphorbiaceae > Ricinus > Ricinus communis. Next base: position 7,075,343 of record NC_063263.1, on the reverse strand, counting down.
CCAATTTCAGTTTGACCCGTTCTTTTCCCTTTCTCCTCCTCTCTCTCTCTCTCTCTCCCTTTTTATCTTTTGATTTTGACAGAAAGTCGATAATGGCAATAGGCCATCCTTAACGAGTCTGTTTGCAAAATCAAGAAAGGAAGAAACCCATTTGGCTCATTTTCTTGATTACCCAGAAGGATCAAAGAAAACAAGAATTTGGTTTCCAAATGTCCAAACACTAGATGTCTGTACCTAATCTAGAAGAAACAAGGAGTTGGATTAACCAGCTAGAGTTATACCCATCTCCTTGATCTTATCTTAGGGATCAAAATCAAACCCTAGATATTGAATCTTGAACTTGAATTTAAAAGAAGAGTGATAGGGTTTGAAAGCAGAGGAATTTGGGTTCACACCCAGATGTGAAATTTATCTTTATTTTTTTACCATTGATTGCTTCATGGAAACACGGTTATCAACTTTGATCTTTGTGATTTTAGGGCTTGTATGCAACTTTCTTGCTTTTCTTGTTGAGTCTCAATCACAAAATGTTCCCGCTTCAGCAGCATTTTTAATCGTACAGCCGCCGCCGCCTCCTCCTCCACCATCTCCTCCCCCACCCTCACCGCCGCCACCTTCTCCACCACCACCACCACCACCACCGCCTCCATCACCATCACCACCACCACCAACATCACCACCGAGCTCATTATTATCCCCGCCACCTCCATCTCCTCCACCACCAGCATCGTCGTCATCACCACCACCACCACCACCACCACCACCATCATCGCCACCGCCATCGCCACCACCACCACCAACTCCATCTTATACAAGCAACACATCACCCCCACTAAGGCCTTCATTAAGAGGACCATCTTCAAATGGGAGCAGAAATAGCCACGGAAGCTGGACGAGGCATAATCGACCGCCACCAAAGAATAGTAATCATTCAATGAATACAGGGAAAAAGATTGGATTATTGTTCGTGGGTATTGCTGCTATTTTACAGATTGGTGTTATTGGGTTTTTGGTATTTAAAAGAAAGCAGCTTTTGAGGGTCCAACATAGATATGAAAATTGCGCTTCTTGAATATTCATTCAGCAATGCCAACAAGTTCATAACTTTTGATGGTTTTAGAGGATTTTTAATTGAAAATTTTAAATTCTTTGTTCAGATTCTTTGGTGGCCAAGCATTGATTTGTGGATATAGAAATGGCAAATTGGATCGATCGGAGGTTTCGTTCTCTTAATTTAGGTCCTTGACTTCTTTCTGTAAATGGGAATTTGTTGATTGGTATTTTGTTGATCTTCTTCTTGCTGTTGAGTTTCTTTTCTGTAATGTAGTTTTGTTCACACGGCTTATAATTCAGAGAAGGGTCGACCCATTTTTTGTCATGTCATATATTTCGTGCTAACATAAATGTAAACTATGTTTCAAATCATGGAAATTGGAAGGATTGCAATGAGAAGTTCTAGTTCACATTCTTTTTATATGATTTTCTGCTTTATCTAACAATTTTGCTTTTGCTTTCGCTTTCGTTTTGTTATGTGGATTTGGTTTCTAGTGCTGAATTGTTGCATTCGAGTTGATAAAGTGATATTTGTCAATCCATTTAATTACTTAGATAATCATCCTTAATGAGATTGATATGTAATTATGCTTAATGGGTGAGCTATCAAGTACAAGTTAATTGATCAGAGCTCATCTGCAATCACATGTCTGACTTTCAACTCGTTGTGCTTGAAAGTCTCTGTTTCACTTGACTGGAAAATTGAGGTGTAACCTAGACTGTAGCATCCCTTTAATTGTTTGCATGCAATTCTTCTGCAAGCCTGTTGTAGTTTAAAGAACAATGTTCTTCTACTGTTCGCCGGTTTGATTATAGAGCTATGATTTTATTGTTGTTGGATTAGATTTATTGTTATTAGGTTGTTGTTTGGTTAGATTTGTTAAATGTATTTATAGATCTTTGATCTTTCTTGTATCGTATCCAATTAGCATTTGAAAAACGCTCCATCTTATACAAGAATTTATATTCGAGTTCCTCTTTCAAATAGCACCAAATCTGTTTTACAGTTGCTCAATCAATGGTCAACTGTTAGAAAAGACATGTATTGATTGATAACATTAAATGAATATGACATGTTTTATTAAGTCATTATAAGATAATTCTGCTTTTCCATCAATCTTTTATTAGAGTTTATAGTGTTTATATTTCCATGGTTTCAAACTTTTTTTTTAACTTTTCTTCCTATTACAGTTTTTATAATTCTTTTTCAAATTTTTAGACGTGTTTATTTATAAAAATCTATATCAATTTTCTATAAATTTTTTAATTATAACATATTTTTTATTTTTCTTTTATATAAGGAATCATTTATTTTCAAATGAAAATAATGTGTTTTTACTTTATTTATTTCTAGCCTACTATTTATACTTAAAACCTTACCTAAAATAAGAAATAAAAAAGTTTTCTACAAAGTAAACATGTTTTACAAATTTTATAAATTTTTTATAAAAATAAAAAGTTTTAACTTTTCTTGAAAACTAGAAAATAAAAATAGAAAAACTCTCTACAAAACAGGATTTTAGTTCTTCTACTTTGTTCTCTTCAAAACTTTCCAGAGATATTTTGCTCTTATTCTCTTTTATTTTTAAAAAAATAATGAAAATCCATATCTAGAGATTTTTATATAAATCTCGTGTATGAAACCATAATTAAGAGAAAAGTAACATGTGTGCATGAGTATTTTTACATTTTAGCGTAAGATAATTGACACATATTTTATTATTTAAAACTAATAATATGCGGCAATCATATATTAGTTTAGTGTATAAGTGAGGCAATCATCTGTCTGTCTTATTTTCTTATTTAATTTCCTGAATTAATGTACTTTTTATTACATTATTAGAATTGAATTCATTGAAAGTGATGCGGTCAGGCCTGTAGCATGTTAATTCAAAAATCTTTTCTCTCAATATAATAAATTCTTACTTCCTCTTTTCATCCATCCTAAAATTATAGTTCTTTTTTAATTATAATTAAATAATTGATGGTTAATCTTTTCTCCCAATTATTGATACAGGTAAGAGATTGTGGTGGAAGTTAAAAAACATAATTGAAGGAGTTCGTTGGCGGAAATAACTGATAAAATTTTACTCGTTAAATACTTTTTTAACAATTTGTAATAATAGGAATAAGACCGCCATTTAATCTTTTCTTTTTTTAATGTAGAATTCTTCCTATCACGAATTTTTGTTAGAATATTATAGAAATTCTAAAAATGAATAATCACAAACTTTGTGTTTTGACTTTTTATTTTTTTTTATTTTATTGTTTAAATTTTTTTTATTCAATCAAGTGTCTGAACATACTAATTTATGTATACTAGTCGTTTACCCATGCATTGCATTATTATTATTTCGATTATAAAATTAAATTTCTAAATATAATCTAATAATTTTTTTAATATTTAATGTTAATTTATAACATTTAAAAAAATTATCAAACTAACTATTTTTAATATTATTAATTAAAAATAATAATAATTAGTACAATAATAATAACTATTTTTATTATTAGCTCCTCTTTCCTTCATCGCCGCCCTTATTCCCCTAATTCTGTCGGAAAATTGGAAGGAGTAGAAGGAGGAGTCGTCGCTTTTGCTGCTGCCACTGGAACAACCTCATGCCGCCCTTTTCTCGCAAATCCAACGACGGATTCGTGCTCTCCACCGTCGAAAGCCCCCAGGTAAAGCTTTTATGTTGTTCCCCATTCCCCCCCCCCCCCAAGCTATGGTATTTGAGTCTCGCAGGAGCTAAAACTTTTCGACATCGATTTGATGGCCTCTCGCGAGCTTCCGGCAAAAACAATTGCATATTTGGACTCCCTGCAGCTCAAGCTTCGAGTAGGCGTCTCTGGATTCGAGATCCGACACTGTTGATGGTATCGACAATCGGATGCTGGTATTTTTTGGATGCGCAGAATTTCAGATTTTCGGCTTGGTATAATTTATTTTGGACTCAAAAACTTGTTCAGAAATAAAAAAAAATATTTGGTGCATTAGTTGTTAGTTACTAATAATTAATTAAAATATTTAATTAATTAGTAACTTGATCATAGCAATACTATAGATTAATTATAGTGGTAATTATTATTTGAATTTATAAATTGACGTTGTGGGTAATTAAATTAAATATGTGAAAAAATATTTACATGTTGAATCGTAAAATAATATATATTGTCGAACTGTTAATTATTGTATTATGGACTGGGTTGTTTTGCAGAGTGAGAAAAAATATAATGTAGTTATAGGTGACCCGTCTCGTGTTAAATAATTATTGAATATTTTTTAGCAGGTTCTAGATCTGTTACGGGAGGTAAACATCCATATTTCAAGGGAGGTTCTATCAAATTTTCGATAGAATTTCCTAGTTGGGATCAGTCAGAATTTCTTTAGATAGTCTAATCTAGGAGTATGGACTTAGGGAAAATTATGAATATTTTATTAATTTAATTATTTTCATAAATAGATAACCATTAGTCTAGCCGGCTCCATCTGAGGTGTAGGAGGAGACAATGAAACTCGGCAGAACTGTGAGTTAGAGTCATATATTCTACTCCCTATGTCATATCTGCATTTAAATGAAATTCTTAAATGAATAATTATTATGGTTATTTTAGTAGTATAATTATTATTAAATCTATTTTCATTGCTATTAATATTAATAATAATAATAATATTATTATTATTCGTGCCATTATATTTATTATTATCACAATTATTATTATTATTACTATGATTATTATTTTCATTGTTGTTTAATTATTATTAATTTTATAAAATAATTTCGTTACTTCACTATATCATTATAACTATCGTGATCGTTTGAATATCATATTGCATATCATATTATTGATGCTAATGTTTTGTGGCTCGAGATGATGCAATAGTAGAATATGTCACCTGATGGGTTACATCACGACCGCGTAGGCACCAGTAAATATCAAGATTAGGTAATATAAGAATATTCAGTGATGTGCCTTGGTCGAACAGAACTTTTTAGGCCTATGAAAGTCTGATTTACTAGATAAATGTCCCTGGTCGAGCTTTAATCTCTAGGCATCGGCTGTATTAGTAATTAAATGACCAGACTTGACTTAAGGACTATGGTTGAGCTTTGCTCTCTTGGTGCCTGTCTTATTGGATTAAGAGAGTCGAAAGACTGCTAGAATTAAAGATTTAGAGTTCTGTTGAAGTACTCGTCCCGTATGTGTTAAAAATTATATTTTCAAAAAACTTATGATATGATATGCCTTTATTATGTTATGATATTTTATACTATCTAATAATTATTTATATTTATGGCTACTTAAACTTAGCGTATATGATTCTTAAGTAACAATTTCAATTTTAATTTTTAGGTGACTGCTAGGTTTTACGCCGTCTTCTTTTTGAACAGTCCGACTTCCTTCCCTTTCGGGCTTATTGTAATTAAATTTCTATCTTTGTATTTTAAATTATTTAATAATCTAGATCCTCTGGAGTAGTAGTTCTGAAATATTAATTTTTTTTTTGTCTGTTGAAATTATAAAAAAAAACTATTAAATATTCAAGTTGATGGATTAATTTAATTGAGTTGTGATTATGAAAATGAATTGTTGGTATATTTAAGTAATATATATATATATCTGTGTGTGTGTTTATCGGAATTATTGATTAGTTGAGATTGCTATGGGTTTCAGTAGTCTTAAATCTATTCACTAGCGCCAGTCACGGATCTCGGATCAGATCATGACAAATTAATTTTTAGAAATTAATATTTATATATATATATATATATATATTAGAATATCTCTCACAGATTTTATATGTTAAAGTGATAATTTAACTCATTTTAGACATAAAATAACCTAGATATTTTACTTATCCTTACTTATAAATTTATTTTTAATTTTTAGATAAATGAAATGAAATTTTTAAATAAATATTTCTTTTTTTAATTTCTCAAGAAATAAACAATTTTTTTTAAAAATAGTATTGAAAATAAAATAGAAAGTAGAAGAAAAAAAAAAAAGAAGTATGATATCATCTTAAAGAATGGTATTTTAATTAGTTAACTGTCCAAAATTAAGTTATATAAGCATTGTAATTATATTGAACAGTTTTAACAAATTTAAACACTTAATTGAATAAAAAATAATTTAAATACTAAAATATAAAAATTAGAAATTAAAAATTAAAATACTAAATTTAATAGTTTTTTTTAAGAGAAGTATGGAGGATGTCGGAAAGTTTACTCGGTCAATATTTGTGATGGTTCAAAATGGATATGATTTTGTTGAATTTGTTTTACAATGGATTTGGGTTTTGAAAATAGATTATGTTGAATTTAAAAATAGAATATATGTGAAAATGTATTATTCGAATAAATAAAACATTTATGATTATTTCAATTGGTTTGGAATATTTGAGAAGTAACCATAGTGATAATATCATCAAAACTTTTTAGAAAAGAACTGTAAACTATTAATTGTTTGGAATTATAACTCTTATCTATTATAGACTTAGTTGTAGGAAGATTGAAGACTGGTAGATATAAAGGAAAAAGATAATGAAAATAATTGTTGCACTAATAAAATGAATTGTAATTATCAAATTAGATGTTTGTAAATAAAAAGTTAAAGTAACTATAGTATTATTTTAGGGAAAAGTAATAATATAAAAGGTGTTCAAAGTTATTCTTATAATGAATTAGTGCTCCATCGAAATACAGAAAACCAAAAAAAAAAAGAAAAGGAAAAAGGTTTTGGGCAAATGTGAGAGGAGGATGATAAAGGGCATCATCGACTGCAAGATAATTTTCCAGACAGCAAAAACCATTGGAAAGGGTGGGAGGAGTCTGTTTCATTTGGTTTTGTCAGGTAAAACGACAAAAATGAAAGTCCAATCCAAGCAGCAGCACAGAGTTGAGATCTGAAATCTCCCTATTCAGTGAACACTCCCCTACTGAACCTTTCATTCCTGCTCCTACATATGGATGTTGACCCATCACCAACTATTTTTCCTTCTGCTTTTCTTTTTCTTTTGTTTTTTCATGACACTGCATTTTTTTCATAGTCCTGTAACTTTTGAATTGGCTTTTTTTTTTTTTTTTTAGGGGTTGAAATTTATAAAATTTATATATTTTATTTAAATTAAAAATTAATTTAAAATTATATAATTAGATTTGTATTAAATTATTTATAACTAAATTGAATTTTAATAAAATAAATAAATTTAATAATAATAAATTTATATATTTTATATTATTAAAATATCTATTTTATTTTTATTTTTTATTATATATATTTAAATAAAATAAATTTCTTTACTGAATTCCAACCAGACGTACTGTTGCACCGCAGCCTCATCATTTTCGATTCAAATATCCTTACAGTAAAATATCTTTCAAACTCGAGCGGGTCAATTTCTTGTTCCATTTTTGTCACTACCTACAAAAGCCTAAATCTATTAACAAACTTCAATCAGTCCCTATTATCCAAGCAAGAAGCTCTAAAATTCTTTCCATTGTTAGTCAAACAGCACTGAAACCACCAACCCAGGAGAAAATTCAGTTTGCTAGTCAAGTTCTACTCGCCGTAAAAATAATAGGTTTTCAACCATTTTCTTTACCGGTGATGTTGCCGATGTAACATCGCTGTGAACTATTCATTTTATGGCACTGATTTTTACCGTCCTTTTCTGGTTAGATAGAAATCGGAGAAAGTTGGGGATATTAAAATCCTAAAATGGAGAAGAATGGATCTATTGATGAGGAAGAGATAATGGAAGGGAGAGTAGATAGGACATTCACGATACGTACTTAGTAAAAATAGGAGGTGGCGGGGAAACGTTATAAGATGTTCAGTATATGTAACTAAGGCTAATTTACTCGCACCCTCACTGGATATTCTCTCTAGTATCGTAAAAATTCCTAATTTTTAATTTGTAACGCTAAATCCTCTTAATTTTAATTTTTATATCATTCAACTCTTTATTGTTAATGTCTATTAAATATTATAATAAAAAATGACATCATAACACACAAATTAAAAATTATAATAGAAAAATGACGTGACAATGCTCGTTTAAAATTAAAATAGAAAAAGTTCATGTCATTTGGATATTCTATATCCTCGTAAATGAAAAAAGGAAAATAAACAGCTGGACCAAGATGGTTTCTTCCATGTAAAAGGTGCTCGATTTTAATCTTTGATATAATGTTATGAGAATTTGATGCACTTCTATTTGAGACATGAAGTTGACATTACTAGTAAAGCACAAGTAACAGCTTAGACATGGAGATAGCCACTTTAGCACCCTTCTTAGGACCCTACCAACTAATCCTAGCTCAATCTCACTTACAATCAATGCCATATTACTAGCGATTACCAGAAATTTTAAACGTAAATCATTATAGGGTCTAAGCAGCAGAGTGGCTAAATTACTCTTAACTATATGCTCGTGCGGTGGTCAATGGTGTGATGGACAAGTAACGATGGATAGGAATCTGGCGTTGGTGCAATGGGGCGCTGTTCTGATACTGCAGTGGCGCGTTGTTCTGCTGGTAAAGTTGGATGTGGATCTCGCGGTGGTTGGTCTCAAACGTCAACCATGTGAAAGGCATTAACGGCACTCCAAGAAGAGAGAGCGATCGATTTTTTTAGAGGGAGATTGAATGATCTTTTTAAGAGAGAGTTATTGAAATTTATGGGATCAATAGATTATAAATTTTGATTTTATTTAATTAAAGTGGTTTGTAGCTTTTGTTTATTTTTAGGATTAAATTGTGAGAAGAGAAGGGAGGGTCGAGTAAGAAGAGAAAGAAGCCAAAGGTAGAGAGAGAATAAATGGAACACGTCGTGACACGTGTATCATTTAATGATGTAGAATTTTATTATTTATCTTTTTAAAAGTACGATTTGGACTGCCATATCAACTTTTTATTAATATATTTAAAAAAAAATTGTTAAAAAATAAAATTTTAAAAATTTAATTAAATATTAACTATATTAAAATTAAAATTGAAAGACGATGAGAATAAATTAACAAGGTAAGTAATATATACATTTTAAAAATTATTAATATTTTTTTCTCGCTCTTTATTTTATTCTTGATATAATATTTAATATTTTTATAAATTATTTTTAAATTTTAAAATATTAAAAAGTAATTTTAAGATTACTCGTATTTTTATCTCGAGTACTTGAAGTAAAAAGCATGGCATGGTGTCGTCACGTACGTAAGTGTACCAGATCATGTAACATGAGGTGAAGGAATACGTGGCAATCAAATATGGTTTCAACTGGAGACAGTTGCGGTCTATAATCATCCTAACCTTCACTCCATGAAGGCCTATATGGCTACGATTTTGATGAGTCACAATTTGCCCCTGAACTTGTAAATGAGGTTCAATTTACCTCAAACTAATTTCTTCGTACATTTCAGAAACCGGTGGATTTATCCTAAATTTAAGAAAGCATATTTCACACGCATTTTGTAGACAAGTGAGTTCTATTAACAAATATATAATAATATAATTTTCATTTTTCCTTAACTTTAAATCTTTTCTTTTTTCATCTCATGATGATCTTTTTTCGTAAAAGTAGAATTTTGTAAAAATATAAATCCTTCAAAAATTTCAAAGATAAATAATTTGATTTTTAATTTATAAATATATAAAGAAAAAAGAAGGATTTTAATGCAAAATGTCTACAGAATTAGAGAAAAGAGAAAAGAAAAAGATATAAATACATCAATTACAAACCCCCTGCTTTCGTCATTGCCTAAACCCTATTAACAAATAGTCAATTTCCAAACACCACTGAATAGGCCGATTGTTTGAGCGACTTTCAATTCTTTGCAACAACTGCTGATTCTTTCACCGCTTCTAACTTATACTGTTCTCAACTCTCTTCCACCGATGACACCACTGTCGCTCCTCCTAACTGCCACATGTCCATCACTCTCGATTTTTATAACATAATTCCTTTTTCTCTTCTCATTCACTTGTTCAATCTCTCTCTCTTTTCAAAATATAAAAAAACTCCAACAAACCCTTAATGAAGAAGAGAATACAATCAAGGCCTTCTTGATGATGAGCTCAATACTATCACCGCTCAAGTCCCTCGGCACAAGGTAAAATAAAGTAATTATTCTACAACAGCAACAAAAATAACTCCATCCCAAAATTTTCAAAACAACAAGGCCATCAATATCACTTACATACCGGCGAAATAGACGATAAAGAACAAACAAAAATAAAAATTGAATTTTAATTTGGGATTTATGTTTTTAAATAATTTTGAATAAATTAAGAGAGTAAAGATCAGTTGCCATTACAAGAACCGAATCTTAATAAGAGTCTCTATTGTTTGAAGACAGTTGAATGGTGGCAGCGCCCAGCAGTGCCTTAACCTTTCTCTTTCTCAAGTCTCCACATAACTCAGTCTCCGCTTATTGAACTATGATAATGACATTGGTGTTTTACGGTAAATGAAAGCGAATAAAAATACAACACTACAAAAAGAACAGTTGAATAGCAACAAAAATTAACGACAAACAGAAACCGCCTCTCTTTCGCGATCGGATTACTTAATTACTTGTTTTTTGGACAGCGAGAAAAAATGACAAACACCTCTCCAAGCGCAAAACTGTCACTAAATTTAGCACCATTTGTTGGAGGCAGAAGCAGCGCTAGAATAACTACGAGTTGGTATCTTAATTTAGTAATGTCATGTAGATCTATCGTAAAATAATAGTGAGAGTTGATTCGCAATGAGCACGTGTGAACATATAACTTAACTAGTTCTATCTATTATATTAAAATTTAATTTACTAGTAACCGATTTTATAATTTTAATTATGTAAAGTGTTAAATGTACTTCCATATCAATCAAACACATGATGTTTTATTATAAATGAATTTTATAGAATTTATTTCAATTAAAGTTAGTATTATTCAAATAAATATTTTTTGGATAAAAAATTCAATTTAAACTTTTTATAGTCAAAGTAATAGCAAGTCCCGTGATATGCTGAGCAAGCGACTATTGTTTTCATTAGAAAAATAGAATAAAGAAAACTTTAAGAATTAATGTAGGACAAATTATTTTTAAGAATTTAAGTTTAGAGTTTTTATTATGAAACTGTTAGAGAATTTATTTATTTTTAAATATAACTTTCTCTTTTTTTTCTTAAAAAAAATTAAATTTTAAGAAGCAGTTGAAAAATAAAATCAAAGTATATAGAAATAAATAATGCTGAGGTGGTGCATAATCTCTAAATAAAACTTTTGGACGTATTTTGTCGAAGAGTTTTTTTTTTCTTTTAAATTCAGGTCTTTTTAACTTTTAAAAGAATTCCAAGTGAATTGACGTACTGTCGGAAGGTTAATGGACCCAAATGCTGTCGCGTTGCGTTCCCAAATGTCCCACTGCTGGGCTCTCAATTACATGCCTAACTTTTATGTGTGGAAATGTATTTATATATAAAAAGTAAGGCAAATTTTTTATAATAAATCTTTTAAAATTATATCATACAATATTTAATAGAATATATAGACAATTTTAACGTAGTTATATAATAAATTATTATAATATTAGATAATAATTAAATAAAATAATAATATTAAATTATTTTTTATTTCTTGTGTCTATAAGTAAAGCAAAAGAGGAAAAAATCAAAGATTTCACATAATACTTTTGATCAAAAAAGTCAATCTTACTTAAGAATGAACATTTTGTGAATAGGAGCGAAAAAATCTAAAAAAAATTTATATAAATTTTTATATAAAAAAATCCGAGCAAAACATTCAAATCTATTCCCTATTACATACAATTTTTCTATAGTATACTATAATTTATGATTAAAAATAAATAAATAATTTAAATTATTAAATTATTAATAAGTATGTATTAGAACAAATAAATAGTTTATTATATATTTATGGTGAATGTGTAATAGAATTATTTTACTTCAATTTAGATAACTCATCAGATACTCCGTTAAAAGATTTTTAATTATTAATTACTTTATTATTATAAAATAAATTTAAAAATAAATTAATATAATTTTATATTATATAATTATTTATAATATCTTAAACAATAATAACTTAAAGTATTTTTTTAAACTCTGTTCAAGAGAGATTTTAATATTTTAATATTTTATTAATATAATAAATATAAAATTATCTTAAAATATTTATTAATTATATATAAAATTAACATACTATTTATTAAAATTAGATATTTTATAATTTAAAAATTAATATTTTAATTAATATAATACTAAAACATCTCATATCAACATAAGATTTATTGTAAAAATAAATGTACATATTAAAAATTATACATATAAAATATAAATATGTATATAAAAATTTAATATTTTTATTTATTAAGTATATATATAATTAATATACTATTTTTTAGAACTAAAATTTATTATATAAAATTAATATTAAATATACTTAAAATATAATTATCTAAAGTTAAAATAATTATTTAATTAGGATAATAATTATTAATAAATTAATTTAAAAATTTATAAAATTATATATCAGCTTGATATTTATATATTAAGAATTTAATATATATATTAAAAAATTATATATCCAAATAATGATACATGTAAAAACTTTTTATGTTTTAATATTTATTTATAAATATAAATATTCTAATTTATTTAAATTCATTTAAAAGATTCATACGGTTTTTAAGCTTGAATAATGCTAATTCAATATTATTGGAATTTACCCAAATTTAATTTTTTTATATATAAATTTATCTTAGAAATTTTCAAGTGTATCTGTTATATCATATATATTGTAGTAATATTTAATGGACTAAACTGAGCCAATAGTAGCAAATTTTATGCTAAACTAATTTAGAAGATCAAAGAAATGCCAAATTGAGTAGGCAGCCAAATTCAATCTTTCTTTTTGTTTTGAGTTTGGGTCATGTCAGATAATCAATTTAATTTTTTATTTTTTATTCTTTTTAACTCTATTTTGGTTTTATGTTATGCATGTAAAATGTGTCTCATGCAACGTTTTGTTTATTGTTTCTTTTGTGTTTGATCTTATTCATGCAAAATGTAAATCACCCAATTATGCATGACGGTAATAATTTCAACGAAAAAACTGTTGTGTTGATTTCACGATAAAATATAGATTTAAATGCAAAAGACCTTTCAATTGGTAATTTTATAAATTTAATATTAACAATAATAATAAATTATATATTTTTATTATACTTATGTGCCAAAATTATGTTTATATATAAATCTATTACAATATATTAAAAACTTTTTAAGCTTAAGTTATATATATATATATATATATATATATATATATAATTTTTTTTAATGTACATGGTTTATTCATTGTATTTTTTAAAGTCATGAATCAAAATCAAAATGTAGTATAAAATTAGCATATATTTGATAAACTGACTTATTATTTAAAATTAAAATTTTCTACACTTACTAATTTCAACTATTTAATAAAAGATAATATTTAAATAAAATTTAATGTTATATCTAACTATAATTAATTATACCTAACCTTACAATTCATATGCTATTTGATATTTACTATGATAAGAATCTCGTAAACCTAAATAATACTTCCTTCATTATGTATTAATTGACTTTTTAAATAAAAAAAATTAATTATTTTTTTTATTTTTAAATATATAATACAATATTAATTTTTCTTCCTATTTTATCTTTGTGTTAAATTTAACTATAATTGATTTTGTAAAAGTTTATAAGTCTAAAAGAATGTAATAAATTTTTAAAATATCTATAGAATGTAATTTAGTTCTATTTAGCTATTTTTTTCTATAGATAAGTTTATTAAGTATTTTTTAATCTAAATAAAATAGTATGGAATGAAAAAAGTATTATTTAGATATTTATTTAAAAATATCTTAGCTAATGCTTTATTTTTAATGAAATATTCATGATTTATCTATCTATGATTTACTCATTAATTATTTATTAGTATATTAAAATTACACCTATACAAAAAATTTCTTTTTTCAACAATTATCGGTTGTATAATAAATACCCTGCATGTCATGTACTTCTTCTCTTAAGCATACAAAATTCAGTTATTATAGAATTCATTCTAAAATAAAAGTTTGTAATTCTCTTAGTTCAGTGATTGAAATGGGTATATAAAAATACTAATGAAAGAACAACTTATGCTTTTATTTTATTTTTTTTCTGAAAAAACAATTACAGAACATCTAAATTAAAGATTTCAAGCTTCAAAATAACTAAAGTATTCTCTCATCATTAATAAAATCATTAATACAAAAGAACACCCCAATAGAAAAAGATAGTTGATATGATATTCATTAACACTATGATTCAGGACTAAATAAAAGAGAATTTTATGTTCTATATATCTTTCTACAGAGAATCTCATGGAGCAACAAATAAAACTGAAATCGAGGGATTCAGTGTGTAATAGCATACGATTCAAAGGTAGAATATCTGAAAAAGTCTTACCATTTATGTGTAGTGAAAGCTGCCATGCAGCAGTCAGTAAGAAAAGCATTCACAGTACTTTTCAAACAAGATTAATCAAACTTTCAATTACATTGATAAATCCATACATGCGCCTGATATTACTAATAATGAATCCAGTGACAAATGAAGAACCAACAATTAATCAAACTTCAAATTGTCTGTCCTTTTCAAAGAACACAAAAGGTTCTTCTCAGAGATTTCCTGGCTTAAACTTGGCTGGATTGATCTTTAGTATTAAAAAATGGGCAAAAACCCATTGCACATACAAGTTAATATTTAAGGCTAGCTAGAGTAAGAACTGCTTGATAGTATCTGCATTATAGAGGGCCAAAGCCATGAATTTAAGATTCTTCAAGTCAAACAAGCAAGTTTACAAATATCCCAGAACACGTTTCTTTTGAAGAGGAAGATAAAAATTTAAATATCATGATTCAAGAAAGCAAAAGGACAGGAATCCTTCATGTGTCCCTACATTATTAATCCCACCATAGAAGAAAAAGGTTACCCTAGCCACAAATTTCAACATCTAAAGGAAATCAGATTGACCCACCAAACATGTAGTACTCTTTTGGCCATTATACGAAGATCCATTATTGAGTCTTCAACTATCTGTAAAGCAAGAAAACATCATTGTTAAAGAAGTAACAATCAAGACAAAAAATAGTACCAGAACCAAGAAAATAACAAATAAAAGATGTTGAAATGAAATTAAGATTAAATTACCAGCTGTGTGCAGTCTTGAAGTGGATGCAAGATCCAGCCAAGAATCCGAGTTCTTTGGTGGCCACTCACCAAAGAAATGATGCAATGGTTTCTGGGCTTCGGATTCTTTTTCTAACTTGATTGTTCTTGTAGTTGATGACTTGAAATCAGTGCCTAAAACAAAGCAATGTTGAGGCTGTTCTTGCTGATGTTTTGAAGTACTATCAGCTAAACTTTCAAACTGTGGATGTGAGTAGCTTTTGTAAGAACTCATTGTCAATTGCTGATACGAATCTTGCAAGTTTCTTGAACTTCCTGAAGAAGCTTCTGGAAAGAAAGTTCTCTCGTCTATTCCCTCCCTCATTCCATTAAAATACCTAAAATTTTCAAACCACCAAAGCAATGAAACCAAGAGAACCAAAAATAGCAAAACTTTATGTGTACATATGTTATAACCTTTACACAGACCTGTAGTCCTTGTCAACATGAGAAGTAGAGCCAGAGTCCAAAAACAGGTTATGGGTAGTGCTGTTTTGAGGTCTAGATGATGAAGAATGAGAGTAAGGAAATGGACTGAGGATGTTGTTGTGGCCAGAAGCATGGAATTCAGGTTCCATAGGTGAAGAAAGAGGAGAGAAAGAGTAAGAGGAGCCAGAAGGTGAAGTAGTATTGTTATTAGTGGTGGTGGCAGAGAGGCTTCTGTTGATTGATAGTGAAGGATTTGTCACTGTACTAGCTGTTGTGTTATTAGTAGTTGAAGAAGTAAGTTCCACAGGCTTTCTTGAACGATTTCTGCCTCTATGCATATGTCTTTCACAGTACTTGGAATCTGGGTATGCTTCCTTTGAGCACCTCCATTTCTTTCCATCTGTTCTTCTGCACCTTCCTGGCTCCGGGTCTGCTTTTCTGCCAAAACCCACCTGAAAGCAACCCCAGCCAACTGCAAAAATTGCTCACATCCTAAACTTTCTTTCTGACCTCAAAATTCTATTACAATTATATGAGCAATAAAAGAAAAGGTAATTTGAAAACAAGAAGGATAGATACAAAGCTTACTAGGTTGGTGAGGAAAGAGCCTTGATGCTAACGACGACTCCAAGCTTCTTTTGACAGTAAAGATGAGTTCAGGTGGGATAGGGATACCTGAAACCATGTATTTGTAAATGAGAGCTTGATGTTCAAGTTCTTGCCATTGACTTGGAGTAAAAGGGGACCTATTTCTTGTACTAGTTGCATTCAACATCCTTAAAAGAACTAAAGATCGAAAAGAAAGAACAATCAAAAGGTGTTCAAAAAGATCAAGAACAGAAACCCTAGCTAGCTCTTGTAGAGAGGATTCACATATTCAGAGACAGAAGAGAAAAGGAGGGTTTGCTGTAGTTTTGAAGGGTATTTTTTTTGCAGAGTTCATTACTTGCAGAATCTTTTTCTGTATGCATGGATAAAAACCAAAATTGCTCCAGTATAAAAACTACTGCCACCTCCTCCCTTCTTTCTTTCTTTCTTCTATCTCTCTCTTAGAGAGAAAGAGCAGTCCTGAGTGAGTCTGCTCTTATAATGACTCCACCTCTGTTGCTTCTGCTTCTTCTGCTGCTGCTGCCGTTGTCTCTGACATCTTTACATATATCCATAAACAACTGTACAAATAAAATAGTAATAAAAATAAATTACAAAACATTAGGGCTAGTCCTTTATGCACCTTCGGCTCCACATCATGGACTTGGAAATGAGTGCCATGTCATTATGTGAAGCTGCAAATGTATGTAGAGGAAGTGGATTAGCAATTTTTTTTTTTTTAATGTCTAGGGGTATAACCTTTAGTGCAAGAAAATCTAACACTGTGCTGTATAATTTTGATATTGATCAGGTACCCAAGACGCTATCGAGTTCTAATCCATGCCTTATGGTTTCCACTGAGTTGTACGAACCCTTCAAAATTTTAATTAGAGGTAAAAATTGGAGCAGGATCTCTTCTTTTTACTGTGTTCTTTGGTCAAGCTTTGAGTGAGAAAAAGATAAATTTATTGAGTTGGATATTCATGTGCAACAAATTAGAGATCAAAGTGGTGCTCAGAATTGTTCTACTTTAGTAAAGGAAAGATTTTAACTGGTGACCTACCATCAGAAAATTATGCCTTAAATTTGCATCATTTGGATTTATGATTCTGACATGTTTGATCAAGACAGACCAAGTTAACAGTACTGAAATCAAATACGACAAGTGCTATCTATTAGCTAGATGTGGTATAACATACTACAGGTCGCACCAATTTTGCACCTCTTGCACTGCATAGAGATATTAAATAGCTTGAAATTATTATTCATTACGATCTCAAACTCACTTGTATAATTAATGACCTGGTCTGCCTGTGTATAATCATTTGTTTTAATTGAAATCTTTAATATATAATAAAAGGAGGTAATGAAAAACGTATTAATTCTTTGTATTTATTATTAATATTTACCCTAAAATAATTGGACCGGATAGTTTATTTGAGAAAAGAAAATGAAGGTGGAATTTGATAAGATTAACAAGGAGGGCCATAATAGTGCAAGAGAAAGACTATTGGTTAGAGGAGGGAGGTCTAGACTTGTCTGGTAGCAAATAAAAGCTCTTTTCTTTCTAGCTTTGTTGAAAGTTGGCAGGAAATATGTCAGGAGAAGTGCACTCTGAGGAAGGGGGAGGAGGAGAAAGGGATGTGGTGATGGTAAAAGATGAGATGAGGTAATAAGAGGTGAGGGCGGTTCAGTACTGCACAATAACACATGCATGCATGCCCCTTTCTCTCTCTGTTTTCTCTTCCTTTATTGTGCCTCAACTAACTCATTCATTAACCCAATGTTTTTGCTCAATTGCCAATTCATTTTCTTGAGAACATCTCTTTCCATATTAGTCATAGTCACCCTTCACTGTGCAGGCATTTCTTGCCACTGCTATTTTCAGTTTCATAGATTTAGGTGCAAGTGCTCACCTCACCTGGGATCTTTTGACCCCGGACCTGACTCACTTTTGCACCTTCAAATGCCTGAATAAACTCTTACCATCATTAACTCACACCATCCATTATTACTCTTCTTATTATCATACAATTCCCATATTTATTTTATTTCTTTCTCTTTTCCTAAACGTTTTTGTAGTGGCAAACCTACTGGTGGTAAAATTGTTCATTTTCATGTCCTGAACCTGAAGACTATTGGTCATCAATTTGAGGTGAGAAAATAGTCCTCTATGGAAGAAGAAAAACACAAATTGCAAAGTGTCTCTGTCCCTTAAAATTGCTTACTACTTATTCTATTGATGTATGCTGTTATAAAACTAAAAAAAAGAGTGATTGTCAAAGATATTAGTAAAGAAAAAAAGAAGAAGCTTATTTGCTTATTTGCTAGCCAATTTGCTTAAATCACTTAAACAATTAGACAAGTACTTGTTTCTCTAAAATTAAGACTAATATTAACCATTATGGTAAGACTTATGCAGAGTATTACGGAGAAATTTGGTGCAAATTGGGATTTTTTGTGCAATTAGAGATTGACCAACTGAAAGGTTCACTCTTTTTCCTGTTGTTTCTCTGTGTTGTGGAGTACCTGAACAAACTGCATATAAGGCTTTATTAGTCAGTTGCATCAAAGCTTGACAAACTGTGGTGAAAATTCAGTACTTGATGGCTTTGTTCTGCAGCTGCATTACTTGAAAAAGTTTGCTGTCCCATAAGTGAAAAACCATAGGAATTGAATTAGTCATACGTAATTCCTTGCTTAATCTTTGGTTTTTGAAGACATCACTTTTCTGATCGGGGAATCTGCATATTAGATTAAAAAGACATTCGTCCAATGCTAATTATTATTATTTTGATTACGTGGTGAATTAAATTCATATAATAATTTCTTCTATTGTCGAATGACCTGTGGACATCTTTCCTGGAAACGGCAAGCTCATTTTGTGCTATAGAATTAATCGTGTTTTAGCGAATAACCAGTATAGGTGTCTTCATTTTATTCAATTCATTTTACCAAATTTAAATAACTAAATGCAAACTAGTAGCAATTCCTTTTCAGTTGGCATTGAAACGACAGAAAACAATCTTTCCTATTTCTTTGGACCACCTGTGTTGTCGAACACCTTTCATGGGAGGAGTTGTCCCTTTCATAGAGGCTGCTGCTCTATTTGTTTCAAACGGCAACCTCGTTTGCTTTCGTCTTTCACTAACAAACCTTGGTGTTTTTCCTTTTGTTTTTCACCTGATTTTTTTTTATTTTTAAATATAGTACCTCGTATACATTTATACTAAGTTTAGTTTTGAAGATACCTAAGAGAATCCAGGATAGTTTTTATTGGCGTGTCAACTAGAGAAAGTATATGTCTAATTAGTTGGCATCTCATATTCCAGGTTATATGCTATCATTTAGAATATTCACTTCTACCCTGTTTTTATACCTTTATCCAAATTATACTTTGCTCTTGCTCGGTTGCTTTTTTCTTTTTATAACATTTCTTCCCAAATTAGTTTTAGTCATCCAGTCTGGCATCAAGTCATACGAGGAATTATCCACTTTGGCTTCTAATACTCTCATGATTTTGTGCCTTTTATGGATTGGAAATTTCCTAGCAGGTCATATATATTCAAATTTTCTCAAACTCAAAATGTTCGACTTTAATGTTTTTCAAACTTCATAATTAAACTACCAAAGAGCACCTTCTATGGTCTTTAACATTTTAGATATATATTGTCAATTATCTTCTGTTCATTTCAATTGGAATTCAATTTATACATACTAGCTTTTGGCCAGTTCCTTCTCGGATTATATATTATTAGAGGAGTTTTGCTGTGATACAACTTTTAACGATTTAAAATCAAATCATATGAATAATTGTCTGCTTTGACCAATTTGCCTATTTTGTAGATTTAAAATCATCTTATATCCTGTTTAGACGTACAATTTGATTCATTCATCTACTTTTATATTTAAAAGCTTGCTATAAGTTAATTTTTACTCAGATATCTTGTTAATGTCCCAACATCGGCTCCTCGCTTTCATGAGACTATTTTCTTAGACTAGGCTATAACATTAATGGGTGAGCAATTTTTTTTTATTTAGTATTTAATTATTCAAATATTTCTCAAACTCTATAGTTAACCATATCAAATGGCCAATCATATAATTAGTTTTGATTCTTTACATATATAATATTATCAGCTATTTCTTATCTCATTTCGATTTATATGCATTCCTATATCTTAAAAAAACCTGCTATCTTAAAAACTTGCTAAGAGGCGCTCATTGTTTAGAGATTTTGCCTTTACCCCCGATGTCCACTCTCTGCCTTGAATGGACTACTTCCTTGAATCTATTGTCATATTTAAAAAAAAACAATTTATTTAACATAGTTAAGTATTTAGTTTAGAGATTTTATGGGGGTACAGCTGTAGTATCTTTTTAGCTTTTACTAAAAGCATGGATGTCTTGCAAAGGTTTTTATTATTGTGGAGATCAAATTCTGGGATTAAAGTTGACAGTGTAACTTAGGACTTGGGAGTTATGAAGCTTATTAATTGTTTTTCCGCTAGATTTTGTTTGCTTCGTATACTGGACCTGAGGCCCATGTAATGTTCACCTGAAAAAGCAGCTTCTTTTTTCTATTTTCTTCATTTTCCCTTTCGTCCTGCAGTGATAAAATCACAAGCTTACATTGTCTCAGGAATCTGCCTTCGGTGGAGTGATCATAGGAAGATAAAATAAGTGAGGTGAACCGGCGAGGTAAGCACTTTCTGGTGATGTTGCATTTTGAAGCTGAATTGCCTTCAATTCATCTCCATGAGGGCCATCTTTGAAGTTAGGTTCTATTTTTGTCCATCAAAATGAATACATCTGGAGCACAGAATGGAGATTTTATTAGATAGAGATCCAAGCTGGGGCCATATATAGACGCATTAATTCGTGTGGTATACAATGGTTCATTAGTGATACATATGTTGCTCTTGTCAGTCTTATCATATTCAATATCTGAAACTGTTCACACTTGAGCAACTATAAAGTCTATATATTGTCATCATTCCAGAAGTCTGAATTTAGTTGCTCCCAATTTTTTTATTCAAATAATTTTTATCCTTATGACATCTTAAGATTATCTGATTCTAGCATTTATAACAATCCTCATTTTCAGGGAATAATCAATGTACATTAAAGCAATTGTTGATTTTGTTGAAAAAGAGGGGTTTGAGTGGAGGTACCCTGCAATTCTGTTGGTCTAAACTCTTTATATTTAAAGTTTTCTTCTATGCAGAACATCAGGGGAAAATAAGCTCATTTGAACCAAAAAACTGGATCCATCATACGTGGATGATGATGGTGTCTCATTTCTCTCTTGCTGTGGTTTGGGCTTATAGTCTTATTGAGTGTAGGCATGTTGGGTGAATTAAGCTCCTCACTTAACTCCCCTGTTGCTGCTTTTTTTATTGATAGGCTCTGTGAAAAGAATAGTGGTTCTTGTTTAAACTCAAAAACGGTAATGAGTTCAGTTATGCCCATGACTCTGTGGCTAAAATCTTAGCAGGAGGGGACTTCTTCTATGCCACTCAAGTGTTTCTTGGTTGCCATTTGAAGGACAGCAAGGTTGAGATTGATACCCCTTGTGCTCATAGCTGTCAGATTGTCTTGTTAGAATCCTCCTTTCTCTCTTCCCATGTGCTAGTACTGGACCACAAAGTTTTTGATGATTTCCCAATGATCACTGCCCTTCGTTGGACAGTCTAACTACTTTTCCAAATCTTCAAGGACTCAAGAGTAACTTTGTTAATATTATCTACTATTCAGGCTGGGTGCTTCTGAAAGATAAGCAGTTTATATAGTGATTTGCTATTAATGTAAATCTGTTTTAACAATTAGTGCTGATATTGGTGGCTTAATTTCCATGGTCTTGAGCACAGATATGAAAATAATAATCATCATCATCATTATCAGTGTATTCAAGCTGTTCTCATCTCTAACTTTACATAATTTTATTTCTTACCAAAGCATGTACTGCCATTAGTTACTGTTTTCTAAATGATTATTTGTCCTTGTTAGTTTTTATCATTTTATGGATAATTGAATGCCAGAAGACTGGAGTTTTTCCAGTCACTAGAGGTATCATTAACTACAAAAGAAGCTTCTTGTTTTTTTGCAGAATCAAGAGGGGTTCACCACTTGCCAATATGCTTGACAGTGCCAAAAGTTGTGGTCCTTTTCTGCTTGCTCTGGACGTCAAGTTACACTAAACCTCCTATAGTGCACCTCTATATAAACTTCACAGTATGTCCCAAAGATTACACCCAAAACCATTAGTTTAGCAACAGCCCTAGCCAAAATGCTTCACATTCTCTTTCTTGTTGCTCTTTTAATCGTTCCGTCCTCTCATGCGGCAGATTTCTGTGTCGCAAAACTGAAGGGTGCAGGCAGTCCTTCAGGGTATGCCTGCAGGAACCCTGCACTTGTCACAGCTGATGATTTTGTATTCAGTGGTCTAGGCACTAGTGGCAACACAACAAACATTATCAGTGCTGCTGTGACCCCAGCTTTCGTGCAACAATTTCCGGGTTTAAATGGCCTGGGGCTGTCTGGTGCCAGGCTAGACCTTGCACCAGGAGGTGTCGTGCCATTGCACACCCACCCGGCTGCATCTGAATTTCTCTTTGTGGTCGATGGAAAGATTACTGCTGGATTCATTTCCTCTGCGAATACTGTTTATACAAAGACTCTTAAGAAAGGTGATGTTATGGTGTTTCCACAAGGGTTGCTCCATTTTCAGATAAATGCTGGTGGGATTCCATCTCTTGCTATTGTTACCTTTAACAGCCCTGAACCAGGCCTCCAAATTCTTGATTTTGCATTGTTTGCTAGTAACTTTCCCACTCCATTGGTGGAGAAAACCACTTTTCTTGATGAAGCTCAAATTAAAAAGCTCAAGGGTGTTCTTGGTGGTACTGGTTAGGATGGCTAGTGTTGTTTAAAGTTTATTAGTTCATGTCCATGTGCCTTCGTTGATCTGTTTTCGTTGGACTGATGTGGATTTCTTCTTTCAGCTATGGATTTTTCTTGTTAATGTTTACCAATTTATGCAATTATTTGTTATAATTTTTAGAGCGAAGATCCAACAATAAGCCACTATATTCATTTACATTCCCCTAATGTAGAGTTTTCGGTTAATTTTAATGTATTATACAAAATTGAGTGACAAGAACTCTAAATATTTCACCCTTTATTGAAAAGAGAGATGCAAATTTTAAATCCTATAATTATTTTACATACGTCACTCATTCAATAATAAAGTGTAATACATTTGGACTGGCTGAGGAAACCTCCATTTTTAGTCATTTCTTGCGTGCATTGACGATTTTGAATGGAAGGATGCTAAAGAGCTTGTGACCTTTTGTATTAAAAGATAGACAATTCACTCCATCTTCCAAAGATAGTTTTAAGGATTTTTAAGGTAATTAACTTAAATATGCAAAGATATATTCACCGGTTGATACTTCAGTTCGGGACTGTGAATTTTAAGGGAAAAGAAAATGATTTTTATTGTAAAGAGGCAAATGCTGCCACAAATTTTCTTATCAATTCTCCCTATGTATCTTATCCATCCAATCTATGGTTGAAACTGCATTAGATTTGCCTCTTTTGCAAAAGGGAAACAAAAACAAGAAAAACTCTTTGGTTTAATTGGTCCGGTTCCGTCCCTTTCGTTCAAATTTATGATCTTTGCTACAGTGATTCATGTCCTTATTAATTTATCAATAAAACACTATACAAAAACATAATACAATCTTGATTCATAGCTTATATGTTGTCCACAAGCGTGTTATCCAGCAATAATTTTCTGTAATTCTGATAATTCAGAGCTACAATTCTGACTGAATTATCGCAGAAGCCTCATCAAATTCTTATCAGAGAGTTTCACCGAGAGCGTAACAGGATATTTGGCTTTTCTCATATTCCAGGACATCTGCTAAAACTTCAAGTTTCCTTTGCATTAGTTTTGTAATCGTAAGAACATATCAAATTCCCACTCGTTTATAGTTATGATTCTATCTCAAGCCACATTGTAAATATTATTCTGCTAAAGAATCCAATGTCAAACCAATCTGTAAAATAGGATACCTCTACGAAGCATGCATGCTACCAATAATTAACAGTGAGTAGTGACAATGACAAAATTCTCATACTGTATTAGTAAAAGTTAAGTTTCTTTTAATATTATATGTTTAAGATATATAATGAATAAAGTTAAGTTTGTTGTTCATCCTTTTCATGTTTTCATATTAATGTGTAAGTTAAAATGATTGATTAACATACATTCTTTTTCAAATGAAATTATATTTTATCCCTTTAGTTGATTATTGAAATGCAAGAGAAGTCGTCCGGTCTTGTGTTAAAACTTGCAAATTTCTAATCTTTTTGGTATATTTGATTAGTTAGATGCAAAAGAGTGCGTTTTTTTCACTATTGTTCATTTTTTTAAGAAAAAAATTATCAATTTAAATTAGAATTGTAATAAGTTTTGATTTATACTGTGTGATAGTACTATTGATGTAAGTTAATAACTTATAAAGTTTAATTAAATAGTTCAAAATAAGTGCAATTCAATTAGTCTAAGTTTGTTAATTAATAATGCAATTCAACTTCGTCTAAGTTTTTTAATTAATAGTGTAATTAAACTTAGTCTAAGTTTGTTAATTAATAGTTAAATTCTAATCAAAATTTAATTAATTAAAAAAAGTAAGTCTTAGGAGGTACACGTTAACACTATCCGTGTAATTTCAATTAAATTAAAATAAGTCAAATAAATTATCATAAAATACGACCTAACCAATTTTAAAAAAGATTAATTGATTAAGAACTATAAATAAATTATTGTAGAACATGATCAAACAAGTCTGTAAAAGTATATCACTTGAATAAAAATAATAATGAATTGATCAAAATCTAAGGATAAATTATCATAAGAAAAGGAACTAGCACGTATGAAAATAGTTTATCAATTCCATAGAAAATAGAGAATTGATTAAAACCTAAGAATATTATTATTACAGGATATGATTTATCATACTTGAAATTAGGTCCATTGAATAAAAAATATTGAATTGATTTAAAATCTAAGAGTAAATTATTATAGGACACGAACTTGCACTTTTCAGAGTACGTCAATTGAATAAAAGAATGAAAAATTAGTTAAAATCTAAGAGTATTTTTTCATTGGACATGATTTAAGATTTTTGAGAATAATTTAATTGAATATTAAAACGATGAATTATTAAAACTTAAGAGTAAAATTTTATAGGATACAATCTACTACTTTCAAAAAAAAAAAGTCAATTTAATAAAAATTAATGAACTAATTAAGTCTGCGAGTAAAATATCATTGTAATATCTTAAATTTTAATTTTAATTAAATATTATTATTCTTTTAAAGATATTTTGATAATTTAATATTTTTTTTAGACTACTAAACATTTCGAGACATGTTTAGACGTGGTAAATTTATTCATCACTTATCATATTTGAATTGTTATTTTTCTTAAATTGTTTTATTTTATGTATTGGATTTTATTTTATTTTTATTTTAAATTTTATTTTTGATGTGAATTAATTTAATTTATGAATATATTATTTTATAACTAATTCAAAGTTAAAATATATTTTTAGTGACTTAAGTATTGGAAGTTAATAATATATATATATAAGAAATAAGGTTAATATAGCCTCTTTTTCTTATAAGGAAGGACAAAACTGAAATTTGAAAAAGAAAATAAAAATTTCAATTTGGCCCCTCCTCCTACCTTGCTCCTTCTCTCTCGTCATACACCATTGCCAACCCACCCATTTCTTCACGTATTCACTGGCATTGAGCCTCCTTTCACCATCTAACACTCATTTTAGGCCATCGTTGCCTCGCTCCACCCCTCGCCGGCGCCAAGTAACATCAAGAGTCGCTCGTCCGCGTGCTTCGAAGAGAGAGAAACGTCTCTCACCGCTGCCATTGCTGGTTTAGTATCTTGCCGACCTCTTTTGGCCAACCAGATCCCAAAAATAAGCTCCTCATGCCGAAAAATTCTTAGAAAAGTAAAGCTCAGGCCTGATATCCTCTGTTTCATCGTTGATCAAGCTCAACGGCGTTAAAACTTTAAACGGCGATCTAGGATTTTTCGACCACTTTTTGGTAAAAATAATTGTACATCTGGACTTTTGAGATTGTGGGCTTTCCTTTGGTGTGCTCGGATCGAATTTTCATAACTGTCGAAACTTTTCCAGCGACGGGCCCAGTCACCTCGGGATGCATGCCAATGGGCGAAATTTTGATTTTGATTTTTGGATGTTCACGTCACTATTTCGTATTAATTTCTCAGCTAACCCGAACTTATTTAGTTAATTATTTATATTTATATTTCAGATAATTACTTAGTAATTAGAAATCGTTATGTATTTGAGATTAATTATGGATAATTAGTAATAAATTGATAAAGAGAGATTAAATTAAAGTTGATTAAGGATTAATTATAAAAATTTGATTTATTGATTTGATTATTATAGTTAGAAAATTATGTTAGCTGGTTTACTAATTTTGAAAATATTAATTTAATATTTTATTATTATTTTATACAAAATCAAAAAATTAATGATATTAATTTGAGAATAATAATTTAAGATATTAATTGATGATTACGGTATTATATTAGTAGGACTTGAGTCATAATTGTAGATAAAGTTTCGCTATCACCGGTCATGCTATTAAGCGAAATTCTCGTAGGACCAACCCATAATTTCTTAAAAGTCTAGAATTAGGTTGACTATTTATAAAGTATGAACATAAATATTAATGATTACTTGCAAATTTTAGATTCTTCATCCCATCAGCTAGCTACATCAGACGCGTGGGTAGCGTAGAGGAAGACGTTATATTTGTGAGTTAAAGTCATATAATCACTGCACATATGTTATTTAAATACAACGTTTTTATTGATAATCATTATGATTATTATTACCATTACTATTATTATTAATTTTATTTTCGTTATTATCCATATTCTTTTATTTTTATTTTTTTCATCATATTTATCATTATTATTATTATTTTATGTTCGCTATACTCGATGTTATTTAATTCTAATACTTAATAAATTATTGAACAATATTAAGATTGCTTGTAATTTATATCATTTTTCACATTATTAATGTTATGATTGTATTATGACTCGGGATGAGACAATAGTAGAACATGCCAGCTGATGGGATGCATCAGGACCGCATGCACACCAGTATAAATCAGAGACAGGTAATAGAAAAATATTTTTGTGATGTGCCCTGGTTGAATATAGCTCTCTGGGCTTATGGAAATCTGACTGCCGGAGGAAAGGTCCCTAGTCGAGTATTGCTCTCTGGATGCCGGCTATATTAGAAATTAAGTGACCAGACTGGATTTAAGGACCCTAGTCGAACTTTGCTCTTTAGGCGCCAGTTTTATTGGAATAAGAGAGCCGAATGGCTAATAGGATTGGAGTTTAGAATTCTGCTGAGGTACTCATCCCATAAACTTTTAAATTGTGTTTTTTTTGAATCATGACATGACACATGTTTTAATATGATATAATATTTTATTCTGATTAAATAAATATTTTATTGAATATTTTATTGAGATGGTTGTATTTATTTTTAGATTATATGATTTTAACTCATTGTATGGACTGACAGTCTAAAATTTTATTTTTCAAGTGTTTGTTAGGTTTTCTGCAGTTCTTCTTCTTTGGCAACCCGAATTGCTTCATCTTCGGGTTTAATATAACTAATTTTATTTGTATGTATGATTATTAGACTTCTAGATTCTCCGCAGTAGTGATTATAGAACTTATTATTTTGTTTTGGCATATTAAACCAATAGAGGAGGTATTACCTAATTATACTGACAGACTGATTTAAGTATGTAGTACTTGGGTGGTTGAAAATTAGTAATGAAATAGTGTTATAATGGATAAATTTATAATTTGTTTGAGCTAGTGATTAGTCAGGCTTGTTATGAGTTTCGCTGACCTTAAGCTTATCCATTCTCTAACATCGATCACGGGCCCACATACTGGGCCGTGACAATCATAAAAGTATTTCAAATACGATCTAGCACTTTCAAAAGTATTTAATTGATCCAAAATACAATTAATTAAGTGTTACGACCCGATCTGTGGACCCGTAATTGCGCTAAAAAATGGATAGACTTAAGGCCACTGAAACCATAGCAAGCCTAACTAGGCAATAACCTAGATAATTGCATGCATGAATATATACATTACCTAAATAAACCAAAAGTTCATTCACATAATCACCACACAGTCAAATTAATCCATAAGCTAGATTCACATGATCACCATACAGTCAAATTAATCCATCAGCTAGATTACTAGATAACTCATGATTTTTAATAGACCAAGATAAAATATAAAGTTCCAAGTCCACTACAGTGGAAAGCCTAAAATTTCAAATAATTCGAAGTACAAAAGTTAGAATTTAATTACAATAAGACCGAAAGGGGAAGGAAGTCAAGTTGCTAAGAGAAAATCGGCAGAGAACTTAGTTGTCACCTGAAAAATTATAATTGAGACTTTCATTCTCGAGAGTAAGTTAAAATTATATACCCTGAATTTAACAACCGTAATTATAAAATAATTATTTAATAGTACAAAATATTTCAAAATAACAAATGCGTGTCATGTTGTAATTTTAAAAGGACATGTAATTTTAACACAAGACGAGTACTTCAGCAAAACTTTAAACCTCTAATTCTAGTAGCTTTTCGGCTCTCTTAATCCAATAAGACCGGTGTCCCAAGAGCAAAGCTCGACTAGAGTCCTTAAGTCTAGTATGGTCACTTAAATACCAATATAGCCAGTACCTAGAAGCAACCTCGACCATGGAACTTTCTCTGACAAATCGACTTCCATAGGCCCAAAGAGCTTTGCTCGACCAGGGCACACCATCGAATATTCCGCTATTACATGGCTATGATTTTTACCAATGCGCACACGATCCTGATGTAGTCCATCAGGCGGCATTCTATTGTTGCCTCATCCCGAGCCATAAAATTTTAACATCAGTAATATTACATGCAACATGATACTCAACAATCGCAGTAATAATCAACAATCGCAGTAATAATAGCAGTATAGTGAAGTAATGCAATTTTATAAAATTGATAATATTTAAATAACATCAACAATAACGATAATAATAATAACAATAATAATAATTGAGATGATAATAAAGGTAATGAGACAAATAGTAATAATAATAATAATAAGAATAATAATAATAGCAACAATAATATCAATATTAATAGTGATAAAAAAAATTTAATAATACTTATACTACTAAAACAACTATAATAATTATTCATTTAAGAACTTCGTTTAAATGCAGATATGACAAAGGCGGTACAATATATGATTTTAACTCACAGTTCTGTCAAGTTTTGATGTCTGCTCCTACACCCTGGGTGGAGATGGCTGGATCGACAGATTATCTATTCATGAAAATAATTAAATTAATGAAATACCCATAATTTTTCATAGGCCTAGACTCATATGTTAGATTGCCTAAAAATTTTTTGACTAAACCCAACTCAAATTCGATAGAACCTCTCCTAAAATATGGGCGTTTACCTCTTGTATAATGGGTCCGGAACCTGCTAAAAATACTTCAAATATTCCACAATTATTTAATAGCAGTCGGACCACCAAAACTGCATTATATTTCCCGACTTCGCAACACAACCAGTTCACAATGCAATAATTAATAGTTCAGCAACAAATACTATTTCACAATCCAACACGCAAATATTTTTTTCGCATTTTAATTTAATTAACCACAACCTCAAATTACAAAACAAAATAATAATTGCCACTATAATTAATCTATAGCATTTCTAGATTCAGCTGCTAATTAATTAAATAATTTAATCAATTATTAATAGCTAACAATTAATGCACCAAATATTTTCTAAAATTCTAAAATAATTTTTAGAATTTAAATAAAATTGTACCTAGCCGAAATTTAAAATTCTACGTGTTCGAAAAACATTCGGGTTCGAAAGCCGGTTTTCTACTTCTTCTTCCAAGTGCAGGATAACCCCAAAGGGTTGCGGGTTTTTTTTCTACCAATTGAATAATCTCATTTTTTAATTATTCAACCATCTCATTTTACCAAGTTCAATGTTAGTACCGCTAATGGTGTCGGATTTTGATTTCGGAGACACCTACGTGAAGTTTGACCTGCGGGGAGTTTAAAAATATAGATGTCTTCGCCTCAAACTCACCGGAAGCCACCAAATCGAGGCCGTAAAGTTTCAGCTCCAGCGAGGCTTGGAGGAGCTAGAAAACGGCTGTTGAACAGCGAGAAGGAGCTGACGTTGGTTTTTGACGGTGAGGAGCACGATCTTGTCATCGGATTTACGAGGAGAGGGCGATAGGTGGTTATTTCAACTGCGGCAGCAAGGGAGGGAGCTTTTCTCCCTCAAGCTTGACTGCAACAGCAAGAAAGGAAGAGGAAGGAGGTGATGTCACCGATAGGGAGGAAAAAAAAGTTTGCAGTGGCTGGAAGAGCAAGTGACAAAAATGGGAGCAATAAGGGAGGAGGAAGAGTGGTGTTGGGAGGGAGGAAGAAGGAAATAGGGGAGGGGCCTTGATGTAATTTTTTTGTGAAAAGATAAAAAAAAGTGCACATAAGTCCCCCCTTGCTAAAGTAGCTACAATAATACCCCACTAAAGAAAATAAACACATATCTATATATATTTATACATTTAGGGTTTATATTAATAATTCAACCTTAGCCTACTGCTTAATAAATCATGAATGCCATTAGTAATAAAGTTTAGATCAACTGAAAATAAAATTAAATAATAAAAGTAAACATATAATAAATAAAATAAAATAAACATTCATATTAAAGCCGAATTAAATAAAATAAAATTTGATTTGCTAAATATTACAAAACAATATTCAAATTCACCAAAATTTCAATATAATATTAAATAATATTAATGAAATGATAGTCAATTCATTTTAAAATTTTAATTTATTAAAATGCCGGAGATTATATTAGGAAAATTAAGATTCAATCAAAATCACATACAATCTATTGTAATCCAAAAATATCAAATATGCTTTACATGATGGTTTTTAATTTTCTTATATATTAAATATCAATTGAATGACTCAATTTTTTAATTAATATAAATTCATTACATATCAATAATAGAATGAAATTTAAAATCACTGTATAATAGTTCATTATATTATAGATTATCATTTAGTTCATCAATAAAAGTCCATAATTTATAATATAGGCACCATATATATATTTTATTAAACTGGTCAAAAATACTAAATGATTGGATTGGTTTGTATTTTCAAGAAATATATATATATATATATATATATATATATTCATTCATCCTTTTGGGTTTTTAGTAACAATAGTAAAGAAGGTGTTGGTGGCTGAAATTTCTAGTTTAATGTGACAATTAAATGTTTTACTTAATTTAAAAAGAAATTAATTAATTCGTGAAAAGAAAGTATAAATTGTCACTTATTTATATTTTGGAGCCAATAAATAATAAGAGTATGTAATATCTTTTAACTTACAAATAACAACATTAATTACTCTATTAATCAATTTGATCCAGAGCCAAGAATATAAAGATGTCGAATTAATGTTATGCTTCATATATATGTGCGGTGTCCAATAATTTAACAACTTACCATTTTGTTCTCGCTCATTAATTATAAATTTATGCTTTTCCTTTTCAAGATCTTCTACTAATTATTGCATCAATCTCTAATCTCTCAAAGCATCAGGGAAAACACTGTTTCTACGCTGAATCTTATGATTTGGTCTCACGAAACAAGGTAAGTATTTTGCGCCAAATTTAGAGACTCCTTCTCGTGGTCGCTAATTTAACAATCATCACTTAATTATCTGCAAAAAGTTGCCGCCAAATTTAGAGACCACAATACGTGGTCACTGAATGGTCTCAACTTGGTCGCCAAATATCAAAGAATATAATTTAATTTTTCAGTGGTAGCAAAATGGTGTCTGAGTTGTAGTTAAACAGTGACCACTTTTCCGTGGTTTGCTTCTTTTTTCTTTTTATAATATCTTATCGGTCTCATTTTGTAAAATCTATAGATTTAATTTAAATTTATCTTTTGGCAAGTAAAAAAGTGGTCTAAGTTCATAAATTTTTTAAAAAATTATTTTTTAAGATCTTAATTCCCCACCTAGGAGGTGAAAAAGATCAAAATCCAGCATTTTAAAAAGAATGATAAATTACTATATTACTTTTTTATTTCAATATTGTCCCTAATAAATTTATTTTATCCTAAAATTATCCTTAACTTTAAACAAAAATTTATATTTAATCCAATCAATAAAATTTTGAAAATCTACAAATTTTAAATCCTTTAATTTTAATTAAATTCATAAATTTCAAAATTCCTCAATCCCGACCATACCTATATTCTCACGCTGTTTTTTTTTTTTTTTTATGATTAACCCAAGAAATAAGGTAAGTATTATTTCTTGGAAAACTCCAATATGAAACCTTGCTATAAACTACTTTCTCCATCCTATTTTGATAGTTTTTTTTTCTCATCTATCCTAAAATGTAGTCCATTTTTTTCATTTATTAATTTATTAATTTAACAGTGAGAAAGATGAAGTGCTAAGTCAATTGTACTTACTAAAAGAAAAAAATAATTGTGAATCAACAAAAATAGTTTATTCTAGACTTAACAATATGGCTATTACAAGTTTCATACATGTGTATCTTTTTACATATCTTACATTTAAATACAACAAAGTTTTGTTGACTCGATAATTCTTCTTTTAGCAAGCATAATTGACTTGCCACGTCGGTTTTCTCATTGTAAAATTTCAAAGATTGTTGCCGAAAAATAATTTTAAAAATAAATTAAAAGTATAGATATTTATTCTAAAATTAAGAAGGGCAAAATATCATTAATTAGAAATGTCAATATAAATGGAGGAATACTCTACCGATTGCTATTTCTAAATGTGCTGTTAAAAAGATATGAAACAGGATGTGAACAAAGAAAGTAAAGTGATATCTCATTACATCACTAATAAATAACAATGAAGTTGGGTAATACTAATTTCGTCTCCAAAGTTAAGAAAAGTCAATCTTGATGGCCTAAAAAAACTAGAGGAAAAAAAACATGTATGATTCATATGCAAAGTCTTGAAGCTTTTCTTTAGGATCATTATCTACTTTTCCATCGCTTAGCCCGGGGAAAGGTAATAAATTTAAGGCTTAGTCGTTTTAAAAATTTTAAATTAAATATTTATATTTTAATTTATTTTTAGAAATAATTTTTAATAGTAATTTTAAAAATTTTATAGTAAAAAAAATATAAAAAACTGACTAAATAAATAATAATTATAAATAAACAAAAATAGTTTATCATAGATTTAATGATATGGTTATTAAAAATCTCATAAATAAATATTTTTTTCTATATCTTACATCTAAGCGCAATAAATATTTTTTGTTGATTCACTAATTTTTGTTTTAGTAAGTAGTATTAACTTGCTTTATTATTTTTTTTATTATAAAATTTCAAAGTTGTTACTAAAAAATAAATTGAAAATATAAGTATTTATCTTAAAATTTTAATAATTAAACTAAAATTATTAAAAATATAAAATTTAGTATTTAATTAATAATTAGTCCTAATTTAACTGGTCTAAGTTCTGGCTCAAGAACCAAGGGTAAGGTAATAAGAAAAGGGGAAATTACATTCAGAAAGCTTTCTTTCTTTCCCTATCTTTTATTTTATTTTATTTTTTAAAAACAACATTTTCTTCTGAAAGAAAAAACAACATTAACATTAAATACCACGATATTTAAAACACATTCACTACGGGAACTAAGGTTTTTTTTTTGTCCTTTTTAAAATGTTAAGCGACATATAAATAGAAGAATTAAATTGCATGATAATATTTAAATATCACGAATAGTAAATAGTATTTTTGAAAAGACAGAAAGGATGGAATAAATATCAAGAATATTATTATAGTTTTTCCATAAATAAAAGGTTTTATTTACAAATTTAGAATATAATTTTTAATTTTTAATTTTGACAATATATTTTAATATTAATTTCAATTTTAACTTCTCACAAAATTTATTGAAGCGACTCGATAATAATAATAATAAAATAGTTAAATTAGTATTTAAAATGTCAAATAGTCCCATAACAAAAAAAGTACATTTAAGTAAATAAGTCGATAATTCAACAACATATATTATTTTTTAATATTTTACTCGCCTTTATTAAGATTTAGAAAAAAATCTTACAATATTGACTTTTTATTCATTTCTTACTCATTCTTTTCACGCCTTAGATTTCTAAGGTCTAAAACAGAAACAATAAAAAAAATAAAAATAGAAGAGTATAAGGATAAATTAGCAACTCTAGTATTGATTCAATATTTTCTTTATCATCGAAATTCTATTCAAATAAGTTAATTTGGCTAATAATTTTATCAAAAAATAAGAAAAATCAATATCAAACATATTAATATATTAAAAACAAATAGGAACTATACACTAATTTAAAAATAAAAATAAATTAAGCCTAAATAAAATGACATAATTAGCAAAATCTGTATTGGGCTCATTTTTTTTTTTTGGCTTGTGCCAGGATGGGAAGTAGCCTAAGCACAATTTATCCCCTTACAGAGTAAATATCGGACACAACCAAATTTAGCAGACAGAATTTAACCATCATGAACACCTGTTTTGCAGTGATCTGCATTCAAATCTTGGGCAGGGAATGATTGCCAAGAAAAATACAAAAGGGCTGAGCTACATAAAACATAATGTACATGTGTTGGTAGGAGAACACAGCAAGTGTCATTCACATGAGATTAACAAAAAAAAAAAAAAAGAAGAAAAGAACAATGATAAAGTCAATCCAAAAATGGATTGGCTCGTTGCTCGGGTCCATTTTGAGGTATAAAACATTAAACAAGAGCCTGATTACATTTATAAACAAGAAATTTCTGAATAGTGACTCGGCATAATAAAAGAATAAAGAATTCTATATTTGGAAACCTGAAATGAAATTTCTGTGTAGATGTGTCTATTTCAGTCCAAAGAACAAAACCAATTTCATGAATTATTTTCCAAATAGCACAAAACACAAGCAGATAACAAAGGAAATTAATATATATATATATACATATTTTTCAAACTTGCAAACAGAGTTTGCCGGCTCTTGACAATTCAAAGCTCACCCATCACTATCTCCAAGTCCTCTCTCTCCAAACCTTATTTGTAGATCTCAACCAACTGTGACATACAAGGAAAAATAAGTGAACAACGTAAAGAAAATAAAGACAAAGAATAGGCATAAAAATGGCTTAAAGAAAAACATCACATCCTCCAAATGAACAGCACACCAAACACCTAAAATATGCTCTCTACCGTCTCCTTCCAAAAAAAAACGTAGCTACCCTTTTCAATATTTTATGCATTTCAAGAAACATTAAAGTCTTGAAAAGAATGCTCTTTGTTCTCTTATCTCTTTTCCTTTTTTTTTTTTTCGTTCAAAGGACAAGCTTAAATTTGTTTCTGTCTTCTTTTCTATCAAGCACAGAATGACTATTGGAGAACCGGAGCCAAACCACATCTCAGATCACATATTGGATTGGTTAGAAGATTCAGTATCATTCCTACCATCATTCTTGGATGATCCTTACAACTCAGGCGGTATCAGTAATTATCAATGGTGGAATCAAACTGAAGGAATCTGCCAAGACCCCATCAACAGCAATACCAGTCTTAGCAGCAGCAGCACCATCACAGCAAACACCAATACCACAAGTCCTCTAGCAACAAATGATCACACCATCGATCATCAACCACCTTCCAATTCAACTAGTAAACGAGAAGCCCCTGATGACCCAGTTCCTAAGGCATCCCAGAATCATCATCAAAGAAAGAAACAGAATACTCGGATCAGCAACGAAGGTGATCAAGGAGTTGAAGTGATGATAGGGAAAAGATCAAATGGAAACAAGAAAAGTGCCAGTAAAGGCGCAGCAAATAATGCGAATAGCGGTAATAACAAGGAAGGAAGGTGGGCAGAAGATTTGCTTAATCCTTGTGCAGCTGCTGTCTCTACTGGAAACTTGTCGCGTGTGCAACATCTTCTCTATGTCTTACATGAGCTAGCTTCGTCAACCGGAGATGCTAACCACCGGCTAGCTTTTTATGGCCTTCAAGCCTTGACTCACCACCTATCATCTTCAAGAACTTCTGCTTCTATAGGCTCCGTGTCTTTCACTTCAATTGATCCAAAGTTCTTTCAACGATCTTTACTCAAATTCTATGAGGTTAGTCCTTGGTTTGCCTTTCCTAATAACATAGCAAACTCTTCAATCCTTCAAGTTCTTGCTCAAGAACTTGATCACAAGCGTAATCTTCATATTCTTGATATTGGAGTTTCTCATGGTGTGCAATGGCCTACGCTTCTTGAGGCCTTGACTCGCCGATCAGGAGGACCTCCTCCTCTTGTACGCATCACAGTCATCACTGCCACTGTTGAAAGTGATCAAAACACTGAGACCCCATTTTCAATAGGTCCTCCTGGTGACAACTTTTCTTCAAGATTACTTAATTTTGCCAAGTCCTTGAACATCAATTTGCAAATCAATAGACTGGATAACCATCCATTACAAAGTCTAAATGCACAAGTCATTAACACCAATCCTGAAGATACCTTAGTGGTTTGTGCTCAATTTAGACTCCATCATCTAAATCATAACAACCCAGATGAAAGAACTGAGTTCTTGAAAGTTCTGAGAAGTTTGGAACCAAAAGGAGTGATTCTAAGCGAAAACAACACAGATCGCTGCCAAATTTGTGGTGATTTTGCGACAGGATTCTCAAGGAGAGTGGATTACTTATGGAAGTTTTTGGACTCTACAAGCTCAGCTTTCAAAGGCCGAGAGAGCGAAGAAAGAAGAGTGATGGAAGGAGAGGCAGCCAAAGCATTAATTAATTGCGGAGAGATGAATGATGGGAAAGAGAAATGGTGTGAAAGAATGAGAGATTCAGGGTTTGTCGGTGAGGTGTTTGGAGAAGATACCATCGATGGGGCTAGAGCATTGTTAAGGAAGTATGATAGTAACTGGGAGATGAGAACAGAAGAGAAAGATGGGTGTGTAGGCCTATGGTGGAAAGGGCAGCCTGTTTCTTTCTGTTCATTATGGAGGTTGGATATGAAAGGAAATGACAGTTAAAACAGTTGTAATTCCCCGTTGTGGCTTTTCTTATATAAATTCCAGTCAGTAAAAGAGTTGTATGCTTCGAGCCTGTTTCTTGCAGTCCTATGTTTTTGTTAAATGCTTGATTTTGTTTGACGGAATCTTTTGGTTGAAATAGGAAACATTCAGCATTACATCAAATTTAAGCCTCAACTTGGTAGAGCAAGTTAGCAACTGTGTTGTTTCATTTCCTGATGGGGCAGAGATTCTCGTTAATTTTTCCTTTTCTTTTGGATTCTTTTCAAAGATTCTGTTCAGTTTTTCCAGGTGACAAACTTATTAATTGTTTATCCTGGATAACATTGAAAAGAAAGAGAAATAAAGAAAATCACTTATCGTGGAATGAATGCAGCAGAACCCACAGGAATGGAAATTCTAGTAACCAACATGAAGCTGCACATTTAGTGACTATCGATCAGTGCGGATACTATGTGTAAATACAAATATCTATTTCTTTTTTCTTCAAACCAACTCCTCGATGCCTATCCATATAGGAAATA
This sequence comes from Ricinus communis, assembly GCF_019578655.1. Classification (NCBI taxonomy): domain Eukaryota; kingdom Viridiplantae; phylum Streptophyta; class Magnoliopsida; order Malpighiales; family Euphorbiaceae; genus Ricinus; species Ricinus communis. Next base: position 7,037,203 of record NC_063263.1, on the reverse strand, counting down.
GCAATTTTTGGTTCTCAACACTCAAATATCCTAATAGAATTTCGGACTGCCTGACGACAGAGAGGACACTTTGGTGATACCTCTCGTTCAACTGATATAGCACAAATTTGGCAACAAACAAGATGGCCGCAAGGAATGAATGCAGCTCGTCTTCTCCTCATCAAACAGATCACACACAACTGTCCATCTGGCACATCTACTGTTTCCTCCTCTACATCAATCTGAGAGACATCCGCATCGCTAACACCATTGCTTTGTTGTTGAAACTGTCTCTGTTGCCTCCATGCTTTCCATCTATTCCAGTTCCTAAAAACAAATTGTTGATTAATAAATATGAAATTGACTACTATTTCTTTTAATGCAGTGAAGCTTGATTGACCAATCCTTTCCGTTCATATAAATGAAAAGAACCGACATTTTATCTACTTCTTTGAACTCGACTCTCATTCAAAAGCACATCTAAATCACCACACATATAATAAATGCATTTTAGGCAAAACCTACCTCACAGCCGCATAGCCAAGAATACAAATTGAAAATGATCCAAGAACTACACCACTCCAAAAAAGTACTTTTGTCTTAAAGGCAAGATCTACCACCATTTGCTCCTTACTCAAATCGGATCTGCAACAACATTCTCAAAGACAATTTTTTATTATGGATATATTTTCACATCACATCTGCCACAGTAAGCCAATAATTTGACAGTTAGCCCCTGAGACTATATGTTCCTTTACTTTGAGATTATATGATAAAACATTGTAAAGCAAATAAATGACCACTGAACATCTAAAGAACAATGTCTGAATGATATATATGTAACATGGCTATACAAAGATTCATGAATTGAAAAGAAATTTATAAAATCAACAAGTTCATCGAAAATTATGAAAAAGGAGATATTTATCTATATGGTAAAGATAAGAGATCTTGGAGGCCAATTTTAAATAACATTCTTTGTTTTAGCTTTAAAAAATAACTCAAGTTTACATGCAGTTGCAAGGAGTTTTAGTAATTAACATTGGAGTAGCATGAAAGTACATAGCAAAATGTGTTGAAAAGTAAATACTATATTTATAGATGGAACACTATGGGTAAATTGCATAAACTGTCCCTCAACTTGGGTCTAATACACCAAAGTCTCTAAATTTCAATTCATAACAGTAAACCTCCTGAACTTTATTTAAGGTATCACTAAACCTCTTGTTATTCATCCCGTTAGATTGATGGATGGACAGCTAATGTGGCATGACACGTCACCTTTTTTTGAAAAAAAAGTATTCCAGCTCATTAAATTTACATATCAACTCATTAAAACTTACCTAAGATTAACACTCTTTCTCTCTCCTCCCTTCCACTCTTCTCTTACCTAAAAAGCTCAAATTAAAAAAAAAAAAAAAAGAAAGAAGAAGAAAACGACAAACACCCAATCAGCAAATCCGAATTCAAGAACACTCAACAAAATCAATGCTCTCACAGTTGAGAAGCCATCTGAATTCAAGAACATCTTTTTTATTCCATTTCTTCTTTGAGATTCTTTTGGATATTTTCATCTGGCCTTGAGGCGAAAATGAATAGCAACAATCTCTGAATTGCCGAAGAAAATCAAGTCTCCTCACTCGCACTACTCCTTTCCTTGCTGCTGCCTTCGTTTCTTTGAATTTATTCTTTTTTTGTCTTGTTTGGCAATTGGGTATCTTTTGGATTTCACTTTCTTCTTTATAAAATGCCGAGGGACTGGGACTTTTTTTGTTCTCTCAATTGTTCTCCCACTTTCGTCTTCTTATTCTTCTCCATAGCTTTAATCATTGAGTTATTTTTATTATATTCTTTTTTCTTTTGGTTGGTTTTAGCACAAAACAGGAGGTCAAGCTTATTCTTGGATATTTCTAGGAAAAAGTTTGTTTCTTGGATTCTTTCAATTTCCTTCCACATTCTATTCTGTGCAAGATTTGAGTGAGTGTTTAACAAAAAGGGAAAAATACCATCTTAGTTTTAAGATTTTGGAAAGTTATATGAATTTGTGAAACAATGAGACAAGGGACTCGAAAAAAAATCAATATGCGCGAAATGCTCAAAAAAGAAATTTTGTTTTCATGTATGCAGGTGATGTAATTATTTATGACTTAGTTTCTGTACTTCTGGTGAAGCTTTCATGGCCCAAGACACTAGTCAAGAAGTGGTTCAATATCAAGAGCAAAGCTGAGGAATTTCAAGCAAATGATGTTGTCTATGGAGGTGATCTTTTAGTCTTTATCTTCTTCTGGATTTAGAAAGTTTAGCCATTTATGTCAAGAACAAAAACAGATGAAATTACTGGTGAGAGAGAGAAGTGATGTGTGAATTACCAACTGAGGTGTGAAGTTTGACCTGTCTTTTTCTAATTACACAAATGTCTTGCCAAGTCAGCTTTCCATACATCAATTGAACAGAGATAGACGATTGGGGGTTCAGTGATACCCCAATTAAACTTTAGAGAGTTTAGTGATACAAATTGAAATTTAGGGATGGTTGTGATACATGGTCCAAATTTTGAGGGACAACCTGTGCAATTTACCCGAACACTACATTGAAGCATAAGATAAGGTCAAGTCTCACACAAGCATAAAACACAATAAACCAAAACGATGATCCCAGCTTGGTTCCATGTGGTAAAACCCAAGATAGTTATACAATTAACTAACTGTTTGGCTGGCATTTTACTGACTGCCACCATGTGTGACAACAGCATTAAAATAATCCCAGGTGAAGCAAGGGATATTTCATATTTGGAAAAATTTTGATGTCAAAATAAAAGAGCAGCATACTGCTATAGAAAAAGAGCACTTACAGAAAAAAGGGAAGATCCTTGCAAGATGTTATCTCAAGAATTCCATTTTTAGAACCGCAAAGGCCAACAGCGTTGATCTCTTTCCCTAATGGTAGGATTTTCTCTTCATCAAGAAGACCGACCTCCAAACCAAGAAAATTGATGATGTCAGAGTTAACAAGTATAAGTAAATAAAAAGCCAAAGAAAAACTTGGATTGCAGTATATGAGGGGGAGATGGAAGGCATTAGATGTTAATGAGGCATTAAATAAGGACATTTTAAAGGAGCACACTTAGGGGTAACTACTCAGGAACTTACAGGGTATTCATAACCAAAAAATGCTTGAAGAAAAGTATATGGGGAAGCATCAATAGGTTGCAACTGATGATAAACTGTTGTTAGAGGTAGAGGATGTCTTGAACCATCCAGATTCACGATAACATAATCCGATTGTGGCCATCGACCAGCTTCAACAAGAACAAAAGGAACCTGTATCACAACAATCAAATTGATGCATTCGAATGGCAGTAAGCTTCACCAAAAAAATCAAAAGGACCAAAAAAGAAGCTTCCAATTGCTAAGGAGAAGAACGTTGCCAAATAGTTGACAAAAAGTAGCAACTTAAATAGATACAACAAATCCTCAAATAGGTTTGTTTTAAGCAAAGCCTTTATAGAATAAATATCCAATAAACTAAGAAAAAGAAGTAATGAATGAAATCACCGATCGCGACAAAGTTGATTCTTGTTCTCTCCAAGATCTTCCAAAGATAGCTCGTATATCAGAAGTCCATCCAAAGAAACCCTTCCATTCATTGTATATACACTTGACAACACACATGAAAAGGAAAATCCAAATCAGACTTCTTTTCACTTGAGAACTAATCATCCAACAATCAGATAGATATCAAAGAAGTTCAATGGTTTTAACATGTAATCCAATAATCAAGCAACAGCTCTCTCTGCCGCAACAGTATGAGCAAGAAAGTGGACCCTCCAGACACACAAAGAATGTCATGTTCCTATATCATTTAGATTTCGCTTCTCTTATTATACATATCATTGTAAGGATCATATTGATAGTAACATTATCTTTCCATTCACAAAATCCCTACAGAAAGTTGCAATTTTTAGCAACTTCTCGAAAACCCTAAAGATTTCTGTTACTCAAAAGTCTGAGCTTAAATTCATAATTTGCAATAAATCATGTATAAGAATTCAAGTACATGGTAACGCGGTATCATTTCTTCAAAAATATCTTTAGACTTTCATACTTCATAAATTATAAGTATATAAATGAAAGACTTACAGTTTGAATTCTCTGTACAATAACAGCCTTATCACCAGATTCATGAGCCACCAGCACATCATTATTAGGTATCAAACTCTTCCAGTTCCCATCAACGGCTGATTTAGCCTCCACCTGACCCCGTACAATCACAAGTTTCTGATCTTGAGTTTCATCGGAAACTTCAAGAACAGAGCGAATATCAGAAACTTTAACGGTTGGAGCATTCCTGATTTTTCGGAGAGCTTTAGAATTGGATGCGAATTTGAGAATTGATCGAACGGCTGTAAGCGCGACAACGACACCAAGAAATGCTCCGTCGAAAGAGAGGGCTAGCTGTGATACTAAAGAGGCTAGGGCTTGCTCGTGCGATGACATTTTACTTTTCTCTGTATTTTTATTTTAGTTTTAGTTTTTAGTTTTTCATATTTGTTAAGTTGGCCACGTCAGCGTTACGGTGGTGATTGCTGCGGTGGTGGAGGTGGTGATAAGAGTCGAAGAGAGAGAAAGAGAGAACTGAGAAGGAGAGCTGCAAGCAGGCAGGTGAGTGGATTTGGAAAAAGCTAAATTAGTTTTGGTCATCTGCTATACGTCGTCGTTTGGTGCTTTCCATTTTCATACTACACTCTGCCCATGGCATAATAAGATGGATTACGCTCATCTGACTCTTCTTTAAATATTTGCAAAATTACCTCAATATTTACTTTTGTTTTATTTTTACTCTTTCTCTTTGCAGTCTTATACTCAATTTATTTTGGAGCCAAGCAACTCATTTACTAGTATCAGATCGGATAAAGGATGACGGCAACTAATATGTATATTAAACTCAGTGACGACAAAATTTTTTTATCTTTACTCCGTTCTCTATTGGCCGATTCCAATGAGACTAGAAGTAGCGAGAGACCAGAAACATTGAAAAGGTTACTTGACAGGAGTTTGGCATCGCAGGGTGGCCTGATATTGAAGAAGCAGAAGGAGAGAGAAAGGCGGTGATTATTATCGAGAGAAAAAGTGTGAGGGATCTGAGTGAATATTTTACAATAATTAGAATCACGTTTAAGGCCTTAAGATAAGTATTGCTACATTAATCCACGTTCTTAACACAATTTATATTTTTTTCATAAATTAAGAGTGCAAAATTGTTATTTTCATAAAATCTAAACTCTCAATTAACGATACTCAAATTTTTAAAATTATTTTAATAATTAAATACACTTTAACTTATTAATCTCAAAGAAATATCGAGATAATATATAATAAGTTAAACTACATAAAAAGAATAAAAAAATAAAAATAAAATAGAATAACACACATATGTATATTAAAAATAATTAAGCTTAGGGATTAAAATATTTATTTAAATAGATCTTAGAAAATATTAAATTTTCAATAGTGAGTCGGAAAAATTAGGATATTATATAGTTACTTTTGAATATTTTTTATTAACATTTATTTGATGTTAGATGGATATGGTTTATATTTTGTTAATGTTTTGCCGAGTTTTTGTTTATTTTCTAATCCATATTAAATTTTAATTTTATTTGTCAAATTTTATTTATTTTCTTTAATAATTTTTTATAATTGGATGATTTTATTGATTTTAGTTGATGTGTGATTGTTTTAAGAGATTTGATATGGTTGATATTTAATTGATTTTTATGGTATTTGACTTTAGCATATTTTTGAAAATATAATTTCCAAAAATTAGTATTTTTGTATTTTTATTTAGATAAAAATACAATTATTGCTATATAATGAGAGTCAAACTTACTTCTTATCTTGTGTTTAATAAATACACTATAAAATTTTTATTCACTTTATTAATTAATAATTATTTATCCTATTTTTTCTATTGACAAAAGTTAAGAAAAAAATAAAAACTATTAATACTTTTGAAAAAGAAGGAGAAATAAAGAGTTTATTGTATTTAAATAAAATATTTTATTTTACATTTACTCTTTGTTATAAAAATTATAATTTTTAAAATAAAAATTACTATTTCGAATGTTGTGAGGTACCATGATTCATTAAATATGTAGATATATCATTGCTTAACACATTTTTATATTCTTCTATTGAGAAAATTTTAAGCAGACTAAGTCTACCATGTCATCTATAAAATAAAATTAATTGCATAATAACAATGTCATTATCTATTAATTGTTTAGTTTTTAATAATGAATATGATAGCTACTGAACTTTTTGTCAAATTTTAATTAAACTAAATTCTAAAACACCTTACTTATATTATTAAAATTTGAAAAACATAATAATTATATATTTGAAACTAACTTGTTCTGTTCCGCTTCTTTCTACTCTTTTGACTTATAATGATGGTTTTTTCTTTGTTAAAATGAAAAAAAATATCATTATATTATTTAGGTGAATTCTAGAGTACTTAGTTTATATGACTTTCAATATTTTTATATGTTTTTTAAAGAAAATTTATTAAATTTGGATCAGATTTATATAGATAGTTCAATATATAACTTTTACATAAAACTATATATTAAAATATTTTTATGTAAATTTTTCAAAAAAAAACTTTTTATGTAAATTAATATAAAATTTTATAATTTTTATTCAATAATTACATAAAGGTATTGAAAAGTCACTGTAACTATGATACCCTAAAATTCACATATTATTTATATATAATAAAATCAAAACTAATATTTTCTTACATGCTAAAAGTGCAAGTTGAAAAGAATTAAAAAAATTTCTTTTAGCGTCTAAAACTAACTAGGTCTTGTATCATTATATAGTAAAATAGACAAAATTAACTCTAATTAATAATGTAATTGTTTTATTTTTCAAACTTTAAGAGTATAATTAAACTATGTTAAAGTTTAAAAATTTAAGTTAAAAGGGCTTTTGTACTTGTTGCCCATCTTTGAGAAAGAGTTCCATCATTTTTAATCAATATGCCAAACACCAAATTTGTGAACTTTCAGCACTTCAAGCGCCTTTTGAATGAGGCAGAATAATGTGAAAGTTGGCAAAGTCGGAGCTGTGTTTGGCATTATAGTAATACTACACTTTCATTATTTTTCATATTTATTATTCTCATGGGATTCATCCTCCAAGTCTTGGATATTTATGTTCTATACAGTATGTGCATTGCTGGATTAGGATTGACCACCACAAACAAATGATGTTATCAGACTATTCACAGCATCAGCTGATTCAATATTTGCAGCATGGCCTGTGTCCTTGATAATTTCTACCCTTGATTTTGGTCCCAAGTGCCTGTTATCAATACCAATTAAAAAGAAGAAAATGAAAATTGCTATGATCACTTCAAATAGGTGATGGCTGATCATGACTTTTACTTGATCAAAATGGAGAAGCATGTTTATGATATATATACCTCTGCAACTGATAAGCCAGTTGTACTGGGAAGACACTGTCCTGATCACCCCATATTAACAGTGTTTCCTGCACGCAATGTGAAGCATTGTTTTAACCGGCATTCAATTTGAAGATCCCTGACTATGGGCACACTGGTATTGCCGTCATACATAAGACGAGCTAGTAAAAACATGATGGAGCATATGCAAATATTTAATGTTTATAGCAGAAACCAATGCTTCGATGGAACCTGTGTGGGAACTAAACATAATACCTGGGTTAGAATGGGAAGCTTTTTGTCTGCTCTTTTAGCCATCAAGTGGTCCACCAGCTCTAGCTTCTCCTTCCTGTGATTATTTGCTATCACCTACATCGCACCACACTTCACCATTGAGCTAGTAATGGTCGATGCAAAACATTCTCCACGCATGCATGTATCAGAAATAGGATACTATATAGTTGCAACCTACAATTTGACTTGGTACATTATAATGTAATTAATTATCTTTTTTATCCTTTGGATTTTTTATATTTTTAAATTTAAGTTAACGGCCAATATAAAAAAATAACTATTTTCTTGTAAAAAATAAACAAAAAAAAATGAAAAAAATAAAAACACAATTGAATAAGAATTAATGATGATGGAGAGGATTATACTTAGGTTCTAAAACTCACATTAATGAACTCTTGAAGGAAAAGATCAGGAAGCCATTTCAAAGGCTTGCCCTTATGAACTGCTAGCTTAACTAACAACCGCAGATCATGCGGATTAGTAGGTACAAGCAACTCCTTTGGATCTCTACCAATCTTCTTAATCAACTCTCTTTTTTGACCGTCATCACTCCACCCTATTCCACTACTAACAATCACAAGCTTCTCCATTTCTTCCGAACAAATCTCAGCCATCCGATACGCCACATACCCTCCATAACTAATCGAGTAAACCGAAAACCTACCCACACCCAATCTTCTCAACCCTTGTGCTAAACACTTGGCTTGAAACATCTCACTCCGGTCCGACCGATTCGAGTAAGACTTCCCGAAAAATAATAAATCAGGCATGTATAGATTAAATCTCCGGGCTAGAAAACCAACTTGGTAGAGAAATTGCCAGCGTGCGTCGCCTCCATAGCCATGGATCATGACTAAATTAGGCTTATCAGACTTCCGGGTATTGGAGGTCCAAGAATGCAGGGTGGTGTGATCGTCTAAGTCGACTGTAAATGACGTGAGGCCACATAGTCCAAAGTAAATGCTAAAGGTTGTGTCAACTAAAGTGAAAAGGATTGAAGCTGGATTGGATTTGAATATGGAAAGGAAGTGTCCGAGAATAGATAATATGGCTGAAACGTAGAAGATCAAGGAATCCAAGAACTTGGATGAGGACATAGCCATGGAGATTTGAGAATTAATGTAGAAAATTGTTTTGTGTCAGTTAGTAATACACTACAGAGACTAAAGGGAGAGAGAGAGTTGATGTAGCGAGGTGGCGATAAATTAAATTCATGAATAGGACGGACAGGTGTGATTGTCATTAAACACTTTGTTGGATACCTTTTGCTTGAAACTTTGGTATAAGACATGTAATTGGATTTCTTGTTCTTGATGTCGATTCATTGTCAGGTTTCTTATATTATTTCAATATAATATAACAATTAAATATAAAAATTACTTTGTTTTGGATGGAAACCAATTCCATTTTCCTCCTAATCCAAGAAGAACTTGGAACGAAAATGTGATGAATAGTACTAAGGTGTTACTGGTAAAATGATAGATGGTAGTTATTATTATAGTTGGTAGCCAGTATAAATAGTGAATTAATAACATTATTTAGTAAAATTATTTATAATTGTTATTGTTGATATGTTTAATGAATAATATAGATATTAATTAGTTTCTTTTTGTTAAAGTGCCATATTTGTTATTACTTTAAAGGATATGTACATTGTGCATATATAACTGGTTATTAATAGATAAAATTCGTTATCTTAAATTTATTTTTTATATCAGCATAAATGACTCAGTAAAAAATTAAAAATGAAAAGAAAATTTAAGTGAAATAATTAGAAAATATATATAATAATCGTTTATTGTAAGGTATCTCAAATTAATTTCTTTTGCATTTGGTTTTACATTCTAAAATAATTTTATATTATGTGTAGTTGAAATTTATAAAAGATTTCATTTTATTTGATAAAAAATATGAAACAGAAAGTAAAATAAAAATAATAAAATCAAAAGAAATATTTCGATGTTATATAATATATTGACTTACTAATGTGGAATTCATTTAGAAATTCTATCATTGTGTTAGAATTTAGTTTAATTATAATCAATTCCACACAAATTTGATTATGTAAAATTCGAAATAATTTTTACTTGATTCTAAAGCATATAAACTTTAAATTTACAAATAAATTTTATGAATATTACCTAAGAATTGTAACAAAAAGTGACATGATTTTTTGAGTTTTTAATTTAGAGTTCTATATAAAAAAAAAAAAATTGATTATTTTGTTTAAATTAATAGAAGTGCTCAGGATCAATTTGTCTCCTGAATTTATGTCCAAATGTCAAATAGACCTAATTTAAATTTCTTTTAACAAATAGCCCAATGAACTTATGTCTAAATGTTAAACATATCCAATTTAAACGTTTTCATCAAATAGCTCTTGAACTTGTATTCAAGGGTCAAATACACCCAATTTAATTTTTTTTAAAAATAAAATAACATTATATTTTTAGGTTTGAATTGAATTATAAAACTTAAAAATAATATTTATTTTATTAATTTACTGATACAATATATAGGATCGCACTGTACAAGATCATTGGTGACAAAATTTAAAATTTAAATTTAATTGACTCAAAAATGATAAGTTATGAGCCCATTTATTAAGAAAGTTGAAATTCGACTTATTTAATTCTTAAAATGTTAGAATTTGATTTCTTCAATTCTTGGAAAATTCAAATTTGACTTATTTAATACCTGTTATTTTTAGATTAATTAAATCCATGATTCAAAATTTTTCAAATACACTCTTGTATAGCGCATCACTAGATATTGTATTGGTAAATTAATGAAATAAGTAGTATTTTTAGCTTTTACAATTTAATTAAAACCTAAATTTTTAAAAAGAAATCTAAATTAGATGCATTTGACCTTTGGACACAAGTTCGGAGGGCTATTTGCTGAAAAAATTTAGATTTGGTGTATTTAACTTTGGACTTAAATTCAGGAGGCTATTTGCTGAAAGAATTTAAATTGGATGTATTTAACCATTGGACATAAATTGAGGGAGTAAATTGACCCTTTGTTCTAAGAAACTTTAATTTTGGAATAATATAACATGCAGTTGTTAAGAGTCTTAGAAGCTATCCACAACTGCTAAAAAAAATTGCCAAACATATAAAATAGTTGTTTGAAACTAAACAAGTATGAACTCTTCTCTAACCACTATAACATACACTCTCTAATTCAATTTATCTGGCTCTTTTTAAAATCAAATAAATAAATAATCAAGCAAATCTACTTACATTGATGAACTCGCAAATAACAGAATCCGGCAACCATTTAGTAGGTTTGATCTTATGCATAGCAAGCTTAAGCATCTCCCTCGCATCTTCTGGTTTCCTTGGCACAAGAAGATCATAAATATTATTATTCCTTCCAAGCTTCCTCAATTGCTCCTCCCTTTGCTCCTCTGTATAACATATCCCACAACTCACTATCACCACCTTCTTTACCTCATCATTAAAATTTTCCGCCATGTAGTAGGCCACATATCCTCCATAGCTTATCCCTACCACATTATACTTCTCCACACCCAATTTTTTCAATCCTTCCCTTGCACACTTTGCTTGAAATATATCGGACCGGTCGGTCCGGTTCGTGTAGGAGTCGCCAAAGAATAGCAAGTCAGGAATGTAGAGATTAAAGGATTTAGACAAAGGTCTAACTTGGTTAAGAAATTGCCAACGTGAGTTGCCACCATAGCCATGAATTAGTACTAGATTTGGTCTATTGAACTGCCTACGGTTGGTGACCCAAAAATGCAGAGTTGTTTGGTCATCCAAATCAATTGTGCATGGCGACATGCTACATAACAGGAAATGTAACGATAACATTGCATCAATAAATGTCACGAAAATTGCTGAAAGATTTGGCATGCCAGAAAATTGCAACCGGAGAAATGAAAGTGCAGTTGAGAGGTTGAATGAGAGGAATTGCCAGAGGTGTTTAAGTTCCATGGTGGTATTCTATAACAGGATGTGTAGGAGGGAACTATATATAGATAAATAAATAGATAGATGTCAAATGTAGCAAACTGTAAGCTGCCTAGAACAGTAGTACTTGTAAAATACACATTCCAACCAATTTTGCACGAGATCGTGTGCCCAATTTGAAATACGAATAACAGAAAACGGTAGGTAACCAAAAATCAAATTCTAAACTTTTCAATCATAAGAACTTGAATAACATGTTAAAGAACTATTGTCCTTAAAAGTTTAAACTAAATGGTGAAGGTGGAATGGTAGTTTTACAATTTCAAATAGTACCGTTGTTTGCAATGTTCAAAACAGTATATTATGCTGCATATACCAGCCAGTATCTTCCATACATGCAGGAATGCACTGTCTAGAGACGTTATCGAACAACTAATACAATCAAGACATACTTTTTGTGCTTGTGTCTTTTGGTTGGAGAAAGATGTAAACCAAAAACCTCTATTCCTAAATAAAACGGGCTACAGCTATTTAACACTATATATATATGTATATACATACAACTTAGAATTGCTTAAGGTAAAAAAGTGAACACGACATTAATAATTGAAAGATACCTTCCTTCCAAAGTTGTCTGTCTTGTCTCTTTTCTTTTTCTTTACCTTCTTTTGCATTGTTACCTTGACATTATGTCTGTAATCTAATCTACTTTACCTTACTTTCTCTATTCACTTTTTGGACGGCTATTACTTTTGTGTCATTCCAATTACTGGCTTTACACGTAGATTCCTTCATTGATTTCTTCAACTTCGATCCTCTCCTATAAATCAAGAACTTCAGTTTAGTTTTGGCCTTGAAGTTGGGTTTCTTCTATTAGAGGGAAAAAAAAAAAAAAAAATTCTAATCAATGGCTCCGAGTACTTATACCAGCCAAAACTCATCACAGAGAGCATTGGCCATGGTGTTAGCTTTAGTATCAGCAGTGGTGCTATCACCATTGTATGTTCAAAGAAGAAACGACATGCGTTTTTACGAGACGAAATACTGGAACTCCGGATTTGTTCTTCCAGTGGTTCTTGGTGGGCTAATAATTGCCATCAGAACTACTTCATCATCTTCTTCAACATCACTGGGGGCTACAGGTTCGTTGATCCCTACTCCAGATCCTTCTTGGGTGCTTAGAATTGGAAGTTCATCTTGGGGACTAGCTGGGATCATAGTGATGCTTATGCTTGTGTTGTCATGGCAAGAATCTGTCCAAGAATTCTTCTGGAAATAGAGACATAAATCTGAAGAGAATTGTATTAGCTAGCTAGCTAGGCTTATGATATAATAATGTAAAAGTGGCTGTAGTATTTATAAATGTTTGACATTCTTTTTGAATCAGATGATAGTAAATCGTTTTTGTGAGTATGATCGTGAATGGTTAGCAAATGCAGCACAATATTTACCTCTTCATATATAGAGCAAACAGAAGGCAAACACAACTTCTTAATAAATAGGTAATGTCTCTTGGGTTTGTATAACCTTAAATTAAGCGCTAGAGTGCTGTGATTGTGAGTGAGGATTATCAGATATTACATGATTAACCAAATTAATTTAATGGATGGTGGGTGTCAATATGGAGTCCTTGTGTTTATAGGGTGCAATCTTGTTAGTTTATCAGAGTGTTTTGTTTAACGGAGGAAATGAACGAAATTTCTGACATTTTCTTAGGAGTTCATGTTGTACGGAAATATCACAATTAGGCCTCTCATGTTTAGTGCATGAGACATTTTAGTCCCCGCATTTTCAAAAATTATACCCTTTTATCACTGACATTTGTAAATATTTAATGTTGTAATCTTTCCAAATCAATCAGTTGAGGTTGAGCGTTAACTAGTTTGTGGTTGGTTTTTTATTATTGAGCCAAACTATTACCAAATTCACTCAACTTATTTGAATTTAATCGAATCTGAACGAGCTTAATTGAATCTAGACAAACTTAATAAATATAAATTATCTGTCAATTCATCAAAAAATAACAATCTATAATATTCTCTACAAAAACTTTATTTTAACAAAAGAATTCTCTATATCTATCTAAGATAATAGAAATTATAAATTAGGTATTAAATTATTAATATTATACTTTATGAGTTAACTCGTGAGCATATTAACAAGTCGACTCATAACTAATTTGTCGAGTTTTATTTAATTTGAACTCTGTTTTATTTATTAAATAAATTATATTAAACAAACTCAAATGAGTTATTATTGAGCCAAATTTTAAAGAACTCTATTTGATTCATCATCAATCCTATTTTTACCTACCGCAGCTTAAAATATTGATGTTGAATATAAATAGAGTGGCTCTATGTTGAGTAAGGGGTGAGAAGGTGCTCATGCTGCTAAGTAATTAAATTACTCTGAAATGATTTAATTTAGATAAAATAACATAAATAACTTAATGATTTGATTTCTTAACATTAATTGTTTTTGGATTGAGGAATTAAAACTTTTTTTTTTTTAAAGAACTACTTGTTACCTTTGAATCAAGAAATGGAAGTAACAGTATACTATATAAATAGAAATCATTAAAGAAAACAGGAAATTACTATTTATCGCTTGATTTGCTAAATATATGAGTTGCTTTTTATTTCAGTTTTATTATATTAACATATCTCTTGTGTTTTTATAAAACTATTATTATTCTTTATGTCTAAAGTTAATGCAGTTAGATGGTCAATTGATAAAAAAAAATTACAATTTGTTCTTTAGATTTTTTATCAATTATCAAATGAAAATAAAATTTTATTTATAACAAATTTAATTATAACATCTATCAAAATAATAATAAAAATAAATATCTCTAAGTACATATTTTATTTTAATAGTTTAAATTAAATTATATAGTAACTTAATCATAATTCTCTAACTATAAGTATTTTTAAGAGATTTATATTTATAGAATTAAATTATACTAAAAATTAGAGTAAGTAAAAATAATTAATTATTTTTATTAAATATTAAATTAATTGTTACTTTCTTTAGAATTAAATTTCACTCTAGCACAATAAAAAGATTAATTTTAAATGAATTTTATATTTAAAAATATTTAAATATTAAATTATAATTTGATTTACTAAAGTCGTTTGAATGCATTGACTGAAGACCGAATGGAATGGATTAGTAGTTAATTTCATAAAAATAAAATTTTAGTATAATAAAAATGACAGAGGGAGGGAAACTCTTCTATTAAAGTAAGAATCACGAGATAAATAATTATTACCTTTTAACAAGTTAAAAGAGTGAATAGAAACGCTGTCGTATCCAGTCCCCTAATTAATAGCCACCGGCACAATGCTTCCTTGAAACTGTGATATCCAACATATCCCCGCAGTCTCATTTACTTGCAGCGAGCAAGTTGTTCCATTCTCCGATTTTCCGAGTTGTGACCCGGCTGTGACTCGCCTAATCCTTAATTTCTAAGGTTAGTATTTGAAATCTAAGTCTCTTCTACTTCAATCAGTCCCATCAGCAATTTCTTTTCAGTTTAGTAACCGAGAAACCGCTGGATATGAAATTGCAGAGAAAGCTAAAGCAAGTTAATTTATGCACAAAATTGAATAATCTTCTTAATCATCCCAATTTTCATATTATCAAAGTTATATTATTTGGTTGAATTGAACTTAATTCTGGGATTTTCGTGTTTGCTTTGGTTATTCCTTTTTCTTTTAATATAGATACTTTTGATTGTTAAATTGACAGTATTTAGGGTTTAGGATTCCATTTGTCTGAAATCCCTATTTTCCATTGTTAAAAATGTGTGTTTCTATGTGCGGATACTGGATTGTGTATATACTCAGTATGTAAAGCGTCGTTCTTTAACTTAGAATCTCTAAACATTCTTGTGCAATCATTCAATAATTAACAGAAGTGCAATGGAAATTTATCAAAAAGAGATGGTTTTGCTGGGTAATTATACAAAAGATGTGCAAGAATTACAGCAGCAGAACAATCCCATTGTTGTATTACAATTATCAATTCTACATCTTTGCCATTTGTGGTCCACAATAATTTTCCATGTTCTATAGAGTTTAATTCTGCGGTTGAGCCTCCTTCAAAACCCAATTTAGATCAGTGCCTATTTTCTGAACTTTCAATCGTTCTTGATTTGGATTTGATTCAAGATATGTTGTGCTAAAAGAAAGAGCAGTGACTTCTGCTGGTTGCATATTTGAGATGGCTAATGTGTGCTATAGATCCTGTTCAGAAAATGGCAGAAGGAGATGAGAACTTGCCAAGAGACGCGAAGATTGTCAAATCGCTGCTGAAATCTATGGGTGTGGAGGACTATGAACCTCGTGTTATACATCAGTTTCTTGAGCTATGGTATCGTTATGTCGTTGATGTTTTGACAGATGCTCAGGTCTACTCAGAGCATGCTGGAAAATCTGCAATTGACTGTGATGATGTGAAGCTTGCTATTCAGTCAAAAGTAAATTTCAGCTTTTCACAACCACCACCAAGAGAGGTAACAAGCTTTGGTGCTTTAAAACCTCCTCAATTTTTTGCCACAACAAATTTTTTCTAATTGTCCACCATCTTCAGTTGCATTGTGGTTGAAATAATAGCAAGTCCATCATACAAATGAGTCATCTTTGTATGTCTCTCACCATGTTGAATGTGAATCTTTTAACCATGCAATTGATTTGAAATTAGCTAGAGAAGAGATGATGGTTGTTTCAATTGGTTGTTGTGTTTGTTTCTAATGAACTGAACTGAATATATCCAAATTACAATTGACCAGGTTTTACTAGAATTGGCTAGAAACCGGAACAAAATTCCATTACCAAAGTCAATAGCTGGACCGGGTATGCCACTCCCACCTGAGCAAGATACATTGATTAGCCCAAACTACCAACTTGCTATCCCAAAGAAGCAGTCAGTTCAGGCAACAGAAGAAACAGAAGAGGATGAAGAAAGTGCTGATCCCAACTCATCTCAAGAACCAAAGACTGATGTCCCACAGGGTACTCCTCAAAGAGTATCCTTTCCCCTCACTAAACGTCCCAAGTGAGAATCTCATGTCGTTGCAGTTAGGATGCTTGAAAACGCCATGGACCCATATTGAGAGTGATGTCCTGCATTTGTATTTAGAAGAATTGAAAGGTGTACCAAAAACAGGAATAGACAAGGAAGAAAATATAGAATATTCAATTTCTTTTACGCTCAACAATCAATGTGTATTAATCTTTTATGAAACTGTTAATCAAACGCAGTGTTGTTTCAGGGATATACACAAATATTCTAGTCTTCTGTCTTTGCTTGCCTGGTTTGAGTGATTGAAATTGCAGAAGCTATTATATCAAGCGCCACGCCGAAACAGGAGGTTTTGCCAAAATCCTAATAAGAATAAGGGCCACTGGAAATATCAGGCCATATTATGTGGGAGGGAATAGCTCATGTTAAAGAGTCGATGATAGTTCTGACATCCGTTTATCTATTTTCATACTTTGGTAGAGGGTCCATTAAACTTCACTGAAACAAGTTCTAGCTTCTGTTGACATGGGCTTGCAGAAATGCATCTCACACTCGCCATGTGTTGTGAGATGCATATATCGGATGACTCAAATTTAACATATTTAACGGATATTGAGCTTCTACATCTGCTTCAAGCTTTTACAGTTCGAATACATTTCAAATAAACAGGCCAGTTTCCACATATTACAATATTGCTATCACAAGAGGAAACGTAAAAAAATACATCAGCATCAGCATGCATTTCATACTGCGTTCTTTGAAAATCAATTTTTTTGAGGCTTTTTTTGAATCTAGTTAGTTATCAAGTCCTCATACCATAACCATGTAGCTGTTCTGTACAAACATATGTATATACAAGAATAAGCAATTGTCACTAATGGTATGCTACTTAAGAAACTATTCGCAAAGGTCAACTTCTCCAACCAGCCATCCCACTCGCTGCTGTTGCTGTGCTCGAAACAGTATTCAATCCACGGTCATACATGCGCTGAATCTCTTCCCTGCACTCTGTCAAAGATTTGTTGGGTATGGCTGGTGTAAGCTCCACCACATCCCCCATCTTGAGCTTGCATGTTGCATCACTCAGTGGCATGTGATTCAACCTTGGCCTCAATTCTTCCTTCACTGGAAACCCATATGGGGACCATCTTGAGCTTCCCCGCCCAGCCCTCACCAGCAAATCCATCATGGTTGAGTTTGCAGGAAACTCTTGCACTGACATCTGCAATATTCACAAAGTATATATCCAACTGAATACGCAGAAACACAACTAGGTTCAAAATACTTGATAAAACCCTAAGACAACAATTGATTTCTACTTCTGTAAAATTTGGCAGTAATGCTAATCATCATCCAAACAAAATTACCAGAAACAGCAAGTGCTGCTTAAGACTTTTACACCCAATCTAATGACCTATACAGTTGCAAGGACCTGATAATGAATAATAACTAGCGCTATATGCATTCTGCATTGAGCTTCTTATCATTAAACCAAGCCCATGAAATGAAAGAATCAAACCTTATCATTCTCAATCATGATGATGAAGACAGGTCCATCCTGGCCGCGGTGAGGCTTGTAAGAGAATGGGCAATCATCAGAGTGAGTTGGGAATGCACATGGAGCCTTTATGGAATCAGCATGGCCAACAGAAGATCGATATTTGCTCATTGTCTCACACTGCCAGGTGACAATCCACCGTGCCCACTCAACCATCTGAAGCACAAATGAAGAGTGCTTGCAATCACCTTCCTTGTATCTCCAATGAGCTGCAAATCCACATTCAGCCTGCAAATGCATCTCCTTTGTACGAATCTGAACTTCAAGCGGCACCATGCCTTCAGCCCTTACTACCGTATGAAGGGATTGATACCTACAGATTTTAATTAAAGTGAGAAGGAAAACAGAAATATGAAATAAATATCAGATTGCCAATGAGCCAAAGCATACCCATTAAACTTGGGGCGACTTATGTAGTCCTTGAATTTCCCAGGCACTTCTGACCATAACTGGTGAACAACTCTCAATGCCCTATAACAGTCTTCCTCATTTTCAACAATCAGACGTAGCCCGTGGATATCATGAATCTCATCCATGTTCAGCTTCTTCCTGCTCAAATTAAAAATATCAGATGGTTAAGCAAACCACACATAATAGATAGACATAACACAACCAAATTCAAGTTTCATGGTGTGATATGTTTAAAGTACATTTAGGCAATGAAATGCAGTTTGACCATTATGTCAATCAAACCACCTAAAAGCCCAGGATTAGCATTACCTAGAATATTTGCAAAAGCTTCATCAACCACAAGAATACAATCTATAATTGAATCTTGCAAGAACCATTTATTTCTAATTGTATTTTCTCTCAGTATCAGGCATTGCCACACTAAACTGTTTTTCTTACAAGAAACTAGAAAAGTTATATCAATCCCAAACATACAGAGGGAAAGGAAAGGAGTAGGAGGCGTAAGAGGAGAGAAGGAGGTCTGTGTGGGAGAAAGAGAGGGGAGAGAGAGAGAGCATACTTCAACATTTTGCAATATATGCTATACAAGCTTTTATGCCGTCCAGAAAGAACATGATATGAAATGTCATCATCCTTAAGAGCCTGCTCTAATTTCTCTGTTGCAGAAGTAACCACTGCCTCATCAAAAGATTCCACCAGTCTAGAGGCCAAATCTCTGTGCTTATCTGGGTTGAGATGCTTAAAACACAGATTCTCTAGTTGCTCTTTCCAACTGGAGATTCCTAGACGATTCGCCAATGGTGCAAATATTTCCAGAGTCTCCTTAGCAAACCTCTGTTGTTTGACCAAAGGTAACGCATCTAGCGTCTTCATATTATGCAATCGATCTGCTAATTTTATCAAGACAGCTCTGGCATCTGCCATCGCAAGGAACATAGTATGCAAGCGATCTGCTTCAACAGTCTTGTCTGCGGTATTGTTCTCACGTGCAAGCTTACTCAAGTGACTAAGCTTAGAGACCTGGTAGAATGTCAGGGAGCAGATTAAAAACCTCAAATATACTTTATCAAAGAAATGCATCAACAATATCAACAGAGAAAAAAATCCTTCCAGATGTCTCATGCAATGGTTTTTAAAATGACAAGGGTAAAATGAACGCATAACATATAAACCTTAGCTGCTCTAAGATTCTGCAACTGTCCAGGAAACTACCAGGATTCCTTTTAGAAAGGACACTCCAGATCATTTTCTACATTCTGTCCAATAGTTTCTATAATGATTAGAAAAATAAGTAACTGAAGCATTAAAGAGGCCATGTTGGTGAAAACCTACATCTGTTTCAAAGTAAATGAAGTTTCAAACAGCAGAAGTAAGAAAATATGTTAAATATTTTGTCAAATTAAAAGATCAAAGGAGCAACATAAAAGAAACTAGTCAAGACAATATAATCATATGACAACCACAACCATGAATGAGATTCCATTCAAATAGAGTCCTAAAGAAGCAATTTGCTAGCCTAAACCAGACAGTTTCTACATATACAGACTAGATAGTAAAATTTCTTGACCTGACTGCACACAACATTTAAGTAAATGAAAAATATGTCCAATTTAAACTTGATAATGAAATTGTTGACAAACAGTCACAAACTTAGATATCAGTTCAATACAGAATCTATCGCATCAATAAAAACAAGTTCCACACAGCATTGTGCTATGCATACAAAACACAGAAAAGCAGAAATCAAAATTCTATAGTTTCGTTGTGACATTCAATACAAGAGCTCAGACTCTTACCCCTTCCACCAAATCAGCTACCCCTGCTCCAAATGTCCTAAATATGTAGTCATAGCTTAAAAAAGAATCATCAAGAGTGTCGTGTAAAAGCCCTGCAGCAACCACTGTAGAGTTAGCCCCAATCATCGCGAGTAAAACTGCAGTCTCCACACAATGCTGCAAATAAGGATCTCCACTTGCCCGCATCTATAAGAAACAACAAATGATATTTATCATGCTCATAACACTACTAATTGACAAAACAGAATCTAATCAAAATCCAAAATTCAAAAGTTACCTGTCCTCTATGTGCTTTCTCAGCCTCATAGAAAGCCTTAATAACAAAATCTTCACAAAAGATTTTGTGCCTCAGTTGTGCACCTAATAGCAATTCTTTAGCATAAGGCTCATTATTAGCCTCCACAAAAGTATCCTCCATATTAAATGTCAATTCATCCACAGCAACAGACGAAGAACCCACATCAGTCACGGCATTATCAACCTCAAAACTCGGCGAATCATAATCAACACATGATCCTAAAGCATGTCTCACAAATCCATTAAACAATCCATTAGCCCCACCACGAAATGAGCTTTGAAAACCCAAATCACCACTCCTGTCTCGAGCAATCCTCATAGGAGGACTACTCGAACCAGAGACTGGACATTGTAACACTGAAATTGGACTCTGATCTCTCTTAATAGAAGACCCACCACCAAGATATTTACTTGGGGAATAACGAAATGAACTGCTCAATTCCTTCAATTCATCTCCTCTATCATGCCATAAAGACCCCAATTCCTCTCTATCACCAGAAAAGGATGCATGTTTTACACTTGAAGATGAAAACAAACAAGACAAGCCACCGACTATAGATTTCTGTGTAGAAGATGCACTAGAAGAAGCAGTAGATGAAGATCTTGAATTCAAATCAAAATCATAGGATCCGTGAGAGTTGATTTGACATGGGTGCGGTGCAGAACACACACTGCTAGGTGGACTTGCATATAAAGCTATTGTTGAAACAGCCATGGCTATGTAAAGATTAGATTTTTATGTTCGGATCAAGTAACCCAAATCAAATAAAATGTTTTAGTTGAACCAAATTTCTACAAAGACTCACTAATTTATCCTAAACACCCGCAAATTTTAAGCTTTTTAAACAACGAATTTGTTGATAGATCTAATTGGATTAAGACGGGTTAAAAAGAACCCAGAAAAGAAAACTCAAATTCAGTTTTATAATTATTCAAATAAATAAAGAAGCAAAGAAATGAAAGATTCGAGAGACTTTCTATTGTTTTCCGGGGAGATATAATTATAAAAGCACAGAAGGAAAACAAAGGAGCTACAGTATGTACAAATATATAGAATTTTTCTTTTCTTATTTGACTTTTAGGAATGAACAAGGAAATGGAAAGGATTTACAAGAAATTAAAACCCCAAAAAATCGAAAACTCAAAAGGAAAAAGAAGAGTCAAAGACGCTTAGATTTTGTACAGATAGAGAGAGGAAGAGAGAGAGAAACAGCCACGAAAGTTTCTTTCTTTTATTTCTTTTGATTTTGTGTATCAAACTCATTCTCTCCTTCTCTTTTCCTTTTAATTGCTTAGCGGCCATGGAAATAAACTATTAAAGTACGATATTGTCCTTGCTCAATAACAGAAATAACGGTATTGTGCATCTGGATTTTTCTATTCAATTTATTCTATTAAATAATAATAAATTAATTAGCGGAATTTCCTTCTTCAAAAGATCCTTTTTTTATTAAATAAAACAAAACTATTAGAAGAATTGCATTCACGATATTCCGTAAATAACAAGAATGATGGGTTAATTTGTTCTACTTTAATTATTAATCAAGTCATTGGATTTAGCCAGATTTGTTATTTTCTTACTATTAATTAAGTCCCTAAATATAGATTTTAGAAAAAAGCATACTATAAAAAATTAATCATTTAAATTATAGTATAAAATAAGTTAAAAAAGTAATATTACTTATAGTATAATATAGTGTTAATATGCATTTAAAAAATACAATAAAATGTGAAATTTTTGGTATATATCTTTACAAATATGCTGATATAATATTTAAAAATTTAGAACACAATATGGAAAAGAACATATCAATTAACATATACTTGTAATCAAAATATAATAATAATATAATTATTCAAAACATTATAAAATCTTTCTAAAAAAACTATCATACTTCATATAAATGTAGTTTAATATTCTTTTTACTATTTTTCTTTATATATAGTTAAAAGTAAATAATATCTACATGTGCCAAATTTTTATAACTTTATAAAAAATGATTATATTTATAAATAATACGGATAAATCAGATTAAGTATTTATTTTATAATTATAAGATTGTATATAAATTTATTTAAAATTTTAAAAATTATTTCATCTTGTTGGAAATATATCCCATTTGACCGTGCTGTTTTTATAAAAAATAAAAATAATAAAATATTAAGATAAAGTGTAACAAAATTCTTTAATTTGATAAGTCTAAGTTTTATGATTTTATTTATTATTATAAAAATTAAGATGATTAAAATAATTTTCTATGGTAAGTAACCTGCATTTAACTTTTAATTTTATAACAAACTATTATCATAATAAATAGAAACAATGCAAGTTATACTATAGACGATTTAAATAGATCATTAACTAACTAGTAAATTTAATTAATTTCCTATAGTATTAAAATTTTATACTATTAGATTATTTTAGATTAAAATTTAAAATTTAATCTAATTAATAACGTTTATAATAAAAATATTATAGTGCAATTTAAAATTATTCGCTGGCTCTTAAAGATATCTTTATAAATAAATTAAAATCATCTATTTCCTTAAATTGATTTTAGATGATAATTTATAATTTATTTTTCACTTTGTATAAAAGAAAAGGAAACTGATTATCATAATCTAAAAATACATTATATACAATCAATGTACTATAGCACTTACATTGAAAAAAAAATAAAAGAAAAAACAAGATAATACATTCGGCCGTAATGACATTTTCTTTATCCATTGAATGAAAAGTATTTAATTTGAAATGCTAATGGATATAATTGGTTTCAGATAAGACATAATCATTAACTAATTAATCATAAATCAAAGGCACAGACATGGAAACTTTCCTGATCCAAGTCAGCAAATGAGATTTATATATGATCTTTACCAAAGCCATGAATAATTAATTAATTAATTAATTAATGGATTTCCTTTTCTTCTTGTTCTTTTGGTAATTTGTCACCAAATGTCAATGCAAACCCATATATGATCCATTATTTTAATCTTGCACTTATCCTCCTAATCCTGTTTAAGTACTTTTATTAATAGTATTTTTATTTTATAATGAACTGTTGGAATGACAATGGCATTGGAACTCAATTGATATGTTGTTTTCCCACTACAGGAAGGCTGTCTCCTTTTGCTATCTTGCTTTTGGACTACATCAAAGCTGGCTAGGGTCCGCATGTGGATATTTATCATCGTCATCATCATTGTTATTATTATACTTTTTAATTATTTTTCTTTTCTTCGTACGAAAGAATCGACAAATTTATATAATAAAAAAATAATATATTAATATCTTACATTTACTATAAAAATAAATATTTATATAAACAGAAAAATAAATTTAAATCTAAAATCTCTCACTCTAAAAATTAGAAACATTAATAAAACAAAACAGAATAGTCTGTCAGATTTAGCCACCCTTATTTAGACTGAAATAAATACATAATAAAAAAATTTAAAAAAATAGAGTTGAGACGCCCATTATATTTAATTTGTAAATTTTTATATTAAAAATATATTTTATTAATTCTTTAAATATTTTAATTATTATTAGATATAATTAAAAGAAATAAAGTTTAGATTTAAATAATATTTATTTATTTATAATTTATATATAAACATTATATATAAATAGTTCGGAATAGATTAAGAGATAGGAACATAATGGGATAGTTTAAATTTTTTTTGCTCCGTTACTAACAGTGGGACAAATATTTTCCGTCCGTCTGAATCAAATTTATGGATATAGATTGAGATTACGGAATAAATTACCATCTCTACTAAAAAAATATTCTTACAATTTGAACTAAATTATGGGTTATTAATTTTATTTTAATGATTTAGAGGCATCCGATCTATTTTTATGCATATATGATACACTGAAGACATTGGTTAGAGGCAAGGTACAAGAATCAATTTGGGGATGGCTGGATTAGGAATCCGGCGAATCTCCTTTTCTATCTGTGAGTTGGGTTAGCACACCTGCAAAAATAAATAAATAAATAAATTTTTTATGTTAAATGACAAAAGTAAGAGGAAACAAATAATATTAATATCAGGTATGTTGCCCTTCTGATTAACGAAATTTATTGTTAATTATTAGGGGAAAAAAGGAAAGGGGCATATACAATTATTTACTAAAGATTAAAGATTTGATTCCTTTAGCACTAACATCATCTTATTCGATTCTTGGAAGATAAATTCAATTAAATGCAGTTTATACTACTTTAACAAATCAAAAGTAATATACATATAATATTGCTAAGATTATAAATTGTGGAGTCTTAATATCAGTAAAATTATAAAGAAATAAAGGTTTAATTACAAATTAAGTTTTGAACTATATATTTTTCAATTATTTTATCTAGTTAATTTTAAAAAAAAATTCAAAAATTATTTTTTATTTTAATTAAAATTTAAAAATATCTTCTTAAAATAATTTTTAAAATTTCATATTAAGAAAAATGTGTTTGCTAAAAAATAATAATTAAAAAATAAGCATAATTTTTCATAAACTTAGTAATATTATCATTAAAAGTGTTATATATGTAATATCATTTCATATAATTCTATATTTAACTATAAAAAAAGTTTATTATTTCATAATTTTTATTTTAAAAAACAGAATTAACTTGTCATATTATATTTTATAATAAAATTTTAAAAGTAATAATTAAAAATATTTTTAAAAATAAAAATATTTTATTTTAAAATTTTAATTAATAAAATAACATTATTATACAATATAAATTTTAAGATTTAATTAATAGTTAAGCCAAAAAATAAATAAGGAACATTCGCTCCCACCTTAAAAACGTATTTATCCTTTGATAGTCCATCTACTTCTCTGAAATGAAGGAATATAAATTCCAAAATGGCCACATCGCCTCATTCTCACTCTTATTTTCTTATCAATTATATCATTTAATAAACTTTAATTGTGTATATTTAATTTAAAATATTAGCCAGATTTTATAAATATAAATATTATTTTAACAAATAAGTGCAGTTATAATTTTTCTATTAATTTATTAATTAATAAGTTATATTTCTAATTAAACATTTATTTTAATTCTAAAAAATAATATATTATTAATAAATTAGTTTTCTAATTAAACAATTATTATTTTAAAAAATAGCATATTAATTATATTTTAATATTATATTAACTAACAAATTAATTTTCTAATTAGATAATAATTATATATAAAAATATTATATTTTCAAATATTATATTTACTAGTAGATTAGTTTTTAATTGTATAATAATTTTTAGTTTTAAAAATTTAATAATAGCAATTTTATTGATAGTATTACCTTATATAATATTAGAGTTAATAAATAAATATTTTAAAAATAATTTAATGCTAAGTATTAATTTAAAAATAATATTAATAAATAAATATTTTATTAATATAATAATATAAATAATATTTTAAAAAATTTAAAAATAGTTAATTTGCTATTATATTTAGAATTATTATAGATTAAATATTAAATATTAAATAATTGACTATATTGTATCTATAAATTTAATTTTATAATTAAATAACGATTATGCAATGCACGGATGGACAACTAGTTCTCTTAATTCTTAACTAACGTGGGGTATGATAGCAATATTTTATATATATATATATATATATATATATATATATATATATATAGTTTCCTTAAAATTCTTTTCTTGTCTAAAAGAAAGACGTATACCCTAAAAGGTTAAAATAAGAATTGAATTGAAGTGCTTTTTGTTATAAAATGTTTAATTTTGTTTTACTTGTCATATTATTCAAGGAAATAAGGGTACTATTGAGAATTGGGGATAAGAGAAAGGGTGGCAGATCACTCATCTCCACCCCACCATTTTCAAGAGGTTCTCTAGAACTCTGCTAGTACTCGATAGTGATTTCCCCCTCCAACTTCTTGAACCTTTTATTGTTTTTTTGCGTTAAATTCAGGGTTCCGTGATACAACTTTCCATCACCACGTGGCGTGACTTGATCAGCCTACTAAAGCCACATGGTCAACTCGTGCCAATTACACTTGTCTTCCTTTTACGGCTGGTAGGTGCGGGTTTTGTTTTGGCTCGCTCACAGGCTGTCACGCTCATTGCACGAGTTTTATTTTCTTTTTGCATTTGCCGACTGCTAGATTAAGCTCCTCCTCCCCTTCCATACTCCACAGTCTCTATTGGGAAAATGAAAATGATTCTCTGGTCACAAACATAAAGAATCCAGACCGTCGATTTCTTTTAGGAATCTAGGGGGGACCCACTAATCAGCAATCCGAATCGTTTGTTCGTGCTCCAGGGTATGAATCTGGAGGGTCAAAAGTCAATAGTTAGGGAGGGTTGGCTGGTATATCTCATGGGTATGGTCAAATGGAACTGCTTTGGGAGGCAGAGTGCCTCCGTTCTGATAAGTCTTAGGGAGTTTGAGATGTTTTGTGCAGCTTTGCTGTGTCAAGATTGAACCCACTTAAGTTTAATATCTTCACTTTGCACCAATTTTCTGTCTTTTTTCTTTCTAAAATGCATCAATGCCAAATACAAACACTAATGTTGTAGAAACTTCGACTAGCTAGTAGGAGTATAATTTCTTACTTATTAGTGATAATCTCTCATTAGTACTGAACATAATAAAGACACAAACTCAAAACCTCATAAAATGAACATACAAAATTACTCAGTTATTCTTGATTATCTTTGAAATTGACCCTTTATGTATTGTAGTATTAGAGTTTGGACATTAATTAGTTAGAAAGGCACTAGCTGCTTTTTCTTATTTTCTTTTAGAATTTTGTATTTTGGCCATTGTCAATTCTTTTTAGATCCATAATAGCCTTTTAATCTTATTTGTGATAGTTTATCTTAATTTCAATATAGATACTTCTTTCATATTTATTTGTTATTGCAATTTCTATTTTTAGTATCATCTTTTTCATCGATACTTTGATACTTTTTAATTGAATTTATTATGTGATTTAAAGACTCTTATGGATATATTTAAAGTATTCAAAGGATCTAAAATGTTAATACTAGAAAGATTTTATTAATGCTCTAAAAATGAATTTATTCAAAGACTAAATATATTAAATAGTCATTATATACAATGCTCTGATCGGTTTATAAATTAAAAAACATCATTTAATGTAACTAAAAGATATAAATATAAATTTTGATTATTTAAATGATATTTTATACTTCTAATTAAATAATTAAAATATCCTTATTAAATGAATGAAAAATTTATAAACCTATTAGAAAATATTAGAATATTTGAACGTGTGTATATGAGATGGTAAAAAATTCTTATAATTTAACTAGGTCTTGAGTTCGAGTCTTGATTTTGTAATTACTTTAAAAACTCTTAAAACAGTACTTTGTCATCAGTAAGCATCAATGTCCGGTATTATTCTAAATTAACTCTAAACATACATACATCATATATTAGAATTTGAAAATTATGAACTAATATTTGTGGTGAATCATGCCCTTTTAAGAATGTAGGGAATAAAAAAGATTATAAATGAGAACATTTCAAAAAAATCAATTATAAATATTTCCTATTTGCTTGTGTTGGTGCCTTCTAATTATTGACAAGGAAAGTTCAACGATTATTTAACCTGTGAAAATACATGTAATTCAGTTTCATTTGTATTTAATCCATCATCTGTATTGAAAAGAAAACAATAATTCATTACTTTCTTTATGAAGAAGATGACAAAGTAAGTTTTTCTAGAAGAAAGAATACACAATTAAATATAGAAAAACAAAATGGCTCTTAGGTCTTAGCCATCAGCAGAAAAATCAAAAGGGTTGTTAAGACACCCAGGAATTACCCATCTAAAAGGGGTTGTTATCTTAACATGGACATGTCCTGTGGATTCTATTCAAAGCTGGTAATTAAGACAGTAATTAATTATTTAATTAATTAACTACTAGTAGAAGCAGACATGCATGACATGGACATGTCCTGAGGACCAGTTCTTGAGGAACAGTCATCAATGTTTGCTTGCTTGTCGGTTAAGGGTTAGGAAGGAGGAGGAAAGTGTTGCTGTAACGTGCAAGCCAAATCCATGCATCCTCCCAAACGTTAATTTTTCGTGCTTTAAGGTCACGCTACCATTCCATTACCATACGCCTTTTATTCACCCATCATTTTAAGGTATGACTATGAATAAAGGGTCAAATGCCCCCATCAATTTGTAGTTTAGGGTTAAATAATTTGAATTTTAACTATTTTAATAAATGAATTTATAATGTCGTTTTAAATTAACGACTTACTAACAAAAACATTTTATAGATAGAGATGAAATTTTAGTTTGATATAGTAAAATAAATGAAGATCTTATTGTATTTTGGAAGAGTAGGAACCTATTAATATAATATACTAAAAATCCATTTAAATTAAGAATTTTCAAGATTTTTGATAATTTCATAAAATTTTGAAACTCTTAACTTTTATTTAAAAAAAAAAATTATTTAGAAGGTAAAATTCCTTAAAAAGATTATAAATTTTATAACTCTTTAAATTCCAATCCACCAATTCGATAGCTTGAGATTGATATAGTTTAAAAAGAAAATCTTATATTATTTTTTAAAATACCCATTTATTATTTTTAAATAAAAAATTAAAAACTATACTTTATTTGTATAAAATATTATCTTATTTTATCCTCATTTTTAGCAAATAGAGTAAGTCTTAAGAAAAGAAAATAATGATTGTCCTAATAATAGAAATGTAATTTAGCCCCAATTCTCTTAACAAGTATAAATTATTAAGATATCCATAATTTTAGTTTATTGATAAATGAATATCTCATTTTAAGTGAAATTTTAAATTCGACTATCTCACCTCTTAATTTATGATAAAAATTATAAATTATCAAAAATAAAATCAATTGATATTGTATAAAAGTTAAAATAGTAAATTTATTAGATAAATAGTAATTTTTTATATAAATGTGTTTTTAATTTTTATAGGGAATGCTCTGCTGCGTAACGGACAACCTACTGGTTCATAATTATGGGTCGAAGACTTATTTCGGCACTAACCACTGCAATTGGAAGGGTCCAAAAGTTTTTAAGCGTATGTGGGCTGGGCTTTACCACACGGATGGGAAACTGTTAAAGAACCGTCCAACCATATGCCCACCGCAAATCTTGAAATCTGAAACGGTTGTTGATCAGAAACTAGCGTCAGAAGACCTTTTTCAGGGTTTCTGACTTCTTCTTTTTCTTTTTTCTTTAAAAAGGAAAAAAGAAATTAACATTCTGTTCAATTTAAATAACAATTATAGAATTTTATTTAAATATCTAAAATTTTATAATTTAACTGAAAATAAAATTTTATTTACTATTTAACATAATTAAATTGTTAAAACTGATTACAATCAAATTACACTTTAATAAAATAAATAAAGATTTTAACTAAAATTTCACTTCAATAAATCAAAATACTTTATAAGATCAAATTAATTTTTAATATTTAAAAGTACTTATAAATATTGATATTTGTGTGAATCAATGAAAAACGTATTTAATTATTAAATTAATAATTAAAAATAGATACATAACAAATTAGAATGAAAATTTTCATATTAAAATTGGATTAAGTAAGAATCAACTCTTGAAGTTTTTGCTAAATTGTAGTTAAATTTTAAAATTTTAAAATAATTTGACTATAATTTTGAAAAGGAAACGATTATATTTTTAAAGTTAATCTTTCTTATGTAATAATAATAGTGTTTTTCTAATCGAAGTAAAAAAAAATTATTATTTTATAATTTGGATTTACAAAAACATGTTAAAACTTTCACATGTAAAAATATGAATTAAAAAAAAAAATTACTTTTAATATCTAAAACTAATTGAGACAAAAGTAAAATTTTGAAGATGTTATGTTTTATTTTTTAAATTCTAAGAATTATGAAGACATTAATCTTAATAGTGTGGGCAAATGTTGATGGGCCGATCGACACATAATGTTAATTGAAAAATGCAGCAACGCCGGAAACGCTGTTTAGTACTCAATGAAGTTGAACACAATTAAATTGTTTCAAGTTTCGACGGATTCCTGTGGCGTTTAAAATAATAATAATTTTATATGATAAGTGGGAACCTTTTTAAAGCAGAAACATGGGTCCACTTTCTAACGTCACTTGAACTTCAGTTCCCTCCTTAAGTACCAATACCGACTTTGGAAGGATAAAAGGGTGCCTTCCTCGACTTACGTACAAAATCAAATCCATTTACTCTATTTTTTCAATAAATAGTATTCTAAATCTATTTTTAAAAATTAAATATATTAATTTAAATTCTTCATAAATAATTTTCTAAAATTATTATATAAATATCAAAATATCTAATTTAATTTCTTTTAAAATTAAAATAATATTAAATTTTTAGATTTTAATTAAATTTTAAAAATTATTAATACAATATCTATGACGCATTTAATAGAATATGTTTAACAAAATTTAAATTCGAGAGATTATTAATAAAATAAATTATATTTTTAGTTATTATAATTCAATTAAAAACTAAAAAAATATTAAACCCAAAATTATAATAATATATTTATAGCCATCATAAGAAAATTTTAAAAAATAATTTATAAATGTGTTTCTTTTTTCTTACTTTGCCGGTTATTTTAGGATCTTGTAACAACCGGCTTGAATTCTTTATCAAAGTTGTAGCTTTTAAAAAATTGTTTATTTTATGCTTTTAAATCACCTCAATTGGACCTACGTAGCTCTAGATAAAACCTAAGTATTGAAACTGACCTAAACATAAATGGACTGCTCAACATCTAACTTTGATCCAAGTTTTCTCATTCTTAGCAACTTGACATGAACTTGAGTCTTTCATAAGAATTATAGCTTCAGAAGTCAACTACAAAGTTGATGAAAACTATTTTTCAATTCTAGAACTTCAACATCATGAAAAACCTTACTAAAATTAATGCGATCAAATCTGCATAATACTGAAATTCATCATTTACTTCAAATTAAGCATAAACTCTTTTAAATCATTTCTATATACATAAACAATCTAATAAACTCTTTTAAACTTAAAATAAGCATTAAAACTAAATATAAATATAACAAATATATTGACTATTATGTTCTTATCAAGTGGCTCTCATTATCTTATATGGGGGTGAATTGAGCTAAAATATAAAAAATTTGAGTTAAAATAGTCCAAAAAAGTCGAAAGGGCTTATTTGACTCCGTCCTCAAAATTTAAGAGCCTATTTGAATATTATTCCAACTTTGGAATTTTGTCCTACTTTGAAAAGCAAGAGTTTTCGCATACTCACCTAATCTACTTCCTTTCTCCGCAATTTTTTTGATATTCTTTCTCTTTTATTCCTAATTTTGTTTTGATAAAATATATGATTAAACTTTTGAATTTATTATGTTTTTTGTGATTTATCTCTTAGATTTAATTTTATTTTAATTAGAAAAAATATATTTTATAAGTTATTATATTTAAATCCTGTATAATGAAAATTAAGTGCGTTGGATTATTCTTGTAATGCCGATAATTTTTTTTAATTTTAATTTCATTAATTGTCGGGAGCAATTTGATAAATTAATATTTTTTATGAATAAATGAGTATCATTTAATTTAATATCTTTAAATAATTATATTATATTAATTTATGAGTTTAAATAATTAAATTATAATTTTATTAAGTTGAATTATTTTGACTGATTATTATATAAGTTTACATATATTATATAAGTGTAATTTATTTAAACTGTAGATGTTTTTATAGCGTAAATTAAGGTGGGGGAATAGAAAAAAAATTTATAAAAAGAAGAGAAAGAAAAAAGTTTGGGACATATGCAGCCTGCCCCTCCCCCCATCTTCTTCTCCTTTCTCCGCTGCATACACTTTCCCACCACCAGTTTCTTCCTTCACCACCACAGCCACCAGTCCTCCCCCCTTCCTTTCCTTTCCCTCCAGTCGACACTGCCATTCTCCCTTCCCTATCGCTGGAAAACGCAGCAGCAGCAGTAGGAGGCATCAATCTTCGGTTGCCACCTCTAGAACAACCTCTTGCCGACCTTATTTTGAAAATATGACTTCGGAAACGGACTCCCAACCACCGGAAACCTTAAGAACAACCCTTCCCTCTATTTTTTCGTCGCAGGAAGCTCTATCCAAGACTCACCGGAGCTGAAGCTTTTCGGCTTCCGGTGAGATTCCAGCAAAGATATTTATATATGTGGTCTCTGCGCATCTCAAGCTTCGCGCGATGGCACTTCTGAATTCGAATTTCGATACTGTTGACTGAACCGGTTTTCGGACTCGGATATTTCCCAGACTCATAGAATCTTAGATTTTTAGCTCGGTAAAATCCATTTGAACCTTAAAAATTATTTATAAATTATTAGAAATTAATAACTCCATTAATTATTAATTATAAATAATTAATTAATTTAATTTAATTAATTGATAGTTTAATTATAAATATTATAAATTAGTGTAATTAATTGTTAATCGATTTTATGATAATTGCGGTTGTAAATAATTAATTAGATACTATAAAATTATTTGTGAGTTGGTTGTGGAATAAATATTAATGACGGACTATCTGTTATTAATTGTGATATAATGTGTGTTACGGAGTCGGAAAAATAATACAGTTATGGGTGACCCGACTCCTGATAAATATGCAATGAATATTAAAGCGTTTTTAGCAGGTTTTGGACTCTTTTTTAGGGGGGAGGGGGTAAATGTTCATATTTGATGAGAGGTTCTGCTAAATTTTTTGTAGAATTTCGAAATTTCTTAGGCAGTCTAATCTAAGAGTCCATGCTCATGAAAAATTATGATTAAGTTATTTTCGTGAATAGATAATCTGTTAGTCCAGCTGACTCCATATGAGGAGTAAGAGCAGACTGCGGAGCGCCGCAGAACTGTGTGTTAAAGTCTTATAATCAATTACACTTATGTCATGTCTAAATTAAATGCAATGTTAATTGATTAATAATTGTTATGATTATTATTGATATTTATTATTATTAATTCTATTTGATTAATAATTATTACAAATATTATTAGCATCATTATTATTAATTTTATTTTCGTTATTATCAATAATAATAATAATAATATTATTATTATTATTATTATTGCTATCATATTTATTATTATATTATTATTATTATTATCACTTATAATTTTCATATTTGCTATATTCGAAACTATTCAACTCTAATTTCTAATATGTTATTGAATAATTTATGTTTGCTTGTGATTTACGTTATTTTCAATTATTATTGATGCTATGATTGTAATTTCAGAATGAGGCAGCAGTAAAACATGCCACCTGATGGGTTGCATCATGACCGTGTGCGTACCGATATTTGTGAGAGATAAATAGTAAAAGATTATTTTTGAGATTTGCCCTGATTGAGTACAACTCTCTAGGATGTGAGAATTTGATTGCCAGAAGAAAGGTCACTGATCGAGCGTTGCTCTTTAGGCGTCGGCTTTATTGGGAATCAAGTGACCGGACTGGATTTAAGGACCCTGGTTAAGCTTCGCTCTCTGGACGCCAGTCCTATTGGAATAAGAGAGCCGAAAGACTGCTAATATTGAGATTAAGGTTCTGTTGAGGTACTCGTCTCATAACGTTTAAATTGTATTATTCTGAATCATGGCATGACACGTGTTTTAACATGATATTATATTTTATTCTTATTAAATAAATATTTGATTAAGATGGTTGTATTTATTTTTGGATTATATGATTTTAACTCACTATCGAGACTGATAATCTCAAATTTTATTTTCCAAGTGTCTGTTAGGTTTCCTACAGTTCTTCTCCTTTGGTAGCTCGACTTTCTTCATATTCGGGTTTAATATAACTAATTTTATTTGTATGTTTGATTATTAGAATTTTAGATTGTCCATAATAGTGATTCTAAAATTTATATTTTAAGTGGTTCAACTACGGACAAAATTTACAATTATATTAACAAATTGACTTATTTATTTTTTTGAAAGTGTAGGTTGAGTAAATTTGAAGAATAGAATTTTAATTGCACATCCCTAGTTAGTTGAAGATCCTTTTTGTACCAAATGCCTAAAAAATCATTCATGTCCTTTTTATAATATTCAAAGTTATTATCTTCACCTAAATAATTAAATACTCTTAATATTATATAGGTAACAAATAATCTATGGTTTTTTTTATTAAAACTTAAAGTCTTAAAAATAAATACGTATAAAATTAAAATTTTAATAAATTAAAAGTGATTTCAAACTTTATGAACCGTGAATGTATGTAGGTTACAATATATAGTTAAGAAATAATTATTAGGCTAAATAGATAAATGCCTTTTGAATTTGTCCAATTTTTACAATTGGCCTCCATATTCAACTTTGATTCAATTGGATTTTTCAATCTTACAGGTTGTTATTCTTAACTTCTTCAGCCACAAACGTTATGCGCATGTATTTTACACTATCTAAATATGGGTAAATTCAAATAAAATAATAATATCTAAAACATAGAATAATGACTAAATACATAAATAGCTTCATGAACTTGTTTCGCTTTTGCAATTGGCCCATCAACTCTGATTCAATTGGATATCTCAATTTTACAGATTGTTATTTTTAACCATTTTAATTACAGATGTTATGCACATGTATTTTATGTCATTTAAAAGATGAGTAAATTTATAAAATAATAATATATTTAAAATATAAATAAATAAATAATATAAAATGAGAAAAACGAGTAAAACAATAAGTTTTAATTCTTAAACAAAACTCACTGTATTAAACATTTTCTTGCTACAGTTACTAGTATCGCCTTTGAGTATAACAAGAAGTCCTTAATGGCAGAAAAATTAAAGGATTACAACAATTCATTTTAGTCTTTTGGAAAATATTTTTTTATTTTATATAATAGAATTAATAAAATAATTTTAATGTATAATAAGCAACACATCTAAACTAATGAAACACACTTTTCACAGGAAGTTAATCCAATGCACTTAATTTCTATTTGTGAAAGGTTTAAATATAACAAGTTGTGAAGTTCATATGCCCAATCAAATCAAAGTTAAGTTTAGAGGCCTTACAAAATGTGACAAGTTCAAAAGCTCAAATATGTATTTTGTCTATTATAAATAATAATGTTAGTAAAAATATTATTTTTTTATTATTGCTCTCAGTGAAGAGATTAAAATTGAGTTGAGAAGTCCAGTTAAATTAAAGTTGAGTATAGAAGTCAATTACAAGAACAATACAAATTCAAAGGACTATTTATTGTATTTAGTCTAATTATTATAACCATAGATTTTTCATTATGAAAATGGGCCTATTACTAATAACCTATAATTAGCCTATCACCGCTTAGCTGGGAAATTTCAAAATCACAGGGCCATGTTAGTAATTTAAGTAACAGCCAGACTTCTCTCTCCTCTTATATTTTCCGGTTCTGCTTCTTCATCGTCATCGTGTATATTTACCGTTTTCCGCATGTTTTCTCTTCTCTGTCAATTTCTCTATATGACTATATATTAGTCACATTCCAAACGCGCCTTCAGGGTCTTTTTTTTCTTCTTCTTCCCTTCCTGTCTTTTAACCCACAAAAACCCTAGCCCTTACTCTCTCTCAATATCACACACACTCACATTATTAAAGATCTCTATCAATTCAATTGCAAAGAGGTAAGCTTTTCAAAACCCTTAAGGCCCAATAAGAATAATTAATCATTAAAAAATAATACCCAGAACGGAAGTTTTATTGGGTTATATTTATCGCAAGTCTCTACTAAACCCTAGTGAAAAAGAATCATTGGTTTTCAATTGCTACAATTACTAAAATGGATGATCTTGAGAAAGCAATACTTATAAGTTTTGATGAATCAGGCACTGTAGATTCATCACTGAAATCGCAAGCAGTTTCTTTTTGTCAACAAATTAAGGATACCAAATCAATATGCAGGATTTGTATTGAGAAATTGTATTTTTGTAAGCTTGTTCAAGTTCAGTTCTGGTGTTTACAGACTTTACACGAGGTTATTAAGGTTAAGTATGCTTTATTAAGTTTAGAAGAGAAGGATTTTATTAGAAAATCGGTGTTTTCTATGTGCTGTTTTGATGTGATTGATGATGGCAATGCTGTTAGGTTTTTAGAAGGTCCTGCATTTATAAAGAATAAGCTTGCTCAGGTTTTGGTTACTTTAATTTATTTTGAATACCCTTTGGTTTGGTCCTCGGTGTTTGTTGATTTTTTGCCTCATTTAAGTAAAGGAGCTATAGTTATTGATATGTTTTGTCGGGTTTTGAATGCACTTGATGATGAGTTAATTAGTTTAGATTATCCTCGAACACTGGAGGAGCTGACAGTGGCAGGGCGGGTTAAGGATGCCATGAGGCAGCAATGTGTGGGCCAGATAGTGAGAGCTTGGTATGACATTATATCTATGTATAGAAATTCTGATCCAGAGGTTTGTTCTAATGTGTTGGATTCGATGAGGAGGTATATTTCGTGGGTCGATATTGGGTTGATTGTGAATGATGCTTTTATTCCCTTGTTATTTGAGTTGATATTGGTTTATGGAGAATCTGAGCAGCTACAGGGTGCAGCTGCTGGGTGTGTTTTGGCAGTGGTTTCTAAGCGGATGGATCCACAGTCAAAGTTAACAATATTGAAAAGCCTTCAAATTAGTAGGGTCTTTGCCTTGGTAACTGGGGATAGTGAGTCAGAGTTAGTGTCAAAAATAGCTGCATTAATTACTGGGTATGCTGTAGAGGTTCTGGAGTGCTACAAGAGGGTTACTGCAGAAGATGCTAAGGGGGTCTCACTGGAGCTGTTGAATGAAGTTATGCCCTCAGTTTTCTATGTAATGCAGAATTGTGAGGTGGACACAGCGTTTAGTATCGTTCAATTCCTTTCAGGTTATGTTGCCACTATGAAGAGCCTATCCCCATTGAGAGAG
Source organism: Ricinus communis (assembly GCF_019578655.1). NCBI lineage: Eukaryota > Viridiplantae > Streptophyta > Magnoliopsida > Malpighiales > Euphorbiaceae > Ricinus > Ricinus communis. The sequence goes on along the minus strand of NC_063263.1, from coordinate 6,999,465 downwards.
AAACAAGCACATTATGTTGGTCAGATTTTGGAAGTCATTCGCACACAAATTCGTTATGATCCAGTTTACCGTAATAATCTTGATATGTTGGATAAGATTGGAAGAGAAGAGGAAGATAGGATGGTTGAATTTAGAAAGGACCTATTTGTGTTGCTGCGCAGTGTGGGCCGTGTGGCACCTGAGGTTACCCAAGTATTTATCAGAAATTCTTTAGTTAGTGCTGTTGCATCTTCAACAGAAAGAAATGTAGAAGAGGTGGAAGCTGCGGTTTCTCTTTTGTATGCCCTTGGAGAATCACTAAGTGATGAAGCAATGAGAACTGGGAGTGGGCTGTTGGGTGAATTAGTGTCAATGCTTCTTTCAACAAGATTTCCTTGCCACTCTAATAGGATAGTGGCCCTGGTGTATTTGGAAACGACAACTAGATATATGAAGTTTGTTCAAGAGAATACACAATATATCCCCATGGTTCTAACTGCCTTTCTTGATGAGAGAGGAATTCACCATCCAAATGTCCATGTGAGTCGTAGAGCAAGTTATTTGTTCATGAGGGTTGTCAAATTGCTGAAAGCAAAGCTTGTTCCATTCATAGAGAGAATTTTGCAGGTATTAAGAAACTCATCCACATGTCAGCAAATATAGTTGTCTATAATCTCAATGTCTACAGTATATGAATTGTTGCTATGAATTGACAGAGCCTCCAAGATACAGTTGCTCGTTTTACAAGTATGGATTATGCATCACATGAGCTTTTTGGATCTGAAGACGGTAGCCACATTTTTGAGGTGCCTGAACGCTTCTTCTTCTTTATTCAAATATGCTCTTTCACAAATCACATCAAATTAGAAGCACGGAAACCATGGAAACCCATACATGCGTATATTGAGGCATGAGGATGCTGTTTGTCCTAACATTTATGATAACTATTCACAGGCAATTGGTTTGTTAATTGGCATGGAAGACGTACCGTCAGAGAAACAAGCTGATTATCTCTCTGCACTGCTCACTCCTCTTTGCCACCAGGTTTTCCTTAATTTGCAGCTTCTTCACAGTTTATTGTTTATCATTCCTTGTCCCTCCATATTTATTTCATGTTTCTGAATCTGGTACCAGTTAACGCATTATTAATATGTTGCTGAAGATTCACATGTGCATAATATTAGAAGCAAATGATATATGATATGTTGTCACCAAATTAGTTTTCCCACATATACTTATATATTGTGCATGCCCAATAGTAGTATATCTACTCTTGTTTTGTTCTGAATTATTTGTTTGTTCCAGGTTGAGATTCTGCTCATGAATGCCAAAGTGCTAAATTCAGATGAGTCCCCTGGGAAAATTATTAATATTCAGCAAATAATAATGGCTATTAATGCACTCAGCAAGGTTCTTTTTCTCTTCTTGGCCTTCTGAAATGCATTTTGCCACTTTTATTTCTCTTTTAAATAAACTTTGATAGCAGTGCAATTATGTATTAAAGTAAATAGTCACTGAATTCTAGTAAGATGGATCAAGGTAGCCTAATGTCTAGTCATTTTAATTTGCTGTGTTTTAAATTCAATTTTCTTCTCATCATCATGTCAAAAACACATCAAGCATGTTTTTGAAGCTTCTTTATGATGTTTTTAATTGCTCATGAGAAATTTGATTTTATAGATATGCTGTACGTCCTTACAATCTCAATTTGGGTAAATTTTTTTACCTGTCATCCTGATTTTGGGCTTGTTTCCTATTGTCGTCCATTAATTTCAATTTGTATTATAAAAGTCCCTTTGTTTTGATTATACTAATACTAAAATTTTTTAGCTTGATTCTGAGAGAAATCCTATTAAAATATGATGTGGAATCGTGATACCATGAAGTTCTAAAATTATAACAGTATTAAATCTATGTTAAGTGATGATGCCGCATTATTTTCTTTAGTGAAATATTTCCCAGAATCAGTTAAAAAAAACAGTTTTTAGTGTTACTAAACCTAAACTACAGGAATTCTTGTGGTATAAATTGAGATTTAGGGGCTACAATGAGAAACATTCCTAAAGTAAGGGACGGGAAAAATTTACCTTTTAATTTCTGATCCAGGGTTTCAGCGAGCGTCTTGTAACTGCTAGTCGTCCGGCAATAGGCCTCATGTTCAAGCAGGTGTGTTGATACCTTTTATTTTATATTTCTTGAACTGCATGCTACAGCTTCTCTGTCCAATTATATACAACCCATGAAGTTGTCTTCTACATTATTTTCATCTTCTTATGATGAGGAATTTCGGATCACATATGTTGTTTTGTTGATTCTTGTGAATGATTCTTTGCCATGTTTGCTGTCATGGATTGACTTATTTATACATTTTACCTGATTTAAATTTGTGGAGTGAAGCTTCTTCTGCTGTTAATCAACTTCTTTCAGTTATTCTTCTTGTATCATTTTCTTCTCCTTTATTCAGTTTCCGTAACTTTGCATTATTATCCTGTACTTTAATGAGAGTTTAGATTCTAATATCTGCTGCAAAAAACATTTCATAGCTTTTTATTTGCTTGTGATAGATTTTGATTTCCTTTCTTCTCTATCCAGACGTTGGATATTCTTCTACAAATTCTTGTTGTCTTCCCAAAAATTGAGCCTCTCCGGAGTAAGGTAAGAATAAGATATAGGACGATCAGAGTGTTTTGCTTTGTTGTTTTATTGACCATTCATATTTGCCTAAAGCTACCATTCATGGTATTCAGGTCACGTCCTTCATCCATAGGATGGTCGACACTTTAGGAGCATCTGTATTTCCTTACCTACCAAAGGCATTGGAGCAGTTGCTTGCAGAATGTGAGGTAATATACAATACTGTTAAAATGGTCGAAATCTCAGTTCCTATCCACTGTTAACCACTTTTATTTTGCATCCATGACTTTTTTATAAGAACATATTATTCACAGATTTTTCATCTCATCTCTATGTAATACTGAGTGGTGTTGGGCTTGATTTTGGGAAGACATTAATGGTCTGCCTCAACCTGCTTAATATGGGAAGCGGAATCAGTAGGATAAAGCATCTCTACATAAGTAGCTGAAAGCAAGTGTTGGCAAGGCTAGGTTGTGATTTACTTGTAGTTCAACTACCTTGGATGGGCATAACAAATGATGAAAAGCCCGCAGCAAGTAGAATGCTGCATGCTTAGTTTTTGATATGGTATTGTAAGGTGAACGAAAGGAGTGATCTCTTAAGATTGCAATAATTATAGGTTTATAAAATGATTAGTTTAGCTATTGTGACCTAATTTGGATCTGAGAAGGCTCAATTCTCAGTTTGCATTTATATGGTAATGTGAAGTGGTAAGGAGATCCCTTGTGCCTTCTGGGCTTACAGAAGTGGTTGAGTTTGGAGTGTATAGGCATACATGGATTCAAGAGATCATTATATACTATGTCAGAATTCTGGCACCTGGTGTTTGACTTGTTGTTTGTTATGGTGGATAGGCATTGTATCAGCTTCTTTAGCACTATGTGGTTGTGGAAGCATAAGTAAACCTTCCTTGTCATCCTAATGATTCCATATGTGTGAGGATTTTCATCTTGGTGCTGCAGTGTATATGAGGTTTCTGCATGTTTAATTTGCGTTCTACTTTATTTGACATGCAATACTTCACTTTAATGGCTTTGTGACCTTGTAATAAGACTTGAATTTTTCAAGTCAGTAGGTGCCCCTTTTGCATTGTGCTCGAAAAATACTTTTTCAGAAAGCAGCCTTTAGTTGCTTTTGCAGAAAGCATTAAAAACCTGCCTATGCATTATGGCCAAAGTGCTTTTCTAAACAGTAGTTGTAACGACAGCGCCAGAATCTTGGTCAGTTATGCTCCAATTATTTGTAACCCAGTTGACATTGGCCCTTGGAATATTGGGTGATACCTACATCAGTTTAGTTCTGTTTTGTACGGATCTAGGACCATTTGGCTTCTGTATATCTTCCTCTCAATTGCTTTCTAATAGTTTTTGCATGACAAGGAAGTATTGCCTTTTATTTAAGGCGGGGGGTGAAGCTCTGAATGGATCTGTCACGGGCATGTTTTGGATTATGATAATTATGCTAATTTTGTCTTGTAATTTGAAAACCTGATTATGGAATATGATGTTTTATTGCAGCCACGAGAAATGGTTGGTTTTCTTGTTCTACTCAATCAACTTATTTGCAAATTTAATACCTTAGTTCATGACATAGTGGAGGAAGTTTTTCCAGCCATTGCTGGCAGGATATTTAGTGTTATACCAAGGGATGCATTTCCTTCAGGACCTGGAACCAATACTGAGGTATGGAGATTCTATTTTTCAGTAATTTTTCCTAGTCCTTAGGGAGTATTGGTGGAGATCTCTTGCCAGCAGGATCTTCATTTCATATAGGTTTATTAGAAAATAACTAAAATGTTGAAATGTGTTTTGTGTATGGTTATTTTCTGTATTATTTCATGAACATACAATTCTGTAGCATCATGTTGTTTGTCAATTATACTTCAGTCTTGTTTTCATAATACCATGGGAATCTCTGGTTGCAATTTTGTTTGTAGTTCACAGTATCTAATTCGAGGCAATTCGTTGAAAATTTCTGATTTGTGCTTCTTGCCTTATAGGAAATCCGTGAATTACAAGAACTTCAGAAAACAATGTACACATTCCTTCATGTCATAGCTACACATGATCTATCTTCAGTCTTCCTTTCACCCAAAAGCAGGGGCTATTTGGATTCCCTGATGCAGATGTTACTGCACACAGCTTGTAATCACAAAGATATTCTTGTAAGAAAGGTATGCCTGGCAATTGATTCATGACTTACTGCATGTTAGGTCCTCTAAACAGTTTTGTAATTGATGTGACATTATGTTTCTATGTAATCCAGGCATGTGTGCAGATATTCATTAGATTAATCAAAGATTGGTGTGTCAAACCCTATGGTGAAGAAAAGGTTTTGTCTTCTCTATCTAATTCCTTTGGCCTTTTTCTGTTGCTGACTTTCACATTCTGATAGAATTGAACATGCTCAGGTACCTGGTTTTCAAAGTTTCATAATCGAGGCCTTTGCAACAAACTGTTGTCTGTTTAGTGTGCTTGATAAGTCCTTTGAGTTCCAAGATGCAAATACTGTGAGTAGATGCTGAAGATTTTTATTTTTGCTATTCATTGGAAAGTCATATGCTTAATAGTCTGTTTCTTGCTCTCTTTCGTCGCCAAATAATGTTGCCGTGTCTATTGATGCACTTATACAAGGTTCAACTTGCTTTGCCTCTATGATTTTAAAGCTAGATTTTAACGTGCATGTGATTTCATAATTATTGCTTTTCCCCCTGGCCACCTGAGTATTTTTTGTGTATCTTTGGGGAAAAACATTGTTCTTGATATTGTAAGGTTAATATGTGGAAAAGAGAAACATAAGGATTGAGAATATCAGTAACATACATATAAAGAAACCTTGATCATATTTAGTATCTGGTGTTATCAAAGACAATATATGGGTCTTTAACCATGATATCAATGGAAGGGTGTTTTGGTAAGTTTAGGGATTGCCTGAAAAATAAAATAGAAAAGCTGCTAGACTTGTCCTCTTAGGAAATGCTCGAGTCCTCAGAATGTTGGTGCAGTACAATAAGGATTTGAAAAGTTGATGTAGAAGCACAGTAAAGTAAAAAATTTAAATCAATTCTCTGTACAACTGTTTCTTTAGCTGCTAATACCTGTTAAATGAAGAAGATTAGTAATCAGTACTTACCGATTCATATTTCTGTGAGATATGATAGGTGTGCCAGATTTTACCGTTCACGGTTAATGTCTGTGGAATCAAGTGAGACAGAGATTTAAATTAACATGCAATGCAGTTGTCCCTTTTAGGAGTTACTACAGAAGTATTGTTTTAGTTATTATAGCTCCTTTATTTACAAGGTCAATCATTGATGAAATAATTGTCAGACAAGTGTATGATGCTGGAATGTCTGCATCTTCCCATTCATTCTTTTTCCTTGATGTCTTTGTATTTATTTATTTGAAATTGCTGCTCTGGATTTTGTGGCAGTTTGTTTTGTTTGGAGAAATTGTACAGGCGCAGAAGGTCATGTATGAGAAGTTTGGCAATGATTTCCTTGTTCATTTTGTATCGAAAAGCTTTCAATCTGCACATTGCCCTCAAGAACTGGCACAGCAATACTGCCAAAAGTTGCAGGTAAAAAATCAATTTCTAACTGTTTTTCATACTATGGAGTACTGGGGAGAGCATGTCTATGCCACTGTGATGGGGAAATTGAGATGCAATTACATTGCCAAAATGTTGCAGTTCTACTTTCTATCTGTTTGTTTGTTTTCAAGTATCGGCATGTGTTGGTTGAGTTACAAATTGTGCAAGCTGCCCTCTGGTTTTGGCCTTAAGTTTGAGTGCCATCTTTTTGAACCCTTCTGTATTGGCACTCTGTAGAGCCTGTGTTATGGGTATCCCAGGCTTAAATTGCCAGGAAATAGGAAGTTGAATGTTGTAGGTACAAAATGTTTTAGGGAAAATTTGTTTTCTAGTTTCTTGGCTCGTATAACAACCACCTCCATTCCTCCTAGATGATTCAGTCAAGGAAGTTGAATGGAATGAAACTGAACTTGCACATATGGAATTGAAATGACTTGCTGTGTTTAATTGCACTAATATCTGCCCTAATGCTTGATGTTGGTTTGTGCAGGGTAGTGATCTCAAGACATTGAAATCATTCTACCAGTCACTCATTGAAAATTTAAGGCTCCTACAGAACGGAAACCTTGTTTTCAGATAGCATACCATAAAGACATGAAGATACGCTGTGTTTTTCGGCAAAAGATCGTCACTGTTTTGCTTAGATGTCATGTGATTTTTTAATTTTAGGGGGTAATCCAGTCCAGTCCAGCGAAGGTGTGTAAAAACTAACCCTTATTGCTCTCTGATTAGAGAACACATCTTTTAGTTGTATATTGTACTTATACGAGTCAATTTTGCAGGATATCTCTGTGTAAATAGCAAGCTTGTTTTTTTTTATTAAAATTTTTGTGGACACAGGTATTTTTCTTTAATTGAATTTCTATTCCATTATTTATGAAGGATGACTGATGTATGATTGTCAATTATTTCTTGCAGTTGTATATTTCCGGCAACACATCTTTTCATTGCGCAAAAAAGTTAGTTTCGTTCAAGCAGCGATTTTCCTTTAAGTTTGTTTTTATTTATCCTCTCCCTTTTTTGGTAGATCAGATGTATGTAAACAAATTCTAAGTTTAGGGTTCTTGAAGAAAATGGCTACATTTTTTTGTTGGGCCATGTTTTGGATAGAATGTTCATAAGAAAGTATATATAAGTGTTTGTTTGCTGATTAATTAATTAATTATTATTATATTCTGCCTGTCTATCATAATTAACCTTTTTTTTTTCTTCTTTTGATATTGGTTCATTGTCATTGTCAGTTGCTCGTACAGTTTGGTAAATTGCACTTGGAAGTCCTACTTCTCCGGACGTGGAAAAATTTGCCTTGTCTGGTTTTGGAAAATGTTTGCCCCAAACTTAAGATTATCTTGAAAAATAAAAAATTTCATTTCGATTCTATGAATTCTCTATATTTTACTTTTACTTTTATAAATATTAATAATTTTTTTTAAAATTTTAATCAACTAAAAAGAAATTAATTAAGAATGTATGAGAATTTGTAGTCTATTTATTAAATTAAAACAGAACTTGATGTTTGACTATTTACATTTGAAAGGACGTAAGGAGTTTATTGAATTTTATTTTACGAGATGATTTTCTTAAATAAATAAATTTAATATACATAAGCATTGCATTTAAAATGTTTAGTTTATTTGTGCATTATCTGACATTATTATTTTAATTATAAAAATATTAAATTTATAAGTATAATTTAATAAATTAATATTTAATAATAATTTATTTGTGTATTATCTTACTTTTTAGTGAATGATGAATTAATATAATACTTTTCTTTTTTCAAAATTTCTTCTACCGCTTTATGGATTTTATATTCAAAAGGTGAAATCTCTAAAAACCATTGATATAAAAAATCCATGAATATTGAGCAAATTCATGGTTCTATAATCTCTCAATATATGTATTTATTTACTTTTTTTCTTAGATTCTACATGTAGAAAATATAGTGTTTTTATCTTAGATTTTAAAAAAGATAAATTAAAAATTTTATTTTATTTGAAAAAAAGACACAAAATAGAAAATAAAATAAAAATGATAAAAATAAAAAAGATATTTTGACATTATGAAATACATTGATAAAATAATATAAAATTTATTTAGAAATTCCACTTATTTTCTTAGAATTTAGTTTGACTATAACTAATTCCACACAAAATTTAATTACATAGAACTTTGAATTGACTTTTATTTTATTTAAAACATGTAAGCTTTAGATTTATAAATAAATTCTATAAATTTTATAGATTTCAATAAAACATAATATAATTAATTATTTATAAATATTTTCTCATATCTAAAAATTAATGATAAGGGTTGAGGTTAATGTAATCTTTTATTACATTTGGACTAAATAATAAACTTCTTTACATTTTAGAAGTTAATTTGTGTACGAAAATATTTGACTCAAAATTCTTAGAGTATTTTCTTAAAGATTCAACTTATTAGCAAATATACACCTTGACTGTAAACCAAACAAGGCCAAAGATACAAAATATAGCTCTTCTTTCTGATATTGCCTCTCTCCTTTGAGCAACCAAAGCATTATCTCTTCCACGAGCTTCTCTTCTTGGCTTTTAGTCTTGTGAAAGATGGCATGATTATGGATTTACATATTTAAAATATCAAGCATTTTCTTTTCTGATAACTATGTTGAGAAAAATAATGCATGAAAATGCTTTCATCGTGCTAAACATTGAAACCATAAAAGCTTAGTGCGGTCTAATTCACCTTTGATGATGATGTAGTCTCCTATGGGCGTATGAATGCCCATCTTGTAATGACAAACTAGTTTCATTCTTGAATAGGGTTAGGGTTAGGGTTAGTTTCATATGATTGTATTTTAATTGGAGGCCAATCACATAATTTTGCTTCTTCCATTTTGTCTAGTGATATTTCTAAGATGGTAGTACTAACTTATTGAATTATTTCTTTTAAACTATTCATTATTCTAATTTTAGCTATGGGAGACTCGACATTTTTTGCCTAAAACAAGTTATGCTGCAAGTAGACTTGTTCAAAGTGTGGGCCGAGCTAGGTTCAAGTTGAGCTTGATCAAGCTTGAAATTTTCAAGTTTAGACTTGAATTCGAGCCCAATCCAACTATACGAATCTAAAATTTTGATAAAGTCCGGTCCATTATAAAAGTATAAAAAATTTTATATCATAATTTTGGACCGAACCAGAATTGTCAAACGGGTCTTAAAAAAATAACATTTCTAAATCCACTCAAAAAGTAATTGCGCTTTTTCTGATTCAGGCTTAAGCAAACCTAAAGTAAAAAATACATGTCCAAACTCGAAGATTTTCATGTAAGTATCCAAACCCATGAATAGATCTTGATTGGAGCTTTTACTCATGGAGCTATATTTTTTTTATTAGAGATTACAATTCGGCACACAACGAGAATAATATATTAGCAAAAATGTTAAGACTATAAAGAAATTATAATTTTTCATCTAAGTGGCAGTCTTTTTTTAGAAATTTATGTTCAGAATGATATTATGTTTGCTTTTGATATTCCGTAAAAATAAATATTAATTGGATCTATATTTGTCCAATAAATACAATATGCTCACAGTAAAACTTCATATGAGTTCGATGAGCTTATGGTTGTTCAGGTAGTTAAATGCTATTAATGAAAATAATAATTTATTATTCTTAATAATAAAACTCGGAGAATTCTTAGTTCATGAAATGCAATTGAGCTTAGTTACAAGAATCTTTTAGTAGCACAAACGAAACAAGCAGGCGAGGCGAGACAAGGGCAAAGTGGGAGAATGATAAAGGTGGTTCGTCCAGGTCCAGGTTTGGTTGCTAGATAGATTCTAGACTCCCTTGGCCATCCATGCGTGAGGATTTTCGCATGATTTAAAATGTTCTCTTGCCTACGCAAGAGTTCTTGCTATCAAACGAAGTTTCTAGCTTTTATCAAAAGGAAAATTTTCGTCTAGGTTTAGTGTAGGTCCCCATCTATACACCAAAATAGATAATTGATATATATTTATTAGTTTTAAATAATAAAGTAAGTCTAAGTAAGAATCTCTTCAAACAAAAAGTCGGACAAAGGACTAAGAGGCATAAAATCTATCATGTGGAATAGATAACGTTAACTTTCAGTAATTTAAATTGAATTAATGTCTTAATCTAATAGTAAGGTGAGATCACCTCAAAAGTAAATGATTCAAATATCCTATGAACAAATAAAAAAATATAATTTAAATTGTAATTTTTTTCTTTTTACTTTCCAAACAAAAAGTCGGACAAAGGACTAAGAGACATAAAATCTATCATGTGGAATAGATAACGTTAACTTTCAGTAATTTAAATTGAATTAATGTCTTAATTTAATGGTAAGGTGAGATCATCTCAAAAGTAAATGGTTCAAATATCTAGTGAACAAATAAAAAAAATGTAATTTAAATTGTAATTTTTTTCTTTTTACTTGAAAATAAATGAATCAAGGATATCACATGTATGTAGACTTGGAAGTAGTCTAAAATTGTAAATTCTAATCTACCCACTCGGTGTAGCGAAAAATCTAATATTCACAGCTATTATTTTCGAATGGTCTAATACGCACTTACACTTAATATCATGGGAAACAGACAAGAAAATCTGTATGCATCCATTGTTAAACCTTTTTATTTTTCTGTATATCTGATCCTTATTCATCAATTTTTCAAAAACCCATCATTAAAATTTGCCATAACTGGCGTTGTATTTTGGGGACCTAATCACCAAAAGGAAAACAAGTAAAAGCACCAAAGATAATTAACCCATCATTGAAAAATGTTGTTTTTTTCTATTATTGTTTTGTACTGTTGGGTCTAATATAGGAGCTATACTGGCAAATCTATTTTCGCACGTCAAATTTCATTAGCTTCTTGTTTTGATTACCTCATGCTTAGGTCAAGAATTGTTGTCACCAAAATCCAGCTAAGTATGGAAGAAATATGGATTACAAAGGTTGGGTGTTGGGTCACCCCAAATAAAATATAATTTTGTATGCATTTGTCACCTAAAGCTACATCAAAAGAAGACTTTGATTAGAATAATATAGAAAAAGCTTAATTAAGGGTGGAATCCATTTTCTTACCCATATAACCCGTCAAGCAATAAGGTTTAGAATCTCATGGCAAAGATGGATTGACCTCATATTTACTCCTATTTTGTTTCTATATTACTCCCATTTAGCTTCTGTCCTTTTGTGTATATCCCCTTTACTTTATCCTTAAGCATCCTGCAGGAACATGTCCCTTTCTTTATCAGTCATTCTTCCTCTACTTCAAAAAAGGGCGAAAAGAAAAGCAAAGAATTTTAGAATGCTCGTTTAGTATTTTTATATAATATTTAGGGGGATCTTTCAAAATAAGTACATAATTTTAACGCAAGTAAATAAAGTTAGAAGTTCCAATACCTCTTTATTATTTATTGTTGCGACTTGTGGAAAATATAGGCATGCGAGATAATTGAAAGGGTGATGACGATTTTTATAGTGATCAATGAATTCATTGAAACAGGAAAATGAGAAGAAATGGGAAAGGATAAAGTGGTTTGTTGTATGGTCAATTGCAGAGCACTACTCTAGAGTTTGATATAGACTAGAAATATGAACCGACGAAAGATGTTTCCATGGACAACATAGAACTCGATCTTTGTGGATAATTTGACTATTGGGGCAATGGCCGACTTGAAAAGTATGGAGTCCCCACTCATCAACGAACAACAATTACAATTTTTTAATCTCTTTTTTGTAATTGCAATTTGCAGTCATTCTGCTAATGTGCCCATAAAATTCTTGGTGATGACATATGAAGTTATTAGTAGTTTAATTCATGTTGATCATCTTGGGTGGAAAAAAGGACTAGGTTACTTTCTAAGAAATTAACTATATGTCGTAGCAAAATCTATAAGGATCATTTTGAACCTTTCCTTTATGCATTTTCTTCTAATGATTAGACTTTAATATGAGGTATTCTGTAATTACAAAGTTAATGGTTCAATAATATAAATCCTTGAATTCTATCTATATTTGGTGTTTAAACTGGCTATTGATTTCTATAAAATATTATTAAATTAGACTTGCTTAAAATTATATTAAAATATTAAAATTTAAAATAGATGAGCAGTTACTAAAAAATTGAATGGAGGGCAAACTTGAATAATATAAGTTTGAATGAATATAAATTAAAATCTTATTAGACTTGTGATAAATTTTATAAAACGGCTAAAATTAACCACTTAAATACTTGAATTTTACAGCTTATAAATCTATTTTATTATTATATTCTTAACAAAAAAATGAAATTGCCTAACAATCTGAATCATTAATCTTATGTTAGTTACTTCAACTTGTTTTGGATTGAGACGATAAAACCCAAAGTATTAGGTTATGCTTTAGGTATGAAATTTCTTTGAAATACAATTTGTAAAAGCTTGCGATTTGGCTGGTTGCTCTTGTCAATAGTCCGGCACACACAGGCACTATTTTGGAAATCCCCAAACTTGAATCAGCGAGCAGCCATAAAATCCAGTTGTCATGATTAGGAACATATCTTAGTCGTCTATTGTCGTTGTGTTTGTCATGTTCTTTCCTATTTTGAAAAAAATTCCAACCCAGAAAAAGTGAAACAAAACCACTAATCAGTTTGCTCATTGGCAAGCCGACCATGTTCTTGCCGCCAGATTTGTCCAAAGCAAAATTGGAGTTAAACCCACAATATGGGGATTTAGAAATAGGTAAATTAATATTGTTTTCCTAAACTATAGGTTAAATTGTCTGTCACAAAATGTTACATCTAATGGCCGTGTAACATGCAATAATACAACGTAGGCCCTGATATTTGATCATAATTCAACAAAATGATGTCTGAAAAGGAAAAGAAGGAAAAAGTACACGTGCATACCACACCCTTGGCCTTAGATATGGACAACAATAAAGTAAAGTGAATAAGAAAGCAGAAAATAAACACACATTGAAATGGAGGCTAACCGAGTAGATAAAATGGGCCTTCCTTTTCCTCAGACTCCCTAAACGACCAGCAAATGAAAATACATGGAATTCTCCACTTACCATTTTTAATTAAGCATATGATCATATATTAATAAATCAACATGCATCCCATAAAAATAAATGGAACATGAACTACTCCAGGAAAGCAAATTTTCCTGCTTTCAAAGTCAAGAAGGGGCCATCAAGATTCTCCAAGTTTTTAAGAGTCTAAGCCAGTATAGGAAAGACTTTCGAGTATTTATACCAAATAAATATAATAATGAAATTTGAAAATTGGGTATTAAAAATTTATCTTCTAGAGTCAGAAGATTTCCTTGCACAGAACCATCGATGCTTTGCTTTACAAGGAAAATGAGGTGATTGGTTATTATTATATCATAAACTTTTATTTTTATATTCCTTCGAAACCGAGTAGAAATTTTAACTACCGATCCTTCCCTTTCTCATTAAATTGAGTCTACAAGAAACCCTCTCTCTATATATAACCAACTTGGTGCTAGAAGATTTAGCACATACCTTGAAAAGAAAACAAAAAAACAAAATGGCTCCTAAGAAGTACAGTTGGAAATTCTTGTTTCTTGGATGTCTCAGGAATCAATTTCCACTTCCAGAGCCAAAGGTTCATGTCTCCCATCGAATTACATCTCAAAGACTATCTCTTACAGACTTGAGCAATCCTGGTTCGCCATTATCTGTTAGTGATTTGTCAAGTTCTATCTTTAATCTCCATGTTTTCACACTCAAAGAGCTAAAAACTGCAACACAGAACCTCTCCAAGAGTAACTACCTTGGTGAAGGTGGATTTGGAGCTGTGTATAAAGGATTCATTACTGACAAGCTCAGGCCTGGATTAAAGGCTCAATCTGTTGCTGTTAAGGCCTTGGATTTAGATGGCTCTCAGGGACACAGAGAGTGGCTGGTAAGGAAAGCAATTGAATATATAACACTTTGTGCCCTTTCTTTAATAAACATGCTTGGTAATAACAACTGATTTCTTTTTCTTTTTCTGTAGGCTGAAGTAATCTTTCTTGGGCAATTAAAACATCCCCATCTTGTGAACTTGATTGGCTACTGCTGCGAGGATGAGCACAGGCTTCTTGTTTACGAATACATGGAGAGAGGCAACTTAGAGAACCTACTATTTAAAAGTATACATTTCCGCCCTTTTTCTATTGTATGAAATTTCCACATCTTAACGTTATTTGCCGTCGGAAATTGGTTTTCAAATATGCTAAAATAGAACCATTTCTCTTAACTAGTCTAATTTGGTTGAGGTACTTGTATGTTCTTGATGAATGCAGGGTACTCTGCAGCTTTGCCTTGGTTAACAAGACTAAAAATTGCACTTGGAGCAGCAAAAGGCCTTGCCTTCCTCCATGAAGAAGAGAAGCCAGTTATATACCGAGATTTTAAGGCTTCAAACGTGCTATTAGACGCGGTAACCATCATAAATATTCGGAACAAGCATTTCTTTCTTTCTTTTCTTTTTCTCCTGTAACAAACAGAACAGAGAAATAATCTAAAAGATATGGTCTTTCTTTCTACAGGACTTTAATGCAAAGCTTTCAGATTTTGGGTTAGCAACAGATGGTCCACAAGGAGATGAATCGCACATTTCAACGCGTGTTATGGGCACGGAAGGCTACGCTGCTCCTGAATACATAATGACAGGTAAAATTCAGGTTAAAATTTTGACTAAATTTATGCCATGCAAAATCTGTATGCTCAGTAAATTTATGCCATGCAAAATCTGTATGCTCAGTAACATAAATGCCATTTTCTGTTTTCAGGGCACTTGACAGCTATGAGTGACGTGTTCAGTTTCGGAGTAGTACTGCTAGAGCTGTTAACGGGTAGGCGATCCGTGGACAAGAATCGTCCATCTAGGGAGCAGAATTTGGTAAAATGGGCGAGACCCTTGTTGAAAGATCACCACAAACTTGACCTAATAATGGACCCAAGACTAGAAGGGCAGTATTCAACTGAAGGTGCAAGAAAGGCAGCAGCATTGGCTTACCAATGCTTGAGCCATCATTGCAAGTCTAGACCAAGTATGACCAGTGTGGTCAAGACCTTGGAGTCTTTGCTAGAGTTGAATGACATACCAATGGGAACTTTTGTATACATTGTTCCAAGTGAAGGCAAGAAAGAAATTGATGAACAAGAGAAGGAAAAACAAAGTGAAATTGAATGTAAAATTGAGAACGAAGATGGAAAGAACTGCGAAGTAAAGCCACTGGATATGAAAGAAAAGAGTCGCCACCGGTACCAAAAGGGTCGCAGGCATAGACGAAGGATTAAGTCATTAAGGTCCAGAGCTGTGCATTCTGATACTGCTCTCTATAAGACTTTGGGTACCAGTTTGTATTCTCCTGAGCAGTAGACCAAATTGACTGAAGTGGAGATATTGTACATTAGGTTACCTTGTTCTTTTTTGCTTTTTTCTTTTCAGATAGTTTCTTACCATTTTCACTTCACATATAAACCGTATTGTAATTGTTACAGGCAAGTTACTGCAATAATTCTTTTATTTTACCTATTTGGTGAGGTTTGAACTTGTAGTGGAGTCGACCCTCTTTTATATATATATGTATAATATATTAAATTAGTAATTCTATTAATTAATGAGTTTTGAAGAAATCAACTTCGATCCACATTGGATAATGAATAATTATATTATTTGATGGGATATTTCAAAGTGAACTAGAATATTTTATTATTGGCAGAGAAAGATATAAAAGGTTAATACTTTTGTTAGAATATAAATTCATGGTATTTATTAATTTTAAATCTATATAATGCAATATGTTTTGTCTATATTGGCCAATAACTATTCTAAATTTTTAATGTTATAAATTTAGTAATTCATTGAATTTAATAATTATTATAGAGTCTTTTGCAATTTTAAATTTATATATCGATAAAGCGAGAAGGATTCACTATTTCATGGGTTCAAATTATATATAGATATTTAGAGTATTTTAGAGCTTTAACGATATGATTTTTATATATAATATAGTGAAAATAGACTTTTGTTGTGAAATAAGTGTGAATGATTGGATGCTTGAATCTTTTGACCGAGAGTGATTGAGTTTATACTTTTTGAAGAAAATTTTGATGATTCAAGTGTCTTTGAATTAGTGATATTGTTTTGAGTAATATCTTGAAGTTGAGTATGAATACTCTTCATTGTTAAAAGGTTAATTTCTAAATTATTATTTACTTAAGGACAAGTAAAGGTTTAAGTGCGGGAGTATTTGATAGGTCCAAATTATATATAGATATTTATGATATTTTAGAGTTTTAATGATACGATTTCTATATATAATAGGTGAAAATATGCGATTTACCTCACTTAAGCTTAATTATATATTTTAAGGTAATATTAGCCAAGAGAAGAAAATATGGAACTAAATATTCAAAATATAAACTTAGTTGGACATGTTCATATCAAAACCTAAGATTAAGACGCATAGACCTGCTATTTGCTGTACTAGCCGAATTATACAAGGCCTAAAGAAAGCATTTTAGTCATTTTGTATTATTATTAGGATTCATATTAAGAGTTATTTATGTGATAGTATTTGGTGGAGATAAAGATACTTATAATCTTATCTATTAGATAGACTTATATTAGATATACATCTCTAGGGGAGACTTATTTAGAGAAAGACTTTTCTCTAAATATATCTCTGCAAATCTAATTCTAGAGGAAAAGGAGAAGGAGAAGAGTTCTCTCCTATCCGCTTTCTACATTTGTCCACCATTATTTTTCTCTACAGTTCTTTCATAAACATTTTAGTTTAGTTTTCATTACTCTTTTTAAGATCTAAAGAGCTTTTCAAGAAGTGGAGAGTGAAAACCAATTATCTTCCTACTTGAAGAAATTTTAAATCTAGAGGGAGCTTTTACTTTATTGTTTTATGTCTTTCTATTTAATACCATGATTATTGGATTAAATATGTTAGACTAGTTTTCGTAAGTGTTTAGTTTAATCTTTTTATTTTTATATGAATCTTGTTGTTTATTTATTTAATAAATGATTTCTTTACTTTCATATCCTTATTAGTTTCAATTATTATTGTTAGTTAACCATCATATTGATTTAGCAATAGTAATTGTTATGAACATATTTAGGTTGAATGTATTAGAGACACCAACTTTGCTTCAATCTATGTAGGTATAAGAAACTTGAGTTATATTATTAGTTTGAGTGACTAAAGGAAAATGCACATCACCATCTCATTCATTAGATCTAAACTTAAAGTAAAACGAGAAGATTACTAAATAAATAGCTAGACTAGATAATTTCTTTAGCATATAGTTTTACATCATAAGCATTTGCATTGCATATTTATTTATTGTTTGGTTACTTTATTTATGAATATCATTCTCTCTAAAATACTGATTTAGAGTATTTAGATTTACTTTTATTGTTTTGTATTGATAATTAGTTTTTATAATAAGTGGCCTCATAGTTCTTTGAGAGATTGACCTCGTGGTGAATTTACCCTTACTATAGAAACGGTTCGTACACTTGCAAGTACTAACTTAGACACATCACTGTTTCTCCGTTACTTTTAAAAAATAGTCAAATTTACAATTACTTTATATTTGGTTAAATTCTATAAAATTTATTTGTAAATATAAAGTCTATGTGATTTGAATAAAATGAAATATAATTAAATTTATGTGACATTAGTTATAACTAAACTAAATTCTAATAAAATAGATAAAACTTTTAAATAAATTACATATTAGTTTATCAATATATTTCATAATATTAAAATATCTATTTTAATTTTATTCTTTTCATATTTATTTTCTCAAATGAAATAAATTTCTAGCGAATATGACATTAGAGGAAAACATGGGTTATTATATTAAATAAGTTCTCAATCAAATACTATTTCTCAAATGGTTGTTCCTTAATAAGTGTTTAGCCATAACTATGGACTTTTAGATTTTTGGAATAGTCTGCTTCCATTAATTTATCATCTGATTTGACAACTTCTCAATGTGCTAATATTTCTAAGCACTAGCCGCTAAGTGTGATATTTGTTGGAGAAATATTTATCTGTCTCATAATACTGATTGCTTGCTTAATTAATAATTTTTGGAAACAAAATTTAGCAAATTGCAATGAATTTTATTGTTCTTTTTCTAAACTTAAATTGACTGCAATTGATGTTGGGGATATATAGTAAAGAAGTGCAACTATACCTAAATCCATGTAGAGTATATAATAAATCATAAGTATTTGTGGTGTATATTTTCAATTAGTTTCTTCAGTCAAAAAATCAATAGTCAATATTTCATAATCACTTCTGGCATTTGTCCATTTTTAAAGTTCAAACTAAAGAATAGAAGAGATGAATTCTTGAGCTTCTCGAGTTGTAAATCTAAGCAACAGGACTCACATCTCCACATGCTACCAACCCACCCAAAATTCTAATTTGATAGACATGATAAACATCCACTGTTATTTTTAAAAATAAAACCCCAAAATCTAAAAAACTGAATCTATATTAACATGCACAATTGGTTTTCTTTTTACTTGATTTTGATTTGGCTTTTCCTTTCTTTTCTTTTATTTAACAGAAATTGTGAGAGATCAAATTAGGATAGAATTTGTAGTATAATTAATTTTAGTATTTAATAAAATATAATTGATTACTATTTTACTCATTTTATTTTTAGTACAATTAATCCTAAAAATTTAAACAATTCTAGAAATTACTTAGGGAGCAATATTATCAAATTACTATCTGGTTTAATTTTGGATAAAGGGTCAAATATCTCTTGAATTTTTAGCTAAAGGTTAAATAAGTCTAATTTTTTTTTTTTAACTATTTTAATAAATAGGTCCATAACTTCTATTTAAGGGCTAAATAGATTTAGATTTTGAAAAAAATTATGAACATGCCTATCATACTCATTATTTAAATTAGTTAAATAAAATAAAAATTTAAACAAATATTAATTTTTAATATTCAAAATAAAATTTACTTTTAATTTTTAAAATTTCATATATTAATTTCTTTAATATTTTATCAAAAATATTAAAATTAACAATTATTGCCTCTACTTCACTATTACCGTCGACTTTGTCAAACCATCATTATTGCCGGTATTATCAATTTTATTAGTTTTAATCAATATTTGGATCTATTTAGCCTTTAAATGAAAATTATGTTTCTATTTGTTAAAATAATTGAAATTAAATTTATTTAGTCATGAACTACAAGTTAGAAGGATATTTGATTCTTGTCCATTTAATGATTAAAATAAAATAATCTCTATGGTTAAAAATATTTTATTATTATTATTATTTTATCAAACAATAAACTTAAAATGTATTAGAAGTGAAAGCTCTACTCTAATATGATAAAAACTAATCTTGAAGAGTTTGATTTCTAAGAGTCAAATTGTTAATTTAAATTAGTTCAGTCCTTTAATTTTATTGACTTTAAACATAAGAGGTAATTGTCAATTCCATAAAATTATAAGGTGGTGTCAATGTAATAGAAATGTATTATACCAAAAGTTATGAGGTAAATAGCAATTACTCCAGTGTTAAACAATTTCTTCTGCACAACACACTCAGATTTATTTGTGCAACAAACATTTTCTCCTACTCATGAGCTCATATATTCTGAAAGACTTGCCAATAAGCTCATATAAACTTAGATTTTTCCAACAGTATGTTTGGTTCTTGGGATTACTTAACTAAGCTGTAGGATTAATATATAATACTATGTTTGATACATATAATAAAAGTTGATTTAATAATTTTATAGACTTAGCTAACCTATAACATCAATCTTATTTAATACCAAGCCCCTTGTTATTTTTAGTAAGTCATCTCCAATGGGATTGCTAATTCCTTAAATAATGAAATTCTAATTCCTAACACAAACCTTACTTTTTTAATTTATTTACTTAAAATAATTTAATACATTTCACTTTTTTTTTTTTACCTTTTAGTTGAAATATAAATTAAGTTATTTTTCACCAACATTTTATATAAATTCTTTTACTGCTAATGTGGCTATAGTGCTTCAATATTGAAATTTATTTTGTTGTACTTATATTATAAGTTTTCTTAAATTAGTTCACAATAATTTTTTCATTTTATGTACAAATAAATTTGAATTATGATTATTTATAAGTTTCAATAAAAAATCACTAAAATGTATCCAATAAAATATGCAAGAATAATTAACATAAAAATATTATAAAAACTAATTAATAATAGATGATTTAAAAACTTTTTGAGAAAAATTAAAATAAGAAATTAGAAAGATATAATTTCATATATGTAATAAAGAATGTTTAGGTAATATAATCATTTTAGTAACCTATTTTATTGGTTAAATTATCCTATTAAATATAAGACTGTAAAAATATAATTAATAATACTATGGATTAGAATATTTGTACCAAATAAAGTTTAACATAAGCAATTCAATGACTTCATTAAATATAGAATTAAATCTAATTCTAAGAATTATGAATTCATGAATCAAATAGACTACGAGGGTATTAAAACATAATACTTTTACTAGACAACGGGGCAATTGCAAAATTTTTCAAGAAGTGACTTCGCCACTGCTTGCCAGCATCATGAACCACATATATCAACTATAAAACTTGGCATAAGTTCAAATTTAGCCCCTGAACCTGTTACTCAGGTTCAATCTTACCTTTTTTTTTTTTTTAATCTTTTGGGCCATATTAGCTAAAAGAAATTAGCATTTTTAGCTCAAATCACTCCATTTTTGGAGAACAAACTGAAAGTGAAGTGTGCATATGTTTAGTAAATAAAAATGATTTACAATTAACATGATAATAATAATTAAATCTGGTAAAGAAAAATCTATTTTTTTTATTGTACATATACAGGGTTAATCTAAAGCGTGTCATATAAGACCTTTACAAATGACAAAGTGTTACCTCAAAAATTTTAACACATCTGCATATCAATTGTTTGAATTTGAGACAAGATAGAAAAGATCATCACCATCTCATCTATACACTCTGGGATTATCTATCTCGCTTCTTTTAAAGAAAAGATCAACAATTTTAATACTCCTTACTCAAAATTGCTAACATTTTCCACCTCACACCCTATCACTGTTGAACATCTGTAACCCTTGGCTATTCATGACAAAGCATTATCTATAGAAAATTCTTACTTCAAATAAACTTGTCGTTGCTAAAACTAAACATTAATATACAAATAATCATTGCCTTAGACAATAACCATAGCCGGACACCAACAATTATTTGTAGTTGTTTTGAAAAGCTCTCAGTTTGATGGTAGTAAAGATCTTTT
Source organism: Ricinus communis (assembly GCF_019578655.1). Taxonomy (NCBI): domain Eukaryota; kingdom Viridiplantae; phylum Streptophyta; class Magnoliopsida; order Malpighiales; family Euphorbiaceae; genus Ricinus; species Ricinus communis. The sequence continues at coordinate 6,977,911 of NC_063263.1, read as the reverse complement.
CTTTTTGATTAATGATGTAAAATCAACAATTCTAATTCTAATTAATTAATTTAAGGAAAAAATTATATAATTCATAACATTTGATAGACTATTAGACTATTTGGACTTTTTAAAGATAAAAGACCAATTTGAGATAAAATGAGGCATAGAAACTCAACTTTCTTTTTCAATTTGTATAAAAACTTTTTCTATAGTAATTGTAAAAAGAAAAATTGGTATAAGTAGAAAAAATGTACAATGTGGTTTTATTGTCTTATAAATTTTAGGATATGTTTTTTTTAGATAAAGAAAGATATGTTGTTAAAAATCATAATAAAAAAATATTTTTTATTTAAAAATCTCTATTCAAAAGAATTCAATTATTTTCACTTCATCTATAATTATTATTATATTGTTGATAATATAAATATAGATGTTAACAACTTTTAATTTCATTGTTGGACTGTCAAATCGCAATTTAAGAATCGCAATTTAAGAAGTCATTGATCTTATGAGATCAATTTGATGATTAAATAATGACAGATAACGGTGGCTGATCAGAGTGAAGATTGTTGAATTCTTGCTATTTTTTAATAATAAAATACTTTTTATCTAAAAAAATTATATATTGAAAATTGTTAAATAGCGAAATCATATTGTGATATTTTATCCAAATATATATATTTCTTTTCATATACGAAAATATGAAACTCAGACTCACGTGAAAAGATTAGGACCTGAAAGGATTACTAATGAAATACCAGTATCTAGAAGCCCATTTACTATGAAATTTAGACAAAAAATGTTCTATTTCTTTTTCTATTTTGTAATTTCCGTAGTGATTCCAAAAAATTCTTTTGAATATACATATATATATAAGGTGGACGCTTAGCGGTGGAGTTAAATCGGATTCTTAATGATGCTTGGTGACGTTGTGGGAATTGAATGATAGATTTGGATATTAATCTTGTATAGCATTGATAGATACTATCTGCAGTTCTTGGCCCAAAGCATTGGGCTATATTATGGAGCTATGAATATTCTTTCGGCCCAGCTGTATCATTCTAGGATCAGAATTGAAAACTTGGGCAAGTTTTTCCAATTTCAGTTCACATAATTATTTACTCCTATAATAATAGATTGATTCAAGCATTTTTATAATTGATAAAAATTGCATGTATATATCAAAATTTCAGATATTGGGACCAAAATTCATAAAAACACTTTTATAGATAAGGACTAAATTGTTAAAGTACTAAATATCTTAGGTACTAAAAATGCTAATTTAAAACACTAGGGATTACACTATACTATAAGATAAATCCAACAAGTATTTCGTTATTAACGAGTGTGTCGTCATGTAACAAGTTGAATCCTTTCAGTACTTAAATCATGTATTTTTAAACTTATATTCTTAAGTAATTTGGATTTAGTTATAAATGATTTTATTGCTAAAAGCCAGTAAAATTAAAATACAAATCGAAATATTTACTTAATTAATAGTTAATAATATTTTATATTTATAAAAAAATATAATAGACTGTGGACTATACAATATGAGTAATTATTCTTTTATATTTGCTATTTTATATTTACAATAAAAAGATTTCACTTTAGCACAAAGAAAGTGGATTTGAACTCAAAACTTCTCACTTCCATTGCTAAAGAAAGTGGACTTGAACTCAAAACTTCTTACTTCCAATAATCGAAGCTCTTACTATTTAAATTTCATGTATTCATAAGTTTTCTTAGTTATAAAATAAGGATATTTATAAATTATCAAGGTATTTAGTTTTGATTATTCTTCTTTTGATGATGTTAAGAGCATACTCTTTTATATTAGTTTAATATATATAAATTATTGACAAATATATACATGTATATGACGATAGATTAGACTACTAGAATTACAAATGAAATGAACCGCTCGTGACGACTACTTTGATGTCTTATTTGTTAAGAACTCACTCAAGCTTGTCTATATACCTTCATGAGCAATTCTAAAATTTAATCCTATAACTTGTTCACAAAATGAGTCAAGGTTGAACAAGGAGTTCTGAGTAGCTTGGTCATGAACTCGATAATAGAATCATTTGTACAAGTCATTTAGTAATACATATAAATTCAACTTAAAAAATTTATAGATAATTTTAAATATATTGTCTTTCTATAGTTGCACCCGGTGCTGCAATTTCAGACGCCTGAACCAACTCATACTCGTCAAGGAGCAATCTCTTTGCCGTTCATTATAATTCTAGGCTGGATCAAAGTCTATTGATTTTGATGCAACCGCTCAATCCTTCTTCTCATATGGCGGGGGTTGGGATGATTACCCGCAGTCATACAGGTGACTTCAAAGCCTTATTGAATGTTGTAGAATAATCTAGAATATTATAGAATATGAAGTAATTAATAGAAGATAGAGTATAATTAATTAAAGATAATTCTAGAGATTAGAATATTTTAGAATAATAGAGTATAATTAATTAGAGATAATTCTAGAGATTAGAATATTCTAGAATAAAAAATTTCTCCAATTGTATACATATATATACTTCCATTATCAATAGACAACACAACAATTTCATATTTATTTTCTACTTTTATATGGTATCAGAGCCTAATCTGATTATTTGATCCTCCTTTGCTTTAGAATGCCCAAGTGAGCAATCATTTGATAAAAATAATTTTCTGCCCTAGTGAGCAGCACTGTGAGATTCTTGTGGTGTTTCTTTCTTTGTTGCTTGTGTCTTTGTTATTTGGATACTGCTATTATCCATTTTGTTCTCTACTGCCTACTGTTGTAATCATGAGTGGTACCAAATCAGTTTCTATCACTACTGATATCATTCCGGCAATGACGAAAATTACGGATCAAAAATTAAATTGGTCCAATTTTCGTGGATGAAGCAAGACTGTACGTGTGTATTTACGAAGCATCAACAAGGCTTATCACCTAACAGATAATCCTCCGGATGACAATACCAAGGAAGCTTGGTTAACAAATGATGCCCGCATATTCTTACAGCTGAGAAACTCAATTGATGGTAAAATACTTCCTCTCATTGATCACTGTGAGTATGTTAAGGAATTAATGGATTATTTGGATTTTATGTATTCGGGTAAAGGCAATATCTCTCGTATTTATGATGTGTGCCGAAGCTTTCATCGTACTGAACAGCAAGATCAATCTCTCACTGCTTATTTTATGAACTTTAAGCGTACTTATGAGGAGCTTAATATTTTATTGCCCTTTAGTCGTGACGTGACAGTCCAACAGGCTCAACGAGAACAAATAGCTGTAATGAGTTTTCTTGCTGGTCTTCGTCCTGAATTTGAGTTGGTAAAATCTCAATTTTTTTCCAGTCCCCAAATTCCAACGTTGCAGGGGACTTTTAGTAGGGTTGTCCGCAATGAATCAACCACATTAGTTGCTCCATCTCAGCCGACTAATGCCCTCATCAGTCGAAATACTGATTCTGGGCGATTCAGCAGGAACATTAATAAAGGGGGAAGTTCAAGTAATCGGGTTCCAAAACAAGGGGGAGTTGTCTGCTACTATTATCATGAGCCCGGACACACAAAACGAACTTGCAAGAAATTACAAAAAAGGCTTCAAAGGAATCCGTCTGCGCATATTGCAACTACTCCTTCTTCTCAACCAACTGATAAGACAATCATGGTTTCTGCAGATGAATATGCTAAATTCTCTCAATATCAAGAGACATTAAGGTCACCCTTGCAGCCTATCACTGCTATTGCCGACTCAGGTAATCCAAGTCAATGTCTTCTTTCCTCTTCATCAAAATGGGTCATTGATTCTGGTGCTACAGATCATATGATAGGTAACCCCAATCTATTTTCCTCTTTTCAACCACATTCCTCTTCTAGCACTGTTAGTTTAGCAGATGGATCGCCCTCACGTGTTATTGGCTCAGGCACTATTAATGCAACTTCATCCATTTTTTTATTATCTGTCTTACATCTTCCACAATTTTCCTTCAACTTAATCTCTGTTAGCAAACTTACTCGAGCATTAAATTGTTGTATCTCATTTTTTCCTGACTACTGTCTTTTTCAAGATCTTATGACGAAGAAGACTATTGGTAGAGGACATGAGTCAGGAGGACTATACATATTGGATACTCAGGTGCCTAAACCCATTGCATGTTCTAGTGCCCTCAGTCCGTTTGATATTCACTGTCGATTGGGTCATCCATCACTTCCGCTACTTAAACAGTTATATCATCAGTTTTCTAGTATATCTACTTTAAATTATGAGTCTTGTCAGTTTGTCAAACATCATCGTGTGTTTTCAGGTCTAAGAGTCAATAAACGGGCTAGTAGTCCTTTTGAGTTAGTTCATTCTGACATTTGGGGTCCTTGTTCTGTAGTTTCTAAAACTGAATTTCGTTATTTTGTCACTTTTGTAGATGATTATTCTCGTGTTGCTTGGCTTTATTTAATAAAAAATCGTTCTGAGTTATTTTCACATTTTTCTAATTTTTGTGCTGAAATTAAAACACAATTTAATCTTTCTATGCTTAACTTAAGAAGTGATAATGCAAAAGAATACTTATCCCACTCTTTTCAAACTTACATGACTCAAAATGGTATTCTTCATCAAACTTCTTGTGTTGATACACCTTCTCAGAATGGTGTAGCTGAAAGGAAAAATAGGCACCTCCTTAAAACAGCTAGAGCTCTTCTATTTCAGATGCAAGTTCCTAAATCATTATGGGCTGATGTGGTTTCAACCGCTTGTTTCTTAATCAATCGTATGTCATCTTCTATCCTTCATGGTAAGCCTCTTTATAGTATTTTATTTCCTAATAAACCTTTATTTCCTATCGAATCACGAATCTTTGAGTGTACATATTTTATCAGAGATATCCACCCTCATATTACAAAATTAGATCATAAGTCTCTTAAGTGTGTCTTTCTTGGTTATTCTCATCTTCAGAAGGGATATCGTTGTTATTATCCTGATCTTAATCGATACTTGGTATCTACTGATGTTACTTTTTTCTAAAGCACTCAGTTTTTCTCTGTATCTCCTTCTTTAGAACAAGCTGAGGATGATGATTGGTTGATTTATACGACTACCAGCATAGTAGCTGCAGACTCCAATCCACCACAAATTCAGCAACCACATATTCACCATATCTATTCCAGAAGGTCGGCTTCCAGCAATTCATGTCCTGTACCTATGGCTTCTTCATCATCAAATCCTTCTCCCGACTTGGACCTTCCTATTGCCATTCGGAAAGGTAAGCGTCAGTGCACTTACCCCATTTCTTCCTTTGTATCTTATGATCATTTGTCACCTTCTTCCTATTCTTTTATTACCTCATCAATATTTCCAAAATAGTGCATGAAGCTTTATCTCACTCTGGTTGGCGCCACGCCATGATAGAAGAGATGAATGCATTAGATGCAAATGGTACTTAGCAATTGGTTGATTTACCTGCAGGCAAAAAGGCGATCGGATGTAAATGGGTATTTACCATCAAAGTTAATCCAGATGGGTCAATGGCTCGCCTCAAAGCCCGCTTAGTAGCAAAATGCTATGCTCAGACTTATGGAGTGGATTATTCTGATACTTTCTCTCCTGTTGCTAAAATGGCATTTGTTCGAATTTTCATCTCTCTGGCCGCTACACATGACTGGCCATTACATCAACTAGACATCAAAAATGCCTTTCTTCATGGTGATCTTAAAGAAGAAGTTTACATAGAGCAACCACCCGGATTTGTTGCTCAGGGGGAGTCTGGGAAAGTATGTCATCTTCACAAATCATTATATGGGTTGAAACAAAGCCTGCGAGCTTGGTTTGGAAAATTCAGTGAAGCTGTTGAGACATTTAGGATGAGAAAATGTAAATCTGATCACTCAGTTTTCTATAAACACTCGGAATCTGGCATCATTCTGTTAGTGGTATATGTGGATGATATTGTAATCACTGGGAGTGATTCTACATGCATTTCATCACTTAAGTCCTTCTTTCATTCCTAGTTTCACACGAAGGGTATGGAAAATCTGAAATATTTTTTAGGTGTTGAGGTAATGAGAAGCAAAGAAGGTATTTTTCTGTCCCAACAAAAATATGTCCTTGATTTACTGTAAGAAACGGGAAAACTGGGGGCAAAACCGTGCAATGCACCAATGCATCCTAATATGAAATTCACAGAAGATGGTGAATTATTTGAGTATCCTGAGAGATATAGACGGCTAGTTGGGAAGTTGAATTACCTTACAATAACTCGACCTGATATTGCATATTCAGTTAGTCTTGTTAGTCAATTTATGGCAGCTCCAATAGTTCATCATTGGGCAGCCTTAGAATAAATATTTTATTATCTAAAAGGAGCTCCAGGATGAGGAATTCTCTATCAAAATCATGGGCACACTCAAATCGAGTACTTCTCGGATGTAGATTGGGCAGGTTCTAAAATGGACAGAAGATCCACTACAGGCTATTGTGTTTTTCTTGGAGGGAATCTAGTCTTATGGAAAAACAAGAAGCAAAATGTTGTATCCCGATCAAGCGCAGAGTCAGAATACAGAGCTATGGCAAAAGCAACATGTGAAATTATATGGATATACCAACTTCTGATGGAAATTGGTATAAAAATGTCTTTGCCGGCAAGACTTTGGTGTGATAATAAAGCTGCACTTCACATTGCTGCTAATCCAGTATTTCATGAACGAACAAAACACATCGAGATTGATTGACACTTTGTTCATGAAAAACTACAACAGGGTCTAATCACTACTAGTTATGTGAAGATAGGAGAATTGATAAGGGATATATTTACGAAAGCTTTGAATGGAGTTAGAGTGGATTACTTTTGTAACAAGCTGGACATGATTGATATCTATGCTCCAGCTTCAGGGGGAGTGTTGTAGAATAATCTAGAATATTATAGAACATGGAGTAATTAATAGAAGATAAAGTATAATTAATTAGAGATAATTCTATAGATTAGAATATTCTAGAATAATAGAGTATAATTAATTAGAGATAATTCTATAGATTAGAATATTCTAGAATAATAGAGTATAATTAATTAGAGATAATTCTAGAGATTATAATATTCTAGAATAAAAAACTTCTCCAATTGTATATATATATATATATATATATATATATATATATATATATATACTTCTATGATCAATAGACAATACAACAATTTCATATTTATTTTCTACTTTTACACTAAACAAACATTATGCTGGTATAGTTGACTTCAAAGCCTTTTACCTTAACCTTTTGTTTGGATTGGAGGAAAATAAGAGAGAAAATAACACAAAGCAAGAAAATAAGAGAGTAAAATAACTTTTTTATATTTGGATAAGAGAGGAAAATAAAAGAGCTACTGTTTTCACCCTATATATTTTCTCACTATTTTCGGAAGAAATAAAATAAAAGATTAAAAAAGAGAGAGTGAAACATAAAAGACGCATTCCTTCTTCTATTTTCCATCCATCCAAACAGAAAAAAAATTGAAAGGAAAGAAGAAAAAAAAAACTTATTTTCCCTTGTTATATTCTTTCCTCCCTATGAAAACTTCCAAACATTGGGTAAAAAGAGTATGGCTCTGCAAAGATAGTATGTTTAGAAGGAGATGCACTTAATGTAATCAATATGCTCACAACATGTGTGTAGACATTGACAGTTTCAGAAAAGGTTGATTACCTTTTCATCTACTGTGTAATTTTCTCTCTATCTATGAGAAAAAAGAGAAAAAGTAGAATTGTTGACATGTATCAAATGGACAACTTTCTTTTTAATAAAGATTTTTTTTAATTAAAGTTTAAATTCTAAAATTTAGCTAAACTCGTAATTACTAAACAAGCACAGTAATATTCAGCTCATATTAAAAGAAATTCTCAAAAAATTACATAAAATACTGTAGTTATTAAAAAAATATTATTTTTACTGTATTTTTTTATCTTTCATTTTTACTTATAAAATATTTCAAGTATACTGTCTTTTATTTTTGTTATATCATTTTTACTATTTCTGCCGCTCTTTTCTTTTTTCTACGAGTTGTATATGTAATATTTATGATTTTAAATTTAAATTTTTTTAATTTTTATCAGGAATAATTTGATAAATAAATATTAGTTATATATTAAATATATACAAAACATATACTAAAATATATATGAAATAGATACTAACAAATAGTTTTAGATATTAGATATTGGTTATGTATATACCCAACTCTCTAATAGATTGGCCTGCAATTAAGTTAATATTATCGAATAGATACTAAAAATATTATCAGACATATACTAAACATATACTAAAAATTAAATATCATAAAAATTATAAAAATGTATACTAAATTTCTAGTAACATATACTATTTTGTAAACAAAATATACATAACATCTACTACTGTATTTTTGAAATAATTTTCAATTTATAGTATTTTTGGAAAAAAAATTCTACAATAAAAATGATAATTTTATCATTTTTTAGAATATTTATCCATAAAAAGCCTAATGGACCGTGGACTATTTAACGGATCAGGTTAAATTTATTAATCAACAATTATCAAATCGAATTTCTAAGTTCATCTTATGTATAAATAAATAAATATATATATATATATATATTAAGCCTTGAATCGTTCTTGAGCATTAATTATATTGAAAAAATGAACTAAATTCTAGGAATGTAAGCTGTTATGGCCCTATTCTTTTTTGTGCTGATTTTTCTGTTGAGTTTCTGCCTCAGTTAAAGTTATCAACTTGAGTTTATTGTTTGTGATTGGATTGGGCTTCAATAGTTTGAACATTTCTGGCTGTAGCTTTCTTGAACAGTATTTTATATTTCTGACTATACCGTAACTTATACACAATAAACTTCCATTATTCTCTTATAATTAAAGCTCAGGGTCCTGATGTCATGGACCTCAATACAATATTATACAATTCAGTTCTAACATATTATCATGTCAATTCAATGTTTTTTTTTTTTTCTTTTTGGATCCTTAAGATTGTATCACACTCCAATCTCAATGTTTGTAATATTTTCTTCTATGAATCTGTTTAAATACGAATGACAGGGAGTATTATTTTTAAGTTGCAAGGTTAACTAACATTTTCAATTTACTCCTTGTTGCCATGTGTGCACGCAATGCTTTTGTAAGGGACTGATTGATTTTCTTTTTTTCTTGTTTTGGTGGATGGATTAAGCAACTTGAAGTAATTAATCTTAAAAAAAAAAAAAAAAAAAGGAATAAAACCCCGAAAATTGTTCTTATTCAAAGAGAAAAATATAACATATAATTTAATATTGCAATAACTCAAAATCTCTATTTCTTAATAGCAGATTCGTTATAACATTATTTGCTATTAAAGAGGACCGAATCCAACAATTAACTCATAACCAGGGAAGAATTACAGGGAGTAAACATGGGATGGGAGGCGAGGCTCAGCAACAACGACAAGTGGGAACTTTTTAGGAGTAGAAAGCCCAAAAATTTCCTCCATATTCAGGTCTTCTATCTTCATATCTCCTGGCAATTTCCACTTAAATCCATGCAAAAGATTTGCTAAACTTGCTTGAATCACTTTTATACCTAAAGGATAACCAGGGCACATCCTCCTTCCAGCACCAAATGGCAATAGCTCAAAGTCACATCCTTTGACATCAATTGTCTTACCAATGAACCTTTCAGGACAAAATTCATCAGGGTTGTCCCAAATGCTAGGATCCCTTCCTATGGTCCATACATTGACAAGGACGCGAGTGCCTTCAGGAATGTCATAGCCTGCTACTTTCGTATCTTCACGACATTGTCTAGGAACTAACATTGGTGCTACAGGGTGTAAGCGCATTGTCTCCTTAATAATTGCATAAATAAATGGTAAGTTAACAATGTCTTTCTCTTCTACCCATCTTTCTCTTCCAATCACCCTGTCTAACTCTTCTGTTGCCTTTCCAAATATCTCTGGCTTTCTCAATAGCTCAGAGATTGCCCATTCTACTGTCACTGCTGAGCTTTCAGTTCCGCCTGCGATTAAGTCCTGAGACAATGAATTATTAGCTTATAACATCAGTGTTCAACTAAGAAAAAGACTAATTTTTATCTATATCGATGTATATATGGAATAAGAGAGTGAGAGTGACATGTAAAATTCGAGTGTTTTACACATATTTAATTATTTAATACTCATAAATAAGTAGTTTGGTGTCATTTAAAAATAAACAACAGTTTTATTCCTGACAAAGAAAAATAATAATTTTTCAAGATGAAATGCATTAGGTAGAAAAAGATTTTTGTGGTCCATAAATCTGCAAGCTCAGGAAATAGGCGAGAAACTACCAATGAGGACAATACCTAGCACAAAATATGAACATTATCAAAAGTCTTTGATCTAATTACAAGTGCCAAAAGGTCCTAATTTTGACAGGAAATACAAAGTCAAACAAATTGCTTAGTTAAGCCTCAAGAGTGGATTAATTAATTTGATTAGTTAAACATAGTTTAGTGATATCCAACTCATTATTTCTTTTTGATTATTAGAACCTTAGAAATAAATCAAAATCAAAATCAAAATAAAGTAAGCATACCTGTGTAAATCCTTTGACTCCATTTCTTTCAAGCTTGATTTCAAGATTAGGATCATCAGCAAGCTGCAAAAGAACATCAACCATGTCTTTAGCAACATGATTATCAACTCTTTTCCTTCTGGCATCATGTTCATCCAACACATGCTCCAAAAAGCGATCAAACTTCTTGCTCACAGTCTTCATTCTCTTAATATAACCCTGTAAATCCAAGAAAGCTAGCCAACTAATAGAATCCCCTATATCCAGCACTCCATTAAGCAAGAACAGTTCATCAAGCATCTCCTTGAACTCCTCTGGAGTCACTATCTCATCCACATTCTCACTCTTCACTGTGTACTTCTTCCCTAATACCATCCTGCTAATCACGTTTAGACTAAGATCAGTTAGGTGATCTTTCAAGTTAATGGGGTTACCACTTGACAAGAACATGCTTTTCAACAGCAACCGCAGCTCTTCTATGCGTATATACTCGTATGATTCTAGTCTTTTAGCACTGAACAGCTCCATTACGCACATTTTTCTTGCTTGACGCCAATAAGCTCCATAGGGTGACCATGTGATATCTGAATAATTATAAGTGGTGTATTTTCCGGCGGCGATTTTGGGCCGGCCGGCGAAGGCTACATCATGGGTTTTAAGGATGGCTTTCGCCATTTCAACAGATGAGCCTACGACTACTGGGAATGATCCGAATTTGAGTTGCATGATAGGCCCGTATGTCTGTGAAAGAGAGTGGAGGGAACGGTGAGGGAGTGCGCCTATTAGGTTCAGGTTTCCGATTATGGGCCAGGGTTTTGGGCCTGGTGGAAGGTTGAGTTTCCGGCGGCGGAGACGGCGAGAGAGGAGGATCAGAGCTACGGTGGCAAGCCAGACAGAGGCATAGGCAACCCAAGTAGGAGTTTCCATTTAAGGTATGGTTTGTGATTATAGGGATGGAACTTGTTTGTATGTGTTGGGAAAATGAAAGTGGGAATGGGTACTTATATAGGCAATAGATGAGCATTTTTGAGATACAATTATTACATTTTTTTTTTTCTTTTGTCTCTAAATATTGTGGGGGCAATTGGGGGGACCTAAATCTGTGACATAGTCCTTCCTTATTATCTCCAGGAAGAAAAAAGAAAAGTTCTTCCGTCGCTGTCTTTGCTGCAATATCTATGAAGTTTACAACCTGCTCTTACAATTTCTTGATAGGTTAGTGAAAACTTGAGTTATTTGTAAATATTTCCTACTACTTCAGTTCTTAGTCTTCGTTCTTCAATTCAATATATTTTTTGTAATACAACAAACTGAGAAGTGCTTTTTTTAATCTTAAGAAGTAAAAAAAATTTTAAAAAAAAGACACCTATGTTATTTATATATCTTATTTTAAAAGCTGACCAATAAAGATACAAAAATCAATACCAAACAGTTCCAAAATAAAGGGTAAAGTGTCCAAATTATTGGATTTGGGTACCATTTACCATAATTAATAGTTTTATTTGTTGCTTTATAATATTTCTCTTTGAACATTCTTATAATTCATTAATGAAATAGTTGTTCCCTTAATATAACCCCTAATATAAGGCAATCATATAATTTGAAAAAAAAAATTGTAAAAAATTGTACATGAATGTCCAATAAAAATTACTATTGTTTTTATTGTAATATGAAAATGGTGAAATAGTAAAGTTCACATGTGTTGCTGCATAAGGCAGGAAGCTTCTTCGTGTGAGATTCGGAGTAAGAGACTAATCATTTACCAACCAATGAGACTCTATAGAAAATGGCTTTGTGTTTGTCAAGAAAGTGTGTGACAAGAGACTGATTCAAATTAAAGACTTGACCACTCATAAATATGCAGCAAATAGTAATAATTACTAAGAAAGTGGTAGGAAATTATAAATTCATACTTGCGTACTTTCTTGATTGGTTATCGAGAAAGTGAGCAAGTGGGTATGGACAATGGAGTAATAATAGTATTACTTGACCATTGACTCGAAAATTTTCTGTCTTTTTTTTTCTTTCTAAATTTAATATTTGTTTTAAAAAGCTTCATTACTGAATAAATATTGTATTTTTTTCATTTATTTCCAAATTTAATAAATTTTTATTTTTTATATTAGTAATATATTTCATTATTTAATTTTAATTTTAGTCTTAAAAATTATTAATTAAAACTTGTTGGTGTATAGCTCCGGTGATAAAATATAGAAATTAAATCAATACTACAATTGCTAATTTATGTCTATATATAGAAAAAGATTGTCTCCTGTAAATATCTTAAATTTAAAATACTTCAACTCTTGCAATAACAACAATAAGAAATTGAATAAATAAACAACAGTAAAAAAAGATAGGTAAAGAGATTGAATTGTAATTTAATAAAATGCATAAAATATGAAAAAAATATAGTATAATAGCCAAAACTCTAATGTTAATTTTATTATTATTATTATTATTATTATTGGAATTATAATTACATTAATATATTAATTAGCTTAGAAATTAAAATTAAATTAATATAAAAGTACAGAATTAAAAAAGTAAGAAATTAAACACACGAGTTAAATTTAAAATATAAAATATATGTGGGAATTAAAACTTTTAAAATAGTTTTTAACTTCTCATTCAATTAAGATACCAGTTAGTCAATGGCTTTGGAAAGTCATTTTGTAAGTGTGGAATCAGTTTCTTGCAAACGTCCGAGAAAAAGCATTGCAGAATAAAATAAAAAAAAAACAAAAAAGAAAGAAAAGTCTTCAGAGGATACTTGAGTCTACGCAGCCGGTGGCTCCACCCTAAGCGGCTGAGAGAGTTCCTTTTAGTAATTAGTGGACAGCTTTAATTAAGTGATCCATGACATATTGATATTGGACTTTGCATCACTTCTTTTTTTATTAATTTCTTTTTACTTACTTTCACTTTCTATGTTTTATGACATGTGGTCGATAATGTTTTTTAATCGTGTCAATTATAATTTTTTTATAAAATTTGATATATGATTTTATATTTTAATTAGATGTAGAATACTTCAGATGTTTTGAACTATTAGATTTATTAAATTTAATTATAATTATTGGATAAAAATTTAGTTATAAATAATATATTACTTTCTTTATCGATTATAGGTTATATAAATAAAAAAATCAGTAATATTTATATTTAATTTTATTGATTATAAAAAATATAATTAAAAATAGAAAAATTATGATAACATATAATGTGACACTAAATAGTAAAAAGATAAATAAAAGACAACTTGGACGTAATAACCCAAATATTAAACAAAATTTGTGTTTTAACAACTTAGAATTTGTCCTGAATCTAATTCTCAACAGGTCAGCGGTCAAGCAATTATTATATTTCAAACATCACTTTAGACTTCACTTTAAAGAAATTTCACAAATTTAATATATAAAAGAAGAGAATGATTTTGCTTCTTCATTTCAGTAGAGTCACCAAATTGATTCCCATAATTATTATATGTCTGATTTTATAATTTTATTTTCTTAAAAAAGAAAAAAGAAAAAAAAAATAGCCAAAAAGGGAACACAGCGTGACTCGTGTGGATGGGAAATGGACCCATGCATGCTTCTCTTCTCTTCCAACTACCAAATATATTAGGTTTTATGTAATATAGTCATCTAATTAAAAAGAAAAACAAAACATAAAGATAGGTAACCATTTTAGTTTAATTTAAATGTGAAATCCTATTTAATACTTTACTTTTCAAAAACACACTCCATATATATATATATATATATATAGTGTTTCTTTTAATAAATAATTTAAATAAGATGGAGAAAGAGAAGAAAATAAAATATTTCAATCAAAAGTATTTTATCTAAATAAAGAGTCTTGCTAGAGTGTTATTGTAGCATTCTACCATTATAAAATCTATTTGAATTATAAATAATTAATCGCATATTATTTCATATAATTTATTAGCTCTATATATCTTTCCACTAATTTAGATTAAGAGAGTTTATATATAATATTTTTGTTTAAAATTTATAAATAATTTTTAATTATTTTTATAAATTAAAATTATACATATAAATATTATAATTGTCAAATATTATTTATTAAATTTTAAAAATAAATATTTTTTTTATAAAAAAAATAATATATTTAGTTCATTGATAACTACGTACTACATATAATTGACTAATTCAATATTTAATTTTATTAATAAATTATTAAAATTAGAATACTATCATTTTTTATAAATCTATGGTACTGCACAGCAAAGGTATAATAGAAGGATCCAAAAAATCATAGAGTACTTGAAAATTTTATTAGAGTTAATAGAATTCAATGTAATTATGCTATCTCAATGAAACAAAATTTTAGATAAATTTTTGGTCATCCTAGAATATTAAATTTAGATTTTGGATATAATTTATTAAAAAACTATACGGAAATTTTTATCATAAATACATTGTGAAAATTAGTTAATGAAATGAATAACTTTATTTTTAGTATTTGAGCTTGTTAAGCAATAACAATCGAGTGATTAAATTTTTAAAATTAATAATTAAAAAATATATATATTTTTAGTAGACAGTTTTTAAATTTTTCTGAAAATACTTAAATGAGAAAGTAAAAATTATTGAATATGTTAAAAAAAACTGTTGTAAATTTATGGACGATGTAATCTTAGAATAAAAATTTATTTCCTATATATTTTTGAAAATTCTTTCTCTTAAATATTCTTTTTTAAATCTTTATTTCCCCTACCTTTTTTCTCTATTTTCTATTCTCTCCATCTCTCACCCCGTTCTCTATTTCTGTTGTAAGAAAAGGCTACGAAGGGTGATAGTAATCTTTACTTGTGTCAAAGGCATTTGTATAGTGACCACTGAATTCATCAGTTTATTATTTTCACAACACATTATTATTGCATAGCTCTTATTATTTATATGATTTAACATAAAAAATTTACATTGATATTTATAATGTATTACCATTAAAATATTTATTTTATTATTTTTTGTAGGTAATAATATTTAATTATTAATTTAAAAATCTAATCTCTTTATTATTTTTAATAAATATAAAAACTAAAAATGTAATTATTACTTATTGAAAAGATTTTTCTTAAAAAAGAAATAAAAGGTGCAAAAATGTGATGTATTCCAAGCATGATAGAAATAAAATAAAAAGGGGCTTAAAAAATATATTCTCAACGGCAGCACGAAATGCTCGTGTCAAGAAGATGATGTCACCTCTAAAACACTAAAATGACATCAGTACTCCATTATGCTTGTGTTTTAACTTAGATGATTATCCATTCAATCAATCACACATCACAACTATTTCTCATTTGCTTTCGTTAATCCTACAATTTTAAAAGGCTTTGCTATGATCATCTAAGGCTTTTCAACTCCCAAGTTGTTTACAAGTTGCAGAAATTAAGTTTTCAATATTAGGTGTCGTTAGAAGGTGTCCAATAATGGTTTGGATTAAGGGATTTTAAATGAATTTTTTTATGAAGTTTTAGATTTAATTTAAATTTATTATTTGTCAACTTTGTCTAAATCTAAATCTATAGATTTTAAGAAATCACTCATTCCTTCAAAATCTTTTATTTCTTAGGATTTTAATTTTTTATTTAAGAGATGAAAAATTCTAAAATGCATCATTTCAAAAAAATGATAGGTTGTTTAGGTTTAAATTATATATAGTTATTTAGGATATCTTAAAGTTTTTCATTTCAATATCGTCTCTCATAAATTTATGTTATTAATAGGTTTAAATTATATATAGTTATTTAGGATATCTTAAAGTTTTAATAATATCTTTTCTATATATAATATGGTAAAATTAAGTGTTTATATCTTATTTAAGTTTTATTGCATAATTTCACGTAATATTAACCAAAAGAGAAAAATATGGAGCTTAATTGGACATGTTTATGTTAAGATCTAAAATTGAGACACGTAGACCTGCTATTTATTGGGCTAGCCGAAAACCATTATTTACCTCAGAAACATTTTAGTCATTTTTTTATTATTATTAGGACTTTTATTAAAAGTTATTGTGGGATAATATTCGATAGAGATAAGAATATCTATAGTTTAATCTATTAGATAAATTTATATGGATATATTTATCTTTAAGGAGACTTATTTTAGTGGATGACTCTTCTCTATATATATCTATACAAATATAGTTTTAAAGGAGGAGAAGAGGTCTCTCATATCTACTTTCTGCTACATCTCTCATATGCATATGTCTACCATTTATTTTTCGTTAAATACTCCAGTTTTAGTTTTCATTACTCTTTTAAGATTTCAAGAGAACTTTTATTTTCTTACTTTTATTTCTTTATATTTAATACCATGATCATTGTGTTAAATATGCTAGACTAGTTTTCTTAAATGTTTAGTTTAACATTTTTACTTTTATATGAATCTTGTTATTTATTTATTTAATGAGTAATTTTTTTTATCTTCATATCTTTATTAGTTTAAATTATTATTATTGGTTGACCATCATATAAATCTAACAATAGTAATTATTATAAAAATATTTAGGTTGAATGTATTAGGAATACTATTTTTACTTTAATCTACGTTGGTAGAATAAACTTTAGTTGTATCAATAGCTTAAGTAATTAAAGAAAAAAACATGTTACCATCCATGTATTAGATCTAGACTTAAAGTAAAACAAGAGGGATTACTAAATAAATGGCTAGACTAAATATTGTTTTCATCATATAGTTTTAAATCATAAGTATTTACATTACATATTTATTTATTGTTTGATTATTATATTTTATGAATATTATTTTTTTCAGTACATTGGTCTAGAGTGTTTAGATTTTTTATTATTATTATTATTAGTCTCTATAATAAGTGATTTTATTGTTTTTTGAGAAATCGACATCGTGGTGTTTTATCGTTTTTATGATAAGAACAGTTTATGTACTTGCGAATACTAATTTAGACACATCAATTATCCCAAAATCATCTTTAACTTCAAATAAAATCCCATTACTTTTATGTTTAATCACAAAAAATCTTAAAAATTTTAAAATTTAAACTAAATTCCTAAATTTCAGAATCCGTCAACATTTTCAATCCTAAACCATAGGCATGGGGCACAAGCAGTTTGTACCAGACTCGAACTAGTTTGGATCAGTTATATATTAAAATCGAAATTTTCAATTTCAATTTACCAGTTTTAGTTTCTCATCCGAAGAACCTGAATCAAAATTGCTCGTATAAATTATTATATTAAAAAAATAATTTTAAACCATTTACAAAACAAACAATGTTTTGGATTTCCATCACCACCGCTTTATTTTCTTTATGTTTTTCAAACTCGATTTTTGTTTTGGTTTTAATCTCGACTATTAAAATCGGTTACCTGCTTGCTAAATAGGTAATAAAAATGAGAGAGGTTAACTTGTAACTTTCACAAGTTGTGGCACTAATGATGAGGCACTAATAGCCGAGATTAGCTTATCTGAGTTAGGGGATAAAAGAAACAATTTCAGCTTCACTTTGAACAGAATCATCAGAATTAGCAGAAGAATCAATGAATCTATAAGCAATTTCAAAAACATATGAGCTTTCTTCTTTGCTCTATCCCTGCACTCGCCACTTCTGTCTTACTCTTTTCCAACGTTGAACATAAAGCTAAAAACAATGCCATGATGTACTCTATTGATTCTCGCAGTGTTTGATGTTATTAGAAATTAAATATATAGGTGGGATATGTTTGGAACATAGGAAAACAGTGCCACAAAAATCTTTTTATTTGGTTGGATTAAGGTTAAATAAACTTACATTAGGTCAAAATGATATTGTTTCATTTGTTGCCTTTTCCCTTCAGGCTTTTTATTGAAGCAATGTTGCTCGTTTTTATTAGAAAATTGCCAAATCAACTATTTAGGGTGCTAATTTTGTAAGAAAGTTAGAATTGAAATAAATATGATAATACATGTATAAATTCAATAATATTAATGATGCAAGATTTGATAAATAAATTTAAAAATACAAAAGAAAATTAATTAAGCCAAAATAAATTATCTAATATATTATAGTCACTATGTATATAAGTTACCATTACTTTTGGTTATATAAAATCAACATTGATTATAATTATAATACAAAATTACCATTGTTGGAATAATATGTTATTATGGTTTACTCGACCTTCGCGTATTCTCTCTCTAATTCTGACAACATTCAGTTATTTAGTTAATTTTAATCTTACCGATATCATTCTCATTAATATCATCGAAATTTGTTGCTATAAAAGGTTTTTAATATAAATAAGGAAAATATTTTTTAATGAAGTTGACATAAAAGATTATCTCAAATACTTAATTTCATTCATTACAACTATTAGAATTAACCTTGGCTAATTTTTAGTATTACGTCCGGATATGAGAATGATGCATAGCACTCCATAGGTTTAAGATTTTCTTTTTAAATGTTATATAGTACTTCTAAATAAATATTTATGAATAAATTGAATAATAAAAAATTGTATACTTTTTTTTTTCTTTCAATAATCCATTTAATGGGTATTTTTAATTTTCTTTTTTATATATAAATAATAAATAAAATATTTAATTGAATACAATACTGAAGTCATTGCTAAGCCACTCTTCACACACCAACTGTTCCCAAATCACCTGCCCTATCTCGATTGTGTGCTTCATCTAATCACATAAAGGTTCTTTCTTTCATTGTGCACATGAATGTTGTGATTTTACTATTTATGCCTATCGACTTTTCCCTTTTATTTGTTTTTGGTTGATTATAAAATATTTGTGAATAATTGAATGGTAAAGAAAACTGTATATTGTTATCCAATAATCCAATCAATGGATATTTATAATTTTTCTTTTGTATTAAATTTATAGTCTTTGATAATTTATCTTGAAAATGAAAGAAAAACTACTAGCATATTTATTTTAATTATGCACAAGTCTAAGTATAATATAATAAGTCATAATTACTTAAGTTGAGCATATACATTATAGTATAATAAACCCACAATTAATCACTTAAGTTGAGTCCAAAACATTAAACTATGTTCATATAACACATGTCTCAAATAAGCTAATAACACATGTCTTAAATCTAGAAAGTGAAGAGGACCCATTAAAACTTGATGACTTATTAGAGCAGGTTCTATTCACGTACTATAGTAGCTCACATTTGCAGGTGCGTGCTAGAAGGACTCCTTAGTTATTGTTGTCTCTTTTGGTTGGTTGACGATCTCCTCAAAGCGGATACTAAGATTGTTCTTGCCTTTTTGGAGTTGGAAGCAATGAGGAGGTGATGATTTGAAATTATGCATCATCAAGTCTTTTCTTTTCTTTTCTTTCTTTTTTCTCTCTGTTCTGTTTTGATGTTTGGTTTTTATGGGAGTGAGAGGATCTGATTTTGGTATCTAGGTATTAAGTGGTGAACTCTTTAGGAAAAAAATGGTAATTTTATCTATTTTTCAATATAATTTTCTCATTAACTTTCTTTCTTTCTTAACATAAAAGAAATTTAAAAATCTTTTGATTTTCTCGTATTACGATGGTTTAGAAAATAATGGTAGTGGAGGGAGTAAGTTTACTAGTGATCATTAAGGTTGTGAATAGTGAGTGGACTTACAAAATTAATTTAATCTAATTTGTGATTTATATTGTATTTAGTTGAAATTTATGTAATTCATTTATAAATTTAAAATATTATGTATTTTGAATGAAATGAAAATTAATTTAAAATTCTACGGAATTGAATATAGCTAACTAAATTCTAATAAAATATATAGAATGTGCAAATGAATTCTATATTAGTTTGTTCATGTATTTTATAATATAAAAATATATCTTTCAATTTTATTATTTTTATTTTATTTTCTTTCTCATGTATTTTTTTAAATAAAATAAAATATTTAATGAATTTCAATTAACCATTATATTAAAAAGACAAAAAGAAATAGTAAGTTTAGAAAACTTAGTAGGTTAAGAGGGTGAATCGACAAAAAAGCTTCTTTTTCTTTTTTGTTTTTGTTAATTTTTTCATTGTACTTTTTTATTATTATAATTAACATATTATTATTATTTTATTATTTCTGATAATAAAGAGGCTAAAATTACAACCATCCTTTTAAAAATTATAATTGAAATAAAATTAAAATTAGAGACCCATTTATATGTTTAGCATTATTTATTTTTGTTGCTATGAAAGATCAATTAATGCAGTTGAATTTTTTATTTTTTCTGGTCCAGCATACAGTTGACTTTGGAGGTCCATTTTCCACGACAATAAGAAACTATTCACAAGTTGAAACGTAAAGGGCCCTTATGTCTGCTTTTTTACAAACTGCAACAACGATACCCAGCCCAAAGAGCCCATTGAACACTCTTCAACTGCGCTTGTGTCAATTCTTATACCATGGGCCCTAAAATGGACCTATATAATCTGGTCTAAGTATACATATGCTTCAGATACTGCGTTTTTTTTTTAAATAATTTAAGTGAATAAATGTTTATTAAGTTATACTAATTAAACATATTTCATAGGTTTATTATTTAAAATTTTAAATATTTATTGTTTATTAATTTTATTTTATTGAAAAGATATATGTACCATAATTTAATTTTTATAGTATAACTTTAATTTGAATTTTTTTTTAATAACTATAAAAGCGGTTTATATTATTATCTATATTATATATGTTTGTTTGAATGAATATAGTTTCCATTAATGATGAATATGCACTAACAAACTAATGCATATTACGCCTATGAATGATGATTGCTTATGTTTACATTACAAATATTGATGAACATTATATATATATACTATGAATATTGCAGTACCAAATAATAAACATTAATATTAATACTGATGAATATTACATGGAACAAAATGAACATGAATATTAACCTTAATGAATATTAAATTCACAGATAATAAATATTTAAATATAAAAAATTATTATTATAGGACATTACATCTAATGAATATTATATATATAGAAAATGAACATTTTAGTACATGGAAATAAACAAAAAAAGATTAATATGTATCTGGTTCAATAAATTTTTTGACATGTTTTACTATATTTTAATACATGATTTTTATTTTGATACACTTCATTGACACATAAAATTTGAGTTTATGTATAATATTATAATTTCTATATTAATTTATTTATAAACTTTATATTATTGTACTAATAAAATCTTAATATATAAAAAATTAAGAAAAAATAAAAATATTTAATTTGTTGTTATTTTTAGAATTATTATAAATAATTATAAGATATTAAAAATATATTTAATTTTATATTTAAAGTTAATTCATATTATTATTTATGATCAAAATAATTATGTCAATCGTACAATATGGAGGTAAACAATTAGTTTCTATAAATATATAAAAAAATTATTCAATTTATAATTTTTAATTTAATTTTAATTTTTATGAATTTATTTATTATAATTTAAAAAAAAAAGAAAAAAAATCTCATGTGTCCAAAATAAATACACATGTTAAAATAAAATAGAAAATGACAATGAAAAATAATTATTTTAATTATTATTTATAAATAAAATAATTACAACGATCGTACAACAAACTAATAAACGACTAATTTTTTTATATATAAAAATTGATTCAATATATAAATTTTTAATACAATATTAATTTTTATAAATTCATTTGATCATAATCATTGCACATTCCTTGCAAATTTTAAAAAATGTCTATCCGGCTATGGACCATGTACCTATATGCTCCGAGATCTATATTATAATTTGCACATTTATGCCTCCACTAATGGGTTCTGTTACAGGTAAATTATATCGTGGACTCGAGTACATTATGTATTACGTATCTAGCGTCCAAAACATGGCTATTTGATGGAGCTAGATTTTTATTATTCACATGTGAGAGAGTTTCAATTCAGATATAATGTTTTACATGTTATTACTGATTTAAAGCATAATTACGAGTTTTTTTCAGTTGTTTGGCTCGAATTTGTCTTATATATTCTCGATTCTTCATCATTTAAAGCTTCAAGTCAGATTTTACAAGTTGTTATTCTTGGTTCTTTTTTTGTTCTCTACTGCACAATATTGTTGTTCATCATTTTTATTTTTCTTTTTTTTTGTTCTCATAAATAGATTATGTATATTTGCATATTTGAAAACTTATTTTTAACGAGCTAAATTTTTTTATTCTTTTTCCATTCTTCAAACTTTCAAATTATATTCTACAACCTTTAATCCTTTCTTTTAAAATATGATTCTTTAAAATATAATTATATGTTGATTAAATATAATGTTTATTATTATATTCATTAAAAATATGATAATAATTTCATTGCTGGAAAATAATAGGTTTATTATCACTATAAGAATCTGTCGGTTTACCTATAAAAAAATTATCGGTAAAGGCATAATTATTATCGGTAATTCAATTTATAAGTAATTCAATGTTTCCCTATAAGTAAATATTGTCGGCTAATTACTTGTAGAGAAATATTTTTCCGATGAAATAGAAATGTTGTCAGTAAATTACTGACACAAAAGTTGTCGGTAAAGTACTACAATATTGTCGGTAATTTTTTGGTTTAATTTAATAAAAATAACGAATTAGCAACAATTTATTTTGTCGATACCTTGTCGGTAACTCAGCGACAATAGTTTTTGTCGGTAATATTCTAACTTTTCTTTTTGATATATTATAGGTAAATTATGAGTAAATCATTGGCAAATTAGCGATAAAATCTTATTGTTGGTAAATTTGGTAATGGAAAAAAAGAATTTCAGCATGTCAGTCGATAATTTATTAGCAAATGTTTTTCAATAAGACCATAACTAGTCGTCAAGTCATTGGTAGTCTGTAGGTAATTATTTTGGCATTTATTATTATTTTTTTTTAGTAATACTGAGGCATGTTTTACATATAACCTAATAATAAAATATAATATAATAGAACATAAAAATTTCAAAGCCATCAATAACAACAAAGGATACTAAAGTACACATGTACATAATGTAGACAATATACAAACAATAGAAAATAACAATATCAAAGTAGTAAAAATGCTATTAACAAGAAAAGTATGTCAAATATAGACACTACTAAGTAGGAGGCTCGTCATTATTGTTTGATGCAGGTAGATGAGATCTTGTATTATCGGGCCTAACCATGTGTTATTCCAGACATTCACAACACTCTTGTAGAAAGTGAATTAATTGGTTCTGCTCGGTAATCTGCTGCTGCAATTTATTTAATGTGTTCAGTAACTCAGGTGTTGGTTCTGCAGGTTGGGCAGGTGGAAATGTCGCTAAAGAAGAGGAAGCACCACCAGTCTTGTAACACTCGGATGCTTGGGAGCCAAGACCGTAAACCCACCTATTGCTTTGTCCACCCAAAGACTGCATATATAATTCATTTTCATTCACTATCTCATTAATCTGTGATAGTTTCTCTCGCCTAGACTCAATTTCTTCCTGATAACATTTGAAACACGTAAAAGTGGTAATAACGACCGAATAAAAGACACATTATTTCAGAATTTAATAACTTACATTAACAGCGTTGGACTTATCTAATAAAAGTCTTCCCTTCACGTCCTTTCGTGTGGACATGCACGAAAACTTCTCGTGGATATGGTTGTCGCCCAAGTTTTTCACCTTAAAAAATTATAATAATACATTATGATAAACTTCTCATGGATAATACTATCAATTCTATGTCATAAATTTAATAAGTCTTTAAAAACCACCATTATAACTAAATATTCGAAGTATTGATAAACTAGATTATGATAAAATCTTACAAGTCATCTCCAATGCTTATAATATGTTACACAGCCGCCAGTGTGGGGTTAATGGTTCCGAACCGTCAGTACCTAAAGACATTCTATTCTTCGAGTATCTTTCAGCAACAAGTTTAGCTTACTTGCAGTATAAGAATACAATACTATTATCTAAAAATTCAAACAAAAGGACCTCACTAAGTCTGCAAATTCAAAACCATATGTAGTTCCCGTGCATTTTCTCATTTGATGCAAATTATTATATAATAAATCTTACCAACATATTGCGGTACTACTCAATGCATGCATGTTGTGCTTGCTAATAATTGCATTTCTTGAAGCAGTAAATCAAGACTTTGAAAGGACAATTTTTTATTTCTTTTATATCAAACACATTTAAGACACTAAAATTCTATTTTGCAAGAGAACATGTAAAAAGGTTCAGTAAAATCAGTAGTTAAGAGGGGTAATTCTTTTTTATTTTCTAAAAAAAAAAGGAAAAAAAAAAACAGTGTTTAACTTGATTTTTTTGGTTCTCTTTTTATAGGAAAGACTTGAGGTTGTCCTCTTCTGATTGAGAGAGGAAGAGTTTACCAGCTGCCTATGACATCTATAGATGCACGTTAACTAACAGAGGGAGAGGGACAGAGTCATCTCTCTCTTTAATCTCTCAACGTACAAGTAATGGCCAAGTGGCTATTGCAACAGCTTAATTGGAATTTTGTGAAGTCATGAGATGGATAAATTATAAAAATTATAACAATAGAAACATCTTCAACATATTTGAGGTTCTTTAGTTTCAAGTGCAGCTCCAAAAGCAAGATATTAAGAGATCTACACCCAGCTATTTTTGGCAATCAAGTGAAAGAATAATAAAATTAGCACACAACATTAAGGTGTGCAAGAAAACAAAACCATTGGCTCTTTCTTTCTTTATCGCCAACAATGATAGCAGAAGAGCTCAATTAAATCAATAAGTGGTAATATTAAGCTCAGACACCCTGTCCAAATTAAATCCTAAAAAATTTGAATACATAAACTCCAATGAGACTGTCCAAATTAAAGAACTTATTAAAGCTCAATCTTAATGCTTGAGCAGCAAAATACCTCTAAGACCTCCATCATATGAACACCTACACCCATCATCATGCCTTCTAGATTAAAGATTTAATTTTTTATGCTCACCTGAACAATTGTTGTAAGAAGAACACTTAAATCCTTCAAATCTTCAATTTTAAGATCTTCACTTTAGCATTACGCAAATTATCTCTTCATCAACACCTATTCACGAAAAAAGCACTGTTACCATTAAAAACAAAGAAAAAAAACCCTTAACCTTGTACAAAAATTAGCCAAAGAATTAAAATAGAAAAAATAAAATAAAATACACATTACCTACCCATACAAGATCTCATAAAGGACATCCACTATTAAAATTTGTTACAACATAACATAAATATCAATTTTTTTTAAAAAGAAAAATAAAAGATGCAAAAGAAGTTACCCAAAAGAGAGAGAGTGAATGATAGAGAGAGAGAGAGAGAGAGTGAGTGATGGAGAAATGGAGGTGGTGGTGAGCGCCATCAATGGTGGCAGTATTGAGAGTAAAAATCAATGAAAGGAAACAAAAGAGAAATGGAACAAAAAGGGATAAAATTGATAGTAGAGGAGAAATAAGCTTCAAAAAAACGGCACCGTTTAAAGCAAAATAGTATTTTTTGTTAAAACCAGTTTACGGACAACAAACATTATCGCTAAATCGTAGGCAATTAAAATATCCAATTTACCAACAACTATAGTCGTCACTAAATTTACCAACAATTTACCAACAAACATTAAAATATCCAGTTTAATACTTTTATTTTTATATTTACTGATAAAAAAATAGTCAGTAAATTTGCATGTTGTTGGTAAAGTGTTGAGAAAAATTGTTGGTAAATTTAGCGCCTACTTTTGGGGTAATTTTTAATGACAAAGTTATCTGTTGGTAAAATATAGTCGCATATTTGTAGGGAAATCGTCACTATTTTGTGGCGCCAATACTTAGCGCCAGATTTGTCGACCATAATGTTTGTCGCTAAAAATGTCATAGGCAAATTGACAAGAATGTTGTCGGTAATTAATTGAAAATTATTTTTCTATATTTATATGTAAATAATGGGTAATCTGGCCAATTTACTAGCAAGACATTTTTTGTTGGTAATTTTAGTCTGTAAAATGGCAAATTCTTATAGTGTATATAGAACGTTGAGGTTCATTATGTACGAGCACTAGATTCATCATTTTTTTTTTATATTTTGATAATATTTTTATTTTTGAAATTGATTGTGTTCATTTTGTAGCACATTGCGGTTCATTATATATGAACAATAGATTCATCATTTTATTTATAATTTTGGTCACCGATTTATTTTTGAAATGGAATAAATTCATTTTAAACATTAAAATTCATTAGATATGAACTATGAGTTTATCAAGTTGTTCATAATTTTGATAACAAGTTTATTTTTAAAATAGAAGATGTTTATTTTATAGTACAATGAACCTTATATTACTAATAGATAAATATGAAACTTTTAAGTAATGAACATATCACATATGCATAAAAATTAATTAATATTTATGAGTTGTAATGAACGAATTCATTATCTACAAACAACAAGTTTATTAAAGTATCATTTAAACTTCATCAAATATATGACACAGTTTAGTTTATAGATTCATTATTCATAGGTTATAATCAACAGTTTCATCATCTACTAGCAACAAGTTCATCAACATATCATTTAAGATTTATTAAATATATAATAAAAATTCATTAATCATAAGTTACAATCAAGAAATTCATTATACATACATAAAATATTTTAAAAGAATATTATTTCACATAACAAATAATATATTTATCGATAATAAAATCTATATAAAACATTGGATTTTCAGTTATAAACTTTAGTTTCATAAAATTTAAACTGTAGATTCTTTAATATTTTCATTATTATTTTTACAAGTAATTTATGTAATTATATTAAAATATCATTTCAAATAAATATGAAATTATGAAATTTAGAGAAATTTTAAACCTTGAAATATTAAAATTAAAAGTCAAAATTAAAATAAAATTATAATTTTAAGAATAAGAAACTGTAGGTAAAATAAAAATACAGAAAAAAATAAAGAGAGTTGAATTTTCAGTATTGGAGAAGATAATTATGTGTTTTGATTGAAATAAAAGAAAAATTGTATTAATTTATGATTTTTCTGTTTTGATTATGGATAAAAAAATCTTCAATTAAACTCATTTTTTAAAAGAAATACAACGGGCGACCGTGTTAATAGTCCCAGGTACATTTATTTGTCCAGAATATAACAACTCTCTGTTACAAGTACTCAGAAAAATTCTGAATATAAATTGTAATACCATTTGAGTCATTCTGTCGCAAGTTCATTGATTAAGAATAGACAATTTCTAATTCTACAATATCTGGAGCCGAAATTACCCCAATAGCCAAGTTAATAGTTCTAGGGGTTTAGTAATTCTAGAAGGCGTCTCTGTCACTATTTCAAAGTCATCAGTTTAGCAAATGAACAGGGTCTTCAGTTTGCATTTTGATACAACATATAAATATCAACCCACCCAATAAGATCTAAACCTATGGAAGGGCGTTTAGAGTCTATTTGGTTTAGCTGATGACTGATAAATTAAACTGTTTGATAGAATTTTATTAATAATTACTGTTAGTATGTTAAATGACTATTGAATGTATAATTTATTGTTAAACATATTTTATTTTATTACATTATATTTAACGATATAAATTAATAAAAATAACTTATAATAATTAAAAATTTATAATTAATTTTTTAGCATAATTATATTTATTATTAAAAATATTTATAAAATTTATTTTAAAAGTGAAAATTTAAATTTAAATTCTATTAATAAAAATTTTAATTAGAAATAATTTTAAAATAATATTATTATTTATTTTAAAATATAAAAATTTAATCATATAAAATCAATTTAAATAAATTATTGTTAATAAATTTTAATAAGGATAATAGTGTCTAAATAAATAAAAAAATTAAATCAGCTATCAGCTGCCATCTTAAGTTTTTACCGAATGTTTTAATATAGTTGTTTAGTAAAAAACAATTATCAGCTACATTAAGCCTCTACCATCTTAATGAAAGAGAGGCGAATGTTAATACAATTGTTTTATGTCGAATATTATTTCATGTTTCTACTAAATATTGACTGATTTAAATATGGCCTAACTGAGTAAAAGCAGAGACAGATAAATGAAAAATTCATTAATAACAGCATAAGATTATGATACAGAGCTATGCATATGCATATTGCAAGTGCATATAGATTCCTATGTTAAAAGTGCCCCCTGTAATACTAACAGATTATGTAAGATACAACTATATAAAAATGGTCCTATGCCAGGACTGGCTACAGTCTTGAGCCAATTCAAAGGCACCTGGTATAACAGCTTTAGGTCCCATTTTGGGCTCATATAGACACGCTATTTGGCACACCTCTACATGTTACTCCAGGCTCTGAGCTAGGTGCCAGCAGTTCATATGGCAAAACCCCTGCACCACACCTGTTCCTAAGCTTAGGATCTTTGTTCCTTCTCTCGATCTCCTTCTCTATCCGTCCCATCTCTGCAGAGAACTCATAAAATGACTCGATCATTTCAGCATCACCTGACCAAGTCGATGGTTGCTGTCGTTCACCTAGGTATTCCTCGTCCGGCGAGTGTGTTGATAAGGTGTCCACCACAGCCATAAGTTTTGTTGCTTGTAGCAGACTTGGCAATGCAGACAAGAAATATTTTTGTGGATCTTCTATGAAACTTTCATACTCCGGGTCAGTTTCTTCTGGGATTAATCTTCTCGTGAGGGTCGGTCTATTCGGCACATACCCACCATAGGGATACTGCCCAAAATTGAGTGCTGCATGTTGAGCAGATGCTAGCCAAATGAGGATTGTGAGGATTGAGACAAGATCATCAACGGTGGCTAATGTGGGCCACCAATCTGCGTGCCGGAGATCGGCATGGCCCACGTTGACAGACTCGGCATACCAAGCTTGTAACTCTCTGTCATTACCAACTATGCTTGAATTTGGGTAGTATCGGTTCACGTATGTGCGGACCCAGTTTTCTATGGCAAACCAGATTAGAAGCCCATCTTGAGCATATGGATAATCCTCAAGTAGAAGCTTTAAGCCATGTGGTTGTGTTGGGTCAGGTACAGCCATACCCCTGCAAGATATTAAGGACCATTGTTAGATTCGCTCAAAGATTTTCATACACCAAAATGGCCAAAGCAAAAGTTTATCTGAGGAAAGTGTAAAGATCCTTAACAGATCTGTGATTTCTTTCTATTTTTTCGTTTTTCTTATCCTTATTCCTCAAGTAACATGGGTTGATTTTTCTGTTTATGCCCAGTGAAGGCAGAGGAGGAAGGAATCAAGGATTTGATCCCTAATTACTTGACCTACAAGGTAGACGTTTATTGTTGATATCTTTATGATTAGGTAGGTAATATGTACCTGCGGATGAGATCAGAAGGAAGGCCTTCCATATCAAATCGCCAGTCCTTATATGCAGCAGCACTAATCTCCATGCAGTAGCGTCCAGGCGTGAAACAGTTTTCAATAACACCATCAGCACTGATTAAGCTTTGGCGGGCTAAGGCATTGATCTCTAGGGTATATCTCATGTGTGGATCCAAAAGCTTAAAGATAGGGTGCATTGAGCTCAACTGTCGATGTGCTGCAAGTATAAATGGCTCCAGGCAGGCATGCGTACGTAGCCTACAATCCCATAACATATCAAATAGTTAATCAGCTTAAACCAAGTAAAATAGGAGGATTAAAGAACTTTAATGGCAACTCTGGAATTGAGTCTAATTCTTGAGAATTGCCCTTACCAGTGATTAACCAGCTGATGAACCCCAGCATCATTTGAACAAACATGAGCCTTGGCAAGTTGCCATATCCAGGTAGTGGTTGCATCAACTGGAGGTGTAACTACTCGCTTTGATCGGGCACTTGGTGCAGTAGGTGGAAGACTAAGTTCTATAGCAATGGGCTTAAGTGTACCGAGAGGGGTCAAGAAAAAT
Source organism: Ricinus communis (assembly GCF_019578655.1). Lineage (NCBI taxonomy): Eukaryota > Viridiplantae > Streptophyta > Magnoliopsida > Malpighiales > Euphorbiaceae > Ricinus > Ricinus communis. The sequence goes on along the minus strand of NC_063263.1, from coordinate 6,947,427 downwards.
ATGGTACGAGTTGCATATGCTTTTCTACCATCAAGGGCATTAATGCGGTCTAAAAATGGGAGATAAGCATCGTGATAGTCCACTATAAACAGTTTGTTTTCCTCCAGGGCCTGCAATAAGAGTCATGAAACCTACAATTAGCTTTTGGTACTTCGGACTTCTAATCCACTTTCACAACAAAAATATTTTCCTCCTTGGCAAAACAAGAAACTGCAATCATTACCTCTTGAACAGACATGCCATTCAGATGGCCAATAATGTGCTCTTCTTTTAGGGCAGACTCCAGGGGACCATAGGTTTCGGGATCAAGATTGCTTTTTGGTGGAAAGACCTTCAGACTCTCAATGTTGACAGGGTTAACCCCTGAGATTGCTTGACGGGCAAATTCGTCATCTCGCAGCCAGGCAAACTTGTCCCCTAAACATGGGAATCACATTAAGATTAGCAATAGAAATATGGGGTTTAATTAAATAATCATGTTCTTATTCCCACATGACAAATGCGTTGATGGTAAGCACCTTACAAATGGGAAAAAGACAAAAGCACAAGCTATTGAAACATCCTAAGGGAAAACAGACAAAAGGAATGGTGGATGTTCTCTCTAGTAATCAATGCTAGTCATATACAACTTTTCTTTCCGAAAGCATTAACAGTAGGTCAGATTTAATATTTTAAGATTTATAGTTATGACTTGGCTCCCACTAAATTATTCATGGGCAGTGGGCCACCAAGTAAACGCACCATGACTTTAAATGGAGAATCACACCACCATACTTGAATATCTAGGCCTTGTCTTGATGCAAAATATAAGCATTACTTTTCAGTTCAAGTTAATTATACTGGATGCCTTGTTGCAAAGGGTTAGTGAAATTAGGTCAATCGGAGACGTTCTTATGAATGTAATATAAGGTTTAATTTTTAGTATTCAGCCAAAGTAACATTGACAGAATATAATGGAAGAAAGTTCTTGAAAATGGTACTCACTGGAGAGGATTTTGGGTGTATCATATCTGAGAAGTCCCTCACTTGATTCTTGAATCGTGGTGACCACCTTTGGCAATGGTAGTCTTCTCCAGATCTCATCTTGAATCCCTACTTTAAGAAGCAGACCCTCCCTGTAGAGGATGTCAAAATCTGAAAATGCAGTGAAATCATGGTTCTCAGCAGAAATGCTGGCCTTCAAGGATGGTATTAGAGTATGAAGCACAGCCTTGAGCCTTCCAGCTGAGAATGTTTTCTTCTTAGACTCCTCAAATTGTTCATCTCTAGGCACATAAATTGGCGATGGCTTCTCCACACGGCTCTCTGCATTCACATCTGGTGCCATATAATGCATGCAAAGAATTAGCACATTGCATAATTTTTTTATTTAACTTGCGAAGTAACAAAGAAATGAAACAATGTACTAACCGGTAACAGTTGGCACACGCCCAGTGCGACACCGTCTTGGATACGGCCTGTTTTGACCTCCAAGCTTTGGCCTGGCATAATCAATACCCTTGTCTGGATTTCCTAAATCATTGTACATGCCAAAGTCATAAATCCGATCCGACAATTTTCTAACTCCTTTGCCGTCACCCCTAATTTCTTTCAGCTCTTTTTCTCTCAATGACTTGAGCCCAGCTGGTGTTTCACTTGGTAAATATGGCTGCTCAAAGGAAAATGATCACAGTAAATATACTTGTTTCTTTACAGTTTGTTATTTATCTCATTTATGGCAGACTCAATTGTCCCAACAAGAAACATACAACTTGAACCATTTATGTTAAGTTGCTTCAGTTTAATGGGTCCATGGTTCATTCTGGAGAAGTGGCCCATCCAACTGTAGGGAATCTCAATAAAAGCCATATTGTTGCCAAAAAAATAGTCAATATCTATTTCTTTTCCTTTGTCTCGTACTGATTAAAGTGGGTATTTTACTTGCATTTTTTAATTGGCACATGATGCAATCCAACTATATCTCAGTGGATATGAACTTCTGGTAAAAAACTTAATTCACCGACTAAAATTTATCAATCTAATGACAACATGCATATAATTAACCGTCTCTCAAGAATTTTTGCAAAAAGAGAAAAAGAAAAAGAAAATGAAAAAATATAATTGAATTCAATCAGATCATGCTTTGAGCAATTCAAACTTTTTCTTTCATTTTCAGAAATTCAAAAGCTAAAATACATGAAGTTTGACCATGATAAAATGTTTTGTTGAAGAACAGACAATAACAATCTGACTGGCATTTAGAACATACAACAACAATCTGACTGGCATTTTCGAAAAAGTCCTAAGGTTGACAAAGAATAATAAAAAATAAAATCAAACGTATAGAAAAGCTATGCTCAAGTACCTCATTAGAGAAAAAAATCCTTTCTCCAGGATGATCTTTTTTGGATTGTACCCATGAGTTGCAAGGAAAATGCACAGGACCACTAGCAAAACCTTCAAGGGTGATTTCCTCCAAGAAAAACTCCTGCTGATGCTTGTTGCTCACTGTAATTGCTCCAGGCACCCCAAAATTAGAATCCACTATAAACTCAGCAGTGTAGTGGACCCTCTCTGTTTTAACATTTGCTTTCTTGGACCAATCCTTTAGCACCGCTGCCTTGCTTCTCTTTGGTGCTTTGATTCCTATAAAAAGTCCAGTTTTCAAGATCATTATTAGTCTGACAATTATACTAAATATTTGATGACAATTATTCTCATTTTTTGACATGGTTTTGGAGACACAAAAGAGGAAAGCTACAGCCCACCTAAGAACTAGGCTCTTTACCTCAAAAACAACTCAAAAGAGAACGACCCAGAATTAAAGAATCCAAGAGTATCACAACTACCCAGACAGACAGATAGGGGGATAAAACAAAAGACTTACTTGGATCAACCTCAGTGCTAATGAGCTCCAAAACAACATTTCTCCCAATCTTATCAGCAAAAGCATCCAATTGTTTAGCAATAGTCTCCTTGAAATCTTCCTTATGTTTGTTCCTGACAGTAACAACAGCTCTGACCTTGAACTTCACAGCCTTTTCAGTCACAGTTATATCATGACTATTATTAGCTTTGATCAAATCCTCACTGATAGCGGCTACAGGACCCTTTTTCACAATTCTTTTAACATTGACAATCTTTCTCTGTTGTAAAGACACAAAACCTGGAGGAGTACTCACGAGAAACTGATTCTTCTGAGGAAAATTATGGTTAAAGAAAACAGCTTTAGAAGTTGACACAAATGATGATTTATCAATCAAAGAACTACCCATGAATTCTTTAGCTAGTGCCATCTTACAAAATCCCTCTCTCCGTGTGTTGTATAAGGATTTTTAGATATTGAAAATGAATTGCTTTGCTTATGCAGAGAGCACGGAGAGGGAGAGGAGAGGGAGAGGGAGAGAGAGAAACTTTTCTGTTTTTTTGGTGAAGATGATTTGGGTAGTCAATATATATAGAGAGGGATACACAGGCGTATAAAACGAGGAACAAAAAAGGCAGTTTACTAGTGAGGATATCACCGTCCACACGTTTTTCAAATTTAGTTTATTGTCTTCAGCCTTTTTCTTAAAAAAATTTAAAATTTCATTTCATTCTTTTTGTTTTCTTTTATTAAGTACCCTTTTATGGTTATTTTTTAGGTATAGCTAAGTGTCTTAGATTTCAGTCAACGTTTAATTTAAATTTAATTTAAATTAATATATTTTTACACATTATAGTTTTTTTAAAGAATATATTTATATTTATTTAAAATATTAAAATAAAATAAAAAATAACTAAAAGCTAAAATAAATTTTAATCTTAATTATAAAACTATATCAATTTCCTTTCTTCAAAATTTAGAAAAATATTTAACTATATTTAAATATAAATTTTTAAAAAATCAATTATGATATTATTATAAAATCGATCTGGTAGTTTCAAATATGTAATGAAATAAAGAAATTAATTTAGATTTTAATTTTTCTTGTCGGAAGATGAAATTACTAATTTAAAATTAAAAATTATTTAAGAATGGTTTTATAAAAATTATTTTTTTGATTAATATTTATTTTTAAACGATCTAAAGATACATTGTACAGTTGTATTTGCCTTTTAATTATACTTTTCGTTATTATATAAATTAAATTTTGGGTTATTTTGAATTGATGATTATATAAACTAATTTTGTTTATAGAAAGAAAGTAGAATAAAAAGAAAGTAGAAAAAGAAAAATAGGTTGCTGAGTCAAACCGAGTTTCCGGGTTTTCTAGTAAACGACGCGGTTACAGGAAAGGCGAAAGGAAAGTGTTGAGGGAAATTAATTTTCCATGGAAGGACGTATATGTCCTTGTTTTAAACAAAAATGGCAATCGTGAATCTAGCACAGAAAAACTGAATGACATATTACTGGATTTTCCTTAAATTAATATTTCTTTTATTTTGACCAATGCATGGATTTTGTCCTTTTGTTAGCAAATTTTGCATCTGTCATGTGCAGGGTCCACTCTGGATTTAAGAAATTTAATTACTATAACTGATTTTTATACCATTTAATCCTAAAAAGTTAGTTTTAAAAATTAAATTTATTTCTAAGTGGGTCCATAATCAAATTAGATAAACAACTTCCTATTAAATGTTATTATTTATTAAAAAAATATTTATTTTTAAGGAATTAGCATGTTTCAGCCAAGCGAGGCAAGGATATGCATTCAGTAAGTAACTAGAGACAATTACTAGGAAATGCATTTATTGCTCTAAGTTATACAACCAAATTTTGATTCTTTTTCTTTTTATTCATCGGATTATACTTTTAACAAATTGGGTTATTTATTTATATAATATTTTGTTTGGATAAAATTTATTAAAACAAATTTTATTAAGAAATAATTATACTCTTAGGTATGAATCTGACAGACCGTAATAAAGAATATGTTCTTGCTTTTGTTTTTGGATCATGAAAATATATGAGTCAATGAATAGGTTTAACTAAAACTTATTATTGATAATACAATATAGAATAGTAATCTCCTAAAGCTCATTATAATTCTAATAATACTTCATAAATTGCATTAGATGACTATAAATTAAATAGAAAAATTCAAAATTATTATGATCGATAAACTTATTTATTTGTAGAAAGATTATTCATATAAGAATACACATTCTGCTTTTTGATCACCCTAAATTATAGTCATTTTTTTAATTACTAATTAAGTAATTTCAAATATTTATTCATTAATTAACAAAAATATTATCACAGATAATTAATTTCTGAAAAGGGAGATAATTTACACACTGGCATTATTCTTAATTGAAATTATTTGACGAGTCTAACAATAATTGTGAGGTTGCATAGTGAAGGAGATGAAATCAATTTTAAATTCTATAAGGGTTTTTTTTTTTTAATTGGAAAAATGAATCCAAAGCAACTTTATTTATAAAATCACTGGGATTTGGCTTAGTATTCGTAGGCACAGACTCATTTTTTAAATGAGGAAACGGAAAAAAGAGATATTGAAATGGACAGTAGAATAGTTTATATATATATATATATATATTACTGTCAATTTCTTGTCTGAACATTTAACGCAGAATCACAGTGGGATTAACATTTAGAAAAATGATATTACTATTTTATTGAGCTTAAAGCATTATTGTATACACTTATTTAAATTGGTTTGTGCGTATTATTTTATTTGCTTTAAAAATTATATCTTTTAAGAGGATTATGATGGTCGTTATCTATAGTAATAAATCTATACATCTTCGTATAAAATCACATCATCATAAAAATGAATTAGAAATATATAATAATAAAAAATTATTTGATCGAACATCTTTAATCATATTAATTGAGTCTTAAAATATTTTTTCATCAGTATTCATTCAATTTGATGATTTTATATTCGTGCGAGTTTGAATGAAAAAGATAATTGTTAAATTTTTAATTAAATTATCTAAATTTTTATTGAAAAAAATAATAAAATTCTCATAAAGAAATACAACATGATGGTAATAATACTCTCACAAAAAGAGAAATAGAAAAAATACTTAATAAAAAATTATAATAATAAAATACAAAAACTAAATTGAATCTATAAATTTTAAAATTATCCAAATAAAAAAAATAAAAGAAAAGAAAGGCTCTCGTTCATAAACCAATCACTGTCAATAGGCATAGGTACCGGGACCCTTTCAATAATCTCTTAATTTTACTATTCTTTTCCCAAAATCTGTAAGAATCAAAATCAATAATGAAAATGAAGACTAGCTTTTAGATTATTTTTCTTTTAAATAAATATTAAACAAATTATATTTTCTTAATAGAAGAATTGAAACAAGAAGTAAAACTGTTTCCTGAAAAATATATATAATTTGAAAACAAAGTTAATTGTTATAACATAATAAAAACTGAACCAAAAAGTACTATTATTTAATGAAATGGTCGATATAAAAATATTACTGCGTATCACTAATCATATATCAACAAATGAAATCAATCAAAGATAAAAATATATTATTTATTGAATTGCTAAGGCCTATATTGAATTACTATTTCTTTTCTTTTTTTTCTAGTGCAAGTTTGGTAATTTCGCTATTTAATTTTGGCAAGAATGATAATATCCCTATGAATCTCAACAAATTAATATATGACAAATAAATAATAGGCAACAATAAAACTTCTAAAGACATTTATGTTACAAATATGTTTTAATTATGAAAGAGTTGATGTTGGAAAGATTATCAGAGGGTTGTTGACACAAATCAAAATCACACAATTTTAATTTGACTTCTTTTATCATTACACAACCAAATTCTTAAACCCAAAAAGAAAGCTTTCTTAAAACTATATCCTCAATTTACAATTATCAATCATTGAATTGGAAATCTGGAATCTTTTAGGCATAAACAAGATTAATATTGCAGCTCAAGAAGTGGGATACATAAAACAATTGATAAAGAAAAAAACACCTCAGTGCTGTCCTCCATTTAGTTCATGTTATTGTTCTTTTAACACAGAATAGGAACACTCAGTTCGTATTAAAATTAAAGCACATATATTATTTATATAGATAGCCGGGGGACGTAAATGCCAGATACAGGAAAAGTGGAGGGCAAATCAGGGAAATGAAAAGCTGTTGAACTCGAAATAGAAATTTCATTGGCGTGCTTGAATTCTTTTTTGCACGTGTAACCACTTTAAAATATTATCCTTTTTTCTTTGGAGAGAATCTTTTAATTTTCTTTTCCTCCCCAAAATATTATTAATTCGAGTTCGTGCCGCCAGTTTGGCAGGCCAGAGAAATGTTAGGTTTTGTTTAGTTTCCTGTTCGCTTCCTTTTTTTTCAGATAAACATAAATCAAAAGTTAATATGAAGCTAATTACGAATATAATCAATCAAGTTCCGTATAAAGTATAAGTATTGGATTAATTGCTAATATAACTATAAGCTTAATCTTTCAAATAAAATTTTTTGGATAAGTATCCAACTAATCAAAAAGTTGAGTTGGTTAAAGAGTATAGTATATTTAAATTAAAAAATATAGATTTGATTTTTGCTAATCTTAAAAATTTATAAATAGATATTATTATCAATTATTATTATTGGAAAAAAAGTAATAATTTAGTCATGAAATAATTGAATTCTGCCAAGATTGGATAAAACTCGAAACACCAAAAGTAATTGGATAAATTATTAATTTGCCTCTTGAACTTATGTTCAAAGCTCAAATAGATCTAATTTAAAAAATTTCAGTAAATAGTCCTTTGAATATATGTTAAAGGATCAAATATATCCAATTTAAACTTTTTCAGCAACAGCCTCCTGAATTTATATTCAAGAGTTAAATATACCAAATTTAATTTTTTTTAAATTAAATAAAAATTATAATTTTAGGTTTTAATCGAAATATACAGATTAAAGATAATATTTATTTTATTAATTTACTGATACATTATCTAGTGACGTACTATACAAGAGTGTATTTAATAAAATTTAAACTTTATATTTAATTATTTTAAAAATAAAAAGTATTAAATAAGTCAAATTTCAATTTTCTAATTATTAATTTACTGATACATGATCTAGTAATGTACTATATAAGAGTGTATTTGATGAAATTTAAAATATAGATTTCATTGTCTTAAAAATGACAAATATTAAATAAGTCAAATTTTATTTTTTTTATAAATTAAGTCAAATTTCAACTTTCTTAATAAATAAGTTTATAACTTATTATTTTCAGATCAATTAATTACAAATTTTAAATTTTATCAAACATGCTCTTGTACAATGCGTCATTAGATATTGTATCAATAAATTAGTGAAATAAATAATTTTTAAAATTTGATGTATTTGATTCTTGTATACAAATTTAAAAAATTATTTACTGAAATAAATTAAATTAAATGTACTTGATTTTTTAATACAAGTTTATACAACTATTTGCTAATAAAATTTAAAAATTTAGTATACTTCACTCTTGAAAATAAGTTGAAATGGGAAATTGAGAATTTGATAAATTCCAAATGGCTCGAGTGTCCATCAATACTAGTTGTTAGCCGTCGTCTCTTTACGGAGCAAAAGATGTAGCAGATAACTAGTAGTTGGTAGGTAATATTTGATCGTTGATAGCTAATAGTCGATACTTGATATTAATAGCTAAATGTCTATACGTAATTAGTAAAATATATTTAAATAGTTGATATTTACATGTAATATAATCAATATGAATATAATTTATAAATTAAATATTATCCATAATGTATTATATAGATAAAAGACATAAAATAAAAATAAATAAAATAAATTATACAAATAAAATATTTACCAATGAATAACTAATGTCCACTGTAATAATATTTTATTTTTACATTCTAACATATTATGTGTATCTTTATAATAGCAATTATATTAAAATTCTGAGTTCGAGTTTTACATATGCAATTGTATTAAAACTTTTAAGATAGTGTTTTACTATTTATAAAAATTGTACCATATATAGTTTAGATTAATTCTAAATACATGTATGTAAAAGATAGAAAAATTATAAATTTAGTGTTTTAATTTTTTAATTTTTAGTTTATTTTAGTGTTCATTTTTTTTTTGTCAATAAAGTGTTTTCACTTCATAAAAATGTTTAGTATAGTATCTCTAACCAGTTTTACAGATTAAAATGTTTGGGTGACTTGTTCCGGATAGTAAATTAACTTAAATATCATATTTTAAAATGATTTTAATTCTTTTCTTTTTTTCTATTTATTTTCAAGGGTATTTTCGAAATTTTTATTTATTTCTCAAGAAATTAAGAGAAAGAAAATAACAATATTTTTATTTATCGAAACAAAAAATTGAAAGAAAATTAGACGATATTCCGTATTCTTTTATTCTTTTTGTGTTTACTTAAAAAGTAAGAAAAAAATATATTCCTTCCTCTCAAAGAGTGAATGAAAAATAAAATAAAAAATTAATTCAACATCTTTGCTTTTTGGTGTTAAAAAAATTTAACAAAAAAAAAAGAAAAAAAAAAGAAAAAGAAATAAAGAATAAAAAATTATAAATAATCAGAAGTAAGGACATTTAAGTCATTTTATATGTAAAATAAATTAACTTATTATTTTAAATCTGTAAAATTATAAAAAAATACTATAACATAAATAAAAAATTAGCATGTTCAAACACTTAATTAAAAATTAAAATTAAAATACTAAATTTGTAATTATATGAAGAAAAAAAACACATATAAGCACACACTTTGTGCATTAAACTGTTTTTTATTTTTCAGGATTTAAAGTGGGAAAAATATTTTTAAAAAGTGCCAATATTTTATGATAAATCAACTAATAGTCATTGAAAATAAAAGTGAGAATATGAATTTTTTACCATTGTAGATAAGAAAAATGAAATTTTAATTTTTCTTTATGGATGGATTAAAAACCAACACGTAAATTCTGAATCTTGTGCTTACCATTACCATTCTACTATTACTCAAGTAAAGAAATAATCTATTTACTTTTTTTTTTTGTTCAATGGGGGTACAAATAAAGAAAAGCCAAATATAACCAAACAGTAATGATAACAAAGGAAAGTTGTGAGTTTGACGTAAGGATTTGCCTTATAATGAACGGAAATTATCATATTTAAGTTTAAACTTTTTTGTTTTTGAATAATAGCTATTTTTTATCTATGAGAGATTTAATGGGCGGTCATAATAATGATTTTTATTTTTTTATCGATAGGAGGCCTAATGGATGATGGGCTACACAAGGGGAGATAACTATCTCTTTATACTAGCTATAAAAGTAAAATATCATGTAATGCAAAAATAGAAAATTTAACTCAAGACTTCCACCGTCTAAAAGCAATTGCTTTTGCGATTTGAGCTAGGTATTAAATATAATAATAGCTATTTTATTAATATTGAGCACGAAGAAAATGTATAAAAAAATTATTATTAACTTACTCATTATTCTTACTTATACTATAGGCCATTGTTTGGGAAGGGGAGAAAGGGTAGGGAAAGGAAATGAAGGTATGGAGAAAAGGCAGGGAAACCAATATTTCATTGTTGAAGAAAGTAAGGAAATACATGAAGAAAAGAGAGTGAATAGTAAAATCTTTCCTTGTTTATCATAAATAAAATAAATTTTTTCTTAATTTTGATTTACCTTGTTTTGAAGAAGAAAGTTGTGTTTTTTTACCAATTTTGCCATCTTATTACTATTTGTTCATCACCAGTTTTTATTTTTTAATGTAAGAATATGACAATAATAATTTATAAAATAAATATAGAATTCTTTTTTTTATGAATGTTTCATTAGTCAATTTTGACAATAAATTAATTTTATAATTAAAAAATCAACATTTATGAATGGCATAACATAAAAAGAATAATTCAATATAAAGGGTAAAGTAGTAATTTAAATTAAAAAAATTCTTCCTTTATTTTCTAAATTTTCCAAATAAGAAAAGTAGATTTTCCCGACCTTTTCTTTCCCTCATTTTCACATCTTTCCAAACATCACTCCCTCTTTTGTATTCTTTTCCTCGTTTTCTTTTTCCACCTTTTCTTTCTCTATCTTACTTTTTCCCAAATGTAGTGTAAATAAATATATATCTTAAATTATAATATTATATTTTCCCTGGTTAACAAAAAAGGCAAATATACTTTAACTAGCTAAAATTTTGCTTCACTTAATTAAACCAATATAATTATCCAATTACATATCTCAATGAGACGTGAAAGGCCATATTAAACCTACAGACAAAACAAGGTAGCTAGAATAAGAATTAGAGAATTAGGATCAAGGTTTAAAGTTAAACTTTAACGTTGTCTTCCTTTCTTTTCCATTTGTTAACATTAGGGTAAATTAGGTGAGATTTGAATTTTAACCTTTGAATAATTAAACCAAAAAGGAAATAAATGGGATAAAAGACCTTCCGAATTAATTAATTTCTCCCAATGTATAATGCCCTCAACTCTCACCTTATTTTAGTTAAAAAAAAAATATATATATGATCTCATACATAAAGCAACCTTTATTCGGGAAAAGAAGTTGACCATTAGAATATTTGTTTGAATAAAAAAATAAATTCTAAGCATTAAGCAACTTCTTCTCCTGTGATTGGTCATCAACAACCTTTTGAATATACTTTAAAAGTCAGCTTTATTTATTTCAACTCTATTTGTAATATATATTTAAATTTAATTCAATTAATTGAACTTTATTTTAGAAATAATTTAGATGGCTATCTTTTATTATGTAGTTTTTAATAAATTAAAAATACATATATAAACTTATACTAAATTCAGATGTTTAAATTTATTTGAATTTAAAATTTAACTTGCATTTCATATAAAGTTGAGTTAAAATATTTTAAATAATTTATATTAGTTAAATTAAATTGAAAAATATGACTTATCTCATCAGACAGTCAGACCCATACTTTTGAGAATTCAAACAATTGGATAAAATGAAGAAAAATATAATACTAATAATAAAAATTCAACAGCCTTTTGATTTAGAAAAAGTGGCTGTTGTTTGCTGCCAGAATATTAATTGAAATGTAAGTACGTAGAAAACTATATGAACACATACCCAATTGACCATCTTTCCCTTTAACTTCATTTGAGTGTCGTAGCTGCCTATTGACCGCCAAATCCATAATTGACATAAGACCCGGACACCATTTTAGAGCTGAATAATAATTCTTATTTATACTTCTTTTTTTTTTAAAATAAAGTTGACATATATAAAATGAACATTATTTTTCATTATTCATAAGAGTTTTTTTTTTTTTTTTCTTTTCCTTCTTGGGAGATTTATAATTTGAGTTTCAATCTCAAATTAGAAGTTATTGATTAGTACTTTAATAAGCATTTTTATTAGAGTTAATCTCAAATTAAATCTAACTCAAATATTAAAAATATCAATTATTAAAAAATAAAGACGTTTGAACGTGTTTAAATGATTTTTAAGTATTATTTTGTAGGCTGAGCAAAATCCTGTAGCATGAAGGATGTCGGCCGACTAAAGCAATTCCTTTTTTTTTTTTTTCTAATGTTAAAAACAAATCTTTTATACTTTCTAATTCTGAGGGGCCGAGTTCTAGAGTTTACTGATAAAATTGTACTTATATCCAATGAATATCATATTATTTTTTAGTTGGTTAGATTGAAAAATTTATATATATTAAGTTATAATATTAAATTAATTTAAAATTTTTAAATCTAAATTTTTTGTTTTTTATTTTTTGACCAATGTAAAATCTTTATTATCTCTTTTATGTTTAGTTGTTACTTGAAATTAGTATTTTTTATTTTAATTATTAATTTTATTTCTAATATGATATTAAAAAAAATTAATATTTCCAAACTTTCATTTTAAGTAACAGTTGAAAAATTAAAATTCAGTTGCATATGAGAAAAAGTGTTAGAATATTTAGCATATGTAATATAAAATATAATTTTTTTTATTTTTATATTTTATATATACACTATAATTAATATGAGAATAAATGTATATATGGGTACTTATATTTTATTATTAAATAATTAGCACATATTTTATTATTTAAAATCCATAAATATTAATCAATATAATGTATAAATAGGACATATATTAGATCTAAATAAAAAATCTCTAAATATTATAATGAGGACTAATCATCTAAAATAATTAGTTTGTAATTATTTTAATTATAATTAAATATTTATCTAACGAAGCGTAATTCTTGTCATATTATAATTAATGCTCTACAAAAATTTTAATATTTTTCTAATTAAAGTTGGAGGATATATCTTCTATTTATATAATTTTCGATCAACTGAAGCTCTAATAAAACTTAAGAACAAAGGACTCAATTAAGAGAAGTTGGCATTTTTAAAATTCAAAATAAGAATTGAATTTGGTTCATTCTTAGAGTTAAATAAAATAAAAATATTCTTCGGCTCTGACCATTTTCATTCCTCCAATTTGGTCCCCAAACAAAACAATTATTATTTGACCCCAAGATTTGGAGGTCGAACTCTTGTACTTTGACGTGGGAGTGGGACTTGGAGGATATTGAAAAGTCAACAACATTTACGCACCAAACTCATCACCGTCCGTTAGAATTAGCAATACTTCAATTATTATAATTTATTTTTATCACTTGTCTTACGCATGATGTTCTTTCCTTCAGAAAAGCTAATCTGTAATAACATTTTTTCAAAAGAAATTAATGTAATAAAATAAATTTTCTCTTTGGCTTAATGCAATTTTATTTAGATTTTTTTTAAAAATTTCTCTAAAGATTATTATTTTAATAATAAGACGAATAAAATATAAATAATAAGATAAATAAAATAAAATGGTTGATTTTAATTTTAACTAAATTAGATGGAATTAGAAATGCTAACTCAAAAAAAAATTAAAAAAATCAAATAACAGCATTTTAAAGAACTAGATAGATTTTTTTTAAGAAAAATAAAAGAAAAGATGGATTCTGTTTTATATTATATTTTTATCCTAAAAATTTATTATTTTGTTTAAATATTATATTAATAAATATAGAAATATAGGAAATTTGAACTAGTCTCTTTCTATTACGTTACTATATATATGGCCAAGATTTTGATACATTATCCAAAATTTTAATATATCCCTAATTCATTTAATTGACATAATTTTATGATAAATTCATTTTCATCACAAATATATATTAATTTACTAAATTTATTATTTTATTATACTTCTAGTATTAATTTTTACTATTATAATTAATTACTAAAATATAGTTAATACTTTTATTTAACTATATTTTTAATATAATTATTAATTAATAAATTATTTATAATTAAATAATAGTTATTGTATTCATTTTAATTAGTATTTCATTCAGTTCGTGATTCTTTTAGTATAATCTATTAAATAGATTTTTATTACATTTTATTTATAAAAATAAGATTAAAATTTTCTCATATTCAAACTGAATATTAATAAGATATATTTATATAAGTTTAATCATTAAATTTAAATTAATAATTAAGTTTTATTATCTAATAAATAATTACATATTTTAAATCTGAAATTTAAATTTTTAATATTTTATTTAAATTAAAAGCAGAAAATTACAAATATAACAACATATTCTATACAACTCCAATATAAAAGATCTCAATCCCTAAAATGTATTGCGACGGAAAGCTCCATCACCACACAGATGGTCGCCAATGAGTCACCGGCCTACTTTTAAGATCTGTTTAATTCCCTCTCTTGTAGTTTTTCGTTTACTAAAGTGGGCCACTCTAATATTTGGTGGACCTTACCAATGATTTGATGGGACATTTAAGATTGTTTAAGAGATAGGATTTCTTTTCTACTAAAAAAATTAAAAGTTTTTATAACCGAATTGAGCCGATCCGAATTTTTTTACTATTACGGTATGGTATTGGTTCTTTAGTAAAAACTATACCGTAACTGTACCAGAACCGATCCGTCTTGTACTGATCCGGACCAAACCGTAGAACCGAATTTTTTACATATATTTATAAATAATTATTTATATTATATAAATAATACATATATTAAAAAAATAATACATATACTCTATAAAAATTATTTTATATTTATCATTTATATAATTCAAGCAATTGCTATCGGAAATATAAAAAATAATACATATTAGAAATAATTATAATATTATAATATACTTTATACTCTATAAAAAATATAAGTTATATATTAATATGTCACATAGTATATTGATACTAGTAATCTAGTATACATACTATAATACTATATTTAAAATTTATTTACTATCTAAAAATTCTTGACAAGTTAATTAAAAAATTATTTAATTTAATAAAAAGTTATATAAATTAGTAAGATTTATAAAAGATATTATTATATAAATATAATATTATTTACACTATATTTATTAATAAATTAATTTTTAATTATATAATATTTTTATTTTAAGAATAATAATATTAATTATACTAAAAGTATTAATTTATATAAATATTAAAATTAAGAAATAAATATTATAAAAATAATTTTTATATTATTATACTAATAAAACTTAAAAAATTAAATATTTAGAAATAATTAATTTATTAACTTTTAAAATATTATAAATTAATATTAAAATATAAAAAAATATATTAAATTATATTTATAAATTTAATTTTTTTTGAAAATGATCAAACAAAATTTGAGAAAAAAATTGTCAAAACATCTTTTAATAATATAGAAGTTCTTTACTTCCTACAACAGCGGAGGTCCTCATTTGTTATCAAGATTGGCTTAGAAGTTTAAATAAAACTATCCAACTAGAAGAATCAATAAAGGATATTGAAAGTATAGAGTCAGGTAACATTTCTTTACTTCTTACATATATTTGTTTATTGTTGATGCTGTTAAGTCTTATTGACGTAATATTTTACTTTTATTGTAGAAATTATTCAAGATCTTGAGATTGGTGAATCCCTTATGCCAAGATTAAATGTGGGGTGCTAATTTTGAAGGGAGGTAATAACATTCCTTTGCTAATTTTGGACATTTATTTTAGTTCTATATAAAGTTTGTAAATTTATTTATTTTTATGATTGTAATCTGTAAAATATTTTTATGCTAGCAGTAATATATATTTTAATGGTTTGTATTTGAATATTGAATGAATTATTGTATTTACAAGTGACTGAATTGCGAAACAGGTTGTTCAAAAATGTGATTGCAATTTTAATTCAGATTTTCATGCTACTTTTTTTAGGTTGGTAATTATATTTTATCTAAATGTATTTGATTAAAGATGAAATTAAAGTTGTATTTTTTAAATTTTTTAGAACCGAAAATAGCACCGAACCGAACTGTATTGAACCATAAAATTGGTACAATACGGTATTGGATCCTTTTATGTTTGGTACGGTACTGGTACCTTCAATTTTAAAATAACCGAGGTTTGGTATGGTACTGGTGATTTATAAATAACCGAATTAGACCGATCCGTGCTCAGCCCTACTCAAAAGAAAAAGAATTCTTCCACAGATAATTTAGTAAATTATAATTCCAACTGTCATTTTCAATACTTTATCTGTTAAAAAAATATTTAATAAATTTAATCATAACTAAAAAACAACTAAATTAGATTGAATTATTTTTAAAAATATTATAAATTTTAATATTCATATTTCAACATAAAAATAAAAATAAAAAATTAATATTACATTAAATATATAAAAGTATTAAATAATTATATTTTTTATTTAAAAAAACTGTAAGTATAAAATTGAAAAAATATGTTACACTGCGAGTTTATTTTTTCTTAAAAAATACAGTACTTTCTAATTTTTATTTTAAAAATATAGTGGATATATTTAATAATATCTATTTTCAAAAATTTTATGATACGTTTTCAAATAATTTTTTGTTATTATAAATATCAAATTTTTTATTATAATTTAATATTTGATATGTATATGCTAAATTATAAGCAATCCATATACATACATATATATATATATATATATATATTCTATATATTATAATTTTTTAAACTAATATGTAATTATTAATATTATTCTAGATTTATATAATTTATTTAATATTTTAATCTTAATAAAATTAATTAATAAATAATCTAACACAATCCTAATTCTATTAAAATTTTATATATATTTTCATTCTCAATCTTCTAAAAATCCTATATCACATGTGCATTTTATATATATATGAAGTTTTTCTCAAACTATTGGAAATTTATCAATCACCTTATGTTCATATATAAAAAATGAAATAATAACACAAAAGTGAATAATATCCCTCAATCTATATAATATAAATGAAAAAATAAAATAAAAAAATAAAAGATTCCATAAAGTATAAACCCATGACCACCCCCATTTGCTTTTAATCACCATCATCCTTGTTCTTCTTCCTCAACATCATAGTTCTCTTTCGGCAACTATCAACACCGGTAAATTAAGTTCAGATTATAGCTAAAAGAAAAGAAACACCAAATTTTCGAGATTCATCAATAATCAACCAAATAATGCATAAATTAACATATTACAAATTTAATACCCATCATAATATTGAATATTATTTTTTTGGAAGTGCTGATTTTCAACTGTTTGAAACTGCTTTGTGCCAAAAATCATTGGTCTTGACAGAGAGAGAAAGAAAGATGTTAGAAATGGCTGAAAGAGACGATGGAGACTATGGTAATAATGGAGCGATATTCTTTAGTTTTTTTCTAAATTACAAATTTTGTCCATAAGTGTAACATCTTGAAATCTTTTGAATTTAAATAACTTAAATTCTTATCCATATCTTGGTAATTTTATAGGAGTTATAATTCTCTAAATTGATTTAATATATTATAATTTATACATTAGAATTTAATTATTATGTTGAAGAATAAAAATGAAGTATTTTACAATTTTAGAAAATTTAAAAGTTGCATATTATTTGTTATTTTTTTATACTCATTGTAAATTCAAAGTCGACTTTCATATATGATGTCTTTGTATGTCTAAACTGTTCAACTTGATTATTATAAATATTTTTAAGTAATTAAATTTAATATAAATGTGTTCTAAATTATTATATCAATTAGAACCTCAAAATAATTTTGGCAAATGTCCAGGGTAAGAATAATTATCCTAAAAAAACAACATAACAAATTTAACTTCCATAAAAAAGCTTAACTTTCAAAAAAAAATTTCAACTTCATATTTGTTATCAAATTTAACACATAGTATTTAAATTCAATTTCAATATCAATATCATAGTTTAATATTAAGTTCAATTTTAGCATTAAGTAAAAGTATCAAATAAATTTATTGTTGTGAGGTGAATTCTAATGATAAAAAAGAATTGAGTCAATATTTAAGTTGTTAATTAATTTTATTATTAAAATATTATTATTTAAGTACAATAATTTAATTTTTCTCTTTACTCTTTTAACAGTTTTACAAGTTTATTAATTTTTCATACTTAAACACTAATATTTTAATAATGGAATTGCATATTAATCATTGTTTTTGTTACTCTTAAAGTTCATGCTACATCAATATATTTGGTTTATAATTTGTTGTATGCCACAATTAAAAAACATATTTAGTTTTTATTAAATATAAGTCTAATTTAAAAAATTTAAGAATAACAGATAAAAAGTAGAAAAAAATTTATAATACACACACACATACATATTACCTTATTAAAGTACATAGTTGAACTAATTACAATTAAATTTAAAATTACTATTTAATTTTATATTTATATTAATTAGTTGATTATTAAAAATTAAAAAGAAAGAATTATTAATAAACATGAATTATCATCTTAATATAATACAAGTATTTAATTTATCCTTCTAAATTAAGTCAATTTAATTAAAGTATCAGATACATAATATAATGAACTAGAATTAAAGTTGTTTATGGTCGGATTCAAATTATAAACAAGTAAATTTATTTTATATCAATTTGTAATGTTAAAAATATTTATTTTATTTTAAATTTAATTATTATTTTATTTTCTTTACAAGAACAATAATAAATTCAATTATTGCTATTAATTTGCATAGCGAGTCACTATAAATGAATTTTGGTCGTAGCGTTTTGAGTTCCAATTTAAGAAATTATGAGAGGAAATAAATAATTTTCTTTTGTAATTAATTTATCACAAAATATTTCACACGAAGAATGCGAGAAAAATGCCAATTGAATTGGAGAGAAAAACGCGGTCATGCTTTTGGCTGTAGTCAATAGTTAGAGAACACGTTGTCCATGATTGATTATGCTCAGGTATAATTATGTTCCAAGCTGCAGTCTATGTTGAAATTAATGCTCAATTGGGTTGCTATTACTGATCAACTTTATTATTGTCGTGTAAAATATGATTAAGGAGAAGCAACGGGGGCCAAACATTTCAATTCTACCCACTAAAAATGCAACAAGAAGGCTGAATTACAACATTTCACATTTTAAATCAAATTACAGCAGTGTTTACTTTTGGAGGTGAGAGCTCTCATGTCCGAATTATCTTTACTGTATTAAATAAATTTTTATTTTAATAACGAATAAAAAATAATAATTATCTCATCTTATATAGTCTTTTTATAATTTGTTGGCCTTTTAATAATAAAAAATTATTATTTTTATTGATATCCTTAAATAACTTTTTAATTTTATTTTTATATATTATTTATTATATTTTAATATATTATAATATATTTTTGAAACACACATATTTATATCATAAGAACACACTAATTACTATAAATAATATATAATATTATTTAATTTATGAATATAATATATAAAAATATAAAATAAAAACGATAAGTTTATTTTATGTAATTGATTTCACAATAATATAAGTTAAAATAATATATTTTTTTATATCTTTTTGTTATAATTTAAATATTTTTCTGATGAAATTTAAAAAAATAAAAAAAATAAAAAGAAAAATCATATAAATAAAAAAAAAATTAAAAGAAATTGTGTTCCATGAAATCTCCTAAAAATAGAATAGAGTTAAAACTGAAAAATGTAAAGGAAGAAAAAATAGAGGGGCTGGTTTCTGGCCAAAGCCACCCCTAAGGAACTATTTCTTTTTCCCTTAAATTTGATAGAAAAGCACAAATATTCAGCATCTCAAACCATTATGATTCCCTTTACAAACTGGAAACATTGAACTCACATGAAAAGTAATAATTTCTAATTAACAACATAATATATGAAAGATAATTTACGTAATATGTTAATAATATGTAGTGAAATTATAATATAGTATAATGTAATCATGATATTTATTTTAATATTTGATTTAATAAAAAAATTTAAAATAAAAAATATTAATTGTTAATTTTTTTAAATATTTATGCTAGTTTAAATCCAGTCATTGATGGCATTCAATCATCAGTTACTAAAATCTAGTGACTGGTGGCTGAAATAGACTAAACCTAGTGACTAATCACCAAATAATGATAGTGCTGAATGGTTGATGGTGATTGAACTATTTTATTAAAATAAAACTAATCTTTAAATAATATAATAATTATATATATTACATCAAATTAAAAAGAATTAATTATATAAAATATTTATTATTACATTAAATCAAATATTTCTATATTATCATGAGATATATTAAGGCATATACTTCGTTATGTGCTACCAAACACGCCTCAATGTATTAAGAGGGGACCAGATTTTTCTTTGATTAAACAGGTGTATATGTCTTTTCGTTAATAAAAGAGCAGTTATTTGCTGGTTCAGTAACATAATTTCTCGTCTTCAAAACAAACGCCCTGCCGTTTACTGCATGTCATGTATTCATTAATTAAATCAATAAACACCATTTCTCATTATTCGGGTGATACAATGTCGCTTCAATTACTAAACTTTTCCATGGTCGCAATTCTTTTATTTTTTCAAGTTTACATTTCGAAATTCTAAAAATTTATGTCAATTTCAATTTGTTCATATTCACAAGTAATATATATTTTTGCACACTTTTTAATATTAAATTTACCCATTTAAAAGCTATTTTAAAAATTATATATGCCATACTGATAATAATTAAATAATAAAACACCATCAATCTTTTAAGAAGAAAAAATAGATATTTTATCAATGATATTAACATATATATTTTAATATAAAAAAACTGAATTTAAATAATTTAAATATATTTTTATTAGTCATCAATTGTATCGATGGAACATAATTAAAAATAGGGTGAAACTGTAATATAATCCACGGATGTCTTTTCGTGAATTTAACTCACAACTCTCCATCTCTATTGAAAAAGAAATCATAACCAACATCAAAAAAGAAAAAGAAAAAGAAAACGCAAACAACAAGTAACGGTGTTAAGGCCACACCAAAAATAAATAATTACCAGAGGATCTATACTTCTTGTTACATTTTAATCTTTTAATATTTAACTTATTTTTTTTATATGTTTAGTAAATTGTGAATTTTTTTTAAACACTGAATTAAAAAAAAATGGTCATAATTTAAAATTAAATTACATAGTCTATTTTTCTTAATAAATTTATTCAGAAAAATTCATAAACTGCTAATTTAACACTACCTTCGTTAAGACCATATTATATATAGGCCAATCTAATATATATGTATATTATGCATAAGCATATCAAATAGAAAACCTATTCATATAATAAAAAGTAAAAACAAATTAAGAATTAGAAATTAAAAATAAATTACGGCAAATCGCATTATAGTAGGCACAAGGGGATATTTATTTTACACCCCACCATACTAAATTGCCCTGACTTTTCATGGAACTGTATATTTCCTTGTAAATTTCTTGAAAGCTACACACATATCTTGAGGAAAAGCAACTAAGAGCAAGATGCCATTATTATAAGTTTTTTTTATCACATGCTCAATATTAAGAGATAAACAAAATGTTCATATCTAGACATAAAATATGGGATTTGCCCACTCAATAATGGAGGGTACTGGTGAAAGATTTTGGAGCTTGCATTTGTTTTACTAAACCATAGATAATGGACCATTTCCCAACTATGCATGGATACTAAAATCTGAGGTCCCATATAGGATATAAGTTAGTTTAACTATATATATTCATCACTGTCACAACCTTTGTTGAGTGAAAGATAGTTTCCTTACCCAGAAGAGACAATCTTAAAAATCTTTTCAGTTTCATTTTTTGTCCAAATATAAAAGTATCATATCCACCAAAAAGATTTGTATTGTACTTTATAGAAGTAAATTAATGATGAACAGGATTAATTATCATGTTTAGCTTTCTGAATTTAGATCCTTTCATGTTCAATAACTCGAACATAATATGTTATCTTTGTATAGTCTTGATTATTGATCTAAAAAAAATCAAACAGTTGATATTTATTATCTAATTCTAAATTTTAAATTTTAAATTTAAACTCTTAATAAAACTTAAACCATTAATTTCAAATCAAAATAAACAGATTGCAAATACGACCTATCAAATTCAATATAATCATAAAAAAGATCTCAATTCTAGGTTTGCTGTAAGCAGAGACGACTGAGTAACAAACACATGTTTTTGATTAGTAATTAACGCTGTAATATATGAGTTGCATCAAATCGTTATATAGTGGACGAGACACTAAAGATGCTTAATTGGGCGTTGATTATTAGGGTTCGCAAGAAAAAGTTTGCATTAGTTAAGCACGTTGTTTACGTTTGATTCCAACTTGGTTATAGAAAAATGAAGCTTCATCTTGTTTTTTCGTTTTCTTTTTCTTTTCTGCCCAACATTGCTCATTTTGTTTCTTCAGTGCTGCTTTTATCAATGGCCAATGGGCTTAGATCAGGATAATTAAGTACAATTTGCTTCATACAAATTTGAATTAAGAGTTAAAACAACTGCTGATTAGCAATACCATGTGCTATAAAACGTGGGTCATCGCTATGAGTTATCTTTTTCTCATATAATCTTATAATACAATATCTATCTTGAGAAAACAAAAGGAAAAAAAGTGGATCTTTAATGATTAATATATTTGATGGGTTATATATATTATAAATCTTAATAATATTTCTACGATAATAATAATAGAATTATTTTTACTTTTTCATATTCTAAATCTTGTCGAAATATTTTCTCTAATAGTTACTTGTTCATATATAATTTATTAAATATTATATATAAAAAAGTAGACTGTATATACGATACAATGTCAAAAGATTAGCTGCTAATCAAGTGGCAGGTGAAAATGACGATTAGCTGCAATTTTTATTTTATGAACTTCCACTAATTTGGATCCAAACTAAAGTTGGCAGAAAAAGAAACTGTAGGATTTATAATTAACGATATAATATAATTTAGAAAATGGAATTTAATAAATTTAGGCTCTGAATAATATTGTCTTCAAAACCATATCACAAATCAGCCACTAAAAATTAAACTCTTGTTATGTGGGCCTCATTTGCAGACCCGAGTAGCCTCATAGGCAGACGTTACTGTAATTGGGTCAAACTAATAACGTCCGATGCCCTAAACCAACTACATGGCCCAGTAAACTACGAACAATTACGCCTATCTTTTATTATTTCCACTTGCCCAGGCTTTTCTTTTTGCCGGCATTTCAAAACTTAAAATAAGTTGCACAATGTGAATAATAACTGTTAAATGCAACAAGAACTCAAGAGAAATGGTTTGGGAATAAATTGATTTATTCCTTGTAACAATGCAGCAAATAAATAGAGACGAACAGACGCACTGTAACAAACTACAGTTCGTATTCTAACTAGAAGTAAGAAACCAAACTTGACTACAAACTTGCATAAAACAACTACCAGACAATGCTAAAGACTAGGAGACCTATTTGACTAAGCCTTATCATTCCCTCCCTTGAACTAGACTGCATTTGCATCTAGTTAACTCCTAGAACATCACAAACTCCAATCTTCCTTCTAAGCTACCAAAATGACTCCAATTTCAATGGTTTAGTGAAGATGTCTGCTAACTGATGCCTTGTACCACAAAACTGAAGCTGCACAACTCCAACATTCATAAGCTCTCTTAAGAAATGGTAGCACACATCAATGTGCTTGCTCCTGCCATGCATCACTGGGTTCATTGTTGAGCTATTGTCACAAAAGATGACCTTACTTTCACTGCCCTTGTAGCCTATCTTCTTCAGCACCCTTTGCATCCATATCGCTTGACAACTACTTCCCGCAGCTGCTACAAATTCGACTTCCATCGTGCTCAACATTACTATCGGTTGCTTTCGAGAAGACCAAGCTACTGCAGCTCCACTTAGCATAAAAACATAACCTGAAGTACTTCTTCTATCTTCCACCGATCCAGCATAATCACTATCAGTAAAGCCAATCAATTCCCAATTTCCTTCCTCTTTGTAAAGAATGCCAAACTTTGATGTACCTTGCAAGTAACGTAGAATTCTCTTCGCCACCGAATGATGAACTTCTGTAGGTCTTGACATATACCTGCTCAGTAAGCTAACCGCATACATTATATCCGGCCTTGTAGCGGTCAAATACATCAAGCTTCCAATCAGCTGCTTGAAAAATGAACCATCCATCTCAACACCATTTTCATCTTTGGAGATTTTAAATCCTGGAACCATTGGATTCTCAACAGGATTGCTATGCTCCATTCCAAATCTTCTCAGCACTTCCATCACATACTTTATTTGACTAATGAATATACCACCATTAAATTGAATCATCTCAATACCAAGAAAATACCTCATCTTACCCAAGTCTGACATATCAAATTCCTTCATCATGGACTCTTTGAATTCAGACATCATTTTTCAATCATCTTCGATATAAATTAAATCATCAACATACAAGCTAATGATCAAATATCTACCTTGTTTAACTTTGGTAAACAAAGTCTGCTCACTATCCTCCTTTTCAAAGCCTTCCTTTCTGAAGTATGATTCAATTCGGCTGAACCATGCCCGCGGTGCCTACTTGAGTCCATATAAAGCTTTGTTAAGCTTATATACCTTCTGCTTCTCATTCTGTATTTCATAACCCCCTGGCTGCTCCACATACACATTCTCAGCTAACTTCCCATGAAGAAAGGCCTACTTCACGTCCAGCCGAAACACACACCAACCTCTTTGTGCAGCAAGTGCCAAAATCATTCGAACCGTGTCCATACGAGCTACAGGAGAGTAAACTTCCTCATAATCAACTCCATATTCCTCAGCATACCCTTTAGCGACTAAGCGAGCTTTGTATTTCTCTACTTCTCCAAGCTCATTCAACTTTGTTTTGTACACCCATTTGACTCCTATCTTTTTCGCTCCTTGCGGCAGCTTCATGAGATCCCATGTTCCATTCTTTTCAATTGATCTCATTTCTCCATCCATGGCTGCCCTCCATTTCTCCTCCTTTACTGCTTCATCAAATGAAGTAGGATAATAATGAACAGCATGAGCAAATAAAATTAAGTGAGTTTGTACCTCTTCCTCTTCATCGGAAAGACCTTCACCAGGGACATAGTCATTCATCCATCCTGGTGCTCTTCTGTTTCGGGGTTCTATCACTGGAGCAGCTGCATTTTCTTCTTCACTATCAGCTGCATTTTCTACTTCATCTTCATTGCCATCACTTGATTCCTCCCTCTTTTCACGTTGCTCATCTTCCCATTCCAAATCAAACATGTTATCTTCTTCTGAGCTCTTCTCCCAATTCCATTTCCCATCTTCTTCAAAGATGACATCCCGACTGATGATAATCCTCTTGGAGGTAGGATAATATAGTCGGTATGCCTTTTATTCTTCACTTACACTAAAAAAAACACAGCAGCGACTCTTATCTTCAAGCATTGTTCGTCGAGCATCTGATACATGAGCATGTACTGTATAACCAAAGACTCTCAAGTGCTAGACCGAAGGCTTCACCCCACACCAAGCTTCTTCTGGTGTCATTTCCTTCACCGATGATGTTGGACATCTGTTAAGAACATAAAATGCCTAGTTCACTGCCTCTGCCCAGAATTTTCTTGGGACATTCTTTTCAACCAGTAAGCTCCTCACCATATTCATCACGGTTCGATTCTTTCGCTCGGCGACTCCGTTTTGCTGCGGTGTATATGCAGCAGTTAATTGCCTCTTGATCCCATTCATCTCACAGTATTCCTTGAATTCATCTGATAATTCACCTCCGCGATCCATTCTTAGACATTAACCGGATAAACCCGTTTCTTTTTCAACAAGAGCTTTAAACAGTTTAAAGGTAGTGAATGCATCTGATTTGTAAGCAAGAAAATATACCCATGCCTTCCTACTATAATCATCAATGAAGCAAATGAAATACCTCTTGTTGCCCTCAGAAAACGGAGAAATCGGCCCGCAAATATCAACGTGAACCAACTCCAATTTTGCTGATGCCCTCCATGTACTTCTTCTTTGGATTATATCTCGATGCTGCTTCCCTTTCAAGCAATCTGTGCACACAGTTTCTCCTTCAGAGAAGCTTGGCAAGCCTCTCACCATGCCTTTTGTTTGCAAAGTCTTCAACCTTTTGTAGCTGAGATGACCGAATCTTTGGTGCTAGAGGTGAGCCACGTCTTCAGTGATTGCTTGGAAACACTCTTCCATGCTTTCCCTTTTAATTGATTGAGTGTCTGATAACAACACAAACATTCGATTTGCTGCCATGTTGGTTTGGAATACCAAGCCTTTCGTGCGATGATAAATTCGACACTCGTTTGACTGCATTAGTACCGCCAAGCCCCTTTCTTGTAGCTGCCCAACACTGAGAAGATTATTCTTCAAACCGGGCACAAAATACTCGTACAAGGTGATTCACTCATTTTACAGTCAATCGAACACTTCCTTTTCCAACAACATTCATGCTAGCAGAATTCCCCAATCTAACCATCTTATTGAACCCTTCTCCTAACTCACAGAAGAGTGAGGAATCACCACACATGTGATTGTTGCACCCAGAGTCAATATACCACGCAACATCTCAATTGCCTCCAAGCGTGTCAACATACGCCATTAGTACCATCTCTTGTTCATTCTCCAATCCTGCATAATTTGCTTGGCACTCGTACTGAAAGTGTCCAAGTTTATGACATTTGTAACACTCAACAGTTTCCTTACTCCACGGTTGGCGATCCCTACCTCTCTGCCTTGTCTCCGGCCTCCTCGGAAACTAGCTCTTCCTCGTCCTCTTCCACCATAGCTTTCTTCATGAGTGACTTTCAAAGCATACTCATCTTCTCCTCCCGCTTTGAACTTTTATTCATGAACAAGCAGGGAACTTTGCAAGGCATCCACAAATAGCTGATCTATGTCCTTGGCTTCCTCAATGGAACATACAATATAGTTCCACTTCTCGGTGAGAGTTTTCAGAATCTTCTCAACCATTTTGACATCATCCACATCTTCCCTATAATTCCTCATGTCGCTTGCAACTGTCATTACTCGACCAAAGTAATTAGTGATCGATTCACCCTGCTTCATTGCTAAGACCTCAAAATCCCAGCGTAGACGATTGAGCTGAGCTCTCTTCACTCGAGCATTGCCTTGACACTTCAACTTCATGGAATCCCAGAGCTGTTTAGAGGTCTCCTTTTGTGTGATTGTCTTCAGAATTGACTTGTCAAGCGACTGAAACAAGTAATTCTTAGCCTTCAAATCTTTCAGCTTCATGTCCTCCAGATTCTTTATCTGTGCTGTCGTCATCTCATCCATGTCCTTTGGCTCTGTGTAGCCTGATTCAACATCAACCCAATACTCCTTGGATCGAAGGAGATTCTCCATGACCATGCTCCAATGATCATAGTCGCCGTCGAACTTCGGAATGGAGGCTGCTGCAAAGGTTGCTTCTGAACCCATCTCTCTTCACTCCCGCAAGTGTTTTCCTACACTTTCAAATCTCTCAAGTCACTGCTCTGATACCAGATTGTTAAATGCAACAAGAACTCAAGAGAAATGGTCTGGGAATAAATTGATTTATTCCTTGTAACAATGCAACAAATAAATAGAGAGGAACAGACACACTGTAACAAACTACAGTTCATATTCTAACTAGAATTAAGGAACCAAACTTGCATAAAACAACTAACAGACAATGCCAAAGTCTAGGACACCTATTTGACTAAGCCTTATCAATAACTCTTTCTGAAACAGCTCATATACTATCCTAAAACTGGTATTTTATTGTGGTTTGATGAGTCTTTAAACAAGTCTAATATTTTTAATATTGGATTTAAACTCATCATACCTCTCATAAATGAAGATAAATAGACTCGTGCAAAGAAAGACAAATTAAAATAAAAAACCTATTTTATAATCAAAATTAACTAAGATAAATTTAATATAAGATCCTAAATGAATTTTTAATTAAATAAATTTATTTTCATTATTAAAAGGTCTTAATTTATTTCTGAATGTTAAAACTGCAATAGTTATAAAAAAAAAATTTATATAATTTTTTATTTGCCATTTACTTACATACATTTACTATTAAAGAAATATCAGACATTTTGCTATCAAAATGGAAAGATTACCAACTCATATAAATAAAATGAAAAGATGATTTAATTATTTATTGTAGCTGAAAAAACTATTAGAAAGGAAAAAGATAGCAAGCGAGAACAATAACCTAAAACAAAAGAATATAATTTTATTATAGTCTCCGACCTAAAAAAATAATTTCAATAACCTAAAACAACATTAAATTATGTTTTCATATTCTATTGGCATAAACATGAACCAAGATGTTTTAATCCCCTGATTAGAAGCTAATTATTATCAAACATTAACCAACTAACATACTTCAATTATACACAACTTGATTCATGTAATTAGGGCTTTTCACCATATAATTTTATTTTCTGCTCTCACAATTTCCTGAACGAATTTTCTAAAAAGGGTACATTAAGATTAAATTGAAAAGAAAAATATAGTTCTCTCGATAATTAATATTATATGCAACATAAACAAATCAATATATATATATATATATATATATATATATATATATATATATATATATATATAATTGTTGTACTTAATTTTCTTGTCTTGTACTATAAAGGGTCTCAAGCTGTTAGGCATCTGTAATTTGGATCTATTATTGTGATTCATCTCAATCGTCACATGAGATTTTAAATCTTAATTCTTTCTTGGTTGTTCTACATATACTAAATAATAATTGTACCAGTTAGAGTCTTTCTTTTGTCACACAGTTGATATATATGGCCTATTATCTACTGTTTAAAATGTGTATTATTAAAACAGAGTTAGATGTCTGTAGGGAATTAAACTAATTAAAGTCCATAAGATGACTTCAGAATTACAAATAAAATAACAACAATTCAAAGTAAGAAACTTTTGACACTGAATAAGATCAAAAATGGTGATGCGAATATATTCAATTGTAGATGATTTTATAATATTTTATTGATAACATTACTGATTAGAATTACAAACGAGCGTATGCAGACTTTGCATGAATTCCTTCAGTTTAGCATGACATCAAATGTAACCCTCCCTGTATCTTTAATGAACTTAATTAATAAAAAGAAAATACAGGGATTAAAGAACTTCAATTATTGTGAAAATAACTTAATTATCTTTTTTTTTTAATATACTCAAAATTATTATAAATTTTTATTTCACTCCACGAATACTTTTGGTCAAGCATAAAATTGGGAAAGATAGCCATTAGTGCTCTATTAGTTTCTTAAAATGACAATTAAAGTAAAGAAATTTTAAATACATTTTTTTTTTTGAAATGGGTTGAGTAGTTATATTATGTAAAGTAATGTTGCTTTCATTATTCTTAAATAAATAAATAAAAGTTCTTCATATTCGAAAGCAAGAACTTAAATCTAAGTGCTCAAGTGGGCAACCTGCATATCGGATTGGCCATGAAAACTGAAAAGCATTTATTTCAGAATTTGAAGGATTGCTCTCTCGTGCCTGACTCCAGTAAAAAAGAAAAATATATTGTTCAAAAAAGTAAAAAAGAAGAATATAAATAAACCCATATCTCAATGACCCCCAACACAAAATGATCTGCTTAATCTTTAAAGAACTCTTGTTTGATTTCCAAGAAGTTGTAGGAGAGATCTAAAAAGAAAAGAAAAAAAAAATTAAAGAATTAGTTTCATTATAATTCTTTTTCCCATCACAGATAAATTTTCTTGACCATCAAACACAACAGGAAGCAAATCCCTATAAAGAAACGGACCATATATATATATGTTTCCATTTTCATTTTATGTTTTAATATTTTATTTTCTTACATTTCTTTCAGAATAAACAACAAAAAGAGAAGGAGAAGGAGAAGAAATAAAAGGAAATAGACAGAAGATGAAAAAAAGTAGAAGACTTCTACATGAAAACAGATCGAGGGCGGGCGGATCCAGGCACGGAAGGATAGAAATTAAAACCCAAAACAGGAACAGCAAGACTAGCCTCCATTACTAGTCTTTGCTGATAAACCTCTATGGTAGCTCCAGCTTCAACCACATCCTTAATCAAATTACGATAATATTCCTTAAGCTTCCTTAACATGCAAGAATACTGCAATTTTAGCCACTTTAGCCTCACCTTTCTTAGCACTCTTATTAAAAAGGATCCCCGGCGAGGCTTCTTCCCACCCAGGCGTAACGTGGGGAGCTTACGCCTGCGTAGCCAAATTTTGCGGCGAGTCGGCCACCGGAAGGTGGTGGTGAGATGGGTCTGGCAAGGAGTTTCATCAGCTAGAGCCATGTGATAGTATGGGGAGAGAGAGATATGAGGAGAAATATATAATATTTATAAAAGAGAAGAAATATTTGGTATTAGAAATGAAAGTGGACTAGATGGAGACAAAGGCATCTTTTGGTATTTGGGTATTGATTATTGAAGAATTTGTATTGATATGAGGTCCACATGGGTGGGTTTTAATTTCTGCTTCTTACCCATTGAATTTAATTAACATCAAAGACAAATGAGATGGAGTATTTGCTACTACTGTTTATGATAGTGCTTTAGCAACAAACAATTGCATCATATTTTGCATGTCCATTTTATAATCTTTATTTGGGACAAAAGTTTATATTTTTTTAATGGGTTTTTGTAACTAACTTCTCTTCATTTTCCCCCCCGGATCAGTTATTGCTGCTACTAGTGAGTGCTTACATATGTTTATGATGTAATGGTTAAAAAAATATTCAGTGATATTATGTTAGAGTTATTCTAGTTTTATCAAATTTATTTAACATAAATACTTTAATAATTTTAATCGATTTATTAGATTAATCAAAATTAATTAACATATTTCATATTATATAATACAAAATATCCAACGATCTTCATATAATATCTCATTTGTAATCTAAAATCATTTGTTTGTAAGTAGATGAAAAATAGATAAATCTTAATTTTATTGATGTTTGATATATACAATTAATTTTTCATTAAACTATAGTTAAAAAAGTAATTTGAGTGAAGGATGAAAAATATTATTAAAGAAAAAAAGAACAAGAATGAAAATGAATAATGGGACAAACCTCGAAAATAATTCTATAAATTATACATGCATGACAGCTTTTGAAATGTTTTCTTTTTTTAAAATTTATTTTATTGGGTACTAATATATTCACTTTCATGAATAAAATTATCTTGTTTTTCTTTTTCTTCACGTGAGAATTGTATAAACTCTATTATTATGATAATAAAAATTAAAAATAGTAAAAAGGCATATTTCGTGCTTATAATTGTTTGATGTAAACAGTTACTCGCTGATAAATATATTTTCTAAAGATTAAATTTTAAAAATTAAGAAAATAAAAGTGTTTAGTATATTAAATTTTTAAGAAATAGAAATTGTATTATTACGGTAAATTTTAAAAGACAAAAATAGAACAAAATAAAACAAGAAAAGCCAGCAAAAATGCGGTGGTACTGTCATGCATAATTCAACATCTCACTCATACTTTTAGTAATCTCCCCTGAGATCCTCTTTGACTTATCGAATTAGTATTTATGGTGGTTTACTAGTGATACTATTGTAACGCTCGTCTCAATCTCTCCCAGAACTTTATTTATTTATATATTACTTATAGTATTCTAAGTTTGTATCTATATAAATTCAGGGCTAGAGATTAATTATTGTAGGGTCAAAGTCACTTATTTTTCTCGTTTTTTTTTTTGGTGTAATTCTTTCAAATTAAAAATTAATAATGATCTTTACTTGAAAAGGGTACTGAATCACCCTTGCAATTTTCTAATCGAGGATCGAATAATTTGCGCAGGCCATGACGAAATCAACAACAAGACATTCATAATATTCTGTGCATAAACCCATAATAAGGGTGATCACCATAACCTTATACTGTGCCTTAACAAGCAAGAACTCTCTATTTTTTAATATATTTTTCTCCCTCTTCACATATATATATATACACATATCTTTAAGATGCTATGCAGCTAATTAGCCATATAACCATTTTCATACTAATAGCTTGTAGTTTAGGAATCTGACATTCATTTTTGAGCTTATTTTATATTAATTCAGTAATTTCAGGTTTTCCTTTTGCTATAGAATTTGGTGTTTTGACGTCTGATTAAACTGCGTTTTCAAGAATAAAGTCTTAAAAGAGTATTAATGCAAAGTAGTATTTATGAAGGCTGGTCCTTCGTAATAGCAACAAAGACGTGCCAGCTTAATAGACGCATCTAATTCGAGGATGTAATGTCAAAACTTAATTGTGCCAAACTTTTATGTTATATAGTTTTTCTTCATTTATTTGGAGGTTTTTGATGTTCCATTATCCAAGGCAGCTACTTAATTTGGTGGCGCCATGCTGCTTTAATTTGCAAGTTTCTCGGTAGACATCCTACCTCTGATCACTCCGGGTTATAACCACTTCTAAAATAATTTATATTAAGTTTTACTTAAACTAATTTTAGTATTATATATATATATTTATTTTTAAATAATTATATATTAACTAAAATAATTAAATATATAGCAATTATTTAATTCTAAAATATTATATAATATAATATATTATATACATATATTATTTTTTATTTATTACAATATATAATATCGGATGTAAATAAAAATTAGCCTACAGGTCGTTGAAAACCATTTTCAAACCCAAATTCGTTGCATAGAACAGCCTTTTATATTTGTTATCTTTGGGAACAAAAGAAATTAAAAAAGGAAAAAAAGAAAAAAAGCTGAAGTTCGTGCCATATCCGTATTAATATTACATTTATATCTATCCATATGTCAGTGAAGGGATAATATGTGAGGCATCAAAATATATCTTTAATACATTTGTAGAAATATTATACTCAAAGTCAAGTGTATATTTATATTAATTTATGAGATTTAAGATTTTGTTGACATGTACATGTATATTATTTTTTATATATAAAATTTAAATTTATATGTAATTTTATAAATTTTTTCTATTAATATTTTGATTAATAAATTGCATTCATAATTAAGCATGGACTCTAATTCTAAAAAATAGTATATTTATTATACTCTAATATTATATTAACTAATAAATAATTTTCAAATCAGATCATGATACTAATTTTATCCCAAAAATAGCATATTAATTATATTTAAATATTATGTGAACTAATAAATAATTTTCTAGTCAGGACAATAATATTAATTCTATTCTAAAAATAATATATTAATTAATAAATTAATAATAATTCTAATTTTAGAAAATAGCATCTTAAGTTATATTTTAATATTACATTTAACAATAAATTAATTTTTTAATTATATACTAAGATTTTAACCCTTTCTTAATAATATAAATTATAAAATTAAGTGATATAATACTAAAATTAACTAATAAATTTTTTTAAATTTTTTATTATTATACTAATAAAATTTTAAAATTAAAAATATTTTAAAATAATTAGTTTGCATTTATTTTTTAAAATTTTATAAATTAATATTAAATATTAAAAAATTTATTAAATTATATTTATCAACTCAATTTTATAGTCAAAATAATAATAACGGTCGTGTAACGCACGAATAAACGATTAGTTTAATTAAAATTGCAACCATATAAACGATTAACAGAATATTTTCTAAAAAGAAAAAGAAAAAGAAGAAGATATTGTTTCCGTTCAAGATTATTAGAATTTGAATTCAAATTTATTTAAATATTTTGAAACAAATCACATAAGTTAGAAATAAGAATAAATCATAATAAGAACAATAAATGAAAAAACGATAGTTTCTGAATTAATACCGAGTCAATGGATGGATTAAAAGTTTAGAAGTTTTAAACTCCTAACATTATGAAGAAATAAATCTAAGTAGAAACAGGAGTACAATGGATAAATGATGAAATATCTCTTGAATTTGTTTGTCAGAAATTTAATTTCAACTATTTTAATAGATAAATTCATAATTTTTATTTAATTTTAAAAAAGTTATAAATATTTCTATCGTACTCATTATTTAGATTAGTTAAATATAATAAAATATAAATAAATATTAAGAAATTTAAATCTAAATTTTTTAAATTTTGTATATTAAATTTTTTTATATTTTATCGAATAAAATTAAAATTAATAATTATTGTCTCTATTTCATTATCACTCTCGATTTTGCTAAACCGTCATTAACACTGTTGCTATCAATTTTATTAAATTAAATATATTTAATCTTTAAATATAAATTATAAATCTAATTATTAAAAGAGTTAAAATTAGACTTATTTAGCAATTAATTACAAGATTTGATCATTTGGTCCAAAAAGAATCCATTTATATAATGTTTGCGTAAAAAAGTTATGGAGAGTTTATGAGTGATTTTGTGATGACAATATGAAATGAATTCTAGATAAATAAATAAATCATCAATATCTCTTTCACTTTTCTAATTTCTAAATGTAGAGACAAACATTTTCTTTAATCTAGGTTCAATCTTGTTTTTAAGAGAAAATCAAAAGTATATGAGATTTAGGTTACGATATTTTATATTTATGATTTAATATTTATTTACACGGTGATGAAGTTGAAAGAATTTTATTTCTACAATTTTTAAATTTTCACGTTGTTTCCTATCAAAAACAGCTATTTTCTTCCAAAATCATTATTCTTATAAAACAAGAAATAAAAACATTAAATATGCCATAAAACAAAAGAATGATGTATTCAAATCCCAAAAAAACTTCATTACTGCTGCAAAATTAATACAAACACAGAAAATCAAAGAAGAAAACAGATTCTTTTAAAATAATTAATTTTTAATTTAATTTCAAATAATATCAATACTGAAATTTAGTTTCAAATATTCAAATCAAGCTAATATTCATAAATCAGTAATAATGCATAAGTCTTTTGAAATTTAGATAAAAGAAAAAAAATTCAAAATAAACATAAAAAATATAATAATTACAGTTTATTATATTTGAAAAAATAAATATATGTTTTATATTCTGCCAAAAAAAGCATGAAAACTATTATAAGAGTAGTATTATAATAAAATATTAAAAAATTCTATATCATACCAATTTAGTTTGATCTTTTATTTGATTTTAAAAAACTTATCAATCAGTGTATATTTTTAAAATTTTATAACACTACAATGTATATCAACAATATCTTTCTAATATCTTTTTAATATCGTTTAGTCAATCCAGTTGTTAAACTTAAATAAAAGAACTTTAATTAAAGAATAAATATATAGCAAAATATATATTTAAAATGTCCTATTAGTATATTTAATAGAAATATTGATCTATATTTTTCTTAAAAAAAAATTGTATATCATAAATATACTACAACAAAAAAAATCTTAATTTATGTATGGCAAGTATCTTTTAGTATTTTTATATATAATTAAAATAATTTTAAATTTTAAAAATAAAATAAAATGTATATTCCTAATAAAGAGCATAAAGTATATCAAGAGTGACTTTTTTGCATCAAGATATATATTAACAAATAATTTTTACATATTAAATTAAATTATAATATAAAAATATTTGAAAGATACAGTGAGAAGTATATTTTAAATATTATTATAGTATCTTTATATACAACTGAGTAATTATTTAAATATTATAATTTTAATTCAAATATTCATAAACATACAACTAAATGTATATTAACATATCCTATTGGTATAGTATTATAGATTTTTCTAAATTTTTTAAAATCATATATACTATTCTATTATGTAATATTTTTTAGATATACCAAAAGTATCTTTTAGATATATTGTTACAAAATATTAAAAAAGAATTACCTTAATATGACACCATATTAATAAACAGAGGAAAAAAGTATATTGAAAGTATCGTTTTGGTATATTAAAAGTGTCTTATAATAGATATAACTATAATAAAAGATTATTAGTAGAATTCTTTATTCATTATATATAAATGATCAGATTAATGAAACAACTAAGAATTTATTTATTTTTCTTATTCTTTTGTTCTATTAATTTAACTTGGTATAATAACAAAGAAAACTCTTTGGCTCATTGAGTCATTCCTCGTTTAATTACTTTCACTCATTTTTTAATTATTATTTTCACTCATTTTTTAATTTTTATCATCGATAAATTTAAGATTAGTGTTAGATCTGTAACTAAAAAAAAGTTAAACCGCAAATACTTTAACTTTCTAATATATTAAGAGTATACTTTTGTTATTTTTAAATATATATTATAATTTAGTAGATATTTGATATGATTTTATACAACTGAGTCACTTATATATTACAACTTTAATTAAAACATTTCTAAATATACAACTAAAAGTATATTAATAATATCTTGTTTGTATATTGTTATTGATTTTTTTTAAATCACATATATACTGTTATATTATGTGATATTTTTCAGATATATTAAAAGTATATTTTAGATATTTTATTATAAAAAATTAAAAAATAAATTTACTTTAATATAACATAATATTAATAAATAGAGGAAAAAATATATTAAAAGTATCATTTGGTATTTTAGAACTATCTTAACTAGTAGAATTCCTTATTCATTGTACATAAACGATACGACTAACGAAAAAGCTGAAAACTTCTTCATTTTCTTTGTTTCTTCATTCTATTAACTTTAGTTGGTATAATAAAAAAAAAAAAAAATCTCTATAGCCCAATTGACTCATTTTTTATTTAATTACTTCTTTCATTTTCTAATTTTCATCATTAGTAAATTTAAGATTAGTATTAGATTTATAATTAGACAAAGCAGGACTAGAAATATTTTAATTTTCTAGTATATTAAGAGCATAATTTTATTATCTTTAAATATATATATATATATATATATATACTGTAATTGTAACTTAAATCAAACATGCGTGTATTTGACCGTTAGATACAAATGTGCTAATATATCTTTCCTTACCACTAAAGCTTCAACATTTGACGACTCTATTTAGCAATTGTTTACATTCTATCAAATACTTGAAGTGCATTATCTTATTTCTTAATAAAAAAATACAAAATCCAAAAAAAATTATAAAGTTAATGGTAATGATTATAGTTGTAGGATCATCAAGCAACACAAAATAACGATACAAAATTGTCAAAACTTCAAAAATTAACATCAACACACTTATATAAGTGTTTTCCAATCATAATCATAACTTGACTGTGTAATTCAAATCACTAGACCAAGTTCAGTTAGTTTAGACTGTGAGACAAAGAATACATTTATATAATCTTTAACATATTACCTACAAGTGTTATCCACTCATCCTATACTCAATCTTCAAAAAGTCAAATTTTTACTCTATTTTCTTGCTAAAATAAAAATTAAAAAAAGTAAAAATTGAAAATGTGGAACAAAAATTCATTATAGTGATAAAAACTATAGAAAATGAGTGAATAAAAACCTTAATTGAAAGAAAATCCAATAAATATAAAGAATTTTTTTTTCTAAAATGCAGTTATTTTAAAATGGGTACTCCTTTAAATCTTATAAGATTCATTAATGAAAGACCCACTTTTATTGTGTGACGCTTGAAGAAAGAATCATCCAAGAAACATTAAAATCCTAAAATCACAGGAGTAAATAAGGAAAACAAAAAGAATCTCAAGATAAAGAAAACAGTAAAAAAATAGTCAAACAACTGTAAAAATATAAATAAATATAAACTACTAAAATTAACCGTAATGCGTGGAATTTATTCTATTTTTTAATGGATTTTTTGGGCCGGTGTTAATAAATATCCACAAAATTATAATTTATTTCAAATTATCAAGATATCTATAATGAATTAATATAATATTTTGAAGACAAAATAGTATAGTTCCACTAATTTATAATGTACTAAATATTAAGTAAATCAGTGTAGTAATAATTAATCGTAATCTGTAAAGTTTTAACTGGGAATTTAATTTTGCGTATAAATTTTTTAATCAAACTTCAATGAATATTAAGATTTAAATTGAAAATATAATAATTTATTGATTTTAAATTTATATCAAAATCAAACTGATGAATAGATTCATTGCATTGCAGGTACGAGAATACTTTTTTTATTATTTATAAATTGTAACAATTAGCATTCTCTCATACATGACAGGTGAGTCTTTTTCTTTTTTGGTAGTAAGAGACCGTTTAGAACAGTTTTTATGATACCTATTTTATTTTTTAATTAGATTTAAAAAATAAATAAACTAACACTTTTCATAAAATTAATCTAAAAAAAGTAAAATTTATTAAATTAAAAAATTGAACTTTTTTAAACGATTTCAAAATAAACAACCTCCTTTTTTTATTAAACAATTATAATTATATTTGATTTTTATACTGTTAGCTTCCTGATATTTTATGTAATATATCAATTGCTGCCTATGTTTTATCTTTTCACTAATTTTTTTTTCATTTTAAAAGTTAATACAATTAAAAAATTAAAAGGTATAATTTAATTTTTAAATTTTTTTATAAATTTATAATACTAGTGTAATAGTAGTAATAATAAAAATAATATCTATTTTATTTTGATAGTTTAAAGTTCAATTATATGAATTCTTAACTTGATAAATATAAGTACTTTTAAAATATTTTTAAAGTTTACTAGAATTTAAATATGCTAGATGTTATAGCAAGTAAAAGAATATTACTTAATTATATTTGTGCAGTACTAGAATTGATTTTTTTTAAAACGAGAATTTTATTTTAATTTGATTAAAAATATTTTAAAAGAGTCAATAATTAGTCTTATTAAAAATCAATGAGATTTTAGTGTAATAAATAAATTTAAAAAGAGAAATATATATATATATATATATATATATATATATATATATATATATATATATATATATTTAAGACTTAAATTTTTTGATATGTGTGCTTAATTTTGAACATATAAAATTTTTATTTTGACATGTGTGTTTACTTATTTTGAAATGACTTGATGTGTGATTTTGTAGGTTTTTAATTAATTTATTAATTAATACATTATATTTCTAATTAAATACAAACTCTACTCCTAAAAATAAAATATTAATCATATCTTAATATTATATTAACTAATAAATAAATTTCTAATTAAATAATAATATTAA
Organism: Ricinus communis; assembly: GCF_019578655.1. NCBI lineage: Eukaryota > Viridiplantae > Streptophyta > Magnoliopsida > Malpighiales > Euphorbiaceae > Ricinus > Ricinus communis. The sequence continues at coordinate 6,907,912 of NC_063263.1, read as the reverse complement.
GTCTACTAAGAAATAGCATATTAATTACATTTTATATTATATTAATTACTAAATTATTTTTTTAATTAGATGATAATTATAATTTAAAAAAATAATATTTTATATATTATATTCAATTGTTAATTCAAAAATAGTAATATTAATATAATATTAAAATTAATTAATAAATATTTTTAAAATTATTTTTATATTATTATATATTAATAAAATTTTAAAAAATTAAAAAAATATTTAAAAATAGTTAAATTTTTATTATTTTTAAAATATAATTAATTAATATTAAATATTAATTTTTTATAAAATTATATTTGTCAACTTAATTTTATAATAAAAATAATAATGATGGTAACGGAAACGTTGTCAAATGACTTAGTTGATTCAAAACGACAGATCGTTCTTCTTGCTAAAGGTAAAAAGTTGATTGCTCGTATCGTTACCCTTCCATTCTCTCCCTTGGCTATTTACACGCTCCTAATTAGATCCGTGAGACCTAATCCTCTCTGACGAACTAAATATCTCCGTGAAGATGGACACAGACGTAACCATGGTTCCCGCCGGCGAGGCTAGCTCTAGCGCCGCCGGACCTTCATCTTCCACAAAGAAGCCTAAGCGATTCGAAATAAAAAAGTGGAATGCTGTCGCTCTTTGGGCCTGGGGTTTGTTTCTTACTTCTCTAAAATCCTAACCCTGATTTTTTCTAAAATTTCTTATATAAATAATCGTTTTTTTTTTGTTCTTTTTTTAATTCGAGTGTATTTTTATTGTTGTTTACAGATATTGTTGTGGATAACTGCGCAATTTGTAGAAACCACATCATGGATCTCTGTAAGTTTTATTTTCGATTTTTCACCCCTCTCTCTTGGTTTTTGGAATAGTTATGATTTGATTGTGTTTTTGGTTTGGTGTATGGTGTGCTTAGGTATTGAGTGCCAAGCGAATCAAGCAAGTGCTACAAGCGAGGAGTGCACTGTTGCCTGGGGTATGATTTAAGATCCTAACCCTAGGTTATTGATTTTAGGGGTTTTCTCTTTAGGTTGCTTTCTAATCAATGTCTTTGAATCCAGACTTCTGAGTCTTGATTTTGTGTCGGATGTTGAATTCGTTACCATTCCTAAACATTTTATCTGTCCAATTTTGTTCATTGCGTAATTGCGGCACTCTTTTTGCATTACTTGGACTGTGCTTATATGCTGTTGATGAATTATTGGTATGTCATTACGCCATTAACAAGAATGCGCCATTCAGTGTGAATTGTCCCAGATGTAGTCGATATCTTGTTCTTTTCTTTTTATTTTTCTAGCTGCCTCGCCCATCTTTGTTTTTATTCTCTTGTCTTATTGTCTGGTTGAAGAAATCGTGTGAGGATTATACTTGGGTCGTAATCTTGTTCTTGGACATAGTTCATCAACTAAATTCTTGTGAATCAGAGTGTTGTAGATAAAAACTAAACTCAAAAGGTAAAATCTAATTATTTCTAAATGGTAGCTGGGAATTTTTTTGTGCATGAGCAGTAGATTTAGGTTCAGTATTGAGTATTGAGACAGAGCTAAATAGATTTTGATGTCTGATTGTAAATATGATCAATCTCATGGTGGGGGTCAATGTCAGTTTTTTTTTAGATGGTTAGTCAGGAGAACTTCAGAGCTTGCATTTCTTCTCCTCACATCTAAGTTACTCAGAGAGCACAGCACATATGTAAGAGCAAGTGTCCTATTATAGCCTTTGAATATGAACGAGAATGATGGGGATCATAGTTGTTGACTTTTGCTAATTCTAGCTGTCTAACATGGAGTAGATATGGTAGATGTGCTTTGGTTGACAATCTTAATGTTGATAGTCAATGACTGGGTGCATGTTTTTATTTGTCTCTCTTGGTTCTAAAGTCTATATTAGTTTCAGATTGTGATAGTGTGTTTGTAATCACTGCTTGGGATGCTTGTTTACTTGCATCTTTTGTCTGATTTTTCGGATTTTACTCGTCGATATTGGCATGATGAAAAGTTTGATCTCTTAATATCTTCTCAATGTCAGATCTAGCTTTCTCACTTGTCTAAAATTTCCAAGTTTGACAAAAGAATGTTAGCTCCATCTAGTTTATTTGATTATTGGATTTAAGCTTGATGAAGTTTCCTATATACAGATTGCCGATGAACATTTTACTTCATCTTTTAGGTTAGATGTTTTCTTCTTTTGTTTAATGAACTTGGTATCTGCTTGCACAGGTGTATGCAACCATGCTTTCCACTTCCACTGCATCAGTCGATGGCTCAAAACCCGCCAAGTGTGCCCTCTTGGTATGCTTTCACAAATACATTATCTATACTTGGGAATGTGGTATTACATGATGACAAATTCCTCAACTGTTAAATGCCGTTTTTGTTATTGCAGATAATAGTGAGTGGGAATTCCAAAAGTATGGCCACTAGATTCTTTGGCAACAAGCAGGGCATATGGGTCAAACTTTTGAAGTTTTGCCTAAATCAACACCTGGGAGTAAAAAATGCCAGAAAGACGAGATGTGTGGCCAGTAACTCTATTGTAATAGATCTTTATATCTAGCGTTTTGGATGACCAACATGGTTTTTGTTTCTGAAATTTCCTGGCAGTCTCTGGACCCAAGTTCTGGGGTCAGATGTGCAGTTTCCTTATGCACAGTATTCCATTTTATGATATTGTTATGACCTATTTTTGTGGGTGCTTTAGCTCAGAATGGAGTTCTAATCTCTATTGACGCCGAGGTCAATTGTTAAAATGCATATTTACTGATTATTTGCTATTGTCTCTGCTTGTTTGGGTTCATCAAGTATACTGGTTTCATTGTTTTAATTGATATGCTATTTTTAAAATTTGACAAAGGCAGATGCAATGTAACATAAGTATTCCCAGGTTTCGATGCAGTAAATATTACTTCTATAACCACTGATCTATTGGCATCAATAAAAAGTTCACAAGATTTTTGAGTGTGTTTGCATGGAGGGGAAAGTGCCTGTTGTTTATAGCTGTAGATTCTAATTGCAAATTGTTGCAAGTCGTGGAGGCCTAAGAGTCGCCTAGTGCATGCAAATTCTTCGTTGGAGAATCTAGATCATCTTTAGCTGCTTTTGCTCGTATCTGGCCTACTATGTGTGTGCTAATAGTTATGAATCTGATATGTTGGTTGGGCGTCATGGGTGTTAATCCTGGAACATATGGAATCGACTGGTTATTTATCTGTTAGAAATTGCTTTTGCTTGTGTCTGGCCCTAGAATAACGTGTCCACGAATAGTTATGAATCCTGATATAATGGGCTTCATGAGTGTTAATCCTGAAACATATGGAGCGGAATGGTGTTTACTTACTGAAAATTACAAAAAAGCAAATTCGTCTGTACAAATAGAAACTTTGTTGAAAAAAATAAAAGAAAAACAATAACGTCGCCTGAGAGATTCGAACTCTCGCGGGGAAACCCCATGTACTTAGCAGGCACACGCCTTAACCACTCGGCCAAAGCGACTTCAATGTTCAATTGAACAGCTGATATTAAATGAATGGAATATATTTAATTTAATGTCCAGTTTTTTCATCACTTCTGAGTCGCATCTGTTTGCATTTCCGTTGGACGTAGCTGCCACATATATGGTAAAGGGAATAGGGAAATACATCTTCTGGATGGACACTAAAGGCGAGGCCTCTCATATCCCAAATTTATCAAACAGGGGCCCTTACTAGAACTCTACTTAGCTATGAGAATTTCCATTACAGTATGTATGAACAAAGATACATATTTTTATTTCATTCCAATGCAAGTAACTGGAGTCTCTCCTGTACTGATCAAATAATTGTTAATGTCAAATAATTGTTAATGAACTAAACCACGATCAAATAATTGTTAATGTCTACAACAGGTCTGTCCACATATTGCAGTCTTGCATAAATTAACAGAAACACAATTTGGTGAGTACCCAAATTAAAGTTTCCATATTTAATGCCTGATTTCCTTTCTATTTTGAGACAATACGACAACCCCCAATCTGCATCTCAAATAGAAGCCTTGGATTCTCCTTGACCCTGTTGCCAGTTAACAGCAATAGGACTTCTAACAATATGGGTTCCATCACTCCACTCAATTGACCCATAACTTTGTGAGCTGATGCTAAGCCAACCCAAGCTGACAGAACTAGAGAATGTAATCTCGTAGGATAAGCTTTGATTCTCTGCACTGAACACAAGCTTACTGGGCGAGATCTTGATGTCTACATTCTCAGGAGCATTCACCTTAACCTCATAAACAGCATCAGTAGAACTACCAACATTCTTCACCACCCTTTTATAGGTAACCACATCAGAGTTAGGCTTCAGAACAACAGCAAATGATGGATAGTTAAGATTGCCTGGACTGCCCAGCTTCTTATCACATATATCAGAACTTGCAGCCTCCCTAACAAAAACTGCAATTCGCTTTGAATCATACCCAATTGAGCAAAGAAATGAGACGTAGTCACTAGTTTTCATATCATACACTAGTCCAGGGTCAACAGCACTATTGGGATCCACATGACCAGCACCATGAACAAAGGGTGTTGACTCTTTGCCACTGGCAAGATCAAGGATGTTCTTTCCAGAATTATCTAAGTTATAAGCAGTGGTTACTAAAGCAGATTTTATAGCAGCAGGTGACCAATCTGGATATGCCTTTCTAAGTAGAGCTGCAATTCCACTAACATGAGGACAAGACATTGAGGTACCTGATATTATGTTAAACTGGACTCTTCTAGGATCAATATCCAAATCTGTTGGTGCAGAAGCCCCCGTCCACCCAGCCAAGATATTTACTCCAGGTGCTATAACATCAGGCTTCAGAATCTCTGGTGTCAAATGATTTGGACCGCGGCTAGAAAATGCTGCAACTCGAGGAGCTGATGGTGAATTATCAATTACCGTTCCGTGGAAAACAATTGTTGCAGTAGGATATTGACCCAATCTGATATATTCTCTAATCTTATTACCAGCAATTTCACCTACCATAGTAGCTGGTATGAGATGAGAATCAGCAATAAGCTCCTCACCACTATCTGCCGTGTTTGCCAATATCATTCCAAGCCCTCCTGCAAGCTTCACAGCACTTCCTTTCTCTACTCTTGCATTCATTCCTCGATCACATACCACAATTTTTCCTTGAACTTTTGATGGACTTAAACCACCCACAAAACAATACCTACCACCAACATCAGCAGCATATACTAAAGGAAGCTTAAAATCCACTAGGGGATCACCTGAATATAGTGACACCCCGCCATAGATACTCCCATCACCAAGCACAACATCAGCTGGAAACTCTCTATCAATTGTAGAAGCACCAACAGTAAGAATCCAAGGCGCAATATTAACAGCAGTATAAGGACCTGGACCAGAATTACCAGCAGAGCAAGATACAACGATTCCATGTTGTGTTGCTCCAAAAGCACCAATAGCAATTGAATCATGGTCATATTGAGGAGCATAACCAGTAGCACCAACAGATAAAGAGATGACATGAACACCATCTTCAATTGCTTGATCCATAGCAGCAAGAATGTCAGAATCAAAACAACCCATGCTCCAACAAATCTTATAAGCAGCAACTCTAGCCTTTGATGCCATACCACGAGCTTCACCTTGTGCATAATGGTAAAAGCTCGCGTTATGGACTAAAGAACCAGCTGCCGTCGATGCTGTATGAGTTCCATGACCTTCAGTATCTCTCGGAGAAGCTTTATCTCTTGATCCATCAATTCCTTTCCCTTGATAAGCAACAAGACCCTTATAGAAAGCTCTAGCACCAATAAGTTTCTTATTACAAGAACCAACAGGAAAGTCAACAGATGTCTCACAGACACCTTTCCAATGATCAGGGATAGAAGACAAGCCAGAATCAGAAAAACTAGGATGTTCAGGCCATATACCAGTATCAAGAACACCAATAATAACATCCTCACCATAAGCACCATTAGGCCAAAGACCAGAAACGGAAGAAAGGTCTAAGAAATGAGGTGTGCGTGTTGTGTGGAGGTGGCGAATCTGATCAGGGATGACAGAGATGACGCCTGGAACACGGCGTAGTATGGATGCTTGATAAGAAGTGAGGTGGGCAGAGAAACCATTGACGGCATGGTTATAGGTGTAGAGGATCTTGGCTGGGTGGTGCGGAGAAGCCGGAGGGAGAGAATTGATGATGGAGGCGTACCAGTCATGGTGAGAGGTGAAAAGGGTCGGCTTGTGTGGTTTTGAGATATGGACTATGAAGGTTTTTGGGTTGTTTGATAATGGCGAAGAGAAGGAAAGATGGGTAAGAGAAAGGAAGAGGAGAAGGTGAAGGAGAAGGAGAAGGAAAGAGACAGAGGTATTGGCCATTGAGGTTCTTTCTTTGTTTCCTGAGAAAATGGAGTCTCTTTTGGAGTTTGGGATCTGAAATAAAAATCTTTATTATTGGGTTGGGATATAATAAAGTCAGTAGAAGTGATAGCTGGGCGGTTTCTAGAGACCCTATTGGTCCACGTCATCATAACTCAAATTTTGCTTTTCGTTATTTGTTTTAAAAGTTCTACCTCTTTTCTTCTTTATTATGTTCATAAAAGATTTTAAAAGTAATTATATAATTTCTATTTTTTCTTTGAAGGACAATTAAAAATAAGGTAGCAAGAGTCACGCAGATATTTCTTCCTTTTCTGGAAAAGCGAATTATATTCAACCTTCATTTAATAATGTATTTAGAATATTTTATATTTAGCGAAAAACAAAGTGATAGTATATATGTAAATTTTATAATTATTTAATGTTATATATCATTCATTTAATTATAGAATATAATATCTTACAAACACAAGCATTAATGCCTTGCACGTTGTTTTTGAATGTCAAATGTCAAGATTTCTTATATGACTTTGGATTTTAAGGGTCCTGCAAAGAAATCTTGCTTACTCTATTGTTATCTTGATTTCTGATATGCTTAGTAATGGAAGCTGTTATTATTGATATTTATTTATTAAAGTTTTAGTAGGCTGTCCTGTTCTTGAATTAGAGGGGAAAAGATTGATGGTTAGGCTTTTTGTGCATTTGGTCTCATCTGTGATGCCCCATTAGTGGGAATCATTTATTTTTATTTTGTTTGATTCACAAAATGACAACAGACGTGCTTTCCCTCTTGTTTTTCTGTATACTAAATGATAAATAATTAATTCACATAATTGGTCAATTTCTTAATGATATGACAATCACTTAAAACGATTTTTCTTTTGGTACATTAATTTTCTAAAAGGGAAAAAGGCTCATAACATGTTTAATTACTTACCATTTATACTAAAAAAATATTGTGAAAAATAGACCCAACAAAGTGAAAACAAAAAGACAAGAACTCTAAAACTTATTTTAAATTAAAAAAGACAATTATGATTTCATGTATACGCTCTAAGCTTATTTTCTTATAACAGCAGTCGTCGAACTCTGAAATTATGATGGGCCGAGTGTTGAAAGCTATAAGCAAAAGGCATGGCCGAGAAGACGATCATACCTGGAATACAGGTCTTGTACATTGAACAAGACAAACAAAGAAGATAGAAGAAATAAAAGCATGGTGGCTATGAAAACCCTTTAAAGATTTTTTATGAGAAATTTGTAACGTGAAAGCAAGATGTAAATCATAAATCGAAAGATATGGAAAGAAAATTTGTCTCTATTTACTATTAAAATTAGACTAAATAAAATCACAGATCGAGAAAAGGAAAGAAAAAGAAAAAAAATACAAGCAAATGCAAGATTATAAACAGCATGACTTACAACAGTTGTTTGAGCAACTACAGCAAAGATTCATCTTCGGACAATTACAGAGGGATGAACTGAAACAGCAGTGACTGAGTCGCGGACATGAAAGTCCTGTACATTTGCAACAATGTTGACAGGCCGGTTTTTCTGTGCAGCTGCATAAGTTCAGCTGGGAGTTACTCAGTGGACAGCAGGCACAGCATTTTGCCATTTTTAAATGAGGTTGGCAACCACTGAAGCCGCAAATCCATGGGGCACTGAAAAGTATTTTTATTTCACCTAGTTAGCATCATATCGAACTTTTCCCTTGTAATTTGTTACTGACTTTTGCTGATCATGTCTTTTGATTTGTTACAGAAAAGAAATATCACGCACTTAAAGTTGAAAGAAGTATTTTGTACTTTCCCCTTGAAATTTAAACAAGAACGACTTTTATTTAAGTATCAAGGTCAACAATGAGCAAGTGTTTCCATGATTGAACAAGAATTCAGTTGCAGGTGAGATTTTTTAAGTCTAGTATGATGGTCTATGCATCTTTCACTATTCCAGATAAATTCGTGTTTCTACAAATGATAAATGGGACACCTTAAGTTACTTGGTACGGAGTCAATATTATTGATTTGGTTCTTTGCTAATTGATTAAGATGGTAAGATGTCAAGCAAATAAGTTATGCAGCAAAAGGCCAAATATCATTTTGTGTCCCCTACAGCCAGAGTTATTTGAATCCAGCAGGAACATAGAACAATTATGCAGGTGCAGCTTTTATTTAATTGCACAAATGGCTGTTTTGCAGTTCTGTAGCCATAAGAGTGTCATCTTCTAACTAGTCCAGTATAAATGGGTGGGTTTTAATGTGTATAGATGCTATTAAACCATGAAAGAGGAGGTAATTTAGAGAATAGACCAGAGAAAAAAAGCAGTAAAACAAGCGAAAAAAGAAGTACCAGAACCTCTTCCAGCAGAGATGGGATTTATGAGTCTCCTCATTCCTGCTTCAAAGAAAAGTATTGCACAATTTTAGTGAATTAATCACAAAGATTTATACTGATGATATAGCTTAGGAGAGGTTGGTGAACAAATACATTGACACAAGAGGATCGGATTTAGCCCCTATAATAAAGTCATTGAGCCTGCAGTCAATTGAATGTTAAAGGTCAGACAGGAATGTACAAACGCTTGTCTGGAAAATGTATGACACAAGCATATATGGTGGTCTGGCCAACTTAGTGCTATGGAAAGAGAAGCAATAAAGAAATCATACTCTTTGCAACTTCTGGAAGCAGGTTCAAGGTCTTCCACAGATTTTAATTCTTCCTGCTCACAACAAAATTAATATTAGTACATCATCTACTTATTCTATCAGTACACCAATCCACAAATCAGGGCAAATTATTCGTAACTGATAAATAAACAGAAGAAGGAATTTAAACATCATTAATTTTCTTATCTCCTCAATATCCCACTTAAAAAGGTGCTGATAAATAAACAGGGGATTAAACAATGAAAGAGGCTAACTCTGAACCAAGACCATTCCATCCACACCATCAAGTCAACAATATTGCATAGCTTAATACAGGATCATGGGCAGACAAGGACTTACGCTGGATGCATGGTGCACAGATTAGATAATGTGAAATAATGACCAACAGAAAAGAAGAAAAAGAACAGACAATGCACCTTGTTCTGTGTTAAACATGCATTTGGTAAGTTCGGACGATACTAAAATGTACAATGTCATTGATGTTTGGCATATATAATTTGCAGAGAGTGAAAAATAAGAAACTCTTTTTTAGCATTTGAATCACAGAATTGGAACATTATGAGTCATACATGTTAGAGATGCAAGAGCACCTAGGAGTGACGTAGTCAACATGATAATGATTCTAAGGTTTAGACCAATTAACATTGCTTGCATCTTAATAAGTCTCAATTGGATTTGAATCACTAAAATCTAGGCAAAATGGCGTCGATGGATCTAAAATAATCCACATTAAAGCAAATTGAATTATGTAATGAAGAGGGTTGTTGTTCTTCTAAGGTATTTAGCTGAACATTTCTATTTCATCCTCCGAATCAAATGGACAAAATCATCAACTTGAACTACTTTTCTCCAATTAACTCTTTTTTGTCAGAAAGGCATGAAATGCATAGAGGACAACACATGCACATACCAATGGCAATAGAAACATTAAACTAAATTGGGCATAAAAGTAAGCAATGGAATATCAAACTCATCAGATTTAATTGCAAAAACAAGAACTAAAAATAATTTGTAAGAAAAGATTCTGATTTTCTAGCAACAATGCATTGGAAACATAAACTTTCCATATGAAGAATCTTTCACAGAGTCGCGCAGAAATTGGAACTATCTTTATCAAGCATCTACACAGAGGAAAATCTTTCAGAGTGAAATAACTAAAAATAACCTGAAGCAAGCCAATCTCTCTTTCCAAGATTTGTACTTTAACCAACTGCCTTCTCTTCCCATACAAATCTAAAACGCCAGGCGGCGACTTTGGGCACACAGCAGAAAAAGAAGAGGAAGAAGAAGAACAAGAATTCGACAAAGCATCCATCTTTCTCCTAATCAAACAACAGCACCGCAACAAGAACAAGACCAAAGAAAAGTCAATTAAAAAGACAATGGTGCTGCTATGTTGTTAATATCAAAGATGAGTACGTGAACTGCATTGTTCGTAGTTTTGTACGTGTGGGAGAGAAAGGAGGATTAAATAAAGGGAGTGAAGTACTAATAAAGAAGAGTAAAAATTTTATATATTGGGTTGTCTTTTATGTGAAAAACTGGAACGTGGGTTTGACAGAGGTTTATAAAAGTGCGATGATACTGCCATTGTTGCAGACCGCACGTGACTGACAATTAGCGCACAGAGGAAAGTGGAAATGGGTTTCTGTTTTAAGTTTAGTTTGTTTGGTTGGTTGGCTTGGACTTTGGAGTTTGGAATTTTTAGCCCCAACAGTGTTTCTTGGTACCATGTGTGGACCTTTGTGCATTTTTAGCAAACTTGGGGAAGACAGAACCTTCAAAATTTAGACTGTTATGCATTTTTGAATCTATTGCAACGACAAAGAGAAGAAGAAGAAGAAGAAGAAGAAGAAGAAAAATTGTATTAAATTAGTTTGGATGTTAAACATAATGTTGATGCAATTGAATTTCGCAAAATGAATATTCAATTTCGTCTAAAACTTGAAAATAAAACTATTATTCTGTATATTGAATGATTGGGTGTATGTAGTTTTTTCATTACTGAAAAGTAATGAAATATTTAAACCTAAAAATATTATATTTTAGCTCCATAGTATATAATATTTCAAATGAACTGTTTTGAACTCCAATAAACCTAACGCTGATAACCTTTTTATGGATTAGAGTATTGTTTATTTTAGAAGTGTGTTTCACTTAAAGGCTTTTAACTTAAAGAGTTGTTTTAAGTGAATGATTTTTACAAAGTTTATAAGCTTATGAATGATTTCTAAACATATTTTATTTTATAAAATTTTTGTAAATATTAATATACTTTTATTAATTTCTATTAATTTTTATGAATTATCACTCTTTATTATTAAATAATTGCCATGCTTTTTTCTTTCACTCTTTTCTATTTTACTTTTAATAATTGTTTGTGCATTGTCTATAATTATATATGTAATTAATATACTTCATTTTTTATTGTTTTATCAAATCTAAATCCAATTAAACTTTTAATTCATAACACAAATATTATTTTTTTTTAAATGACCATAGCACAACTTATATCTAATCAAATTATAAAGCTTACGTCATACTTATTATGTTTTACACACTGCCTAGTAAACAAAATATGAGAATCAACAATCAGTTCTTATCAATAAAAATCAATTATCCAAATGGTATTCTTAATAAGCCTATGGGGGCATTTTTCCTCAAAACAAACTTTCAAGGGATTACTATTATACTATTCACTTGAGATTTTTATTTTTAAATCTATAAAATTCTTAAATTCAACTAATCAAATACAACCTTAATTAATCTGAAAGCGGAATGAAGAAGTCCTTACCCAAAAAGAAAAAAAAAAAAAGAAAAGGAATTTAGCTGCTGAGAAGTGAAAAAACTTTGTTTTTATGCTCATCGGTTGAGTCATAATTTATTATTTATACAGTTTAAGAAAATAACAAAATGAAGTGCTGAAATATCATAATAGAATTCGAAAGGGGCAGGGGAGTGAATAACAATGAGGAGGAAGGAGAAAATGGTAAAAAGAAAAAACAAAAACAAACAGCGGGACTCAAGCTCTTCCCCCGATGAATGCAAAGGACAAAGGACGGAAACAATACAAGCGACGGATGCGCTTGTAAGTTAGATCAACCACGTGTCAAATCCTGGGAGTTTAGCAGCTCCCCTCAGGCAACCAAACCTGATATCTTTTAGTGTTTTAAGAATGCAACCGTGCTTCAACTGTAAAAAATCTCGGCATAAATCGGTTCAATTGATTTAAAATCGGTCAAACAGACCGATTCAACTATCAAATCTAGTCAAACCAGCTGGTTAAAATTTTAAATTTCAAAAATTCTAATTAATTTAAATTAACTCTTTTTTAATCGATTAACTGTTAATTCCTCAACTGTATTATTTAAACAGGTGAGTTTGATCCCGTTTCTAGAAAACCACTTTTTCATAGGAGATTAATGCGGTAATATGCACTCACTCTAAGTAAAGAATTTATGTTAATGAATCAAATATTTTGTGAGCAATTCTGAGTTCGGTTTGATGATAAATTTATTTATTTAATTAATTGAACTAAACTCGATTTCGGTTTTGAATTCAATAATTTTATTGAATCAAATTTAAACTTGACAGAGTTTCATTCGTTAACTCGCAACCCTGCTTGTTCATTGGTTTGCAATTAGGCTCATGAAATTAAGCTCGAGCTTAGTTTATTATAAAAAAATTCGTAAATTGACTTATGAACATGCTCGTCTTATTGACACAGTTTAGTAGGATAATTATAAATTTAGTGTCTTAACCTTTTTATTTTTTTATTTTAGTGTTTGAATAATTTTTTATTCAAGGTGTTAAATATGCTAATTTATATATATTAGATTTTACAAGTTAAAATAATAATTTATTTTATTTTACACATAAAATAATTTAAATATCCTTATTCATTTTTACTTACAATTTTTTTATCTTTCTTCTTTTCTTTTATTTTTTTTATCTTTTTTCTATTTTTTACCAAATCTTCTTTTAGTACTAAAAAAATATTGGACTAAAAGAATTTAATTTTTATTTATTTTAAAAAACTTACTCATCATTTTTTAATTTTAAAAATTACTTTTATAGAACAAGTAATATTTTCATCTTTCTCCTCACTATTTTGAGGTGAAAAAATATATTTTATTTTTATTTTTGAAATGAATGCACGAAAATAAAGGAATAAGTAAATTACATTAAATTTTTTAAAATTTTTATTTGAATGAACAAAATACAAAATAATTTTATTTTTTTTCTTTTTAATCTTTTGAGAAACAAATGAAAATTTTAAAAATAGTGAAAATAGATAAAAATAAGAAAAATAAAAGAAATACCATTTTATTTTAAAGATGACCCTAGAGGCTTTTCTTAATAAACATCTTTCTTCAGTTTAAAAGGAATAAATTATGTAGAAGAAGGGAGAGACTTGACCCTCATTTTATGCAAAGAAAACTTAACAGGAATGCTAAACATATATTTGATTATTATTCTTTTAAGAGTAAACAACAAAGAAATGGCCTATGACACATTAATATTCCATGGCCAACTTTCTGCTGAAACACCATTGTACGACCCACAAACGAGCATTTCTAACTGCCCATTCATAAAACAAGGCTCCAGACTCCAAGCCTAGAACACTAATCTATTTAAACAGTTCTCTTAAAAAAAATAAAAAAATCTCGAGTTGCAGTAGTTCAATCATCACAAGATTATAATAACACTTGTAAATACAAGAAAACACTCAAGACAAGGATATCGCCTTTTAGCCCGATAATAGTTTTATTGATTCATCAAGTATAATCATTAATCCCATTTGTAGGAATAAGTCACAAAAAGTGAATCAGCAAGTACTAACCAGAATCCTACATGTGTAAGTGCTATAAAAACTGTTCCTCAGATTACAGTTTTACAAATTAAAATGTGATGAGGAGTACGTTCAGAGAGACTAGCTTTACAAATTCATACGACAATCACCAAAATCAATCTGTCAAGTTGATACATATCCCATAGCAATACTCACTCTAACGGAAAGGAAAATCAAATACAGGGTTATAAGGCCCACCCCTAATACCTTGTTCGGTCGCATATGATTTTTAGGTAGAACAACAAGCGCCCAGATTAGTCCTGACATGAGAAATCCCATGGTGTAAAACAAGCTACTATCTTCAGGAACCATGTATACACCAGTGCTCTCAGACCAAGCTCCTAGAAGCATTGATACCCCCAAGCCGATGAGTGTGTTGAACATGGGACCTGCATAACATCCAGAGAAGGCAATTTGCACACTATCACCGCCATTCATTGCCAACGCAACATTTGACACTAGATCACCCATTGAGTTGCCCCATGCTAATACAGTTAATCCAAGGATTGATGGATTAATCCCAAATACCAAACCAAATGCCACCAATAAAGCTACAAGCTCATTAGCTATCATGTAGAACCACACAATACTCATCAAAAATCCCCCTAACACCCACGCAAGCAAGAATCTTTGAGGCGGATGATTGGGTAAGGTGTACTTGTATGCAAGAAAACCAAGAGCACAACCAACCGCAACACCGACAAAATACACGGCGATTCTACTTTGAGGACCCACATCATCTTGGCTGTTCCACAGAAATGCCACGAGAATAGGAGCCAATGCAGCACTGGATACAGCAAATGGTTTTGACCATGATGCTTCATCAACTAATGGGATTGTTAACCGTCTCGGAATGGCCAAGGGCATCTCAATCAGCGAAAAGCATCTAGAGCAACAGAATGAGGAGCTGTTGATCTCCATGTTCTCATCAGTCCAGCCCCATGGAGGCCTTTCATCATCCTGCATACTGCCTTTCGCTGAGTGAAAAGAATATATTGCCACATTTGAAGCCCACATCCATGATGGTAGTGAAGGAGGTAGATGCGGAACATCACTGTCAGTCTCAATGTCCAGCAGAGAATTATACATACCTGACTCGTCTTCATAACTTCCTGAGGGCAATATACTTCCTCGCACAGGAATCAATGGTGTAATAACATCCAGTTTTAACCTTCGTGCGTGTTTCCTAAAAATCTCACTAGCAGCAACGGAAATGCCATAAACTACATAAATTGAGACAAAAGCAATCGCTGCTCCAACACTAACCTTACCAATCACCAAAATCATCAACAAAGACAATAGTGTAAAAAGGAAGAAGCAGATATCCCTTATGAAGCATCTCCTATCAATCTGAACTTCCTTCTCTGCTACACATAATGAAACTGTCCCAACAACAATACAAGTAACAAAAACAGCACCACCCAACACACTGTTAAGACCAACATCCCCTGCATCTTTACCCACAAAAGCAGCAATACTTGCAAACACATCTGGCGCTCCATTCCCAAGGGGAAGGAGAGCAACACCAGCAACAGTAGGAGGCAACTTCAAAAGACTAGACAACTTCTCCAATGAACAACAAAAGTAGTCTGCTGCAGTATTCCCCAACAAATAAAACAAAGCAGCGAGCCAAATACCCAAAAATGCATAACCCAATACTCTGAAATCACCACAATCACAATACAAAAACTTGATATAATCAAAGAATCCACCAGATGAACATTCTGGGTTCGCTTTCAAGTATTCACATGCATTAGCATAACCCTCATGATCAATTAATCCACCACATAATGTTGGATTCTTTACATTTATATCATTTTGATCATTCATCCCATTAGTAAAAGACGATGAATTGACACCCGCGTCAATCATTTTCCTATGAATTATATCAACATGAACATCTGCTGTAGTCGAATTTTGACCAATATAAGGGTTTCTAAGGATATTTAACCGGCTATAGAATAAAAACAATAGAATCATACTACAAATTCCACTAAAAACCCTTCTCAATTTAGGGTCTTTAGCATTATAAAGACTATCAAACACCTTCATTATATTTAATAATTCACTCTCCAAAAATCTAAAATCAATAATAAAATAAAAACCTCAGAGCTCCGAAAAATCCAAAAAGAACCAACATGTCCAAAAATCCTAGGGTTTCATTTATTAAGTAATGAAACCCTAGCAATTCAAGCAAAGTTTGATTCCTTTACCTAGAAATGGAGTCGTGCAGCGAAATTGATTATAAAAATTGAGGACTTTACGAGGGGCTTCAGCAATTGATTACAGGGGTTTGAGATTGGTATCTTAATCGAGTAGACAGCATAAGGATTCTTGGGAAATTTTGTATTTCTGGATTTTCTTTTTTCTGTTTTTTATTTTTTCTTTTCATGTTGTTTTTGCTTGTTATCCTCCGTTCTGTATATTAACGGGTCGTTTGGAATGTTAGGTATCTTTTGTTAATTTGCCTAATTACTGAAAAAGCAAAAATCTTTCCATTTTTTTTTAAAATTTTTGTTTCTCAAAGTAATTCTCCAATGACGGAGGTCTAACTGGCAAAGTAATTTGGTTCTTACGTAATAAATCATTAGAAGAAAATTGCTCAATATTTTTTATGCTAAGTCATAAATAAATAAAATCTAAAAATTATTCAAAATACGATATCTATTCAACTTTTATAGTACTGTAACAATTTAATATGTACCAACACTTCCAAAAAGAAAAATATTGATTAAATATTTTTTTAATATTATTACATCACAACACGTGTTCAATAAACATTCCCTATGTGTATTATTATTACAATATTTCATTATCTTATTTTTTACGGCAAAATAATATTATAATTATGATACATTCGGAATATAGCTATAACACTTCTAGGACACAACTGGACAATTTAAATTTTAAAATCATGATTCAATAGCAATTTAATTTTTTAAATTATACACAGTTCCATAATTAGTTTGACAATTATTTTAATATAAATATTTTATAATATTTACAAGTAAAATTATATTTTGATAAAATTTAATTAAACAATCTAACAATTCTAGTAGGCTAAATAAATCAATATGTTTTTGTTTGTTAAGGTAAGTTAACAACCATAACTACTTAAGGATGTGATGAGATAAAGTCAATTAACCTTAATAATTTACTCATAAGTACTATAAGGTGTACATATATTATATGGAGTTTAAAAGTTTAAAATCAACCACAAATTTAAAATTGATTATTACATGTGTTATTGAAACATATCAATAAAATGAAAGAATGTTAACAAATTTTAAATTATTACACACAATAAAATGTAAGAATATCTAAAAGAATTGAATAACGAAATGAAAAAGTGGTTTTTAAAATATGCTTCTATATCGACTATTAAACCATGATAAAACTAACGTTAGGGGCATTTTCACATTTGAAACAAATCATTACAATTTAATAAAAAATAAAGAAATAAATGATTACAGAAAGTTCCATAATATAGCTTTGGTTCTAATTATGCATTATAGAATCCATAAATATTATTATATATTTATTTGATAAAGAATTTTAAGATGCATATTTGTAATGTAATTGATTTTTCTTGAACAGTTGAAAAGAAAAATTGAAATAAGAAGCAAATAAAAAGACAAGAAGAAAATGAAGTGAAGAGATCAGCGGTGACACGTACTTCGAAAACAATTAATAAAGTGACAAATAATCAAAGGCCCCAATCCTAATCCATAACTTACAAATAACAAACCAGACAAACACTTAGACTATACCTCCACGTCTCTCTGTCCGTCACGTCACGCTCACTCTTCTCCAAATCAAGCCACCATTTTCATGTCTATATATAACACTTACGCTACTCCACCTTTTCACTCTGTAACGCTTTACTTTTAACTTCTTAGCTCCTAATCGAATCTTCGTCGCCCCTTCCATTTGGTTGATTTTCTGTGGTAATATGTTTTTTCTTTTGGTTGGTGATTCATCAAATAGAACACTCACATGCACATTCACGATCTGTTTGTTTGCTCATAATTCAAATGTTAGCCAAAAGAAATGAGCATTTTCTCTTTGATTTATCGTTGTTCATGTCTTCCTCCGCTGTTGGAGCGTGTTTCAGTTACAGAGAAATAGAAACACAACTTTGTACTATTTTTTTATCAATTACTTAATTTGTGTGCCAGTGTGTGTGCTTTTTATAACTTAAATCTCAGATTTGAACTAAAAATTTAAATTGATTTGTGTATTTTGTACTCAGAGATGGGCTTTTCAAGGAAAGAGTATGAATTTTTGAGCGAGATCGGGTTAAGCTCACGGAACCTAGGCTGTTATGTTAATGGCACGTGGAAAGCACGTGGACCTGTGGTCACCACTGTCAATCCCGCCAACAATCAGGTTCTTATTATTCCATTGCGGTACTATTAAATAAGTTTATGAGATTATATCCCTGTTGCATTCTATTAATCCAGTTAATACTTATTAATCCGCTCTGTTGGGACTCAGGTAATAGCTGAAGTTGTAGAGGGTAACATCGAAGATTATGAGGAAGGAATGCAAGCTTGCTATGATGCATCAAAGATATGGATGCAGGTCAATTTCTTGTGATATGTTTTAATGTATGCTCTGCTTGAGAATGAATGAATGACTAAGTCTTAATGTCTACCCATTGCGTTGTTTTCTGACTTTGCAGGTTCCTGCACCAAAGAGAGGTGATATTGTTAGACAGATTGGGGATGCATTGAGGGTAAAGCTTCAACAGCTTGGTCGTCTTGTTTCGCTTGAGATGGGGAAAATACTTCCAGAAGGCATAGGGGAAGTTCAAGTATGCTTCCTTACTAAAAAGTTTGATGCTATGGTTATTTGAGTATTGGATGTTTTCGTGAAATTTCTAAGACTTGCCTTTATGATACGTGTGATGTATGCTGTTTTGTGGTGGCTTGCTATGCTATTACTTCACGGAATATTGATGATGCAAAAATTTCTTTTTAAAATGCTAAGTAGAAACTTTAGTTCTTTTGCTACAATATTTATAGCATCATGACTCCACAAGCATGATTGCAGGAAATCATTGACATGTGTGATTTTGCTGTTGGACTAAGCCGGCAACTGAATGGATCAATAATACCTTCAGAACGTGAGCTCAAACATTAGCCTTACTTCTTTTTTTTCTTTTCCTTTTCTTTTGGATAGACTTTTGATATCTTCAATTGACTTGCAAAAATAGTCTTCTCTATCATTTGATGAGATGTAGGAATCCAGCTATCATCTGGAAATGAGATGTCTTGTTTCAAATACTTGATTCCTAATATGAATTATTAACTTTTTATTCCAGTTCTATAAAACTAGTTCCTTAATAAATTATGCTTATTCTGCTAACAGGTCCAAATCATGCAATGTTGGAGGTATCCTGCTTTCCCATGTGATTCAAGTAGGATACTTCATTAGTTTTTTTTTTCTTTCTTTTTTTACTTTAAACCTTCTTTTTACTCCTATTTTGCATGCAGATGTGGAATCCTCTGGGGATAGTTGGTGTCATCACGGCTTTCAACTTCCCATGTGCTGTTCTTGGTGAGTAATTCATTCTTTTCCTATTAATTAGCAGAGTATGATTTTAGCCCACTTCTCGCTCTCCCTCACATTCCATTTCCCATAATTTCCACAAACTTATGTAATAACTACATTGTTTTTGTAGGATGGAATGCATGCATTGCATTGGTCTGTGGCAACTGTGTTGTATGGTAAGTTAATTAACCAATAATGGGACTTTACAATTTCTAATTATCCTAACATGCTTGTGATACAACTTTTCTTTGTTATTGATATAACATCTGCATTATTGTTAGGCTTTTCTTTTTGGAGTACAAAAGTTTTTAGCTTAGGCAGTTCATGTCCTTCCCTTCCATGTATGATTACATCATCCCAAAAGTTTCAGGCTTTAATATCTTGTTGATACCTGGTAGTTGTTGATTGTTTAAACTGCATTTTCTAAAGAATTATAGGGATGATTCAGGGTTTAGTAAGATGTTGGTAAACAAGTTAATTGTGGCTTTTCTTGGAACTATTCTTCGACATTGGAACCAATCATTCTTAATAGCGGGTTTAACCTTGTATAAGAAAATGTTTAGTTAAAAATTTAGAAATACATTGTGGCATTCAAGTTTTGGCCTTAATCAAACTATAGATAGCGTACGGTGAGCTTCAATGTAACTATGTAAGATTTCCATGTTTGACTTATTGGAGTTTGGAAACCATCTTGAAAGCTATGAAGATTTAATTGCTAATTCTTTGTTAGCATGTATATTACTGTTAGTACCGGCTTGATCTCATAATTTTGCTAAAATTGTGGCCATCAGCTTGCAAATATCCTTATTATATTTTATAATACTGAGGGTAAAGCTTTGAAAGGTCACCACCAATATTATGAGGTAAACCAAAAAACAATTACTAATTTTCCATTAAGGGTTTGTTCTTTTGATAGGAAAATAAAGTTGGAATTTTAAGTCATGCTTGTTGTTCTTTAAACAATTTAAGATAAAAATATAAGAATACATAAGAAAAAAGAAAATAGTCTCACATAAAATTCTTAAAATTTAAGCATTTTATAAATAAAAATTACAGTAAGCTATATTTAATAAAAGTTCTACATTACATTTTAAGATTTCACCTGTCTAATTTAAAATGAATGGCTGAGATTTTTTTTTCCAATAAATAAACATCTAATCTTTAAATCAATCTAGATTGTTGCTTTCAAATTAAATGGTTAATATCATTCAAACATGACTTGTCCTATTTTAACAAATGTTAGAGGATCTTATTTTAAAATTTAAAAGATAAAATTTTGATATAAAAAAATCATAAAATTTGAAATTCAAAAAATAACTAACTTAATTCTCAAGTAATGAGAATAATAAAGTTTAAAATCCCCTAAGAATTAAAAACTTAAAATTACAAGTCTCAAGACTTGAAATTCCTAAGAATTTAAAATCTCACCAAAAGAACATACCTTAAAAGAATAATGAATGTTATAGAACTGACAAAACATGACTATTTTGTAACTATAAATGTTTATAGCATATTGAATTTCAAATAACTCAAATAGGTTATGTATTTTATATAGGTTACGTCTTAACGTTGTATATTTATTTGCAATATATATTTAGAACAAGGTATTGTCATTCTTATGCCATGCACCTTCACATATCAAGTATCACTAAGCATTATGTGCGATGCATATACCAAACTAGTAAAAGTTAAAATGTCAGCATATACTTTGATTCGTCTTGTAAATATTCAGGTAAAAGAAAGAGGAATTCAACTATTTTCCTCATCTCAAACTACATTCTTAATATCTTATTTTAGGAAAGGTGCACCAACCACTCCTTTGATTACTATAGCAATGACAAAGCTGGTAGCTGGAGTGTTAGAGAAGAACAATTTGCCTACTGCAGTTTTTACATCTTTTTGTGGTGGTGCCGACATTGGTCAAGCAATAGCTAAAGACACTCGCATTCCTTTGGTTTCATTCACTGGGAGTTCAAAGGTATCTCAAAATTGTGCTTCATTAGAAATTACTTTTCCGTTCGTCCTGTTTGTAAGAGAATCTTTTGTGTTTGGCCAACTTATTTATGCAACTTGATTTATATTTATTTATCCATGAAGTTACTGTGCAAATATGCAATGCACTATCTTGTTTTTTTGGCAATCTATATGTACTTTCTTGGCATCATCAACAAGTAAACCTAATGTATTCTCACTTTATACTTGTGTTATTATTGCAGTTCAAATTTATGAACTATAACTTAGAAATACTTTTCTCTGTTTGCTTAAAAGTCTGCTTCTTCTGAATGTGCTTAGCTGTTTGTTGTTTGAACCTTATTTTTCTTCATTCTAGATGCATAATTATGGATACAATATGTGCAGTCAACAAAGTAACAAGATTTGATCTGTCGATGAAAAGGTAGGAGTTTTTATTATCTTATGGCATATATTTCTCAAAGTTTTGCATATGCTATAGGTGGGTCTGATGGTGCAACAAACAGTGAATCAAAGATATGGTAAATGCTTACTTGAGTTAAGCGGAAACAATGCTATAATAGTAATGGATGATGCTGACATCCAGCTAGCTGCTCGTTCCATTCTGTTTGCTGCTGTTGGAACAGCTGGTCAGCGGTGCACTACATGCCGTCGTCTGGTATTTAAACTTATGATTTTTCATTAATATCATATTTTTCCAGCTGTCAAAGTTGTTACTGATCGAACCTTTGTTTGCTTGTATTAAAGCTTCTTCATGAGAGTATATATGGAAGAGTACTTGATCAACTACTTAAAGTATACCAACAAGTTAAAGTAGGTGATCCATTGGAAAAAGGGACCTTGCTTGGGCCATTGCATACTTCTGAATCAAGGAAGAACTTTGAAAAGGGAATAGAGATCATCAAGTCCCAGGTATGCTTTGGTTTACTTTCTTTTACATTGTATTTAACCAACCTTTCCACCTTCCTGATGTTTCAAACATCTGCATTTCTGTGTTTGATGGTCTGATACATTACCTTGAACTTATTGGTCTAATACAAAAATATTTAGAATTTGTAAAGACTTCGACGGGTACATTACTTTGAACCTGAAGCCATATCAAAGAGACCTTCTGGACTAAATTATAAAGATTTTCATGATATGAAGTTTGGAGGTGCTTACCAGAACCCAGCGATTCTCTATTGCTGCCTGCCATTCCCTAAGTGTCGTAATTTGTTATTTTCATGTGGTTATGGGGTAGTTATGTAGTACTTTGAAAATCTTATGTGTATTAGCAACCTTCATTTGTTGTTGATCTTGTCAGATTTTATGGAATTGGTTCACATCCTGACATAGTTCAAATTGCTATCCGAAATTTGCAGGGAGGAAAGATTCTAACAGGTGGTTCAGTTATAGAATCTGAAGGGAATTTTGTGCAGCCAACAATAGTTGAGATTTCTCCAAAAGCAGATGTTGTTAAGGAAGAATTATTTGCTCCTGTTCTTTATGTTATGAAATTTCAGGTGACCTCTTCATTATTAAGTTATTTTCTTCGGAGGCTCTGAAGTAAATATAGATGAGTATTTTTCTTTGATATTCTGTATTAAATTGCTTTTACAATTACTTATTGCTGTTAGTAGAAGTTATAAAATTGCCCTTATTAGCTGTCCTTTGCTCTGCTGGATTGCATTTAACCTGATATCTAAAGACTTGAGTCCTGTGTACAGACTTTACAAGAAGCCATTGAGATTAACAACTCCGTGCCTCAAGGATTAAGTAGTTCTATCTTCACCCGCAAACCTGAAATTATTTTCAAGTGGATTGGGTGAGTGCTTTAACCAATGAACATGAGCATTATTTATTTTTTATGCTCATTTTACATTCAGAAGCCTTGAGTTTGTTTTTCTTCATATTCTAAAGCTTTTTTAATTCGATATAGTTGGAGCGGCTCACTTTGATGCAATCTGCTGGTGTTTTTTTTTAAAATTTTTTTTTCTAATTATGACACCAAGTCTTGAATGAAATTCCCTACAAGATGAAACTGCCATTGTTTTTTAGGCTTTGAGGTTCAATTTATTTGATGTTCCATTCCTTCATATATTGCTCAGATTCAGAAATCTCTCACACGGTCAAATTTGTTGCAGGCCACAAGGAAGTGACTGCGGCATTGTAAATGTAAATATACCAACAAATGGTGCTGAAATCGGTGGTGCTTTTGGCGGTGAAAAGGCTACAGGTGGTGGCCGGGAAGCAGGAAGTGATTCTTGGAAGCAGTACATGCGGCGCTCCACTTGGTAAATTTGTTCAACTCTGAAACCTTGCATAGAAGAAAAAGATTTGGATTGCTTCCGTTGGACATTTAGGAAATTGAATTGAATTGTATAGAATTGCCTCTCACAAAAGTTCTACTGATTTTTTGGTCAATTGCTGACAGTACAATCAACTACGGGAATGAATTACCACTAGCTCAAGGCATCAATTTCGGCTAGTATTTACAGTCCAATCGAGTAGGTAAACTTTGGTAGCATGATTGAACTTCCTGAGATATCTTGATTCTATCATCTCTGTTACTTGTGGCATTAATGACTTAAGCTTGGATTCTTACTTACTTTCTTGCAGAAGCATGATCACCAGCCCCGTTGCTGTGGAACGGTAACAGCACAAAGAGCTTGTGGTCTAAACTTGATGCTCTCTTCATAAGTGTTACTTTAACACAAGTATATAATAATAATACTTTCATTTCTTGGATAATTTTTTCTTTCCTTGATTCTCATTTTCCTTGCTTGGTTACTGAGAAAGATGAAACTGAAAATATATGATATAGGTTACTAAAAAGACCGAAATATGGGGTGAAGTCGAGATTTGGGTTTGTCAAGATTTTGACATTGATTCTATGTGAACAAGCATTTTGAATCCTTTATGAACATATCTTTGTGTTACCAGGTTGGATGCTTATGAATCTTGACTGCCTTCGTCTAGAAAAGCTGTTTAATAAGTTGAAATTCAAAGATCATATGTCAGTGTGTATGAATCTGGCTTCTGTAATTAAGTTTTTTCAACACTGCATCCTCCCGCACAGAGACGGGAAACTTGCGAGTTGGGGGAGGGGAGAGAGGCGACAATAGTATTTGATAGAGCTATAATTTGTAATATCATCAAATATTAATTATTATTTTTTTGGTCTTAATGACTCATTGCTAGTATTAAATATTTAAAATCTGCATGTTGATAAACAACGAAATTCAAAAGAAAGTTTATTGTTTTAATTTTAATAATTTCTAATCATATGTTATCATTATCTTAATAGTGAAGTATTCATAATTAATTATAAATAGAAAATTTATTTTTCAAGAAGAAAATGGTGAGGAAAAAAGATGCGAGAAGGGGTCAATTTTAAATTCTTAAGAAAAATGAAAAAAAAAAAATTTAAAATATTAAATAATAAATATGTATTAAAAACCTTAAATAATAGTTTCTTTTATATTATTTAATATATTATCTTAGATTCACTATCATTAAACTAAAAATGAGTTTCTTAAATCTAGAATATTTTTAAAATTTTATTGACATAATAATAATTAAATTTATAATAAAGTATAATAATGAACTATTCAATTTCATAATATATATTTATATAAACTTTGGTGTAATAACAAATTTCATAATAATAAAATTGATAACTTGAAGTGATTCTTTTGTAATAATCTTATTAATGTAGTAGTACGGTAAAAATGATATTATAAGCACATGAATTATTACATCAATAGAATAAAATTATAAATATTTTATCCTTTTCTTTTGACTCATGTTTTTAATCTTTACGAATTTTTTTATTAAGTTATGAATTCTTATATATAATATAATATTATAATTCATCAATTCAATGAATTAAATTGATTACTAATCAATTTTTATAGGATTAGATATAATACTAAATTGAATAATTATATATTAAATTATGATAAAATCAATTCAACATTAAATTAATTGTTGATTAATTTTAAAAATATTTTAACTAGTTCATAATCCTACCTTCCTCTTTGTGCTTATATATAGATGGACTCGTTAGAAACCTCATATGTGTATATCACGCTTGATTAATAAATAAACAATTATTGTAATATACTAAATCCTTTATTTTTATCTAATTATGATTTTTATAAATATTTTAATAATTTAATATTTTCTCGTGTGTAACACATATATTTGATTTTTTTTGTATTTTAATTTCTTAAATTATTTTAACAAATTTATATGTATTATTTTATAAATTTCATTTAAATTATACTGTGATTATATGATTATTCTATTTTATTTTGGGTCAAATTTGTGGTTTGATGCTTTTATATTTAAGGAACAAATATATTTTTTGT
Source organism: Ricinus communis (assembly GCF_019578655.1). NCBI lineage: Eukaryota > Viridiplantae > Streptophyta > Magnoliopsida > Malpighiales > Euphorbiaceae > Ricinus > Ricinus communis. Next base: position 6,882,142 of record NC_063263.1, on the reverse strand, counting down.
ATCAAATGATTAACATGTATTTTATTTTTTAAGTTACATATATTCAAATTTTTTATTTTTTTAGATTATTTATATTAATAAAATATAAATTTTTGGTAAAATAAGTATTTTAAAGTATTTTAACATCCGATTAGATATTTTATACTCATAAAAAATTGCTAAAATATATATTTTTTAATTTTAACTAAATTTAAAAAAAAAATTTAAAATAAAATTTTAATATATTTATGAATTCTATGATATATTGGTAGATCTCATATTACTTATAAAGTTATAATTTAGTAATAGTTCAACTTAAATACATGTAAAATTATAAAAGAAGTTATGAAAATATAAATATATACCTAAAAAAGTGCTAAAAGAATAAAATATGTGTAACTCATTCGATACAAAAAATATATATTCCTTAAGTGAAAAAATATCAAACCATAGAGTTGTATTTAAACTTTACTTTTTATTTTTATAGTTATTTTAAATTAACCAATAAATAAAATATTATTCAGACTGATTTAAGATTAATAAATACATTTTGGATGCAAGTATAGTTATTCACATTTCTACTTTCTTTGGACGCTTAAAATATAAAATAATTGATTTTTAAGAATTTAAAATTACATGTATTAATCATTTATCATTGTGTTGCACGACCATTGTTATTATATAAATATAAAATCAAGTTTATAAATAATATTTTTTCATTATATATTAAAAAGAAAAGCAAGGTAGATACTTTAATTATTTTTTCTTAAATATTTTAATATTTTATTAGTGTTCTAATATAAAAATTATTTTAAAAAATATATTACTTAATTTAGTATATAAATTAATATTATCAATATAATGGATATTACTATTTTTTAAAAATTAAAAATTATTATATAATTAAAATATTAATTTATTAGTAAATATAATATTAAAAATATTATTTCCTAGAATTAGAATCACTATCTAATTAAAAAGCTATTTAATAGTTAATATAATATTAAAATGTAATTACTATACTATTTTTAAGATAATTATTATCTTATTAGAAAATTAATTTATTGTTAATATTTTATTTCTTAAATTAAAATTAATGTTTAATTTGAAATGACAATAATTAATCAATAAATTAATAAAATAATTTATAAAGTTACATATAATTTTAAATTTTACGTATTAAAAATAGATATATATCTTAAAATAAAAAAATTCTAAGAAAAGATATATATTAAAAAATTTAGATTTTGGATATATATATATATATATATATATATATATATATTATATTATTTCAATGGTAAATGAGGCCAAACAGTAATTCGTCTGTCATTACAAAATTTCACTTGAGTCTCTTTCCTTTCTCTCTCGCCCCACCCTTCTCTCTACTTCCTCCGCCCATTTCTGCCCACCGTTCTCCATCAAACTGCTGCCAGAAGACCTCGATGTCGCAAGCATCCCCTTGTCGTAGGTTTCACCTAATTGTATATAAGATTAATTAAGCATTTCTTATTTTTATTATATTTTTTACTTTTTCTATTTTAATTAAATTAAATTTTCACTTATTTTAATTGGATTATATAACAAATAAATTAAATATTTTATTTTCACAATCACTGGATAAGGAACGACACATTTATATGTCACATTATCAAAGATGTATATCTAAATAAGCTTGAGTAAATTTGGTAAAAGATGCAAAACTAAAGTTTAAAAGTGAAAGTATATTTGCAAAAATAGTCAAAAGTGAGAGTAGATGAAATGATTTTGCTTTAAAACAATTAATAAGAAATTAGTAAGAGTATTCTCAACAATACTCCCGGTATGTTTTTCTATTAAATTATAAATTATTTATTTTAATTTGTATTGAAATATGTGTATTTTTATAATATTTTCTATTTCATTCTCTAGTTAGCTTTTTATTAATAAAGTAAGGAAAAAAATGTGACTCTTAAAAAAAAATTAAATAAAATAAAAAAGAGAAATTATATAATATACTTAAGAGTCACTTTTTTTTTCCTTTTTAAATTTAAGGAGAAAGAATGTGAGTTTTAAATCATTTTAAAAATAGGATAGATTATAGAGTCTCTTGAAAGCTTAATTTTTACACATACTCATTATAATAGAGAAAGAGCATATAACTTAAAAGCTTATTGGGAATGCTTTAAAGCGCATTTAAATCAATTTATTTGCTAATACATATATACTTTTATATAGTATTAAAAATAAAAAAATATAAACTTTGCATGTCAATAATAATTTGTGCTTTTTATGTATAGTAATAATATATTAATGTTAAATTTAACTGAAATTTATAAAAAAAAGTTCACGTTATTTCAAAAAAATCATAAGAGAAAAAATAAAATAAAAATAATAAAAGTTGAAAGAGATATTTAGGTGTTATGGAATATATCAATTTACTAAAATAAAATTCATTTGAAAATTTTACCTATTTTGTTAGAATCTAGTTTAGCTATAAGTAATTTCACACAAATTTAATTATATAATATTTTAAATAAATTTTTACTTTACTCAAAGCAAATAAATTTTATTTTTATAAATAAATTCTATAAATTTTATAAATTTCAACAAAGCATAATCAAAAAAATAATTGTTTAAAATCTCTATTTCTCCAATTCCATTCCTAATCGATGCCATGATTCAAGTCTATTAAATTAAAAGCCTAGACATGGAAGGAAATAAATGATTTAGGCTAAAATTCGACCGTGGAGAAAATTATTGATTCAAGATTAAATTGAACTATGTCTTTATTATTTAAGAGCGTATATATGAAATAATAATATTCTTTTCTAATTTAATTAAGATCTCGAGTTTGAATCTTGAACATGCCGCTCTGTTAAAACGTCCGAGGTTGTTCTTTGTCATTCTTAAAACATTTATCAAATACATTTTAAATTAATTATATATATATATATATATATATATATATATATATACCTACGAAAAGAAAAAAAAAGTATGAGGCTGTGCAGGCATGACATCTAAGCAACATACTGGAAATCTGATGCATGTGTAACCATTGTATTTACATTACGTACACTGCCAAAATTGATTAACTTATGCGAGTGAAGATTAAGATTTGACTCAATTTCCCACAGCTTAACTTGGTTTTGTAATTTGCTCTTGCTTACCTCATTCCTTATAATACACTTAACTTGAGAACCATACCAATCAATCAATCTCCATGCCTTCATTTGGTCAAGACACATTAAAAAAAATAGGCCTTTAATTTCTCAAAGATTTAACAAATCATGACTGTGTCTTTAAGCAATCAAAAGTACCAAGCAAAAGCCTTATATTTCTATTATCCTATTTCTTATCTGTCTCTCAAGAATCAAACTCTGATTAACAGAAAAAAAAAAAAAAAGAATAGTTTTTTTTTTTTATTTTGCCAATTCAACTAACCCTCTTGGATTAAACATCTAACATAACTCAATGTACTTTGTGCTTTTGTCCAATAATTGTGTCGACCCCACTTGGTTTTACTAATTGCAATTAGTTGATCTTAATTAACTCATGCTAAACAAGATGACTTTTATAAGAAGACAAAAAAAAGAAAGAAAGAAAATGAGAGAATCATGTGGCCTATTCAACTGCTTAATTAAGTCTTAAAAAATGATTATAGACAATTATGATTTGTGAAGCCCGAATACAACAAAAGATTAGGTAAAATTGGAACCCACACAAAGGAAAAGACAATTGGTAAACTAATAATCAAGATAAGAAGAAAGAAGCAAAGTAATTACTATTTGGTGGAAGACTGCATGTAAATGCGGTTCTATTATTCAGCCTACCTGCTAACTATATCCACTATTTAATTGTACAAATATATTAATTACAAATTATACAGAATGCCTTCCCTGTTCAATAAGAGTTGACATGCTCTATTTTAATGGGTCTCAATCAAGCTAAAGATCATAAGAAAACAAAAAAAAAAAAAAGGAAAATCATTGTTAAAGATGATTACTCTTTTGAAAATGCTAAGCATTCCAACTTGATTTGTTTTAATTCTTGCAATCTAACCTGACATATAATATTTTTATAAATTTACTCTGTTAATTAAAAAACAATCTTAAAACATTAAAAATAATTTTATGAAAGTATTTTATAAAATTACTTTATTAATTAATAAACAATATTAAAACATCAAAAACGATTTTATAAAAATATTATATGCTCCACTAGTGGTTAAGTGTTAAAATAAATTGATATAAATTATGTTGCATTACTCTCAAAGAGACATTACTTATTAGCTATTTATATTTATATAATATGTCATTGGATTAATTAGCTCAATAATAGAATACAAATCTAAGTTTTATATATTAATTGCTCAATAACTGAGTATACACATCACGTTTAGAGTGGAATGTCAAGGATTATTAGCTTAAAGCACATGATTAGGCACCTTATGTTGAAAAAAGAAATATTATTATAAACAAAAGGCCTTGGTGGCTAACGAAACATTTTGGTAATCTCCATAGTGAAGTTTTTGGATTTTTGTGTGTTTTTTATTTTATTTTAATATATTTAGAATTTCCCATATAAAATATGTGTATTTTATTTTTAATCATTATTAATTTTCTTTTAAATTATTAGTTACAATCCTGTTCTATCCGGTCTTAATTTTTCCAATATTTTGATAAGACTAGTAACATTAAAATATATGAATTTTTTGAGATGACTGGATGAGTATGATGGGATTTGGCTTCTTTTCAAATTAGTAAGCAAGGCTAGGCCCCAAAAATGGAAAAAAGAAAGAAAAAGAGAAGGAAAATAGCACTCATCGTAGAGGGGAATGAAATCTTTAGATTGACATCCATGTGAAGTTCTAATCTAAGGAATAGAATCTAAGAGTATTGTTGTTTTCTTACTCGAGATACTTTAGCAAAATGACTTATTGAGGCCTACTTTCATTTCACTGGAAATAATAACCTGTTGCCATTTGAAAAAACTATAGCATTATGCAGTTTATGCATTCTTGTATTTCTGCTTTTATTATGATAAATATATCAAACTGATAGACGATTGATATATATTTATTAGTATTAAATGATGAAATATGTATCAATTATGTAATATTGCTCTTTTCTTGAAAAAGAAAAAATTTAAAAGATGCCAATGCACTCCCTCAAAAGCAATTAGCCCTCTATTTAAGTCTTTTTTTCCTAGTCCTTCTAACCTTTGTTATCTCTAAACCAACCCCAAAACTTGTTTAATGTATAACAAGTAAATCCAAAACTATTAGTTCCGAGTAGGTAGACAAAAATCCTCTGATTTCAGTGGTAAATGGCCAGAATACCCTTACCCTTTGTTAAAAATTAGAGTTTCTTTTACAGAAGTACAGGAAAGTGGGTGAAAATTTTATTTTTTACAATTAATTTTTTTATAATTTTTTTAAAAAATTCTTTTACAGTTTTTTTAACTGTATTATAGTATTCTTTTGATATTTTATTAATATTTTTTAGTATATTTTTGTGACAATTAAATGATTTTTTTTAGTTTTATTTTAATTTATATCTTTATATATATTAAACTGCATTTAATATATTTTTAATATATTATAATATATTTTTTAAAACATGTATTTTTATGTCATCAAAACATACTAATTGCTATAAAAAATATATACTATCATTTAATTTACTAACACCGTATATAAAAATATAAAATAAAAACGATAAATTTACTTTGTTTGACTGATTTCACAATAATACAAGTTAAGAAAATATCCTTTTGGTATAGGTATACTTTTAGTATCTTTTTCAAAGAATTTTTTTTAAAAAAACATAATAATATAAGTTAAAATAAATAACTTTTTGGTGTCTTTTAGATATATTTTTAGTATTTTTTTGATAAAATTCTAAAAAATTAAAAAAATATAACATAAAACTGAAGTCACAATATTATAAATTAAAAATAATATCTTTTAGATTTATTTTAACATCTTTCTCTCACAACTTTTTTTAAAATTATATAAATAAGAAAATAAAAAAGTAAAAGAAATTTTTTTTTATCTGTAAAAATAATTTTTTTTTTAAAAACAGTAGACCGTAAAATTTCTTTTAAAAATCACCAAAATTAATTTTTAATGCACGAAAATTCATTAATTTTTTGGCACTTTCTCTTTATATTATAACTTTATTTTTAACAAAGTGAATTGTACTTTGTTAGTAACTACCCTTTAGATGATAGAAGCCCAAATGCATTCTAATTTTATAAACTCTTAAAGTTAACCACTTTAATAATTAAATATTGATTTAACCACAATTTTAATAATCAAATATTGATTTAACCCCAATACCCTTACCACAGTTATATTTACAAAAATACCAAAATTATGTCTTAACACAAAAATCCCCTAAACTTTAAAGTTAACCATTTTAGTCTTCAAAAATAAATTTAACCACAATACAAATTTTATATACTTGGATTAAAACATACCATTAAATTAATTATATTTCCTTGGGTTTTACTTAATAATTTTCATTTATAATATTCAATTAATTTTAAAAAGGAATAATTACTTGAGAAATATTTGGCATACTCAATGCACATGTTCCCTTCCATTCATACTTCTAAGTTCTTTCTTTCTTCGTCAAGAAATTTGCTGTCATATTAATTATAATTGCTTGCCATAGTCTTGTGGATTAATTAAATGATAATTTTGATTAGTTCAAATCATTACATATATCCCTTAGTTGTCATTTAGCTGTTGTATCTATATGTCTGCCTTGAGCTCCACAATTTGGAATCCTAATTTGTTATTGCTTAGCAGTTAGCTCCACTGCTTTTTTAATCATTTCAAGATCAATAAACAACTCAAAAATAAATAAACAAATAATATAAGGGTTTAATTTCTTAAAGTTTTCTTGACTTCTCGGAGAGTATTACATCTCACATATGAATATATATATATATAAGGTAGTATTATAAAATATGTATTACTTTCATAGTTTAAATATAAAATATTCAAATTAAAGTACCATTCATTTAGAAGTTAAGTGAAACGCACTAAAATTAAATAAATTTTTTACAATAATAATAATTTCAAATGGTCAGAAATAGCATGCAATTTCTCTCGGGGGTCTAACATCAAATAATTGAATAAATTATTAGAAGTAAGGTGAGAAAGCAATAGCCTCCATTAAGTAGAAGCTACATTTCTTTCTTTCTTTCTTTTTTTCCTAAGCATTCAAAAACCTTGTCAATCCAATGTGAGTCATCAAAGAGGTGGAATTACAATTACATACACCTTATCAACTAATGTATGTGTCACTTCTTATGCTAGCTAGTTCCCAAATCACTCTCTGAATAGCCATGATGGGATAACTTGAAGAAGTTGCTTTCTAACTATTCTTTTGCTTGATAAGTTTCATGGATTTAATCATTGGAATTGATCTTTAATTGAACCCTATTAAACAATGATATTAGAAAGAAGTTAGAGAAAGTGAAGGAATCATTGACCCTTTGAACCATATTTTATCTAGTAAAGTGATTGATAATTTGACAATGAGAAAGATGCATATGTAAGTGGAAGAAAGGTGAAACTACTATATTGAGGAAGTTGATAAAACAAGGCATAAATAATTGGTGGAAGATTATAGATTCTTGTAGAGGTTGATTTTTGTATGCCATGTTTTCTAGGAACTAACCACCATTTCAGAGAAAAAGACAAATTGTTTTCTCCATTCTTTATATGTATATGTATTTAACATCATCCTGGCTGGCAACTAATATCTTCTCCTAAACTACCACCACTATTGGAAGTCTTGCAGGTAACTATCCGTTTTGGTACCCAAAATCTCATCATGTTTTCATTTGGTATATTTTTTTTTTATAATTTTTTTCTCTTTAGTATCGAACCTTCTATCTTATTTTCAGATTGAGTTATTGAGTTATCTAAAGAGATTCTAGTCAACTTTAGATGACGTAGTAAGAATATACTTTTAAAATTTGGTAATTTAATACTACATTATTAGGCAATTTAATTAGTTAGGACTTGAATCAACATATTAAACATAATGTAAGTCTCGTATGTTGATTCAAATCATAATTAATTAATTTTTTTCAACAATACTAGTGTCCACTATAATAAATTCGGAAAATATATTCATATTCCGGTTGACACACTATTCAAAATTGTTCAAAATCCCTTCAAGTAGTTTAATTAGAAACTAAATAGAAGGTTTGGTACAAAAAAAAAAAAGTAAAGAATTAAAACCTGATGGAAATATAGCGTAAAATTTCGGTAGTAAGTAGGATAGTTCCAAGACCCAAAAGCAAGAGGAAAATTTAGTGAAACAAAAAAAAGAAAATAAGCAGTGGAGTTTGCTCTTTTAAGTATTTTATTTTTGGATAAGAATTCGAAATATAGGATCAGATGTAAGATACATGTAAGTATGTATTACTAATGGACCATGTGGCCATATATATACTTTAGTGTCAGTTTCATATATACGTAGAACCCTCATTAATAGAGAATAAATCCCACACTTGCAGATGGAGACTTGGAGCAGCCGAAGCCTGATAGTTTCATGGCCAAAAATTTAAAATAAAACAAAGGACTAAGAAGAAAAAAAAAAAAAAAAAAAAAAAAGAGGAGAGGAATTTTATCTGGATGTAAGGCATTGTTGAGATAGATAGATGCATGTCCTACTGTAATCCAAACAAAGACAAAGGAGGAGTAAGACCCACTTGATCCATGCACACACAAGACACCTTACCAACCATGCATTGATGGGGGGTGGGGGGTGGTCCAGAATCTTCTGTCTGGCAGGCAAGTCACTCAGCAGTGGAGATGTATGCCACTGCCAATGTCTCTGTGTTGTGGCTTTCTGAGTTGTCACTGCTACATGCTATGGCCTCTCTCTCTCTCTCTGCTGTTACGATCTAACGAATGAATGGAAGCCTTTGCCAGCATTGCTCACAAGTGGCCCTGTCAATCCCATCCCATGTTTGTTTATTTATGCGTAGCAAACTCTTAGTCAGACTGGGAGTCTCAGTCCTCTCATACAATTCTATGCTACGTTACAAAGCTATGATTGGCTCCTACTCTTTACTTGCGTCAATGTACTCTTTACAAATCTCATCCCTACCAATCTTCTCAGAAATGAAGAAAACCATGTTTATACCGTTCCTACGTACCTTTCATCAATTCATGAGATCAATATACTAAAATCAACTAATTATTAAAGCGGGAGATTATCGTAATGCTTATGTGGAGTTGTTGGATTAACATATTTGGATATACATCGACTAATCAACTTTAAGGTATAATGGGGAAGAAATTTATTTCATGGGAATTGAATTTGTTATATATTAAAAAGAATAGATTATTTATTAATGGAAATTACCGATAATTTAGCGACCGATTAAATATAAACTTACAAAAATAAAAAGATCTAATTTAGCGAACTAATTGATAGTCGACTTGAGTAAATTCATCACCAAATTTCAGCGCTCTTTCAAGCAACAAATTAGCGACCAATTTGTAACGGTTGTTTACCAATGGACTCACATTCCGTTGGCAGAATATTGGCATGAAGTTCGCATCAATGGTAGGGACGGTTTGTTTCCATACAGCAACGACAAATAGCCGTCGGCTGCAATCCTATTGGTAATTGTTACAACGGGAGAAGGAAGTTAAAGGAGTAACATGGTATCTATTCTGTCTCTAAAGCCTTTTAGTGAAACACAGCTTATGCTGACTTTTATTTACAGTTATATTAGGTTGCTAATCGAAACGACATCGTTTAAGTCGTCTTAACACATCAATTATAGTAATCGAGAAAAGTAAAAAGAAAAATGAGATATTGTAGGCAAACTAATATTTTGACAACTATTTATGTTAGTGAAGTTAGATTATTGTTTGAAACTAATACGAATCCTAAAAAAACCTTAAAATCTGTAACCTTGAAACAAAGAAATGGACTTTTGGCATATCTATTTGACTGTATATTTTATTTTATTAATAAAATATTCTTGCATTAATTCACTCACTTATATGACATATTATTTATTGGAATTATATACTTTTTGTGATGATAACACAAAACCCATAAATTTAAGACTTATAAAGTTTAATAGCACTTTTTCCTCTTAAGTATTATTTATAAATCATAAGAAAATATAAACTAAACAGTAAATATCTCAGGGTCTCTCTTGACTTAATTTATAAATTAGTCATCATCTTGGGTGCAATTTACTGAAAGCGGTTTAGGTTTCCTCGAACTCGATTAAAGATATATGTGATGATACTACATCTCACTTTATTTTATCCAGTTAAAATAACTAAATCTCAAATATTCTTTTCCTATCATTAAATATTAAAACTATTTTATAAAGTAGTCCACTTCAAAAATATCACAGGATTGCCATTCCTCAATTATCCCCGTTCCCCACGCTTTCTAATCTAAACCATAGACAAGAAAGAAATGGGAGATTGAACACAAACTTAATTACAAAGTCATTTCCCATTCACAGCCAACGGAGCCAAGATCTGGAACTTTGAAGATAGGTAGATATGAACAAAATACATGCAAATCAGACGCGAAAGAATGATACCCAAGTGGACAACTCAATCATATTTGTCAATATATATAGCAATGGAATAGTTCAATCCGTGAGAGAATCATCCCTTTACAGGAGAATCAAATAAAGAAATGCTATTAATGGCACTTAGACACATAAGAGAATACTATAATTGAAAAAAAAGGAATCAAAGAAAGGTAGGCCTCCACCACTAAACAATTCCATTAGCTTTTAAAGCCTTCTGTTCTCTGGATCTGTTAGCAAAAGTTACAAAATGAATGTCTTCTTCAATCATCTGCTTCTATTATCTCTTATATAACTCCAACCAAATCTTGAATAATTATATATTGAGACCAAACTTATATAAGACCCAAAATTCCAAAACTGATGCAGAGACAAATTCTTGTACCTAAATTCCAATCGTATTCAGTGCCTGGTGCTTCTATCCATTTCAGGCATGTCTCCATATTAAAGATTGAGATGTAACTTCTAATAAATTTTTGTAAACAAAATGCAAGAGATTTTGAAGAGAAGAGAAAGTTATACAAATTACATCTGAAACATAAAGTTTCAGGAAAAATGGAATTTCACATTCTGAAAAAACAAAGTTCTGTATTTAACAACTAAAATAACTACATGAAGCACCTAAGTCCAGTTTTTTTCTTTTGCACTTTTCCCTTCTTTTCTTATTTCCATCACATCAACTGTAATTTTCTCCAACACTCCCTTCCATTCTTATTGATTGATATCCATATTTGATAATCCACATCTTCATGTATTATCCTATTTTATGTCCATGCATCAACCAGACAAAGTAGGGAAGCAACTTTCAGACCTAGTAAGCCCAGCAGCTCGAATTTTTCCATAATTGGTAGGACTGGTCGGGGTTGATCTTAACCCTCTTGGTGAATCCAGACTTTTTCTCAAAATCTGTCTCATTGCAGATATCAAATGAACAGTTGGGTCAGGAGGAGGACCAGAAGAAACAAATTTCTTGCAGAAACTCATGTGTCTAGCCATAGCTTCTTCTGTGCTAATAAGCCTCTCTGTCGATCTTACAATTTCATCTTTTACAGCTTCTGCACATAACCCACATATCCATTTTCCATGATATCTTTCTCTTACTCTTTCGATGTAAGCTGGTGTGCACTCCTCTGTTAGAACACAACATTCACATTTGACAGATTCAACTTCTGTTTGTGCTGCTGTTGAGATTAGCATATTTGTTGCTGTTGTTGCTGTTCCAGTTGGTTGTGCTTCTGGTGTTGTTGTTACCACCATTGGGTCACTTACTATAGTTGCAGACATTTGCCAAATTCCCCTGTAAAACAATTCATCAAAACCATTAATAGCCCTCAAAATAATAGAAGGAAAGATGGGATCCTTTTTCTCTTTGTAACGAAAAATTATTGGAAATAATTGTATCTTTTCTCTGTTTTCTTGGAAAGGGAAATATATATGTATAGAAAGAGAACAGGATGATTACGCGTTAGGCACAGAATGCAATTTGGATCCCAGCTGGACACCCAAAATATTTTCTAAAAACAGCTTATTTTCTAGATTTTCAAAAGGTAACGAAAACAGAAGAAGAAAAATAAAAACAGAACAAGAATTAAGAAAAAGGTCGATTTCTGAAATCAAAACAGGGATGGACTTTAAATGATAAAGAAAGAATCTAAAACCATAGAAGAAAGAAAAAGAATAAATCTTTGATGTAATTACCAGCAGAAGCAGATTCAAAATAAACTTGACGACTGCTTCTTGATGTGTATATATATAAATAGGAACAAAGAAATATATATATATATATATATATATATATACAGTTCTTTGTTTCTACTTCTGCTTTTGGCTTGTGAACTAATAATTATCTTTCTTTCTCCCACCCTCCATCATCAACCTTCTCTTCTTCTGCAATCTCACACATAAAAATGAAAACCATTTCAAAGAAACCTTTTCTTCAATCTCTCTCTCCCCCCCTTTCTGTTTCTTTCTTGCTAAATATGCAATCTTCTTTCTTTTCTTTTTTTTTTTTTTTGCTTCTACTGAAATATTCAGAAAAACCCTTTTCTTGAAAAACTTTCAAAGAACACAAAATCTTCTTTTTATATGAACAAAACCAAGAGATTGCTTTTTGCGTTTCTGCTGCATAAAATTCTCTCCACTCAAGCAAATAGTATATAGAGAGACTAATTGGGTTATGGAGAGAGAAGCCAATGATTGAAGTTATAAAGAGTACAATCCACGTCGGCAATTCATGCTGTCATTGAATTCTAACCGTTGATCTGTGGATTGCCAGCTAAGCATTTATCATGTTGTGCGGCTATTCTCAGCCAGTATTTGCTGTTTTCAGACCTTGTTTTTCTTATTTCTAATCCAATCAGTAACCGACGCGTGCAGATTGTAAAACGTGCAAGTTATAGCAGTATGTTCGATTTTCCTTGCACAACGAGCTTTCAGTTTTGAGTTAGTACTGTTTTTCTAGTTGTTATACTGTAAAAGTAATTAAACAGATCAATTAGCGCTAATTTTGGATTAAATTATCCAATTAATAGAATGTGTATGGTTATTTTTCGTTTGTGTTATTTGCTGGACACTGGAATGAAGAGTTGAAATGGGAGAGTTTTGGATGCTACCTGCTTAGGTTGTTAATTGCTCTAAAACAAGGGAACATTTGGATGTAAATTGATTCTTTACTATTTTCCACAAAACTCAAATATAATAATAACAAATTCAAGTCAAAATTTAACTTATTAAATTTTATTTCAAAATTATTTCTCCAATTTAACTTAAATTTTTAACTTTGTTGCTTTATTTAGTAATTTAATTTATAACATTTGCTGAATAATGTTTAATACAAGTTAATTATAAATATAATAAAAGTAAAATATTTTTATATATTAGTATATATATATTAAAAAATTTGCTTTCTTTACTTAATTAATGATAAGTCTATTAATGAGAGTATATAAGTGAACTATTTCTGAACTAACAAGTTAAGTATTGACAAATTTTAGTTTAATTCGTTAATACTAATAAATCTCTATTGACAAATTCAAAGGAGCTTCTATGAAGCTGATTTTCAAGTAATTTATAAGAGACTTATTAAATTACGTCAACTAAGAATCATAAAATATAACATACTAACATTATTATATGAATTTATGAATGAAATAGATGACATTCAAATTGATAGGATAATAGATAAAATTAAATTCATATATGATAAAATAATATTAGCTAATAAAATTAGAATTGATTGTTAGGACCACTTGATATAGTCGATATATTGTGTTTGAGATTGCTATTAAGTATTGATAAAATAAGTTTATTCTTTTAATTTAATATATTAATTTTTTAAATTTTTTATATATTATTTTTAAATCTAATTTTAGAAATCCGTATGCTTTTTGTAAAGATAATTTTTAAAATTCAATAAAATAAAAATTTGCCAACTTCAATAAAAAACACACCGGTAGAAGGCTATTTCTAATTATAAATTAAATTTTTACTAGAGTATCATTGTGGTATTCTCTTAGTATAAAATTTATTTTTTAACTATAAATAATTAATTCAGTAGTAATTTAACTAATTTATTAGTTTTATATATCCATTTACTAATTTAGATCATCAATGAATCTATATATAACTTTTAATTATTTATATAAATTAAATTTTTTTAATAAAATAATATATTTTTATATCAATAATTAAAGATTATGTATAATTAATTTACTTAACATTTAATTATATTAATAAATTATTAAAATCAAAATAACATTAATTGTTACAGATGTATAAGGTACTATACCCCCAATATTATATTAGAATGATATAAAATGTTGAAATTTCCATTTTATTTTAAATTTTTTCATTTTTTGCGAGTGTTATCTTGTATTTATTATTCATAATATACTAAAATCTTAACCATCAAATAGTTTCATAATTCTTGATAAATTAATTATTAAAATAATTTGTTCTGTCAGCAATTCGAACAAGTTTAAATACAGAAAGTTCTCTGAGAAATTAAATGTATATGAATATTTTAAAATTTTTTAATTTAAAATATATTAACTTAGCTAGATGAATAAGTTATTCAACAAGCTAATAGAGATGTGCCATTTTAAATTTTTAATAGGATTTAGATCTCAAAACTTTAAACATATTTATACTTTCCAATTAGTAAGGACACAAGCAAATATTTAATTATTTTACATTGTAATTCACATTTTAAAGAAGCTAAAATTAACAAAAGATATTGAAATATATAAAAAGTAATGGCAGGAAATTAACAAAGTATGAAACTTTTACTCGGAATACAATATGGAAATAGAAGTATCAATTTTCTTTTCTAAGTCAAATGGAGCGGAGGAAATAAGTATTAAAAAATTAAGTATGTTATTTATTTAGTTTGTATTTTTCTATTTTACAGAATTTAATTTTTTTTAATTTGGTAATATTCACTATTTATTACTTATTCCATTGAATATTCAAGTTTAAATTAATTTAGTCAATTTTAAATTTTCTTCTGGTATTTCAAAAAATATATATATAATCAGGTGAGTAGTAAAGAATTTAATCTTTTAACAGTCTAATTGGTTTAAAACAAAGTTTAAATATGAATGGGTACAAACTAGGATCCACGTGGTAGGCAAAAACCAGATGGCATAAAATTGAAAATTATTGGGAGAGATAGATAGAGCAGTGCGATTGAAGGAAACCCTGTTGGAGGCCCCCACTCCATTATTTACTTGGAAGCACGAGGATATCACCTTTGTTGTTGGCGATTCCTCGATGATCCTTCCTAATCAATAACCAGTTAGGGTTTTCATAAGCCAAACATGTCCTCTTCAATTAGTCTTGTTTATTAAATTTAAATGGCCCAACCATTGCCAAAGCTAAAGCAAAGAGGTACTGCTTGGGTGGGAACTATTATTACTATTGGCATCAAATTGACGTGCGTGATAAAGACTTGCACTTTGGCAGAGAGTGGATAAAAGGACAACCCACTCTACTGCCTTGTTCCTATCCTTCTCCTGAAAATTTCCCCATCACTAAAATATGGGTATTATTGTGTTGAGGATTCTGAATTCCTTTCTTCTTTTTTTGGAAGGTCTGACCCCTCTTGCTGAATCCCAATGGCATTACAGGTGCCCCAGCCTACTCTATACAAGAACCCTCCTCCCAAGGACAGAAGAAGGTTAAGAAATGCTGAAATGATCTAGCCTTGTATTTGGAGTTTCTCTAGGGCTGGTATGGCGAAATGGGGACGATGCACCATAAATTGAGGGTTTTGTAACCGAGGTGCTATTATTTTTAACATAAACCGACCAATATTTGATATTATCTTTTGACGCATTACAGGTTTTATTTTTAGGCTTAATAGTTAAAAGAAAATATTATGCGATTTGTGCAATTTTTGTTAATGCTTTTAAAATTGTCAAAATAGATTTAGATTTGTAAATTCAATTGCATTCTTTTTCTGTTATCCCATTACCATCTTGGTCAAAATTAAGTACCACAACTGATGATCCAGAATTTTCTATTAAAATTTTGCCACATTACATAACTACTTCATTGCCTCATTATGTAAAATAAATAAAAGTAATTGAAAATTATAATCCAAATTTTCTCTATCTTCTCACTATTTCTCATTAACCAAACAAACTAACAAAAAAATTAAAACCCTAACCCTGCTAAGATGCAAGTAGAAAAACTATCAAATGAAAAGGCACTCTTGCCAATATACTTGTGGATTGACCGCAGATTCTGCCTATGATAATCACATTCAGCTACTTTGATCGGTGATTGCATAAACCCATTTTCCATGCCAGTTCCCATTTCTCTTTATGCAAAAACCTTCTCCCTCTTGTTCACCGTCGTTTCCATCAAATCCTTCCTTTTTTTTTTTATAAATAAAATTCAATTTAGCTACTAACACTAACTGTATCACCCGAACTTAATTTAGTTCTTTTAAAATTTATGAGCTTTTTAGTTCAAATTTTTATATATTTAATTTAAATTAATTTTATTTTAAAAAAAGAATTATTTTCTCTTAAAAATAAAAAATAATTAAAAAATCTATAATAACATTTAAAACCTATTTTATAATTTTAATGTAATTAATATAACTAAGCAATAGATTGTTATTACCATTATTATTCTCACTGAAACTGTTTTCACCTCTACCCACCACCATCATAACTGTCTTATTTACCGTCGTTATTAAGAGAAAGAAAGTAAAATATTAACGAATAGCAATATTTATTTTTATTATTTTTTTAAATATTAATGTATATTTTTTAATTTAAATAATTTAATTTAATATAAAATTAATTTTTTTATTTTTATTGTATCCACTTTCTTTTTAGTGAGTGTGTAACTCACTTTCTCATTTTTAATAAAATAAGACTAATTTAAGCTAAATATATAAAAATTTGAATTAAAATATTTATAAATTAAAAAAAAAACAAGCTCAATTGCACCCTAACAATAAAATGAGTGGCCAAATTAAATTTATTTATAACATGATTCTCTCACTTTTACCCTTTACATTCATCTCTCTACCCTTCTTCGGTGTTCATGGCGACAAGATCTCCAAGTCTTCTCCATCGTCATCGTCATCGTCATCGTTATCAAAATTACCATCTTAAGACCTATTTGGAATTTTACTATTGGTGTCAAAAAAAGCAAATTTAGAATTCTTTTTAATTTGATATATTAATTTTAATTTTTTTATAGACCGTTTTTCTCATGCTTGTTTTTAGGATATATATCAATTTATTTGATTTTTGTAAGACTAATTTTTAAAAATTAAAAAATAAAATAAAATAATAATTGAAATTAAAACTCAACTCAATGCCAAACATCTCCTTATTCAAAAGCCCATTTTCTCAATACAAACAATTTTAGAGATCAAACCTTTAAAGTTAACAAGCAAATATTTATAGTCTAAGCTCTCAACCAATACTCTAGTAGTATTTGTGATGAAGAAGAGATTAGAGAGATAAGTGTCATGTTAATAGAGAAGGGTTAGAGTATTAGAGAGTGAAGAAAAAGAAAAAAAGTAGAAATCGACGGCTAGAGTTTGATGTTAGAAAAAAAGAAAGAAAGTTATTCTTTTTCTTTTCTTGAATTAGTTTTTAATCAGCTTTATTTTTATTATTTAATTTCTTATATTTTTAAATGATATAGGAATGACGTAGCTATGTATGTCACATGACAAAAATATTAATAGAAAATTGAAATTATCTACCATATCACTTAGTATTGACCAAGATTATAATTGTGCCAAAATCACACAATTTTGCACTAAGTCTCATAACTTTACATTTTTTTACCATTAGTCCTTAATATTATGTGCGAAATTTTGACATCTTTTCCATTTGACAAAATTAAATTTTAATTTTCTTATTACATATGTACAAATTATAGTTTATTTTTCCTTTTGAGGATGTACAAATACGAACTACCATTATACAATTGTAAAGTAAAATTCACTCTTTTCAATTTTATTTTTTTAGGGTTGTTTGGACTGAGGATTTTAAATGAAATAATTTTATAAAAATCGTGGATTTAGTTTAAATTTATTGTTTGATAAATAAAAAATTTAATCTAAATCCATAAATTTTATAAAATTCATCATTTTTATAATTCTAATTTCTCGTCTAGGAGGTGAAAATTTTCAAAATTCACCATTTAAAAAAAAATAAAATTGATTGTTATATAGTTTTTTTTTAATTCTCATTTTATTCCTAATAAATTTATATTATCCCAAAAACTACCTTCAATTTTAAACAAAAATCATCGTTTTGATGTTTAATCCAAACAATAGAAATTTTAAAATCTAATAATTTATAAACTTTGATTAAATTCATGAATTCTAAAATCTCTCAAGCCAAATGATGTCCTAATGTTTTTAATATGTGTGAAAATGAAAATAAGTCTAACTTTATTGAACGAAAGAAGTATATAAAAGAGACATGCATTAAAATTCGGCAAGCATTTCTGTTCCAACAATCACATGTTGCATTATTTTCATTACAGAATTTGAATTCACACTCTCACAATGTGAAGCATGTATACATTTTTCTTTCTTACCACAGAAGAGGTCTTTTAAGTTATAGAGGTATCTAAATATGTACGTTCATTTGTTGGGAACCAAATGTAATTAATTTGTCAGTGTCCTATTTATATAATGTATGAACACATTTTCATGTTAGGTTTTCTTGGTGAGTGGGGAATGGTTTGTTCAGATCAACCAACAAATTGTTTCAGAAAGAAAGTAAAATATATAATTTGTGTATGTATGTATGCAAGGTTGGTGGTGACATTTTGCAATTATTTAAAATATTTGGAAGTTTGAGATTGAATACCAGTCAGGGCTTACGTGTCTAACACTAATCTTTCTTTTGATTCCTGTCAATGTAAGTATTTATATTCTTCTATGATTTTGGTATATGCTTTTTTCTTTAAATAAACTGACCAAAACATCCCTTTTTCCTCCTTTTTGTTATAGAAACATGAATATATCAGCTGAATTTGTAGTTGACTGAAACATACTCAGATCATGTGAGTTTACCAACACATTAATGGTATAACCATACTGCAACATACAAACTTATGTTATGTTCCATGCCTTTTGAGTACTATATTTTACTGAAGAGAAACATGTTAGCAAATATGGATACTAACATCCCAAGGTTTTCTTGTATAATTGCAGAAGTGAACAGGAACAGGCTATCAGGATTCAGGAATTGATGAATGAATATGAATAATCTAGATGTCATGTGCAGTGTCCTTAATTATGATAGAAATCTGAAAACGTCTGAAAGGTTGTTAGAAGTTACAATCAGTAGAGTCCAAATCGTCATTATATTAATCTCATTTAATTCTTGATACATCCTACTGTGTGGAAGCACCACCAGAAGAACTGTTACTATATTACCAAGAAAAATAAAATAAAAAATTAATTAATTAATTAGGAGGAGGAGCCGTATATTTTGTGATGTTGACTCATATTTATAAAAGTATGGAGACTTTGAATTTGGAAAAACTTGGAGATATTATTTGATTCATTTTCATCAGATACCTATTCTTGCAATTGAAACATAATTTATTAGAAATTGTAAAGATCTCTCTATATATTAAAATAGATTTGATCTCTAACTAAACAGGAAAATGACTGCTTCAATAATTAAGTTTACTAATCTATCAATGTGTTTTATGGGCTATTGCTATTATTTTAACTACCATCATTTTTATTTTAAAAAGTTGTTAAATGTATATAAATACTTTACTATTAATAATTTGATTACATACAATAATAATTTAATCAATAAATAGTGTGTTCCATAAAACTTTCTTAATCTAATAGAATTTTTAAATTTTTAAATTTTTTGCTGTATTTTCAAATAATTGAAAATATATTAATAGAGAAATTCTTAACCTAATAGAATTTCAACATTTTAGAATTTTATAACTACCATCCGAACTAAATAGATTTATTTTATAAATGAACTAGTTATAAGCTCGTTATTTGCATGATTTTATATTTTACAAATGAAAAAAAAAAAGGATATTCGAATTTAAAACTTTATTCAAATTGAAAGATATATTTTTAAACTAAGCGTGCAGATAAACAAATTATTAATGAATTAATAAAAATATATTCAGAATTTTTTAGTATAATATAGTTATCAAGTTCATTAACAAATGATGATTTTTCACTCAAATTTCTTATAATATAATATGTTAAGCACTCATGTATTTTATAGTGTTTTTACTTTATATATTTTATATGTTATTATAATTATAATTATATTATATTAGAAGAAAAGTAACTTTTAATTTTATTTTTAGCTTAAGATAATTTTGGAACTTGGTGTAATATCCACGCATTGCATAATTGAGATTAGGTAAATTTTAGAGTGTCATAGTTACAATTGGTCGACAGGGTTAATGCAATAAAATAAAATTAGAATCTAGCTAATGTGCAAAATAAATTTAAAACATAAAATTTCATTATCTTTTATACTTATAGAATATAACTCTTTCTGTTTCACCATTCATCAGTGAAACAGAAAGAGAACAATGCACTTACTTTGTAAAGTTGAATCAGGTCCATAATATGTGATATTTGGTGATATATGGATGGATTTCATTTGAACAACAAAGTGCTCTGAAGTCATGGTTTTGGATTTGCAGTTTTAGGGTCAAAAAGGGATGGATTTGCATTGTTAAGATCGAAAGTGACTAGAAACAATTTTGAAAGAGATGGTGTCACTTTGGGTTGGAGATTGTCGCATTGATTTTATGATGTTTGTATCTGTTGGTAAAGATGTCTGGTTTTGGGCCATAAACATGTTGGTTTTGCGTCAGTTTCTGATGCATGTTCCGAGATTTTGCAAGGTGGGACATGATTTTATTAGACATTGATCAACTTTGTCTGAATTACTATTTTTTTCTTTTTTAATTTAATGATTCATGACTGGAGCCAGCTTCGTCTTCTCTATGATTAGTTTGTTGGATCCAATTTTGGAGAAAATAATTCATACCCCATAAGTTGAGCTTTAGCTTTGTGTTAGTTTTATAGCGGTTCCCTTTTACAAAGAAAATACTGCAATTAAAGGGACTATATAATTTGTCCCTGTAAAACTGACCCATATTTTCCAAGATAATGACATATTTCGCTCTCTGTATTTTATTATTTTTGATAATTCTCCATGCATTTTTATTTGTCCTGGGTCTTTATACTTTAATTTTTATAAATATTTGGTTTTGTTTTAAGAGCAAAATGGTGCGTGTATTACACGCTCTGATAATGAGTGTAAATGACTTTTCGAGTTTTTTTACTAAATTTTTTATAAATATTTATTCCGTATAGTTTTAATTTTTTTATGATAGGCCTTTATACTTTTATTTTTATCAACAATGACCCTTTAAGATTTATTATTTAAACTTTGATTAACAATAAATTGTAAGAATATTAAATATAATTTAATTTGTTATTTTCATTAATAATATTCAAATGATTAATCAAACCAAAAATCTGTTAATAAAGTATACAAATGCTAATGACCAACTATTATTATGCAGGGAGAGAAACGACAACTGAAGACAGTTGCTAATACCCAATAGGCTCAAAAGCAAAAAGAGAAATCCACCAAAGGAGAGGCTCACTTCTAACTAGCTAGTTAATGAGGAATTAGCTTATCAAGGCAATGTCAACAGCTAATTCGAGAGGATGATTAGCCACACTAGAACTAAGATGGCCTAGACTCGCACGAGAGACAGTAGTGAAATTTTTTTCGTAATGTGCAAAAACCTGACAAAGTAGTACCTCATGGAGGTAGAAGGTCTTTGGGCCGTAAACTTCTTTTCCTGGAGAATAAGTAATTACAGTATGTGAAATATAAACATCAGCTAACTTTCTGCCAACAGTTGCGGTAGCATAAAGGATGTATTTTAGTTGGTCATTAGTATTTATGTATTTTATTAATGGATTTGTGATTTTACTAATTCTATAAATATTGTTAATTAAAATAATACCTTACTCAAATTCTAAAGAATTAGGGGGTTATTGTTGCTAAAAATAAAAAGCTAAATGTTGATTTTTCTCTTGAACTTGAAATCAATAGGCTATTAGCTTATTTTTTTAATTTTTTGGTCAACTTACCTAGTAATTTGCCAAAAATAATCAATTGAACCCAATCAAAGGACTTATTGAATACCAAAAGTTTAATTTGATCTAAATATCAAATTATATAAATTTCGGCCAATTCTAAGGCCCATGGAACTGTGAACCAACGATTTTAAAACTAGAATCATGAATCAAAATCAGCCGGCATCGAACCATTCTAAGGGCCATGGAACCGTGAAATGGCCAAGTCTACTTACTAGATTAACTCTATAGTTCTCTCATTTACCTTACAACACCACATTCATAACTCAAACTTCTGCCCACTAGGGCGGAGACAAACTACACCCTTTTAGTTATTTTAGCTCATTTACTACCTTGTATGAATTAATCATAGTAAGCCTAACTATTGTTGTATGCCAATTAACCTAAATGTCTACTACATATATTGGACTTATTTGTATGGCCATTAAACTATTTGAGCCATTACATAAATGTACGAAAAACATGTTGACAAAGAGTAAGTTCCCCATCGAAATTCTGGAATTTGCTTGTTTTAGTATTGGTGCTGTTAGCCTGATAATTTCTTCAGTGGCTATTGGATATCAAAATCTACAAAATTCTATTTGAACTTATTGCTTCTGGTGACGAAAAGATTAATACATAACATTCTTTGCAGGAAGAAAAAGCAACAAAAGAAGAATTTGAAAAGGGCAACAATAGATATCAATACTCGGGCAAAGTAAAATGTCGAGAGAGGCAACGATTCTAAGAGCTTTGATTCCATTTCATCAATGCATACATGGATGGAGCAACCTTATACTGGAAGAGCGAGGGAGACTTTAGTTTTTAAAGAAACTATAAAGCTTCAAGATGCTAAGATGAAATCTTTATAGTAGAAGTTGCATTACTTTAGAGAGGAGCGTAATAGTTAAGAATTTACAAGATTAATCAAGCGAAAATCTCCAAGATACAATCAAGGAGTTAGAAGAAAACATAAACTATATCAAACATAACAACACAAAGTTCATAGTTATGAAATAAGCTGCCTCTGCATTAATACCATAAATAAGAAAGAAAGTCGCACAACAGTAAAAGAAAAAGGAAAAGAGTTAACAATAGCCTGAAAGGAATTAATATATTCCAAGGAAAATGGAATGAAATAGAAAAAGGTTATTTTAAATGTTTTAGCTATTAAGATGGTTTTATAAGAGAAAACTAATAGAAGGAATTACACTCCGGTTTTAAGTATAAAAATTTCAAATATTTAATTAATTACTATTTTATTATTATTATTTTAATTAAAAAATTCAAAACTTAGTCAATGCTTATTTCTTTCTTTTAGTAATTATTTTTATATAACTAAATACGATGACAAATATGTTTCTATCGTTCCTTCTCTTTAGAATATCTTCCTTTACCTTCCCCTATTCATTGCCATGCATGAGTAAAAAAAATCAAGCAAAACTCAGCTATAAATCCTAAGAGAAATGAAATATATTAAGTTAAAACACACATGCAAGATGAGAAGATGAAAGAGTAATATAGGTGGGCAAAATGGATAAACAATAAGTAAGAACAATATCTTAGATATCGGTGCAAATGAGCCGAGCTCAACTTTTCAATGTTCAGGCTTCGCTCGCATAATATTAATCGAACTCTGAACTATAAATTTTTATTTTAAAACTTGAATTCAAATTTAATAAAGTCTAGCTCGATTCGAGTTCGGCTAATAATTAATTCGATATTCTATATAAACGAGCCATGCTCAAACTTTGCTCGTAAATTACCTCAGTTGTTATATAAACAAACTAAATATGAGCTCGACTCGTATAGAATCTCGAAATAAAATTCGTTAAGTAAGTTCGAGCTTATCAAATACGTAATTGTGAATTTTATAATTTTAGATAAACCATATATAAAGTAAAATATGTATTTAAATTTTAAAACTTAAATAATTAGATCAAATTTTTAATATAAAAATAAATTCAACTCGTGAACTCATAAATAAGTAAACTCACGAGCTAGCTCGCGAGCTCATTAACGAATCATCTCATAAATTTAAACGAATCGAGCACTATTAAATTTAAACAAGCTTAAAAATGAAGCTCGAGCTCACCTCTTTTTATTTTGACAAATAAATTTGAACCGACTTTTATCAAGCTGAATGTTGAATAGCTTGTGAGGTCATTTGCAATCCCTGAATTTTGTAAGAGACAATATCAAATACGAAATAAACCAACCACTCAAATAAGGCACAGAAAGCATTTGCAGGGCAGCGATAAAAGCAGTCGACTTGGTAGATGGGGCTGTCTAAAAAACGGCTCTATTCCACAGTTTTTATGTCAATTGTAAGGATGATGTCCGTAAAATGGTGCTGTTTTTCTTAATCAGTTATTAATTGCATCTTTCCAATAAAACGAATGGAAAATATGCTCTCAAAATGAAAAAACTATCACATTGTTCTAATATGCCACATCATCAAAAGACTCTATCAATAGGATTATAATATATAATTCTATATTTACAGGTCAGCTTTATCTCTAATAATTAATTAAAATGAATATGAAAATTAAAAATTAATTTTTTTTAAAAAATAAAACTGATATATAATATAAAATAAAAATAAATATCATGATTTTATTAGTCCAGCTATTGATGACATGACGTGGTGGATGACGCGGTCTTGAATAAGATGAAGCAGCAAGGACAAGTACGTAAATGCATGAATATTCAACTGATTTTGGAGACGTTGTAGACGTATAACTTTGAATGAAAACTATAAAGAGTGGCCTGCGGTTGAGCGTTTTTACATTTAAGGGTGGTTTTTTCGTGCCATTGAAATATTCCGTAATTTATTTTTTTATATTTTTTTATTATAAACTAATATTTTTAAATTTTTATAATTCAATATTAATATACTACACATTTTTAATAATAAAATTACTTATTAAATGATACTGAATTCATATTAAATAAAGTTAACATATGTCTTATTTTATTAAAAATAGGAAGAATTTTAAAATAAAATTTTAATATTCTTAAAAAATATTCTAGTTAATTTGATGATAAATATCTATAAATAATTTTACTATTGACAATAAATATTAACTAATATTTAATTATAGAAATACAAAAATACTAATTTACAAGATAATAAAAATATAAGAAAAAACTAAATTACAAAATATTTTTTTCTCACAAAAAAAGAAAATTCATCTAAAATAAGAACGCCTAGCTAAAAATAGAATTTATGCGCTAATTGCGCATTTCTTCTTTTTAATATCTTTTTCCTAACTTAATATATGTAATATATAATTATTTATTATTCAATGTCTCCCTGCATGGAATTCCAACGAACACCAATCAATCTGGACTTGCAAAAATGCAAAATGCAATTCCAAGAGCAAAAATAATTGACACGAAGTTTGCATGAATAATCGAAAAAAAATAAAAATTAAACAATGGTTATAATATGTACAGCTCAACTTATTAGAAAAATGAAAACCAACACAATTTAGAACTAAAGACTAAACTATAAAGTGGCCCCGATCGTCTCTCCTGGAGAAAAATCTATACGACTGATAGTCCTGATGCACTTCAACAATCCCAATCAACGAATTCCTGAAATCCTTTCCATCTCTAAGTAGGAAAATGTCTAAAATCTTTCAGATATAATGATTATTCACAAGTGTGTGTGTCGGTGATTCATTTTACTATAGTACTAATTCTTGTTGCGATGCGCCATTATTGTTGGATTCCTCCTCCTCAAGTTCTGTAATTAGTTTTTCAATTTGTCTCCGGTAGACAGGCATAAAGTGGTCACTAACCATAGTTTGAGAAAGCCTCAGTTTACTATAAAGTGATCTTGGAGCGAGGAAAATCCCAACTTTAGCCTCGCCAACTGACTGCTGGGCACTGTCTGAAGCACTACTGGAAGGGCTATTAGCTTCACCCTCTGCATTTGCACATTGAAAGGTAATAATATGCATGATTTTTCCTGGAGGGAAGAATCTGTGCACTTCCTTTGGTTCGAGAGCAGTGGTTTCAGACTGACTTTCACCTACCTCCGCCATCGCGACAGCTTCTTCTTCCCTTATTTCGTTCGCCACAGCAGCGTCCTCGTCATTTGTTCTATCATAGAGCTCATGCTCGAGTTGTTGCCACAACTCAACTTCATTCATTGGGTCTTCATGTGTATCACTCCTGCAGTCCTCACCATCGTCAAGATCAGTTTCTATATTAACATGGTTAACTGTCTCATCAGTACAACATTCAATCTCTGAAGTCCATTCTGCTGCTCCAGTACATACAGCAAGGTCAATGGACTCTATGCCATTTGTAGTACTTTTGGGAGATACAAGTGGCTCCGAGATTTCTGCTCCAGAGGAAGATGTTAGTACACTCCCATCTGCTGAATTGGTAAATGCAGTTGTGCCTAGACGACGACGGGGACCGATGCATGACCATGAAGACAGGTGAAAGGAAGGACGTGTGGTCCATGCTGCGTGAGCCATGCTCTGGGCTCTCTTCATCACAACCTGTGCAATGAGAAACAGAACTGGATTTTTATTGAACCTTGTCATAAAAACGCACTCGAAGAAGCACGTAAAGTAAATTAAAAAAAAAGTAAAACGCTCACCTGTGTACTACTGGAAACTGGACGAAGAATTGCCCCTGCCCCAGCAACCTTTGCTTTAGCACTCGCAATGGATGGAAGACGGGAACCCAATGCTGATGCAGAACGATAGACGGTACTAAGAATTCTTGTATGCTCAATCTGATTTCTTAAATCATTCAACCATGCAGAACCTGTCACCTGAAAAGAGAAAATAAGTCAGGGCAGCAGAACCGGATGGAGCGGATGTTAGTTGTTTCCAAAGTAAATTTCTCAGCAAAAAAGTTACATATATATATATATATATATATATATAAGGGGGATAAAGAAAAAAGAAACGTGCAATCTTTTAGGAGTTATACTAACAATGCAACTTGTTTATGGCTACAATTGAACAAATTAGAATAAGAAAATAATATTTACTAGTTATATTAGCCCTAATCCTAGACTAATTCATAGCGCAAAAGATCAGAACAAAAGGCAAAACCGAGCATGGAGCTCTAAAACTTTGGATGAATGAATTGAGACATTATCCACCTAGGACTCCTTAAAACCTAGTTGACTTGCAAGCAACGATTGGAATTTTATCGAGCAAGTAGTGAGTGAAATAACCTCTGCACGCAAATCATCTACTGAAGCAGCCGAAAATGTAGGCACTAAGTCAGCTCCATTTATAATAGAAGTAATGAAATCATTGCCCGATTCAGCCAGTTCCCATGTCATACAAGCAGCTGCACAAAGAGCAAGGAAGAAAAAAATCAAGCCCATGCTGCTGTACATGTGTTCTGTGTGTATATACTGAGAGAGAGATAGAGAAAGATAAGAAGGCATAAAAATTGATGCATATTATTAAGGGGTTCATGTGAAATGAAAACAAACCTGGAGCAAATGTAACACAGCTAGTTGTAGACAATTCCTTCTGCTCCCGCAATACATATGTTAAAAGAGCTGCAGTACCTCCACCCAAAGAATGTCCTACAATCTTTATATTCAAGAAATGGAACTTCACTAACTCGCACACATTAAGAACCATGATTCTAATGGATTGCAAAAAAGTCTATTTTTAAATAGAAATTTAATGCCCGTAAATTAGTGGAAAATTTGTGTCAAGAATGCAACAGTACATGGTCTAATGCATTTGCTAAAAGAACCAACTTTCAGACATACATGGCACGAAAAAAAATTTGGGGGAAATAACTACTGCAACAATTAACTTATTGTGTCTTGCAAGAACTTCTTGTGGGCTGATCTAGGGGACTCGTAACAAGACAACGAGTATAAAATGTCCATAGGCAAAAAGTTTCAGGCATGTTCGTAATAGTAGAAGATTGGCCAGGTAATTAGGCAAGCAGTAGCATGGATTTCATTTATACATTAAATCTTTAGTCCAATTCTATATTGATCCTGCAGAAGAAGGGTATAAAGAAAGATGGGTGAAGGCAAAGGCTTAGTGAAGAAAACCAATTTGCAGCTGCAAACTAAGGGGTCTTGCAACACTTGTTGCAGCCAACTTCTTTTGTTTTCACCATATACTTTTGAGTTTTAACTCATACCATTAGTTTTATAAAAATAAGTACCATAATATTAATGATTTAAGTGTAAAACATTCTACACCAGAGTATACTTTATTTAAAAGTTTCACATGTGTCTTCTTTGAGCTAGTTTCGAAGAAACTAATTCATATAATTGTTCCCTTTGGTTGAGTTAAAACTCAAAAGTATTTAGTCAAAACAAAAGTTTTGACTCTACTTTACCATCTCTATCTGTGATATTTTGAAAAAATTAAAAGAACTTGACCTACTTTTAAGACAGGCACGTGAAGAAATACAAGAGAAAATTTCAAATTAAAATTTTTACCTTGATTCTATAATCAGGAAACTGCCGAAGAGCCTTTATGATACAAGGAGTCGCAAGTTTTGCAATCCACCGAGCAGCTGCAACCATTCCACAATGCGCATAACCTAGTACTAAGTTGGTTACTCCTCCCTCATGCACTACAGTATGATGAAATGGCACAACAGCTCCTGTTGCAGCAGTCAAAGTATCCTTGATACTATGTGTCCCTCTAATCAATAAAAGAAAACATTTTGTTTTGTGATCAACCAAAATTGTAAAGGCCGGCTTCAATATCTGCATTACATAGATGCATTGATAATCAAAATGAGAATAAACAGTGAATATCAATATCATGGGTCTTGGAAGCTTGTGAAAATATGGAAAATACAAGTTATTCCATTACTTAATAAACATGAATGTATAGATATCTAACTTCATAGGACGAGGTCTTAGAGCAATGTTCTTCTATTTTAAAAATAACCCTTCCAACCATCACCCCGCAAATTTTATGGGAGAGACTTTCTGGTTATAATGTGAGCACTTCTCACCATTCTCTCCACTTCCCAGGATGAAAATAGAATAAATAAATTGATTAGCACACAGCATAGTTCAAGTTCAGAATAACTTACTCCTGCTTTAGGTTCTTGAAGGAGAACAGTTTCGTCAGTGTATCCTGTCTCCTCCAAAAATAACGGAAAAGGTTTTTTGGAGAAATGCCAGCACAGGGTCAGCAGATTTAAGAGATACCTAAGTTCATTTTTTATTTCTGACCCTTTCAGTTCTATACTATCTTTACCACCAAAAACGCTGCTGACATGCAAGTTTCCCTGCAAATATAGTGTGGGATCAGGTGATTGGCCATTGAAAAAGAAAAGAAGAAATGCTTCAAAGTTTCTGAGACATTATCAGTCACCATTCCTTGTAAAGATATAACTACAAGGTGACACATGTATCAAAGAAGTAAATAGGTATGAAGATATCTTTTCTCTAGTATCATAATTCTTTTCCAAAATTTAACCCATCATTTCACATTGGTGAAACAAAAGTACTAAATTGAAAAGAAAACAAATAGTAAATCAGGCTTATTCAGATAATCCTTGTAGCAAAAGAATCCTAATGGAAAAATCATTACAATGAATTGCCTAGTTGCATCGGAAATGCTTAATACAATCCTAATATAAAAGGAGTTTGTATCTCCATGCCCTCGCCCTAAAAACTTCAACCACCACACGAGACAACCCTTCAAAGTAAAACCAAGATTCTTACATCCACTCTGTAAATACAATAGATAAAATCTAAGCAAATCGACAATCTTTTTGTTAATTGAGGTCGCCAAAACCAACTCCAAATATACACTTCCAAATAGAATAGATGAGTATTAGAAAGTGAATTATGGATACAAGAATACATCTGTGAAATCAAATAAATAGGAAAAGGAATGCTGACCTGCCTCTTGAGTAAAAAATTGATACCAAAAGCCAAATCACCGATGGGCCACTTGCCTAAAGTCTCAGAGTAAGTAAACCTAAGAGTCTCTGATAAAGTAGAAATCGTCTCTAACCATGTTGCGGGTGCTTGAATTAACCTATGCGATACACGTTCAATTCCTAAAGGAACATTACTGTTCACAATGTTATTATCATCATCGTCATGATGAGAAGTTGCTGATTGTAACTTCCGGTTTAATGTATAGTACAATAAAGCAGCTGCCCCTGCTGCTGTAGCCATAGTAGCTGTCGCCATGAGTTTATCCCTAGTTTAAAAAAAATAAAATAAAATCAGTTATAATCATCATAATCTCGATTTCTAAGATTGACATATGTGGAGAATTGAATTTTCTTTAAAGAAATGGCAAACCTAAACATGATAAGAGAAAAGACTAACAGAACGAACCTTAGGAGCTCGATTGTAACTGGATTGTGATTGTTATACGTTTGAGTTTTTGCCAAGGAATCAAAGAATTATATACCAGAGGATCTCTCTATTAACACGATCTATTTTTATTGTTATTATAATTATTTTCTTTTCTTTTAGAGGTTTTGGAGCTGAGATGAACCTAACGCGAAGGTGAGCATAAGTCCTCTCGTTAATGCTAAAACTTTATTCTGTTTCCGTATATAACACGTGGGTATTGATGATTGGACCGAGATTAAGGCAAAATCTAGAATTGGCTTTCGAATGAAACCGACCTGAGCTGAAATGCTTGATCAACCTGGTCGTCAACTGAATGATGCAATTGGATTAAATACGTTTGGTCTATTTAAGTTTTGGAAATACCAGCGTGAGTTTTCTTTTCTTGGTAATTACTATTTAGCCCAATTTTGGTAATGATATATTTGTTGCTCTATATGGCATTTTTATTACATTATTTTTATTATAAATTTAACTATTACTTTCTCCGTTCATAATTAATATAGTTAATAATATATCAAATTGATTAAAAATTAATTTGATATTTTATCAAATATTAAATTCTTTTGAAGTTAAATTTACTATAAATGTTTATATTTAATAAATTTAAATTTAAATTATATAATAATTTATTGTATTGCTCTAGATATATGTCTTAGGAAGTATTAAAAATTAAAGCAATAAACAAATATTATTAAATTATTTTTGTTACATAAACTAATTTTTGTAGTGAACTAATTATTACTTTATTCTAATATGATAAAATGTAATTTTAGATAAATTTAAAAATTAATAAAAAAATTAAATTAAATTCATCAATTTAGTTATTTAACTATATTTACATTAGATGGAATGGAATAATAATTAGTTCTGTAAAAATTTAGATAAATAATTTTTTTAATATAATAAGAATAACACAAGACGACTTGTTTATTACGGAAAACAAAAATTAAAGGGAAATTGTGGTTACCTTATATTTTTTATTTATGTTTTCTCATGTTTGTTCAGTCGTGTCCGTGCCTGTCTAGTAACTCCCTCACCTGTTAAACTTGATTGTTTGAATTTAATTTAATTCATCATTAATGATAGAAACATGAAATTTCTGATAATTTTTGTCATATTAGTTTAGCAGGCTTTCCTAAAATAAAGTTTATTATTAATCAGTGATAAAACTTATTATTCATCAGCGAAATATTTATTATTTTTATATATTTAATGTAATATTAAATTTTATTATTATATTAGAATAAGATATAATAAAATATCAATAAAAATAATTTAATCTAATTTGACTAATTTCATCTACTAATTTAGTCTATTCAATACTTTCTTAATTCAAGAGTGAAATGAGAAGAGTAGGAATTTATTTCTCCAAATGTCATCCATATGCTTGCGCATTTGCATACGAACCTTATAAAAATCATGAGAAGTTGAATCTTCGTTTTGACATTCTTTTTTTGGGTGTAAAATGATAAGATTTATAACTAAACAGACGTCCCGTAGCCATTATGACACTGAATATCCTTAATAGGGAACAATCACGTAGCATTGACCAGCAGTAGTATGCGCAAGTTTTCACATTGACAAATAAGCTTCTTAGGTAGGAGGATAATCACAATTCATAGTGTGTACAATGCACCTAAGAAGATAAGAAAAGCTTATCAGTCCATTGCTTCATTTGTAAGTAACAGAAAAATTGCTTCATTCTTCACTAAAGATCCCATCAACATGTCATCATTTAGTCTCGCTCGCTTATTGCAGTTAAGTGCTCATCAATCTCCTCGGTGGACAGGACTCTGAAGACTGGATTTTCTGTCCTCACAACTCCAACCTACAAAGACAAAATGTTTTCAGTGTCAACGTCACCAGGAAATTTGTAAAACCTTCATCCCTAGATATTGTCTGAATTTGCTAGGGGGAAAAAAGGTGGACTTCGTGTAAAGAGAACAATCTGACAACCAACACAACATGTGATAGCATCCAAACCTGAGCAGTTTAACATAAACTGCTGAAGGACTGACTACAGAGGAGGAAACAAAGCATGACTAAATATCACTTCACGAGGACAGAAAGAAAGTCGTATAACACCAGATTAATAAAGAAACAAGGATTTTGTTCACAACTTGCATCATTTAACTCGTCTCTACAAACAATAGATTCTGGTCTCTTCATGACAGTTAAAGTATGGCACTATCTGAACTAAGGAGATATCAAGTACCTCAATCTCAGTAGCCTTGAAATCCTCCTGTAGAACTGATTGCAGGGCAGAAATTGCAGTCTACACACAAAAGCGACACAATGACATTAGAGAGAGAGAGAAAGACGGAAAGAAGTTATATGCGCTCTTACATTGCTGTATGCTATGTTGATGATATTATGTTGAACCATACAAATGCTCAGTCTAACTAAGCATGAGATCGCATAGATGGATCTCTGACAATGTCAGGTAATCTTGAAACACCTTTTGATGTCTTTAGAGGTCAGCACTTAGCAGCAGAAAGAGACAAATCCCCTCTAAAATGAGGATACAGAAATACACTTGCACATGCAGGAAGGCTAGTAGCGAAAATTTAGAATCACAAAGGCCTTTTTGCATCAAAGACTGAGAATGGAAATCAAAACAAGACAGCAAAAGATAAGAATCCATCCAACTTTCAAGAATTAATCTAGAGCATAGTTCTCTAGTTCATTTTTTGGCCAAACCCATCTTCAGTTCCATGAGCTTTTTGAGTATGGTCCATTGGGTCCCTGAATAATAATTGCAATTTAAGGTCTCCTGGACTTTTTATTTATCAGAGTTGCATGAAAAACATTGTTATCCAGTAATTTTACCATTGCATAGATATATTTGAAACAATGATTAGAAACATAAAAATAACCTGAGTCAAAACACTATCACGCATGAGCAATAAGCATATAAAAACCCATTTTATTTTTGTAAATGCTTAGACAGATACGAACTTGAAGTGCAACAATACAAGTCATAAACCTTACAAAGATAAAGTAGTAGAATCTACCTGCACTGTCTCCTCATAGGTAAATGCAGGATCATTCTTCATTTTCTTCTCCAAAAAATTAATTGCTTCTTGTTCTTTTAATCCCGCACTTGTAGCCTAAAACATATCAAACATATTCCGGAGGCAAGAAAGTTAAAACTAGGATCACTTGTAAACTTGTAATATGCATCAATGCTAGATGGAAAAAACACCGGGCTGCCAAACGCTGGACAAAACAATTCCTAAAAGTATCATTAGATCTCCAAGTGAACGTCAAAAGATCATTAATCTCCTATTCTTTATTAGTTCACAAAGAAAGTTACTGAATTCTCTGGTAAAATTCTCAAACACAGGTCATAATGAATGCCAAATAATTATAGACCTTCTGCAGTTAATTTGGCAACCTACAGTCATCAACTATATACATGCACTCTGCTTATGTGCAACTTTAGGAATACAAACATAATGAACAAGGATGGGTATCTGATGTGGACAAGAAAAACATCCAGAAAAAAAAGTTCAAAGAATCAAGAGGTTTAAAATTTTGGTCTAGAATTTGCAATTTCAATATCCAAGGGGTATTCTGTAATTTCAGCTTTGCTGGAACAGTAGTTAGAATTTTATTTTAGAAGTCATTTATCTATTTTTAAGTCTGATTATTAGGAGTTTTAGTTGGTATAGTTAGTACTATTACAATTTTTCTGGTTTTGGATTTCTAATTCGAGAAGTGCTAGGATTAGTTTAGCCTACACATACCTAGGCTTGTAACAGTTGAGGGTTCAGATTTCGAGTTAATAAAAAATGAAGTAATGTTGCTATATAATTATAGAATTGTGTGGTTCAATTCTTCCTTAGATGTGATATCAGTTCAGGGTTCTTCTCATTGCTGATTAAAATATCAGATCTGTCCTACATCGATATCACACTGCAAAATGTTGCATCAACATTTCCATTAAATATGATCCGTTAATCAGCAACGAGATGCAATTAAGTTCATGAGCATGCTTGCACACATCTGTGGTCTGTTAATCAGCAATGACATGCAATTAAGTTCTTAAACATGCTTGTATGCATCTTTTTATCCATAGGTGATATTGAGCAACATATTTGATTAGATCCAGATTAAAAATATATATTAGCAACCAGAGCAGGTCATGTAGAAAGCTTATGTGTTAGAACTACCCATTTAGTAATAAGTTAGCTGTTCAAAGGCATGCAATTTCCTCTCTCCAAGTTAAAGAAGAACATAATACTTCATAATAATATAATATGAAATAGACTTGCACATACCTTGTGGCCGAAGAAGTGGCCAGCAGGGTCACACTTATATAGTCTAGGCCCATATTCATCATCAATGCCCAATACCATAGCAACTACCAAAAGCAAAGTAGAAAACAAGGGAAAAAAATCCAATGAGAAGCCTGATGAAAGTAACAGTTCAAAAAGGACAAAAGAAAAAGGCAAGTGCAGAACAAGTAATAAGATTCTAAGTTTAAAATATGATTGCACTATAAAGAGCATTAACTACAAAAAAGATCAGAGAATTACCTACTCCAAGGGGTCTCATATAAGCATGCTGTGTATAAATTTGTGATTTATCTGCTATCCTGTCCATGCAAAACATCAATACAAGTTGATTTCTTGACACATTATAAATTTAGAGCAACTATAGTAATAGAATAGATAATACCAATACCAACTCATCAGATTAGTTCTTGTGTTTTTCCTTACACCAAAAGTTCATTTCCAAATTATCACAATTGTTTAATTCTATGCAAAAGGGTTCAATCACACTAGCAATTCAACTTACAAAGAATCAATGCCCATAAGGAGCAAGAAATAGAAAGATACATGACAGTCTATGCATGTAAACCACATGCTAGGAGAGGGACTAACAAGAAGTTACAATCATGTAATTTCAAGGTTGGCCGTCCTTTATTTTAATTATGCCACTCAAAAGCTTCAGCTTAATATGGAAAACATATGCCATAAATTTCTAGCTCAAATTATGACATGTAATATGAGCTCACATTATAACAGAATCACTTAATTGTCGTGCCATATAACATGAAGAAAATACCATTTAGCCAAAACATCCACAGGCATCTCATATCCATATTTGAAGCGAAACTCTGCTGCTTCATTCCTTGCTTGTTGAACCAAGGTCCTCGCATCAGCTGAAAAATTGAATGTCAAAGTCATTTAGCTCCCAATAACCTTTAGAAATAAAAAGGCAATTCTTGTTTAACATGCCAAAATCTAAACAGGTGAATCTTGACAGCATAAAATATGATTGAATTCAGTTATGTTATCTTCATGGGTACAAGTTCTTCACTCGGAAAAGTAATCTAATTATTTTGACTTGTGTGGCAGGACATTCAATATGCTTGAGAAAAGGCCAAGAAATTATTGGAGACTCTTATCAATACTGTCTCATGATGGAGACTTCAATACTGTAGATAGTCGGTATCTGATTTTAATCATCCTTTAGAATTCAGAATAAGGTCTTTAACTTTTATTTCATGATAAAACAACGCAAGAAGGACACTATGATAAAAAAAAATTAGCTGTAGACAAGTACAGATATATATTTATATAAAAGAATCAACAATCCAATCAATTCACAACAAGATTCTTCAAGTTTGAAACAGATATTTTAAGTGTTCTAGTTTCAGCAAAGTTTCATATCATGAAGCTGACAGGGCATAAGCAAAGAAACCTGTCATGCCAGTTGCTAGCAAGCCAAGGTACTTTGTAATGGGAAAAAGATGTGTGACACTTGTATGGTCCAAGAGCTTGTCCTGCATCCAATATAAGAATTGTATAATAACACATAAAAATCAAGTAACTATTTCAGAATTTTAGCAAAATCAGTAAGCAGATACGTACAGGTACTTTCTTCTGAGTCACCACACAGACAGAATCCTTCCCACAAACACCAATTGAGGTGACCCCAGAAGCCTTAACAGCCTTAAAAGCATATTCTACATAATACCAAACCTATTAGAATAGATAATCACCCCCTATTAAGCTCGTTAGAGTTAACTCGGTGCAGTAGGTATATCAAAGATTCAGCAGACTGTAACATTATTTTATAAAAGAAAACTGAGAAAATGCTTGAACTAAGAAAATAAAAACTAATGGATGGACATCAAAAGTTTTAGATTAACCTGCATTCTAATGTGAAGAGAGTATCGTAAAACTTGCACTTGCTGAATTTACATTCAAAATCACAACATAAATTATGCAAAGCTACAATGGCGCTAAGAAATTATATAAATCTGTACATCTTTTATAAATAAATCGCTCAGCACTAATTTAACAGTTTAAATCACTGCAATTTAATGACAAATAACCACATATTAAACTAAAATATCTATCAACCAATAATTCAAGATACTCTAAAACAGCAGCGTTATAATGACAATGGCGTAGATAAAATTGAAATTATTGATAGATTTTTTCTAATGTTACGAAAAACACACACCAACTTGAAAAAGACGGCCTTCCGGTGAAAAGATCGTGATGTGACGATCGTATCCTCCCCCGCTTCCCCTACTCATTTTGCCTCAAATATTATTAATTTTTTTAACTTGGGTTTTGAATCGTGTTGCTAGGGTTTTGTGCTCTCTCTATGCAGGGAACTGAGTGTACAGAGATTCTGGCTTTCTGCGCAAGCAGGAGGTGAAATAAAAATGACAAGGTCAAAACATAAGCAGCCAGTTTCCGCTTGGCTCGATACGACGTCGTGTAGAGAAGAATCGATTTTAGAGACGATTTTCGAACAGGTAAAACGTTGTCGTTAGATAGAAATAAAAACGCGCTATTACCGCACTTGAGGGAGAGCATGGAAGAATATTCAATTAAGACTTATAAAAATTTTGATGGAGTTTAAAAATTAAAATATATTTAATAAAATTTTTGATATAGTTTAAAAATTAAAGTATATTTAATAATAATTTTAAAAAAATTTATATAAGTGATAAAGTATTTAATATAAACTTTTAAAAAGTTCTTAAGAATTATGATATATTTAATTATAATTTTTATAAAAATTTTAAAAATAAATTAGTATTTAAAAAATTATTGATTTTTATAGTACGAACTTTCATATATTTTTAATGACTTTTATGTATTGTTATGAATAAAAAAAATTTAGATTTTTTTTACTTTTCATTAAGATTTTACTTTTGAAAAAAAAAACTCATTTTTTTCTTTTCAAATTTTTCTGCATTATCGCACTTATTTCTTTTTACTATATTATCCATCTTAAAAGATATAAGAAATTATGAAACTTTAGAAGTTAAAAATTATTTATTAAAAATTTTCTTGTATTTTCACATACAAAAAAAATTAATTAAAAATTTTTAATTTTATTTTAAAAGGGCCTCATAAAATATATGAATTTAAAATGAAATATTTAATAAATTGTTTTGAGCATACAGTCCCACCATATATAGACTTTTAGATTTTATTAGAAAGATTGTTTGGATAATTTGTGTGTTGGTAATCATAATTTTCAGTTTAAGTATTCAAATAATTTAGTAAGCATGATTATTATTTGGTTTAATTATTTATTAAATAAGTAATAAATAAAATATAACGAATATAACATGAATGTGGTGGTTTAATTGGAGATAAATTGTAATATAATAATTTCATTTGGAAAAATTAATCTATTGATTAAAAAAGTAGTATTCATATTATGAGATAGAAAAAATTAAAACTGATATGAATTTAATACAATAATGAAATAAAGTCTGCTATTTTGTATATAAAATTGTATGGAATAATCTTAAAGTAAACGAAAAAGAATGAAGAAAATAATAAAAGTAAAATGATTAAATTTATTTTTAAATAATTAAATAATAGATAAATAATAGTATCTGAAAATCAATAAAATTCTATCAATATCTATAAAAATATTTTTGAGTAAAGTTTGTGAAAGTCATTTATTAAATCATAAATTCTTTAAAAATTATTAAAAATTTAGAAATTTTTTAAAAGTAATTTATTTAAAAAGTCTATAAAAATCTTTAGAATTTTAAATTAAATACACCCTCCTAAAATTATAGGAAAAGAATTCTCTATATTCTCTATATAGATATTTATATGAAAGTAATTTTTAATAATTAAAAAATATTGTCTACAAAAGAAAAACTGACAATACAATTTTAGTAACTAGCATATTAGATTCAATATTTAATTAATCATTAATTTAATTAGTTAAAAAATTATTTTTTTAACTAATTAAAAGATTTCAAAAAATATGAAAACAGAGAGAATAAATAAAATGGATTTAATCTTTGTTTTTAAGTTAACTAATAAACAATTTAAAAGTTATTTATAAATAATTTTATCTTTGAAAGATAAATATAAAATGTAAATATTTTAAAATATTATAGAAAATAATATAAAAATTACATGCATCATTTATATATATAAATTATAAAAAATCTAATATTAAAAACATTACTGGCCGACTTTACTAATTTTTAAAAATTTTAAATTAAAAATTCTTAATTAACCGGTTATCAAATTTTTTTAAAAAAATTGGGTTAAATCGCCCTCATAGTCCTTAAACTTTTTCCTTTGTAACATCAAAGTTCCTAAATTTCAATTTATATCAATAAACGATCTGAACTTCTATTTTAGTGACAGTAAAACCCCAGCTATTAAATCTCGTTAACTAGGCTTACGGAAACCCGAAGCGGCGTCCTCGCTGGAAATTTTTTTAACTTAAAGATAATTCCACGTCATTAACAGTGACACATTAGACACATGTGTCTCATCCTTTCTCTCTCATCCAACTCTCTGAAATTAGAAAAGAAAAGGAAAAAAAAAACACCAAAGGGTAGAGAGAATCGTTCTCTCTCTTTCAACCTTTCTCTTTTCTCCTGCAATATAATCATTCTCATTTTAGAGCATCGCTGCATTCATCTTTCATCTCTTGATAAAAACCTATTAGCATCAATTTATATTATTAAATTTATAGAACCCTAATTTTTGAATTGGCTGGTATGAATTCTCAATTGAGTGCACTTGACATGCTTTTGCCATATCGAAGTAGAGTTGAAACTTCTTGGACCGATGCAAATCCAAGCAATAGGTTCT
The DNA here is from genome assembly GCF_019578655.1 of Ricinus communis. Classification (NCBI taxonomy): domain Eukaryota; kingdom Viridiplantae; phylum Streptophyta; class Magnoliopsida; order Malpighiales; family Euphorbiaceae; genus Ricinus; species Ricinus communis. The sequence continues at coordinate 6,842,496 of NC_063263.1, read as the reverse complement.
TTGGATGTCAGAATTTTGAGATGGAATCATCGTTATTTGATTTTAAAGTTAATGAATTTTTTATGTGATAGTCAAAAGTTAATTTATTTGAAAAATCAACCATATCAATTTTTCTCTTGTGAGTAGACCCTCATATACAACCAAAGGCAAAGGCAGTGATAAAAGGACTACTGCAAAAGATTGATAATCTTGAGAAGACAGAAAGAAAGATAGCAAAAAACATAGAAAGAGAGATAGAGGAGGCATGCAAGAAAGAAAGGAGAAGCTTGATGTGATTTGGTGTTGTAGTTGGTGTATTTTGGTTCATATTAATACTGTAAATTTTTTTTGCAGTAATGGATCCTAGTTGTGTTGCTCAGTGTTTTATCGTGGAAGAAGGTCGAAGTAGAAGTAGTATGATATCCAGTTTAAATCTACCCAATTGTTTTTAAACTTTGAAGGCCGTATCACAATTGTCTTGTATTTTATAATTGATATGAATAGAATCCCTGAACTATCTTTTTTTTTTTATATATATATATATAATGTCCTTTTCTTGTTGTTATAAGTTTTTTTGTAACTTTGTCAAATTTGAATTGAAAAATTAAGTTTAATAATGAAAATTTATTTACAATTAATTAAAAAAATTACTATAATATTTTAACAATCATTAATTATATTTGATGAAGCAGCAAATTATAAATTTGTGGAAAGAACACTCCACTCAAATACACTAAACTACATATCGACTTCATAGATATCATTTAACGAGCCCGATTGTTTGAATGTCAAATTTAATATCTTTTTTTTCTTTACCACTTTTATAGAGAGAGAATTCAACACTTCCATAATAGAAAACCATAAAACTCTTACAAAAAAAAAAAAACTCAAAACTCTCATAATAGAATATTATAAAACTCCTAAAAAAAAATACTGATATTTATTTATAAAATAAATTAATAATTAAAAAAAATCACCACCAATCTAAATAATATACCGTGTCAATTAAATGAAATATATACTTTGTTGGCTTATATACATAACACATCTTCTTCATCTTCACCTTATTGAATTATAAAAGTTTGTTTATGTTATTCTGGTTACTATGGGTTCCGGAAGTTAATTCTTTAATAGAAAAACTCAAGCTTTATTCTCCCTGCTCATCTAACAAAAATTCATATTATGTCCCTCAATTTAAACATTGCCTAAGCAATTTAATGTGTACCCGTAAATTATTCATATAAACATCACATGATAAATAATTTTATTTAAATAACATTCGACCGAATAATCATTTTATAATTCCAAATGGTCAGCTCAAATTTGTTTGTGGTTGGATAATAACAAGATAAATTTAAGAAGAAAAAAAACACAGATAAATCACATCCGAATAATGTACTGTAAGATATATGGATAAGACATGTCATACGAGAGAGTACTCTATGTTACATACGCTATAGTTATATTATTATTTATTTATATGTCTGTTAGTACCTATTGCCCACCTAACTAAAAATTCTGCCCATGTAAGGTTAGAAATATATTATTGACCTATTTTTCATTCATTTTTGTTCAATAATTAGGTTAACAAATATACTAAAATTCCTTTGTTATAATTCAAAGTAAAAAAATTATGAACCGATTAATAATTAACAGCTCCCCTTGATTAGTGCCAAATGTGGGCTCACCCACTGGCTGCTAAATGGCTTTAATTGAGCAACATGTGATAATTGTGCAACATGTGTTGAGGACCACTTGGTTTTGTTTTTCTAAACGAAAACATAAAGCAAATGTCTCTATGTTCTCGCTTCGTTTTCATTCTATAGGGAATAAAAGTAAAAAAGATAAAAAGAAGTATTAAAATTGAAACATTTTGCATAAACTTCATGCTTATTATAAAGCATGCAAACTTAATTAAAAGTAACTGTGCAGTGAATTTTCATGTGAATGGTGTATGTTTGATTCATGCACGCCTTGTTCACGTGGAATTTCATTTTAGTTAGGTAGCAACGCTCAAGCTGTTATTAGGGCATATGAGGCGTGAGTTTTTCTTTATTTATTTGTTTTAATACACATGTGGTGTTAACATCCCCCTTTTATATTTATTAACATTAGAAATGATATTGGCTCCAACTTGGCATTAAATACAATACTAAACTCATTCTATAATCTACATTCACAAGCTACAAGTCTCATAATAATGATGCTATACATTTTTTTAATGATAGACATTTCTGTTAGCAGTATCTCTATTACCAACCTAATTGAGTACATCCATGCCTTAAGAATTTAGATATGCTTTTACGTCAATGGAATTGGATATTGCCCTGATTAGGAGGCCTAGCAAAAATTGTCTCCTCAGCCTATGTTTAGTAACATACCTAAACCACATTGGGGTAAATTGTATATCCTATTCTTGTCAAGGCCAAAACTTGTTTGTTACGGTATACGTCAATTGACAATTGTGGACCCAGTAATAATGGCTTCTTTGTCAGGGAAAGACCTCACTAGTCAAAGAAACTAAGAAAGCAAAAGGCCAAAGGGTAATCAATTACAGAGGCCTTCAAATTCAAGATTTGCCCAAATAAAAGATCAAAAAGAAGATAGCGAACCAATCACGGCTTTATGTGTCCTGAAACATCAGACTCGTTTGTGTGGTTCTTGTGTTTTTCTATGTCACCACCATCGTATAGCACAGCTTGCAGATTGGTAGATAGAGGGAGGACCATCAGCAAACGGTGGCGAGGACATACTTGCTTACACCGCTGCTGCTTTGTATACAATCAAATTTTCTTATATTCATAAATTCAAATTTTATAATTGTAAAAAATTATAATTTAATAAAAATATATAAATTAATTTTTTTAATAAATTAATAAAAATATATAAATAAAATATGTAAATATTTAGTCATATTTTACAAACAAGATTAATAAAACAGAATAATAATATAGTAAAATATTTTTTAAAATTATATATATAAATATTATATAGAGAATTTTTTTTTTAAAATTAAAACTTAAAAAAATTATAACTTATCACAACTAATAATTTATTTATATTTATAACTGTTTCAAATTGGACACATGATTTTTTTATTATTATTATATAGAAATTATTTCTTTGAATTGAATCGGTATATAGATTTTATTACAATAAAAGATACTGATCAAATGAATCATATCTATTGTATGGATAGATTGTAGACTATTTCTTAATATTTTAGAAGGAGTGGCGGACATTCAATCAGTCAGTGGACTTAATAATGTTAATAATGTCACTTTATTTATTTTAATTTATAGCTTTAGTTTCGCTGTCAACGTTCTTTGAAGTAATTAAATATCACTAATGACAATTACTGCTACACTTTGTGGAGTAGTAATCAGAAGCGCATGCTCTTATTATATTATTATGAAATCACATGTAGACGCTCAGTAGTCTAAGAAATTAACTGCCACTTGCTCTTTCTCTTTTTTTATAACGTGGATGCACCGAAGATTATCGCAATAAATGTTATAGCAAATTTTAATGTCTAAACTTTAAAAGCTTTAGCTATTAAAATTTTCTCTCCTTTTTCTTTATATTAGGAATTCATTCCCAATAGAAATTTATTCTTTTAAAAAGAAAAAAATTATTTTAATAGCGGCAACTCTAATTAATTATTAAATTTAATTATGTAAAATTTTAAATTAAAATTCACTTCATTCAAAGCATTAATTTCAAATTAATTAGAGTTGGTTATAATTTTTTTTTATTTCTATATAATATTAAAAATATTTACTTTAAATTAAAATTAAAATTTATTTTTCTCAATACAAACAATTCCAATCCCTAATACTTTTCCTACCAGACTTTATCCATTATAACCTTTAACAATAATTTGTGATGATAGAAGTTTAGCAATTCTTTGTAAGGTTGCTCCATGGCGTGATCAAGCTGGTCAGTAGACAAACTCTACCATGTAATCGAAAGCAAATAACCAAAACCCAAAAATTACAACGAAATTTTTTAAAAATTTATCATATTTTTATATTTTAGAGGTAAAAGTATTTTTTATATTAAATAATTAATATATTTTTTAAAATATTTTTTACATAAATACTTATTTTTTAAATTAATTAAATATTAATAAATATGTAAATATTTACTAAAATAAATATTTTTAATTAAAATATTTGATTCGGTATTCTGTGATTATAATAAATTAATTTTAATATATTTATAAATTTTTGATATGTTATATTTTTATAAAATTATAATTTACTAATCATTTATATCAAATACATATAAAATTATATAATAAATAATAAAATATAATATATATTTAAATAATATTAAAAAAATGTAAAATAATTAGTACTCGTCTAATAAAAATTATTTTTATTTTTCAAATAAAGCGTCAAATCAAACGTAGTTTTTAAACTTTACCCATCTAATATACGGATTGAATCAAATTCCACCTGTAAATTACGGATTGGTTATTGTACTGTTGAATATTAAAATTCCAAAAAGACATACCAACTCTCTTTCACTTCACCTTTCAATTTCATCTTCACCGGCCACATGCACTTCATTACTACTTACAGTATAAATAGTTACATACTCATTTTTTAAACGCCAAAACTCAACTCATTTCATCACAATCTCTCTCTCTTTCTCACCGGAAAACTTTAAAATACCTCCGACAGCACAGGTACGGCCAGTGACATGGCGGAAGAGTTCGGAACCTGCGTAGATTATGGTTTAAGACTATCAAAGAGAATTTACTACGGAAAAGAATTACCTCCGGCACCGGAACCAGAAATGTCAAAGACAGTCTCATGGGAGAGTTATTTACCAACGGCGGTGATGGTTTATGCGGTTGTGCCAGAGCCAGAGGCAGTAGATAATCCTGACGTGCCAAGTTACCAGCCTTATGTACACGGACGGTGCCAGCCACCGGCGTTAATACCGTTGCAAATGCATGGCGTAGCTATGGATGTTGACTGCTGTTTAGATTATGCTAATGTTAGTTTTAACGGCAAGTGGCGCGTGCATTGTGTTAAGACTAGTCGAAAGTGTGATTGTCGCATCGCTGTACCTATGGGAGAGCAGGTAATTACAAAAAAAAAAAAAAGAACAATACCTGTAACATTTCTTGCTTTTGAAGTTTATGTATTTATTAGCCATTTCTGCATTTTTTTTACATAATTGTACATAGGCCATTTTAAAGGTTGAATTGGGCTAGTTAATGGTACTAAATTCATGCTCAGAATTTTGAGTTATCAAGTTTGAACTTTAGATAGGGAAGTAATAAAGTAACTGTAAATTTACAGAACTAGTGTGCAGTAAATTGGGTGCCTTGTTATTTTTGTGTTGATTTAACAAAAGAAAAAAACCCGGGGCAGGATTTTTAATGTTGTAGGGTCTGTAGAGTGATATAAGATTAGACGGATAACTAATTGATTGCTTTTTGTGGTAGGTAACTTTTTCTTTGATTAATTAATTAAAACTTCGAAAAAAATGTATGGCTTTTTTTGAAATGAAATGTGATAGGAAAAAGAAAAACTGGTTGTAGCCATGTTTTTTTTTATCTTTTATCTTTTTATGTTGTCCAGATAAGCTACTTATTTATAAATGAAACATAATTGGAAAAGACGTGACACCTAACATATTACACGCCATAATAGTTGGCGTCTGACAACAATTATTTTGAAAAGGTTAAAATGAAAAATAAAATTCTGATATTCTGTATAATTTATCTCTCTGAGCGCAACTTAAACTATTTTATCTTTGATTATTTTCTAAATCTAAAACAAACTAGTAAAGTGATAGCCTTAAAATTTCAAAGAAGATATTTATTTAAATTTAATATATATATATATCATAGTTTAATTTAAAATTGATAAATATAATATCCGCCGTTTATTGATTTAGTACAAGGGTGAGACGGGTCTAAATAAAAATTTTCTAAGTTTAGAACGGTGGAAACCTTGTAAGCTAGACCGAGTGGTAACTTTCCATAGTTAAAAAAGAAAAGAGACCAGTTTTGAACCTTTGGAGCGGCTCTTTCTTTCTTGTTTTGTTTTTCCTTTTGTTTTGCTGGAGAAGCCTAAAATTTGTAGCACAATGGGGTGTCAAATTTTATTAGAGTTAAAATGTTTTACCATCGTCTGTTTTCACCAAAGAGTAAGAAAATCCATCTTCTGTCTAAAACAAAAAAGAAAAACCCAGTTTTATTTCTCACTCTGGCAGATATTGCTTAATTCTACTAATGGAGACCTGAAATGTTTACGTCTTTGTAGTTTTTTTTTTTTTTTTATTACAGTAACATTGAAATGGAATTTCAGCCTGAGCATATCCTTTTATATCCTCAGTCGCTATAAGTTCTGTAACTTGCTTTTACTAATTGTTTGAAGTACTTGTTTTAAGTTCTCAAGCAAAGCATGATTTGGCTAACAGGGTTCAATTCTAGGTCTTGAGGTTGACATTACTGGAGGATCATATCATAGCCAATTGATTATAGCAAAAGAAACCATTGATAAGGGAAAAACCAGTAAAGGAGGAGATGGACGTTATTTAAAAGGAAGTATTTACACATTCAAAATCCCTCAGGTATTACTTGCCAGTTACCACATCTGATGCTTAATTGTGTGGAAATGCCTTTTGATTGATTTCAAATTTTTCTGTTTTCTCTGATGATACTTGCGTGTTACTTATTTGTACCTTTTAGGTTGTTGGAGGGACGACAATTTCAGTTAAAGTGACTTGGTCTCAGAAATTGACATATAATGAAGGTCAATTCTGTCTCAATATACCATTTAGCTTTCCGGCATTTGTCAATCCCGTCGCTAAGAAAATCACTAAGAGGGAAAAGATATTGTTAAATGTTAATTCTGGTGTTAGCAAAGAAATTTTATTCAGGTGTACTAGCCATGCATTAAAGGTATGCCATTCACAAACTCTAATGCTTCAATCAGCTTGTGAAATACAAAGGCAATGACACTTGAGCGTTTTGGTCTCCTAGGAGCTAAGGCGGGAGGTGGGTAAAATGGCTTTCTTATATGAAGAAGAAGTAACAACTTGGTCGATTGCTGACTTAAATTTTTCATATACTGTAAGACCTTGCACCATTTTTTTCTCAACTCTCAAAGGATAAATGCATTATGTGCAGAGATCCCTTTAATAGCTATCCTGAATCCTGATTGATTGCTCTGTTTACAGGTTGTTTCAGAAGACTTATTCGGTGAAGTGTTCTTGCAGTCCCCACTTTTGCGTGATATTGATGAGAGGCAGATGTTCTGCTTCTACCTTTTCCCAGGAAATAAGCAGAGTAGGAAGGTATGTTAGTATTAATTACTGCCTAATTATTTGTTTCCAAATGTTACCATAGCATCTGATTTCCTTATGGGGATGCATTATTGGATCTTGCTGCATTATCATTTAGTTTTGAGGTTTTTAAAAAGCTAACAATGAACATAATACAATTAATTTTTAGTATCAACTGCTTTATAACAGGAAACAATGACCAATTCTGGAATTTCTTAACTAAACATGGTGTTTATACCACAACTAATAAGAGAGTGACACGTCATATGAGCGTTTTACATTTTGTTACTGGATGATCGAACATACTTTATTATTTAAAAATAGTGAATATATGTCAATCATTTAGAAGAAAGTTCAGTCAGCTTTATGGATTGGAATAGGAACATCGGCAAGTCGCGCTCTTATTGTATTTTGATTTTGTTATCAGGCTTCTTGAGTGCAATTAAATAAAGAGTTCCATTCTCCCCTTTTTGTATTGGTTTTGGTTAAATGTATAAATTTCCCATTTTTGGCAGGCTTTCAGGAAGGATGTTATCTTTATAATCGATATTAGTGGAAGCATGAAGGGGGGTCCTCTTGAGAATGCAAAAAATGCATTAATGTCATCACTCTCCAAACTAAATTCTGAAGATTCTTTCAATATTATTGCTTTCAATGATGAGACCTACTTATTTTCATCATTAATGGAGCCTGCGACCAAGGAAGCACTATCAAAAGCTAGTCTATGGCTTAATGATAATTTAACTGCAGGTGGTGGTACAAACATTATGGTTCCTCTTAAACAGGTGTGTGTATAATTGTCATTTTTGTGTCTGAAATATTGTCTAATGTTGCTTTTGGTTTAATTATATTCTCAGCGCATTTCCCTGTGTTCTTAGAAGATAGTTTTATATTTGTTCTGTTAAAAAACTACATGTTCTGAAACAAGGAAATGGTTACCTACTGTAGTACTGTTAATTCCATCTTCCCTCTTTCCTTTCCCTTTTCATCCACTGGAATAACATTTTTTCACTGTTCAAAAGAATATTAAATTCCGAATCTTTACCTTTCTCTGAATGATGTACCCGTATGATAGAGATACAAATTTCATATTGTAATGTGCATGTTTTAGGCCATGAAGCTGTTGGCTCAAACTACTGATTCGATTCCTCTTATTTTCCTCATCACTGATGGGGCTGTACAAGATGAAAGAGAAATTTGCAATTTTGTAAAGGGCTCTCTTACAAGTGGAGGACCAATTTCTCCTCGGATATGCTCATTCGGCATAGGTAAGGTTTTCGGGTTCCAGTCATATCTCTAGCTCTTGGACTCATGTTGTCTCGATCTCTTTGTTGCATTACATGTGGAGTTGATGTGCACATATGCATATAGTTCTTTGATACTAATAATTCAATTCACAGTTTGATATTGAAATATCTTGCTGTATTGAATATTCTGCATTTTAACTGGTTGCTGAGTTTGCTCTTTCTGAAGTTCTTATAACCAGACTCAGAACTCGGTAAAACTTGGCTTTTAGTATAAGACTTGATAAGCTTGATAAACTTCTCATCTGTTGACAGAAAATAGGAAAAAGACAAGGAGGTGCTCCATCTCTGGATCTTTTTAATAGCTCTAACAGTTCATGATGTTCCAGATATGAAATAGTTTCACATTGCTTAATTGAACACAATCTAGAACTAGCATGTAATCTGACAATTTATTCATTTAGCTCATTTTTTCCATATACCACTTTCTTTGAGAACTTTGATAGCATTTCTAACAAATTGTTGCATGCAAACCTTTTTCAGGTGCATACTGTAACCATTATTTTTTGCAAATGCTAGCACAAATTGGACGGGGCTATTTTGATAGTGCTTATGATGCAGGTTAGTGTATCTATGTTTGGAATTTTGACAGGGAGTTTGAGCAACAGGCCACTTTTTACTTACCCTTTCAACTAAAGTTAGAGCTTGATAAAGATTTGACCCATAATTTTCTTTATTTGTCTTACTTCCAGATTCAGTTGATTTCCGAATGCAGCGATTATTTACAACTGCTTCATCAGTCATCTTAGCCAATGTAACTGTGGATGCTTTGGAACATCTTGATTCACTTGAGGTGCACTATTTTCAACATGGCCAATCTTCTCTATATAGCCTTTTTGTTCATTGGTGTAGTTAGATCTCTGGCTGCTGACATATTATCTTTTCTCTGAGTTACTTGCAGTTGCTTCCATTTAGAATTCCAGATCTCTCATGTGGAACTCCATTAGTTGTATCAGGCAGATATAATGGAAAATTTCCGGACTCTGTTAAAATTAGTGGCATTTTGGCAGATATGAGCAATTTCACAATAGAGTTAAAAACACAGAAGGCAAAGGACGTGCAACTTGATAAAGTAATGTTTCTCCTGGCAATTTTTGTTACTTGTAATTATATCTTCGACACAACTTGTTGGCAAATAAGTACTCCTGCGGTTCTCCAGTTGATGCGAATACAAAACAACAATATATCATACTTATTTACTGTAAATTCCTGCAGTTGATATGGCAACTAGGAAATTCTTATTATTGCTGTCTCCTAATTACAACTTTGCTCTGTACTCTGCAGGTAATCGCAAGGAGACAAATTGATGTGCTCACAGCTAATGCCTGGATGTCAGAAAGCAAAGACCTTGAGCAGAAGGTTTGGCAGTGAAATTGTATCATTAATTGGAAACTATCAGCTTAAATGGAAGGAAGGTCATCATAAACTAAATTGAGAAAACTAATATTGACAAAGATTATTGAGCATGATTGACAGCTAGGTTAACATGGTTATGGCCATGCGCAATTAAGTGTGCATTATGTGAATCATTCTCTCTCTTTGTAGGTTGCAAAAATGAGCATACAAACTAGGGTTCCCTCTGAATATACCCATATGATTTTGCATCGGACTTATACAGGGGATAAAGAACCAGAAACAATTCTGATGCAGGAGGTATGTCTTTGCCATTTTTCTATCACTTAGCTGAGTTCCTTGCACATTTAAAACAGACAACAGTAACAATATGAACTGGAAATCTTCTTTGAAACCAGGTACTGAATAAAATTAATCCACTTAAACAAGTGAAGTCAGAAAGGGATAAGACTGTCATGTTGGGGAATTTAGGAGTTGGGTTTGGCAACTTGAAAGCAACGGCAGCAAATATTCCTCCAGGAACAGATGCAATAAAGTCACCTGATGCTACAGAAAAAATAGTTAAGGCTGCTTCCGGTTGTTGCAGCAGGCTGCTCGATCGCTTCTGTTGCATGTGCTTCATCCAGACTTGTTCAAGTATGAATGACCAATGTGCTATTGTTCTCTCGCAACTTTGCGCTGCCCTTGCTTGCTTTGAATGCGTCAATTGCTGTTTTGAGATCTGCGAATGTGGCTAAGTATATGATGCAAGTGATTGCTGAATTTATAAAGATGTACATGTAACTGTAATGCAAGTGGTTGGTGAGGAATATGTGATGTGGTTGTGCATTGTGAGAACGAATTCCGTATTGAATCATTCTACGATGTCACCAAATTATTTGTTCATACAATTTCATAGAAACAGAGATTTAAACCATAACTTCACAAAATGGAGAACTCAAGACGGAATCGCGGAGCTGTTAGCGGTGGTTTGAAGAACCAAGTTTGCGGAACCGCCATTAGAAACTAATAGTGCTCTGCATGTAAGAGAAATTATATCTTAAAGCAGTGATTTCATATAGAAACTACGACTCCGCCATGTAATTTCTCAAGTAAAAAACATCAACTTATAGGTAATTCTTACATATATTAATTCCCTATACCGCTATGAATGATCGGCATATATTATTATTTATAAATTTAGTATATAAGTAAAAATATATACTCGGATGACATGATATATGATATTATTTTTATTTTTATGGCTCAAAAATAATCATGAAATAAAATATAGTAAAATATACTGATATAATTTTTTTTCTACTTCTATGGACATTTCAACTTGTATAGAAAAAGTCCATTTGTCAAGACATTTGAATTTATATATTTAACTATTTTTAAATAGTTCTATGCTTAGAAGGACGAGCATGTACAAAATATGACAATAAAATTAATGTTAAAAATTCTATTTAGTTCTTATATTTCTTATAAAATATCTATTTGTCCCCTCAATTTTTTTTATATTCTATAATTTTTTTAAATATCTTTTTGATCCCTTATTTTTTTTATTATCTCATAATTTTTATAAATATTTTTCAATTTCTCTAATTTTTTAATATTTTCTAATTTTTAGAAAATATCTTTTTGATCCATCTAAAATTTTAAAAATACATTAATTTGTTAGATTTATAAAATAAATGGTGAAATTTATAATCAAATTAATATTTTCATAGTATATAATAGTATTAATAAAAAAAATAAATCACAAAAATCTAAGGATTATATATTAATAAAATAATTTAATTATGAAGATTAAAATATAAATAAATTTTTAAATTTCTCATCTTAATTGTTTTTGAAATTTGTAAGCATAAAAAGAAAAGAGAAATGCTAAAAATTTCAATATCTTTATTGAAATACAATTTTCATCCTCATAAATGTAAAATTGTATTTTTAAAAATTCTGGAGGCTTTAAATAAATATTTTTTAAAAATTATATTAAAATATTTTTGAGAGTTAAAAAGATATTTGATAAATATAAATTTTTTGAAAGAACAAAAAATATTTTATAAAATATATAAAGACTAATTATAATATTTGATATTAACTTTGTTGATACACTTGAGGTACATGAATAGAATATACCTTTCTGTTAAAAGTAATTAAATATATAACTTTAGGTGATCAAAGATTTGTTCAGCAGAGTTTTAGGTTATGTGGCGAGACTGGTATGCCTTCAGAGGACATGACTCAGGGTACACGTGTTCCAAAGTGGTGACATAGGAGATACTCGGATGACATGGCTAATGAAACGTAGCTCTTTGTTGACAGGTGTCAATAAGACCATAGCGATACTGACAAGTCATGTGAATTTATCTACCAAGTGCCAGAAATAGTTGTGACGTGGCTAAACAGAGACTGATAATGGGAGTGAGGTAGTGGGGATACGTGTAAAGTAGATGTTGACGTGGCTCACCTTTTTACATCAGGGGAACAGTACATAAGGAGCATAAAGATGCTTTCTGCCTTTCACCCGAGAATTTCTCATTCTTTTCTTAATTTTTTTCCCGCCTTTCACCTTCTCTATCTCCAGTTAATTTTTCCTGTTTGGTTCCCGAGAAAATCACAAAATAACCAAAGAATAAAATCAAGAAAAGGCATCAAGATTCCAGATTCCCTCAAAATTAGTTGCTATTGAAAAAGCGAAGCATTTGGTGAGATTTTTTTATAGCATTCATTTGTTAATGTTCCAAATTTAATAATAAGTATCATACACTGATTATGATCTTATGTTTCTTGTTTGTTGATTTCTTTTTATTTATTTATTTACTTTCAGTCTCCAGCTGCTTCAAATGATTATTCGCTCTATATTATTGTTCTTCTTCCTTCTGGTCTCTCTGTCTTTCCCAATCAGGTAAACAGCTAAGTTAGGGTTTCTATTATATGTCCTTTGATTAATTACTTCGAAAATATACAACATAACATCAATGAATTGTTTTGCCTTTAAATTTATGTATTAAGGAGTTAAATTCCGATATAAAAACACTCTGTATGCCATTAAAAGACATTGTTTTGTATCAGAATTGATAAGTGGTTAATGGAAATGTAGTTCGTCTTCAAGCAACAAAAGTAGAGAGGAGAAGACACTGGCTATGATAAAGCCAGATGGATTGTTAGGTAATTACACGGAAAGGATAAAAGAGGTCATTTTGCAGTCTGGTTTCAGTATTGTTACGGAAATCATCACTCAACTTGATGAAGACCGTGCTTCAATATTTTACGCTGAGCACTCTTCCAAAAGTTTCTTTTCAAGTCTCATCAAATATATGACGAGGTATCTTCACTTGTGTCTATGTTGTTAATCCTTTGGACTCCAATTCCATTTGAACTTATATCATCAATCTTTAACTTTATTACCGTAGCTTCTGAAACCTAATTAGATCATATGCTTCTGTTTTTCGAACAGACTAAGCAAAGGATACAAGCAACTTTTAGGTCTGAATTCAACTACCTACTTCTTGTATCTTCTTGCGAGCCAATTTTTCTATGGCTTACTAAAGATAATAATGGTGTATTCGTAATCTCTTATGTTTGTTCATTCGCCATGTGGTGATTCCAAATTGCTGAAGCATGAGCGACCAGATCATTGTTACTCTTAGAACACTCATAGCCTACAGTTTGTACTGAAAGGCTCAAATGAAATAATGAAATAAGTAACTGTTTATCCATTATATTTTAGGTATATGGCAATGAGATACCATGCCCTCACATAGGATAGATACATGATTGTGTAGATGCTCTTTCCTGGATTGCTACTTTCCTATTATTGTATTTATATCAAGGTTTGACTGCACTAATAATTCTATATGTTGGTGTGGCATCTATAGTATCATCGTGTTGGTGTATTATATAAAATGAAAAAATGCTCTTGTTATTTTGCTGTGTTTTATGTTGATACGTAGCTTTTCTCAGTGGTCCAGTGTTGGCAATGGTATTGAAGAAGGAAAATGCTGTTTCTGATTGGCGTACTCTGATTGGACCAACTGATGCACGCAAAGCTAAGATTACACACCCAGACAGGTTATTTATGTTCTCGTCTTATTGTTCTTTGCATAAAGATTTTTATATTTTCATTTCTTCTCATTTTATGCCGTATAGTGTTGGGTTACCATGCCTCCTTCATTGTATAGGTTTCTGCTTGATTTTCTCTTGATAACTTCTTGTATTTTCAGTGTCAGAGCAATGTGCGGGTTGGATTCAGAAAGGAATTGTGTACATGGTTCAGACTCTTTGGAATCAGCTCAAAGAGAAGTCTCCTTTTTCTTTAGGGAGTTATCCTCAGGTCAGTTCTGAACCTTCGTCCTTTTGTACTTTCTTTGTGGAACTACAATAGGATTTGAACTAAATCTCATCTTCCTAGCTCTGTCGTAGTCAGCGGAATATTGGCATTATCTCATTCAGCGGAATATGGTTAAATTACAAGGAATGCGATTTTTCTTTTCTTTTGAGGCCATAGACTAGTAAGGTCAAATTTTGATAATCTCATTGATATCTTTTTCTGTAGATATTTTTAATAGTTTTTACATCATACTGCTTCTTAGACATCTGATAGAACATCAGACCTATGTGGTGTGACTTTTTGGTCTATGCATAGAGTTTGCTCTAAAGAGGCCTAGATATGTGCCAGCTGGTATATATGGGCATATCTCATGATATAGATTCTATTGATATAAACAGAATGGATTTACTTAGTCCAGAATAAATTGTACTCTAGCTGACTGAAGTAATGGGCTGTTTTCCTGGCTAGAATTCTCTTCTCTGTTATTCTTTCATTTGCATGGAAAAAGAAGTATTTAAACCCTGAAGCTCAAAATATGTATATAAGTGACAAATGCTGTTTTTGGATTTCAACTCTTGCCTGATCCGCTGCAATACACCCCTTAGAATGAGTTGAAACGTTTTATATCCTTTGCGTCACACATCATATGATTATTTTCTTTACAAAGACGGGCATAATTTGGTTGCATGAAGACAGTAGCCACTAGTCACAGTAATTAAGTGTTAATTATCCTGCTAATAACAGAGCATATGCAAGGCTGCCTGTTGTAAAATTCTTTATGTTTTAATTCTATTTAAAAAGGAGATACGTGTTTCTAAAACTGTGCCATATTTACTTTTTCTGCTTCTATTATCTTCAATAGGTGAAGCAGTTCGAGTACACGACGAACTCTGAATGGTGTGCACTCAGGGAAACTTATGTTGTTATATGTCTCTTTATTCTCTTCAATGGTTTTTATCGTTCCAGAGACCTTGCTATTTTCGACCATGAGCACGAACTTGGTATTTGATGGGGTGATGTAAATAAATGGAAATTTGCTATGTGATTCTCTAGGGGTGGGTTTATTTTTGTCATTTTGCATGCTAAGCAGGATCATGTACCCGTAAAGAAGACGGGAACTGTACATTTTTGCTTTGCAGAACAACATCTACAACCAGATTGGAGCTACTAGAGAGTAAAATTTTTAGAAACTCTACGAAAAGTGATATAGTTAATTTGACCTTGTGAAGCAAAGCAGTCAGACAAAGCGGTTTAGGTTTGTTAAGCATCGTACTTATATCCAGGTGGTCATGTTTATGCACTCTAGCTAGCAACATCCTACACTAGTAAGGCTAGTAGTTATAAGTTTCTAGTTTTGTGTTAGCAAAAATCATAGACATAGATGAATTAGGTCGTTTGCGGTCGAAATTCCTTAAATATTGATCCTTGGATGTAGGATATTAACTTAAGTGTATTGGTTATGAGCCACAGCAAGTGGAAAGAACATACGAAAGAATAATGTTATGGATAGGGTTAACCTCAATGGCGGACAATAGATACTGAAGGAGTTTTGCGTGGAACATTAAGTAGAAACTCAGAACAAGTCAATTTGGGTAGTTCACAGGGATTCTATTTAGATTAAAATAATATCTTTTGTCAGCCTATGGGATTCCTGCATTCTAGGGGCAAAAGCCTTTCAACGTATGTGCTAAGTATAGCTACTCGATACGTGAAGAAACGCATGCGCAAATGTAATAATACATGGAAAAAATGCATGCATAAATGTATAATAAGTATGTCTTAACTCTAAAAATGCACTCTCTCTCAAATACTGAATTCCTAAGCACTATTTGGCACAGAACAGTTGAGTCGAGTCAACTTCCCTAGACATTGGAGATTAGGATGAACAGAGTCTCAAAAGAGATATAGACCTTAATATATATCATGGGCTTCTATAGTTCAATAGCAACTTGTATTGGGTGTTCAAGTATGGAATCAGAAATGGAGGTAATGATAAATGTTAAGAATGATAAATTTGGAGAAAGATTGTCAACTTTTTAATTTTCACAAAATGCATGCCGTGCATCTTTATACTTTTCTGTTTGTTCTTAGTTTTCCCAATCTTATGGTAGTGCAGGAAGATCCTGTGTTTTAGATTATATTACAGACTTAAGCATTTAAATTGAGAGGTGGTGTTGTCATTTAGTTTCCGTTAATACACTTTAGCATATACATTATCGCCCCATGAATTTTGAGTTTAGTTGTTATTTTCTTTTTATCAGTGCTTTCCGTAGCCAAGCGTGTATTGATTATATATTTATTTAATGAAGTTGGTGCATTAATTTATTGGTAGGCTGTGCTAATTACAGCAATGCTTGGTCATGCATCTTAACTGCCCTTGGCTTAAACCTATAGCTACCACCGAAAGGAGATTTTGTGATTGATATTTCCTAGTACAGTGCTACCAACAAAGTCCTGATTAGCGGCCAGGATTGAAGGGTTTACTCGTTGTCTTTGAGAGACATAAGCTACAAAATTTTCATTTTCAAGCTAGTAAGATATTATATCTTGATACATGAAGTTTTGAGGGACGTTTGTTCAGGATGAAACATTTGCTTAGTCGTAATGCTAGACACTTTTGTTTATTAATTAGCAGGAGATCCAATGAAAGCAGAGCAAGTCAAACAATGATGGCCACCATGAATCTTTTCTGGATGATAGAGGTCCACATCATACAAGGTCTTTACTTTATGCTTGCCCAAGTTTCATGACATTCCAGAATTAGTAAGCCTTGCAAATTTTAGCTTTGTTCCTCAGCCCTAGACATCTAGTAGATGCGATCACTCACATGGCTTCTTCCTTCTTTTTATCTTGGTGGGAGTGATTCTTGACTAACCTTTTATTTTTTTCATCTGCTTTCTTTCTTACTTGCATCTCGAGAAACCTTGCATATTAAAAACTTTTAGGTTTTAGGCATTCTAGTGACGAGTTGGGTGACGATACTAATAAGATTTTCTAACTTATTTTTCACAGGATATTTTCATCTCAATTACTTTTGAATTAGGCGTTGAATGAAGTGGCTGTCCTTCCGCTTTTGATACTATAAACCAAAGAACAACCTACACATAGCTCGTTGTGTTCTTAAAAACCTTTAAACTTTGCTTTTTAGATTATGGTGATAATCGATCTCATTGTGTTCTTAAACTTTGCTTAATTTTAGTGATAATCAATGTAAAATTATACTAATCCACCTACGTAAAATCACATGAACCACATAATACTAAACAAATCTTTATAATAACACCTTGCTTTGAGGCGGCACATTCTCAAGCAGATGTATGTTTAAGTGGTCCAAATAAAATTCGTATCCACCAATTACACATAGTTTAGATTATTTAATCCTTTTCTTTTTCTGTGTAATTGGCAAACCTTTTTTTCTTTAATCCAAGCAAGTGGAGCCATTTTAAAGATTCATGGATTGGTGGGTTTTTGCCTAAGATACTATTGATTACAGAACGAACCAATCAGGCCCTTTAGATGAGCAAGTGATTTAAAAAACTGTGTAACTAAAAATTCAAAAAGAATGATGGGCAATTTCTCTCAAGGATTTCATGGTTTTGATGGGGATGGAAGATAGACTCAGCAAGATGAGCTACTTCGGATTTCAAGTATAGCCGCTATACTTGATAGAAAAGTCAACCCGACTTCTTTGGTACACGTGTTCAGCCGACAGAAGATCATGGGATGTGCTTTGTCGTGACACGTAGCCAACTGTCAGAACCTAACCCCTTGTTGTACAACATCTTATGTCTGAAAGTGCAGGGACCCACTTTGATGGACCAATCATGTGAAAGAGGTGTCTAGTGGGGCCTGAGGATTGAGGAATTATGTGGGAAAAAAAGAGTGATCATGAAAAGGGAAAATTTCATCTATCTCTCTAGAGAGCTGAGATGGAATTCGAATGTGCATCTCATGTATGTGTTAAACAAAATTTAGTTTTTTATTTTTTAGAGTTGGCTATGAAAACTTGAGTAGAATAAACTTTTCATTTATCATCATATTATAATTATGGAACATATTCACAGGCTAACCATGCCTCTAAATTTCGACAATGCTGCGTAGTATGATTAAATCAAGTATGATTGCTTTGCTTAATTTTGAATGAATTAGATGAAAGGTTTAATTTTGACCAAACAATATAAGTTTTCATATCTCAAATAAATACAATGTCGATTTTCGTCGTCCAACATTTTGCTAAGAATTATTCTTTTTCTTTTTCTTTTTCTCCTACAAGATTTTATGAAAGAAGATTGTATAATTTAAAAAAGAAAAACAAATGGGATCAGCTTTGCAGGAGTGTCTTTGTTAGATCTTATAGATGCACATGATGATGATCTCTTGGGAGACAACCAAATCTTTTTCATTGACAGACCAGTGTCTAACCAACTCTTTTTTCCTTTCTTTTCTTGTATGCTTAAGAGATTGAAGTGTTCTTCCCTTTCTTTCCAAAAATAAATAAACAAATATAAAAGGCACTAATTATTTTTGTTTGTACGGTTGTGAAAACTGTAAAAGTCTGGCTACAGACTTGACGAAACACAAGGGCATCCCATGTCTCAAGTCCTACTGACACGCAGTAATAAGGCACATAGACACGAAGGTACAATGTCCATTCTAATACCATATGTAAACACTCTTACGTGCCCAAAAACTTAAATTCTCAGGTGATAAGACCTAAACATCATATAAAATTTTGATTCTTTTCATATTTAATCAACGCGAGGGTCTTTCTTTAACCTTGTAAATATTTTATTCCAGTGTTATTAGGATTTCCTTTTCTATAATAGAATTTATAATGTCATTTGATCAAAATTTATGAAATCCTTTTACAAGGCAAATTTAATTTATATATCAAGTTGTTGCCCTTGATTTTTGTCACTCGAAGTCCATGGAAATTGAAGCATGTTCTTATGTGATATTGGAATTTGATTCTCAGCTTTACAACTCTGCTAGAAGCAAGATAGATTCAGTAGCCAATTGGTCGGTGATGGATTGGGGACATTACCATGCGGTACTATATTTATATTTGTGTTCTTTATTCTCCTAAAATTCTTCTTCAATTAGTTATTTTATATATATACATATATGTATGTATGCTTTCAGTTCATGCTATTGCTGCCCCATTCTTCTTGTTTTGATGTCTGCTAAAAGGTACAAACATTTGATCAAGAGAGTGTGAATAAATTTTGATATGTTTCACATTACATTATTTCTTACAAGAGATCAATGTTTAAGCAACTTTGTGATTCCATTTATAATCCACAGCTTTTATTCAACATACAAAGCAATGCCTAATAATATGAGAAGGATCTATTCAAATGACACATGACTACAATGCATACATGATTACTAGACTTACGCATTGACCCTTCTTATAAATCTTTATGCTAATTGCGTTGGAATTTGAAATTTGATAATTCCACAAAATTTTAAGTTATGCAACGACAAAAACAGTTTCTTTTTATTTTGATTTTAAGACATCTTTAATAGTTCTCAAGTACTTAGTTTAAAACGCTGGAATTATATATTAAGCAAATAACGGAGTTCAAGGTTAAGGTAGGATTCATACTTCATCTGATAAACAAAAATTCAATTATGAAAACCATCCAATGAAAGCATACTAGTAAACAAAGCCTAATATACAACTACCCAATTGCAACATATATGTACGTGTAAATAATTGGTCTACAAGCTTCAGGAAGCAAGAGGAATAGGCTGCTGTACTATCTACTACTAATTTATAAAGGTGAAAAGTCGAGAAGGAGATTAAAATCTATAACAATATCTAAACCAACCTTTTGTGTCACTCCTAGAATCGTTAGATTACCAATTTACATAGAGATTGAGCCCAACTTTTTTATCTTTGTGCTTCTCTATGGGTTTCCATATACATTAATCGAATGGACAGCGTTAATGCCACGAAGCAAAGTTCAAAATTTGTACAAGAGGAACGCCCATGGAGTCATCACCCCCATGTGTTTAAAAGTACAATTAAAAAAAAAATGGACAAAGGACTAAAGTCGCATTTTAGATTAAAATAAAAGGGGAATGTCTTTTATGTTAGTGGGATGTGTGTGTGTAATTGTGTATGTATGGAAGTATATTATTAGTTTTATATAGGAGAGAAAGGTGAAGAGATGTAAATATATATAATTAGATGAATACAAATACAAAGATATAAAGGTGGGAAAAGGGTGAGGGATATTGCAAGTATAAGCTGTACTTAGGAACTTGAACCTGTAGAAATTGAAGTCTGAATTCTTCTCAAGCTTCAGCTATTC
Organism: Ricinus communis; assembly: GCF_019578655.1. NCBI lineage: Eukaryota > Viridiplantae > Streptophyta > Magnoliopsida > Malpighiales > Euphorbiaceae > Ricinus > Ricinus communis. The sequence goes on along the minus strand of NC_063263.1, from coordinate 6,821,914 downwards.
CATCAAATTCATCAAAATCCCATCTTTGTTTTGATTCTTCCAAAGCTGAATTCTCGTTGTTTCAAGAGTTCAGCATTTTCATACACGTACATTTTCCACTTCCAAATCCTGATACCATCTATCTTTTAGCATTATTTGTCACTAATAGCTCTGTCAGAAAGGTCTACACTTCTACCTCAAAAATGAAGGTAAGTTCTAGTGCCTGCTTATAGTCTTGACTCTTGATGTATATGGGAATGCATGGTTTCTGACTGGCACTATTGGTTTCTCGTTGGTGACAGCTTCTCAGTTGGATGCAAAATAAGCTTAATGGTAATAAGCAGGGCACTGTCAGAAAACCTGCCGCAAACACAGCTCCATCATCCACTCGTAAGCATTCTTCTTTTCTTGCAGCTATCATACCATATACTGTCTTGAATCCAGTTGCAGATCTCGTAAATGAAATTGGTGTCATGTTCTTCAGAATTTTATTGTATTTCTAACAGAAGCTTATTGTTATTCTTTTATAAATGCACGTTTATTACGTTGAAGATCATATTTGAATCCAAACACACAGAATTCAATAATTGATTTTTGTTTCTCCTCCTGTATTCTATAGATCATGTGAAACAAGATCCTCGAGAGGAATTCAGTGACTGGCCACACGGGTTACTGGCAATTGGAACTTTTGGCAACAATGAAATAAGATCAGAAAATCTTGAAATTGAAAGAGTTGAAGAAGTAGAAGAACAACAACAACATGTTGAAGAAGACGAAGTGGAAACATCTTCATCTGAGGATTTACAAGATTTCACACCTGAAGAGATTGGAAAATTACAGAAAGAACTAACGAAGCTCCTAACCAGAAAACCAACTTCAGATAAGGAAAAAGAAGTTTCTAAAAATCTTCCATTAGATAGGTTTCTTAATTGTCCATCAAGCTTGGAGGTTGACAGAAGAATCAGCAATACAGTAACTAGCGATATGGATGATAATGAGGAAGATATTGAGAGGACAATTAGTGTTATTCTTGGAAGATGCAAGGACATCTGCGAGAAAAAGAAGAAGAAAGCCCTTGGAAAGAAATCTATTTCCTTCCTTCTCAAGAAGATGTTTGTATGTAGAAGTGGGTTTGCACCACAACCTAGTTTGAGAGATACTCTTCAAGAATCAAGAATGGAAAAGGTACGCCCACAAACTCTAAAAAAATCTTTTTCTTCCCCTTATTATTTTAATTGAATCACATGATATTGAACTTGTAATTTTTAATCAATAATTATTTCAATAAAATATGTTATTAGTTTTCAACAATGTCGAAGCTGAAACCTCCGACTCCAAAAAAAAGAAAGCCCTTATCAATTTAGCTGCCTATTCCAAGTCTATTATGTAATATGGCATCATTTCCAAATCAATCAGAAGTTGCTTTTAAGTTAAATGTAAAGTTTGATTTGAGATTTGTCCTCAGCTTCTGAGAACATTGCTTCACAAGAAGATCAACCATCAAAATTCTTCCCGGGCATCATCAATGAAGAAATATATCGAGGATAATAAACAGATGTCAAAAAGGGATAAAGAAGAAGATGATCAGAAGAGAGAAAAAACTTGTGATGGATGTAAATGGGTCAAGACTGATTCTGAATGTAAGTTCATCTTTTACACTTTTACTTTTGATTTTTTCTTAGTTATCATTGATCTGTTATATTATATTAATGAATGAAAAATATAAAATAGTTAGAAAATTTAGAATAAATATTTTATAAAATTTATGCAACTAGCCATTTACCTGGCTGTTATGTAAATATTACTATTTTATTATATTAAAGATTTTTTTATAAATTATTATAATAATCACATTTATATAACATTTTATAATTAATTCAATATTAGAAATTATTATATAATTAAAAATTAATATGACTAGTCATTTATCTGCGTGTTACGGGACTGTTGTTATTATTTTAATTATAAATAATAATATAAATTGAATTTATAGATAAAATTTAATAGAATATTTAATATTTTATAATTATTTATAATATTTTAGAGCATAATAATAAATAAAATATTTTTAAATATTTTTTAAAAATAATTAATATTTTAAAATTTTATTTGTGCAATAATATAAATTTATTTTAAATTTATTTATCTTTTTAGTATTATATAAATTAATATTATAAATATAGTTGATATTATTATTTTTAGGATTAAAAATTATTGTATATTTAGACAACTAACTTATTAAATATATTATTTTTCACAATAAGAATCATTTTCTATTTTTTTTTGAAGAATTATTGTCTAATTAGAAAACCAATTTGTTAGTTAATATAATATTAAAATTAAAATATTATTTTTTAGATTTATAATGATTGTTTAATTAAAAATGTAACTTATTAATCGATAAATTAATAAAAAATTATAAAATTACACATAATTTTGAATTTTATATATTAAAAAAATACATTCAAAAATAATGTCGAAATAACGATATCCATGTCAAAAAAGTTTTATGTCTTAAAAATTTATATATATTTAGATTAAGATATTTTTTAATATTAGAACTATTATTTAATTAAAAAAACAACTTAGTTAATAAATTAGATATAAAATAAAAATAAAAGATTACACATTATTCCTAACAATAATTAACACATATTTGATATACATGTCAGAGATCTTATATATATATATATATATATATATATATCCAGAAACTTTCCATTTACTTTCACCGTACAAAAACCTATTATATTATTAATGGGTAACTCCTTTTCTACTGCAGATATTGTTCTAGAGATTTAAATGGGCCAGCAAACTTATATTACAATACAAAGTAAGTGAATTCTTTTCCTCTTTACACTTCATTTGTATATATATAAAGTTTTGTTATTGTACAACAGTTCATAATTACACAAACATACCTCTATATATCTGCTCCTAAAATTGGATTCATTTCTGATTTCCTTCCTAATTTTGCAGATCCAAACATGTACTTAAAGAGGTCAAATGCCTGGAGATTATGAACTGAGAACTAGCTAGCTGATGAGAGTAATTTCCAAAGGGTTCCTAAAAGAATGGATCAATAATAACAACTAAATAGTGGGTCACAAAGGTCACTACAGATTCAACACAAAATGTTTCAGTTTTCTTAATTGTTTCTTCACCTTCTTTTTTCATGGTTGCATTGAGCGGATTCAGTGCAGTACATGTTATGAATCATCCCTCCAAGGATTTCTGTAGTCTGTACTGGCAAAAAGCTAGACATTCCCTACATTTTTGGTCCTATGCCATCATACTTTTTATCTTTAGGCAGAGTCTAGTCTTTGTAATATACTTGGACATGAATAATAGTACATTGATATTAATAATTATATTACTTTCTTTTTGAGATATCGATGAGATTGGAATTTTTAGTGTGGATTTTTAAAATAGTATAAGTTTACCATGAGCTAAAAGACGAGTTTTATAAAATTATTTTCTATTAATTCATCGAATAAAATAATATATTTATTTGTTCTCCAATTTTATTAATTTAGTCGTTGGAGTGAAATTGAGATTTAAACTCTTTTATTATTACTATTTTTTAACAATAGGCAGATTGAATTGCAAGGAGAAAAAAGACAATACAAAAGAGTTCAAACAAAAACTTTAACAGGACATCACCACCTTTTGAGCTAAATTGTGAGCTAAAACATTGTCAGTTCTTTTAACAAAATTGAAAGAAAGCTTTGTCCACAGCAGCATCGAAGTTTATGTTGATGTCACAAGGAAATTGTTAGCTGGGGTAGGAGTAGTAGAATTGAAATTTGCCATTTGAAATTCTTCCAAATCCAAATTGATTTTCCTAATAACCTCTGACAGAATCCAACTTCTTTGGTTAAAGAAGAGATCATTCCTATCTTTCCACAGTCTCCACATGGTAAATAGTATCTCGATCAAGCCATCCCCTGAGGGATCTAAATGATTGAGGTCTTTTACAATTGCTATTCAAACACCCTTGAAATTGGTTCTATTGAAATATGAAGTGACTAGACCAGTGGGAGAAGATCAAAATGCATGCTAAAGCACATCACTTCCACCACATGGTCATAGCTAATAGGAGTATTAGGTCGTCATTCGCAATGGCCCAGTAATTTGGAAGTTTAAACAAAACCCACTATAGTATACTAAGATGATCAAACAGTATTCCAGTCCACTGATATAATACTAAATCATCTAAGATCATAGTACTATTTACAGTCCACTATGATATGGGATAATTTCCATACAACTCAATTCCTTCTAACGGGGCCTTATATCATACACACCGATCACATTATGATGTGGTCTGGTTAAATGTGACACGTCTGTCATAATTTTGATGTGCGCGTCTATATTTTCTTTTAAATTTGTATTCATTAGTTCAATATTGAATGTCTATTAACTTATGTTCATCAAATATATATTGAATGTTCTTTGTTTAAATATTAAATATTCATTGTTTATTAGTTTTAATTTATTAAAAAAATATTTGTGCTATAATATAAATATTTATAAAATAATTTTAGCTTGACATTTTTTTTTTATTTACTAACTGTAAATGTGATTTATATTATATCTATGTTATATATGTCTATTTCAATAAAATTAATGAATATGATATTCATTAATAATAAATACTTGTTAACAAACTAATGAATGTTATGCCTATAAATGATAAAAATTTATATCAATTATAAAAATATTTTAATATGTATAACAAAAATAATAAATCTGACTTTTGTAAAGAATTAATATCATTTTTCTATGAAAATAAATATTTTATAGTGATTTGAGAAATATATATAATGTTACAACTACTGAATCGATAATAATAAATTTATGAATATATAAATCATAAATGATGAACATTTTTCACTAAAATAATGAACATTTAAAAATTGATGGAATACAAAATGAATATCGTTATAGTAAACATTGAATATTATCTTATAAATAATGAATATTAATATCCATTATAAAAATATAACACTTTTGGTTATGAAATTAATAATTATATATGGATAAAAATTTTAAAATTGTCAAATATGCAAAATATTAGTTTTATTCACTAATAATATAAAAATCTTAGTATATGAAAATTCTCTAAAAATTATATTATATTAGTTTTAATAGATAATTTATTTTATTATTTACTGAAAATATATCGATTTTTAATTCTCTAGAGTATAACTACATGAAAAAAAATATATATATGTTACTGATTATATTAATTTTTAAATTTTATTTACCTACAATATATATATATTTGAGATCTAGATTTTTCTCAACATATGTTATTATATTTTGACACATTTTGATATGTGTACTTACTTTTAATATATAAAATTTAAATTTATGTATAAAAAAATTAAGAAAAGTACTAAAGATATTTAATTTATTATTTTTTGCGAAAATATTATGAGTATTTGAAAAATATTAAAAATTCTATTTTAATTTTATTTATAAATTCAATTTATATTATTTTTTAAAGTTAAAATAATTATAATAATCATTCGATGCGTGAGTAAAAAATTAATTTTTATAAATATAAAAATATTTACTTAATATATATTAAAATATAAAATATTAGTTTTTTATAATTTAATTTATTTTAAATTTAAATGTAAATAAAAAATGAAGGAGCGGGACTAATGTCCCGTGCGTATCCCTATCTTTAGCCCACACTGCAAGATGGAACGAGATGCAGGGAATAGTTTGCCCCTTCTAACACCCTGCAAAATTAAGAGGAGTTAAATTAGATCAATTAAAGAAAACAAATGATAATTTAAATTGATAACTCACCATCGGGTACCAAACCCCAAGAAATAAAGATCAAAGTTATGAATTATGAATTTCATTTCAATCGTCATTTTAGATTTGTCGTTGGAATAAAATATTTCGATATTGTAACATTTTGGCGTTTTTGGATTGTTCCGGATTATATATATGGTTTAATTTTAAATTATTAAAATACAATACTACAAAATTATTACCCATAGTCTAATTAAATAGCATATTAGAAAGTAACAAGTAGTCATATTACCCTATTATAGAATTATAATAACAAAAACTCTTTATATAACACAACCAACTAAATTATAAAATATTATCTTGTAGAACAAAGCTATCAAAATCAAATTACATAAATTCTAAATTGTTATTATTAGATAATATAGATTATATCATAAAAAAAATTTATAAATTAGTGAAAAGAAAATATGGTTAAACTATAGAGCGCAAGATAATATGATAGATAGAGATAAAAAGATAATTATTTGAAGTTATAGATTTCAATTCGTTTTTATTGATAGAGAGAAAAGAGGTTTGAGTTTTAGAGTTAAGTGTTAGCGAAATACTTAGCTCAATTCAATGATATTTTTTTCTCTATAAAGTTGCTTCATTTCGGCCTATCTCTTTAATCTCGTCCATAGAGGCAATTTCAGTCATTCTGATCCGAGATGGTCGAGATTTTGACAGATGCAGAATAAAAGATATATTATTCTATTTTTTTTAATAAAATGAGACATCTCGGCCATTCCGAGTAAAACAAAATGGAATCAATAACGTCAATATATACTGTACACCTCCTTCTCTACTAGATTGTCTTATAATCCTAGCCTAACCATCATCATCAAAATCTTTCCTTTCTGAATTTCGTATAATCCAGTAATTTTTGCCATTTCTAATTGTGCTATACCCCACTATAACAACCATGTGATAATCTTCACTTGGTCCTTAAGGTCCCTCATAGCAATATATTTAATAATTAAAAGATATTTTAGAATACAAAAATTCCAAAAAGCAAACTAAAGAAAAAAAGTTTGAAAACAATTCATACCCCTCGTTTCAGCAAACTAAATGCAGTAGGCGATATATGGTTGCCACAATTGGCTCCTTGCTCACATGTTTCAAAAATAAAACTTCATTCAACTTCTCAATTTTTTCGAAAGAGTCAATGGTGATAGCAAATCTTTTAGGTTAATGCAATATTAAAAATAGTACAAGTTAAAGATATTTGTTTTGTTAATCCAATTTTATTAACCCAATGCTAAAATAATTTCAAATTTTCACAACATACCTTTGAAGGGAAATGAGCCATCCCCTTGTACACATACATCTCCTTAGGGTTTACTCCATGATTTTGCAAAAAATAACCCATGTCTTCATAGTTTAGATAATTCCTTTCTTGACCAATAAACCACAATTATCAACTAATATTTGACTTGAAATTATCTGGAATTTGCATGTTGTATAAGGCTTCTAGTGCTTTTTCTTAATTTAATGCATTTGAAAAAAATATTATCATTTTAAGGTAAAAATATACCAAATTTTTAAGTTAAAGGCTGTTTTGGAAAAAAATTCTATTTTAGGATAGTTTTAAAAGTCAAAAAGAAAAAAAAAAGACTTTGGTCTTGTTCGCCTGTAGGATTAGCGGACATGCGGATACGATCAGATTTCTTTGTTCTTTTTTTTCAGTATGTGCAGTGTTTTAGGTTTCAGGCGTAGCTGTAGTTCAGCTAATATGCATGCATGCAACACTAGTTGAAACCTATTTAACTAAAAAAAAAATAATTAAAACTTGAAAACAATGTAACCCATAATTTCTCATACACATAAGTCACAACTAACTACTTATATCACCCATTTTCTTTTTTCTTTATAATTTCTTTCTCCGTCTTTCTTCCTTCTTTCTCTGTGTATTTATTCCCATCTTTCTTTGCTTCTTTCAATTTTCTCTCCTATATTCTTTCTTTCTTTCATTTTGTTTTGTATTTTTCTTTCTTTGATTGGTGGAGAACATCTTCTTTTGGTGGAATTGAAGATTTATTTTTTATATTTTTAATTTTAGAAAGATAATAATTGTAAGTATAATAATATTTATGAATGTTTATATTTTTTTGTTTTAAAATTTTTAGTATGTTAATATACTCATAATATTTTTAGTTTTATAAGTATTATTGAAGTTATACCACGAGCTATTTCAGCAACGTTATCTAGACATACTTTAGAAGAAGTTGGAGCTGTGATAAAATAACTAAAAAGGAAAATTAACATAATGAATCATCGATTAGAAAGATATCACAAAAAGCATGATCCATTCAGGATGGAACTTCCAAATAGCATTCTAATACCTTTAGATGAAAAGAGTATTTTAAATTATAGTGATAGTGAGGACAATACTTTATCAAATATCTTTCTTTATATCTACTCAAATGTTGTTAAAAGATTTTTTATTTAATATTTTAACATGCTAATAATTTTATTTGTAGGTACCATGATGAATGTGTACACTCCTGGTGACATATTTAGAGCAACTAAACGTCATTGGGCACTAAATGGTGATTTTTTATATCCAATGCAGATTCGAATAAGCATAATAGTGAGGAGGTACAATCAATTAATGAACAATATGTCAATTACAAATTCTATGTGAAGAAGCATTGGAACTTCAAATTAAAAGTACTACGTGCAATTGCTATTAATATGAGTCGATCTACTATCTTTGAACTCTGCACTATTTTATATCGCATCAGGGAAGAGAATAATCAAATCAAAATTCGCCTTGTGTATTTCCGTCAGTGTAAATGAGGCCAATGGAGACGGAGATCGCCAACAAGCTAGAATATTTAGAACTTTAGAAAATTTATGTGATTGTCTTTCCGATATTGATTTCTCTGATAACGATTAATATCATATGTTTATCATCAAACAAAAGATGTTCATGATACAACCTAACTCTAAAACATTTATTACAACCACATTGTCACGAGAATACATTTTTTCTATAAACTAAAATGCCAAAATTGAAATAGGAGGTCATACTTTTTCACCAGACATTTAATAGTCTGATGCATACCTATTGCAATACATGATATTATTAGCCTTATTCTCACTCAAGTTTCTGCCAATCGCCATTGCTTGTTCTTTTGCCAATTGTAACATGTAATATCTTGATCTTTGAAGGAATATTCTATTATTTTCTTCTTGCATCCATTTCACTACAACCTCATAATCTGCCATATTTCTTCGACGAAATGCTAATGAATGATGTTTCATAACTGGAGCTCTCAATGAATGCAAAACTGAAATCAAATTCTCTGCTTCATCGATTCTAAAGTTCTATTCACGATGCAAACTAGCACAATACTTTTTCGGATTTGTATATTTCTCAAAATGATATTGATAATCAAATTGCGGTAGAACCCAAACTCTTTCCGTTCTTCCATAACTTGAAGAATCAACAATACTCAAATTCAATACGATATTTAGGATTTAATTGTAATATGGTTTTCTATTATAGAAAAGGAATCCATAAGGATAATAATACAGTCATAAATATAATATGAAATTCTTTAAATTATTATAAACAAGGAATCCATAAGGACAATAATATAGTCATGAATGTCATGTGAACTTCTGTAAATATTGTTAAACTTTGAGGGTTATTAATCCTATTTTGATGGTTACAAACAATTAAGAATGACTAATTCTATATTTGAGTGTTTAATGCCAATTTTTCAGGCATGAAGAATTCTTGCCTTAAATAGCAAAAAGAAGAGCAGCGTTCACGACATGCTTCCCAGCCATGAAAACAAGAATTCACGACCGTGAAGAAATATTCACGCCCGTGAAATATATTTCTTCCTAAAAAACAAAAGATACCACATAAGGGTTTAGAGGGATAATGAGATATTCAAAACACTACTTTTTTTTCCTATGTTTAGCTACAAGGAGAACTATAAATTTGAATAAACATGAGATACCTGATTAAACAGATGATAAAATATTCTAATACAGTAAATATAATGTGTTATGTAAATAAAATAGCAATAGCCTACTTAGAGGTGCAAACGAGCCTAGTCGAGCATTGCTTTTCAATATTCAGGCTTGGCTCGTATAAAACAAAATATATACGAGTTGCTAATCACTATACTCTTTTTGCTTCATTCTTACATTAACGCAGAAACAGGTATAGAACCTCCTCTATAGGTCGCGATTGTTGTCTGCAACCTCAAGAACAGTTGCATAGCCATAACAATAAATGGCATGAGCTCTTTCAGCTTCCATGTCTATATTGATTCAGGCAAACATCTCAAGTGAAATGCAAGAAGAGAAGAGAGAAACGGTAATAAACCTTAATTAACGATTGTAAGTGTTGTTTTTATAAGACAATAAATTATTTATTTGATAAATGAAACCCTACTTATCTCACTAATCGGTAACGTGAAATGTTCTTGTACAGGTGGCAAATCACGTGGCGTTTGATTGAATGGAACTGACTTCTATTTTCACTCGTTGTAACAAAAGGATTGAAATTTTATCAAAATAATTATACAAGGGTTCAATCTAACCGAAAAAAATACAGGGACCAAAATCAACAAAAATAAAAGTACATAGAGCTAAATATGGGTTCCCTAATTTATTATACGTAATTTCTTATTTAATAAGGTTTATCAGACTAATTTCAAAGAACTGACAATTCCAAGCTGCATAAAAATAAGTGGATTTTTCTTTTTCTTTTTTCAAATTGGGGTCAAATAACGATCTAAAAGAATATATGTCCAAATCCAAATTTATTTTGGATGGGTACCGAACTCGTGACCATGGTTGGCTAGTTACATACTCATTATGTGCATGAGGACGGTTTTCCAAAATGAACGCTCAAGCTGTTTTGCAGGATTATAATCGGGTACAGCTCAAGCTAGCTAAATTTTTATCGAAGTTATTCGACTTAATTAAGTCTAAATAAAATTAATAAATATAAATTATAAAAATTATTTATTAATTAAAAAATTAATTATTATAAAAATTATAATATATTTATTTATTCTTATAATTTTATCCTAATAAATAAATTTAACTAGATATAGATGATAAGTAAAATATAAAAATTACAAATTAATCATTAAATTGATTGTATTTTTATAAACTAGTTCACGAGTGTATTAATGGATTGGCTTATGAGCTAACAAGTCTAGTTTTATTTAGTTTGATCGAAAAGCTCCGCTTAAATAAATTTTTATTGAGCGGAATTATGAATAGTTTACTAGAGTTTTGATTCATGTACACAAATATAATATACTTCTCACTCCTCTTTAAGACTCCCCTCCCAAAAGAAAAAGACGAGAATCCATTTAGCCTAAAGTTCTTTTTTTCATATATAATCTAATTTTCTTAACATCAATTGAACTTAGTTCACTTAAAGCTTAGTAACTATTGTTTATTATAATTTATGCTTAAGGGTATAATTAACGTAAATTTTATAATGTTTTGGTACTAATAAGTAGGGGTATTTGTGGGTTAGATTAATTAGGTTAAACTCTATATGTTATTCAAATTATATTAGTCGGGTTGCATTTGTTCCAAGCATCAGAATTGAAAAGACTAATAGATTCGAGTTGATTAGTTTTTGGTAGAGTTTAGTTTCAGAAATGTAATATGAAGAAACTTATTAGTTAGTTTAAGTTTGAATTGGGTTCAGATGGATAAAGATATATTCTATTTGATACATTTTAACTATTTAATTTAATCCTTTTAAAAATAAAGCAATTTGTCGGTCCATTTGTTTATGCTAAATATATTAATTTTTTATATTGCATGATATTGAAATATATAATCTTATTAAAATTTAAAATTAAGCTGATGCAATTGGATATAATTGTGCACAATGGATAAATAAAATACACAACACTAAAATGACTAGGAAATTGTTATGTTTATAGATTCATTTTATATTTACTTGGATTGGATCGGTTTGAAGGATTTTTTTTTCATCTAAAATCGATTCCCACCGAATATTGATTGTTTTTAATATTTCTAATTCATAGTATCTTAGGCCCAATATATTATTTTTGGTGTTCATTGGTTGGATTCTCAATTCCATTGCACACAATTGGGGTCACACTGCAGTAATTATATGTACCGCTACAATGCAATTTCAGCCGTTCATTTTATTTAAAGAAATTTTAACCATTAATTTTGTGACTTAGTAACTTATTCAATAATTACATTTACTAATATGTCATATGTTATACTACTTTCTTTTCATTTTCAAAACAAAGTTAAAGTTTCTTATGTAATTAAAAGAAAAAATGTGCATTTTAACATTTAGCCGAGGAATGGATTTGCCCTTAATTTATTCTTTAGAGTGAATATTAGAAAAAAATATATTCTTGTATCATTTTAGCACCTCATTAAACAGAAAAATAAAATTCCGTTAATTATATATGATATGATAATTTTTTTGACATTTATTAGCAGCCACCACAAATACCACGTTAACTAGATACTCTTTCCTCTTCTCCATGTATTCTTAGCAAAACAATATCACAAGCTTTCCCCATCCGAGCCAACTTTTATGCGCAATGGGTGTGGGTTCTTCGACACGGCCAAGGCTCCAATGCAGACTACTCTTAGCATTAAAGCCAGATACTATTATTACTGATAAGAATAGTGCTCACAAAACCCATTAATTGGTTGAGTCTGGTGATTGAGAAATCATCATCATCATCAAAGGCGAGACAGGTTGGTGCTGGTGCTAGTGATCAGGCGGTGAGTAGGTGCTCTTGCTGCAAGAAAAAGGTCGGCTTGACTGGTTTTGTCTGCAAGTGTGGGAGTACTTTTTGTGGGAATCATCGGTACCTAAAGAATCATTATTGTTCTTTTTGATTTTAAAGAAGTGGAAGAAATGTATTCGCCAAGGCAAATCCTGTTGTCAAGGCCAATTTCCAGGCAATCTTTGTTGCGAAAAGCATTACTTACCATTTCATTTTAAACATATTTTTTGGGCATGTTTCTGCTACTAATGCCTTTTTGGCTATTCAATTCAGCTCCTTTTAAGAGTTCTCTCTATTGTGGTACTCCAAGTCAGATCTAAACTTTGAAGTGATCATATAATTTGCTTATCAGTACAATGGACTTTGGTCAAAGAATTGGTGTTTTTTGTAGGGCATTTATTGGAAGTATAATGGTCATAAACTGAACTTAATGAGATCACTTCATTTCAGTTTTCTATTACTCTTAACTCCAAGGAACTTAGTTATGTAGTGTTTATAGTCGTTGCCGAAGTTATACAAATGTCTTATGCCTTTCGTCATGGAAACAAAGAGGTTAGAACTTGTTCGCAACACCAGTAACTCGGTGCCTTCTCCATTTTTGATGTTAGGATTTAGAAGGGAAACAAGGCAAGATTTGGCTATGCTAAGTAGCTTTGGGAGATACTTCGTATGTTGCATTAAGTGCTATTTTGTTTGAAACAGAACTCAAGTGACCAATGATAGATTCTTTTCATGTTACTCAAATTCAAAAAATTGGTGCCCTTCTTAGATTGCGTACCAATAAGTGGATTCAACTGGTGTATCAATAAAGAAACCAACTTGCTATCTGTTCTATTCGAGTTTCAGTTGGATGTTATGGTATAGCATCGAAGCAAGCCTAAGCCATGTAAAGGAGCATTTGCTACATGGTCTTGACAAAATCTAGTGGGTAAGAGTGTGTTTATCATATAGCTAATTCATATCAGATGGTTAATTCAGTTGCTCTCTCCTATTTAAGAACTCACTCTTTGATGTTTCTTGCTTATGTCTGTCACGGACAATTCTTTATTCCTAGCTCAACACTACCTTCTTCTTTGGGGCATGCTTCTTTTGTTTAAGCATGCATGATATAGCTTTACACAACATCTCGGACAGATATATACTTAATATGTGCATCATATTTTAATATGAAAATGCCATCTGTGCTTTATAGATATATGCCTTTGTAAAAAAAAAAAAAAAGAAGAAGAAATATATTTGATTTTGATAAGTGGGTTATAGAAGGACAAATGGAAGAAATGGAGGTGCTCATACGAAGCATACCCAGATTCCAAATAAGATGGGGCGGTGATTGTTGCAGCGGTTGTACGCTACCTGTAAGTGTGATGGTTGCAGGTGGTAATGGATAGAGCACTGGTGGTGGTGGTGAAAGCCACGGTGGTGATTGTTATAAAGAAAACATAGAAATGTAAATATTTTTTTTTCATTTTTTCATAATTTTAAGTGACACTGTGACCTCCCACTTGTAATAAAAATTAAAGAAGAAAGCCACATCATCTGTTTGAAGTGCCAAAATGACATAAAAACATAAATTTTCATATTAGACTGATGATATTAGACTGTAAATGAAGCCCAGCTACCAGAGCTTGGCTTGTGTTTGACTTTTTAAGATATTCATTTGAGCTTGTTGATTAGCTATAGAGACTATGCTTGCTAATAATTTCATGCTCAAATTCATTCAAATTAGGTACAATCTCGATCACATATATCAAAAATCTTAAATATGTACATCCATTACTAGTGATTCTCTTTTTGTGATAATGAATTATTATAAAATAGTAATAAGATTACTTTAATTCTAATAGTTAATAAAGCTCATCAACAAGCTTGAGCTTGCTTAACTAGTTAACAAATCAATCTTGAGCAAATAATTAACCTAAATATATAGTAAACTCAAATTTGAAATAAATCTCAAGCGCTTGAGATGATAGTGTTCTAAACTTTCAATAACACTTTTTATTTAAAAAGTATATTTTAAAAAATATTTAAATAAAAAATTTAAATACAATATATTTTATATTTGATAAATGTTATTTGTTACATTATCAAAATCCAATCCATATTTAGCTATAAATATAAAATATAAATGAATTTATATAGATTTAGCTAGTACTGGTCATTTACGCGTTCTTTACATCGGTTATTATTATTTTGATTATAAAATCAAGTTAATAGATATAATTTAATAAAAATTTTATTTTTTAATATTAATTTATTAAATTTTAAAAAATAATAGCAAATTAACTATTTCTAAATGTCCTTAATTTTTTAAAATTTTATTAATGCAATAATATAAATTTATTATATAATTAAAAATTAACCTATTATTGAATATTTTATTACAAAAAATATTTAAAATGGTATCTTTTAGAATTAGAATTTTAATTAAAATATAATTAATATAATATTTTTTAATATAAAATTATATCATTATTTGATTAGAATATTATTTATTAATTAATATAATATTAAAATATAATTAATATACTATTTTTTAGGATTAGAGTCGGTGTTTTAATTAAAAATATAATTTATAAATTAATAAATTAATAAAAAATTATAAATTATATATAAATTTGGATCATATGTGTCAAAAATAAATACATAAAAAATAATTGAATATAAAAAGATATAGGTATTAAATGGTATTTTTTTTCTTAAAAAAAAAGATTTAAATACTTATATGTTAAGTAGGTTTGAATTTGGGCTTTTATTGAGCGACTAATCCATTCATTGCCATTCTATTTTTAAAAGAAATTTTTGGAATTTTGATTAAAAAATATTAACGAATAGGTAAAGTTTAAAAAGAAAATTGCTCGAAAACAAAAAGGGAAAAACAAAAAAAAAGAGCTTCCTCAACTTACCACTTTTACAAATGAATCAACAAATAAAAAGAAACAAAAAGTACAACAATAACGACATCAACTCCTCCACTTCACACATCCTCAGTTCCCACCATGCAAAACCAAAATTCCCAACCCTAATAGAATTTGTTTTTTCCTTCTACATTATTTTTCTCTCAAATTACAGCAGACACATATACACTCTTTCTCTCTTATTTAACTCTCTGCTCCTCTATTCTCTTTCAAATCTCTTCCGGTGCGATTGGATCTGAGTGACTTCTTTTACCAAATATCCACTTGGTTCAGTTCAATCCGGAAGAGAAAACTCCCTGAATTTCTAATCTTTAGCAGTTGTTAGGGTTTATTTCTAGAATTTTTGAGAAATTAGGGGTGATTAGAGATTGTTGCAATTAGGGTTTTATTGTGTTTTGACTTTCGGGGACTAGTTTTTCCTTTTTTCCTCTTCTGATTGATTTTTAATTCTTTGTTTGGAGTTGTTGATTTGAAGTGGGAATCCGTGGTGGGTTGGGTTAAAGGTGGAATTTTGAACAGCCAATGCCATATTTTTTGGATTGGTGTTCAGCAAATTTTTCGGTGATTTTTTTAGTACCGAAAAAGTTAGAGCTCGAAGTTATCAATGTCTTGGGCAGGCCCGGAAGATATCTATCTTTCTACTTCTCTTGCTAGCTATCTTGATAGTAAGCTCTCCTTTCCTCTAAAAATCTTTATGATCTTTGGATTTGAAGCTTATCCTGGATGTTATTATGTTTGAAGTTTCAATATGTAATACAGTTTCAACCAGAAATCGGTAATTTGGTGTTAATGAGGTATTTTCGTAAGTAAACTAAAAATTGGTAATCTGGTGTTAAAGGAAGTATAGTTTGTAACTTGTAATGTAAATAGATAAACAAAAAGATGGAGAAGCAATTGTTATCTTTTGTCTTAGTTACAGTATTACATCCTGAGGAGTTATCTTTCTTTTAATGTGTTGTTTTCTATAGCAAGATTGTGCTATATTGTGTTTGTTGTAGTTTGTTTTTCTTAGGTAGTCTTTATCCTTTCTATTTGTCTATCTTATTTCACAGTTGTTAGATTTATGGGGGAAGTATTGATCTTTATGCTTGTATAGTGCTTAGATATAGAATATCTAAAAAGTTGCGGATCTCTTTTTACTTAATTGTTTGGCGTTGTGCTTCTACTTTTGCTTCAGAGAAGCTACTTGTGCTACTGCGAGATGGTCGGAAGCTCATGGGAATACTTCGTTCTTTTGACCAATTTGGTACTTGTTCTATCTTTTCCTTGTTTATTAAGTAGATGCTGCTCAAATTCTTTAATGTTTGAAAACTAAATGTTTGTGATATGCAGCTAATGCCGTTCTTGAGGGTGCATGTGAAAGAGTTATTGTTGGTGACCTCTATTGCGATATCCCTTTAGGTCTATACATTATTCGAGGCGAGAATGTTGTTTTAATTGGAGAGCTGGTATGAAGCGACTGTTCTATTGATTTTTGTAATTGTGACTTGTGCATTCAGCATTCTCCTGAACTCTGCATTTTTTCTGGTTTAGGATTTGGAGAAAGAGGAACTTCCTCCACATATGACTCGTGTTTCAGCAGCGGAAATTAGACGGGTAAGTGGTAAACTGGTATTCTTTTTTCCTTTTGTTGCCTTAGCCAAGAGTATCTGGTAATTCTGAAGTATTAGATGGGTAAGTGGTAAATGCAAAGTATAGTTAGTAGTTTAGTGATTCACAGACAAAACTTGTAAACAGGTGTTGTTTGACTTGTTGAATTGACAAACTTTCTGGACACAGCTACTACCTGAAAGTATAATCAAGATGTGGCTTTGTGACTGTAGATGTGAGTGCCTTGTCAGTAGTAAATTGACTTATTAGCAATTGAATTTGTTAGAGAGGAACATTAATGTCACAACATTTATTAAGCATAGCTTTCTTGTATGAGGCATGCTAAACTCATTCTCATGCAGTGTGGTTGCTAGAGGCCTATTCTTGTATATGCTTTTTTATGTAGGTGGGTATATATCTCTGGTTATTGTTCGGAAGAGGTGCCCAAAGATGCCATTTTCATGTCTTGTGCTGTGATGCCATTTGCTTTGGGGAACAATCAGCTTTTTTTGTTCTATACTTTTCTTCAGGAAATTATTTGCTGATGTGATTACTTGTTGATAAGATGATTTACAATCTGGGTACATTTATCAGGAAATTTTCCGAAATCACGCGGTTGTATATTTAATTCTGTGGAGTTTCTAGAAGAAGCCTTGTGTTTTCTGCAATTATTGTATGCACTCGTTCTGTCATGGTCAAAGTTAGTAGCTTCTTAGTTTGGTTTGGTATCATCTATTTTCTCACAATAGTCATCGCTCAGTCACATTCATCAGCTCAGTAGCTTCTTAGTTTGGTTTGGTATCATCTATTTTCTCACACAGTCAGTATCACCTGTTATGGTGCCACCACAAGCAGTGACTTGTTGGACGCCTGCAGTCTACATGATCCAGGACGTCTATGGTAAATGCCATTCTGAAATGATCTATTAATTCATCAAGTCTACTAATGGAAGTTTACCTATCACTTTATGCTGAATGACCAGTGGATGGAATACAAAATTGATCTCTTTGGATTGTCATTGTAGTTTAGATATCAATTATTTAGAGTTTCTAGAGGAAAAGCATAGTGAATTGTGCAATTATTCTTTGCACTTACTTTCTTGTAGCATCATGGTCAAAGGCAGTATCTTTTGGATGTTTGACTTAATACTCTTGTGTTATTCACATTCATCGGCTCCGTGGCTTCTTAGTTTGGTTCTGTATTGTCTATTTGCTCATGTAATTTCTTCTGCAACATTTGTTGCTTTGGAATGAGGTAATATCACCTGTTACAGTGCCCCACAAGCAGTGGCTTGTTAGAAACATACTATCTAGATGATCCAGGATATATATGGTATCTGCCATTCCAGAATGATCTATTAATCCATTAATAATTTGATTGATGGCAGTTGACCTATCACTTCATTGTGAAAGACCATGTATAGAATACAAAATCCAAATTTAAGTCTCCTATGTTTTAGCATATGTAATTCACAATGAATCATATGACATGTATTGCTTAGGTTAGTCATAATTTAGTGCAAAGGATGATTCTCAAGGACTTGGAAGTTGCAACGACAATAAATAATTATATATGCCTTTTATTAAAAATTAAAATTCAAGCATAATATAGAGTAAGATGTAGACCTGCAAGTAGAGGTATATGTGATGTCCATTGCTTTGTGAAAGAAGCAGCTCCATTTAATAAAAAGAATCTTATGCAGGGATTTTTTGGCAATTTTCTGTCCATGTTTTGTTCTCTTCTGCTGATCTAAGATGCATATATTTGCATAGACTTTCACCTTTCTAAATTTTCAATCTCTTGGAGATTATTTGTACTAAATCACTGAGCTTGTGATTTTTTTGGCAGGCGCAAAAAGCCGAAAGGGATGCTACGGATCTAAAAGGTACAATGAGGAAGAGAATGGAATTCCTTGATTTGGACTAGTGCATCCCCTGCAACCAGGTTATATGGTCCGCACATATTTTAGCGGTCAATTGGTGTATGGGGTATTAGTTGGTTCTCTTCCTTTTCTCTAAACTTGCTGTAACATTTTTTTTCAAAGAAATGTATTTGAAAAATTTATTCAGTACTTTGTTCTGTGAAATTTCAATTCCAAGTTTGAATGGGGTGTAGGTTAGTATTTCACTGGTCCCATTTTTCCGCTTCCATAATGTATTGGATGTTTTAAGGTGTAATGGCTCTGTACAATCAAGGAAAATTAGAATCGCACTTTTCACGCAGTATTTAACTTTTCTCTATACGCATTTATTAACCTTTTTCTGTTTCATCTTTGGGGGACCTGTGAAGTGCATTCCTGTAGAGGGTATGACTTGCTTCAGGCTGGAATCAATAAATCTTCAACCCTTTTAAGATATGACTTGGAAGGGTATCCTTTTGTTTTGGTTGATCTTAGTCAAGTCAAGAAATCAGTTGAAGGCTGCTACTGGTATCAATGTTAAGATCATGCATGAGGGGTAGTGTTTTTAGTAATGGGAAAATTACATGAGTTTCTCTATTCTGCAATTTTTTGTTCCTTTTTCTTTTGGTAAGTGTGTAACTTTGGTTTTTGATCTTGATATGTTTGTTAGTAGGGGTATAGGGCAAAATGACAATTTAAGTGTTAACATATATAAATATATATATATTATCTTAGGTTTGATCTCTAATTTTTGTTTTATGTAGCCATTTTTTTTATCCCACTAATGAAATCTTTTTATTCCATTAACTGAAAAAATCACATTAGTAGAAGTTACATTAGTTCATAAAGATTACAATACACTTGTAGAAGGGACTTAAATAATTGGATCTGCTGCCTGGTTACATGAACATATAACATGCACAAAATTACAGGAACCTATGCACTTTGCCATGGATCTAATCACCTCAATATTGGTTCCTAGAATCTTAGAAAGAATATTTTATACAATAGTATATAAATATGAGAGATAATAGTGTATAATAAGGTAAATTTTTAACAAGTATTTATAATTGTTTATTATAATATTCATTATTTAATAGCCATTTCCTTATGTATGTCTGGTAGAAATTATAAACAGTCATCAATATTAAACTCAAACAGATCATTTTTTGATTGGTTTTTCGGATCTGGACAATTATACAGATGGCAAGCATTTTGTCAGGACTCTAGGTATTGTTTTCATTTAATTGCTCAATTCTTAAATCAAGAAACAAGCGACTCCCACAAAGTGCTGCGTAAGCTGTGGGCCTGTGCCGGGGCCGCAATCAGGGAACTGCATTCTCATTTCTCCTCTGCTCACTTTTACAAACTATTGAAAACTTTATTCTTTTATATTTTTATTAGACAATAAAGATACAAATTTTTTCATGAATCTAATAAAAAGAATTCAGTTAAAAATACATTCCGGCAGGTAAGACA
Source organism: Ricinus communis (assembly GCF_019578655.1). Lineage (NCBI taxonomy): Eukaryota > Viridiplantae > Streptophyta > Magnoliopsida > Malpighiales > Euphorbiaceae > Ricinus > Ricinus communis. The sequence goes on along the minus strand of NC_063263.1, from coordinate 6,801,473 downwards.
AATAAAAAGAAAAGAAATATATATGGGTTACATTTCCGATAAAAGGCCATTTTCTAAAGTGGCTCCCTTTGTTTTGCAAAAAAAGTATATTTTTAGAAATACTTTTCAAATATTTTGTGTTTAAAAAAAAAAAAAGTCAAAAGATTATCAAATCATTTTTGAAGAAATGATTTTCTCTTAAAAAATGCTATATTGTGAACTTCTTTTTAATTTATAAAAAACCAAATGAACAGAGTCTTATGAATATGTCAATTACATGTCAAAACTCTGTTTGTAGACTGCTCGTCGGAAAAAATTCTCAAATTCTGTTTATATCTTTTATATGTATAATTACAAGTTGAAACTATAAAATTTTTAATATTTTAATTATATCTTTTATTAAAAATATATAATTTTTTTAAAACATTTTAAACACCTAAAAGTAATATTTTAAAATAATAATATATACTCTTAAAATATCTTTTCCAAAAACAAACTATTTTTCCCTCTAAGCTACATTGATTTACACAATTACATAAAATCTAATTTGGAACTGAAGAACATGAAAATATTGACTTTCACACACACGCAAAAAAAAAAAGACTACACAGCAAAGCCGACAGCTTTCTCTTTATCCACTACGACTGCAACCTACAGAATCCATGCTCTAAACTCAATCATAACCATAAAACCTAATTTCATATCCTTAAAGTCAGATCATCCAACGACTATAAAGCTTCCACCTCGTCAGAATCTAGTACAAGCACACAGCACCGTAATTTCTCCAGACCATGGAGGTACTAATAACAGCAGCTTGATCTCTCACTATTAAAGCCTTCTCTTTTTAATTTTTCACTTTGTCTTGTTCCCAACAACAAGATCTCAACAAGCAGATCTAAATATCACTAAATCCCGAACTGACAGACACACCCATTTTCTCTCTCTAAGATCGTTTATCTGTCTCTCTCTAGAACCCTGAAGAGCAATGATGTTAAAACTTTACAGTTCAATGTCTGTTATATCTACTCTTACATGTTGTGTATGGTTCTTTATAAGCTGTGTCGTTGAAGGGTCAGTTCATGAGTATAAAGGTGACAGATTTGTAGCTAAAGGCAATGCCTTTGTTGTTCATGGAGGCAATGAAGGGATTTACTCTTCTACTAACAGTGGAGATTTCAATGAAAGTAATGCTATCCCTGCTAGTGGTGACTCTTATATACGGTAATAATTATCGTTTCTTTTCTCTATAATTCACATTTCAAGATGTACATTTCAGGGTTTGGTTTTCTAATGTCGAGATCTCTTGATTTTGTGGGTAAATTTTGCTTCTTTCTTTCTTGTCTATAAATGGTAATGCTTTGGACAATTCCGAGGAAGAAAAGGAATTGGGTCTAGCCCAAAGTTACTGATTTATTTTGATAATTTACTTTTTGTGCTCTAATTTGGGTTAGTTTGATAATTGAAGATGATACTTCATTTCATAGCAGCTATTTTGATTTGGGTCCATATGACTTACATGGATTGCTAAATTCGTTACAATGGATGTCCCAAATATATAAGATCGTAGCATGCTCCAATTTATGTGTTGCTAAGAAATTTGTTATCCATAGTTAAATTTGAGATTCTACTTTAACTGCCCAGTTGGTTGCTGAGCAATGTGGTTTAGAAGTGTTAGCTTAAAGTTCTGTTTATGTGAAAATGATATCCATTTATGCTGATAGCATCTTAATTCCTTTACTATCATTTATAACAGTATCTTGTCTTATAGACCTATGCGTTTAGTTTTTCTAATTTGATTTGGTTTGATTCACTACTTTATATGGTAACTTATGCCAGTTTTGAAAAGATTAAGTTCCGGAGAACTGAGGACTTTGCTAACTTTACCTCGGGGTTGGTACAAGTTATTGTTTTTGAAGTAGAAGACAGAGAGACAATTGGAGGTTCAGCTTATGGCGGTCAAAGAGCTATCTGCTGCACAGCTGATCTTGCTAAATTGGGTGTGTGCTCACAAGGAGAAATCATTCATCGCCCTTCAACAAAGGATCCTAGCTGGCCCCATGTCTTTGGTGTTTCATTCAATGAAAATGAGTTGATGGCGACGTTGCCATCAAGATCGTTAGAGATCACTAGAACAGGGATGTATAATTTGTATTTCATGCATTGTGATCCCAATCTCAAAGAAGTATTTGTAGAGGGAAAAACTATATGGAAAAATCCAGCTGGCTATTTACCTGGTCGAATGGCACCACTAATGAAATTTTATGGTTTCATGTCCCTTGCTTTTGTTTTACTTGGAGTGTTCTGGTTCTATCAATATGCAAGATATTGGAAAGAAGTGTTCCCATTGTTGAATTGCATAACGGTGGTGATAACACTAGGCATGTTTGAGATGGCTCTCTGGTATTTCGACTATGCTGAGTTCAATGAAACTGGAGTTAGGCCAACTGGCATTACTATCTGGGCAGTCACTTTTGGTGCTGTTAAACGTACAGTTGCACGTCTCATAATTCTCATGGTCTCAATGGGGTACGGTGTTGTGAGACCTACTCTAGGTGGCCTCACATCAAAGGTGATCATGCTTGGAGTGACCTTTTTCCTGGCCTCTGAAGTTCTTGAATTAGTAGAGAATGTAGGTGCTGTCAGTGACCTTTCTGGGAAGGCAAGACTATTTTTGGTGCTTCCTGTGGCTATCTTGGATGCTTTCTTCATTCTTTGGATATTCAAGTCCCTTTCCGCCACTTTGAACAAGCTTCAGGTACTTGGTCTGCCATTCTGAGGGAGGTCTTATCAGAACTTCTCTAAGCATGTGGTATTGATTTCTTTATTCTTGAATAGCATCTTAAAGATGTTCTTGTAGTAGGATACTCGCAGCATGGCAGCCATGCCCTTAGATTTTTTATGCATGAACTCACTCTGCAGTTAATTAAAAATAAGTGTGAACCTTTGTTTATGTTTTTAAAGTACTTCTGATTGAAGCATCAAGGACAAGCTGTTAATCTGATAAAAATTGCTCTTTAAAGTCTTACAATGTGTTTGTATAGCATACCATCTAACCATCTGAGTTAGTGATGACAGAATGCACAAGAACAGCACAAGAAATATGTGCATGGGTGACAGCATTTCAATTCTACAGTTGTTCATCTTCATTATTTGTTTCTTTGTTGTGATCCTTACACTTTCATTCACATACTTGATTTGGTTTCAATCATAATCACGCAGCGAACCTCCTTTTTTGATTTACATTTCTAATTTATACGGTGTTATGCACTATGCTTTTCTATTAGGATGTTAATTACACAGCACATTAAAAGCAGTAACAAATAATCATTGCTCTTTGTTAAATGCAACAGGCTAGGAGGATGTTAGTCAAGCTGGATATATACCGGAAATTCACGAATGCTTTGGCAGTAGCAGTTATTGTGTCTGTCGGTTGGATATGCTATGAGGTGAGTTATTGCTTATTGCATTAGTTAAATCAATTATCTTGTTTTAGATGTTACTTGTTGGGTTTGTCAATGGACTAACATATTACAAAAGGTTACTGCAAGAGCATAAGGAATCACTTCATCTTACTACATATTATTTTTCTATAAGCTAATTTTAAGTAGGCATATCAGTGGAGAAAGGTAAAAGTTTTATTCTTCTTGTGAAAACTTTTGAGCAGACAAGATATGATCATTAGGGCTTGACCTGCATTTGCATATGAAACATGAACTAGTGAGTGACTCTAAAAATAGTCAGTGAAATGTCATTTTGTCATCAGTTTGAGATGAGATAAAACTATGACACAGGTTACCCAAAGAAAGGATTAGGACAAGAAGGTTTAAGTTATGTTTAGAATAACAGTGTTTTATATACTATAATGGCCAGATAAAGGTGATTTATGTAGTCCCTGAATGCTTTTTATTCTCTTCTTTGTGAATCCTTCACTGAATCTGTACTTTGTGCTTGCAGTTCTATTTCAAATCAAAGGACATTTACAATGAGCACTGGCAGAATGCCTGGGTCATCCCAGCCTTCTGGCAAGTCCTTTCCTTTTCTCTTCTATGTATAATTTGTGCTCTTTGGGCTCCCTCTCAGAACTCAATGCGGTAAGACCCGCTTCCATACCTTTGTGTTCTCGTTATCCATATCTTAATAATTGATTATAGTTTCTGCTCTAACTTCCATATTTAAGACTTAACAAAGATTAAAGTAGTCAAGACTAAGAGTCCAGCTACCGGCGCTTGGAAGTGCCTCTATTCATAGTTGTAATGGTCAATATTTTCTTGTTCAAGTAATACAATGTTAGAATGCTAGTTTGCTTAGTACTGGGCTAGATCACTTTGCAACTGCTTACATAATATAGCTGTGATGAGAAAAAGGAGGAAGGGAGAGAAAATAGAGGAGAAAGATAGGAAAAGAGAAACAAGAACAGATGAGGGAGAGATAAAGGTAGAGATAGATAAGCAAGAAAGAAATTCTGATTTCATTAGTTAGTTTCCTAGTACAGCTGAACTGCCTAATTGTACGATTGACTAAACCAAAACGACGCATCAACAATTATAGAATGGCTATCATACTATTATACAAAGTTGCTAACATTCTGATCCTCGAGACTTGGGTATAAGAAAAATAAAGTAAATGTTTAGAGTAAATGTGGTGCACTGGTATGTGCAGTTTAGAGTAAATGTTCACTGGAAAGTTTCCACTGTCTTGTATTCTCTTAATAGATATGGATGGAATAAATTAGCAGCAATACTGAAAGAAAGCTTTTATTGGTCAAAATATTGAATTTCACTAGTAAAGGTCCTTGGCAGTTCGTCCAGGACTGAACAAGTTATCTTGAAGTTTTTAACTGATAATAATTTCAAAGTCTATATGAAAATTTACAAACTGTACATACCGAAGTGAAAGCTGATCCCTTTGTAGCAAAAAATCCAAGTAACCTTTGCATTCCTATAACTAAATTGTTTGGGCCATCCTTCTCTTTTTTCTCCTTCATTCTCTAACATTTTGGGTTCACCTGGTTATATAAGTGGGTAGTAATTTTCCCAGTATCTTTAAACTGTTCCAGAATTGTATTGCCTTCATTTTATTCATTTAAACTTTGTATTTTTGGTTCATTTGCTATTCCTGATTGAGCTTAAGCTAGATGTCAACTGTTAATTCATAACTTGGAACACTTCCAATAAAGGTGTGTGAACTGATCACAAAACAGAGCTCACCCACAGCATGGAGATGCCTTCTAAAATCTAGCATGGAGTTTTTAGTTTATTAACCGCCCAGACTAATATCTCCTACCTTGACAGGTACGCTTACTCTGATGATGTGGGAGAAGAGTTTGACAGAGATGATAGTTCTTTGACACTCATTAAACCATCTGCAATGCCTTCAAAGGACATTCGAAGTGCATCAGAGGCTAGACCAGTACAAGCAAACAATAGTGCATCTAATGGTGATCTGGAAGAAGACAAGACAGAGTAAAGTATATCATAGACAATGCAAGATTTCAAGATAGGCTTTAATTATTTGATTTACAGCCTTGTCATTGTTGTAGCAATCCTTCTCAGGCTCCCTGAATCTACATTGAAAGTTCTATAGGAGCATAGTTAATGGCTAGGAAATGTCCACTTCAGAATTGCAATAGGAGAGAGCTCATCTTTAGTTTGGTTTTTGGTCATGTTATTTTCTTGTAATTGGTCATAAATGATACAGGAACACTAAATTTTTGTTATTTTCCTTCTGCCCTCATTTCCAATCCCGTTCAAAATTGGCCTAACAAGTGTCAAAAGGACTGCAAATTTATTTCTTATATGATATGAGCAAAATAATTAGAAAATGGAAATTATGCAACTAGTTCTTATCAAGTTGCAAACCCATCAGCATCCCAACAACTTTCATCTTTTAAACTTTATAATTAAACTTGTATATGAAATTAATTTTGAAATTTTAAAACTAGGTGTTGTATAGCAATGCTGAACTAGTCTTTTGATTGTTTGCCTCTGGCAATTTTAATGAAAACAGATGGCCTTTCAACTTTTCTCTTTTTATTATTTAATGTCTTAGAGATGAACCAGACAAAGAAACTTCCACTGCTATTGGGTACAAGATCCAAAGTGATTTAGCAATCAAATATGGGGCAGAAAGAAAAGGAATTAGGCCATCTTACTTGTTTTGTATTGTCAAGTATTTGATTCTAATTGGTAACTCAAAAAGTATATAACAACCACTAGGCAACTTTGTTGTTACAAGTATTTTGACTGGGGAAGGGAAGAGTCAATTAGCCAGCTACTCTTCCATGATTTAGAGTTGACACTTTGATGGCTCTTGAAAAGTATATTTCCCAAATTCCTTCATTGCCCATTTACTTGGAAACTAAGTTTACAAGAACCACCAAACTTGCAGTGTTCCAATACTTGTGAAATTTAGGCTTTTATCCAACATCTCAGATATTTATGATCTTTTCCTGTTGATTACTAATCCCTTGAGCAAGCAGCAGATCTCTTTAAACTCCTTATATTACATTGTTGTCATCAGACTGCTTTTCTCTCTCTTTTTTTTTTCTTAAAAAAAAATTAAAAAAGAAAAATATTCTCCCATATATATTAAATTGAGAGATTGTCATTTCTCACTTCATTTTCTTAAATAAACTATGTTGTTATTGCGCATGTATTTTCTTAATTTGTTATATTAAATTTACTTTTGTTTAATTATTTAATTTGAGTTCTTTTAGATTTCTTTTGTTTACTAATCAAGTTTATTATATGTAAAAAAGATTAAAAGGGTTCAAATAGTCTAGTTATTTAAATTAAACAAAACTATTGATTAGGAAAAACCTCTAAATTATAGTTGATATAAATTGGAGCTATTATTTAAAATAAAATAAAAACTAATTAAAATATCTTCAGTGATTTATTTTTTAAGAGTATAGTATTTTAAGAGTATAAAAACTAAAAAAAGTTTATTTAAATTCAATGAACACCTGATAGTTTGCTCATTATTTTTTTATTTGTATAAAGATTAAATGTATTAATTATTTTTCTTTTCCTTTTTAACTTCAGCCAATAGAAAATAAATATTCAAAATATTAATTAATAAAATTACATGAATACCTGTAATGTATTTATTAGATTCTCTACTTTTATTTTATATTTAAAATATAAAAAACTCATTAAAAGTCTATTTTCTAAAACAATTCTCTAAAATAAAAAATTTAATATACATAAAAAGTACATTGAAAATATTCAAAATTATTGAACAATTATCGGATACTTTCTAAAAATTAGGCCAAATACGCCATATGTAAATCATAAACGGGAATAACTTTACTATGCACCAAATTATGGAATGAGTCGAACAATAACGGAGAAACACATTCTTTTTAAGTTTTATAATTATATATATATTTCATCTCATCACTATATTGTGTTTGGTTAAAATCTATAAATTTATAAAATTTATTTATAAATTTAAATTTTATGTTATTTGAATGAAATGAAAGTTAATTTAGAAATCTACATATTTAAATCTGTATAAAATTAATTATAACTAAATTATATTTTAACAAAATAAATAAAATTTACAAATTAATTTCACATTAGTTTGTCAATTTGTCGATATATTACATAACACCGAAATATCTGCTTCACCTTTATCATTTTTATTTTATTCTGTCTCTTATATATATATTTTTTAAATGAAAAGAATTCCTTAATGATTTTATTTAAACATAGCATTAAATATAATACATACAAAAAAAAAAAAAATACCCATCAAAGTTTAAGAATTTTCTTGAACTTTTAACTAAGATTTGCGTTTCTCAAACAGAAAATAGATTAATAGATCTAGAAAATCCTGCTCATACTTCATACTGAATGTATAATACATAAACCAATCTTAATCTTTGTCTTTTGCCATTATCTAGATCTTTCCCACTCAGTTCCGGTACGTAGACCAAAGAATACTTTGTTGAAGAAGCCTAAATGCAAATCTTAATTTGACATAAATGGTATCCAAGAGATGGGACATGAAACCTACAAGTGACACAAAAGGGCCTCCAGGCACCAGCTACAGGTGACAGACAAAAAGCCTCCAGGCTCCGGCTCCATCAAGTATTGACAATTATTACTAGACACAGATAAAATTACAAGAAAAGTAGAAATTACTTATTCAGTGCTTTGATGTTAGTGCTTTCATTTCTCAAATTTTTATGTGAATTTCATCTGTTATACCTACCAATGATTGTGATGGAGGAATAGAGAACTGCACCCATGCCACATTTCAATAAGTGATAGAAAAAAGGTTTCAAAAAGCTATCAGTAATTCTCCAATTGAATAGTGGAAGTTATAACAAAATGGTCTAGAAAAAGAAGAATACTATTTGTCCCATCCTAAACCCCATAGCTTAGCGAATAATGGTCACAAGTACCATAATCCAGAACAGTAATTTCTCAATTATGTTTTACAAGGAAAAGAAACCTTGAGCAAATTATGGAACTAATATTCCTATTTTCTTACTTCAGAAGTTGCTTACTTTCACATCCCATGTAATTCACAAAACACTAAAAGAAAAAAGAACTCAAGAGAACCCCTATTAACTTGACCACCTTAACATCATGAGAAAGCTTAGAAATTGAGATTTTCAATAAAGATTTAAAGAGTCACAAATTGAGTGGTTGAAAAGGAAATTGAGGCTAGAAAAGAAGATCTGCTTCTTCATATCATGGATATTAAGGAAATCACACATAAAAACAAATTCCCATATGAACAAATGAGACAAAAATCTAGAATGTGGTAACAAAGGCTAACAAAGCAAACAACATGATGCTTACAGTGTGGAAAACATTCAGGTTTAGAGAGCTGGCTACTATTGTGGAGAGCTGCACCTGATCTTCCCAAATGAACTTGTACTTTGACTCCTCCCAATCTGCACAAAATTTTTTAACCAGTGATGCTTAAAGAATCAGAGAGCACAGGGCAGCCCTCCTAGTGACCAGCACCACATCCACCTAAACACCCCACAAAAAATTCAAAGAATGTGTCCTAGTTCATAAGCTGGCAAAACTCAAATCCCCATTTCTTTACTGGGATCTCCTCCTCAAGTGCTGAGATACAGGGTACCCTTCAAAGAAATCCAAGACTGCGTTCTCCAAATCCTCGACCGAGTACTTCATATAGTTCTCCGGATGCTTTCCGCTTTCTATATGACTCCTGAACCTCCCAAGAAATGATCTGTAAGCTGGAATCAACTTCTCTGATATAGAAATCCGAAGCTCCTCTCGTAGTTGATTATCAGGCACTAACCATGTTGCTTGAGTCCTATGAACCTCTTCAAACATAGCATTGAAGGTCTTGAACCTTTCTCTCAAGGCACTCTTCGACACCCCAGAGGAGAAACTTCCACTCACATGTAAACCCTCATCCCTCAAACAATACAACACCCTCACCCAAGTTGCTCTCTGGTAACTAGTCGCTGCCTGCCTGAACTTCCCTGTTAGCTTCCTCAAGTAATCATCTCCAATCATTTCTCTTAACTCGGGCGAACTTTTAACCTTTTGAACAATATAGTGAACATTGTTCATCATGAACAGATGTGCTAAGGATACATCTTTGTAATGCTTGGACTTGCCATCCAAATTGAATTGCAAAATGACTATAATCCAAATTAAATGAAGGGCCAACGGGGTTTTCCCCTCTAGCTCAGCAAATTCCATGTCTGGAGTAGTTGAATCCCCAGAATATCTTGAGCCAGTTGACGGTTTGGACAAAATAAGCTCGATTAAAGTCTGCTTATAATCCGAAATCAAACTGATATAATTCATTACATACCTTGTCAAGGGATGAATTGTCCCTCCAGGTACTGGAACCAAAGAAGGTTCACGCAAAACAGCATGCTCAAACTCAGATAAGATCCCTCTAGCAGCCTCAGCTAATCTTGATAAAATCTCAGCAGCCTGAACACGAATCAAATCAGCTGATTTTGATTCAAAAACCATCTCAATATCAGGCATCAAGTCCATTAAAGCATCATGTAAGTCCAGAATCTTGAACATTTTCTCTGGAGATCTCCTGCTTATACTTATAGCTTCAGCAAAATTAAACAACTGAATTGCTGGACCTTTGACAGTCTCCATAAAACAAGCATCATCAACAGCTGTACCAATTCCATAGAAAATCTGCTCACACAACCTCTTCTCACTTGCAAACAAAATCCTTATACAAACTTTAGCTGCCCTTATCCATCTTCTAATCTTAGTCTCTAAAGTATCCCACTCAAGTCTTTGAATATCCCCAATACTCAACTTCTCAATTCCTAATCTCTTAAAATTTGCATCAACAGCAGATTTCCTTACACTTGCAAATACTTGAATACACTCGCGCAAGTACCCAGAAGAGACCATCCTCATGGCAATGGATTGAAGATCAGATACTGCATCCTGAGGGATCAGATCAATCTCACGAATACTACTAGTGGATCTATAACTTGCACTGCTATTACTGGCAGTGGAATCAGCTCTTTGAATCGGATCTTGATTATCTTGAACCTCCTCATCCACATGATCATCTTCATCAAGAAACACACCTCCTGCGCTTGATGAGTGAACTGAAGAGCTAGGATCGGCAGCGTAGGTGAGCGAGTCTAATTCAACAGGAGTAGTATGATTAAGAAGTATGTTGCGAAATTCATCTTCAAGTCTAGCCATAGCGATCTGGATGGTTGCAGAGTTGACTTTATCTTGATCATCATCAGAGATTGAAGTAGAAGACATTGATTTCTGAAGTTCATCAATAGCCTTCAAGTATCGATCTACTTCATCTCTATCTCCTTCAAAGATCATTTTTTCTCGTGCTTCTTCTGATGCTGTTGAATCCCACCTCAGAATTATCTTTTCTGCTTCTTCAAAATCACTTTTCTTCTCTGGTGGTTCCATGACTGAGTACCGCAAACAAGAAGATAAAGAAAGATTGGAACTCTTTTTTAAGAATCTTTCGGCAAAAGTTTAGAAATATGTAGGTGACGATAATTGATTGTTTGGATTGATACAGCAAGCGGAAAAGATTCGATGTTCAAAAAGAATAAATAAATCTTTACTTGAGGAAAACTTAAATGAAAAAGTAAAAGAAATTTCTCTCTCTTTTCTTTTATATTGAAAAAGTTGCAATCTTTCTTTCCCTTTTTCCTTTTCTTTTCTTTTTACTAAAACTTGAAATATGTTTAAAAACTTGAAAAGGGTGGTGGTGTTTGTGGTGGTGGTGGTGGTGGTGGTGGGTCTATGAAGAGGAGAATAATGGAGAAGTGAGATAATGAAAGAGGAATTAGACAAGTACTAAATGTTTTTAAGGGTAAGGTAAGAGAGTTGTGTACAATGTTAGAGCATTAGTTTTACTTTTCTGCAGGGTGGTCTTGTAAGGCAGCTGAAAGATTTTTGTTTGAATATGATAAATATTCTACTACAGGAAATTGGAAAGAAAAAGAGATAACCAAAAACAAATAACAAATTATAATAATAATAATAATAATAATGTTTTTTTATTAAATACGATTTGACTTATTTATTCTCCGGTGGAATCTATATTGGTGAATTATCACCCTTTTTCTCTATTTTCATAAATTTAGTCATCATCCTCTAATTCTAATTTGGCCTGACATGTATTTGGGTAGTAGTTTTAGATGATAGTTTTACGGATCTTTTTCCAGGTATGAAAAAATACTAAAACATTATTTTTATTGTTAATATTATAATTTAAAATTTTATTTAAAGAATATTTTTTTAGTATAAATTATTAGAAATTTGATATATATACAGTTATTTTAGTATATATTTATTTAAAAATATTTTTATAAAATAATATATATTATTAGTAATTTGATATATATTTAATTTTTTAGTATTATGTCTAAGATATATATATTTAGTATTCATTCGATGATATTAATTAGTATATATAATTAAAATTTATAATTATTTTTAATATTTATTTGATTTATTTTAACATACATCTTTATATATAACTAATATTAGAAACTATTTTTTGATCTATTTCTTAAAATATATGAGTATATTCTTAATATATATTAAATATATAATTATTATCTAAAAATAATATCTAAAATAAGCTTTCAAAATTTATTTTAAATTTTTTATATCAATTTTATATATCTTGCAATCTATTTAGTATATATTTAGCATGCATCTTCTATAACATTAATAATTATTTTAATATATTTATTTATAAATTTTTTATATTATTTTGATATTTATTTTAATAATAATTTAGTTAATAAATATTATTAGATCCTATTTAAAAAATAAATATGTTTAGACTTAAGAATCGTACAATAAAAGTTTATTATACATGAATTTCAAAAAAAAATCATTTCACCTTTTAATTGAATTTTCTAAAAAAAAATACATGTAATTATTTGACTGTAATAAATTATTACGTAAAAGGGCTTAATAATAATTTGTACTGTTATCAATCAGCATTCTTGTCCATATCCCACTCTCTCTCTCTCCGACAGCTCCTCCCTCACCGTTCATTGCCGCTTTGCCTTTGTCTCACCACCAAATCATGGTGATTAATCATCATCGCGTCGCTAGCCTGCTATTATTTTCACCGATGAAACAACAAAGACAAACTTTCACGTGGTTACCAATATCGATTCACCTGGCTACCGCTATTTTCTCACCGACCCGACACCGAAAATGGACATATCAACCCTCAAAATTCCCGACTTGAGCTAGCTGACCCTACGTCGGCTCTTTGACGATAAATAAAAGAAAATAGTAAAAGATGAAACAAAAGTGCAGTATAAAAGATATACTGTATAAATATAAAAATAAAACATATTATTTTCACAAAATAATATTGTGCAATTTTCCCATAATGTTACATGTTCAAGCCCATTTCTGGTCTTCTTGGAGTATAAAATTGTCAGTTCTTCGTGGCTTTAATATTAGAATGTGGTTTTCGACCGTTGGGTTTTTTCAAGTTAGATTACAATCACCAGTTTGTTCAAATCTGACTAGAAAAAACTCTAATTTTAGTGTAACATTAAAATACGGAACCTCTATTTGCTTCAGTTAGAGAGATGAAACAGTACAAAGTTTGAGTTTCATTGGATTATAAAGTTGATTTTTGACTTTGATACAAACTTGTGATAATGATATAAATAGTTATTCAAGTTAGCATAGCTATAAAATTTATTTTATTTTATTTCAATTATTAATTTTAATTTTAGCTGCAATTTAATCATTTTATCAATAAAAATAAAAATTGACATATTATTTTTTATTTAATTATTATTATTTTTAATTATTTTTATTATATGTCAATTTTTTATATACAAAATAATTAAATTAAAATAAAATAACTAAAACAAAACAAATTAATATTTAATAACTAAATATAAAATTCAACACCATTTATATCATTATCTCTCCAAACTTAATTGAAAGACTTCAAACCCTTGACACAACCAACTATTCAAGTAGGTCAATCAAAATCAAACCAATGCCAGAATACTTTAAAATTAGCTAATAAATTCGCTTTCTACCCCTAAAGAGAGGCAATTTATATAGATGATGTATGAGTATGATAGTACGTAACAAGCAATTTTTATGGGACTGTGACATAAAAGACATAAACCGTGTAAAAAACAAAAACAAAAACAAAAGGAAAATAGAAGTGCATGACTTTTTAAACCTGAACTTATCATAGGTGTGACAAAGACAAAAACGTAGCCATGTTGTTTAGCAGGAAAACTAAAGAGCACAACTGTTAAGCACAGGCAAGAAAGAGCTTAATGTGCTGCCTCTTAACTCCCTCTCTCATACACACCCACTAATTAAGCAAAAAATAATTAGCACATGGATTATATCTGTTAACACTTGTTGCCTAAGCCAATTTACATCTAATTAATCGAAATTTAATTAAGTCAACTAATCCACTGCCAATTTAGGCCGGAATTCACGTGCACCCATGCTTGCATGTATACAATCTTGATTTTCATAGAAGAAATCAATTTCATATCCTAGGAATATCAATTGTTCTGAATTAGCATCAAAATGTAACAACTTTTGCAGTGTAGTAAGAATGATTTATGCAAGTAGCGTACCACAATTTTTTTATTGCAATAAGGTGATATTATTCAATTTTAATATAATTTTTTCAAGTCGGTAATATTTGGATTTTGGCGTTCACGTATAAAGTGATCTCTTCTTATTATTAATCGAAGATCGGATGAGAAGCGGTATTAGTAATTAATTGTTTTTATTTATTTTTAATGATTTGAGATTCTGTAAAATCCTCTCCATCATGGGGTGCATTTCAAGTGTTGGTTAATCTTAATTAATTAATAAGATAACAACAACAATCTAGAGGAGAAAAAAAGGATTTAAAAATGAAGTTGCACGAGTGGTGGACTGGTGCAGGTCCTGCAGGGTGAATTAGAAAAGAATTTTCAAGATCCTAACTAAAACTATTGTTATTAATTAGTACAAGGACACCCTTTCAATATATCTGAATGCCAAATTCCTCCAAATGCCTCCAAAAAAGATGACATAATAACTTGATCAGAAATACATATAAAATTGATTCATTGCAAATAATGAGCTGGCCTAATGCTTTCTTTAGCAGCTTAGATGAACTGCAGTTTGGTTATCCAAGAATTCCTGACAGTTTTTGTTACAGTCATCGATAAGTGCCGAATGACTGTCCTGGTTCAATGTGCAAGCATATAGAAACCTGGATTTGTTTAGATGGAAATATACAAGTTTCCTATGCAATTTTCAGGGCAAAAGGTGGGATATTGTTGTTTGCCAGGTTAGAATCATATAAATTTGAACCATTTTTTAAATACTTTTCCAGTTTCTTGGTATCTCCAGCTGTATTGAGCTATCATCATGAGGTACACAAGGGTTGACTATCTTAATACTTTTTTATTTTTTTAATCTGTTAATGAGTTGTAAACTTTGGAGACTCCCAATGGGATTCTTGAGGTGTATATCTGAAACACAGCATCAATTAGACTTTAACATTAAGTTTTTGGCTTGGGAATCCCAAATGAGATTCTTGGGATGCATCTAAGCTTGATGATTTAGGCCTCACTACTTCATAGAAATCTTTCAGTTTCAAGGCAACTCTTGTCCTAAATGTACATAAAATTTAACTTCACAATCTCTTTCTGCCTTTGATGAATGTAGTACAAGATATCAGGATGGTCTGACTCTTCAATAATTATAAAAAATCTATATTTTCCTTGATGGTATTCTTCTTATTATACTACTAATTTCACATTGAACATTGCAATTTTAGAAGCAATAAGATGAAAAGGTAAAAAATGACTGGAAATTAAGAATCCCCTTTTATTTATTTTTTTCAGATACAAGTTTGTACATGTGGTTGTCTTACAGAATATTGGAAAAAAATGTATTACTGTTGCCTACGAGCTACTAACTATGCTGTTAAAGCCATGTACAATATTCCAAGAAAAGATTTAAAAGAAAAAAGTAGGAAAATAAATTATGTGATTAAGCTAAGTTTATATGAGAAATGCATTCTTAAATGTCTCCACTTTCACAAGCTTTTGCTTGCGCAAAATCCCCACAATGCTGCAACTGAATGTCCTGTAATGCTGAATTTGTTACCTGTGTTCTCTTCCTGAGAAGTTGTTTATTCTGAAACAGAATTCTAGTTGTCATTGCTTAAAAAGGTCGAGCCAGGAGATGCGAAAGAAAATTGTGAACTATCTGTAAAGCTGCATGATCCGCGTCCCCTTTTAGAGGTCTCACCATAACCTTCTTTAGTACTAGTAGATGGATTGAATGGAGGAGGAGAATCTGCATAGCCATCTCGAAGGGATGGTAACAATTGCATTGTTCTATTATCTGAATAACCGATTCCCAGTTTTATTTCCTCTATCCTCTCAATAGCTTCTCTCAGGTCTAACCGCTGCGCAGGATTGCTTTCAGCACAACGAGCGCCTATGTGTAAGAGTGCTCTTATCTCTCCAACCGAATCTGTGGAGCTTGCAATGTCAGGATCAAACAATTCGGATTCTCTTCCCTCGGTAATTGAATTTTGCACCCATTGGACTAGATCAATTTCTCCATTGCCATAGTTAAGATATTGAGAAGGAACTTTTCCTGTCAGGATTTCAAGAATGACAAGTCCTAGACAGTATACATCACATTTGGGGGAAACTCCAAATTGGGCAGCTTCAGGGGCCTTATAGGCAAGTAGAGCTTGTCTTCCAACAGAAGGTTTGGTCAGTTGATTGAACCCAAATTCTGAAATCATTGGTTCATTGTCATAATTAAGAAAGATATTGCTTGATTTGAGATTGCCATGGGGCAAGTCAAAGGAAGAAAGTTCAGCATGTAGATAGCCTAATCCTCTAGCAATTCCTACAACAACCTTGAGACGAGTAGGCCAATTGAGTTCAGTACGTGAAGGTCCCCTATCACCTGAAAGAATTATCAACTTATAAGAAAAATTCAAACTATCACACCAAAAACAGAATGTTGAAAGTGCAACAAAAACTTGATCAGAAAACAGTATCATACCATGCAATAAATAAAGTAAGCTGCCCGTAGGCATGTATTCATATATCAACAACTTCTCATCTTTCCGATAATGAAATGCCAATGGTCCCAAAATATTAGGATGCCTTAGTTTTCCAAGATGCCTGACCTCTGCATCAAATCCATCTCTTCCTAGTGCATTCATTTCTCTGAGTCTTTTAACCACCATTGCCTCGCCATCGGTCATCAAAGCCTTATATGAAGACCCTAATCCACCATTTCCAAGCACTTCTGCAGCAGCTTTCATCAAATCTGGCAACCCGAAAACACCCTTCTCGTTGTTCACCATCACTAATTCTGCTACACCACCACCCTTATTTTGATTACTTCCTTTACGTGTCGATCCTAGCTTCTTGGTTGCTTCCATTTCCTTGGATCTAACTGGCATTGTAACTTGCACCTCAACCGACTCATCAGCATCACTGCCGTCCTTTCCACCCACTTGGAAATCCTTATCTTTTCGGCTCAGTTTAAATATTACCACACCGACTACAGAAAGCAGCATTGCGGCTAATGTTATGATCCCTGCGTTTGTCATCTTTAGTGATTTACTATCTTTGTCATATATAGCATTTTTTGATACAGAACTGATTAGTGCTGCTGCAGCTAAGGATACAGTTCTACATTCTTTACCAATCATTTCCCCACAAAGTTCAGAATTTCCCTCGAAAGAAGTCGAGTTGAATTTCTCTAAACCAGCTGGGATTTGCCCTCTTAACTTATTGTTTGACACATTGAATGTTGTCAATGTTGATTGCTCTATAGATGGAATGTTACCACTAAATTCATTGTTTTCCAAACGCAATTCAAGAAGATTGGATAAATGAATTAATGAAGATGGAATTTCACCAGAAAACTTGTTATCCGAAAGCCAAACTTTCTTCAATGAAACCATTTTCAAGAAGAAATCTGATGGTATCTCACCTGAAAACTGGTTTCCTGTCAAGAAAATGCTCTTCAGATACCCTAAACGACTTAATTCAGGAATCGAACCCGAAAAAGAATTACGTGCGAAGCTTACAGTTCTGAGTCCGGAAATATCAATCAATGCATCAACATCAATTTTTCCTGATAATCCCATTTTCTCAAGACGAAGACCTACTACAGTGCCATTGCTACAAAGAAGTCCGTTCCATTGAGTGTCTCCTGCACAAGGAGTTGATCCATTAACCCAAGAACTAAGTGCACTTGCATCAGTAAAAGAACTTTTGAGTTTAATCAATGCTTCCGATTCGGATGTTGAAGAAATAGATGGAAGTATGAAAATGTTGATGAACACGAGAAGAATTGGCCGGAGAAGCCAATCCAAGGCCATAATTTGGGTGGAAAAGAATGAGAAATTTTGCGTATGTAATTGTGGCAGTAAAATTTTTTGTGGGTGTTTGTTGATTTTGCTAGTTTTCCGGTTCTTACTTCGATTTCTGTTGGTTTGTTCATTGTGTAAGTTTTGAGTAAATGCAAGACAGCCTCAGAATTGAGAGGCATAAAAGCCTTCAGGTGTAAGCCTTAGATTGAGGAAAATTCTTTTGGTATGAAACGATCAGTTTGGAAGACCGTTATTACCGTTCGTATTTATATTTACTAAAAGGACCTTCTCTACTATTGAAGTTTTAAAGGAAGCAATTAAAAATTGAAGGGCATTTTTGAGAAACTGACAAAATAATTATGAACCTCTGCTAAGGGCATAATTTTTATTGGGAAAAGGTACATTTTTACCCCTAACGTTTTGTGAAAGGAGCAGATTAGCCCCTAAATTAGCTTAAGGCTCCATTAAACCCTTAAACTAATAAAAATCTTAAATATATACTCTTCTCATGTCTCAATATTTAACAGAAACTAATTCTGATAATGACTAAATATAAAAAAAACATTTAAAATATTGATATGTCAATTTTCTTTAAACACTAAAAAAATGGACCCACTAGAATTGTTGTGTTAATGCATGATTGGTTAATAATGTCCATTAATATATTAAAAATAAAATAAATAATTTTATTAATAATAAAAGATCACAATTACTTTTTCTCCAAACAATATCCGATGACATACCACCCTCAATAGAACTACATCATAACATCCAAACCACCTCTAACGCCATGGCCACCATCAGTGCCAATACCATTTTCTAAAACATGACCTCTACCAACACCACATGTGTAGCCTGCATGAACATAAACATGTTAGTTTATGAGTTATGAGAGTTTATGTATTCTAAGTGTACCAGACAATCCAAGCCATAGTTTAATAAAATGTGAGTGAGCCAAGAATATCAATAGGAATGTAGAAAAGAGAGAGAGAGAGAGAGAGAGAGAGAGAGAGAGAGATGTAAGTCATGATTGTAAAAGAATTTGATAGCATATACCCATGCCAGATGCACTAATTGTTCCATAAGATGGGATAGATACAGTTCTCGTGCGATGAAAATTAACAATAGATCCTTGTATAAGTCCTTCAATAGTAACATCCTCCACTCGACATATCTGAATTAAACAAAATACATAAATATACTAAAACAAGTATATTTAAACACATACAACCTCTGTTTAAGGATCACTTGAAGAGTAAGAGACAGCGATAAATTCACATTGCAATTATGACAGTTCTGCTCTCCGTTGCCGCACAGCTTTTTTCTCTTTCAAAAATCAAATCCTAGTCAATTAAAACTCTATTTCTGTGATCTCAGAAGGTGCTAACGCTACTATATTCACAAGTCATAGAAGAGGTGACTATAGACTCTATTTGATTGCTTTGCCATAAATAAATAAATAAAAAAAAAGGTAAAATAATAACAATAAAACACTAAAAGAACACCAAAAAAAATGGCAGAACCAGAAAAATAGTTATTGCTCGGTTATTTTCCTAATGAGTAATATATTTTTATTTGTGTTTAGGCTTTTTACAATCTTTTACGTTATACTCGTTTATTGGTGTCAATTGGTGTCAGTGCAGCTTTTAACAATGAAGATAATGGTAAGAGGAAAAAAAAATTTATGATGTGAGACCAGAGAGAATTAAAAATAATTTTTATTTTTAATTGCAGTGGGCTAATAATTGGCATGTCAGCATTTTAAATATGTTTTTTACTTTCAGTTACTAACAGAGTTAGTCTCTGTTACAAAGAGGGCACAAATTCAAGACTTCTATTAATTTAAGGGTCTAATTGAGTTTAAAAATAATTTAGGGGCTAATATGATCCTCGCATTAAACATTAGGGGTACAAATGCACCTTTTTCCATTTTTATTTATTGGGTTTGATTTAGATGTTAGTAATGTTAATATTTTAATTGAAGGCCATGTAGAAATACTTCCACCATAAATCAATGTTAGTTTGCTATAACAGATACAAGCCAGTCCTAAAGCATTAGGCTTTTCTTTCTTTCTTGTTCAAATTGTTAATTAAGTTAGGATGAATAGTACTGCACCAAAACCGAATCAAATTGATAAATTAGGTTTATTTTGCTATTATTGTAAATTGAGTTCATTTCAGTTGAATTCGGTTTTTTCCAAAAATGGTTAAAAATCAAATAGATTAGAGTTTTAATATTTATTATTAAAAAATTTATATATTTGTAAAATTAATATCTTAAAAAATATTCTTTAATTTTCTTTTGTTGAGTTAGGATCGACTATCTGATCTCTCCTTTTTCTTATTCAATTTTTTCACTGCTATTAATAATTGGGATCTTGAGTTAACTTTTCTAGTACCTTGATTAATTTAAGTCTTCAATAATTTCAAAGGCATACTCCTATATTCAATTAGTGCATTTAGAAACTAGTTGTTAAATGATAGCTATTGAAATCCAACTTGAGATACTCCACCTATCAATATCAATATCAATATCAATTTGGGTAAAGATCAATCATAAACTTTCCAAGAAAATACAGGTGAATTGAATGCAAAGAAATTGTCTAACTGCAGTATAGCTCAGGAATAATGGCGCCTTTCTTCATTGAACACTTCTGCTATAGGTACACAATCCTATGGTGATTGGGTTAATCTTTTTCTTTCTTTCTTGTTGCTACTAGCAGTCTTATGGTGGTGCTTTTGCTATGTGTTTTGGAGTCTTTGGAAGAATTGAGATGATTTTGGCTTGGTTCATGGTGATCAGCCTGTGGGTATGCTTTGATTACCAAACAGATTAAGTCCGGCAAGTTACGCCGAATAAATCGAGTTTGACCAAGTTCATATCTTGCTACATTTATATATTTGAGCACAAGACTGATCTTAAATATCCTAACAATATGACAAATTAAATAGAATAACCTCAGTAGGACTAGTAGTTCCTCAAATATTCTGTCATATTTTGAAAAGGAATAAGAGAACTCAATATTTATACAAGGACATGACACAAGACCACCAGATATACAATGGCTATCGAAGTGAGTAGTCGGACGTCTGGTACTCTATTAATATTTTACGGGGACATTGAAGCTCAAATCAATTAAGAGATCATATTGATATTGCTATATTTTGGTTTCTAAGAATATGGGTTTTGACATGGTTATACGTGATTATAGGATAATAATGATGGGAGATTCATTTGCCCTTCATGAAACGAAAATTCTAAATATATTAAAGCGTTAAACTGTTTAAAAGAGAATCGGCTGAATTGTCTCATCACTAAGATGTTAGACAAGTAAATATGTAGTTCAAGGTCTAATCATGGTATTGGAAATATGTAGTTCAGTTTTTGTTAGAAGATGATTTTATTTCATGATATGAGTTTTCTTTTACTCAGAGCTGTTTTAATATTGGTGTCATCTAAAAGTAATACATCTTCTCACGCCTATGAGCATCATTACGGCGATACTTAAGCTCATTTAATTACTCCTGTGATTAGATTAATGATTTATTATTTTATTTTCTTTACATTTTAGGATCTCGATTTTTTTATACTTTTATATTAATAATAACTATAAATTCTCATCTTTAAGATAATTAATTAAGTGATTTAGTATATAGTTAATTATAATAAACTCAATCTTATGAATAAAAAAAAGAATTTATATATAAATAAACGTATAACATCTTTATAAATATTTTGATGGACTTAAGAATATATTGTCTTTGTTAAAGGTTTATATAATATCAATATGATGTCACAAAAAAAAAAAATAGTTGATAAAGTATTGAAGTAGAAGAAAAGAAAAACTTACACCTAAAACATAAGGAAAAGAATCACATTCTTGAATAAAAATTTTAGAGATAATTACTATTAATGTACGAGTTGTCTCATGTATTATATTAAATCTCTCTGAAATATTTATAAAAACTAACTACTAACTACAAAGTCAATATAGTTAAAGAACTAAATTAAAAAATAAACTTACAATGTTGTCATAAAACTCATACCAAGTATGAAATTCTTTTTTTTTTATTATGTTAGAATGAAATTATTGGTTTTAATGTGAGTAATAGTTAGTTTTACAATAAATTAATTTTTAGTATTTAATAAAATTGATTATCAAATTATACTTATTTTAACTTTTACCATAATTTAAATTAATATTTAAATATTTTAAAATATTTATGTTTAAATAATATTATCAAATTAGTATATAATTTAATTTGAATTATTAAAATATTTATTTTTAATATTATTTTGATAGACATTAAAATTAAACTATGTTAAAAGTAAAAAATTTACTCAAATTTAATAAAAAATTAATACTTGTAAGAATATGAGCGAAATTTAATATAATAGACAATACATTTATTAGAGCAAAATTCAAAAGGTCAAAAGTAATTACAACAAAATATAACTAGGCAATATTTGATTTGAGAAACATGGATAAAGAGTTTTACATAATCCATAAATTTGAATTGAATTTATTGTTTGAGTATGAAAAATTTGATAAAATTTATAAAAATGTTTTTGAACTCATTATAGACCAAAATTCTTTATAATAATAAATTCTAAATTCTATATTAATATACGTATTTTCGTCAAATTTGTCATAAAATGAATTAAAAGATTAATTTGAATTTTGTTTTATCTTATTTTAATATTACTCTTAAATTCTATAATTTTGTATACATAACCAATGAACCATAATTTTAAAACTTACAAATTAAAAAAAGATTAAATTTTAAGTTTATTAATTCGTTGAATTGCGACCTTAATTCGAAGGAGGCTTAACCACGTAATACATTGGAAAAATTACGCATATAGCTATATTATTTTGATTTTTTATCAAATATAAGGTCTTTTTTCGTTTTTATTGTATTAAAATATGAAAATACAGTATTTTAATTTTTTATAAATATAATTTTAATTATTTTTTATTTTTTGGTAAAACAACCGAAGAATAACCGTAAAACAATCACATAATAATTTAAAAAGAATTAAAATAATAATACTTTTAAAAAAATTTACATAATAAGAACAATATTTTATTGATTCTAAAACGTTTTGGTTATATTATTTATTATTATGGTCTTCTTCTGGCCCAACAACGCATTTTTCATTTCCTATTTTAATAACCTCTTCTTCGTGGAAAGCTCAAAGGCCCAATGCTTAAAGATTTCTGCTTTTGAAAGTTGGTCGTCTTGTCTATTTTGTTGGACGATCCTCCACCAAATTGCACAATATTCTTGAATCAATCAACCTCTTTTTTCTGAGAGAAAAACACAAATCCATATTAAAAGAAAAATAAAATGAAAATCTAAAACCTTCTAGAGGGACAACAGAAGAAAAGAAAATTCAAAATCGCTTCATGTTTTTAGAAAAAAATTAAAAGAAATTCATGTGTCAAAAATAAAGTATAATTAGTGTTCTAAATTTTAAAATATCGATGGTGAAAGGGAACAATTAGTGGTTATATACTTGGGTCAATCCGACAGCTTGAGATGTACTGATTTTTCCATTATTTTTTAATTATCTTGTGAAATTAATAGGAAGATTGGTTGATGGTCGAAGTCAAGAAAATCAACCTTGCGTGCTTTTGAATTCTGACTAGGTGTTTGAAAAGGAGATAGGTGCTTGGACTAATTGTAATCTTATGCTTTTTAATAATTATATGCTTTAATAAATTAATTTGAGTGTCTAATTGGGTTAAATATTTTAATATTTTTGAGTTTTGCCATATTACACTAGTAAGTTTCTACGTTCTTAATAATTAATTTTAACATTCATCTCATTTAATGAAATTAACTATTACATATCATTTTGTTAGATTTTTCCGTTTAGTCAACTGTTATTTTTATTTAAAATACTAACTCTATCTTTATAAATAGAGATATTGTAATGTCCCTAAATTTTATTAAATTGCATTAATAGTTTTTTTATTTTTAATAATTAATTTTAATATTTTTCTAAAAAATATTAAAATAATTAACCTGGATTTAGAATCTTATCACTTTTAAGCAAGAGTTTAGATTTTTTATTAGATTTACACTTTTATATTTAAAATTTAGGTTCATCAATATTTGAAAGTTAAAGTTATAAATTATTAGAGAAACTTAAAGAAATTAAAATTTATGTTAAAATACTTTAATTAAGAAAAATAATGACATGTATATATTATGTATATATATTTAAGGTATTTTAGTAATTTATCAATATGTTTTATATACATAATATGTAGAAATATGTGCTTATTATCTCATTTTAGCCTTTTTGTCTAATTTCAGATGTTAATAGTAAAAAATAAAGAATGTGAGCTAAATATACATAAATAGGCCTAAAATTGGATTGTCGATGCTGGAGTCTAGAATAAAGACGCGTGGATTACTAATTTCACAAGCCTAGTCGAAAAATACAAGGCCTACAAAGAAAAATTAATTAGTTAACTACTTTTAAATTATTTATTATATTTAGGATAGTTAAGAGAATAACTATAGAAGTGTTGTGTTTCGAGAAGGATTTTGCAAAAAGAATTTCTACAAGTAGTGGAAATCAGTTAAATAAAAGGAGTTCAATCTGCACCTGTCTATCATTTTTTCCTCGGTAATTTCTCTACAGTTCATCTTCTATAAACACTTTAGTTAGTTTTTTGCATTACTCTTTGGAGACCTAAAAAGTCTTTCAAAAAGTGGAGAGTCAGAATCAATCATCTTCGTACCTTTGAAGAAATTCAGAATTTTGAGGAAGCTTTAATTTTCAACTTTATTTTTATGTATTTCTATTTAATTACAATAACCGTTGGATAAAATATATTATGCTAATTTTCATAAATGTTTAGTTTAGCTTTTTACTTATGTATGAACTTTATTTATTTATGAGCTTAATGAATAATTTATTTACCTTCATAACTATATTAGCTTCATTCATTATTATTAGTTGACCATTATATCAATATAATAATAATATTTACTGTAAAAATCTTTAGGTTAAATATATTAGAGACACCATCTTTACCTTTAATCTATGTTGGTATAAGAAACTTAAGTTACATCATTAGCTTGAGTGACTTAGGAAAAAGGTACATCACCATCTCATTCATTAGATTTGGACTTAAAAAAAAAATAAAGAGATTGTTGAATATTGGCTAAACTAAGTACTATTTTATCATATAGTTTACATTAATCATTTTATTTGTATATTTATTTGCTAATTTAATTAATTTATTTTATAATATTAATTTATTCTCAAAACATTGGCTTAGAATTTTTCGATTTATTTTTCAGTATTCTTTATGTGATAGTTAGTCTTTATAATAAATATTTTACGATTTCTTATGAAATCGACCTGGTAGTGAATTTAATTTAACAAAACTCAGTGATATCGAAATATTTTATCCATTAAAAATATATTAGACATTTTATTCATATTTAATGGCTATTTTAAATTTAAGTACATAATAATTGAGTGGAATTAAAAAAAATGTTAAAATAATTATTAAGAATATAAAAATCTATTAATATACTTTTGACATAACTCATGAATATTAAAAAATAATAAAATTTTGAAATAAAAACTTGGATTAATAAGTTTTGGACATGGCCGTGGTTGGGATTTGGAGGTTATTGGAAATTTCATGCGACTATAGGCATGGAATTTATCTATTCCACATAACATATTAGCCCATAAAGCATATGCCTGGCTAGAAGGCTCTTTTGTCTTCTTCTTCCATTTGCCCATTTGTAAAGATTACTATACACACGTTTTCTACATGGCCCCTTGCCTTCTGCACAATCAAATATGCTTTTATGAGTCAATCAATTAATTTCTTATCAAATCCATCTGGTCCATTTTTTTATACTTAATAAATAAAAGGTCAAGAAAAGGAAATGCCTTGCACAGTAGTCAACTTTTTCTCTTTCTTTTTTTTTTTACACATTAAATGGAGAAGTAAATAAATTATTATGCTGGCTTCGACCAATAGAGAGACATGAATTTGTTATTTAGTCACGTGGAATGTGCTTTAGTATTGAAGCGTCCAAAATTATGAAGGTACGAGTTCAAGCTGCAATTAGAGTCCAATCAATAAAAAAGATTATAATAAAAACAGTTTAAAAAGCATAATCTTTTAACTAATATTATTAGCTTTTATTATGATTATATCCTTAAAACTTATAAAATAAATATTATTTATTAATTTCAGAAAAGAGTGAAATTAGCCATGGTACCTTGTTACTTCAGTTACGGAACGAAAGAGCGAAATTATAAATGGGAGATTATTTAATTTATAAAGTATTCAATTATTGTATCGAATAGTGAGTACGGTGATGGCGGATGTGGCAGAAGTGATAGTGTTTGCTGCGGTGATGGTGCGGCGGTGGTCGTAATACTAATACTAGTTGTAGTGGTTATAGGGATGGTGGTGACGGCGTCTGCGGGTTAGATGGAGTTGATAAGTAGATTCGCAGGCTTTTCCATTTTTCTTAGAAGAAATACCAACAGGCGGTGGTTTAGTGGTTGTGGGACTACGGTGGGGCTTTGTTTGGTCGGTTAACCATTATGTGGAATATTAGTATTTTATACGAAACTTAATTAAATAATTTTAAAAATATAATTATATCAAATTATACTTACAATGCTTTATTCTTAATAATTTTTTTAATATTTTATTTTTTTATTCTGTTAAACTATTACTGCCTTAAATTAAAAATGAATAAAATATTTAATATACTCCAGTTATGTCAGCAATTTTTGTGGATATTTTATAAATATTTAATGTTTTTGTGATATCTATAAAAAAACCTTACATTTAATCTAATTTAACTTTGCTTTCTTTCTTTAAGAGAAGAAAGAACAAAAAAAAAATAAAATAGTATGGGCCACCATAAAGTTTGTACGGGTGATAAAGGAAGCAGAAGCAGATACACAGAATTAAAGTAATTAATGAGAGAGTTAGTTGAATCCAAAATATTCAGTCTGAGTCGATCCAAAACTAAAGTTGAAAAGATTAAGGAGAGTGTTTTTAGTACTAATAATAAAAATTATTTAACTTAATTGTAATCATGATTATTTTACGGAAAACATATTGCTTGAATAATATTTTTGACTAAAGAATAAAATTAAATGTATAATAAAAGATAAATATTCTAATAGTTTATTCATAGATTTCTCAAATATTATTATTATTATTTTGACTGTAGAATATTATTATTATTATTTTGACTGTAGATATTTTTAATTCGTAAACAATTAAATTAAATTATTTTATATTAAGAAGTTTCTGTATGTATAGAATTTTACTAACATTAAAATGAATATATATAATAATAATTTAATAAGAGAAATGATTGATTGTATTATTAATTTATTTATATAGTATTATATATATTAATATTAAAAATATAACTAACGTACAATTCTTTTGAAATTGGAAATTATTATAATTAAAAGATAATATTATAATTATTATAATTATATACCGTAAAGATATCTCAAATTATATACCGTAAAGATAATTATAAAAATAAATTTCTTGTTGAATAAAAATATGTATAAATTAAGCATAGCGCTAAAAATATGACTAGAAATGAAGGCCAAAGGAATTAAATTTAGCTAAATATATACTAATATTTTTAAATTTGTTTAGCACTTTAAAAATTTAATTTAATTTATAATGCATTTGGATTTTTTTAGATATATAAACACTTTTAATTTTTAATTTAACATAATATATATCTGAATTTTATTTTTTTTAGTAACATATCTAAACATCTATATATAATATGCGTTAATTTATTAAATAAAAGACACGTTAAAAAGTGTTAAGATATCACAAAAGAAAAATAAATCCAAGTGTCTATGTTAAGATATCACAAAAGAAAAATAAACCCAAGTGTCTATGTTAAGATATCACAAAAGAAAAATAAACCCAAGTGTCTGTAAATATTATATTAAAAATTAAAATATTAAACTGACTAAATAATTAAAATCTAAAAGTACAAATAAACATTTTTCAAATTAAACTTATTACTTAATAGTTTTAAGATGTTTATCAACATGTTTAGGGAGGAAAAATATTATAAAAAAACTAATTTTTATTATTGTTTGAAAAGAGAATAATTTTTTTTAAAAAAAATAGGACCTGTATAAATTATATTATTGTATTTCTACTTTTTGCTTTTCTATTATTATTTATTAATAAATCTTTTTAGAAAAATGAAAATTTTCATATAAAATACTTATTTATTTTTTCGAAGATGACAATATTTATATATTGAAACATATACAATTTTTTATATGTGTCAATAATTTTGATATATAAACATTAATGAGATAATTTTTTTTTAATATGCATTGATAATTTTATAATGCACAAGTAAATAACTAACCGGGTATAATTGCAAGTAATTGTCGCTAGTGTGTAGTATTCTTAATTTAAATAATTCCAAATTAGGACATTCAACTTGTTTTTCTTTTTAAACATCTTGTTTCTCTTTTTCAACGTTATAATTTCATTATAGAGAGCCACGGTTTAATTACCATTTGATTTTGAAGTAAGATTCAATTTAACCCACGAATTTATTACTTAAAGCCAAATTAGCCTAAAATTTAACAATTTTACTTTCAATAACTTTTACTATTGTGTGTGATAATCACTCTCTTTTAATAAAAAAGAAAAAGAAATTAAAGATTTGATCAATAAAATTGAAATTATATTTTCTAAAGGTTAAATACATAAATAGTCCTCTGAATTTGTTCAGTTTTTGCAATTGGCCTCCCAAACTCAATTTTGATTAAATTAAAGTTGTCAACTTTACGAATTGTTATTTTTAACTTTTTCACTAACGATAGTAATAAAAAAATTAATATTCTCATGAATGATATTATTTATAATAGATAAAATACATAATTGAGCTCTTGAATTTGTCATATTTTTGTAATGGCCTCCTAAACTTAACTTTATTTCAATTTGGTATATGAACTTCATGAGTCGTTATATTTAAATCTTTTATAAACGGAAGTTAAGTGCGTTGGATTAACATCTTATGAAAAGTTTATTCCATTAGTTTTAATATATTATTTATCGTATATTAAAATTATTTTTTAAAATCTTATTAAATAAAATAAAAAAATAATTTTTGAAAAACTAAAATGAACTATTTAATCCTTTATTTTTTCTACGATTAAAAACTTGTTTTTATGCTCAAGCATAACCGATAATCGTAATAAGAAAATGTTTAATAGATGACTAAAAAATAATGAGTTTTGTTTAAAAATTAATATTCACTAATCTTTTCTACCATTAAGGACTTCTTTTTATGCTCATAGATGTAACCAATAACTATAGCAAGAAAATACTTAACAGATAATAAAATACCGATGAGTTTTATTTAAGAACTAATACTCGTTGTTTTATTCTTTTTTTACCATTTTATATTATTTACTTATTTTATAATTTAAATATATTATTATTTTATTTGAATTTATATATTTTTTAGATGATATAAAATATATGCGTATAACGTCTGTGATTGAAAGAGTTAAAAATAATAATTCGTAAAATTGAGAAGTTTACCAGAATCAAAATTAAGTTCGGATAGTCAATTATAAAATAGAATAAGTTCAAAAGACTATTTATATATTTAACTATTATTTTATATTTTAAATATTATTATCTTATTAAAATTTACATATTTTTTAAATAATATAAAATATACGCATATTGAGAAGTCTAATCGAATTAAAATTAAGTTTTGGAAATAAATTTTGAAAATTGAACAAATTTAAAACGCCATTTATTTAACTTTTTATAAATATTGGAAAATTCAGGCCACGTGCTGTCACAATCACCAATGGTAGCTCGCCATTGCTATTATCAATCACTGCCATAAGTAGCAGCATCATTGATCGCTACCACCACCAACAATAAATAAAAATACTTGTAAGCATTAGGTTTTTTTTTCTTTTTTTTTTTTTTTTTTTTTTGTTATAAAAGAAAAGGCCCATGAGCAAAATGCTTCCATAACTAGCAGCAATATCATTGATTATCACCAGTAATGGACTTTAGCAAGAAATATAATAAAGAATTAATAATACCGATAATCATGCTTATATCATACCTGATTAAGTAACAAATACATAAAATAAAATATTTAAAGAGATTTATCTGTTAATAGGAAAAAACCCAAAAATACAACAAACTAAAAATAAAAACGATTACAAAAAATTAAAAAAATATATAGAAAAAAAATCTATCTTGTGATTTTTTTAAATATTTGTTAGGAGTAGATTATAACATTTTTGTCGAGCTATTCTCTATTTTTTATGAAATAGGTATAAACGTAGCTTTGTATTTGAACGAGAAAGATATGATTTCTTAAGTGACCGAGTTGATGAAGAAATTGAGTTAATTTTATTGAGACAAGAATGATGTTTTTTTTTTTTTATAATTTCATTGAAGCTCCCTATTGATATCCCTACATTGTTGTTGTAATTTTTTTTTTATCGCTCTAAGATCCACCATCGATATGTTAAGGATTAGTTATTTTCTTAATATGTTATTGATTTTTTGAGAGAGAGAGAGCTAGAGAAAAGAAAAAGAAAAGAGAAAGAGGAAAGAATAACAATTTTTTGAATTTAAATTATATAATTAGCATAATTATTTTCATGTAATTTTTTTCAATTTAAACGCTTTATGTGGAGATTGGAAATACACGATCTCAATTATCTAAATAAGAGTTTAAATGATCTAAAATTGTTAAGTTTTTGGGTTATTTGGTAAAAAAGAAGGCTTAAAGGGCTAATTTATCCCTGGGAAATAAGTTCAGTGGGCAAAGTGAACTCTTTTCCTTTTACTTTTAGAGTTTCCTGTTATTTGTAGAGGAAGTGGAGCCAAGTGGAAAATACTGCAGGCGCACATTAGCACTAGCCACCTCCTCCCAACGACAAAAATGGAAGCCTATACGGTTTAGAGATGTGTTAATTGTTTGGTGCAATTACGTAATTAACCCCCCACGTAAGGAATTGTTTATCACGTGCTCTATCACAATAAGTCAAAACCGGAATATATATTGGCGAGAAACGTGAAAGAGCAATATTTGCCTTTGATTAATTCTCTAATCACACGGGTCCCACGCGACAGTCGGTCTCGTCGGCACACGTTAATACTAGTCACGATACTCCCTTTCACCTAACTAACTGCGTTAAGTGACGATTTCCGTCTGTGGCCAAAATGACTTAAATGGACATCCTCTGCTCTCGTATTGCCAATTTGCACCCTCTTAGTATCATAAGAGAGGTTATCCACCAAAAAGAAAGAATCAAAACGTACCTTCTGATTAGGTCTCTTTATATTTAGAGAACTGTTTATTTTCTTTTTCTTTTTCATGAAACAGGAATATTTTATATTTTATTGTTCTTACATTTTAATATTCTACTATCTATTATTATTATTATTATTGATTTGTAATCAAAAGTATTTAAAAGATATTAAATATTAATAATAAATTCATTTTTATAGTTGATTTAACTATAAAGATATTTTTAGAGATTTTATAATTTTATTTTAAAAATTATTACATTAGTAATATTATAACTTAATTATCTCATTACTTAATAATATTAATTTTTAATGAAATAACAACTTTAATACTAAAAATAGCAAATAATTAATATACTAATTAATAAATTGCATTTTCAATTAAACAATTCACTTTTAAAACATAATGTATTAATCACATCTTTTAATATTATTTTATAGAAACATAATTAATATATTAGTTAATAAATTACCAAAATTTTAGATTTATGTGTATTTCTATTCATTTATTAATTTATTAATTAATAAATATATTTTTAATTAAATATTAATTCTAATTCTAAAAAATTATATATTAATTATATATTAATACTATATTAACTAATAAATAATATTCTACTAAAATAATGATACTAATTCTATCATAGAATTAATATATTATTATATTTAATTAGTTCTAATTAGATAATAATTTAAATCTAAGAAGTAACATTTAAATTATACTTTTAATATTATATTTAATAATAAATTAATATTCTAATAATATAATAATTTTTAATTTTAAAAAATAGTAATATTAAATTAAATTGATAGTATTAATTTATATAATATTAAAAATTAATTAATAAATATTTTTAAAATATTTTTATATTATTATATTAATAAAATTTTTAAAAAATTAAAAAATATATGTAAAAATAGTTGGTTAGTATTTTTTTTAAAATACTATAAATTAATATTAGATATTAAATTTTTTATTAAATTATATTTATCAACTTAATTTTATAATTAAAATAATAATAACAATCGTGCAATGCATAAATAAAAGACTAATTAATATTAAATTAAAAGTCTTTTTTAACTATAGATAATATATCAATATATTTTTTAATAAATATTCTCATTATCCGTGTCTTTCATAGAGTTCTAATCTATATAATTGTTCTAACAATTTTGGTTAATACCTATCAAGAACTAAAACATTAGAACAACCTTATAATGTTACCCTAATATATATATATGGTATTAATTATGTATTATTATTTAAAATACACTATTATGTAAGTTATATATATAGAAATTCTTTTAAATAAAAAAGTGTATTCTGTTTTAATTTTCAAATTAAAAAATTAATTACGGTTTAAATAACAGTAACGCAATACGTGAATAATCGGGCAGTATAATCTAAATTAAATATGAAATGGAAGCCCCGAAGGCCCTTTATCACATCTATGATTATTCGCACATCTGAATATGTCTGGCAGGCAAATAATGTAATTATAGGGAAATCCAAGAGCAATTTCTAAGAAAGTTCTCACTATCCTTCCCAACTTGACTTGTTCTTCATATACCTTTTTTATTTTATTTTGATATATTCCTTGTCAATGCAAATAAAACGTGCTTGAAATAAACCAATAAAATTAATGCACATAGAATTACAAGAAAAAGGAAATTGTTTATTTAAAAATAAAAAGAGAAAGTAGTACAGCTAATGGGCTAATCAGGTTCAAAGAACATGATAAAGAACCCAAGCCCCCATATATATTAATCCTGTTTTCCTACCCAAAACCAGCAGTCACCAAAGAGTTAAAAAGATATTATAGTTCTGAAGAAGATATATTTTTTCCAAGAAAGTTAAAGATTTCAAAGAGAGGCATCAAGAGATCTTTCTTTAACGAAGAATTGTATGCTGCGTTCGGGAAGGAATTTTCTTTTTAGGAAAAAAAAAACACAATTCTGGAGAATTTATTCAGAGAAAAATGGCACACTTGGTTCAGAGGTCCGGCAAGGCGGTAGCTACTGAGAAAACAAACTTTGCCCAGACGTGCAATCTGTTGAGCCAATATTTGAAAGAAAGAGGCAGCTTTGGAAATATTACCTATGGAATAACCTCGAAGCCTGAAGCTAATAAAGGTACCTTCATCATACTGGTTTTTCTTTTTCTTGTCCTTTTCTTTTAGGTAAATCAGAAATTTAGTTTTAAATCTTGATTTCTGTGTTGCGATTATAGACCGCTTCCGTGATTTTATTTGCATTTCTCATTTGAGGTATAAATTTCTGGGCTGTAGTGGCTGCTTGCCCCGGAACCATGGAACTATTTCATTCTTAGTGTTCTGAATCTGAACCAAAAGAAATATTTATGTCACGAGATGCGTATCTTAATTGTATTTTCTTGGTGAATAAATATGTACAGTTTATAATTATAAAACTATTATCAAGTTTAGATCAACAAGGTTGCTTATATTGTCTGTTTGGTAATAATATTATCTCAGGTCCTGAAGCATCAAGGACACCTGCAACAACATTAAATCTACTTCCGAGCATGGAAAATCCAGCTGAGAATTCATCAAGACAAGACTATGTTCCATCTACAAACATAAAACCCATGGAATTGTTCCCACAACTGGTGGGGTTTTCTTCTCAAAATCCTGTTGAAGGTTCCACTAACAAGGCTGCAGATTTGAGGTATGTAGCGATATTTTTCAGATTAACTAAGATCTGTATAATTATTGAGGTACCATTTATCTGTTAGAAAGAAAGAAAAAGAAAAGGAAATAAAGTTGTTTCTGGGTTATTGTAGTTGAGATGGTAATATTATATTGACACCCTTCTATTGGTACTATAAAACTAAATGCTTTAACCAATGTTATGACATAACAATAGTAAAGGGTATCAACAGAAATTGTAGTACATGCACGTGTATAAAATGTCTACACTAGATACTACTAACTAGAATCTGGAAAAAGATATAATGAAAAGTTAAAAGAATAATTGATGTTAATTAAATTCTAATACCAATATTGCTTTGATGATATCAGGAAATCTTCAAAAGGAGATTCCACAACTGCACAAATGACTATATTTTACGGCGGACAAGTTATGGTATTTGATGATTTTCCGGCTGAGAAGGCCAAAGAGATCATAGCTTTAGCTAGCAAAGGAACATCTAACACTACAAATGGATTTACTACAGCTTCTGCCGTGGAAAAAGCTAATCAGTCAGCCATTGCTCCTCCCCCCAATAAGGTCCGGGAGGGACTTCAGTTGCGACCTCAAGCTGATGATTCAGGTACGTATTTATGCATGCTTTCAAACTCGAGACCTCACAGCTATATATTTTGATTCTTTAATCTAAAATCTATTATTAAGCCTTGTAATGATGATTTTGTTTTGTTGGGTTTCTTGCAGATTTGCCTATTGCTAGAAGAGCATCACTGCATCGGTTCTTTGAGAAGAGGAAAGACAGGGCGGCAGCAAAGGCACCATATCAAATAAACAACCCATCATCGTCACCTCCTCCTCCTCCTCCTCCTCGTCCCAGACATGAAGGAGAAAGGAACATCGTTTTTATTGACTTAGAATGCCAAACATCAGAACAGCAGCTTGACCTCAAGTTATAGTTATTTTTGCTAATCATCCTATACAAACTACGTAATTAGGATACTGTAATGACGTTTTAATTTAAGTCCCAAGTTCTGAACTATTCTTGTTAGGTTCTTTTCTCTTTTTGTTTTGCTTTCCTATTATTCTTTAATGGTGAAGAGCTTTGTAATTAATTTAGTTAACTTCTATCAACCGTATTCTTTACAACTTGTATTAAGGGTAATCATTTCATTATTAAAGATTTCAAAGTAATTCTTGAATTACTTATACTGGCTGCTGCTGCTGTTTGATTTGCTAATAACTCTACGTTATTAATTGATTTCAGTCTATATATATGGTAACCAAAAATTAAATTAAATATAATAACTAAAAAAATAAAAAAAAATAAATTTAAAACTGAAGGAAATTTCAATAGGATAAATATCCACATATACCTTTGGTGTAACACTATTAGAAGGTTGATTTAAAATTGTAAATAATATTTAAATGCTCGTGAGCTCATCAAAATGTAAGAATTTGAGAAATCTTTGATATTTAATGCAAACATAATTTATACATAACTATACTTGGAATACAATTAATGAAGAAACCATGCATGGCATTCAAAATCTGAAAGAAGGAAAAGAGGGAGATGAAGCAGAAGGTGAAAGAGGTAAAACCCCTGCTCAAAGACTGTTTATTGAAACTCAGCCTGACTGAATGATTTTGTCGTTACAGAAAAAGACTAAGCAAATAAAACACCATTCTTGCACATTCAT
Organism: Ricinus communis; assembly: GCF_019578655.1. NCBI lineage: Eukaryota > Viridiplantae > Streptophyta > Magnoliopsida > Malpighiales > Euphorbiaceae > Ricinus > Ricinus communis. The sequence continues at coordinate 6,765,904 of NC_063263.1, read as the reverse complement.
ATTTCATCCAGTGAAATACATAGCCCAGCTTCATTTTTTTTGCCCCAAATTCATAATTCAATCTACCATAATACTGTTCAATTAGATTAAGTTTCTCCATTTTTTTTTCCTTGGAAATTCTTGAAATATGAAAGAATTATCCTCCTAAGACATATATAAAATTGTGAAGAAAAATATAAACAAATAAATTTATTGAGTTATTTTGATAATTTATTAATTTAACTTAATAATAAATAATAATTTATTTAGTGCAAATCTAATTCTAGAATTTCAACTCTATTAGATTTTTAATTATTAAGTATAATTAAATCTAACTGTAGCAATTCGGTTTTATTAATATTTTCAATAGATAAAATTTAAAATATAATTAATATAAATTTGTAAATAAATTTACTATAATTTAAAAATTATGTCAATATTTTGTAAGCGATGATGGGTGAAAATAGACATAAATAAAAACTATTAATTCTAAATCACTATACAGAATACTGAGTAGCGATCACTAATTAGGATACTCCTTGATTAGCACATTAGTTTAAATATATAATTTGACATAACTTAACCACTTATCACCAACTTAATCATTTTCTTTTCAAAAAATTTTAATAGAAAAATTGACCAAGATCTTATATATGTCTTTTAAAACGAAGGGTTAATTATTAAATACATGAACTCCACTTATGATTACCTATAAATATACCAATTCAGCAAATTCCCATTGATAGCATATCTGAACTTTTGACAATTATATCATCCTCGAGCCTATTTAATTAAGATCTCATCTTACTAAAGAGAAAACAATAACTGTGTTTGAGAAAAATCCTATGGGGGCTTAGTTGGTTGGCTCATGTATCTTCCCAAAGGCTTGAGCTCTGTTTTGTTGGAGGCTTGGAAGTCAATAAATAGGCAATTTCATGCCAAGTTTGAGAGTTGCATGATCGGACATCATTGAATTTCAATTTGAAATAGAATACTCTCAAAATTTTAGTTAAAAGGTATTAGTAAATCTCTTACTCTCAGTTTTCATACGAATAGAAATCTGACCTAAGAGTGCTTATATGCAATTGCATTTTCATTGGTTTGGCAAAGCCCAAAATTCTGAGAAATTGTTGGAGTTGTTCATGTCATGTTAACTCTAAGTACCAAATCAATTATTCTTCATGATTTTTCTTAATCATACAGTTTAGTTTGGGATTTTAATTACAGATGCTATGGGTTTACTTTAATATGCGTGTATAAATATATTTTATATAACCATATATTATACATTAAAGTCCAAAAATGGAGATGGATAAAGTTACTGAAAAGGCTAGCTGATTCTTTAGTAAGTAATTAAGGGAGTGTGGTCATCTGTAAGTTTTGATCATTTAATAACTAAATCAATTAATTACTATCTACTAATATTAATATCCCTATATAAGCACAAAGGATATATAGTTTTTATACTGATTAAAGTACATTTGGAATTAATAAATAAAAATTAGACGTTCATTTGTGTCTTATACAACCGTAATTATAGATATGTTTGGAATTGCGGTTGAATGTTAAAAAATATATTTAAATTTTTTATTAATATAATTAATTTTTAATTTTTTTATAAACCATTTTTTTCAAACCTATTTTTAGAGAAAGTATTATTTCACATGCATTTCGAAAGCAATTTTTTAAACTTAGAAATCATTTAAAATAAAGCTTGAGGTTGAAAAAGCATTTTCCAAACTCAATGGTAAACTCACCTTATATAATTACTCATCCTATATGATTATAAAAACAAGTTTATAAATAAAATATAATAGAATTTTTAATTTTTAATATTTAGTCATTATATTATAAAAATAATAACAAATTAGATATTTTTAATTGTCTTTCTTAACTCTTTTAATATTTTAAGATTTTATTAGTGTATTAATATAAAATTATTTTAAAAATATTTATTAATTAATTCTGATATTATATAAATTAATACTATCAATATAATTGATATTATTATTTTTTAAAATTATAAATTATTATATAATTAAAAAATTAATATATTAGTGAATAATGTCAAAATTGATGTCAAGATTGACGGAGACTTGAGTACTACAAATTCTTGAATTTTTCTCCAAGAGAACTAAAGAAAATGATATTGCTTCTATTCAGATCTCATAGATTTTACTTCTTATTTTTTTTTTCTGGTAGCACACATACAATAAAAATTGATGTGCAAGTTTGACAAAATTTATAATAAAATTTTGTTCATTTAATAAGGGCACCAACATATGTATATTTTCTATTTTACATTATATTACTCTTGTTATCAAATAGTTTATTTGGATTTTCTAGTCGAATATTTTCCTCACTTTATTTCTTTAACTTTTGTTTGGCTAGCTTATTCAGGTTCTCTAGTCAACATGATCTATTTCTCTAATAGTATTTGAAACGATCCAAATTGACTTGTGAATTTATTTTTTCTGAGATTTGAACCCCTTTTTGTATTTTCGAGCTTAATTTCTTCTTTCTTTGATATGGAAGTTTTTCAGCCTGATCTAATTTTTTTTGGAGTCAAATGCAATAATTCTTGCATTTTTCAAGATTAGAACACTAATTTTTAATCTCTTCTAATTTTCGGGAGTCCCTGCTTCAAGGTTGTTATCTGATAAGAGATGAACTTGGCCTTTTTGCTTTGTTCTTAGTGTGTTGAATAACTCTACTACTCAATCTTGCATGTCAAATACTATTTTCTTTTTCCTTTCTCTTTATTTTTTTTTCTCTTCAAGAGTTATATTATGCGTAGTAGAAATGTACCTAAGCTTATCATTTGTGCCAAAATTAAATAAATCAATTCAAATAGAATTAATGTCAAACATGCTCATGTAGTAATAATCACAATGCACAATTTCATTAAGATAAACATTATAAAACAAGCAAAAATCAAAGTTATATCATTGATCATAGCTTGAAGCAAAATCATATTATTGTTTTAAAATAAAATAACAGTTGAATATTGTGATGCTTCATCATCTTTAGATGGTTGGTCTTCAATCTCTCTAGCTTGATAGTTTCCCATGTACCCTCCGGCTTGAGCATTTTTAATTTTCTTTACTTGTAAATTGTCATCATACAAGCCTGTAAATGTCTTGGGATTCATCATTTATTGCTTTTCCACCCAAGATGGGAGAACATTTGGAATTACCATTCAAACTCAATCATTTTCAAAAGGTTTGTTCTTTATTAATCCTGCTTTGTTTAACCATCTAACCAAGAAGTCAGAAAAATGATTTATTGGCTTTTGCTTTGTCGATTCTAAATCCGTTATAGAGACTTTTAGGTGAGCTTTGTAGTCGCATTGCTGTACAAAAGCATCATGACTTGATGGGCCTTTCCAACTCATGATATCAGTTTATAACTAGCCCTTCTAATGAAAGTACAAAAAGCTTGATGATTTGGGTCCTAGCCAAATTAGTAGTACTCATGATAGTAGCATATTGTTTCAATGCACCTTCGGATCTCCAATTCTATTAAACTGTTGCATATCATGCATGTAAAATTTGAGAGGCAAATTATTTTCTCCAATCAGCATCAGTTCATCAAAATTAAAGGTTGAATCTAAACCTTGATCTTTCAATATATCTTGCATCTCGTCCAACCTTTTAGTCATCTTTTGCAGAATATTAGATTCCATAATAGCTTTTGCAGTATCTTTCTTAGATTGTTATAGCGTGTAGTCATTTAAATTCCATAGGTGTTCACCATGTGCTTCGACATCATGAGTAGTAGTCGCAAGGGCAATAACAGTCTTTTGGGTAGTCTGTTTCTAAAAAATCTTAGCCAAAGCTTGCTGGAGTTCCTCTTGGATCATAATCCTTAAGTCAATCATGATTGCAGTCTTGATAGCATCAATGTCTTGCTTACGGGCTATCTTTATTTCAACTTTTCAAATGCTACTTCTTAGGCTCTTATCTTAATTGCTAGTGACATGGACCCTCTTAATATCCATTCTTGTCTTATTTGAAATTAAGGATGATAATCTGAAATAGCTTTAAGACAAAGAGTTAGAGTGATATATGAGATGCATGGTATGCATGATACACATGAGATGCATAAAGGTTAGAAAACATAAAGACAAAGTATAATACAACCATCCTTCCAACCTTATTACTCCCCCACACGGTTCAAGGTGAGTCTCTGTTTCTTAAGATATTGGGTATGGGCTTATTATCAACATGGGATAATAAGTACAAATGCGCATGCCAATAGCTCTCAAAGCATATGAAAGCAGACAATGTAGTATTTTCCAATATAAGAGTAAAGCCTACATATATTTGGGTTCAAGGCCTGACATCACATGTTTTGGGCCAAGGGCCTCCAAGATGTTGGCTTAAACACTTATATGGAAAAATATCTCAAACAACAAATAATTGGATACCGGGGGAGAAGACTATTATCATTACCATGGGCTGAGTCTTGGGTAAGAATAAAAAGCTCCCACAAGTAAGAAATATCCTTCATTTGCCCGTCTCTCCACTCAAGGGTCCATATAATGGAGGAAACTTATTACTTGTGAGGGATAGTTAGCCAGTGTCGTGATTCCAAGGTTCGAATGGAGCCAAAGAACTAGTAATCGACGCCATCGAGGCTATAAGGACTAAAGTGCTCAATGTGTGAAAATGGTGCAGTGATGCAATAATAAATCATTAAATAATAAAACTGAAAATAATGATACACTAGAATCAACTTCTCTTATCCCCAGCAGAGTCACCATTGTGGGTAGTGGTTTGGGGCGTGCACCCAAGTGTCTCTAGCGACTATGACACTGCAAGGCTTTTTAACCTAATCTAGAACATGCTAATTAGTCGCAAAGACTAGCACAGAGAAATAAAGTCGCTGGCCAAATAATTTTCTGGGATACTTTTACAAATTGAGTGGTGTACTAGATTCTACAAGGAAGCTTCACCACATCTAGAGATGGATCCGGAAGCCATCTTCCTTATTTTGTATCTCTAGTTTCAATTTTATTACTTAATGGTTATTCCCTATAAATACAATATAAATATTTCTACACATCAAGCACTATAACACGTGAGGTCTACCTAAGTCTAGCGTATTTTAGTTTTAGCTCAATTCCGCCCATTTATGTGGTTAGCCTAAATTAATTGTTCAATTATGTACAAAGATGCCCATATACTTTAGCTTAATTACAAGTTATACTTTTGATTACCGGTCTTTTAACATAAATGGACTACTTTTTATGTTTAGGCCCAATAGAATGATCTTATTCGAATGTGATCCACTAGTTAATTAAAAGCATGACAAAACCCACTAAGTCTATATGGACTTTAGTTTAAGCCCAATTTACTAATATTTAACCTAGTGGACTATAATTTACATACGAAGCCTAAATTTTAGCCTATGTCTAGGTATTCAATTTTAATTTACAATCAAACATCAATTATTTGCCATTCATCCATCAAAATAAAGTAAAAATAAATCATAAAGTAAAGAAAGTAGTAAACCTAAATTATTATAACCATTCTTACAACTAATAAGCTTAAAAGATGACTAATCTAAGTCCAAAATGGCAAAAAATGACAATAGGGCTCGAAAATTGCGAAAATGACAAATTTGGAAAAACTACTGACGTCTGACATCACTGAGCCGGTCGACTCTAGGATTTTTGACTAGGCCGACTTGATATTTTTGGTGCTCCAACTCCTAAATATGCGAGATACATACATGAAAAATACATAAAAATATTTAGAAAACGTAAAAGATATCAAATAATACATGAATAGACTTATTTTTAACATAAGGAAAATCAGATTGAAGAAAAAGAAAACTCATAGTAAATAAACATGGTAGTTTCCAAAAAGCATGAACATTATGCTAAGCATATGAAATTAATAAGACTTAGATCTAATAATGTAAACACATGTGAATTATCATCAAAGAAAAACTAACATGGTGATCTATTCATTTATAGCATAAGATTATCATAATGTAAACTCAAGAACACATAAGTTATCATATTCAAAACCCAAGAACATATAAGTTATCAGATTCAAAATCTAAGAATATAAAGTTATCATATTCAAAATTCAAGAATATAGAAGTTATCAGATTTAAAATTCAAAAACATAGAAGTTCTTGGATTCAAAGCCAAAGAACATAAAAGTTATCAGATTCAAAACCTAAGAACATAGAAGTTATCAGATTCAAAACTCAAAAAATATGCATATCATATAAACATGCAAATCATGCTAAATCCTAATTCTAACATATATAACATTAAAAATAACAATCATTGAAAGAAACTACAAAATTCTAGCATGTTTCTAATAACAGAAAGATAAAAAAAAGGTAATAAAAAATTATAAATAATAGAAGAATGATGATATGAATGCTTTAAAACCCTCAGATTGTCATTGTAGTGCAGATCCTTGAGTCTTAGGTAATGAGGAGGGAGTTGAGTCAAAATAGGTTAGGAATCTAGAGCTTTAAGGTTTTTGTGTTTTATTTTTGAGAGTCAATGTATTGCTAAAAACTTATTGTCGCTTTGCTGAAAATTACCCCCATAAGCTTAGGGCATCCTATTCTATTTATAGGAAAACGTTTAAGGAACCCGAAGAGCTTTTGATGTACATTCTCAACTTTTAATGAATATCCATAATTAAAATATTTAATTTTTGGATTTATCAGGAGTGTTTATTGATAAATTCTGAATAAATCATGGAGAATTATGAAAAATTTGAATATTTATCAATAAAATATTCTAAAAGATGTATTCTTACTAATTTTGGCATCTTAAATCGAAAAACTACGTAAAACGACGTCGGATTTTAGTTTCGAAACCAATCGGGACTGTGTAGAGCGAATCGACCTTATACAAAGCCGACTGGCTCTATGCTGAGCCTATCAGCTCTGGGTGTAACCAATCCCACTATACACAGAGTCGATTGGATCATGGGCTAAAATGTTTTTAGCTTTTTTACGCTTTTGTCCCTAAACTTTTAAAATTTACAATTTTACCTATTGAATTTAATTTTTTTTATCAATTTAGTTCAAATTGATTCCAAAAAATAATTTTTGGTTCAATTTTTTGTAATCCTAATTGGGATTTGACCGTCCTCAACCTCTTAAAACTCGAGAAAAGTAGCAACTTTCATCATCAAGTTTTTCATAATTCTTTCAATATGTAGATCCAAAAAATGGGTGTTGACAGTTGGGTTGAGAATATTATCTTCCAACAGAATCATAATGACAATGTTGGGCCTGAGATTGCTGGTGTGAAGAAAAGGATTTGGACAGGGTATTTTATTGAAGCCTAGGGCAACCAAATGGTTGTTGACATTAAACATAATATCTTAGCTTTCCATGAACAACTATAGATTGCAACAATACTGGAATATATTCCAAATCAACTATTATATTGGCAAGACTTCTTAATCGAGCCTGTTAGGAACAATGATAAGCGTTAGCTAGAACTGTTGTGGTCTAGCCAATCCACGTGCAGTATTAGCTTTAAAAAATCTGATTAATTTACTCAAGTCGGATTTTATTTTCTTAATGGAAACATTAGCCCGCATTATGAAGATTGAGGAGGTGAAGCGTAAGTTAGGTTTTGCAAGTTGTTTTGTTATCAATAGATAAGGGAGGGGAAAAGTTCGTGCTTTCATATTTAAGGGATCTTGCTTTTATATAGAAGGATTCTATTACTTGTTCAATGCTTAATCACTCAAACAATTACATTGGTATAAAAATCTCTTCTAATAGTGATGTTAACCCATTCTTATGGTCATCCCAAAAATAATTTTCGTTCTTCTTCATAGTCTCTTCTCTGAAAGCTTTGTGATGATTCTAGTCTTCCTTGGTGTGTGGTTGGAGACTTTAACAATCTCTTGCATGAGGAGGATAAAAAGAGTGGTGGAGTGCACCCATAATGACTTTTTCATGGCTTTGTAATGCTGTCTCAGATTGTATACTTACCGATATTCCTTTGGAGTGGCACCAATTTACTTGGGAACATGGACAGGGGACTCCTAATTGGGCTTAAGAGAGGCTTGACTGAGCAATGGGTAACAAGACTTTCTTTTCTCTATTTCCAAATATTTCTTTGAAGAAGTTTATTTCTTTTGTCTCGGACCACTCCCCTTTGAGTTTGTTTATTAGTCCCATATAACGTCAAAAAAGCTCTTACCATTTTCGGTTTGAAAAGTCTTCGCTCCATGAGAAAGATCTTCCTATGATTATGAAAGAAAGTTAATGGCTATCTGGTTCAGTGGAAATAGTGGAAAAATTTCAGTTGTGTTCCCAAGACTTGTCTTGTTAGAGTCGTGTTATGAGAAGGCAATTTAGGGACAAAATTGATAAGTGTAAGAAGGCGATCCAGTCCCTTAGATTATCATCAGATGCTAGTGATGTGAAGCTATTAAAAGAGGCGAATGAGAAGTTCTCCATGCTGCTTATTCAAGAGGAAGCACATTACAATAATGTGCAAAGATTTTTTGGCTAAAAGACAATGACTTGAAGGACATGAAGTATTTTCAGGCAGTGGCGTTGCTGCGTAGAAAAAGAAATAAGATTGTTGCTTTAAGGGATAAGACATGGTTCACGGAGCAAATGAGGATTTGTACGATTGTCAAAAATTATTTAAAGGGTTGTTTGATGTTTCAGGTGGTTTAAATATTGGAAAGCTTGACTATGTTGATTCATGTGTAGATGATTTTGATAATCAAAGGCTTATGGCGCTCTTTACTATCGAGGAATTTAAGACTGCAATATTCCAAATGTAACCTAACAAATTTCCTGGGCCAGACGGGTTCAATCCTGTATCCTTTTAGAAATTTTAGTATCTAATTGCTCCTTATATTATTTCAGCTTGTTCCTTATGGCTTGAATGACGGGTTTTTCCTCGAGGTCTTAATAATACTATAATTATATTAATCTCAAAACATGATTTGCCTTCTTGTATGAAAGAATCGAGACCTATTTCCTTATGCAATATTTTATATAAAATAATTGCTAAAGTTTTGGCTAGCTGTTTAAAGGTTTGTCTTTCCAAGTTGATCTCAGATTCACAATCAAATTTTGTTCTTAGTCGCTCAATTATTGATAACGTTATTGCTGCTTTTAAGTTTATTCATTTTATGAAGAGAAAAACTAGAGGCAGGCATAGTGCAGTGGCTCTTAAGATTGACATCATTAAGGCTTATGACAGGCCAAGCTGGTGGTACCTTAAGAATATAATGCGAAAAATGAGATTCTCTAGCACTTGGATTGATTGGATCATGATGTGTGTATCCACTGTTCAGTATTGGATATTGGTTAATAAGGAGTTGGTGGGTCCTATTCTACCAAAGCGGGATTTGTGTCAAGGGTGCCCGCTTTCTCCATATTTAATTATCTTGCGTGCGGAAGGGTTGTCTGCTTTGTTGAGGAGAGTTGAGCGTAGGGCTGATATTCATGGTTGTAGAATATGTAGAGGTGCACCTACTATTTCTTATATGTTCTTTACAGATGATAACTTCTTTTTCTTTATTCATCTGTTCAAGTTGATAATATGAAAAGTATCCTTAATACTTATGATGCTCATTCCGGTCAGGCGGTTAATTATACAACTATGAGATCTTTTTTTAGTTCTAATGTACCAGATAATGCTCGTGATGATATTTCTATGCAGCTGGGGGTTTCTTCACGGTTGGATATAGGAAGGTATTTTAGGTTCCTTCATTAATTGGCAGGAAAAAATGCAGTATCTTTGAATTTTTGCATGATAAACTGTGGATAAGGCTTCAAGGATGGAAAAACAAGTTCTTATCACAAGTAGGAAGAGAGATTATGTTAAAAGCTGTTGCTTAAGCTTTACCCACTTATTCTATGAGCATTTTTTTACTTCCTGTCTTCCTTTGTGATGAACTGCAAAAAACGATGAATTCTATTAAATGGAGTATGAACTAGATGTAGGTAGACATATCAATTGGCTTAGTTCGAACATGTTATGTGTTTGAAAGGAGTTTGGTGGTCTTGGTTTTCACAATCTTCACTGATTTTAATTTGGCTATGTTAGGCAAGCTGGGATGGAATCTCATATCTAAACCAGATGCTTTGGAATCTAGGCTCCAAAGCTAAATAATTTCCTATATGGAATTTTCTCCCTTCACAACTAGATTCTAGTCCTGGTTTTATATGGAAAAGTATTTGGGGTTTTAGCAAGCTTTTAATAAAAGGATGTAGGTGACATATAAGTAATGGTGAGATTATAATGTTTGGAGGGATTACTGTTTAAAAGACGATGTTATTTTCTTAGTTGAAACTCCTGTAGTGGACGGGCTTGAATCGCTACTGGTATGTGATCTCTAGAGGCCAAGTTCCAAGGAATAGGATGTGAAGCTTATTTCAGAGTTGTTCATGTGTTAGAGACTCGAATGCTATTATTTATATCCCTCTAGTTACTCATAACTAATATGATGCTTTGTGTTGGCATTTTGATAAGTCAGGTTGCTACAAAGTAAAGTCTCGATATAGGGTGGTGAGGGATTTGAATGAGAATGTTACACAAGGAGGTGATTTTTAGTATTGGAGCAAGATTTTGCATTTACGTGTTTCGCTGAGAATAAAACTTTCTTGTGGAGAGCATTCATGATGTTTTACCTACAAGGGAAAGGTCGTCCTTAAGAGGTATCTCTGTAAAAAATGAATGTTTTATATCTCTTTATTGATTGCAGTTTTGCTAAGGGGTAATGGGATTTTTTTGAGCTGCAATTGGATGATATTCATGCTAGCTCCTTTTCTGCATGGTTGTCTTCTCGATTTTTAGTTTAGGATGTTATGACTATTGGAAGAGCTGCAATTGTCTTTTGTTGCATTTGGCGCCAGCGAGATTATGTGTTATGGAACCAACACTTCCTCTCTCCTTCACAAGTTTTATTATTGGGTCTAAAGACTATCTCAATTTTAATTTCTTAGGGTATAATTTTTCTATTTCTTTTGTCAAAGAGACAAGCTAACGAGGGAAAGGTGGCTCATTGTTATGCTAGTCCCACTTTATGGTAAGACTCTCCTTTTGTAGGAGTGTTCTTGCAGTTGATGTTTCTACTGATGTTTAATGAACATGGAAAAATATATGAAAACATCAGCTGATAAAAAGAATTATAAAAAATTTACGTTTTCAATAGACGAATAAATCGAAAGTACACAATATTTTTGGGATATCAATTAGTGTTTACATGCTTATATTGATGCGTACTTCTGACTTCAGACCGGAGACTATCAAGTGTCGCCATTCTATAGGTACTTCATTTAGCACATAAACAACGGTCGGTAACTTTATCATTTTGCACTTCAATAAAATTAAAAAGAAAAAATCATAAGTATAAATACTTTACTTGGAGCCACTCATTTCTCTCCCTCTCTCTTTCAGAGGCCTCTTTCTCTCTCTCCCTCTGTCGCGTACTTTCATTTTCATTTTCATTTTCTCTGTCTTTTAACTCGAACCCTAGAAAAAAAAAATACAGAGAGAAAGGAAGGGAAATACTTTTACCTTTTCTTTTTTTTCTTTTCTCGGGAAACAAGCAGCATCGATTTTTCCCACTTCTAAAAGGAAAATGCAACACCAGAGGCTAAAGCAGCAGCAACAAGCTTTGATGCAACAAGCTCTTCTTCAACAACAGTCTCTTTATCACCCTGGCCTTCTCGCTCCTCCTCAGGTTCTTTCCTCTTTGTTTATCCTTAAATTTCTCTTATCATTGATTTTGATTGATTGTTTTTCCATGTTCGAATATGATTTGTTTGATTATCATTTTTTTCCTTTATTTTGTGTCTATTTGATTAGATTCTGTAGCTAGGGTTATATTTTTTAGTGATTTTCGGTTTTTCTGAAATCTGTAGCTTTTGTTACTGTCATCATCGAATTGTTAGGGTTCTGTATTTGGTATTGTTATTATTATCAGCTTATTTTCTGTCATTTTATATGTCTCTTGTATATTCTTTTTAATATTCAAAAAATTATGCAACAATTATTAGTACCTCTTCTTTTTTTTGTGGGATAGATAACTTAAATCAGTATTCATTTCGGCTTTTCTCTGTTTCTAGGTAGTCCCTCAGTACATTTTAGATATTTTTGGCACCAATTGTCATACATTCTTAATAAGGTGTCCTTTTTGCCTCTTCTATACTGGTCCGAATGATATGCAGTGCAATTCATCTCGACATGAAATAGTATCATTACATTTGGCTGTGATTGCTAATCAGGCTTGAATGCTGCAAATTATTGTGGCATGTACAATCACTTTGGAATGGATAGCACTATTTTTTCAGGTTCCTTGCGTGAAAAAGAACCAAATTTGAGTTTCTTTCACTCTCTTCCATCGATTTAACTCATGACAATCTGTTTGTCTGATTAGATGGATGGTAGATGATTTCACAGTCGCCATTAGAATGAAACGTTACTGACCATGTTTTCTTAAAATAATCATCAAAAGAGAATCAAAATTTCATGCAATGTTTCTGCTGTGTAAAACTGAAACAGTATGATTTTTCTGTTTGCCTTTGAAACTACCTACAGGCTATAGAAAAACCTGATATGGGGTGCTAGTTTTCTATTGGCTTCTGTATCTAAAACTTCAGTGTTCCATCTGGGAAATGATTTTCTACCTAGGATTTAGAATGAGCATCTGATTGGAAAACAATGTGCGGGCAGCTTCTTTTTGAAGTATATTCTCTTAATGTCACCAATGAAATCAACATTGTTGAAATAAAAAATGGGATCATGAAGAATTGATTATAATCCAATATAGCACTTTGTTGTTTGTGTCTTCTTTCTACTTGTCAGTTTGAATCTTCTCTGGAAGTGTTGGTCCTTTTGGGTGTTAATTGTTCTTTCATATTTTTACAATGTAGTCATTTATACCTTTTGTTTTGTCTATTTTGGGTTAAAATGCTTTAGATCTGGGTAGATCGAGAAGGGAGCTTTCTTCTATTTATTTTTTTTTTCTTTCTTCTATTTTCTTTTCGTCTTTACATTTTCATTTTGCAGATTGAGCCAATTCCCAGCGGAAATCTGCCTCCTGGTTTTGATCCTAGCACTTGCCGCAGTGTGTGAGTGTTTGTCCAGACATTTTTCCTTTTTCTTTTTCTTGTTTTTCTTTTCCTGTTTCGTTTGTGTTTGCCATCTCATGCATTTCCTTTAATCCTTATGCTAATGCCAGTTCTGAGGTGTAGTGTTTTCATTGAATTTGTCGTCTTGTAAAGACTGCCATCCTTCTATGATAATAGTTATTTAGTACTGTTTATCTATGTGGATTTTCGACAAGACTTAAGTTACATAAATATGTAATTGACTGAGGTCAATTAATAGTTTATTACTTTGTTAGTTTTAACTGTATATCTACTTGCTACAAAATGTGATTTCACTTGCTTTTGATGATTAATTAAGGTCACTTATCAGTTTTATTCATTTTATCTTTTCTTTTGTCTTTTTTCTTGAAACTTCTAGTTTCTTCTTTTTTGAAAAAATGCAGGTATGTGGGAAATATTCACACACAGGTAACTGAACCACTTCTCCAAGAAGTATTTGCAAGTACTGGTCCTGTTGAAAGCTGTAAGCTTATTAGAAAGGAAAAGGTACTGTGTGTTATATGCAGCTTATTTTTCCAGTCCTTTTTTTTATGAGCCAGCGTTTCTAATGTTTTTGACATTCTGTTTTATCTGCTTATGCAGTCTTCCTATGGATTTATTCACTACTTCGATCGCCGATCGGCTGCTCTTGCCATATTATCTCTTAATGGAAGGCATCTGTATGTAGCTTGTTTTTAATTTTCAGTTAGCTTTCTATCTTATCATTCTCTTTATTCATTTGTTTAGATTTAAATCTCACTGTCTTGTGATTCACAGATTTGGGCAGCCTATAAAAGTTAATTGGGCATATGCTAGTGGTCAGCGGGAAGATACATCAGGTTGGTTCTTGCTTGAGTTTGAAAGTTTCATACTTAATAATTCCTTGTATGCTTTGTGGTTATAAGCTCAGACATCATTGTGATGTGCAGGTCACTACAACATTTTTGTAGGAGATCTTAGTCCGGAAGTTACTGATGCAACACTTTTTGCCTGCTTTTCAGTTTATCATAGTTGTTCGTAAGTCTAATACTTTTACTTCTATACTCTGTGTGCTTAAGCTGATTTATGACATAAAACTCTGTAAACCATAATGGATATGTGATGATTTGTTAAATGATTGTGTTACTAAGTGGAGGACCATCCCTAACCTTATATTGGTTTCAGAGACGCAAGGGTTATGTGGGATCAGAAGACTGGCCGTTCAAGAGGTTTTGGGTTCGTTTCTTTCCGAAATCAACAGGTATTGTTAATATGTTTTTGCCTTTATTCTCTATAGTTTATCTGACATTTGACCATATCACCATTCTGATGTTTTCATTTTCTGTTCAGGATGCCCAAAGTGCGATTAATGACTTAACAGGTATGGATGATGGGGTTTACTGAAATAATATAAGAGCTTAGCTTTAGGTCTAATTCATGTGAAAATGTCACAACTGCTATCCAAAGAGATTTAAGGAGAGAATTTTTTTTTTTCTTTTTATTCTATATAATCACATTGTTGAACTGCTTACTTTTGTTTGAATTGGAAAGAAGCGATATGCTATTTTCACCTCATGTGTTTGCTTGTTCCTTGCTATTTAATTTTTTGCAAGTCTTTGGGAAATATATCTGCAATCAATATTGGTCATATTGGGAAATGTATTAGTTTTAGTCCTTGTTGCCCTTTATTCCATATGGCAGAAGGGTAATTATTTTTTCCAAGTATTATTTGGTGTATGATAGTTTACCTATCTTATATGCTATCTTTCTGTTGGATATTTCAATTGCACATGCTATCATGACAATATTGCTTGCTTGTCTGGCTCATGTTTAGGGAAGTGGCTTGGGAGTAGACAGATTCGTTGTAACTGGGCCACAAAAGGAGCTACCTCCAATGATGACAAACAAAGCTCTGATGCCAAAAGTGTAGTGGAACTAACAAATGGCTCATCAGGTCAGTTGTGTTTGATCTGTGCAATGAGAAGTTATGCTATTTATTTATAACATTCTACAGTTTATCATAAGAGAGGGGTAAGTATTACCATTATTCTTTTCGGAATTTGGTCATTTCTATTAGTTTTTTGCTCCAAAATTCTATACTTAATTACTGAAAATGATTTTTGACCCTGTTCTAGAGATTATGTAGGGTTTGGAGGTAGTATTTTTTAAATTTTCTGCTTTGGCAAGCAACTAAGCCTATACAAATTAGACTCAACTTTTACTTGCTTGTGCAGAAGAGGGAAAAGAGACAGCCAACAATGATGCTCCTGAAAACAATCCTCAGTATACAACTGTTTATGTGGGAAATCTTGCTCCAGAGGCAAGAAACTTTTCATCTCTTTGATATTTATCTTGTGGGCATTTGTGTTTTCTTTATATGGAAGGAGTTTTTCTTATTCAACATGCTAGGAATCTGGGTTATTTGAGTTCCTGATGTTTTTTTTATTTGGCAGGTTACACAGCTTGATCTTCACCGCCACTTCCATTCTCTTGGTGCTGGAGTTATTGAGGAGGTTCGAGTCCAGCGGGATAAAGGATTCGGGTTTGTGAGATTCAGTACTCATGCTGAGGCAGCTCTAGCTATTCAAATGGGAAACACACAATCAATTCTTTATGGCAAACAAATAAAGGTATGTGTGCGGTTGGCTTAGATGGATAGGTGGAGTATTGATGTATTGGAAGTATGAAAGGAGAGGTTATAAACACAGCTTCATGTCTCATGGACAATTTGAAGGAGTCTCTTTCCCCTTATGGTTGGAAACTGACTTAAATGTTCTTCTTGTGCTTGTAGTGCTCTTGGGGTAGCAAGCCCACTCCACCAGGGACAAGTTCAAACCCACTTCCCCCCCCTGCAGCTGCACCTTTGCCAGGCCTCTCGGCCACTGACCTTTTGACATACGAGCGGCAACTAGCAATGGGGAAGATGGGCGGTGTTCATGCCTTAATGCACCCTCAGGGGCAGCATCCTCTTAAACAAGCAGCCATGGGAATGGGTGCTGCTGGAGCAAGCCAGGCAATATATGATGGTGGGTTCCAGAATGTTGCTGCTGCTCAGCAGCTCATGTACTACCAGTAATGACAAGAGTTAACTTCATACCTTTATTTCCTGCCTTTGCAGGTGTTATTTGACTCGTAAAATGATTAGGAAGTTTTCTGTCTTTCTCTTTATCCTGCGGTGAGGTTATTTCCCGCATATTTACATCATATGCTTGCCATTTGTATGGATGTATACATATTATGTATTTTCTTTTTTTTCTATTTTCTATCATGTAGGGATGAGTTGTTATCTACAAAGTAGGGATGAGTGGTTGTGGTGAGGATGAGCTATCTAGCATGGACGATAGAAACTTTTGATAATCTGTTGTATGAGAATCTTATTAAGAGTTGTTTCGCTTGTATGCTTGTTGAGGTATGGATTGTGCAGTTTATTTGCGGTCCTGGTAAGGACATTGTATAGTGCAGTGTGAACCTGTGGTGCGCTAGTTTCATAAACAACTCAAGTAGGTCGCATGAAAAATTGATTCAGGAATTGAAAAGGATCTTGCGCTTGAAATTATGTTATTGGAAGTTACAGTACGCTATTGGCCACGATGGCATATCAAAGATACTAAAAACCCAACTCGAGTTGATGTGAGCTGAGTCATAAATTCTGTCAAGGAAGATCGACTGGCAAATAAATGATCCAAAGGAGATTTGGAATTGGGTGCCTCCAAAATATCCAAAATAGAAAAGAACTGAAAAAGAACTCTGGTCTGCAATAACAACCTGTAATAACAAGATCGGCTACATTCATAAGGGTAAAACTATGAAGTCATGAAACGGATCAGTCCTTTTCCAATCTTGCAATGTAATTATCATAGAACTTTCCAGCCCTTTCAAGATCTCCAAGTTCAGTATAACAATCAGCTATTGCCCCATAGGCCTCCGTGTTTCCAGACTCTTCTCCTTCTTTTTGGGAGATTGCAAGAACCATGGAGTGATAGTTAATGGCTTCACGATACTTTCCCTGCCTTTGCAGTGAGGCCCCTGTAAAGAGAACATTCAAATTGGGAGGAACTTAATATGAATATGCATTTCGGCAGAATCAGGCATTGACAAAAGGACAGGTTCAGCTTCAGATGGAAAAAGAAAGCAAGGGTGTGAAAACATAACTAGAATCAGAAGAAGATGAACGTGGAACATGGATAACTGAAAAATGAAGCGTATAAAAAAGCTTATAATTTGACGTTGCAAGCTCAAACAGATATAAAGAGAAGATACACCAGAAGTCTGCTAGCGGTAGCACAACACAGATTGCTTAAACTCCATTATATTTTACTCAAGAAGAGAATGAATCATCTGACATGAGGCCATAAACGAAATTATAAAGCCAAAGTGAGCCATGGCATGATCCTTTCAATGATACCTTAGAACCATAGCACTTTAAGAGATGTATAACTTAATATGGCAATAACTTTTATATGTACAACTTGATTTCATATAATAATATATCATATGGCAAAGGAATGAACCATACCTAAACCTCTTGCAGCCTTCTTCTCCTCCATTGGATCCTTCAGACTCCGAGCAAGCTCAAGAGCAGCCTTGAACTCTTCAAATGCCTTTTCTGGATCTTGATTCCTCAAAAATTTTTTTCCACTTTTTAATCGAGAAATCAACTCCTGCTTTCTTGGATCAACAATCACTTCATTCTCTGCTATTCTGCTACCAACAGGAGCATAACTCAAGGTGGGGGCATAGGACTCAATTTTAGCCTGCCTTCTTAGAGCTGCATTGATCTGGCGCAATTGTTCATTCAGCTTTTGCAATTCCCCTCTCCTCTGCCGTGCAAGCAACCCTATCGTAAAAGGAACAGCTTTCAGTAAAAAGTACAAGGCTGCAAAGAGGGTCTAAGAAGAAAACCATCAAATAGGGCAGCACAAGCATGGAAGGGCATAGGAGGCTCCCACACTGATCTCCTGTATCGATCTTTGGTGCAAAACCCTCACATATTAATGCACTTGCTCTACAACAAAGGAGCATACCTCCAACAGTGGCTCCTACAAGAGCCACAAATAGCAGTACAGGCATATTGAAGAAGGAGTTATCAGCCTCGCGGGTTTCAGCTAAAGCTTCAAATGGTGCAGTCCACATCAAGGCATTAGTAACCAGAAATGCCGTCACTGAGGATCTCAATCTTAAGTTGCCCTGCCAAGAGATAGGTGCATTTACACTCTGTCAAAAACCAAGACATGTAAAGGCAACATAGAGTAGGATGACCTTTCTGGATTTAAAGTATTTGACTTTTTGAGATTCACCATGTGCTTGCATTACCACTCCTGATGGAGGATGGACCAGCTAATCGTACTACATTTAACCTACATATGGGATATAGAGATTGGGACCTAAAACACCTTATTTCAACTCGCATTACTTAATGTTAGTTAAATTGGGAAAACAGCATGTTGAGTTTGTTGGGTTAGATAGCGACACTAGACAACAGGCTCTCATGTCTAGAGATGAATGATGCAGATAGTATAAAATAATATTCCTGACACATTCTTCAACATTTACATTCTTATAAAGGAACCAGAAACACAAAGGCATACACACACAAAAATAAAATAAAAAGAAAAGCAGCCAGAGGACTCACCATCATACCTGATGAGGTGAAAATTGTTCAAAGAATTGCTCATAAACAAATGGCACTTGAATCATGTCTTTACATCCTTCAGTTACAGGCTTATAGCGATAAAATGGTGGCAAACCAAAAGCATTTCCAAATGATGATGATGATACAAACTTTTCTACTTTAAAAAGAAGTGAATCTAACTTTCCTGTTTCAACAAAATGAAAGCTTCACTTCAGATTCATGTGTAAGTTATACACTAGCATCCAAAGGCACTCTATAAGGGAGGTGACGTGATCCACCTCACCCATTAATCTAATTTAGATAAAAAATTAAACCCTTAAACAAAGTTAACGAAAGCTGTATAATTTTTAATCCAAAGTACAAATCTTTAAACAGCCAATCCTACAGTGAAAACCCAAGAGACACTTTTACAATTCAAGACTCCTAAACCCACTGGAACAAGCAAAACGTAAACATAAAGACCATGTAACGATAAATACTAGTACATTACAAGAAAATGAAGGAAAATTGAGTGGTGCAGTGAGAGAGAATCGTGTAAAGAGAGGAAGTACTGACCGGGAAAATGGGCATTCCCGGAGATCATGAGATCGGAAGGTGGAGGAGGAGAGAGAGAGTGAGGGCGTGGATGGAAGCAAGAGCAACGGAGCACTACTGCCATGCTTTCTTCTTTTCTAAGAGGATAAAGCTTCATTCATTCTTTGGGGATTGAGGGTCTGGCTTTTATATGTGTTCTGGCAATGCTATAAGACGCTCGTTTGCTTATTAGCAACTGTGTAGTTGATCTAGTGACCGTAGGATCTATCTTAACTCTGATTTGAGGCCTCCTCTGGAACAAGTTCTTCCAACCCATTAATTTTGTCAAGAAAAGAAAAAAACAAATCAATGGATTTTAAAATTTTATAAAATATTAACATGAATTTATTTATACTGTCGTATGTAGTATCCTATCAAATCAATGAGTTTTAAAAAGTATTTGTGTTCATTTCATAAAACTCTTCGTTTTCATAATTTCTCAATTTTAAGGATTTAACATGCAGTCACCCACTAGATTGGAATCATAAAAATAAATACATTTCTAAACTCTAAAAATTCAAAAATAATTGAGAGATTCTCAAAATAGTTGTATTAAAAATAATAATTACGATAAAGCAAGTTATTTACAAACTATAATACCTAAACTTTAGTGGCATCTTTATAAATAACAATTTAAATAATGAAAAATTTATATTAATTAATTTTTTGGTTTAACCGAGGTCATTTGTCCTTAAGTGACGTCTTCTGATTTTCTTTTTCTCAAAATATCTATCATTTTAGAATTTTAATAAGACTTTTAACTTTTTTTTTCTTATTTTATCTATATTGAAAGTAAGAAATAATTAATATATTTAGTTTAGATGTTTCTATTAAAAAAAGGATAGTTTGATTATCTTTTCTAAAACGTAGTCTAATTAATAATTCTAAGATCTTTGTTCCATAGAAAAAGTCAGATAAAAAAATTAAAAAAAAAAAAAGTACTACGAAGGAGGTTAAGAGTAATAATATAGAGATGACCGTATAATTTAAGTCGATAAAGAATAAAAATAAAAAAATCTAGATTTTAATCTTTACGAGAGTCGCCATTTTACCAGAAATTACCACTCAAACGGCACCGTTCACACACTGCTCAGCTGCTATTATGGTTCAAAATTGAGTTTCCATGTTGCCAGACAGTGGATGCGTGTAGGGTTTGTTGTTTTTCCCGCGCTTAAAGCATCAGAGAGCTAGGGTTTTTGCTTGATTTTGAAGACTATACGACAAAAAGAAAATGGAAGATATTGAAATGGAGGCATCTCCCCCAAGCTATTTCGATCCTGAAGATCTCACTTCAAGAGAACAATTTCGCCGTTACGGGTAACAATCCGTGTTTCTCTTCCTTTCTCCATTCAAGTTTTGATGAATTATTGCTCGATGTCTTTTCTAATTAAGCACTTAAATTGGATTGAAAACCAGGCAGTGATTTTAATTTGAAAAAGAAAGCAAGAGTATTTTAGTGACATTATTATTATTCATGCTATGAATTGATAATCTGCAGGAAAAGGCACTCAGTTTCAAGTGTATCACCGCATCAAGATGCTTCGGTTTCCAAGTTCAAGGATGGACGGCTTTTGTACGAGGGGCATAGTATACATAGTCCGACGAATGCTGCGCTTCTTCTCGAGAGCATTAAACAAGAGGCTGATAGTATTGACACTGATCATTTTGAAAGTACACCACCTGCTGCGACAAAGTCTGCTTCTAAAAGAAGACCGTCCATTGATATTCGCGGTATCTCTGACGGTGATTTCGGGATTGATTCAATAGGACGACTTGGAAGTGAGTCGCTTAAAGCTTGTAAGATCGAGGATGAATCGCTAACAGATAGTGGAGAGACAGTTTTTGGTTTATTTGCGTCACTTCTTGATTCTGCTATTCAAGGTACTTATCTTTAAATGTGTAGTCGAGAAGTCTCAAAATGTAGGGTTGATGCAAGAAACGTCTTTGGTGGTTTTACTGATGAGGAACTTTTGGTGTTATTCCAGGGAAAGGTTATATTAAAAGTGAAAGTGATCACTTGTTTATAGACAGATCAGAACTGGTGACCAGGGGATGAATTTACTTGGTTTATGGTGTGTGTGTGGGTGGGGGGGTGGGGTGTGTGTTGGGGTTCATTCAGGAAGTTGTTTCTGATATTATTCACTGAAAAGATAATTTTTCAAGAAGACTTGTCTGTCCTATAGTAAATGCTTACTTAAGTTTGTTTTTGGTTTTCTAAACTACATTCTTTGGGTCAGTTAGGGACTTAGGATGGGGGGATGAGACATACCTACAGGCAGGAATTTTTGTTCTTGAAAAATATTTAATTTATAACATATTGCAGCTGTTCATAAAATATCATTGTTACAATGTTATTTGTTCTTCTAAAATTTTAGAGGAAACGTGCAGGGTTGATGCCTATTCCTGATTTGATTTTGAGATTTGAGAAATCATGCCGGAATGTTGCAGAGTCTATCAGGTATGTCTCATACTGTGGACTATCAGATCGATAGCAGCATGTTAAAAATTGCCAACATTGCTAAAAAGAATTCAAAGAAGATGGTTCAAAGGCAAGAATATTTACTAATTTCTATCATCTAATGTGTTCTTTAATTTCTTTATACTCACAATGGACCTCTTCTGCACTACTATAAAACCAGCTTTATAGATATGTAGGAATCAGTTACTTCTTCCAGTTTTTTAATCTGGACATACTGAACTCGGTCCCTTAATCTCCTTATGATCTGAGAATATGGACTAAAACAAGATACCTGACACTCATTGCATTGAATGGCTATATCTGGATGAAAGATTATAAACCATGGATTTCGATTATTATTCATCTTTCTGAAGTATTTAGGTTAATAGAGGGTTCCTTCATACATAACTCGGTAAATTTAATCATTATGTAACTAGTGTTTTAAGTGTTTAGATGATTACAATGCTGAACCCCGTTTCTCTAGGTATGGGCCCAATGTACGCCATCGAGTTGTAGAAGACAAATTGATGAGGCAGAAAGCACAACTTCTTCTTGATGAGGCTGCTACCTGGTCTCTTTTGTGGTACCTATATGGGAAAGGCAAATAATCTTTACCATTTTTAGCAGTTGATCTAAGATGAATTTGTCTAGTATTTCATGTTGTTGGATGTATCATGTCTTATAAAGGAGCTGTTTGATCGTGTCATTATCACCTTAAATGGATGTGTTTGTGTACAGACATGCAATCAAAAAGTGGAAGATTTTGTATGTTTTGATCCAAATGTTAGATGATATTTGCGCATATTTGATATCGAGCTTGCATGCATATGGAGTTCATGGATGGGTGCATGTACATATTCGAAGTCCTGAGTTTTCATTGTCCTCTCCAGCCCTTTCCTCAACTGTTAGTCAAATTAGGGAAAGAAATCAGACATAGTTAGTTGTGTAGGTATGTGTACAATATTTGACGATACACAAAGCTAATCACTTAAATAATAGATTTTAAAATGAGACTAATTTGTTTGCTAAATCCCATGTCACCTAGATTTGCTTAGTACTTTTTAAATCTAGGGGCAATGTTCTCAGATCTAGCTTAATGCATAATGCAAGTAGTGCTATTACTTGCTGTGCCTCTGTTCTTCCTGATGTTCTTACAAAATCTTGTCTAATGCTGGATAACCTCTTTCAAGTCAGTAAACATCCCATGTTTTGTTTCTCAGTTACACATGGACTGTAATACCTTAAAAGTAAGGAAATTGATCTTTTATTTCATATTTGTCAATGTTTATATCTTTCTTTCTTTTTTGGTTGTGCCTGGTTTTGTATTTTGTATTTCTACCAAATCTTACCTCGTTGAACTACTGGTTTCTGATGATTTGTCATTCTTCTTGCAGTGACAGAGGAACCACCTGAAGAGCTTATTTTGGTAGTGTCTTCTCCTTTCTCTGTTGTTCTATCTATAACAGCTCTATGTTTGTTGTGTAAATGGATTTTTATATGTTTCAAAGGGTTTCTTCTCATTTAAGCCTATTTGGCTAACTTCAGTCACCCTCAACATCACATTTAGAGGCTTGTCAGTTTGTCGTGAATGATCATACAGCACAGTTATGCCTCCGAATTGTTCAATGGCTGGAAGGATTAGCCTCTAAAGCCCTCGATTTGGAAAGCAAGGTTATTATCTTTTAAACTTATTTACTTTGGTTAGCATTAATTAGTACATGAAGCATTATTTTTCTTTGTAATTTATACTTTGTTAAGATAGTCTTGCTTGTTAAGATAGTCTTGCTTGAGCAAATCTGAAAATTTCATTAAAGCATTAATATTAGAAGTGTTGAAATGCAAGAGTTTGTCAGCTATCTTTGATGGTTGTATTTATTAGTGGTGCAGGTTCGTGGATCTCATGTTGGTACGTATCTTCCCAATTCTGGAATTTGGCACCATACTCAACGCTTTTTGAGGAAAGGTGCTTCCAGCACAAATATTGTTCACCACTTGGATTTTGATGCTCCAACACGTGAACATGCCCATCAGCTACCAGATGATAAAGTATTCATGTTTAACTGCTGTATAAATGCTAGCATTCTTGTTTTGAATATGTACTGTTAATTGGTTTCACAATATCTGTTACTTTGAGTTTCTGTTAATGGATATTAATTTTGGTCAAATTATTTTCTTTTTGTTTACATATGTTGTTTAAAATGGATTGCGGAAGAGTTATGGCAAAGTTAATTTGGCACGAGGCTCCAATATGTGTGTGCTCTACAACTACCTCTGCTGTAACACTCAGAACTTTGCACCTTTGCAGAAACAAGACGAGTCTCTTCTGGAGGATGTCTGGATTCTTTTAAGGGCAGGAAGACTGGATGAGGCATGCGATCTTTGCCGCTCTGCTGGACAGGTATTTAGAACTTTAGCAGTTTGAGATCATGAGATATTCCAATTTTTCTATTATCTTACCCGTTCTTGATATGCTATTCCTTGTTTCAGCCATGGAGAGCTGCAACTTTGTGTCCTTTTGGAGGGTTGGACCTAACTCCTTCTGTTGAAGCCCTCGTGAAGAATGGGAAGAATAGAACCCTTCAAGCCATTGAATTAGAAAGTGTCATTGGTCACCAATGGCGTCTATGGAAATGGGCTTCATACTGTGCATCAGAGGTAAGGCTCAATGGATAAGGTCAAAAAGATTTTTTTGCGACCTTATGATCAAATGTGACCCTTTAATACCTTTTCTTATTCTGATTGTTCTTCATACAGTACGTTATATTCTTATTTAGTCACTGTATTCTGTACGGAGTGCTTTTAAATTTCTTCAGTGAGGATTGATAAATGCATTTTGCTTTTGATGCATTATTGTTTTTGTGAATTCATCCATGTCATTATTCTTGTGCCTATACCAGGAAACCTTTGCCTCTGTAGAGATTCTCAACTTCTTTACCTTGATAGAATGATCTGCTACAAGTTTGTGATGCTTTATTTCATTGATATAAATAGTTTGATTACTGTATCAGAGAATAACTATTTTGTCCTCTTATTGATTTTGAAGAAAATTGCGGAGCAAAATGGTGGAAAATATGAAGTAGCTGTATATGCAGCACAATGCAGTGACTTGAAGCGCATGCTTCAAATCTGCACAGACTGGGAGGTATTCTTCTTTTTAATTTTGGTTAAAAACTGTGGAAATGTCCTTTTTGTTTAAAAAAGAATTCTTGTATGTATTATGTGTTATGAGGTGGATCCTTGGTGTGACAGTATTGGTCCTTTGTGACTGAAAGGTCACCGCTTTAAGTCATGGAAATGGGCCTCTCTGTAAATTAGCAGGGGGAAGGGGAAGGCAGCCTATGAATTATGACCAATAGCTCTTTGGCAGTTCTTGGTGGGGGGTAGGTAGGATGTGCTGGCTTATGCACTAGCATGCCCCTTTATGATATGGGTATATTGTGGTGCTCTAAAATCGTCGTGGTCCTACTACAGCTGTTATGTTTTGGCATCATCCATGAGAACGCTGTCTCTGGTTGCATACCTTGCATAGAGATGGTGAGGCTCTGATACTGACTTGCTTTGCTCTTGCGGTGGTTATTCTCTATTAAGTTCTGAGCCAACCAAGATAGCAGCCAATGGATTAAGAACTTTAAGTAATTGCTATTCATCACTACAGCATCTTTGCTGCTTTAGTTGCTCGCTTAAAATTTCTTCTTGCTCAACTGTTTGCCATTTTTGCTAATCTTAATTTCCTTTCTTTTTCTTTTTGTTTAATTCTTTTCACTGATGGAAGTATCTTAACATCTTATATTTGATGGGTCTTCAGTCAGCATGCTGGGCAATGGCAAAGTCTTGGCTTGATGTTCAAGTGGATTTAGAGCTAGCTCATTCAGAACCTGGGCGAATGGATCAGCTTAAAAGCTATGGAGATGTTAGTGAAGGGAGTCCTGGACAAATTGATTATGCCGCTAACAATTCTCTTGGACCAGAAAATTGGCCACTGCAAGTTCTGAACCAGCAACCAAGAAACCTTTCTGCTCTTCTTCAGAAACTTCACTCAGGGTACAATTAAAATTTTCCACTCAATATTGTCCTTGTGCAGTCTCTTTGGCGATTTTTTTAAAATTTTTTAATTCTTAAATTTTTCTATATGTGATGTAACTGTCTTTTCTGCATGATTAAGTGAAATGGTCAACGAAGCTGTCAGTCGTGGGTGCAAGGAGCAGCAACGGCAAATTGAGGTTTCTTTCTTTGCAAAAGAATTTAGTATGCTTGCATATGAATTTTTATTTCATAGTTTTCAGTTCAGAAACGTCATTGTCTACCGTATTTAGGATTTCTTTTCATGTACTTCACATGTAATCTAAAATACCAAACACTCGAGTTTCTGTCTTTGTAAACTCATGCTACTTGCATTTCTCTTATACATTAAGGGCTCATCCAGTGCATAAAGTGCTTCCCTGCTATTGCAGGGGTAGGGGGAGGGTAGGCGCAACTGTGTGCAGCTTTCCCCTTGCATTTTTGCGCAGAGGCTGTTTCCATGCCTTGAACCCATGACTAAAGAAACAACTTTACCAGTTGTACCAAGGGTTGTGTAAAGATACTTCTACTTTTCTGATTTTGTTATAGCCTTTTTCTATCCTAACCATACATCGTCTGTCAGATGGATCTTATGTTGGGTAACATCCCAGACCTACTGGATCTGATCTGGTCATGGATATCACCTTCAGATGATGATCAAAATGTCTTCAGGTACTGTATTGGAATTGGTCAAGCTGATTTCTTTTGGCGGCATACTATTCACTGCCTTGATCATTAGCAAGGCTGCAGATAGGGGGAAAAATTTGTTCCTGAATATTTTCTTTTGTTTTTGTTCATTACAACTCCCTAAGTTAACTATTTCTGAGTTGTTGGCTTCTTGTGGGAAATTTGTTTTTGTCAGGCCTCATGGTGATCCTCAAATGATCCGCTTTGGTGCTCACTTAGTGCTTGTGCTTAGGTATTTACTTGCAGAGGAAATGAAGGATTCTTTTAGAGAGAAGCTTATGAATGTTGGCGATCTTATTCTACACATGTAAGTTGTTTATTTACAATCTTTAATTCACATATTCTAAATAGATTCAAGGTTTCTAGCTTTTGATAGAGATCTCAATAGGACAAGGACAGAGGGGAGAGATGGACACATTTCCAGGAGCATGCAACTTGCCTTTCATTAGGCTATGTGTATACAGATGATGTAATTCTGCACAGTTATGGCTCTAGGATTAGGGTGATTTATGTTGTTCACCCAGGAGAGAGATGCACACACGTGCTAAGTGCACACACATCCATTCATCAGGCTATGAACATATCTAACATGTGTATCTGACAGAGGTGTGGCTCTAGGAGTTGAATGTAAGGAGTTGAGTGATTTTATGTCTGGTATTCGCCTATATGAGTGTTATCTTCTGAAAGGAAGACTTCTTGTACTAAGAAGTCAAAGTTGCTGGAATGTGATGTTTGCAAATGTCTGGTATTCGCCTATATGAGTGATTTTATGTCTGGTATTCGCCTATATGAGTGTCTACTCATAATCTCTTGTTTGCAAATGCAAATTTCAGGTATGTGATGTTTCTTTTCTCAAAGCAACATGAGGAGTTAGTTGGAATTTATGCATCTCAGCTTGCACGTCATCGTTGTGTGGACCTTTTTGTGCACATGATGGAGCTGAGGCTTAATAGCAGGTAAATTAAGATTATGTTGAGAAGGGGAAGTAGAGAAACAAACAGGACTTTCTGCTTGTAACCTTATTTTATTGGTGGCATGTTGAACTGGAAGGGACTTCTTGAGCTATCATCATGGTCAGAGCCTGCATTTGTCTAAAATGATGATGTGCTAATTTTTGCGCCTTTGCCTGATAAACAGTGTGCACGTTAAGTACAAAATTTTCCTTTCTGTAATGGAATACTTGCCATTTTCTTCTGAGGATGATTCAAAAGGTAGTTTTGAAGAAATTATTGAGAGGTATGTAAAAATTAGAAAGCTATACTTATTTGAAACCTGAGAGTAGCAAGTGCAGATATTTGATTTCAATTGATTATTGGTATTTTCATTATGATTTGCTGCAACAGGATTCTTTCAAGATCTCGGGAAATCAGAGTAGGAAAATATGATAAGTCATCAGAGGTTGCAGAGCAGCACCGTTTGCAGAGTCTTCAAAAAGCAATGGCGATCCAATGGCTCTGCTTTACACCACCTTCCACAATTGAAAATGTTAAAGATGTTAGTTTCAAACTTCTTCTGCGAGCATTGATGCACAGGTAATTGGTCAACTTAATTCAGAACATAACACAAAGTAGCTTCATTATCAATGTTTCTATCTGAAAATTGAATTATGTTCTTGATGCTAATGAGGATCTGCAAGTGTGATTGTGGCTTTGAACTTCTTTTTGTGTGGACAAATAATTGCCGGTACTAAGGCGTTGTGGTGTACTACTACCATTGGTATGTGAATAAAAATGTTATGAAGTTGTTAGTGCACAAGAGTCCCTGTTTTGTGAAGGTTGGGGGAGGGTGGTGTATTGTACAGCAGTTTTCCTGCTGCTGGTTTGCAGAGTGGTGGTTTCCGTGACAGACCTGTGACACTATAGCCACAGGCGAGCAACCTTACTGTTGCCACAAGGCCCACCCTCAAAATTCAAAATCAAAGCTTTATTTCAAATGTTACTTTTCTTCTTCAAATCTCTGTCTCTATGCTGCACGCGTGTTTCTCTAGTATATCTAATATGCGTGCTCCCCCTTTCCCTTTCTGACTCTTTTATACTGCTGTTGTTCTTTGTCCTGAAATTAACTCTTGTTTCTTTCTGTAGCAACATACTGTTCAGAGAATTTGCTTTGATCTCTATGTGGAGAGTGCCAGCAATGCCAATTGGTGCACATGCATTGCTTACTTTACTTGCTGAACCGTTGAAGCAGCTTTCGGAGGTTCCTGATACACTTGAGGATTATGTTTCTGAGAATCTCAAAGAGTTTCAGGACTGGGTATGCAGCATGCTAATATCTCTATGTTCTACTTTTTTCCCTCGATTGTTTGTATCTTCTGACGTCTTTATTTGCTTCTCCATTGTAATTATTGTATGTGTATTAATTAGAGTGAGTACTACTCCTGTGATGCAACATACCGCAGCTGGCTCAAAATTGAATTAGAGAATGCAGTTCCGCCCCCTGAGCTATCGCTGGAGGAAAAACAAAGATCCATTACAGCAGCCCAGGAAACATTGAATTCATCTTTATTGTTGCTATTAAGTAAGTGAACATAAGCATATTTTTCCATAGATGCATGATAATTACATGAGGAATGAAGACTGGCAAGTATGTGCCAGCACATCATTGTTTCCATTAATGTGGTTGAGTTCTGCTGCCCTTATTCATTCATCATAAACCTCTTAAATAATTAATTAACTTTCTACATCTTTGCTTCAAACTCTTTCTACAGGGAAAGAGAACCCTTGGTTGGCTTCGGTTGAAGATCATGCATATGAATCGGCAGCACCTCTATTTCTTGAGCTGCATGCTACTGCTATGCTCTGCCACCCTTCTGGTGAATGTATGTGTCCAGATGCCACCATTTGTACAGCATTAATGAGTGCCCTCTACTCTTCAGTGAGCGAGGAGACAGTCTTACACCGCCAATTGATGGTATGTTTATGAGTTAAAACCAAAAGAGGTTTGTCTATCCTTCAAATATTTAGCTGTAGGATGTCTGGTGATTACTTTCATGTATCAAATGTTGCTAAATCTTATCTAAGGTCAATTGTAAATCATTTATGTGCTGGTTTATAAACTAGTTGCATTGATCTTTTCAGTTAATTTAGTCTCTGTTTAGTTGTCTTCATTCATGATCTTAATTTTAATGAGCAGGTGAATGTTGCCATTTCATCAAGGGACAATTACTGCATTGAGGTTGTTCTTCGCTGTTTGGCGGTAGAGGGTGATGGACTCGGGTGCCACCAAGCTAATGATGGTGGTATTCTTGCTACTGTCATGGCGGCTGGATTTAAGGGTAAAAGGCAACATCTTGTTACTTATGACTATTTTCTGAAGCTAATAATTTGATTATGCATGCGCCAATCATTTTGTTTTAGACTTTGAGGTGTAACAGGATGCTTCAATTAATGAATTTGGAGCATAACAGTTGAAACCATAATCTAATTGATTTTGTGTGTTTGGATATTTGGGGTTGGAAAAGGTAGTGGAGGAGTTAAAAGAGTTTAAACTAGCAAGAGATCTAGTTCATGTCCCTGTTTAGTTCTTCACTCTTTTATGCCCGACTAGTTTTTACCCACTTGTTATGCGCCTGAATATTAGTAGTTGGACTCATTATTGTCCATATAATTGAAAGTAATAAAAAAACCACTAAATCTTAAAAAATAATACACACTTCTAGTGTTACAAATTAATATAAAATGGATTGACGCGACTATAGTTCGAATCTGATTGTACTCAATTCCAATTTTAAGCCACCTAATTATTATTTGATATGTTAATCAAATTGACCTAGTTTAAGTAGAAACATAAAATAAATACTTATATCATGTTAAAATGATAATTAATGCTTGTTATTACTCTTTTTTTCTTAGTCTTTTTATAATGATCTCAAGTGATTAATTTAAATACATAAACTAAAATAAATTTTTTATAAGAATAAAATTATAATGGGTTCAAGCATACACTGTAAATAGGATGGATATATATAATATAAATAAATTTACGTTTTTTCTTAGACTTATAGAATTAAACTTAGGGTGTTTTGGGATTGTTGTTAGGTGTTGAAAAAACAGGTTTAGAGTTCTTTTATTTAATAATAATTTTTTTAATCTTTTATATACTGCTCTTTTCAAATTTACTTTTGGAAAAAACATTAATTTTACTTGCATTTTTCAAAAGCAACTTTCAAAACTCAAGAAATGAAATAAATAAAAATTGGGTTGGAAAAATGCTTTTCCAACGTCAATGCCAAACAACTCAATTATATTTAATGATTGAAAACTCGAATAGAGTTGAACTTCTAGAGTTAGATTTATACTTAATTAATTATTAGTTTTATTCATTATACATTAAATTAATAAACAAATTAACCTTATTAGCTAAAGAATTAGTGAGTTCTCCCCTTCGCACTTTCAGATATGTTGCATAGATATGTTGAATTGGACATGAAGATTGAAACCTCATGACATCATGAGTAAATCATATTTTGTTGATAATAGTACATGAGAAGGAGAAGCAAATGTTCTCTATAAACTGTTAAGACAGGTGAAAGAGTTGGTGGTAACGGATATTAAATATGCATGCAAATATAAAAGGGATCTTTTAAGGCATAAAGTTGTTTGCGAGGACATTGGTGCTGTTTCACAGGTTCAGTAGTGCTGATTGGATTTTAATGCAGGGGAGCTTGCTCGATTTCAAGCAGGAGTTACTATGGAAATATCCAGATTAGATGCTTGGTACTCTAGTGCAGAGGGATCTTTAGAAGAGCCAGCAACATTTGTTATACAAGGTCTTTGTCGTAAATGTTGTCTTCCTGAAGTTATTCTTCGATGTATGCAGGTAAATGTCATCTTTGTATATTGCGAATAGGAAAACTGTTTCAAACGGGCTGTAGATGTTCTGTGTGATTTATTCTTTTCTGCAGTATATCTTTCCATATTATTCTTATCTACATTCTATAACTAATTAAAAAAGGCACCGAACAATGTAATCAGAATATAACATGATTGCACCAGAAATAACCTTATATTATAACTAGTTGTAATTGCAATTTCAATGCTTTCTATTGCACAACTAAGAGTTTGTTCTCAAGCTTCCGCGTGCAATTAATAGTACTGCCTTTCTTCAGGTTTCTGTTTCACTTATGGAGTCGGGCAATCCACCAGAAAACCATGATGATTTGATTGAACTTGTTGCTTGCCCAGAAACTGGGTTCCTCCATTTGTTTAGTCAGCAACAGTTGCAGGTTAGTGAATGATCGGTTTGATAATTTTTAAATGAGAAAAGAGACATTTGCTAGCATAAATGCAGCAATATTTCCTTTTCTTGAGTTTCTCTCTTATTATATGTCCCCTAATACCATTATCAAACTCCTATAATTTCCAGTTGAGGGGTTTGTAGCTGAACTTTCTTGATTTGAAACTGCTATATCTTCTTTTCAAGCCTTACCTTCTCAAAATTCTGCATTTACTCAGTTGGGCTTGGGGCGAGAGGGTAGCGTGCAGTTTTTATTCTTAATTTGCTTCAGTTGCTGGTGTTCAACTGCTTTCCCTTGTGCAGGAATTTCTATTGTTTGAGAGAGAATATTCAGTAGTCAAGATGGAGCTTGAAGAGGAACTCTCGTCTTAACCAATTATACTGTGAACTTGAAGAGTGAATGGAGCAGTATTTATGTAGCACAAGATTATTTAAATGGCATGTTGCACATCCCTGGTATGGACTTTGATTGATCATCTTGGATGCTCATGGCTTGTTATTCATATGGGCTTGAGGAGTTGTTCGGTATAAGAGTAAAAGTGAAATCCCACAGACACAAAAGTTTATATGGCTTCTAATCAATTCCTGAAATCCTCTTGTCGCCCCAATGCGAAGCAAAGTTTTACCCAGTTGCAAGTTGCTCCAGCAGCTCATTTCCTTGGGGCGGGATGGCAAATGAACAGAAGATACATGGTGGTTCTGTACATGTTCTCATGTCATGATGATGCATGAGATGAATTACTATTGTTCTCCATATTTCACTAGCTACTATGATGTAAGCAAGGAAAGAAAAAGGATATAGCTAATATAATTGACTATTTACTATTGCATGAAATCTTTAAGTTGTCTATTTACTTAATGTAGATGGATAGGTGATTATTATTCTACTTCTGAAATTAATGTTGGAGCTCTGACCAAGTGAACTTTTCTACTGTTACTGTTGACAATGGATTAATACCTTGACTTGATTTTTTTTCAATTTAATAAGTAATAGGCTTAATTGCCTAAAATATCTTCTACTTTTTAACTTTTTTTCAATAATGTCATGCAATATCAACTTTCTCTAATTTCAGTTTTAACCTTTCTTCTAAATAAAACAAACGGCGGAAATGTTGATGTGGCATATTTTTCGGTAAATAATTTCTCTTGTTAAAATAAAGATTAGTCAGTAGAAAAAGATGAGTCAGCGAATGAAAGTGCTAACTCACTTGACTAAGCAAGACGAGTACATTTTGATAATATCATCTGTATAAATTTAGGGTTTTTCCTTTCGATTTCTCATTGAGCAACCTCTTAATTTTTTCTTTTTTATTTTTCAATTTCTTATCGAGCAATATATATATTTAAAAGTGAATTTTACATACTTAATAATTTAAATTATTAGTCAATTGATATTGCTGGTGTGATAAATTAATAAAATAAGATTTTATTTTTAATGACAATTTCAGGAAAAGTAAATTAAAAATTACAAATACCCTATATCAAAATGAAAATAAAATATTAGCACTAAAAAGAAACTAAAATACTAATACCAATTTGAGAAAGTACTACTAGACAATTTACTCATTTATTCTAAGATAGTAATATTAGTATTTTCTAAAGGAAGAAATTAATAATAGTAAAAATATTCCCATAAGAAAAAGAGTTATACATTATTTACTCTTTAAGTTTGATCTAATATACAAGTCGGATTCTGCAATTTTTTTATTACATCAAAATTCTCTTTAGTTTTAATTAGACATGTTCATGGGCCAGATCTGACCGGGCTTGATTTTATTTTGAACAAGTCCGAGCTCGCCCAAGCCCGATATTTTTTTAATATCTCTCAGTCCAAGCCCGAGTCTGAAATTTTTTAAAAAGCCCGGTCTGGCCCGGCCCGACCAATTGTTAAACTTGTAAATACGGATCGGGTCTGGTCGGGCTTGGGTTGGTTCGGGTCGGGCTTGAGTTTAGCTTTATTTAAATATATTATTAATAACAATAAAATTATAAACAGAAATAATAGGTAAGTGGTATTTAACACTTAATTATAAGTTGAATGTCACAAGTTTGAATGCTAGGTATGATATTTTTTTTTTCCTAACTAAACTAAACATCGGGCCGGGCTTGGGTTTTTATGGAAATCTCAAACCTGGCCCGAAAAGTTTGGGCTTTTTATGGACTCGGACCGGGCCGGGCTTGTACACAAAAATTATCGTCCAAGCCCGGTCCGAAAAGTGCACAAGTGGCAAGTACCCAAGCCCATGAACAGGTCTAGTTTTAATACAACTAACTACTATCCCCTCCATATTAGTTGAATGAATAAATTAATAATTTAATATTACAATTAGACTCTTGAACTTATTATCAAGTATCAAACTCGTCCAGAATTATTATCAAATTATAGTAAAATTTTATTTTTACTACAAATTAGTTTTAGTATCTAATCAACTTAATAAATTTAATATTCTTTTTTTTACTCTAAATTTTTTATTTCTAATACAATTTAATTTAAATAAGTTTGGACATTCTCAAAATACTTATATTTAAAATAATATTATTAATTACTATATAACTTAAATTTTAGTTATTAATATAAAATAAATATTTCTAGTTAGAAAATATCATTCTATTGTTATTTTTATTATACGTTATAGTTAAATTAAAAATAAAAAATTAAATTAAACAATTATATTTTAATCTAGAGAAATAATCCGGACACTATAGTAACAAGTCACTATTAATGAAGAAGATTATAATAATCTTGTATATTAAAAATGGAGTTTTTTATCAACTATTCAAATAAAATTAATATAAATAAAATTACATTGTTAATATAGTTTAATTATAGCATCCAATAAAAATAATAACTTTAACTATTTATTTTATTTAAAAAATTAAAATTAAACTACATATAATTTAATTATACTAAATAAAAAATAAATACTTTTAATACGTTTAAATTCTTTTAGGATTAAATTGTGCTAAAAAAGTAAAAGATATAAACAAGTGAAAGAATATGAAATTTAATATTTTATTTAGACACTAAAATTATATTGTATTAAAAATAAGTTTTACTTTAATTTAATAATAAAATTATTTTTAGACAAGTTTGATACTTAATATATATTTAAAGATTAAATTATAATTTTAAATTATCAATTTAATCTTTCAACTAAAGAGAGTAATAGTTTGTTTATTAAAACTCAAGAGAATTTTGATATAATAAAAGATTACAAAAAGCGATTTATGGATTAAATCAAACTTCATATAATAAATAATATTTTACTTAACAAAAAAATAAAAATTTAACAAAAATATTTATTTTTTTAAATTTTTTATTGAAAATATAGTGTAGATTTCTTTTTTATTTTTCTATATGAAAATATCAAAAATACAGTTTTTTTTAAATATAGTTTTAGTTTTTCTTTTTTAGTTTTTTATTAGTAAATAACCAAAAATAATTAAAAAAATATAATTGTACCATAATTTAAAGAAAATAAAAAAAAATGTATTTTTTTTAATATTATTTTTATTAAGTTTAAGATATTCTTGAAAACTTCCAAAAAGAATTAGCCAATAAATCCAAGTTCAAAAGTCCAACGCCCAAAAAGTAAAAGAGGAAAAAAAAAAAAAAAACATCCAATACAGAATCTCATCTTCCTTAATACTTCGCCTAGTACCTGCGTCTCTCTTCCTCTCTCTTTCGAAATTCTAGATTATCTCCATTCCGAAAATCCTTCACTTTCTCAGCATCCAAACAGTGTCTCAAATACCTTTTTTTTGCAATATTTACCACTGTTGTTGCTCACCCATTCGCTTTTTTGAGATCCACCTCTTATTATTAAACCTCTAATTTATTGGAAAAGTCTGTTATAATTGAATTACTGTTTTTGAGATACTGAAATTCTACCTTCTCTAAATTTCCTTCACTTTCTCCGAACATCTTCAGAAAACTTTAATTGAGCTCTCTAAAGCCTCATCTTCAGAAAACTTTAATTGAGCTCTCTAAAGCCTCAAATTCTAAAATTTCCATCTGGGTATTTCATTTTATATCTCAAAGTCCATCCTTACTTTTTTCTCAGTTGCTCATGATCCAAATGGTCAAGTACCATCATAAAACCCTCTAACTCTCCAACAAGAGAGAGAGAGAGAGAGAGAGAGAGAGGAAAGGTATTTTACATGGGGGTTTCTTTTAAGGTATCAAAAACTGGTACTAGGTTTCGTCCAAAGCCTATTACTTTACCAGAGCCTGCGCTTGATGAGGCCTCAGAGAACACTAAGGAAAGCTCTTTAATTGGCTCAAAGAATGAATCCTCAAAGAGAAAGCTCGAGGTAATTGTCAAAACTTTCTCTGTTTTTGAAACTAGGTAATTGTCAAAACTTAGTCCCGGTTAATTTAAAACTATCAGATTAGCAAATAATTACTCACCCCGGTTGTGTGAATCTATCAAATTAGCAAATATTTGAAAGTCTGGTTTTACATGTGTATATATACGTTCTGTTATGTTAATTAAGTCGAGCATTACTACTCAAATCTTATTGACATTACTTAAGCCCCTATCATTTTGCCACGAGGATGGTAACTGAATTGAAGAGGTTGACCTTGTCCCCTTTGCTGTCCTTACTTGGAATCTGTTTCTATAACTTCCTCGATTTTTGCTTTGTGTTAGTTACAAGAACTTGCTTCATTCTTATTACTGCGCTTTAATTTGTATAGTTTTGTTAATTCCGGATCTTATTTCTTGGACAAGCCTGTTTGCCAGAAAAGAGTGGAGTTCAATACCTAGCAATCTATCTTACTGCTGCTTACTCTACTGAGTACATAATGTCCCTGATGCAAAGCCACAGATCCAAGATTCTGTTTTTTGCCTTTTACCAAGTTTGTTAGTTTCTGAACACAGCATAACACGCTGCATAAATGCATAATTTGATCAGTGAATGCCTTAACTTCTGCTAAATATATATTTTGGTAATTGGAATGCCTAAATGAACATTGTTGCTAAATATATTTTCTTTTCTTTCTTTTTATTTTTCTTTTTCCTTTTCCTTTTTCAATAGAAATTTGCTACTCCTTTTTTAACAATGGGTTCTTAAACATTGATTTAATTTCCTTTTCCTGTTTTTGCAAAGTGTCATAGGTGGACTCTGTCTCTTAGGTTGCCGTCTTCTTTGCTTTCCTCTTATAACAAGGGAGAAATTTGCTTCCTTTATATTCGAGAGCCCTCAAGTGATTTGTCTGGGGATAGTAATGTTAGTTTGAACGCAATATTCTGTTTTCTGTCTTATATCTATGATAATGTGGACTTCTTTGTGATATTAGGTTGACATTGGTGAGGATCTCTCTGGTGCTTCAAGTTCATCCATCACTGGTAAGAATTTAGTGCATCTGCATTTTGGATTAACAATTGTCTGCTTGTTAGCTACCTTCTTTCGTGTTTGGAGTGTGAAATCTTTTGATTGTCTTCTCTTTGCCAGAGCACGAAGTTTCCTTCACATTGAACCTCTACTCAGATGGATATTCTATTGGGAAGCCTTCTGAGGTTTGTACATGGGAACTCTAATTTTTCGGAATAAAGAAGGCAGTGAACGAAAGGAAAGAATGTTTTCATTACAATTCAGTTTTTATTTTTGATTTTGAAACCATGTAGTTTATGGATTTTCAGAATGAGGCTGCAAATCAGGCTCTACTCCAAGATGTTTCAAAGTTGTTGCATCCATATGATAAGACATCTGAAACTCTCTTTTTGGTAAATATTAAATTGGCTCTTTTTCTTTCACCTGTTATTTTCTGCATACTCCCTAAAAAGGTAGCTTTATTGTGAAATGAGATATTCTGTATTTGTTTCTTCTTGAGTAGATATGATGGGTAGCCAGGTATTGTAGCTTATTTCTGCTATATTTTCATGAGAACTATGCCATATTTGGTGGTTTAATTAAAAAAGGTTGTTTTAGAGGTAAACTTCATAATTATGGTTCCTTACATCTCAGATGTCCATCTATTCCAGATGGTACCTTTCATCAAAAACATCTTTTTAAATAAATGCCTTCTTAATATTTTGGATCTAATTATAAGGCCAGTGCCTTATATTGTATAAAATATTATTTACATCACAATCACTCCTTGATTTCAATAGTGCATCTCCCATTTCTCTAAAACTGACTTTCTTGTCCTTAAATGTGCAATTGTATTTGTAGGCAATTGAGTCTGGCCGGTTGCCTGGAGATATTCTGGATGATATACCATGCAAGTATGTCAACGGCACACTCATGTGTGAGGTGAGTACTTGAAGCATGCATCTTCGGGTTTATCAATCAATTTCTTTTTATGCAGCTTATCTGAAATGAATAATATGTACAAATTCTATGAGCAATTATTGCACGTGTATGGAAGCATTCAATATTGGCCTGTGTACATATGGAGGGAAGGAAATAAGTTATTGATGCTGACATATAGAGATTCTCACAAGTGCCAACCTTAAAACTCTTGCAGGTGCGGGATTATCGAAAATGTGTTCCTGAGCAAGGTTCTAGTATTCCATCTATGAATGGACTCCCTATTGTAAATAGAGTACGTCTCAGGATGTCTTTGGAGAATGTAGTGAAGGATATTCCATTACTCTCAGATAATTCTTGGACTTATGGTGATTTGATGGTAAGTGTCATTTTGCTCGTATCTACTGTCGAAAATGATTTCTATCTTTCTTTTTTTTCTTTCTTTCACTGGGTCAATTATTTATATTTGCTGTTCACTATAGGAAGTGGAATCCCGGATATTGAAAGCCTTGCAGCCACAACTTTGTCTAGATCCTACTCCGAAATTGGATAGGCTCTGTAATGACCCAGCTCCTACAAAGGTAATAAATGCGGAAAAGAGGCTTGCCTGGTAGAACTAATATCATGCTTTCTTAACTGTGCTTGAATATTTTTTGCAGCTGAGTTTAGGTATGAGCAGTTTGCGGAGAAAAAGATTAAGGCAGATGCCTGAAGTTACTGTCACATCTAATAGCAGAATCCATGGCAAGAAAGTTTGCATAGATCGAGTGCCAGAAAGCTCAAATGGCAGGTTAGGAGATTCAGCAATCATTTCCGGGAATATGTTGCCACAAAGTGGTCAGGAGAATCTGACTACTCAAAACCTTGGTCCAAGCAACCTGTTAGCTCTAGGAGCAAGAAGCTTTATATCAGATGGCAATGTTCCAGCAATGCCTTTGGTAGCACAGCAATCAAGGTATCAAATGGGGGTGAGTACCCCAAGAAGTATGCAGGATCAAGGGTCAGGGTCTCTTGTTAATATTTCAGGAGCTTCCCCTGCCACGCAGGATATGATGATTGCATATGGTGACACTATGAATCCTGGGGCTTCACTTCATAGTAAAAAGGAGAATCAAGATGGGCAAATGTCTCCCTTATCCAGTTTGAATAAGAGAGCTAGGCTTACCTCAGTGGCTCCTGATGGGATTCATCAGCAGCAGATAGGGCCAAACATGGATAGTGTTAATGCATCAGATTTGAACTGGAAAAATTCTTTACTACATCAACAGGCAATGGCAAGAGGAATTCACTATGCTAATGCAGGTATTCAGAAGTATCCCCAGCAGATGTTTGAAGGGGTTATGAATCAAAATGCTGTGCCAGCATCATTTTCTGCTGCACAGCCAGGTTTAAGATTTGGTCCGAAGGAAGAACAGTTTGAAACAGAAAAGCTGGATGGCTCAGAGATCAGTCAGGGTAAAAATGATATCCAGATCTTGGAGACAGAAACAGGCCATCTTGACCCTCAAGTGTCACGGCTACAACAAAGATTACCACCACATCACATGAGATCTAATTTCCCTCAGGCAGCATGGAACAATCTTAGCCAAGATTCAAGGAAGGATGATCAATTCCAGAAGAGGAAAACTGTGCAAAGTCCTCGGTTATCAGCTGGGGCTTTGCCTCAATCACCATTGTCATCTAAATCTGGAGAATTTTCTAGTGGCTCTGCTGGGGCCCACTTTGGAGCTGTTGCAGCAACTACTGCTCTTGGATCATCTCAAAAGGAGAAGTCTGCTGTCACTTCGGTTCCTGCTGTTGGCGGCACCCCATCCTTGACTTCCAGTGCTAATGACTCCTTGCAACGGCAACACCAGGCCCAAGTTGCTGCAAAACGGAGATCCAACTCCCTTCCAAAAACTCCAGTAATGAGTGGGGTTGGCTCCCCTGCAAGTGTTAGTAATATGAGTGTTCCATTAAATGCAAATAGTCCTTCTGTTGGAACCCCGACTATGGTTGATCAAACCATGCTTGAAAGGTTCTCAAAGATTGAGATGGTGACTGTGAGGTATGATTTCCTCTAAAATATTATCATTTTGCAGTTTTTAGTTTTGAGCTTTCAAAGTACATTCAGGGATTATAAATTGCTCTAACCTGCATAGATTGTTTGTCATTATTGTCTGACTCTCTCTCTCTCTCTCTCTCTCTTTCTCTCTCTCTCTCTTACCTGGCAACATTTTCTCAAATTCTGTTGTTGTTATTCATCTTCTACTTGCTGCTTTCCAGGCATCAACTCAACTGCAAGAAAAATAAAGCTGATGACTACCCTGTGAGGAAATCCAACACATATTCACCTCAAAATCTTATGGTTTGTCTCTCAAATTTACCCAACACTGAGGATTCAAAAGATGATGCTAGTGCAGGGCAATTATCGAAGTCAATTGTAGGTGGCAGCATGAATGTCTGCAAGATGAGAATTATAAACTTTATGCTGGCAGATCGAGTTGTTCAAGGTTGGCCTTGTTGTCAACATAATTATAAGATCTCCCTCCTTGTCATATTTTTAGCTGAATTTCCTTTAAATTCTACTTCTGTTTGTACAGGGAATGTTGTTTCTTTTGTTCCTCGGAGACGGACTAGAATGATCATGTCAGAGAAGCCAAATGATGGTACAGTAGCAATGCAATATGGAGAAGCAGAGGATGGTGATTTTCTATCTGTAGAGGAGTATCTTCCTACATTGCCCAATACTGTAAGTTAGCGATAGTGATTAGATTTGTTTGCTGTAATAGTTTGTGTCTAAGAGGAATTGTCTATAAGTTACACTATGGGGCTGCTCACTTGTGGAGAATAGTATTTTATTTTCCGCATTCTGTTTTCATTTTGGAATTAAGTTTTCATATTTTGTGAAAAACCTGGAGAACATGTTCATTTATTACAAATAGATCTAATATAAAGAATTTTAAAACATATTCATATGGAATTCTTTTCTGAACCATAAAGTTAAAACTAAAAAACTATGTTAAAATTTATGTTTCTACACAAGTTCTAGTACTATAGGCTTATTTCCCAAGAGCACATATAGTTCTAGAAACTTGAAAAATTAATTTCTAATTGTCCATTTGAAAGGAATCATTTTATCATAAAATTCTGTTTCTAGTTTTGTTGAATTTTCTTTTCTTCGAAAGACGGTCAGTTATCCACAGCTAAACAAACCTTACATGTTCCATATTATTTAAGAGCAATCAAACAAGTTCTTCTCTGCAATTAGATGTGTGTGTCAAATTATTAGTATTCTTCTGAAAATCCATTTGGCAGTCAGAATACCATTCTACAGAATTTTTTTTTGGTTTTCTATCGCTCTTCT
Source organism: Ricinus communis (assembly GCF_019578655.1). NCBI lineage: Eukaryota > Viridiplantae > Streptophyta > Magnoliopsida > Malpighiales > Euphorbiaceae > Ricinus > Ricinus communis. The sequence goes on along the minus strand of NC_063263.1, from coordinate 6,724,588 downwards.
TTTTCCCCTCAGTAGATTGTCTAGCTTACTAACACTAAATTTCTATATTTATATTCTTGTTGAGAGCTAGTCATCTTAATCTTTCCTTCACTGTTCCTTCGTTGAGCCTGATTGCTACTGCTTTGACACTTTAGTTTCCCTGTATGTTGATATTCTTTGGTTGATTTACCTACTTATATGAGAGTTCAATTCTCTTTTCCAATTCAGTAGATACAACGGATCACAACAGTGATCTGTTGAGGAAGATTGAGTGGATAATTATTGTAAAGACATATGAGCTGAAAACTCCACTGGCATCACATTTCATACTATTCTGCAATTTGTCTTTTGTATTTTCATGTTAAATTTTGCTTAACCTGACAAGTATATTCGTTCGTTAATGATTATATATGTCACTTATTTCTGTTACAGCATTTTGCGGATTTGCTTGCGGCACAATTTTGTTCACTGGTATGTTCCAAGAAAAAGAGGATTTTCTGTTTACAAATCAAGATTTTGGATTGCTGTAGAATTACAGGTGAATGATGCAATTTGCTTATGCAGATGATTCGTGAAGGATATCTTGTGGAAGATAATATTCAACCAAAGCCTACCCGCATGAATGTTTCCTCAAGTAGCCAACCAAATGCTGCCGGAATCGCACCTAATAATTCAGCAGCTGAGGTGCAGCAGCAATACAATGAGGCAGTCTCAGGTCAGGCATCCAATGAAGTAAAGCCAAATTTTAGTGGTAATGCACCCATGAATCCATCCCAGAATCTATTAGCAAGTGCCAGGATGCTGCCTCCTGGAAACCCTCAAGCCTTACCGATGTCTCAAGGTCTCTTGTCTGCAGTTTCAATGCCAGCTAGACCACAACTAGACCCACAACCACAACTGCAGCAGCAGCCTCAACAACCACCACAAATGCAGCAGCAGCAACCACCACAACAGCAACAAAATCAACATTCCTTAATTCAACAGCAATCACAGTTCCAGAGGCCACCAATGGTGCTTCCATCTCTCTCTCACTTGAATACACTTGGGCAGAATTCAAACATGCAGCTGGGGAGTCACATGGTCAACAAGCCTTCGCATCTCCAGCTTCAGCTGTTACAGCAGCAACAGCAGCAGCAGCAGCTTCAACCACAGCAGCAACAACAGCAGCAGCAGCAACAGCAGCAGCAGCAGCAACAGCAGCAGCCACAGATGCAACAAAGGAAAATGATGATGGGACTTGGGACAGCAATGGGCATGGGAAATATGGGCAACAATATGGTTGGCCTAGGAGGCCTGAGTAATGCCATGGGCATTGGAGGTGCAAGGGCAATGGGAGGGCCTGGAATCTCGGGATCAATGGCACCTATATCCGGCATGAACAATGTGGGTCAGAACCAAATCAATTTGAGCCAAACTACAAATCTTCCAAACGTTATAAGTCAGCATTTCCGCGCAGGACAAGTAACTCCACAACAGGCTGCTTACCTATCAAAACTTAGGATGGCGCAAAACAGAACAAGTATGCTAGGGGCCCCTCAGTCAGGCATAGCTGGGATGTCAGGAGCCAGACAGATGCACCCAGGTTCTGCAGGTCTTTCAATGCTGGGCCAGTCTCTGAACCGTGCTAACATGAACCCAATGCAACGGAGTGCAATGGGGCCTATGGGTCCACCGAAATTGATGGCAGGGATGAATCTCTATATGAACCAACAGCAACAGCAGCAGCAGCAACTGCAATTACAACAGCAGCAACAATTCCAGCAGCAACAGCAACAGCAACAGCAACAGCAACAGCAGCAGCAGCAGCAGCAACAGCAATTACAGCAGCTACAGCAGCAGCAACAGCAATTACAGCAGCAGCAGCAACAACAGATGCAGCAACAGCAGCAGCAAGATCCATCCTCATCCCTACAGGCTGTTGTTTCGTCTTCACAAGTAGGCTCACCATCAACCATGGGAATTCCGCAACTGAACCAACAGCAACAACCCCAACAACAGCCTAGTCCACAACAAATGAGCCAACGGACGCCAATGAGCCCACAAATTAGTTCAGGAGCAATCCATGCAATGAGTGCTGGTAATCCAGAGGCTTGTCCTGCCAGTCCACAGTTGAGCTCACAGACTCTTGGCTCAGTAGGAAGCATCACAAACTCTCCGATGGAGCTCCAAGGTGTAAACAAAAGCAACTCTGTTAATAATGCATAGTTAATTCATCTACCTGTTTTGGAGCTCTATCCTCTCTGAGCTATTGAAACAGAAGGCTAGGCAGCTAGAAGGCATTTAATTCCATCCCATGTAAGATAGCTGAAAGAAGGAAGTTCTCGTGTGTAAAGTTGTCAACTACAATAATGAGTTTTTAGAGTAGAAACATCCTGAAACTGATGCTTGCTTCCATAGAGGAAATTTTCATATCCAGGGCGCAGTTTGATTCGGTACAACTCTTCAAGTACGTTAGTCATGAGTAGTATAGTATCGGTGTTAAAACTCTTAAAGGAGTTTGTTCGTAAGTTTTTAATGCAGCCACAAGATTCACTCGAGTGGATCTGCTATTGATAGATCAGGAGCTGGTAAAATGGAACAGCATGTTTCTTGTCAGATAAAAACAAAGCCATTAAATTTCTTTTGGACTGTAAATTTAAATGTCAAAATCGTGTTATTCCACCTAATACAGAGAAATCTAAACAAATGTTTATGGGACTCTTTTTCTAGAGTAGATCTAATATGCCCGCCAATCACTATAACAGGCAAATAACAGAAACGTTAATGCCTACTAGGTGCAGTAAATATACACTTTGAACTGAGACGAAAATAGATGCAACCATTTTCCAGAGAATTTAAATCACAGAAATTCTAGTAAAATTGATCATCTGAAACCATTTAGAAGATACTTGATACAGCTTCAGAAGAAGACTAGAGCATGGATTGAAGTCTCTCCCGCTCGGTTCTCACATGGCTTCTGGTAATACACTTCACACTAGGACAGCCAGAGAGAGCCATAGTCAGCTCAAGCTCATTCTTCAGCATTTCAATTACACGTCTCACTCCATAATCTCCCTTTGCCGCCAGCCCAAAGACAACTGGCCTGCCAACCTGCATTAACAACATATGTCATTTAATAGCATACAAGCATAGCATGGAACAAGGAGTTCGAGAATCGCGATACTTTGCTCATCATTCTTTTCCCTGAAGGGTCCAAATATACAGGTTAGTGTCTAGATCTGAATATTTACTGTTGTGATTTTTCCCATCAAGGTTCAGAATACATCCCTGCCCATGAGATTAGGTTACCCAAAGATAGATTGAACTGTTGGGAATGTTGAGCTTACAAGAACAGCTTGTGCGCCAAGAGCCAAGGCCTTAAAAACATCTGTTCCTCTCTGTACTCCCCCGTCAAACAGAACAGGAATTTTCCCTCCAACGGCATGAACAACCTGCAACAACAACACAGAAAAATGATGTTTCAAGATACATTCCCCCACGGCTTTCAAAGTGATCAGATAACAGCTAGTGTCTTGGGGAAGATAGAGAGAGCTCAGTTTGATTAAACTAGGAAATAACACGCATATTACATAAAACCTTTAATTGAATAGGCATATTCATGCAGCTGAGTGTGCTTTTTCTGAATGGTTTAACTCTAAAGCCATGAACGGAATGTGCATTTATTAGTAACTTCTCCATGGTTTTCAGAATTTTCCACTTCCGCCTACAATTACGATGGGGATAATAGACAGTTACCTCCTCCAGAACAGTGATAGTTGCTGGACTATAATCTAGCTGGCGAGCTCCATGATTAGAGACCACAATCCCGGCAACACCTACTTCCACTGCCTTTATAGCTGGAAATAGTGGCTATTATGTTTAAAGCAAGCATAATACATTCTGGAAAAAGCTATAAGTGTACACTAACTTTCAGTTTCAAGTCTTGCGTGATCCAGTAAGCTACAAATGGAAGGCATTTGACTGCATGTGCTTAATGTCTACAAAATCAATGGAACAGGAGTATTTTTCAAGTGGGCGATTCTACAACTAAAAGATTTAGCAATGATCATAATTAGGAGAAGTCAAACACTTGTCTATAAAAAAGATAACAGTGGAATGTCTATCTCAACAGTATTGATTTTCCAAATGAAAGAAGTTTAGAAAATTTCCTGTTGTACATGAAAATATATAAAAAAAAAAAAAAAAACTAAAACAGAACTAGAAAGTATAAGTCAGGAATATTTATGGTTTTTATCCCTTTTACTATAGATGTCTGCATTAGTAAGAAAAATCAATAGTTAATACTTCAGGTTTAAACTCTCAAATCTGAATGATGGTATTTGTATCCGGTTTTTGTCTATAGCTTATGCTGCAAAGATAAAATGTATAAGAACTTGAGCCTTGATCTCACCATCTTCATGAGTAAGTACCCCCTTAATAAGAATTGGCAAGCTTGTAATGGATCTTAACCAGCTTATATCCTGCAGACATTGTCATGAATCATCTAAATTATTTTAAAAAAGAAAAGGAAAAACACAGTCCTTGTATTGCATGGACCCCAGAGAAATAAGGAGGGGAATGATTACTTTAACAGAAAGTACTTCTAGAATACAAGTTCTTCAAGTCTTATCTGGCAGCTTATAATTCCAGATGCATGACAAAGAAAGGACATAGAAACATCCTAAGAAGTTATATCCCATGAAACTATTTGATTTAGAGAAGTTTGAAATATTACAAGACAAGGGAAAATTATGGCCTTTGTGTATCCTTTCACACATTTTGTGGCATAGCAAACAGATGAAACAATTTCAAGAATTCTTACCTTCCAAGACATGGAAGCATCGAAAGTCTCTTTGGCAAAAACTTCTAGGTTTGAACCTTCATTCTGCAATTACCAAATCATGGAGTAAACTCAACATTATGCAACAGATTCAGACTACTGATTAAATTTCAGAAAATATGCCATAACCTTAGAAACAAAATTTATGAATTCTCGTGTTATGGAGGAGTGAACTGATTAACACCCACTACCCCACAAAATTAGACATGAACATGTATCCAACACAACAATCAGCAGGTAGTCATGACACACAGGACAATAACCTAATGTATACAGCATTTACAAAAGCTTAAGAGAATAATGCTGAAGCAACATTAAAATTCGGTGAAAGATCTCATAACTTTGTCTTGTGTTCATTTGACAGGTGCTAAATATCTGATATTGTTTTAATCAGTTCAACGTTCCAAAAGACACATGGCTTGATACAATCAGTGTGAAAAATACAGAAAAATCTCATAAATCATAACTCAGAACTTTTAAATGTGCTAAACAGAGAGTGGAAATTCTTCACTCACAGAGGCAACTTCAGTTGATATTAGACCTTCAAAATTCTTCAACTGTGGTGCAACCATCCTGCACAAGTTATTACAAGAACATTTCGGAAGAGATGAATGAGATAGGGCTATTGTATCTAGTGCGATTATTTGTTTCAGTGTTAGAAACCAAAACGTGTATGTTCTGATTATGTGGAACAGTGGCACAAATCAAACTATGAAAAGCAAATTAGAGTATAGAGTGTAGGAACAAAATGCAAAAGATTATATTCACTTGTTTCTAATGTCTGCCTCTCTTCTACCAAGTCTGGGAGCATCCACAGTTAGGACAATAGCCTTGTAACCATTTCTTTCAGCTCTCTGCACTAGCTGGGCTGATATATCTCGCCTTTTGTAGACCTTTACAGAAGGTCAACTAGAATGTAAGAGTTTTTGCTGCTAAAGATGCACTTGACCATGAAATAGATAAAGGACCCAAAGAGGATGAAGAATACATATAATTGATAGAATCGAATAGCATTGCAACTGGAAGCAACCTCCTCCACTGTGCAGGAAGACATATAGGATAAAACCTACATTGAGCAATTAATCAGCATTGCACTCATAAAGTAAGGAAATGTGCTTCCTTTTTTTTTTTTTTTTTCATGTAAATACCATAATTGTGTTGCATACAGCTGCAGCTCTGGCTGTGGCAGCCTCACCTAGAATAATCACAGACAGCAAGTTAGATAATAGCTTAAATGATATTGACTGAGAACCCTTTCAAGAAATTTTAAACCTTCAGGATTTGCAAGCTTATGCATAGCTGTAGGAGCAATCATAATAGGTGCAGATATTTTGTAACCCAATATAGTAGTTGACATATCTATTTGGCTCACATCTACCAGAATTCTAGGCCGGATCCTGAAAAACCATGATAATTGATCAATGAAAATTAAAATTCTCTTTCTTGAATTAAGAATTTATCCGGCACAATGTCCTACGTGATCCTGTGAAATGCTTCCACATTCTCCTTGAGCGTGTGTTGGTCCTCGGCTCCTCCAGCATAGTAGTCATAATACATTTTTGGAAGTGCTTGCTTAGCCAATTCTTGAAACTCATTCACATTCACTGGTTCACTCCCCATTTATCCTGAATGATTAACATTAATCAGTCCCTTTTAAGGCTTTAACAGACTACTATCCTAGTACAAAAAAATTTGAAAACTAACTGATTCAAGGTCGTCTGGCAGCTTAATTAGTCCATGTTCAGATCTTACTAGCATGGATTTGATACCATAGTAATAATATGATTATCATTCATCATTTTTGGAAAATGAAACTCCCTTTATAGATCATTATGCAGCCTGAAAACAGTTGAAATAAGATCGAGCTCGCAAGCCATAAAACTTGACATACCAATAAATAGCTCCTATGTTATTCGGGAGCCTAATCATTCAAAGCATTTTCCATACCAAAATCTAAAAGCTTCTCCATCAATGAGCTAAATCCTAGACCGAAGGCACTCAATCATACTAATTAGCATGGCACGCCAATGAGTTTCTCCATCCCAAAAACTATCCTTCTTTTTAAATGCTTGTTAATGGCTCATAGAATAATTAAGAACCATGGCACCTTATAAACAGAATCAAACCAGCAGATTAAATTCAAAAGCATTAAAACTAGCGACAACAAAACAAGAATATACATTTATATTCCTACCTGTATTCAAGCAAACAAGATTAGCATCAAAGAAAAATGAGAAAACAAGTTGATCATGATCAAAACACACCCATTAACATTATAATATAAAGAACAAAAAGAACCTAGAAATCACATAAATATATAACAGAGCTATCTGTACCCGAATGAATAGCTAAGTATACTTTGCTAAGCAGAGATCTTTTCTTGAAATTGGTAAGCTGAAATCACTTTACTGCAAATACAGTTCAGGTTTTAGATTTATGGATACAAAATATGAACGCAAAACTGACAAGAAGTTTATACAGAGTTTATTTTGATTGCGCAATCATGTGAAGCTTACTGTACTTTTCCATTGGCAAACGGAAAAGGTTGTACTTGTCATTTTCAATGGTTTTTTTGGGCAGGTTGGTTTTTATTTTTTAACAAATGCACAAATTTTTTTATTTTAAACTAACTACAAGTTTCAATTTATTTAATTTAATTAATATTTATAATTTATAAAACTAAAACAAAATAAAACCATTAATATCTATAAAATAAAATAAAATATATAATATATAAATATTCTTTAACATACTCTTTATAATAGAAATTAAACCAACTATGGGTCCGTATTTGCTTGTTTAATTTGATAGGTGAAAATATCAATGCTTTTCTTGAACTATGGACAATTAACTTCGTTAATTCACTTTTTTCGTTAGTCCATTACTTATTTTTAATGGCGTATTAGGTTTAGTTTTTTTTTTCTTTTGACAAAATAAAGAACCCATGCGTTGATAATTTCAAGGAATAGCCATAATTATAAAAATTGTGAGACCAAAATCCAATAAGTATATTAACATTAAGCCTAATTATTTTAAAAGAGGATGTAAAATTCATTTCATTATTAGGATAAGATAAAAAGAAAAGGTTAAATCTCAAATTTTGACCAAATTAAAAGATAAGAATCTTAAGAGAAGTCTGGAGTCTCAAAAAAAGATCTTAAGAGTTGGAAGTTCTTCTTTAGAATTGAGACACTGTTAGAAGTCAGTCAGAATTTTAAAGTGACAGTAAATATAGCTAAAATTGTACAATAACATCACTAAATTTAGATAAGACACTTGCTAAACAATTATAACAGAAGTATTCAGCTGGACCATTATTTGAGGGAAAGATATCTTTTCTTTCTTTCATGATTATTCCTCTGTATAGTCAAATTGACATACATATATGGTAAGTTAATATTTATTATAATGTTACTCTGTCAAAATTACTTCAACTTTTGACTATTTTCTTGTAATTGACAGAAAATCAGCATTATTGAAGTTAACCTGACACTGATGGGAACCATTACTTCCAACAATCCAAGCATAAACAGAAGCAGAACTTTTGGAAAGGTTGGTTGTTTATGGAAGCTCATTAATAAGGCTCAACACAAACTAAAATAATGGGCAGAATAGAAGGAGGGTGAGCTAGTATTCAACAATTAACACTTTTGAGTATTACCTCTTGCAAACTATGTTACATAACTTAGATGGTCACTTCAGTAGTCTGCAGTTGTATTCAGTGTTTCAAATACAGGACTAAAGAGCCAACGGTTAAGGTGGTTTGACTGGTTAAACTGTAATAATCTTTTTGTGTTCGCCATTGCCCCAAATTTTATATTCTTATCATATTTTCATTTATCATATCAGGGAAAGTAGTTTGATTGATTTTCCACTAAACTATATATGAATCTTCAAATATATATGAAGTTCAAGAGTAGTTCCAGAAAAGAAAAAAAGTTTAAATGGATGTATAAGAGGATTAAGAACATAAATTGTTACATAGATGCCATATGAGACCTTTAGGATGCCAATTGGCACCAACAAATACCATAGCTGGGCAATACTTTATTTTAAATATGGGCGAGCTTTATTGGGTCTATATTTAGCATACCAGCTGACATGGTGCTAGTCCCAGTTGAATATGGAGGTTATTTTCCAATAAATTCTGACAAACATTAGAGCATAGAGTGGAGTCTTTCGCGCTCTGTCCTTACATGGCTTCTGGTAATATCTTTCAGAGTAGCACAGCCAGAAAGGGCCATGGTGATCTCAAGCTCATCCTTCAGCATTTTCATCACTTGTCTCACTCCGTCTTCTCCCTTCACGGCCAACCCGTATATAACAGGCCTCCCAACCTGCAGTAGCGTGGATTATATATCATCAGTTACCATCAATTATGGTATTTCCAACTTCAGTATATGGTTCATTCGTCAGGATCGAGTGATGGCTCGATGTGTGAGCTTACTAGGACTGCTTGTGCACCAAGTGCTAATGCCTTGAACACATCAGTTCCCCGCCGAATTCCTCCATCAAGGAGAACTGGAACTTTCTCTCCAACAGCTTGAACAACCTGCAAAAACAGGATTTGTAGTTGAGAGTATTTTCCTTGAAAACTGAGTTTGTTGCGGAGGAGCGTACACAAAGTTTGTTGCAGAGGAGCGTACACAAGCTAAAACTTCTAGATTTTGTAAAATGTAGTTACCTCCTCCAAGACAGAAATAGTGGCAGGTGTATAATCTAGCTGGCGAGCTCCGTGGTTGGAGACAATAATTCCTGCAACACCTATTTCCATGGCCTTCACGGCTGCCAATAACAAAGACATATATATAGGAAGTGAACAAGCTACTTGACAGTGGAACAACCAAGAGGTTTATATGCATTCAGGTCGTGTATATGAGAGGAAACAGATGAAAGGGAGATGCAATATCCTCGGAAGCTTTTCTGGTTTTACCATCTTCACGTGTGAGCACACCCTTGATCAAAATTGGCAAATTTGTAATAGATTTTAACCACTCTATATCCTGCAATGCAAAAAATCGAACTAAATAAACCAATAATAGCAACAGAGGATTGACTGCTGCAAGTGAACTCCACTCCAATTCCAGCCGTAATTTCAAGAAAGCTACAAAATATGAGCACTTGTTTGGCTAACCAAAAGTATTTTACTTCAAATCCGCAAGTTAAAAGTTGTTTATTGCTCCATACCTTCCAACACAAGGAAGAATCAATGTGTTGATTGGCATAAGCTTCATAGCCTGAACCGTTTTCCTGAAAACAGTCATTATGTAGAAACAATAATCATTATGCAGATTAATAAATGCTGATATGAGGCAGACGTATTCAAGTACACTACTCACAGGCACAACTTTGGGTGGTAAGAAAACCTCCACATTCTTCCGCTGTGGTACAATCATCCTGCAGAGTTAATCATAGTTATCTCTAACTCGAATAGTGACTACAATTCGTGTTGGGTCGTTACTATATAAACCCGTTTTACCAAATTATAATAGCAAGTTGTGCAGATAGAACTGGAAAAAGAAAAAAAAAAAAAGAGTAAGAAATAATATCTACTTATTCTTTATGTCTGCTTCCCTTCGACCGAACCTTGGACTGTCAGCTGTTAAGATAATTGCTTTATATCCATTGCATTCAGCTCTCTGCACTAATATAGTAGCCATATCACGTCTTTTATACACCTAATGACAGATGAGCACATACTACATTTTAGTTCTTTCAGCAATATCAAGATTGAGAGTGAAAGATTAGAAAATGATTTTTCAGGATTACATATAATTGAAAGAACCGGACAGCATTGCAGCTAGCAGCAACCTCCTTCAGACTGCAGCTAGCAGAGGAGGATACAACCTGAAATGGGACTAAGTCATTATTGAAGCATCAAGCATGTGAAGTAAGACAGCTGGAAAAGAAATATAGTGTATGTATACCATTATGGTGTCTGATGCAGCTGCTGCTCTAGCGGTAGCAACCTCTCCTGGGGAAGGAAAAAAAGAAAAAAAAAAAGAAAAATGCTGGTGAAATCAGAATGCAAAATATCGATTATGATAATTTCCAGTGAGAATTTAAGACCTTCAGGATGTGCTAGCTTATGCATAGCTGTTGGTGCTATCATAATAGGTGCTGAGACAGTGTAACCCAATATAGTAGTAGACATTTCTATGCTACTAACACCCACGAGAATTCTAGGTCGAAACCTGAGAAGCCAAATGAAATGTTCAGGACAAGACAGTTTACTGTTTTCAGCATTAAACATCATCAGGTTTAAGATGTTACGTGATTCTTTTAAATGCTTCCTCATTCTCTTTTAGTGTATGCTGATCCTCTGCCCCCCCGGTGTAGTAGTCATAATACATCTTTGGAAGGACTTGCTTAGCCAGAATTTGGAACTCATTCACATTAACTGGTTCTGCTGCCATTTAGCCTGGAAACACAGACTTTAGATTTAGATTTTATAGTAATTTATGCTAGATGAATGTCAACAAGGATTCTTTTCACAATGACAGAAAAAAAAAAAAAAAAAACTTGAGGAGATGTTGTTTGGCATTAGACCTAGGTCCAAATCAGTTTAGGATTTAGTTGCCTTTTACTATTTTATGTAGGACTAACTTGAAGCTTTTCCTTTATAACTTAGGAAAAGTAAAAAAAGAAAACAGAACGAAAATGTGGCTGAGAGAGGTTGGCAATAAGTAGACAGGTTATTATAGGCGCTTGCATATCTGTGGATAACAAAAGCAGAACTGAAAAAAGCATCACAAAACAGGAAATTCTTTTTTATGTACTTGCATATCTATGGCAATAAGTAGACAAGTTGTTGTTAGGCACTTACATCCTTTTAAGAACCTAATTGAGTAAACAATCATCATAAAACAAGATATTCAGACAACTTTTTCCTGACAAAAGATATCATTAATAGCTACTTAAATCTATGAAGCTGTGAATTCAGTTAAATTGTAAGAAAACTTTTCTGCGTTGTTTGCTTATGCAGTAAAAAGTGAAAAGCAGCAACATTATATACTCAACAACATTATCATATATGACCAACACATATATATGATAGCACCATTAAGAAATCATCTGCATTCAAGTTCACAATATGATCAAGCAAGTTGAGTACAAAGAAAAAAAAAAGGGTACCTATAAGAGAAGAGAAATCTGCACACAGATGACAAAGTTTAAGCAGTAGAGCAGGAGTTGTACTATTGTTTATCAAGAAATTCTTTTATCAGTTGATAACTAATAAAAGTTGCTGCAATAGATCATAAGGCTTAATATAAATGCTAAGCAGGGAAGACAAATTGAAGTTGTGTATACTATTTGATTCAAATCATTTGTCCTTGACTATTTGCAAGTGGCATTTTCAGTGGACTAATTGGCATTAAGTTGAAGTTTAGCTATCAACAAGTTGGCAATGGCACTTGCTACTGATGTTTGAAAAATCATTTTAGTGCAATGACAAACATTATGGGTCCTTTTGTTAATTAAAAGAAAAAACAAACCATGTGATAATATAATTGAAAGCATAACCACATGCAAATATAACAGAAATTATCAATCAGTTTACTAGTGGCCCTCTTCCTAGGCTTCATTGAAAATGATGGCCTGAACCTCAAATATAGCTTTGGAAAAAGATCCTGACAGAGAATGATGGCTAGTTTCGAGGAGACTTTGCGCTTGCTACAGCAGCCTAAACTTCTTTAGAATATTCAAACTCTGGTTCAATGCATTATTGTATCTGCTGTACTGTTCTTGTACTTACAGACTTTTCCAACTTAAATAATTCATGGAATCTCAAGTAACTCTTTTAGAATTTTCAAATTAGTGCTCTAAAATTGTCTGTAATCAATTTAAAAATTGAGAATCTAACTGAGTATTGCAATCTTTTTTCTTTTCTGCAAGTTTTTAAACTAACCTGCTCTGACACCGACAGAGTGGGCTCCTTTGCCACAATTGATGCAAGACTTTGCAATTGTCCTCCAAATTTTGCATCTTCATTTCCAAACTCTTTCTGCAATAACAAACTGTAAAATCTGACGAGACAAATTAATTTTTTTTTTTTTATATTCTAAGAAACTGACGCATATTCCAGGAAAAAAAAAAGATTCGAACTTTTATCCCGCAAAAGTATAATTATTCAGAAAAGTTAGCATTATCATCCAGTTTTATTCTTGTGGGCAACACTCGAGAAAATAATTCTTGAATGTTGCACATGCCTAATATATGTATATATATATAAGAAAATTGCACCTTCTCCGAACTGGGCAAAATAGGCAGATTAGCCAATGCATAGGAAATCGCAAAGGTGAGCCACAACTGAAAATTGACAATAAATTTAAACCGTAATGTTGGGTCCAGGTGCTTCCTATATAGAGATTTCTGTAATGGCTAATTAAAAAATTGTTCTTTTAAATTTTCTTATCACTTTGGTACTATATAAATATATTTAATTAATCATTACAATATTATTCATATAATAAAATATCACACGATTTATTTCTTTTCATAATCCTGAACATTAATGATTAACCTCACAATTCATGATTGGACTACCAGAGCCTTAGTTCCATGAACAATTAGTTAATAATAATGTTAATCTTAGTTTTTAAGTCTCTTCAGAAATCTCTACATTTTGTTTGGCAGTAACATTATCTTAGTTGTCAATTTACTTTTCTTCCCCACAAACTCTTCCAAATTTATCATCATAAAGTGTTATCTCTTGGCAGGCGACACTTTTCTAAAAGTTTAACACTTGGCCTATGTGCACCAACTTGCAAACGATGTTAACTAGACTGAGTCCATCGTTTCTGCTGTTGTATACCAAAGTTCAGGACCAAAAATCAACAATTTACACTTATCAGGATTGCAGACCAAATGCAAAATAACCCAATATGACATTATTATTTATTAGTATATATGAATAGCCATAGCAGCAGGTCAGCTGCAAGTCCTAGTTCAGTGCAGGATGCTTTCTATCACTTAGTGACAGCGTTAGAGCATAGACTGGAGTCTGTCGCGCTCAGTCCTTACATGGCTCCTGGTGATATCTTTCAGGCTAGGACAGCCAGAAAGGGCCATTGTGAGCTCAAGCTCATCCTTCAGTATTTTCATCACCTGTCTCACTCCATCCTCACCTTTCACTGCCAGCCGGTAGATAACAAGCCTTCCGATCTGCAGGTAATGTCCATTTTATCAGTTACTCAATATGGTATTTCCAATTTCAACTTAAGTTTCGTTTATTTGAATAGACTGATAGCTTACAAGGACTGCTTGTGCACCGAGTGCCAATGCCTTGAATACATCAGTTCCCGCCGGATTCCTCCATCAAGGAGAACTAGTATTTTCCCTCCAACGGCATGAACAACCTGCAATACCAGTACTCAAAGTAGAAGTAAAATAAGTAAGTATATTTTCCTTGAAAATTGAATATTTAAGCAAAGTAGCGCATATATATATATATATATATATATATATATATAGCTTTTGTGAAAATTTATTTACCTCTTCCAGAGCTGAAATAGTGGCAGGAGTATAATCTAGCTGGCGAGCTCCATGATTGGAGACAATAATTCCTGCAATACCTATTTCTACAGCCTTCACAGCTGCCAATAACAATGGATACAGCAAGTGAACAAGCTATTTGACCAGCAAAGAGGCACTCAAGTGTAAAGAGGAGATATGTAAATACTATCAGAAGGTGCTTGATTTTACCATCTTCACCAGTAAGTACTCCCTTGATCAGAATTGACAAGGTTGTAATAGATTTTAACCATTCTACATCCTGCAATGAAAATCTGAACTAATTAAACCAATACTAGCCACATAAAATCAATTCTGCCGCAAGTGAATATCAAAATTTTTAGGGTTAAATACTATTTGCCACTGAGGTTTTGGTCTAATACCTAAGTTGGTCTCTCTGATTTTTTAATTATATTAAAACCCCATTTAGTTTTAATAAACTAACTATTAGGTCTCCATAGTTAGTCGAAGGACAAAAGTGATAATTTAAAATTGTAATTTGATCATTAAACTTATTATCAAGTAGTAAATTATTTAAAATTAATTTTTTTATTAAATTAAACTAAAATCCTATTTTTTAGTATAAATTAATTTTAGTGTCTAGTTAAAATAATTAATTAATAATTTTTTTGCTCGAATTTTTTTAATACAATTTAATTCAAACAAATTTAAATATTTAAAACTGCTTATATTTACAAAAATATTATTAAATTACTATATAATTTAATATTAGTTATTATATAATAAATTTTTCTAGTTAAAATTTATTATTTTTATTTTATATTAGAGGTAAAGTATATTAAAAGTAAAAACTAAATTAAAAATTAATGTCTTAATCTAGTAAAATAATATAGACACCAATTAATTTCACAAAATAAATATTGAAGTATGACAAATCTACTATCAATGTAGAAGATCATCATAATCTTGTAGGTTAAAAATGAATTTTTTTTTCAACCATTAAAATGAGATTAATACTAGTAGAGTTTTTATTTTTAATATATTTTAATTTTAGTGTCTAATAAAAATAATAACTAATAACTATTTATTTTATTTAAAATTTTAAATTTAAATTATATAGTAATTTAATAATATTAAAAAAATAAGTATTTTAATACGTTTAAATTTTTTAGATTTAAATTATGCTAAAAAATAAAATAAATAAATAAATATTAAATTCATTATTTTAATTAGACCAAACCTCAAGATAGTATTTAATCCAAATTACTAACCATGTTAAAATTACAGCATGAAATAAGCGTTGTTTATTGGTTCATACCTTCCAACACAAGGAAGCATCAAAATTTCGATTGACAAAAGCCTCTAGGCCTGCAAACTCGTTATACAGAAAGGATACACAGTCACATACATGGATATTATTCAATGCATTAAAGATAGTAGAGGCAATTTTGCATACAGTAGTTTATATTTTAACATGCAGTAAACTCTTTGAATAGGGAAGTCAATTTGTCTTCTAGGGTTCTATCCGTTAGAAAATAATCAGTATCCACTGGGTTATAGCCGTACGGTTAAGTGCCTGTGTTAAATTGCAAGAGGTCAATGTCTCAATTCCTGCAAAACTCCCATCTTTCTAACAAGTTCCTACTCTACCAAGAAAAGAGATATGAGGTATTGTAAGAGATATTTCGTTATTATCATATGTTTTAGTTAAAAATAAATGGAGCTCCTTATTCAAGGAAAAAAAAAGGTCTAGTACTATGTGTTGTTAGGTACAGTACTCATAGACATATATATATATATATATATATATATATATATATATACATGTGTGTGTGTGTGTATTATGTTTATATGAGAAAGAATGTTAAAGGAATAGGGAAAGCGAAAGGGAAATGTAAGGGCAGAGTAAGTAATGGAAAGGGAAATGCAAAAGGTAATGTATAAGAAAATGAAAATGAAGAAGAAAAGAAAAAGAAAACTTCTATGCTTTTATATTCTCTAATTACCATACTTTCAATTCTTGACTGGGAGAGTGAAGTGCGAATGTTACTCAATAAAAGGAGTGTTAAACATAAAGGGAAGGATTGCTATAGCTTAGGTAAATTTCTATTGCTTCTACAAGTTTCATCACAACATCTACAGCTCCTCAAGCCAGTGACTTACATGGGAATTTCTACAAAAATTACTGAAGAGACCGACATATGTCTCGAAACTGCAGATCTCATGGATAATCAAGTTCATGGTATAGTACTAACTTCACAACTTAACGATGACCTTGGTCATCTAGTGAGAACCTCTGGTGATCTAGTGAGAACACTTGGTGACCCAATCAGAACCTTTGGTGAAACGGTGAAAAGACTTCAAATGAAGCATGTTGAAGAGACTTGAATGTCTTAATACTCCAAAAATGAAGAGACCTAAGCAAGTCTAAAGGTCGCATAAACAAAGAGACCTAAGCATGTCTCAATACTGCAGAAATAAAGAGACCTAAGTAAGTCTCTTGCAGAGATAAGAAGACTTAAACAGATCTAAAAACTGTAGACATTAAGAGATCTAAACAAGTCTAAAGACTGCATAAAATGAAGAAACCTAAGCAAATCTCAAAACTACATATATTAAAGAGAGGTAAGCAAGTTTAAAAACTGGAGAAGTAAAATACCTAAGCAAGTCTTTAATTTACATAAATTTGATAAAGATCTTTATGTCTTTAAACTAAAAATTTGATAAAGACCTTCAAGTCTTTAAACTGAAAATTGATGCCAAGCAAAAAACCTTAGAATTCTTAGAACAATGGGATAGAAGATATAATGATAAAAGTTATATCCTAATGGTCATTAGTGATGGAGGTTATCAAAGTTGATAAAGAAATTGTAAAAGATTTTAAATTTATTAAATTAACTTACGATATTGAGTGTTATTTATTTTATAAGTTTTATATTTATTTATTAAGTATAAATATTAAAGTTACAATATAAATCCTATAAATACCTATGTAAGGAAAGTTAATAGGATCAAGTTATAATTAAGAGTTAATAAAATTTCTTAAGAGATAGCTTTCTCTTTATTTTCTAATTTTTGATATTCTTTTGAATCAACGGATTTTGATGCCTATTTATCTAGCATCGTGTTTGAGTCAACAGACTAATAAAAGGTTGAACCTCAATTTTTTGTGATATCTTTTTCATTTAAGCAGTCCTGCTCACGCAAGCAGCCATGGAACAACGGGATGTTGGGTTTGCACCAATTCCAGTTGCGTATGCCACTTAAGTGAAACATAAAGGTCAAGATATGAGTACTGTACAATGTTATAGTTACAAAACTTTTGGTCACATGGCATCATTTTATCCCAAAAAGTTTTGCAAATTATTGTAAGAAATATGGACATATTATCATAGAATGCTCCATTCGTCCTCCTAAGAAGATAGAGACTGTATTTAATGTCTCAGTTGGTTCTACTAGTGGATCTACTCCTGCATCAAAAGACTTTATTGTACAACGACCATCTCTTACTCCTGAAATGGTTCAACAGATGATAACTTCCGCATTCTATGCTTTGGAATCTCAGATAATGCTTTTTCTGCACCACAACCTACGTATTTTGACTCGGGCGCCTCAGATCACATGACCAACTCAGTAACTCCACTTTTGAAAGTCAAAAAGTATGATGGCCAGTTGAAAATCCTTACTGCCAGTGGTGACTCTTTACCTATCTTGGTTGTTGGTGATGCTTCTCCATCTCTAACTAATGTTTTGGTGTCTCCTACATTATCAATAAACCTTATTTTAGTTGGTTAGTTGGTTGACAATGACTGTATGTTCAAGCGTCCAGAAAGATGATCGCAAAGGGGCCTAAAGTGGGACGTCTCTTTCCTCTTTTCATTCCTCTAAATCTAGCATCTTTACCTTCTATTCCAGTCTCTCTATCAGTTGTTGCCAGTTGTTTTTCTGCTCAAATTGATAGTAAAGTATGCCATAAATGCTAGGGCATCCTAATGCTCATGTACTTCGTACTTTATTCAAAATTAGGTTCATTGGCAATAAAAATTCTCAGACTCTTGATTCTATTCAGTTTGATTGTTTTATTTGCAAAATCGATAAAAGCAAAGTTCTACCATTTCCTTTACATCATTCTCCTGTGACCAAATGTTTTGATCTTATACATAGCGATGTTTGTGGTATTGCACCTGTATTTCTCATGGACACTTTAAATATTTTATCATATTCATTAATGATTATAGTAATTTCACTTGGATTTATTTTCTTTGATAAAAAGCGAGGTGTTTTCTATTTTCAAAAAATTTCTAGCCCTAATTTAGACTCAATTTTCTAAAAAAATTAAAATTCTGCAATCTGATTCGGGAGGGGAATACATGTCACTAGATTTTCAAAACCTTTCTTCAAGATCATGGTATTTTGTCTTAGCGCTTTGGCCCTTATACTCCATAACAAAATGAAATAATTGAGCAAAAAAATTGCCATCTTCTTGATACTGTGAGAACTCTATTACTTAAAACTTATGTTCCTCTTAGTTTTTTGTGTGAAGCATTGTCCACCATTATGCATTTAATTAATCGACTTCCATCTCTTATCTTACATAATGATTCTCCTTTTGTTCGATTGTTTGGTTTTACTCCATATTACTCCTCTCTTTATGTTTTTGGATCTGTGTGTTTTGTTAATCTTCCTCCTCATGAAAGGACAAAACTCACTACTCAATTGGCCAAATGTGTCTTCTTAGATATGCTGCAAATCAAAAGGTTTTATATGTTATGATCCTCATCTTAAAAGAAATTTTATTTCTCGAAATGTTTTTTTCTTTGAAAATCAACCCTTCTTCCCTACTTCTTTCCCTTTGGAATCATCTTCAATGTTTGTTCTTCCTTCTTTCTTTGACCATTCTGCAGATTATGAGAGATTCAAACCGGGACTGGTTTATAAAAAGACGTCATCGACCTGCTCTACAACATGAATTAGCCTCGCTTATAGCCTCTAGTGGTCGATCTTGCTCTTAACACTGTCCAGATATCATCTTCTCTCCGTCGTAGCACTCGAACTTTAAAACCTCTTGAACGATATGGTTTCAAAAATTCAATTTCACTAACCACCACTTTGTCTTCGGTTTCTATTCCTTCCTTTTATAAGCAAGCTATGGAGCATTGAGTGTTGGCAATAAGCAGTAAATACAAGCTCTTGAAGAAAACCACACTTGGGACATTGTAAAGTGCCCACTGTCCATCAAGCCTATTGGCAGCAAATGGGTATTTTCTATTAAAATTAAATGTGATGGCTCCTTAGATCGTTACAAAGCTCGATTAGTAGCATTTGGTAATAAGCAAGAGTTCGGGCTTGATTATGATGAGAGTTTTGCTCTGGTTGCAAAGATTATCACATTAGAACTATTCTTGTCATTGCTGAGTTGGCTGTTACATCATATGGATGTAAAAATGTGTTTTTGCATGGTGACCTTAAAGAAGAAGTCTATATGAAACTTCCATCTGGTATGACCACAACCTCTCTAGACGATGTATGTAAAATTAGGCATTCTCTATATGGATTGGAGCAAGCTCCACGAGCATAGTTTGAGAAGTTCCTCAACACTCTACTTCGCTCTCAGTTTACATAAAGTCAGTATGATTCATTTTTTTTCTTCGCCAGTCTACTGTGGGTATGCTTATACTTCTTGTTTATGTGGATGACATTGTCATTACTGGTAATGACAATGTTTTTATTGGTGAAGTTCATACTATGTTAAGAAGTTGTTTCCAAATGAAAAATCTTGGTCACCTAACTTACTTTTTGGGTCTTAAAGTCAACTCTCATCCATATGGAATATCTTTGAATCAATAAAAATATATTCAAAATCTTATTACATTGGATAGCCTCAAGGATGCTAAGTCAGTTAATACCCCAATGGAATTAAAAGTCAAGCACCATAAGGATGAAGGGGATTCCTTGCTCGATGAGACCACCTATAGGCGACCGGTTGGTAGCCTTATTACTTGACGGTTACTCGATCAGACATTTCATATGTTCTTAACAAGGTCAGCACTTTCATGCAATCCCCTAAGTATCTTCATTTAGCTGTTGTACACTGCATCATTCGTTATCTCATTGGTTCACCTACTAGGGGATTATTCTTTCTAGTTGATTCCTCCCAAGAACATGGCTAACTTGTGCCAAACTCGTATTCAATGTTGATGTCTTCACCAAGGATCATTCACCTAATCAAGCAAAAAAACTCTAACTCCCAACAAAACCCTTAAATAACTTGTACTTAAGCACTTTAATTATAAAGAATTAAGGGTTATTTAACATAAACAAAAGTTTACATTAAACTAAGTTTGTAAAATACTAAGCCTTCACTTAATAAATTCACAAAGTTCATAAAAAACAAAAGAAAAGAATTAACTCCAAAATAATCAATATTCAACAGCTCCCTTTACATAGAAATTCGTACTAGCTTATATAGGCCTTAAAAAAACCTAATTCTATAGTAATTCTTAAATAAATAATCATAAGATTAGGAGTAGGACTCCTAAACTAAATAGATAACTTAAAGCAAGACTCCTAACTATTAGCAAATACTCCAAAAATTCGTCCAACCCTAGCCCATATAATAGACATGACATTTGAGTTTAAGTAACATGTAATAAGTGGCTCATGCTTAAGTATTGGACTCCAAATAGCTTGACTTATCTATTTTGGGCTTATCTTGACTTGTTTATCCCTCTATATATTAGATTAAGTTGACAAAAGTATCTTGAGGCCTATTGTTTTGATCAAGCCCAATCTCACTTAAACTTTGAATCTGACTAAGACTCCTAGTTGGATTAGATTCCTAGTGGAAATATGATTCTTTTTGTTGCTTGAACTCCTAATGTCATCAGGACTCCTTGCTGGATTAGGATTTCTAGTGGAATTATGACTCCTTGTTGAAGCAAGATTCCTTGAGCAAGTAGAATTTGCATCATTAGAATTTCTTGTTGAAGTAGAATTCCTTGTGCTACATGGGTTCTCATCATTCCCCCTTTCTTTGAAAAGATTCATCCTCGAATCTTGCCTGAATATTGTGAAAAAAGCAAACATATAATCTTAAAAGAACAATAAGAACTCATTATCGATCTACAAATCTTTTAAAAAAGCTGTTAAAGGAACGTTAGAACAAATAATGCTTTAAATGCCAACAAAATTAACATGCTCAAAAGACTCATTACATCAAGTAGCACAATTTCACTCTTCACTAACTCAACTTTTGCCTTATCTCCGACAATGATCTCTTCAATTTTGGACTCACTTAAAGGTGGCAAATCATTGTCTTCCTCGCCATCTTTAATAATCATATCTTTAAATTCTTCATTGACATCAGTAGAGCAATTTACCTTCTCTAGATCATCAATTTTAGTTTCTAAAGATGGCTTAGACTCGGCTTCATCTTCAAAATGCTTAGCATAACGATGGACCAACCCCTTTAAATCTTCAAAACTATATTTAAGTGAATCCAGGTTGCTCCTTAAAGATTTTATATCCTTTGAAAGTTCATCATTAAAATCTTGATGCCATTGTCTTTCTATCTTCTTTGACTTAGGTTTAGGATTATAAAAATTTCATCGACACTTTCATAATAATCATCATTCTTTCATCCCCACAATCTATCATAAGATTGATAAAGAAGATCTCGACGTCCTTTAGCAAACTCCTTTTGACAAAATATCTCACACACACAATCTCACATGTTTAACACTCAAACCCTAACCTTCGGTGCTTATAAAGGCTAAAATAATCAATTATCAAATAACCAAAGTTGTAACGGCTCAATAACCAACGAATCAAATTTAGAACACACAAGAACACAAACTAAGAAAACAGAACTAGACTTCATGACCAAGATTAAGTCGAGACATAATAAAACACACAAGAATAAGATGAATTAACAAAGAACTAAGTTTGATGAATGAATTAAATGAAAAGGACAACTTTGATTTATGTAGAATAAAGAACATATTTAACATTTAAACAAAGGGAAAACGAATTGGACTCTAAAAATAGCAAGGAATACAAATTGAACAAGAAGAGTACTCTAGACAAGAAAAGAAATCACAAAGAAGAAAAAAATAACATATTAAGATTTTTTTTAACATTAAAGAAAATGAATTAACTAAAAATTTAAAGGAAACGTACTTGATTAATGAGCCAAAGCTATGATACCAAATGATACGAACGTGGCTAACTTGTGCCAAACCCGTATTTAATGTTGATGTCTTCACCAAAGATCGTTCATCTAATCAAGCAAAGAAACTCTAACTCCCAACAAGACCCTTAAATAACTTGTGCTTAAGAACCTTAATTATAAAGAATTAAGGGTTATTTAACATAAACAAAAATTTCGATTAAACTAAGTTTGTAAAATACCAAGCTTTCACTTGATAAATTCACCAAGTTCATAAGAACAAAAGAAGAGAATTAACTCCAAAATAATCAATATTCAACAACTCCCTTTATATAGAAATTCGTACTAGCCTATATAGGTTTTAAAAAAACCTAGTTCTATAATGATAAGGAAAAAATTAATAATAAGACTAGGAATAGAACTCCTAATGTCATCAGGACTCCTTGATGAATTAGGATTCTTAGTAGAATTAGGATTCCTTGTTGAAATAGGATTCCTTGAGTAAGTAGGATTTCCATCATTAGAATTCCTTGTGCTATATGGATTCTCATCACTTCAGTTACGTGCTTACGTGCTTCACTACTAGATGGTGTATGTATCCTGGAGATGCACTAATTTCTTGGAAATGCAAGAAGCAAGATTGCATATCGAAATCCTCCACTAAGGTTGAATATCGCACAATGTTGACTGCCTACTCTGAAATTGTGTGGCTACAAGGTCTTCTTTCCAAGCTTGGTTTTTCTCAAAATCAGCCTACTGCACTATATGCTGACAACATTAGTGCTATTAAAATTATTGCCAATTCAGTGTTTCATGAATAGACAAAGCATATTGAAATGGATTATCACTCTGTCCGTGAAGCTTATGACCACCAAGTGATCACTCTTCCACATATATCCTCAGATTTTCAGATTTTTTATATCTTCACTAAGCCAATGACTCGTACTAGACATCAGTTTCTCACTAGCAAATTGATGATTCTTTCCTTACCCGCATCAATTTGAGGGGGGAGGATATCAAGGAACTAGCATTTAATTAGCATTTCCTTATATGGATTATTTGTACAGCAAGCATATAACTATCTACTTATTATACAATTAGAATAGGGAAAATCCCTTATTTGAGACTGTTTTTTAGGAAAATTAGAAGCCTGATATATCTCTTAATATGTCGATACTAAAGCTGTATATATAGAAAGTTAGTCTTTGATGTAATACACGAAATCAGTAGAAAAAATGTTCAAATATTGTTATTCTTACTTTGAAATTGTCAATATTCGCATTGCATATGTGTTTAATGTGAAGCATTTAATTCCCTTCCATGGTGATCCTTCAGATGATGATGCAACTAGCAATTCAAGGGCGAATTTGTCTATCCTAGAAGAACTGATGCAACGCAAAATACCTTAAAATTATTGAAACGATGGGACATAATATATTAATAATAAAGGTTACATCCTAATGGTCATTAATGATGGAATAGAGAAACACTGAAAACAAAAGTCAGTCGCACTTATGGGTAGTTCTTTTTCATGTTGTCCGAGGTTCGAGTTCCAAGTTCTGGGCAACAGCCTTCCTTGCATGTTTTGTAGCTTGTATTCTCCAAACTTAAGCATTTTGGCGATCTTAAATTGTCCTTCCGAGTTAGGCTGTAGCTTTCCTATGCCTGCATCACCTTTAACAATCTCAGTTTTGCGGAACACCAGCTCTTCTTCCTGGAATAGTTGTTATTTGACTTTCTTATTGTGGTACTTTGACATCCTTTGTCTGTAGGCTGCCATGCGCTCTTTCGCTTGCTCTTTGAATTCTTCTGCTAGATCTAGATTCGCTCTGACTTCAGCCTCATTTGAGTCAAGTTTGGCATGTTCTGTCTTGTGGCTTGAGATACCGAGTTCTATGGGAATAACTACTTCTAATCTGTATGTCAGGGAGAAAGGTGTCTCCCTTGTGGGTTCTCGTGTTGTGGTTCTGTAACTCCATAGGACTCGGTATAATTCTTCTACCAATCTTCCTTTATGTTGGTCGAGCCTCTTTTTTAATCCTTGCAAGATGATTTTGTTGGTGACTTTAGCTTGGCCATTGGTTTGGTGATGAGCTACTAAAGTGAAATGCAAGGTGATGTGTCGTTCTTCGCAAAAGCTTTGAGTTTTGCGAAAGCAAACTGTTTTACGGTTATCTGTGATTCAGACCTTGGGTACTCCGAACCTAGATAAAACAAACTTAAAAAAAGAGTTAGTGATGTACTTCTAGGTGATCTTTGCTAGAGGTTCTGCCTCTATCCACTTGGTGAAAATGGTCTACAACCACAACTTGGAATTTGGTTTTCCGGCATCTGTTGTGAAAGGGCCTAAGATGTCCATACCCCACTGCATGAAGGGCCAGGCACACCCTATGTTGGTGATTTCCATGGTCAGCTTCCTCTACACATTGGCGTGCTCCTGACATTTGTGGCAGTGGCGAACCAAGCTTATTGCATCTCTTTTCATATCAGGCTAGTAGTATCCTTGTAGCAAAGTCCTTGTAAGGCAAGTACTTGCTTTGTGTGCTCAACTATCTCTCTCATGGATTTCTTTTAACACTTCCATTCCTTTTTTAGCTGAGATGTGTTTCAGCCATGGATGGGTGAAGGAGCGCCTATAAAGCTCGCCAAGGAATCATTGCATGTCCACCTTGCTGCCTTTGCTACCAGCTTTCTTGCTTCCTTCTTATCCTCTGGAACAACTTCCTCTGACAAATATTGGATAATGGGCTACATCCAGGTTCCTCGGCATTCTATTACTGCTACCTCCTTAATCTTGATTGTCGGTGTTCATCGCATTTCTACTTGCAAGTGACGGAGGTATTTCATTTTTTTCCATTGCTATCGCTCTAATGATCTCATCTGCTCTAATTTGTTCCGACCTCGGGATCTGCTTAAGTATCCAACTTTCTCTTTCTTTTTCCCCTGATATAAGCTTTTGGCAGGCAATGTCCATGTACTTCTTGAGCACTGGCTTCTTAGTTAGGAATTCTCCTTTACCTAGTTTACCACCAGCTGTGATTCACTGTTGATGACCATATTTTCTAAGCAGATCTCTTGCACTAAAGTTAACCCGGTTAGAAAAGCCTCATATTCTGTTGCATTATTAGAGATCGAGAAGGTTACCTTGATAGCATATTCTAAGCTGATCATGCGGGGGCCTTTTATGACGATCCTCAATCCCGAGCCTTTTGAACATATTACTCCATCTATGTATATTTGCCAGGCTTCTTTTCCGTGCTTTCATTATTTGGTCTACGGATGTGAGCTTTGCCACAAAGTTAGCTAGGATTTGACTTTTCATCGCCCTCCGCAACTCATACTGTATTCTAAGGCTTCCAATTTTAACAGCCCATTCCGCGATATGCCCTGATGTTTCTGCTTTGTGGAGTATCTTCTGAAGTGGGAGGTCCGTGTGGACTACCACTTGATGGGCTTCACAATAGTGCGTCAATTTCTAGAAGGCCATGTATAAGGGCCAGGGCGTGCATTTCCAACTTCGGTTATCTTAGTTCGACATCATGCAATACACGACTAACATAGCAGATAGGCTTTTGCTCTCCTTCTTCTTCTCTAACCAGAACTACCACGATGGTCTCGGGGGGTGCTTACTAAGTACATGAATAGTGTTTCCTCCGAGATGGGTCTACTAAGTAGTGGAGGCAATGATAAGAACTTCTTAAGTTCCTCAAAAGCTTGATAGCACTCACTTTCCATTCAAAGTTCTTCAAATTCTTTAGAGTTTTAAAGAACGGTAAGCACCTCCTTACCGAGCATGACATAAATCGGCCCAGAGCTGTGATCCTCCTATTAAGCTCTTGTATCTCGTTAATATTTTTTTTTTTTGGGGGGGGGGGGGGGGGGGGGGTGTTTGATTTGGAGGATTGCCTCTATTTTTTCCGGATTGGCTTCAATGCCCCTCTAAGACAACATGTACCCTAGATATTTTCCCGCCTGCATGCCAAAGACACATTTTTCCAGGTTCAACTTCATATTGTAGGAGATGTGGATGCTCAGGACCTCTTCCATGTCTTTTGGTGATCTTGTGCTCGTCTGCTCTTTATGATCATATCGTGAACATATACTTCCATGTTTTTTCCGATACGGTCTTTAAACATGTAATTTACTAATCGTTGGTATGTGGCTCCGGCATTTTTTAGGCCAAAAGGCTTTTTTTGATAATAGAAACCCACCCTGGTCCATTATAAAGGAGGTTTTTTCTTCATCTACTTCATGCATGGCGATCTGATGATAGCATGCCTTGGCATCTAGGAATGTGTACAATGCATGACTAGCAGTAGAGTCTACCAGATGACCTATGCTGGGAAGAGGATGGTTGTCTTTTGCGCATGCCTTATTCAGGTCAGTGAAGTCTACGCACTTCTTGAACGACCCATTTGCTTTTTTTACAAGCACCACGTTCGCTAGCAACTTCGGATAATGCATTTCTCTAATCATCTTAGCTTCTAGCAGTTTCTTGACCTCTTCTGCGATGGCAAGCTGTTTTTTCGGAGAATGCTTCCTCCTTTTCTACATAATAGGTTTTACGGCTGAGTTGATAGAGAGCTTGTGTATGATAACTGTTTTATCAACTCTAGTGAGTTCTGCAGTGCTCCACGCAAAGGCTTGCTTCTTTGCTTTTAGTACAACTAACTAATCATTTGTTACCTATTCAGAAAGATATTTTTCGATCTGTATTGCCTTTCCCGGTGCTATCTCTATTAACTCGGTATCTTCATCCGATTTAGCTTTGTCCTTCTGTTCTGGTTCAGCTTCCATCTGAAGGGTCGGAGACACCTCCTTCAAGGCCGTGCAATATGCTTCCCTTGCTATCTTCTGATCTCCCTTTACCACGACCTCTCCTCTAGGAGTAGGAATCTTTATTGTCAAAATACTGAATGCACATACAAGCACAAGTGTCGTGCAGAAGGGGTCTTCCGATAATGGCATTATAGGCGAACGCCATATCTACTACCATGAACTCCATCCTTATCTCTTTTACCAACACTCCATCTCCGAGTTCGACGTCCAGGTGAATGGATCCCTTGACTGGGACCGCCTTTCCTCCCAATCTGATAAGAAGGGCGGAACTAGTGTTAGTTGGCTTCGTTTAAGTCCTAAGGAAGACCGACATTGTAACCATATTCACCGAACTCCCATCATCGACTAAGATTTGCTTGACTAATAAGTTGTTGAGATAGCCTTTTACTACTAAAGCATCATTGTAAGAGTTTAGGATTCCCTGGCCATCGGAGTCGAAAAATCTGACAGGTCCAAATTTTTTTCCGAACTCTCCTCTTGCTGTGATAGAATACACCGATCGTATGACTTGCTTCCTCTTTGTGGCGCTATCTCCACTAATGTTTCCCTTAAACACGATATTAATAACTTTGGCAACTTCTCTTTTTTATTTTTTAGGCTTAGAATTTTCATCCTCTTCAGACGATCGACTACTATTTCCCCCCTCATCTTTTTTCACAAACTTTCCCAATATGCCTCATTGAATCAGCTTTTCAATTTCCTCCTTTAAATGACAACAATTTTATGTGTCATGGCCTCGGTCCTTGTGGAATTAGCAGTATCTATTGTTGTTCCTCCTTCCCACTGATTCCTAGCTCATTCTTTTGGACCAACGAATTTGTTCTTTAGAATCCTTGATCCACAAGAGAATGTGAGATTGAGAGTCATTCAGGGGGGTGTAATGGTGGTCTGCCGAGCCTTTTCGAGATTGACTGCTTCTGTTTTCGAATTTGTCGGACTCTGAAGTTCTCTCTTGATACTCTTTTTCTTGCCTTTGATTGGTGGTCTTGGATTGATAGCAAATTCTCTCATTCTATCATCAATGCGAATGTGTGTCTAGGCAATAGCCATTAGAGAGGAGATCGTCTTAGGCGGTTTTGACAATAGTTCCTTTCCAGATCCTCGTTCGAGGTCCCTGGCATGGCGATGTAAGCAATCTCCATATTTAAATCCTCGATTTGTATTACTTCCTTATTGAAGCATTCTATGAACTTCCATAAGCTTTCTCCTTCCCTTTGGGTGATTCTCAACAGGTCGGTTGATAGTTTTTGGGCGGGATAGATGCAATAAACCGGGCTTGTAACAAGCTTGAGAGCTGGGCAAAGCTCCCCACACTCCTTGGTGGTAGACTCTGGTACCATTCCTGAGTAATCCCTTTCAGGGTAGTTGAGAAGAGCTTACACAAAACATGGTCCTGGTAAGTCTGAATGTTGATAATGGCTCGGTATTTGTGAATGTGACTTTTAGGGCAGGAGTAGCCATCGTAAGATTCTAGATTAGGCAGGTGTTTAAACTTGGGTGGGAATTCGGCTAGGATGAGCTCATCCAAGAGTAAAGAGTCAGTACGCATGCTGAAATCAACATCATTGTAAGTGTACCCTAATTTTGTTCATAACATTCCCAACTCGCCTTTCAAAGCTTTTGCAAGGCGGTCTCTGTTTCGGCTCCCCTTTAGGCTAAGGGCCATCATAAGCTTCTACATCAAGGCGCACAAGTGATGGTTCAAGCTTTTGAAAGGCGAGTCTCTGTTTCGGCTCCCCTTTCGACCAAGGGCCATCATAAGCTTCTACATCAAGGCACACAAGTGACGGTTCAAGAGTGGGGGTATTCCTTTTCAGGTTCTCAGGGTGCATTGGTTGTTTTCCTTTGTCTTTGGCTCTTTGGTCATTAGGGACAGAGAGGATTGAATTGTCAGGGGTGATATTGGGTGATTTTTTTCCAAACGATTGCTTAATGTCTCTAAGGAGAGCATTGAACTCAGCCAGCTGATGGTGGAGGGTTTGTACTGTAACTGGGTTATTAGGTCTGGGGTGATGTTTTCAGTAGCGGGGTCTTGAACATTTCCCACCCTTTCAATTGTCATTTCGAGGGAAAAATTCAATGAAGGAAGGCTTTCGCTTGAAGATGGATCCATTCGAATGCTAAACAAAATCATTGAAGGTGTGTCCACACTCACTGCGCCATTTGATACAGTCTGGAATAGATCGACAACTGTATGAATTCAACTTGGAGATCTCCTAGATATCTGCAAGAAAACAAGTTAAGAGGTCTCAGGTGTGGTACTTGGAAAACCACTCCGATGTTTAAGTTAGCAGCATGTGAGTGAATGTTGGGATAAGGTGTATAAAGGGTTGTAATTGCGTTACCTCGTAACTGAAATACAGTAGGATATTTATAGTACTGTCTTGCAGGTGAAGTTGGACATGAGGAGTAAATTCCGAAATAGGTGTAATGGGACACGATATCCTATTTTCTCGGTCATCATGTGGGAGTATGCGTATTAACTAATTAAGCGATCTTGGTAGGAGTTTGGTGTTTATAGTATTTAGGTGTTCGGGATGATCGGAGGAGTGTTGATCATGATTGATTTAGGAGGTCCCTATTTAGCTAGGCATATATCAAGGACAAAGAAAGAGAAGGGGCAAAACTCAAGACAAAAGGAATACAAGAAAGCTAAATGGAAGAACTGTTAGAAAAAAAAAAATAACAGGCTTAAACAGTTGTTGAAAGAGAGAGCAGAAATAACTACACCAGCTGAAAACACTATATGTAAACAAGTTTGCTATTAGAAAACCAGAAGTCAGACCAATCTTTCCGTTGGCACATATGTATATAAGAAGCTGTGGACTTAGTTATTTCCCAAGAGGTAATTTTGCTTTTGCTTATACTTGATATGCAGATATAGTAGAAAAGCTGCAATAATAGTTTACTAATATCTTTAAAACCAGAAAAGGAAAAAGAAAAAAATTGATATGACATCAAGAAACTATTTGCAATTAAAGAAAGTTGAGTACAAGAAGAATCTGTACCTTTAAGAGAGCCGGCAATATGTTTGGCCAGATTTCTAATCAAATGATAACTGAAACAGAAGTTGTGTATACCATTTTGGTTGCCATTAATTCTTTTTCTTTTCTGTTAACAAGTCACAGATGGATTAGTTTAATTGTCTCTGTCAACAAGGTATCGATGGTTCAAAAGACAAGGAGTGCAATTCTCATGCAATGACAAACACTATGGGCCCAGTAGTCATGTAATCAGAATAGGAGTTTGGGACGTAATCACATGCAATATGGAAGGGCTTTTCAATCACTTTACCAAACAACCCTCTTTGAAAGCTATTCTGAAAATGCGGGCTTGATCTGTATTATTGCTATGGAAAAATTACCTGAAGGAGTGATGGCTATGAAAGTTTACTGTAAGCCTTCCCGTGTTCTGTCTGGTCTAGCAGTATTTATCCTGATATCTGGGCTTGTTTGGCAACCAAAGGAAGAATGGAAAGTGGAAGAAAGTGAGGGAAAGTTGAGTAAGGAAGAGAAAGAATGAGAAAAATGTAGTTCCTCATTTCTGCAGTTAAACATCAAAGTTCAGGACCAAAAAGCAACATGTCTTTTTTTTCTGTTACCAAAAACTGAAATTTCCATTACGATGATTGCAACCCAAATGAAAATAATCCAACCAATATTTTTACTAATATTTGATAGAGGGGTGATTCAAGCCATGAAAATAAATATTTGCAAGTCCTTGTTGAATGCATAAAACTTTTTCTAGGGATTGTGACAGCATTAGAGCATAGATTGGAGTCTGTCGCGCTCTGTCCTCACATGACTCCTCGTAATATCTTTCAGACTAGGACAGGCAGACAGGGCCATGGTGAGCTCAAGTTCATCCTTGAGCATTTTCATTACCTGTCTCACTCCGTGTTCTCCTTGCACTGCCAAACCATAGATAACAGGCCTTCCAACCTGCAGTGGAGTTGATTTCCATCAGTTACCGTTGCAGTATTTCCAAGTGCAATACGAAGTTCATTCATTCAGATAGTCTGATAGCTCGACGAGTGAGCTCACAAGGACTGCTTGTGCACCAAGTGCCAATGCCTTAAAAACATCAGTTCCTCACCGTATTCCTCCATCAAGGAGAACTGGAACTCTTCCTCCAATAGCATGAACAACCTGCAATACCAGTACTCGAGTAGAACTTCAGTGGGAATATCTTCCTTGAGAATTGAGATTTTTAAGATTTTGTAAAATTTGATTACCTCTTCCAGAGCAGAAATAGTGGCAGGAGTGTAATCTAGCTGGCGAGCTCCATGATTGGAGACAATAATTCCTGAAACGCCTATTTCCACAGCCTTCACAGCTGCCAATAATAATACATACAGTAAATGAACAACCTATTTGACCACATAAAACCGAGAGGCATATAAGCACTCAGGTGGGATGCGAATGCTATCAGAAGGTGCGTTGATTATACCATCTTCACCAGTAAGTACTCCCTTGATCAGAATTGGCAAGTCTGTAATAGATTTTAACCATTCTACATCCTGCAATGTACAAGCAACATAAAAATCAATTCTGTTGCAAGTGAAAATCAATTCATTTCCAACTGTAATAATCAAGAATGCTACAAAATTCAAGTGATCATATGGCTAACCAAAAATAATGATTCTAAACAGCAAGTTAAAATGCAGCCTGAAGCAAGGAGTTGTTTGTTGGTCCACACCTTCCAACAGAAAGAAGCATCGAGTGTTTTATTGAAAGCTTCTAAGCCTGAACCGTTTTCCTGCAAATTCATTATAGAGAAATAAATCTTATTATGCAGATTAAATATTGGAGAATATGAAGCTTATTAATAAATGCTTGAATTTGAACCAAGGATGGTAGAGGCAGGATTTAAATCTAGCTAGTTTGTACTTTAATATGCGGTTTAACTCTTTGAAAAGGCAAATCAGTTTATCTTCTATGCATTGAGAATGGATTTGATAGGCATTTGGCTAAAGCCTTATACTTCAACTATTGATATCCTGATAAGTTCCTGAGAACCAAAGAAAAAAAATAAAGAAAAAGAGGAAGATTTGGCATGTTCAGTTGCCAGTTCAAGCATGCTACTCACAGATGCAACTGCAGTTGTTAAGAGACCCTCCAAATTTTTCAGCTGAGGTACTATCAGTCTGCAGAAAATAGCACAGTTATGTCCACATGAGACAAAAACACTGTTTATTATGCTCAATTGAGCAATAGAAATAACTTCCTAATTAGATTACTAACTAAAAATAGCAGTTTATTCTGCCCAATTGAGCGATAGAAGCAACTTCCTGATTAGATTACTAACTACAATTTGTGACTTGCATCCCCACTCCGTTCAACCAAATTGTTAAACCATAATAGCAAGTATGTGTACATAGAATGAAAGAGGAAGAAATGATAAATCATATTCACTTATTCTTTATGTCTGCTTCTCCTCGACCGTATCTTGGAGTATCAACTGTTAGTACAATAGCCTTGTAACCATTCTTTTCAGCTCTCTGCACTAAGGTAGCAGCAATATCGCGTCTTTTATACACCTAAACAAAGATCATCATAAACTATGTGTTAGTTGATATTATAATTGAGGGTAAGGAAAGAATCTATCACTTGAAAAAATAAAATTGAGTTCAGGCAACTACATATAACTGAAAGAAACGAACACCATTGCAGCTAGCAGCAACCTCCTCCAAACTGCAGGTAGCAGAGAAGGAAAAAACCTGAAATAAAAAATCAAGTCGTTATTCAAGCACTTTAAGTAAGAAAACTAGCTCAAATTCTATTATAATGAATACCATTACGGTGTTGGATGCTGCAGCTGCTCTAGCAGTAGCAATTTCTCCTGGGGAAAGAAAAAGAGCTGATGAAATCAGAAAAGAAAAGGTATACAATTAAGAATTCATAGCTTAGAGTTAAAGATCTTCTGGATGTGCTAGCTTGTGCATAGCAGTTGGTGCTATCATAATAGGCGCAGAGATGGCGCAGCCCAATATATTAGTAGATATTTCTATTCTACTAACATCCACAAGAACTCTAGGCCGAAACCTGACAAGTCAAGTATATACTGTTAAGTACAACTAAGTGTACTATTTTCCACATTAACCACAATCAGGTTTAAGATGTTACGTAATTCTTTGAAATGCTTCTACATTCTCTCTTAGTGTATTTTGATCTTCTGCTCCTCCACTGTAGAAATCATAGTACATTTTTGGGAGGGCTTGCTTAGCCAGAACTTGAAACTCATTCACATTAACAGGTTCTGCAGCCATGTAACCTAAAAATAATTGCATTAGTATCTAATTTTCTGGTAATCATTATCAATACTAGATGACTAAAAAAGGATCAACAGCATAAGCTAAGAGGAATCTAAAAGAGGCTTAGAAATGTTTTTGTTATACACTTTCTATTGTTACTTATACCATAATTCATGGTTTGACTTTAAAGGCCTCAAAGTAGCCTTAGAAACAGAAAAAGATAACAGAAAAAAATAAAATTACTAGAAAAAAAAAAAAGATTCACTAATTAATGTTACTGAAGCCATAAGGAGAAAAGAATGATAACCCATCAAGAAATAATCTGCGTTAAAGCTCAGAAGATTATCTACAAGAAAGAAGTACCTTCAAGAGAAGTGGAATCCCCAGACAGATGACAAAGTTTAAGCAGTAAAGCAGTATTACTGTTAACAAGTTTTAACTGGCAAGTTTGGGAAAGAGTTTTGCTCGCAAGTGCATTTTTCTTTTTATTCAGTTGTGATTTTCTTCCACTAACAAGGTTATATTTGGCATTTTGATGTTTAACAGAGACAGGGGCTAAGTTAATTAGCCATGCTTTTTGTCTCTTTCTCCTTTCTGTCCATTTTTTTTCCTTTGACAAATTATTGTTGTCTTACCTGGGTTTGATTGCTAGGTTGAAATTTGAAAACCACATCTGCTTGTAGTCCTAGATAGACTTAAATTTGGGGTTAGAATCTTTATCAAATATCTAAAAGCTCAAGTAACCCATCAGAATTCAACATTAATACATAATCAAACCACAAATATTGATAAATATCATTGCTGTAATCTTATAATCTGCCCTGATTGTAAAGCCTCCAGTTTTACCTCTTTTAGCCACAATTCTCTCAACTTTCTCAAATTTGCATCTTCCTTTGAGCTTAAAAAATTTGCAAGATGCTGTTGTTTTTGGTATCCTTTGCCTGTTAGTGCTTGTCAGTTGTCAATGGCTGTCTGTGGTGGAAAATTCTTGCTTATAGTATGGTTCAGGATGCTCCATCTCACAATTGTGGGATACCCTAGAATTTCAGTCTTTGATAGCCTGTTTCACGAATTTTGAACTACCAAACCAAAAATTGATGAAACAAATTCAAGAAAGCATTAATATATAAATTAGAGATTAAATCTATTATAAAATTTTGAACCTTTATCCTGCAAAAGTCTAATTATTGAGAAACTACACTGCAGATTCAATATAATACAATATTAATTACCTTGTAAAGAAAATTAAATAAATAAAATAGTACTTTTTTAAAAGAATTTCTAATCAGTTTATGTCTACTTTGGCAGAGTGATTTGATTCGCATGTTTTAAGCCCATATGTACCTGTAGGTTTAATGTGATGATGTGATGTATGTGCCTATATCAATTTGAGTTAAATTTTAAATTCGAGTAATTCTATGTTCATTTCTATAAGAAGGAAATTCCTATATGAAGTTGAGGTCAGAAGAGACCAACACTCCAAAATCTTAGTTTCCATGAAAAATCATTGTGCTAATTTTATAATTATCGGCGTCAACACTTGAACCATTAGCTATACACTTCAACTTGTAAAAAGCTACATTCATTGAATGGTCAGTTCATCATTCTGCTGTTACACATCAAGGTTCAGAACCAACAATCACCATTTCCACTTATCATGATCACAACCCAAATGAAAAATAATCTTAACCCAAATGATTACTACAACTGTGGCAGCATTAGAGCATAGATTGGAGTCTGTCACGCTCAGTTCTTACATGGCTCCTAGTAATATGTTTCAAACTAGGACAGCCAGAAAGGGCCATGGCGAGCTCAAGTTCATCCTTGAGCATTTTCATGACTTGTCTTACTCCATCTTCTCCTTTCACTGCCAGCCCATAGATTACAGGCCTGCCAACCTGCAAAAAATGAAAGTTTAGATTATATCAGTTACCACCATGCACTAGTCTTTAAATGCAATATAAGGATCATTCATTTCTTGGATGATAATCTTACAAGGACTGCTTGTGCACCAAGTGCCAATGCCTTGAATACATCAGTTCCTCGCCGCACTCCTCCATCAAGGAGAACTGGAATTTTCCCTCCAACAGCATGAACAACCTGCATTTTCAGGATTTACGATAGGACTTCAATGAATCCATTGAAGGTTTCAAGCAAAGGAGCACATGCATATCTAGATTCTGTGAAATCTAGTTACCTCTTCCAAAGCAGAAATAGTGGCAGGAGAATAGTCTAGCTGTCGAGCTCCATGATTAGAGACAATAATCCCTGCAACACCTACTTCCATGGCCTTCACGGCTACCGATAGCAATACATATAGCAAATAAAGAAGCTATTTGACCATGGAAAACTAACAAGCAAATTTCATAAGAAGAGAGTTTGGTTTTACCATCTTCAGGAGTGAGTACACCCTTGATCAGAATTGGCAAGTTTGTAATAGATTTTAACCATCCTACATCCTGCAATGAAAACCTGAATTAATTAAACCAATACAAACAGAGAATTGGTTCTGCTCCAAGTGACTGCCACTCCAATTCCAACCTTAATATCAAGAAGGTTATAAAGGATGAGTACTTATTCGGCTAACCAAATGTTTTATTTTTAATCCACAAGTTAAAAAAACAGCCTATAATAAGAATTGTTTGCTGGATCATACCTTCCAACACAAAGAAGCATCAAATGTTTCATTGGCATAAGCTTCTAAGCCTGAACCTTTTTCCTGCAAATTCATTACAGAGAAATGATTCTTATCATGCAGCTTGCTAACTGGAGAATACAAGGCTTATAAATAAATGCAAGAATTTGAACCAAAGCTGAAAGAGGAACATGATAAATTTAGCTACTTTGGGCTGTATATGCATTTAACTCTTTGAAAAAGGAAATTCACTTTTCTCCTATGCATTGAGAATAGATTCGGGAGCCATTCGGCTAATAGCCCTATGGTCAAGTGCCTGCCTTATGGTACCCTGATCCTTCTAAAAGTTTCTGGTATTCCAAAACCAAAAAAGAATGATTTGCCATGATACTCACAGATACAACTTCAGTTGATAAGAGGCCCTCCAAGTTCTTCAGCTGTGGTACAAACATTCTGCAGAAGTTATCACATTTATGTTCACACAAGACGGACATAATTATTTATGCCGAAATGAGAGATAGAAACAACTTCCTACTTTAGATTACTGACTACAATTTTTGCTGCATCTATTATGCAAAGAAATTCAACCTACTAAACTCTATTATTAACAAGTATGTGCAGATAGAATGAATGAGGAACAAATGATATCACTTGTTCTTTATATCTGCTTCTCTGCGACCGAGTCTTGGACAATCAGCTGTTAGTACAATAGCCTTATAACCATTCCTTTCAGCTCTCTGCACTAATTTAGCAGCGATATCGCGTCTTTTATATACCTAACCATAGGTGAAGATGAACTGTGTGTTAGTTGGTATTATGAGAATGAGACAGGAATCAATCACTTATAGAACTGATAATGAGTTCAGTAAAATACATATAATTGAAAGAAACGAACAGCATTGCAACTAGCAGCAACCTCCTCCAAACTGCAGGTAGCAGAGAAGGATAAAACCTGAAAGTGAAAACTCAAGCCATTATTCAGGAACTTCAAGTAGGAAACTCAGCTCATCTTTTATTATATGAATACCATTACGGTGTTGGACGCAGCAGCTGCTCTAGCAGTAGCAATCTCTCCTGCATAAATCAGAAAAAAGCTGGTGAAATAAGAAATAAAACATATACAACTAAGAATTCTTCAGTAAAAAATTTAAGACCTTCAGGATGTGCTAGCTTATGCATAGCAGTCGGTGCTATCATAATAGGTGCAGAGATAGTATAGCCCAGTATAGTAGTAGGCATTGCTATTCTACTGATATCAACAAGAATTCTAGGTCGAAACCTGAGAAGCCAAATAAACAGTTTAGTACAAGGAGTATACTGTTCTCTATACTCACCATCATCAGGTTTAGATGTTACGTGATTTTTTTAAATGCTTGGACATTCTCTTTTAATGTATGCTGATCTTCTGCTCCCCCGCTGTAGAAGTCATAATGCATTTTTGGAAGGACTTGCTTAGCCAGAATTTGGAACTCATTAACATTAACTGGTTCTGCGGCCATTTAACCTGAAGATATTTACATTATATGTTTATTTTAGTAGTAATCGAAATCAACACTAGATGAATTTCAACAAATCAAAAGCATCAGCTTAGGAGAAACTTAAAAGATACTAGGAATTCTATAGTTAAATATCACAGAAACTAACCGGCCTGAGATAGAAGATAGATTCCAAAAATAGCTCAAATTTCATCTACAGGAAATTCAGTCTAGAAATAGGTCGAAATTAGATTATCTAAAACCAAAATTCACCTTATGAAAGTATTCCATTCCTCAAAGGTAATATGTAAACAAATTCATTAACGGAGCAAGAAATCAGTCAAACTTTGTAAAGCAAAAAATATAATTTGGGCAGCGTTTGTAGCTGTAAATTGTGTTATATTCCAAGAATAATCCTGCTTTTGCTTCTACAGGATTTGCAGACAGTAGAATTGAAAAACGGCACTATGCTACTAACAGCACTAAAAAAGGAGAACAAAAAAAGTGCAGCAGCGTTACTAAAAGTATAAAGAAAGAAAGAAGGGGGGAATGATAACATATCAAGAAATTTTTCTGCATTCAAGCTCACAAGATTATCAAGCAAGTATTACAAGAAAAGAAGTACCTGCACAGATGACAAAGTTTAAACAGTATAACAGGAGTTGGCCTATCGTTTATCAAGATTTTGAAGCGATAACTGATAAACATGGATAAATTAGATCATGAGACTAAAAGGCAAATATATTATGCAGGAAAAGGAAAAAAAAAAAGACAGAAATTGAAGTTGCGTGTGTTATTTTGATTGCCATGTTTTGTCCTTGTCTATAAGTGACGTTTTGAGTGGTCTAATTTGTCCCTGTCAAAAGGTTGAAAATGGCCTTCAATGCTGAGGTTCCAAATGCCATTCCCATGTAACGATATTGACAAACCATATGGGTCCAATTGTAATTTAACCAAAATGCTAGTTATTATTGAATTCTGCAACATGCATTAAGAAATAGGCAAAATGAAGTAGGTTTTTTCTGTATCCAGTGGTTTGATTTTCCTTCGTTAATAAAATGTTGTAATGGGCATTGTGGTCGTTGACAGGGACGGAGCGTAAGCTGTACAAGAAAATTTTCAAGCTGATCTTTTTCTGTCTTTTTCCCACGTTCTAGTGTTCTTAGTTGGCTTTGCTTGCTCAGTTTAAGAGAACAGTTAGAATCTTTATGCATCATTTAACATTTGCAGTTTCATCAAATTCACAGGCAGAATCATTTTAATTGGCTAATAATACCCAGAATATCTTAAACATTTGCAACATTCTACACTAGTTCAAAATAAACAATTCCTGTTCACCATTTAGGTGTAAGAAAAAATAAATCCAGTTCTCAAGTAATCCTTCAAAATTCAACTATTATCAACTCAAATGTTGAGAATGCCAGTTCTGTCATCATTCTAACCTGTTGTCAGTATTGCCATCTTTCTAACCTACTCTCATAATAGGGCCCCTCTTCCCTCCTTGGGCCACAATTTTCTCTTAAGTCGTGCAAAAATTTGCAGTTGTCTCCAAACTTGCATCTTCCTTGAGCATAAAATTTGCACGGCTGGTAATTGTCCATGCTTGTCGTTGGATGATTATGATGTCTATGGTAAATGTTCGTGCTGGTCAGTGGCTGTATATGATGATAACCATTTAAGCACCCATTTTCCCAAGTTGTTCTGGAGTACTTATTGATAGGAGGACAATGATCATCCGTGGAGAAGCTCGACAGGGTTGGACAAAAATTATCCTTGCTATGTTGCTGAACTTCCTGAATGCCATTGTGATCAACCAAGTTGCGGAGAATTCCATAGTAATAATCATTCTCTCTTTGCTTTTTTGGTTGTTCATGTTGAAAAGTCAGCTTCCAAGTTTCTACTGGGAAATCTAACCCTTGAGAAGATCGATTTGTTGATTTAATAGGATCAACGTTATATGACTGCTGATGTTGAGTGGCCAACTCTCGAGGTCTGCTACCCATTGATGGTCCTGTTTTTTGAGGCTTAGCTACAAGCTGCAGAGATCTATTATCCATCTTTACTCCACCAGCAAAGGCTCCCGTAAGTGGAGGTAGAGTCGTCAGCTTCTGAGTTCCACCTCCCATTCTTATTGCATCACTGGACATCCCTACTTTTTGAGCTTCAATTGTTAATTTTGCTAGATCAATATATGAACCTGAATCATTTCTTGTAACTGCCATCTTCCCTGAATCAACATATAAACTTGGGGGTCGAGGTTCAGGAGCTGCTTGTGTCACACATGAACCTGATTGTTGAGCTTGAATTCCCCATTTTGCTGCGCTTATATTTAACTGAAAATGATTCTTGTTTATTTTCTCCTTCTTCAAGGCCCTAAAGTACAGAACAATTAATCATGTAAATATATGTGAAACAACAAATGCCTAATATTAACAATCTTCCCCATGTCAAACTAAATGATATTTTAAATACCTATTTTCTCTGAGTATTTTCTTCCTTTCCTTCTCCTGTACTCTGGTTTCTCTAGCATTCCTAGCTAGAGAACCCCTTGAGTGCTTTTCTATCAACACTTTTCGCCTCTCTTCTTCATCTTCCCATTTCTAAAGCAATAACATGGATAAGTTAGCAACTTATATACATGAAATTTCTAATGACAAGTGACAACATACATGACATGCGAAAAAGAAATATCTTC
This sequence comes from Ricinus communis, assembly GCF_019578655.1. NCBI lineage: Eukaryota > Viridiplantae > Streptophyta > Magnoliopsida > Malpighiales > Euphorbiaceae > Ricinus > Ricinus communis. The sequence goes on along the minus strand of NC_063263.1, from coordinate 6,684,252 downwards.
TACCATTACAAACCTGTCTCATAGTCTTCAATCGGTACAGGTTGCGACCCTTTATTAACAGAGGATGAAGTGGAGGCAGTGGCTTCTCCCCTTTGCTCCAGAGAACCTCTATCTGATCACGTAAGCCAAAATTTAGCATTTCATTTTTATTTAAGATGTTCTATATGGCTACTTCAAATGGATTCTACATTCAGATTGGTTGACAGAACCTTATGTTGGGACCGCAAATAAAACTCTAAGAATGATCATCAATCCAGAAAAGTTTTTTGACATTAGCACAAGATCCCTCAAATCAATACAAATATATCAAGGTTTATGGATAATAAAGACAAAATGAACTAGAGATTTTTCTGTTGTACCCTTGCCTTTATTATAACTTTTAAAAATATTCTCGGGTATCTTGTCAACCAATATATAATATAAGATTTAAGAGTTGCAATCACTGCTTATTGTCAATAATTGAACATTATATGCTTATTCTGACTCACTGTAAATGTATGCTGTTGTTTGGCAGCACCATAGCTTTCCTTCACAATTCGACCAGCAACTATCCTTGTTCCACAAGGAGGACCACTGGCGCTTCGCGATGCAATGTTATACCTAGACAACGTAGAGTAAGAAAAGTAAGAACTCTCAAAATCAGGGAAAATTCGTAAAACGTTCAAGTAGAAAATTTCATAAGTTTACAGCATTTTCCCTTGAAAAGGATGATCAATGTAAATCAAGCTTAGGTTAAGGATTATTCCAATTTCATGAAAAAGGCTTGTTGCAAACTGAAAATAATCCAAAGGCTTACATTTCATAAACATTCTGTTCAAACATGACAACATCACCCATACATGCATCACCTGAAAAACAAGATGTCATATCAATTATCAGAGCATGAGCATTAATGGAAACGTGATAAAAAATAGACCAATCAACCAATGTTCATTGCACTGAAATATTTACTCATAATTAATGATTACATAAGCTGTCCAACATTAGGACATAACCCAATCTAAAGAATCTATGCCTTAACCTTCTTGATTTTACTGAAAATGGAGTTTAAATAATAAACTCAAACCAATGAGCTTACCTTTACAATTCAACACGAAGCTAGACAATGGGTACTTTTTCTCACCCCCACCATTCAAGATCCTAATACAAAAGAACAAAAATTTCACATCAACAAATATAAAAAAATGATTTTGAAAAATACTTAGTTAGTATCACCATTCACCAAATAAATTGCAGAACATTACTCTTGATGCTCCTTTATACGCTGAATAAGCGTATCTTTATTTCCAGTCAATCTCAATCCATTCTTTCTCAGATAAACCTTACATTGCTCCACTTTTAACTTCTCTAGCTTACCAGCTGCCACCAAATTATAACCCATAAAAGAAAAATCACATTTCTAATCACATAGAATCTCATTGAAAGCTAAAAATAAACAAGATCAATGCGTGCATGTATTGTTGTACACTGACATGCTATGCCCTTCAAGTCCTCTTCTTCTAGGTCTCTCTCTATGTCCAAACATTTACCATATCTACATAAAATAAACTTAACCCATTACTATTCATCAATAAAACACTTCATTAAATAATCTGACAAGAAAACTTTTGTTTTTTTTTTTTTTAAATTTCTCAAAAAAAAACTAACCGTGACTTTGGTTTCTTCTCGATAGAGAGATTTGAAAGTTGGGATTGAGTGTCCTCAAGAATGCTATAATTTGGGTCCATTTCAAAATCAGAATCTGAATAATCAGACCCTTCAGTTTCACTGTAATCTTCTCCTTCTTGATGATGTTCGGAGATTGCCATTGATGGGCTTGTTTCTTGCTTTTGGTTAGTATTTTTTCCTTTTCTTCTCTTTGTTTTTTCAAAAGGAAAGAACCGATATTCAATGGTTAAACACAGAAGGAAGATTCCCAATTGTGCCTATATAAGAAAGTCTTGCAAAATCATTGAGAAAAAGATAAATTCAAAATGGCAAATTTAAAAATTGCAACCGTTAGAGAGGTTTGGTTTGTTTCCCGATAATTGATGATTGATCTTTGGGTTATACTATTCGGGTTAAATACTATCCACCTCTTTAGATTTGGTCTAATACAAGATCCACTTGTCTAATAATTTCTTATTAGTTGTTAGATTAAATAAATATTTTAATATTATAATTTAATTTTTAAATTTATTATTAAATATCTAATTCATCTAAATTTAATTTTATAATTAAATTAAAATAAAATTTTATTTTTAATACAAATTAATTTAATATCTAATTAAAATAATAAATTTGATATTTTTTTTTATTCTAATTTTTTATTTTTAACACAATTTAATTTACATAAATTTAAATATTTTAAAACTACTTGTATTTACAACAATATTATTAAATTACTATATAATTTATTTTTTTAATATAAATATTTTTAATTAAAAATATCATTATATTATATAATTAAATTATATTAAAAATAAAAATTAAATTAAATAATTACGTCTTAATCTAACAAAATAATCTAGAGATCAAATTGATAAGCTCAATATCCATAAAGAAGATTATGATAATTTTATATATTAAAAATAAAATTTATTTATCAACCATTTAAATGATATCACTACGAGTTAAATATTTATTTTTAATATAGTTTAATTTTAGTGTCTAATAAAAATAATAATTTTTAACTATTTATATTTTCTAAGAATTTAGAATTGAACTATACAGTAATTTAATAATATTAAATAAAAATAAGAGTTTTAACACGTTTAAATTTTTTTAAAATTAAATTATGCTAAAATAATAAAAGATATAAACAAGTAAAAAAGTATTAAATTTATTATTTTACAATTAGACATTAAAATAACTTATACTAAAAATAAGATTTTATTTTAGTTTGATAATAAAATTAATTTTAAACGAGTTTGATATTTGATAATAAATTTTATGATTAAATTATAATTTTTAATTTTTTAGTTAGTCCTTTGACTAACACAAAAAAAAATAACAATTAATTGTAACACCCGGAATTTTTATATATTTAATAATGAGTTTTTATTTAAGTTAATTTTAGCTTTATTTTTATTCGGTTTAATTAGAATGATTTAAATACAAATTTTGAATGTTCATATTAGATAAATAAATGAGTTATTTTCTATACCCAATTAGTTTGAAATTTTAAGAAATTATTCAAGTAAATTATTTGAGAAATGATTATATTTTGGTTATTCAAAATTTTCTCAAATGCATACTTATATAAGTAAAATTATATATTGAAAAATTATGGTAGAATTGTAAAGGATGTTTATAAAAGAATTTTGGGAAAAATTGGTATTATAATTGATTAGTAGTATTAAATTTTAAGTTGGAAATTGATTATTTAATTTAATTGTGTGTTAGGACTAAATTGGAAATTTATTTTGGAATAAGGATTGAAAGTATAATGTTATTTTTATAGGGTTAAATTGGAATTTTGATGGATGGAATTGTAAGTAATTAAGAAAGTTGAGGGACTAAATTGTAATAAAGAAAAGTTCGGGGGCCTAATGTCGATATTGAAAGGAAAGAAAATCGGGGAAGAAGAAAGGAAGAGAGAGAGAGAGAGAGAGCGAAGAGGACTCAGCGGTGGCGAGCTCGGGCGCGAGCCCAGGCCGGCGTGGCGCTGCGGCAAAGCGCGCGAGAGGGGCGGGTCTTCCGGCCTTCCGGCCGATCTCGGTGGCGATCACTCCCCTTGGAGAGAGCTTCCTTTTGGCGGCCACGGCTTTGGTGGCTTGAGGAGAGAGTTCCCGCGAAGTGGTGGCAGCCGTGTTTTCCGGTTTTTCCCATGAGCTCCGGAGGATGGACGATCGGAGGACGTATCCCGACTCTCCTCACCAAGCTTCGCGATGGCACCGGTTTCGTGGCAATCGGGCTCCGTTTGTAAATCGGCCGTGATCGTCCGTAAATTTCTCCCGGATGATCGGGTGTCGATCGAAAATCAAGTGGGGATCGTCATCGGCCGTCGTTGTGAGTCCGATGGTGTGTCCGGATCGTCGATCGGACTCTAATTTTCTCCGGCCGTTGATCTTGAAAATCCTTTGATTTTAAATTTGTGTTTATTGGATTATATTGTGTATTTGATAATATTTGTGAGTCAAAAATAATTGTCTGTCAGTTTGCTTGCCTCGTATTTTGTGATGTGTGGCGGAGTCGGGAAATAATGAAGTTTGGGGACCCGACTCCCGTTGTTTAAATTGTTGGATATTTGAAGTGTTCTTCTGGCAGGTCCTGGACCCGTTTTTACGGGGGGTAATGTTCGTGTTGTAGGGGAGGTTCTGCCGAATTTTCGGTAGAATTCTCCTGAGTCGAGATTCTTAGACAGTCAATCCTAGGAGTCTAGAACTAGGATTAAAGATCGATTGTTTCAGCGTTTTGATAAATTATTTTCCGTGATCAGATGATCTGTTCGCTCGCCCAACCGAGGGAGTAGAGCTAGGAGGTCGCCCCAATTCGTGAGTTAAAGTCATTTAATCATTGCACTATTGCTAAGTTTGATTTTAATATGCTATTTTGGAAGTTTATGCTTAATTTGGTTATTAGTATCGCAATGTAAATAATTTTACTGGATTATTAATTAACGAAGATAATATAAGTATTATTATAGTAATGTTATAATAATACCAAATATAGTCAGTTTTCCACATGAGTTGCCTGATGTATTACTCTTAATTGTTAATTGTTATTTTGATATGGTTGAATGATTTCATTATACAATGATATTTGTTATATGTGATGATTTCGATTTGGGGATGTGGCTTTCGTAGAACATGCCGCCTGATGGGTTACATCGACAAGCGACCGGTAATGATCATGGACATGTAATCAGATTTTTTATGGGTTTGCCCTGGTCGAGCATGGCTCTCCGGGCTGATTTGTGTAAATTGCCGGAGGTAAGGTCCCTGGTCGAGCATTACTCTCGGGGCGCCGGCTTATTTGGATGCTTAAGTGACCAGACTGGAAGTAAGGTCCCTGGTCGAGCTTTGCTCTCGGGGCGCCAGTCTTATTGGATTAAGAGAGCCAAAATGGCTGTTAGAATTTGGGGTTAGGGTTCTACTGAGCCACTCGTCCCGTAAAAGTAAAAATATATTTTTATTTATTCATTTATTTATTTATTATGGTATGATTATAATATGGATTGTATTTACGTGCATGGTTGATATATTGATTCGAATGATCAATATTTTCTGTGAAGAAAGTAATAGGGTATGATTATAGTATAATTGGTATTTATGTGCATGGTTTGATATACTGATTTGAATAATCTATGTTTTCTGAGAAGAATGCAATAGTTCCCAGATTATTTGATTTTAACTCACTCTGACTCATTTTTATTGTTTTTCGTGTTAGTCCTCTCGCGACTCTTATTCAAGAACTCCTTCATCATCGGGTGATGTATTTGATTTGGTATGTTAAGTTGTAAAATCTTAGATTCTCCGCAGTAGTAATAGTAGATGTATCAGTTGTAAATTTTCTGAGTTTCAGGTCTTGCCTAGTTTTTCTGGCAGACCAAAGTATTTATGTAGAATGTAGCTGTTAAGATAAATTGTGGCTTTAATAATATTAATTTGAGATGAGATTTGTTTAAATCAGTGAGTGTCAGACTTACTACGGGTTTCGGTGGCCTTAAGCCTACCCATTCCCTAGTGCCGGTCACGGGCCCACGGGTGGGGTCGTGACATTAATTTTATTAAAAAAATTTAAAAAATTAATATAATAAAAAAAATATAAAAACCGACTCACATAAACCAAACCCGACTGGTAAATAATATTTAACCCTCGATCTTTTTAGCTTAGTGCGACTCCTTATAATGGGCCAAATAATTAGCTTCCTAGGAAATGTAGTCGGCACCTCACTTATAAATACATCGAACAAAGATAATATATAATTAATATTGTCATATCACTAAACTACTATAATTGATTTTGAGTAAAAAAGTTTGTGATGAAATTGATCAAATTTATTTTATTATCATTCTAAGTAATTTTTAATTAAATATATATAGTTAAATTTAAATCAATTATTTATAACTAATGTGTATTATTAATGATAATTTTTATTAGGTGTATATATAAATAATGTGATAGATTCATGTTTGGTTCATGAAATTACTGAGAAATAAAATAATTATTCTATGAGAAATAGGTACTTTAAGATTGGAATAATTATTTTTAATTATGTAGAATATTTATCCATGGTGAATTGAAGAATGATTATTTTATGCTTTAAGGAATAATAAATTTCTTTAGTTGCCTATCTTAAATTCATTTGACATTAATTCTAATTATCTAGATTCATGAACCAAAAGAATGGAGTAACAATTATCTAAAAATATTCATTTTATTCTGTATTTATTCCATTTCATGGACCGAATATAGTCTTAAGAATGTTTTTCATAATTGAGGCAAATAAGTTAGTGTAACTATAAAAATGTGAATTTGGGTTCAGCATTTTGAAGGGAAAAACTGCAAACCAAATGTACCTTCTCAAGTAAGCAATTTAAATATTTTCTTATGTAATATATATTGTATTTTTTCTAAATTAAAGAAAAAAAAAAGGAGAAGAAGTTTTAGGACCAATTAGTGGAAGTTAGAGGTATGCTATTTCAATTGCTGAATGAACTCATATTAAGATTGCTTTACGTTTCCACTAATTCTTCAATATATTGTGCTGTGTTTACATCTGATGCTAAAAATGCAGATATCAATCTGTTGGTTTGGAGCAAAAAAGAGAGAGTGTACTATGAACTTGGCATTTTCAAATTCCTTCATTTCTTTGGAACTTTGGACACAATTTTTCCATTTGATTTGCACTTTGGCTGATTAAAGGAGAGTACTAGAGCTGAGCACGGATCGGTGCAATTCAGTTATTTATAAATAACCAGTACCATACCAAACCTCAGTTATTTTAAAATTGAAGGTAATAGTACCGCACCAAACATAAAAGGATCCAATATCGTATTGTACCAATTTTACGGTTCAATACAGTTCGGTTCGGTGCTATTTTTGGTTCTAAAAATTTTTAAAAACATAACTTTAATCTCATCTTTAATCAAATACATTTAGAGAAAATATAATTACCAACCTAAAAAAATAGCATGAAAATCTGAATTGAAATTGCAATCACATTCTTGAACAACCTGTTTCGTAATTCAGTCACTTGCAAATACAATAATTCATTCAATATTCAAATACAAAATATTAAAATATATGTTACTGCTAGCATAAAAATATTTTACAGATGGCAATCATTAAAATAAATAAATTTACAAACTTTATGTAGCACTAAAATACATGTCCAGAATTAGTAAAGAAATGTTATTACCTCCCCTTAAAATTAGCACTCCACATTTAATCTTGGCATAAGGGACTCACCAATCTCAGGATCTTGAATAATTTCTAAAATAAAAGTAAAAATTTACGTCAATATGACTTAACAGCATAAAAAATAAACAAACATAAATAAGAAGTTATGTTTTGACATTTTTTTTGTCAAGTTTTGTTTCATCCTTTTCAAAAAAAAATTAAACTGTAAATATAATTTAATATATTTTTTTATATTTTAATTAATTCCCCCTGTCGACGCCAACACGGCCGTGTTGATGCCTGTGTTCCCAACACGGGCTGGTGTTTATGCCTGTGTTACTCTCTGTGGCCGTGCTCCCTAAAAGCTTCTTTTTTTTTTTTATGTTTGATGCATCCAATACGGCCAGTGTTGAAACCAACACGGTCATGTTCAACTTTCTCATGCCCATACTTAGTTCGTTTCGGCAGTTTTGACGTCCAATTATGCTCCAATTCTTCACTTTATCATTCTTTGACTTCTTTTGGACCTAATACACACAAACAGACGCATATGGTGAGTGTTGGAACCAATTCACATCCAAATGTTCATAGAATCAATCTTAAAAACCCCATTTAGATGTGTATATTTTACGCACATCAAATAACCCCACACTTAGCTCATTGCTTGTCCTCAAGCAATCAAATAAAGAAAAATAGTATGTATACTAGATTACTAGTATCAATATACTATGTGACATATTAATATAAATAACTTATATTTTTTATAGAGTATAAAGTATATTATAATATTATAGTTATTTTTAATATGTATTACTTTTGTATTTCGATAACAATTGCTTCAATTATATAAATGATAAATATAAAATAGTTTTTTATAGAGTATATGTATTATTTTTTTAATATGTATTATTTATATAATATAAATAATTATTTATAAATATATGTAAAAAATTCGGTTCTACGGTTTCGGTTGGCATTCTGATCTGTTTTACTAAAGAACCGTAATAGTAAAAAAAATCGGATCGGTACAATTCGGTTATAAAAACTTTCGGTTTTTTTCGGTTCTGGTACTTTTCGGTACGGTTATTCGGTTCGGGGGGGAATCACCGAGATCCATGCTCAGCCCCAGAGAGTACACTGCCAATTAACCCTGAAATTTTTAAATAAATCGATAAATAATTGACATATATTTATAATTTAATACCAAAATATAAAATACCCATTTTAACGTCTCAATTTTTTATTCATTGTGGTGTATATATTACGCCTAATTAAAAATTTCTCTTTTTTTATATTCAATCTCCAATTGGCCAATTTAGCTTTTCTGATCTTTTCTGTACTCCGGAGGTGCTGCTTCAACATGGGTCGAGCACAATCATTTCACACTTCACATTAACAGCAAGCAAATGGCGATAATATGGAAACAAAACCACAAGTCTCTTTTCCACCAAGTTAATACTTCTTTCAGTGTATCACAGCATTCAGCAGCATTGCCTTGGAAGCAATCTGCTTCACACACATTTATCAATAAGCCATGCAATCTCACCAGCACACCTTAACTTGAACCTTTTCTGAGAACACAAAGCACATTTGTTGTTCAGCAAACTTCCCTGACAACTACTGTGGGAGGGACATTATGGCACCACAACTGACAAGGAAAGTAATTTCCTGCTAGAATACCATCAACAAATAACTAAATAATATAGACGAGGACGTAAGTTAATTTAAAATTGTAGCTAGGAAGTGTGTAAATGTAGTTCTAGATCACATACTGATTGACATTGTCATGTAGATCAATTAAGTTTCTCTATAAATTATCAAAAATATAGAAATTTTCTTGTATCCAACGTATTTTTAAACCGAAGGGTCCCTCTTTCACATTTCCACATGGTCGCTGGGAGGTACTTAAAGAACAAGCACTCCCTGAGTCTTCCGTGAACAAAAACTATAGTCCAGCTCCAAACACGAGGTCTTTACGTGCATCTGGTCCCCAGACAGAAGTCCCTTAAGTTTGGACAATTCCCATGAAGGTAACTGATGGCAATGTAGAGAAACCCAGCAATATGATGCAACAATTCTCAGAAAGCATCCGAGTCACCATAGCTTCGTTTTAACCCAGAAAAGAAGGAACACAACTCCTAACACTATAGCAACTGGAGCCCACTTTCTAATTAATGCCTGCACTCAAATTGTGTAAAGAAGATAATTAGTATAATTTCATATTATATAATTCCCACAATTATATGTGCAAGCATTGATCAAGAAGCACAGATTTGACAAGTGGCAGCAAGAAATGAGGCAAATTTTAAATTCCAGCAAGGGCTATCCTAATGCTCTGCAGGACCCAAATCAAGTAAGCCCTATTTCCATATGCATAGAAGGACCGCCATACATGCGCGCACACACAAAAAAAAAGAAACAGAGAGAGACCTCATAAGAGATTCCATATGGGCCTCAAAACAGTATAACGTAATTGAATGTTTAATGGATATACACTTGATTTCAAAAGATTCAAAAAAATTTTAAAAATAAATTTTAAGAGGATTATCAACAACTCTGTGAAGCAATAATCCAGAGATAGTCATTCTGTTCAGTATTCAGACAGCTTTGTAATCATCTCCTTTAATGACATAAAAATTTAAGCGAGTCAGCACGATAAAAAAAACTGTGTTCCAAGAATGCCAGATCCTTTCACGCTAGTGCCAAAAAGGTAATAAAAAAAGAGAGGTATAATACTAAATCACATTCATTTTCTTGGAAACATATCATATTCAAATGGCTTATCATGACCTTTTCTTTCCAATTGGAAAAGTTTTTCAACTTCAGCAATATTCAGGATGGTGCAACATTTACATATTACGTCATAATTGCCAATAAAAATAAAGCAAGTCTGAAAAGTGAGCTGAAACCTGTAATATAACAACTAGATCAATGGAACTAACCTGCCGATTCAAATCTCTTGCCTTATCAGCATATATTCTAGATTCTGATGTTAACCGGCTGGACATTTCACTGACCTCTGCATTACCATACAATGTGCAAGGTTCATATTTCAAAAGAGCATATTTCAGAGAGAGAGAGAGAGAGAGAGAGCATAATCTGACAAAAAATATCATGTGTATTCTATTAATTTTATGATAAGAATATAAGGGAACAGCAGCAGATGACCAAGAGCAAATAGAAAAGAAACAAAAAGAAAAAATAACTATCTGCCTAATTTGCCTAAGGATAAAAGAATTCTAGCTTATAAAACCTGGAACTAAGAATGGTGGTTTCATAAAGTAATAAATATGTCAGAAGTCAGCTCTCCAATATTTTCATAGGAAGACCTACCATTTTCATAATTTCCAAGGGATATGCATGCATCAAACGCTATTAAACTACTGGGGATGCCACCAAAAGAAGGCAGCTTTGGGGTTTACACCCATTGAGCATGCCTTACACGCATTGTCAATTAAACGTTAATACTACAAGAGGCGCCACGATTATATAGTCAATAAGCTTGAGTTTTAAAATCAACTACGATAATATCCTAAATCAATACATTTTATAAGCATATCCAACCAAATTCTCATGAGTATTCATTCATCAACTCAGCAAGGATTCATGCATGTGCATAATTTTTGAATTTATCCATGCTTAAGGAGTGTAAATCTTTCTTCAGTCTTAATTATAATTTTCAGCATTGCGTTCTTTTGAAATTCATCTTCAGCAACAGTAGAACAAAGTGATATATTGAAAATCAAGTGATTATGAATTTAAAATTTTTTCTTACGGTCTAGTTTTTCGCCAACACCTAGTACGTCCTGCACATTGCGGGTCATTATTTGGTGAACTTCATACAGTTCGTCATTCAACTTTGCAATATTCCGCTGAGTCCGAGTGTCCTGATATAATTTCTTTGTTTTCTGTATGAAAGTATCTTCAAAATACAAAGACAAGAAAACAAAAATCAGATCTATTACAAGCATAAAAGATAAAAGTCAACAAAATATGATAACTGAAGAACAAACTTAATGAAACAAAGACGCCTACCAAACTTAATAAAAGCATATGGTCTAGCAGCGGTTTCAATTTGAGCCCCATTGACACGCTCAAATTCATTCTTGAGGTCTTCCAAGTATTGGAAGGCTAGTTTCTTAGGATATGAGCGGTCACACATTGTGAGGTAACAAACACGTCCTTCAATGATATAACTAAGGTCTCAGGTCAAGGAAAATGCTAAAAAAGATGAATTTTCAAACTCAAATTAATGAATTAACAAAACCTGTGAATATGTCACATGAACATGCAGCCAGTCAACAACATATAAACAGAAAAAGTTTAAAGCAAGGTATTGACCACCAACCATGGCATTCAACAATATGAAATAGCAAGATTTGGGCATTATCTAATCTTATGAAGCAGCATGCTGCACAATCTATCTTAATTGGTCACATAAATACTTCCAGGCTCCAATGTGCAAGTGATGAATGCAAAACATACTTCATATATCCAAATTGTACAAGGCAATAATATGAATACATGCGAACATAGGCAGGATACTGGAAGACATAAGAGCCACTTTCAATAGACATCCTTGAAGGCTCATTTTGGCGTGTGGCAAGATTCTTAAACAGTGCCTTTACTTGCTGTTTGTACATTTCAATATCCTTCACGTCACGGCCATCATCCAATCCTTCAGCTAGCGGTAGCCCATCAGTGACACGCGCAATCATCGTCAGCTTCACCATTGTAACTTTCTCCCTTCCTCAGATATTTATATGTACTAATTAACTGCATTATATTAAACATAGAAAACCCAAATGCATGACACAACAAACAAACTAAATATAATAAGGAAAATAATTCTTTGAAACTATTGCTGCACTGCAAATAAAATGGTTAATACGTGAGCCTTCACTATAACTTTTTCTTACCAAATTTTGCTTACAAAAACAGGAAAAGGCTACATTACAAGAACCCATTGAATTATCTCCACAAACCTTATAAATATATGTGCTACCTCTAAAATCCAGAATTAAAGTTGAAAATCCATAATCTAGACTCTTATCTTCAACCAAAAATGCCAACTAAAAGCCAAATTACTCGCAAGATAAAGAAACCCCAGAACCATTTTTGTCTTGAAACATCAGAAATAAATAAATTTATAAAAAATTTTATTTAGATTTCAATTCTTTACATGTCATAATTTTGATCCCTAAACGAACCCAAAAAGAAAGGGAGAAAAAAAAAAGGCTCTCGTACATGAATATAACCATGGTTGATGCAAATATAAAACAAAAACCCAGAAACAAGATCCCTTTGATCTACCTCCACAAACGAAAAAAAAACCCAGATCAAATCATTTTAATCACTTATTTAGCAAACTACATAGAGTAAATCAATGTGCACCTAGATACGTGATAAATATGTAATTGCACAAGATAAAATTGAAAAGTACCTGATTATAGCATCTGCAGAAGAAGATCTGGGGAAGAGATATAGAAAGGATGATGGTGAAATCTATGTGCAAAACAGAGATCAGAAGATTTGAAAAGCAAATATAAAAAGTTTTTTTAAAATTTCTTTTATTTAATGAAAGAATAAAAGAAAAGAAAATACGGCTTATATTGTCCATAAAGAAGGTAAACTTACATAATGGTATCTGTACTTTGCTATTTTTTGTCAAATTTAATTGGGAAAATGTGCAGACTTGACCCTCATGTTTAGCGTTTCGTCACATTGTATCCTTATGTTTTTTTAGCTCAATTATGACCTTAATATTCAAAAACAGACCATTTATACACAAGCTGTAATGCCAAACTAATTTTTATTTTCTCTCATTAGCCTTTTGTTCACGTGTCTTTAAACTTACTGACACGCAAGTAAATGGTCAGGTGTTTACCCCCAAAAAAACCCTAAAACCCAACTACCCAAAATTAATCTCCAAATTGGTTTTTTGGAACCCTAAATTAATTTCTCAAATATCTAAAAATCTCTAACACTTAGAAAACGCCGTTTTAGGAATGACATCCTCTCTGATTATGAAAAAAGTTTTAGAAAAAAGATAAAGAACGTGTTTGTTTAGTGGAAAGAAGATTCTACTGACAGAGATAAAAGAGCTATTCATTCGAAAAGAGACAAAAGACAAAGAGTGTTGTTTTACCGAAATAGACATGGTAATACTCTAGCTTTGGACTATAAACTATTTGGACCACTTATATGACTTTAGAATGTAATATATAAGCTACACTGATTAAAAATAACTATTTTTAATTGTTTAGTGTCTATGACTTTGTGACTTAAGTTAATAATTTAAATTTTTTAAAATAATTTGATATTGTTAACATCTGTTCTTTGGTATTTGTTATTGGTTTGAACTTTATTTATTAATTTTTTTGCATCTTTTATTCATTACAGAATGGATGACATTGTGGATGTGTGTTTTAATTATGGTGGGGAGTAGGTTGATGATCCTAAGTTGAATTATGTGAATGGGAAGTAGATGTGTGCTATGATTTTGATATTGGTTACTTGACTTATTATGATATTAGCGATAGATATTTACAAAAACTAGGGTGTAATAATTTTTCTAGCATATTCATTCTTAAACCTAGAAAAGCACTGAATGATGGCTTATTTCTAGTAGAAGATGATGTAGGTATTTGGAGAGTTTTAGAGTATATTAGGAATAATTCTTGGATAAGAGAAATATAGATATATGCTACTCATGATGTTGATATTCCTCATATTATATAACCTTTTTTGGCTATTGAATGATTTGTGGATAGAGAGGCTGGAGAAGGAGGGAAGAAGAGGCAATCGGGCGGGAAAGAGTGAATGAGGCAGTAGATGGGAGGAAGTGAATCAAGCTATGAATGCTGAGGATATAGTTACATAGTGTAGCCAAGTTAATAATGCAACAAATGATGAAAATGCAATTGAGAGTGAGGAAGATAATGATGATGGTAGTGAGTGTGAGGATTCTAGTAAGAGTGATGTGAATACACCACCTAAAAAGAGGATTAATTATGATGAGGAATATGGCAGACCTAAATTTATATTAGGTGTGACCTTTGTAGATGTAAAGGAAGTTAGAGAAGCATTAGCTAGGTATGCAACATCAAGGAGGGATTAAATTACATATAAAACCTAATGAACCAACTAGAAACCTAAAGATGGGAAGAACCCTGGTTTAGTTATTAAAACGTTGTGTGTAGAGCATGTATGTTATAGGACATTTCATAACCCTAGCTGCACAACAACATATTTCTCTAAGTATTTCAGGAAGACATTGATTAAAAAACCTCAAACTAAACTTAAAGATCTTAAGGAGAAGGTTGAGTAAGAACTGAAAGTGAAAGTTAGTATGAGCAAGTGCAAAAGGGCTAAACAAATGGTCATGCAGGAAATGAGTGGTAGTTATAAAATAGAATGTACTTACCTAAAAACTTATGCAGCTGCAGTCAAAAGGTCTAATACTGAGACTACTTGTGAGATTGAATTATGTAAAGAGAGTTTGAAAAAGGCTAAAATAGTGTTTAGAAGGATGTTTGTCTGCTTTGATGCATATAAAAGGGATTGGGAGAGGGGCTATAGGCCTATTATAGGATTAGATAGATGTTTCTTGAATAGTATATACAAGGGTCAACTACTGGCAACCGTGGATAAAGATGCGGAGAATAGATGTTCCTAATTGCCTGGGCAATCATTGATAAAGAAAATAAGGTCAATTGAAGGTGGTTTTTAGAGTGGCTGGTAAAAGAACTTGGGCTTGGTGATGGAACAAGTTGACAATCATGTTAGACATGCAAAAGGTATGCTTATTAAACTGTATATTGTTTGTCTTACTGATATTTACTAATGTATTTGTGGATGGTGTTGTTGTTTTCAGGGGTTAATTGATGTTGTTAAGATAGTTTTTCCCAAAGCCGAGCATAGATAGTGTGCAAGACATATCTATACCAATTGGTCAAAGAAATATAGAGATGGAGAATTATGCAAGAAGTTTTGGATATGCTCCTCACAAGAAGGCTCCTCACAACTGATGCAGGGCATATTTTTAGTAGTAGGCAAGAAGGCAGTAGAAGATCTGATGAAATATGCTCCTCACAACTGATGCAGGGCATATTTTTAGTAGTAGAAGCAGTAGTTTTTCTGTGGACAATAATATTTCAGAGTCATTCAACTCATGGATAAGAAAAGTAAGACATAAGCTTATCATTTCAAGGCTTGAGGACATAAGGATTCAAACGCTAAAAAAAATTACTGAAAATAGGAACACTATTCAGAAATGGAGATATGAACGGAGTCCAACTTATATAGAATTTTATCAAGACAATAAGGAGCTCGGTGCATCTAATTGCTTTGTGATTTTTAATGGTGATGTGGGCTTCGAGATTGGTGAAGGATTAGACAAGCACACAGTGTTTGTGCACTTGTAGAGCATGGGACCTAACAGGTGTCCCATGTTCTCATTCAATATGTACTATGTACCATCTTAAGTTGGATCCACTACAATACATAGCCCATTAGTACAACAAGTCCAGCTTTCAAAAGACTTATGAAACTCCAATGCAGCATATCCCTAGAAAAAGGTTCATGAAGATTGAAGAGTATGAGCCTATTGAGCCTCCTACTGTACGCAAAATGACTAGCAGACCTAGGAAGAAAAGGAAAAGAGGTGCTAATGAGAGTAATAGCACCTATGGGCTTCGAAGGCTATCCAAGAAAGGAAACTCACAAAGTTGTGGCATTTGTAACCAATAAGGCCATAATAGGGTTAATTGTCTAGTAAAAAACAAAGAGATAAATGCAATTTTTTTAATTAATTCATAGCCCATTTTTCTTCCTATTAACTAACAATTTTCATATCTTAACCTTAGGGAGCAGCACAACCTACTTAGGTAATACAACCTACTCAAGCAACACAATCAACTACAACTACAACTACAACTGCAACTGCAAGTTCAATAAGGACTTTAGGAGGAATATTTCACAGAGGTCCAAGAAAGAAAGTGCATGGAATGGGGTGCTATGTGGATGAAGCAACTGGAAGGACAAGTTTTAATGTGATGTATTTTTAGTACTTTAATTGCTTTAGTTTTTTAATATTTATACATGCCTTATGTTTGAGTGGGTTATGTTTTGTGGCAGCATGGCATGAGAGATGAAAGAGTTATTTGTGAAGGTGTTTCTCAAACTAGAACTGTTGCTGATGTTAATACAAGATTTCCAATCCCAAATGAACGAGAAGTCAAGATAGGAAAATCATAAGATGGGAGCACATCTAACACAACCAACTTGAGAAAAGTCATCTTCAAGGGTGATGGAGCTATTGTGACTTATGTAGCTAATTTGCCTTTTCAACCACCTGGTCTGCAGTGGATGGGAAGGCCATGCATGACACCAAGCTAGCTACAACAATAAAGGGAGGAACGAATTGGCTAGCAGAAGGACATAGGAAAAATAATAAGTTAATCTAAGACCATTCTTGAACAATTTGTTATTTGCTCTAACTTTTTTTAGACATAAGATTTTTGTAGACTAATTAGTTTCATTAAGCAGATTATACAAGTTCCATAAGAACTTTATTTAGTGTATAGGCAGCATAGTGACTAGAAGATTTCTTAAAGCTTTTGTTGAATTAAATTTCTTTTTTGGTCAATGCAATACATTTTTTGCTTGACATTGTTGAATTAAATTTCTTTTTGTTGTCTTTGTTTCTCGAATTCAATGTTGAACGCGATGTTGATGAAGAAGCAGCCATTGTCTTAGCTCAATTTTAGTTTTCTGCAATGTCTTCTTTAATTTCGTATTTTAGAATTTTCAATTTGGGGATTATTTTGAAGAAAAAGAGATTGAGTAATGGTTATATTAGGATATGGGGCCATTTACTTATGCGTCAGTAAGTTTAATGACATGTTAGTAAAAGGCTAACGGAAGAAAATAAAAATTAGTTTGGCATTACACGGAGTGTATAAATGGTCTGTTTTTTGAATATTAAGGTCGTAATTGAGCCAAAAAAAATATAAGAGTCCAATGTGACAAAACGCTAAAATAATAGGGACAAATCTATACCTTTTCCCAATTTAATTTAGGGTAAAGGTGCAATGTAGCCCCCCCGTAGCTTATATATTGCCTTTAAAGTAAATTTTGGGACAAGTAACTTATAAAACAATAAAAATAATTAATATATAAATTCCTCTCTTGGTTATTTTTGAAATAAGTTGCCATTTAATGTAAATAACATGGTAGGAATTTTATGAGTAAATGGTTCCCACTAAATTGATAATTCAACTAAAAAACTAACTCCTTACACCAAAGGGCGAGACATCACCCATTACAAACCAAAAGAATCTCCATTATTTAAAATTTATTTCTCCAGCTTCTCATGCTTCTCCTTTTCTTTCAATGTCTTCCAAGCAATAATTTACACAATTAAAAAAATGTACCTCAACAATAAGAAATAATAGTAGAGGAACAACAAAACCCAAAATTACCAAGCAATAAGAAGATAAAATATATAAGACATACAAAGAAACACCCAATAAGTATATCGTTGCATTCACATGCAACACTAGGAGAAATGAATCTCAAATATCCATGAACCACGCAAGAAACCCAAGAATTAGTGCAAAAATATATCTTTCCATCATTTTATTAAATAAAATACCATATATGCTCTTATAAATACCAAGCCATTATATATTTATTCCTTAAGATTGAACATGACAGTGGTTTTGCATGTTAGCACTGTAATTCCAATTTAAAAGATGCCTAATATGAAGTAGACTTATATATCTTCAATACAATCAGCGTGTGGCTTTCTTTTTCTCTTTTTTTGGCTTTTAATTCGTTGCTTTTCAAGTAAAACTTAAGTAAAGAAGTTTACACTTTTTTTTATTCCATCATGGTTATTCACCTTAAAGAAACCACAAGCTTCAAAAACTTTAATTGAGAAACAATGACAAGTCTATTCATGGCAGCTCCATAGCTTGAATATTTTAACTATGATTAATGGAGTTGGAGATGCCACCACCATATCTATTAACAGTGACCATATATTCGTACCTGAGTTTAGATTGGAGAGGAGGCATTTGTTTGACACCCTAGCATTTATTTTATTTTTTGTCTTTGCTAATATTAGAAAGAAAATAACGTTGAAATATGGAAGTTTAATTCAACGTTGAGGATATAAAAAAAAAAATCAATAAACAAAACCTAATATTACCGTTGGAAAAAACCCTACAATTGTCCACCGCCGCTTATTTTAACGTTCAACAATATCGTTATGTTTTAAAATTAAGAGAGGGGCTTATATATCACTTTCCCATTGATTTGCAAGTCATTTGTTTCAAAATTTACTTAATGGGTATATGTGAGCCACAACCAAACATTAGGGACTAAATTGTACCTTTAATTTATTATTTTTCAATCAATTGTCTCAACTTATATTTCAGTTCATATAAAAATTCAATGTTGAGGATATAAAAAAAATCAATAAACAAAACCTAATGTTACCGTTGGAAAAAACTCTACAATCGTCCACCGCAGCTTATTTTAACGTTCAACAATGTTGTTATGTTTTAAAATTAAGAGAAGGGCTTATATATCACTTTTCTTTTGATTTGCAAGTTATTCAACTTATATTTTTATGTATTTAAGTGCACTTTTACCGATTTGCTCTACTAAATTACTGATAAGAAATAATAGACCCTATTTAAGCTACAAACGCCCCATGTAAAACCATATAATCAAAGTTTATTCTTAAAATTTTATAATATATGTGAGCAATTTTATAGGATAATTACTATTTACACTATGTTTTTATATTAATACCTGAATTACTTTTTATGTTGTTTTTATTATATTAAAATATTTTTATATTTTACAAATTAACTACTATTCTCATGTGTCCAAAGTCAATGGCCTAAATTAATAAATTAAATTATAATTTAGTCCTTTTAACTTCTATTAAGTATAAAATTCATCTTTTAATTTCTATTATTAATTTTACTGAGATAAATAATTAATTCTACTCTAAATTATTCTTTAACAAAAAATAAGTAATTATTATTTTTTATTTATTCTAATTTTTAGCATAATCTAATTCTAAAAATTTAATTATTTTAAAATATTTACATTTAGAGTAATATTTTTAAATTATTGTATGACTTAATTTGAATTATTAAGATAAAACATATATTTATAGTTAGAAATATTTATTTTTATTATTATCTTGTCAAACAGTAGAACTAAACTATGCTAAACATGACAATTTTATTCTAATATGTTAAAAAATTAATTTTAAAAAAGTCTAATACCTAATAAAAAAATTTAAAAATTATTATTTTATCAATATGATTATTTAGCTGCAGTGGCTTTGAAAAAAATAGTTATAAAATATAAAAGAGATTTAATCAATAAAAAGTACATAAAAAGTAATCAATATATTTAGAACAGAAAATAAGTGGTAAATAGTAATTATTTTTAATTTAATATACAAACTTAATTTTAACATAAGTAATTATTTTGATATATAAATATAGCGGTATTATTTTTATGTTTATTATAATAAATAAATAAATAAATAAATATATTATTTTTGAAGTAAATAATGTTTTATTATATAATATATTCACTTGTTGGTTTATAACTTTATTAATAATATATGAAAAGTAAAAATGTGAATTCTACAAGAAAATAAATATTAGAATCCTAGATTAATATTTATAAATTTTTTGTTAATTTATTTATTATACATATTTAATTTATTATTCTTCAATTTTATACCTATAAAATATTTAATCAAAAAAATAATTTCAATTTTCAAATTTAAATTTTTTTTTAAAACTTCAAATTAAAAAGTTAGTAACTAAATTAATAACAAAATCGATACGTGGATATAAGACTAATACATTTTATTATTCATAAAGAATCATTTCTTTTAAATTTTTTAATAAGGAAAGAAAATATAACTTTTAAAAATTTTAAGAAAATGAGAAATTAGAAAGTTTTTTGGAGTACTAATTATTAAGAATTAAAAAAGAAATATGACTTTTAAGAAGTTTAAAGGAATGAAAAATTAGAGTGTTTTTCTGGAGTCCTAATGTTCAAAAATTAAAAAAATGTGACTTTGAAGAAGTTTAAGGGAATGGGAAATTGGAGAGTTTTTTTTTTTTTTTTTTTGAAGTCATAATGTTTAAGGATTAAGGAGAAAAATATGTCACTTTTAAGAAGTTTAAGGAAGTGAGAAATTAGGAAGTTTCTAGGGTCCTAATTTTTAAAAATTAAGAAAAAAAAGGTGACTTTTAAGAAGTTTAAGGGAATGAGAAATTATAAAGTTTTTTGGAGTCCTAATGTTTTAGGATTAAAGAAAAAAAATAATGTGATTTTAAGAAGTTTAAAGGAGTGAGAAATTAGAAAGCTTTTCGGAGTCGTAATATTTAAGTAGTATATGAGAGTATTGTTGGATATTTAAAACACATCAGATGCACGCCACCTGGCACCTTTGATAATATGGGATATGACACATCATGATAGTGCCAGATGGCATGAGACACATCAACATGGTACCCCATTTGGCTTAGAACACGTCATCAGAGCGCCTGATGTTGGGGCACCACGTGCGAGTGATACTATAAATAGTGGCTCCGAACTCGAAAGAAACTATTAGAATTACTTCCCCTCCTTCCGTGTAGAAAAAGACTGTCAAGCTTCTTCTTCTTCTTCCAAATTTAGATTCCAGTGCATTAGGCTCTGCTCTGCTCTACTGTTCCTTTTTATCCTACTGCTAGAATATCTAGATATATTTACCCAGCCGTCTGCAACTTTTGATAATAAGACATAGTATCAACCAATTTGTCTCTCCATATTCGTAAACCCCAAAAGTTTCCCGCCAAAACAGGAACAATCATGAATCGTGGGCCACCTCATGCCACCGGCGGTTATTCTGCACCCAGAAGAGGGCAATCGTCTCGTTCCGCCGGTCATCGCAACCCACATGTAAGTATAATGTTGTATCTTGATTAATTATCTAGAATTAGATTTGATTTTTATTTCTCTCCCTGTCACTAAAAACTAGTTTAGTTTAGCTGTACTAAGTGATCGATTTTAAACCCACAAAAAAAATAAAAGAAAAGAAAGCCCCTTTAGTTTCTGTTTTTTCTTTTAATCTTTACTTGAAAAAAGTAGTAATTTAACATTATAATTAATAGTTACTAATTTTGAAACAGAAATTATTTTTTCACATCGATGATGCCACATCCACTGAGGGTTAAAAGGACTTGAGATGCTTGAGGGCTCTTTTCTTAGTATATTATTTGTTTTGTTAATTGCTTAATTGGTGGTTGTCTTAGTAGTTTGATTTTTGATAAATCAGTGTCATGTTTATGGTCGTGAATGAGGTTAGTATTTGATGGAAAAGTTCCCTAACCCTAATGCCTTCATTTTGTCAAATAGATAACTGGTGGAGATGGGGCTTTCTCTGATGACTCCATCTACAATAGGGGTGGATTAGCACGTGGCGGAAGAGGATCTGCGCACTACCAGTCTTCGCCTGCTAGCTTTCACAGGCGTTCTACTTATAGACCCACCCCAGTTTTTGAGTATCGGGTGAAGAAGCCATCGAGAGATGAATCGTGTCAAACAGAACAAGTCCACCAGGATCAAAGTGCTTTTAATGACATTGGTAGCAGGCCAAAACAATCCGAGTCTTCAGATTCTGCCCCTGAGAGTGATTCTTCGTTGTTGCCTGCTTGTTTGAGTTCTCATGGTACCCCACTTGATGTCTCAAAAATGCGGGTTGAACAAGCACTTGTAAAGAGAGTGGGCAAAGCAAATATTATCTGCCTGCAGAATGTGTCTCAGCCACCCTTGCACTCTGGTGCTAAAGACCAATCATTGCAAGAACATTTTTCAAAAAGGACTGAACCTACTGGGGATTCAGGAAGTTCAGAGAATCAGCCAGTCATTGAGCCTTTTGACATTTGTCTGCCCAAGAATCGACCTTTTGTAGTACTAAAATCTACTCTGTTTGACATAAATAGGGGAAAACGCAATGAGATCAAGCACGCTTCTGAAAAACAGGGAAAAATATTGGAACCAGGGATGGTTCTTCTGAAAGGTTTCTTGTCCATAGATGATCAGGTATTGATTGACTCTCTCTTGTAAACAATTGGACTCCCTCTTACAAGCTTTTTCGGAGGAAATTAATCGAGTAGTCTGCCTCTCTCATTATTTTTATTTCCTTTGGATAGTACTCTCTCATTGGTAAATTTGCTTTTGTTCTTGGTCATAATTATTTATTTTATGCTCTGGGGTGATTTCAGGTTAGAATAGTAAATAAATGCCGAAACCTTGGGTTGGGTCCTGGCGGCTTCTACCAACCCGGTTACCGTGGCGGTGCAAAATTGCGTCTGAAAATGATGTGCCTTGGTAGGAATTGGGACCCGGATACAAGTTCTTATGAAGAACTTCGATCAATTGATGGTGCTGCAGCGCCCATTATTCCTGATGAATTTTGTGAGTTGGTTAAGAAAGCTATGAAGGATTCCATCGCTCTTTCGCAAAGAAATAATAAAGCAACCAGTGCAGAAGATATTCTTCCAGGGATGACACCCGACATCTGTGTTGTAAATTTTTACTCAACAAGTGGGCGGCTTGGTCTCCATCAGGTTAGCTACGGATACTTTTGTTTCCTCATTGGTGGAATTTTCATAATAAGTTGCTTAACTTGATTAGGGAGTAATTTCTTTTAAACCTTTTCTTCTTTTATCTGGGGGTGGGGATTTGGTTGGATTTATTTAGTGCATTGTGGGTAGTAGTCCAGAATGAAAATATAAGATTAAACAAGGTGATCTTAAGAGTAGAGTTTTTTTATATCATTTTAATATTTCGAGAATTTCCTAAAGTCATCTCGATTATGTTGCTTTATGCATTTAACTACCATGTTCTTGCCTCTTAATCTCTTATGGAGATTTAACATCTCATTTTGTTAAAGACTACCGAGTACTCATATGATTGATCATCCATGCAGGATAAAGATGAAAGTGAAGGAAGTCTTAGAAAAGGATTACCTGTGGTTTCTTTTTCGATTGGAGATGCAGGAGAATTTCTCTATGGTGATACTAGAGATGAAAAGGATGCTAAGAAGGTTTTACTGGAGTCAGGAGATGTTCTAATATTTGGTGGGAAGTCTAGACATATATTTCACGGTGTGCGTTCAGTTCATATTAACACTGCACCGAAGTCTCTACTTGAAGAATCAGATCTTCGTGCAGGGCGTCTAAATCTGACTTTCAGACAGTATTGAAATCTTGGATATGCTTGAAGATGTTTCAAGTAACTGTAAATATATTCTTTTTGGTTTTCCTCCCCATTTCTTTGCGAGGCATCAAATACTCATGCAGTGTCTAAAGGAGCACTGGTTTTTTTGGCTAGCATGTACAACAGTATCACAAGATTGTGTTGCAGTGGTATTAAAATAGACCTTGATGTAAGCTGTTGAATGCTTTGAGTATCAAGTGGAGGTTATTATTATTATAATTATTATTATTATTATTATTAACAATTTACAATTGTGTGCCCCCTCCATAATTTATATGTTTCCCTGATAACTTTTTTTTTAATCTGTTTGTGTGATTGTTGTGCTGCCCTAATTTTATATTTTCTTGGGAGGGATTTTCTGATGATTCTTTTACATCTCCTACTAACCCCATGGTGGGGCTACCATAGATTTGCAAAGGCTGCTTTCTGTTTGCATCTGATAGCCTAATATTGCCTGGAAAGGGCCAGAGCTGTGCACTTCTTATTGAACGCCTTTCTGGCAGCCTAACTTCCAACAGTTACTTGACCAATGAGTGTGTGAGATTGACCATGAGATTGCATTTGCTTAAAAAACAATACATATAAATGCTTATGCAACAAGTAAAGCCAACCACTCTCTCACCAACAACATGCTTCTCAAACAAATTGGTGGGATCCAATTCATCCTTTCAGCATTCAGCAACACCTATAATACCCATTCAGGGACAGTTTACTGCCCATCTCATCATTTACAGATGGTACTTCTTTAGAAGTTTAAAAAAGCATGCTTTAACTGCATTCAATCAGAAATGGCAGAAAGGGAGGAGTTTAACCAGCCATGCTGGAGAAGCAGGGCACATGCTAGATTTATCAGAATGAAAAACCTGAGAATTTTGCATGTGCCTTTGTTCTCCAGCTTGGACTCCATCTCTTATGAGCAAAGTGTATGAAAAATGGAGCACGAGCCAACTGCTGCAAGGTAAGAATTCTAGTTAATCTTTACAATTGAAATAAGTTTATTACTGCTTCCATATAAACATCATTTCTATCAGATATTTCTCGACTTATTTATGAGAGGATCAGTATTAGAGGTTCAAATGGCCTTATTACATGTTCGTTTATCTTCATGCATAATTTGCATAAATAAACTTGGCCAAGCTTGCAGTTACTTTACATTATTTGGCTAATTCCATGCTTACCTGGTAATAAAACTACTAGATAAGTTATTTCATTCACAAAAGAGACGTATAATATATAGAGCTCAACCCTATTTCTGAATCAACCTCGATCTGATCGATTCTCTAGAGCTGATGCAGCTGAATCCACATGAGCAAGCAAACAAGCATAAACCTTTTGCTTCAATCGATCAATAGTCTCCACTAATCCATTATTATTTTCTAAGTTCAAGTTGTTTCTTAGCTTATCTAACCACTCATTTGCATGCTTGAGCTGTGACAATGTAACAGCAATGTGGTTGTTTTCTGGCTCCATGCGTCGCCCAGCACTGTGTTTACCCTTCTTCTCTTGGATAGCAACACGAAACCCGACCTCCAAGGCTCCTTCCAAGAATTTCAAGAACCAAGTTCTGGTTTCATTCAAGACAGCCTCCCTTAGTTCTTTGATTTCTTTTGCACCATCTCCTTTAGCCCACTCCAGCTTCTCAGTTGAACTTGACTCTATTGAAGACTTGGGAGTCTTCAATGTACTCTTAGCATGACTAAGACCTGTTCTTTTGCTAGTTCTTTCTGTGTCTGCAATAAAACAGTGAGTTGATAATTGAAGTGATTTATCCTTTAATGGGGTTGTTACATTCGGTTGGTCGATGAGCTGTTGCAGTGCGAAGAACTTGGTGAGAGAGAGGTGGGGGTTCTCTAGTGAGGCAGAGGAGCGAAGATCCGCAAACATACTAATAGAAAATATGACAGTGAGCAAGTATCTATGAGAAACAGCATCAACAATATGTTAAACAACTGTGAACTGTCTTGAAAATAAATGTTTTACCAGAGCAGATTATGTACTTACTTGAGGCACTTGATAAGTAAGGCAGCAGTAGATGCTTCTTTCTGAGCTTCTGCTGCAACCAGAGAAGCTAAATATCTCCTTCTAAGCATTCCCTTAGAAAATATTCACAGTATGAAAATAAGATAACATTATTTTGTGAAAATGATACAAGAATTTTTCAAGATTGACTGCATAAAATTGTTACCTTGTACCATTCTAAGCGTGATACAAGATTAATGCATAAGACTCAGGAAAAAAAAGAGGGATAAAAAAAAATCAATCATCTCTCTAACTGATAAAAAGGAAGGGAAAAGGAATACAGCAAAGAGAACAGGAAATGCACCTTTCCGGGCTTCAAGAGGCTTGGAGGCAGAGAGGCCCACGATGATGTCTCAGGCAAAAAGTTCTTATCTGCATTGCTAGACAGAGAATTCAAGTTTGTGGTTTCCTGTTTATTTAATGAAGATTTTGCAGATTTGCTCCTCGAAAGCATTGGAGCCTCCTTGACATTGGAAACGGCAACCTCTGACTTTGATGAAAGTGATTCGGATGATTTCTGATAGGAGTAGTTGGACGTGCCTGCAATGCCCGATAACTGTCACTTGATTGACATTTACATATTTTGCAGAAATATTAAATCTTCTTATGTTTATAAAAGAATTCGTTACAATTCTTTTTGGTCAGCATTTTGTTTAGAATCAAAACTTCCAAGAATACACAGAGAAAAAGCTCTGAAAAAAAAAAAAGGCACTCAAAAATCTCTCCAGGGTCTCACAACAGGAATAATACTGTTTCTGTTACAAGTATACAAATTCAACTTAAGAAAGGCAGCCTCCTTTACATCTGTACAAGTTTATGAAATCAGGTTGTTGGTGATTAAAGCACAAGCATTCACTTTCCCTACACAGGAAGTAAACAGCAGATAAGAAACTTGATCTTCATACACAATTCAGCAAGGACTTTCCTTTAGTTTTCCTGCAGAAATCTTTAACTTCCCTTCTCCAGCATGAACAACTTATTTGTATCAAACAAGCCTTCAATATTTTCTCCCAAACACAATTTAGAGAAAGGACGGAAGAAGAAAATAATTACCATTTGATTTTGTTGAACAAGAACATCCATTTGGAGTTTGAGTTTAAAGCTTCTTGTTATTTATCATGAAAACTGTAACTTATTAGCAACCTTGAAAATTTAAAAGACAAGGTAGCAGAATTTAAATCATATTAATGTAGCATAACCAGTAATCCATATCTGCAAGATCCAAATGTATTTTATGTCAGGCAAGATTTCATACCTGACCTTTGTTTTCTTGTTGTCTGCCTTTCGCTAATCCAGGCTTCTTATTACCTGATCCGTTGCTCTCTGTCTCATTACTCTTTCCGCCTCCATTCGAATCCGATCCGCTCCATTTAGGACTTGATGTCAAAACACCCTGCATATATCTAGAAGCAACAACAGCCTTTTCCTCCTTGATAACAATTTTCTGCCTTGAATTCTCCTCTTTCCCTTCAATTAATTCCCTCAGTTTTGAACCATTAACTCCTTTATCATCAAATGGCACAGGACCCTCAGATGGCACCACCATTTGCATCAAGTCCTTGGGATTTCCCACGAAAGGATTTCGTCCTGGAAGTGGTCTGACACCAACTAGAATTGGAACTGGAGTTCCAGCTTCTATTCTATCAACATAGAAGAACTGCCCAAGCTGCAACTTGTTATTCAATATTAGCTCATTATCTTCCCTTGATAATGAAACATAGGTTGAATGCGAAGAATCAGATACTTTTACAAAAAAACCTTGATTAGGCCATAATTCTGAGCCAGTCAAGGCAGGCACGATGCTGATTACTTGTAGCAGAACAGATCGATACTCTCCTCGGACCTTTATATTGGAATTCATACTCTGAAGAAGCTTTAGCAACACTCCCGGTGTAAGAGATGCCATAATGCTTTGCTCCCTATTCAAATATGAACTTTCATTACCAAATTCCTTTCTTTATCCAAAATTGAGAAAACTGGATGATGCACCAAAGCGTAGTTTTAGATCATAAATTCATAATTATGGGCGTTTTACATTGAAGGAGCCTCACAAATCTCAAGAACTGTAAACCCTGAAAGTCTTTCAGGATGCATAAAATCAATCTGCAACTAACCATATCCTAAGCGCTACTGCTAGTAATTATTAAGAGCAAAACATCAAATAAAATACTGAAGCAGTTCAATGTTAAACATACATATCCAATTGCTGTCTTTTAGACCCAGTATCTGGCAATCAAATCGACTCCTACGAGTTTCAGAGTTATCTTCAAATTTATTTGATAGGCATATAATACTAATGAATTTTGGCTCAGAGATACTGGAATGAGCCTGGAGTCATCTCCGGGCGAACTTATGGTGTTACAAGTTCGAAGATTCAGAGTCCTTCTCACTAAGAAATTAAAAAGAAAGAAAAAGCAAAAAAGAAGACCAAGCATGGTGCACAAACAAGAAAGATTGCTGGTGGCATTAAAAGTTTCATGATGCTGAAGCATAATTGAGATAATTTAGTGTAACAGATAAGCTAAATGTATACAAATTAATAAAAGAAATGGACTGGAAGCATAAAAGAAATACCTGAGAGAAGAAATAGAAAACTCCAAGTAAGAATGAAGAAAAGAAAGATCAAAGAGTTCTTCTGTGACGAGAAAAGATAGAGATAGTACACAACTACACCTCAGAACAATGTTGTTTTGGCGACAGAAACCTATTGGCAAGGCCCAAAATCTCCGTAACTTTGCATGTCAGTCACGTAATCATCAACTTCTCTTGGCTTTCAAGCCAAGTGATGGAACTAATTACCCTTAAGAAGCTAGTGCTCAATTTTGTTGGCCATGAATTGGCAAATATGACCTCATGTTTAAGGAGTATTATGCAGCATAATTGATATATTGCATGGGCATTTCGGTCTATGGGTTGTGGGTCTCTTTGAGGTCGCATTTCCTTTTTGGAGTTAGAGGGGATGGAGTTTTTGAGAAGGTGAGGGATATTATGATGTCTATTTTTAATATGTCCTAATCATGCATGTCTGAATTGGGTCATTTGCATTAACCAATTAGATTTAAGCATACATGCAGTGTCCTAATCACTTTCTTTTGATTGTGTCTTGGAGACTTGTATTGCTTGAACTTTGTACACTTTCATCTCTCTATATCATCAGAGTACGAATTAAGTACTTGACCAAGAAAAAGGGGAAGTCAAGAAGTGAACTTTACTCGATACTAATAACAATTCTTCAAAAGCCTTAATGATTCATGATCTTATGGATCCATTTAGAGGTGTAAAAAATTAAAACTACTCAAACAGATCTCGGTTCATTGGGCCTGGCAAAAGAAAGGGATAAAATTGATAACCCAATACAAGAAATAAAGCATCAAGATTGAAGGAGTCCTCAAGCAAATGCTGTAGCTTCAGTTTCAGCTCTAACCAGGCCAGCAAAGACACCATTGAGATGGGAATTCAAGAGGGCATCGTGACTACCATACTCAATAACTGCACCATCTTTCATTACAGCAATCATATCAGCTTCTCTGATTGTAGACAGCCTGTGAGCTACTACAACAGTTGTTGATTGCTTTGAGACATTTCTTAGTGCTTCTTGGACATGTTTCTCTGATTCCAAGTCCAATGCGCTACTTGCTTCATCTAGAAGTAAAACTCTTGATTTCTTCAATATTGCCCTTGCTATTGCTATTCTCTGTTTCTGCCCACCTGATAGTTGAACTCCACTCTCACCAACCTTTAAAGCAACAGAAAGGATATCAATAATCAGATTGCATTATATAGGTGCTTGCAGCAATGAATATTAAATTTATTAATAATGAACTTTAGCACAGTGGTATGGAAATCATCTATAGGCTGTGAGGTTAGAATCGAATCCAGTCAGAGCCAATTAACCAAAACAGAAATTTGGATAGGAGTGGATTGTTTAACAGCATACCTGAGTTTCATAGCCTTGAGGAAGGCTGCTGATGAACTTATGAATATAAGCTTCTATTGCAGCCTCTTCAATCTCAGCCCATGAAGCTTGAGGGTCTCCAAATGCAATATTTTCTCTTATACTTCCAGCAAATAGTGCAGGTTCTTGACCCACTAAAGCTATTTGCTTCCTTAACCACTTGAGATTAAGATCCCTCAGGTCCACACTTCCTAATGTCACCTTCCCTTGATTAGGATCGTAAAACCTTTGTATCAACCAAACCACAGTTGATTTCCCTGATCCACTTCCGCCCACCAATGCCACCATGCTTCCACCTTTTACCTTCAAATAAAAATCCCTTAATACCATGATCTCAGGTCTAGATGGATATGCAAATGTTACCTTCCTGAACTCGATATCCAATGGTTTTGATCTATCGATCTGTCTACCCTTTTCTCGATCATTTCCTATCAGTGGCTGGCGATGAATTATATCAAAAATAGAAGGAATTGATGTCCTGGCCATGGTAGTATCTGGTGCTAGGCCAGCTAGTTGTCCAACAGAAAATGAACTTAAAACAAGAATGAGGAAGATTTTATATACATCACCAAAATCAGTCTTCCCTTGCTTTACAAGGTATGCACCAAACCAAAGGGTTAATGTGTACGCACCATACATTGCTCCTTGAGAGAAACCAAGTGTTAAGCCTAAAACTTGTGATCTTCTTACTGATTTCTTCTTAGGCTCATCTAGGGCTCTGTCAAAGGATCTGACAATCTGTTCCTGAGCAGAAAACGTTGTTACTGTTCTGATATTTGAAACAGCACCTGCAGCGATGTTGCTAGCTTTAGCATAAGAGCTATTATCTAGCTTTGGTCCAACATTTATAATCAAACTCAAGTAACTAGCACCAAGAGTGAATGGAGTTAAAGCAGCAGCCAAAAGGGTTAATCTCCATTCTAAGAAAAATGACATACCAAGACCAACAGCAGCTGAACTTAAACCCATTAACAAGACTGACAATCTATCACCAAGAACTGATCTGAAACTGATACAATCAATCGATAGCCTTGAAACAAGTACTCCTGTTGAATTTTCTTCAAAGTCAAACCAGCCCGGTTCTTGTTTTAGTATAGATCGAAACAAGAGGTTCCTTACTCTTATTGTTAGTTTAGTTCCTGCCCATCCACATAAACCTTGCTGGCCTGTCATCGTAAGAATGCAACCTACTCCAAGACCTACAAGTACTAAAGCGATGTGTCCAACATCTCTCTTCAGTTTTGCTGGATTATCATCATCAAAGTAGATTTGAAGAGCTAGTCCTAGAAGGAAAGGAAAGACAGAGAGAATTGCACCTGCATGCATACCCAGAAGGAACCCTAAAAGAAGCATGACAACTTCTGGTCTTTGGAGTTTCCATATCTCTGATAGGTGATACTTTCTTGGCTTTTGCTTTTCTTGCATTTCCTCCTCTTCTTGGTTCTCCATTTGCATAAATTTTAAGTGCCTTGATCTTGATGTCTCCTCCACATTCTTTGATCTTGGATCATGAACTGATTTTCCATGTATGGAAAACTCTGTCTCCTTACTAGTATCCATTTCTTTCGCTGTTGGTCTTGAAACTGCTTCAGAGGCAAGCTTGACAAGGTCATAGTAAGCTCCAGCCTTATCCATTAGCTGGCGATGATTACCGATTTCTACAACAGAACCATGATCAAGAACAACAATGATGTTGGCATTTCTTACAGTTGCTAACCTATGAGCAATGACAATAGTTGTCCTTCCAGTAGAGATCTTATCAATGGCTTGCTGTACAATCGACTCAGACTCTGCGTCCAGGGCGCTGGTGGGCTCATCTAAAAGAAGAATATGTGGATCCTTAATTATTGCTCGAGCTAGGGCAATGCGCTGCTTCTGTCCACCTGAAAGCTGAGTTCCCCTATCTCCAACCTGTCCACAAGTAGCAAGATTTAACCTGTAGGTATGTAGTTCACATATTGATATTCTTAGGCATGCAATTATAAAGAAGATTGCAGTATGGTACCTGAGTGTCATAGCCATACGTAAGGCCAGATATAAAGCTGTGAGCATTGGCGGCAATGCAGGCATTAATTGCTTCTTTTTCGGTGGCATTTTCCTTCCCCATCATCACATTTTCTAGTATGCTAGTAGCAAAAAGGACTGGCTCCTGCCCAACCATACCTATTTGATCTCTAAGCCACTTCACTTGCAGTGTCTTCAAGTCATGACCATCTAAGGTAATCACTCCTGCAATGAGCAATGTCAGACACTCAGATCTTGTTAACAATTCAATACAATTTCAATCGTATAATGTAGATGATTAGGATTTACCCTTTATCGGGTCATAAAATCTCTCTATCAGAGCAAAAATGGTGGACTTGCCACCTCCACTAGTACCAACCAATGCTACAGTCTTTGAAGATGGAATGACTAGATTGAGAGAGCGAAGAATTAATGTATCAGGACGAGATGGGTAAGAAAAAATAACACTTTTAAACTCAATCCTTCCGCGAACATTTGGCAGTGTCCTGCCATGAGAACCGTAAGGATCTATATCAGGAATTCTGTCTATTATTTCATAAACCCTGCTTGCTGCTACAGTTCCTTGCGCGAATTGAGCAAAATATGTCAGTGACAGTGCCAATCCCCTGTCAACAGAAATGAAGATGATATTTCATTAATGTGTTCTCATTGCATAAGAGTTCATGGGTGGAAAGATTGGGAGCTAATTACCTGCCTCCTACATTGACACCAAAGAAACAAGCAATGGCAGAACCTCCAGTGATCTCACCTCTTGCGACTAAGATAGAACCATACCAAAAGGCTAGTGCCCATGTTGAGTATGTTACCAAGTAAATAACTCCCATTCCTGCACCCTTGGCAAATCCAACCTTTGCACCAATAGGCACTGATTTAAACAAAAAATCAGCATATTTCTCAGCCAAATTATCCTCAGCTACGAAAGAAAATACAGTTCGAATCGAACTAATAGCTTGCTCAGCAATGCCACCAGCTTTCCTGTACGAAGCCTTCAAATTTAACAAATTCAAAATATCAGAAACAATCTTCTTTAAGCAATAACCAGAAAAATGCAAATCATAATGTATTAAGTTAGTATCAATACCTCTTCTTTTGTAGCTAGACCAACATAAATGACCTTATAAGCCATGCCACAAAACATCATCAATGGAGTGACTGAGAATACTACTAGTGATACCTTCCATGACCTTAAGAACCCAACAGTGTATCCGCAGATGAAGGTAAATATCTGATGGACGAAATGCGCCATCTGCAACCAGATAAAACAAGTTCATACTCGTCAGCTCTAAATATCATTCATATTCACAAGCTGGCCGGCCGGCCAGTTAAACCAGAAAAACACACTGCAGGCTAAATGGAAGTTTCGGAAACAGAAAGTAATACAATTAGGCTTCAAGATTAAAGGAAAGCAAGGATTCTTTTTACCTTTTCTCCCATGACTTCTTGGATTTGAGCAACGTCACTTGAAATTCCATGCATAACATCACCTGTGCTGACTTCAGTATCATAGAAACTGATATCTTGCCTTAACACTGCTCTTAAGTACATAGTCCGTATTCGATGAGCTGATCGTTCCCCCACCAATCTCCAACAAGTTATCTCTGTTTCATACATTTCATTTGGAGAAGCTTTTATATGTCTTATTCAATAGGAAATAAAAAGAAAAAAAAATTTGTTAATTAGCGAAATCTCTCTTACCTAAATAAGCTCCAACCACAACAATTGCTGCTAGTACAGTCATTTCTAGACATATCTATGATTACAAATGAAAACATCAACCAAAAACAAAGAATTTACATTAGTACTGTTCGACTTGTATTAAAGAATTCATTAAGGCTTTGAAAATTATTTTCTTAAGAAATAAAAGGAAATCGATATAGATTTCTGATGAACTTAGTACATGTAAGTTTAAGTCTGTAAGCACAAAAATAAAAATAAAAAACATTTGTACCTTCTCTACATCTTTCATCATCTGGGTATTGTTATCTGTTCCTTTAGCAATCTTGTTCACGAAATCCCCAAAAAGAAAAGAATACCAAGGAAGAGCGCCTCCATTAATGAGAGCTCCTAAACACCCCAAAATCACAAGTACAATATCCCATTTTGTTGAATACTTGAACAGACCAAATAGGCCTACTTGCCTTGGTGGTTCTTCCTCATCTTCCTCTTCGTCATAATCATCATCACCATCATCATCATCAACAGACCTCGAATTTTGATCAGTGTCACCATATCCATGGTCAGATTTAGCGCCATGTGAGTGAAGGCTGGGCGATTGATAGGCATCATATATATGATGCCTCATATGTTGCTTTCCAGAATGGTGATCATGTTGATGATGACTATATTTCCTTCCATGTGACATGCCAGGACTAGCTTGAGTAATGCCGCCATGCTCAACATCCACATAAGCATTTGAAACTGAAAGCCAACGAGTATTTTTGCCTCCATGAACATTAGATTGATCAGTCTCAGATAATAAGCCAATCTCTCTGTCAACATCCTCATCATGAGCTGTGTTATACTCAGTAACACTAAGTTCATCCAATGCAGCTAAAGGACTAAACTTTCCAACTGATTCTTTCTTTTTATGATCATCCAATCTTGGAATCCCAGAAATTTTATTATTATTACTATCGTTGTTATAGTTCTTAACATGAACTACTAAACTTTGATCATTGTTATCTCTAGCAACATGACTCTGCAACTCGAGCCTACCAGAAGAAGGCACTGCACTGTAGCTAGAATAATAATGATCATAATGTGGATTTATAAAGCTTCTAGTATGTGAAAGATAATAGTCATTAGCCGATCTTCTAAATACTCGGATGTTTGAAGATGGTACAGTAGCTGCCCATGGACTAAAAACTGCACCCAAGTAACGATTATCTTGCCACCCTGAAGACTCAAACTGCCAAGAAACCTCACTCTGCCACGACCTATCATCATCGGCGGCGAAAGGGGTGGAGGGTGGTGGAAGAGGACGGCGAATTCTACGGGAAGTAGTGAAACTCCGGGAAGTGTCAGTAGAGGTGAAGTGTGTTATCGAAGGTGAAGCATAGTATAAGCTAGTGGGTGTTGTACTGTGCCTTCTTTGCCTGCTATGGTGATGATGATAGTTTCTTGAGGAGACGCCACCAGAGTAGTAGGAGTTGCTGTCGATTTCAAACGAGGAATCAGCCATTGATGAAAGTGTTCTGATGGTGTAGGACGACTGTGTATTAGAGAGAAACGGTGGCCATTAGTTTTAGAGAGAAGAAAACAAGGCTCAACTTTGTGTTTCAGATTGGTTGTTTTTTCTCCAAGTTACAAAGACTTCGATCCTGCCGCCTGTTTTATACAGTAGTCCTGACATGAAATATGCTTATCTAATTAATCAATGTAAAATGTTTAGACTCATAAATTGAACAATCAACAGTGAAATCAGTTGGCTGAAATAGAAAATTTGTGATTATAATTTTTTTTATATCCTGAAATTCTATTGTTATTATTTAAAAAATATTAACCATCCATCTTGATTTCTCCTAATTCTTAGCTCATACTTTTATAAAATTACTTTGTCAATAAAAAGAAACAATCTCAAAACATTAAAGAAGATTTTTCTAAAAATATTATATATCAGGAGAGTTAAAATAAATTATGGTGGATATAGAGTATAACTCTTACTATTTAAACTCGCCAGCACCAGTTCAAGAAATGGAAGGATTGGATTGGTGTGAATTGGCCGAGGGAGGATAGCATGTGGACAATGGAGGAAGGCTAGAGGGCCGGCCATTTGAATATTCGGATAATGGGGCCATGCACTTAATCCCTAACGATGTAATGCAGGTCATGAGCTGAAGGAATCAAAATATTTAGATGGAAATCTTCTTTTTTTAAAGAAGAAAAAGAAATGGGTCTCATTATATTATTATGTGGGTGCATTTCTCCAAAGTTAAGTTTGGATCGGGGTTAACAGATTTTGTCCAAATGTCATTACAACATAAACAACAATGTAAGCAGTCTCCCCATTTGTCCATACAAGAAGAAGAAGAAGAAGAAGCAGCAGCAGCTATAAACCCACCAACCGACACCTGTTCTATTCTATTGACCAAGATGGTAATTTTGACTTTTCCGAGACTTGTTTTATATTAACCTAATTATTTTTTTATTGCAAATAGTATAAAAGTAAAATATGTACTATTTTAAAATAATTATTTAATAGAGCATGTCAAAACTTAGTATTTACATATTAATATCCGGCCCTCGTCCCTGGAAGCATCTATGGCTATGTCCCATTTGCCTGAAGGTGAAAAGACCAATAAAATAATTGGAATAATAAAGAACGGAGATTACACTGCAAGGATGCCTGCATCGTGGACATTATAGAGAGTCAAACTTGAAGACTTTTCTTTTTTATATCACAAACACATAAGGCAGCAAGCAACTATTTCTGTAAACTTAACCCTTGACGAGCAAGAACAAGTCAATCTCTTTGAAATGCAGAAGAATCTGTGTACAAATCGAACTTATCTATAAAACTTGCCAAGCTGAAACTAATACATGGAACACCATCTGATGGAGGAGCTAGGCAGAGAAACTTGGCGACCACTTTTGGTGGAAGTGGTCTCCAAATGCTGATTTTTTTTTGTAGTGATGTAAGGTGTTTCATGCAAGATAACGGACACTGCACTACATTTCATTTCAGTGAGCTTGTAACCTGGGACTAACATCTACATATGCATGACTGAGGGTGAGAGAGAGAGAGAGAGAGAGAGCCAAGACTATAAATTAAATTTATAAGAGGAAAAAGAAAAAAGGACATAGAGAATAACATTGGCAGCAGGACAGAGGGAGTGTAGAAGATGACGTAAAAGTAGTCATTGTTTACATGATATTACTCCGCATAATCACATCACTCTTCTTGAGACTGTCACCAACTCTATGTTCTGCCAAGAGTCTGATTGCTCATATGCATATCACACCAGGCTAGAGCAATTTTTAAGAAGAGAAAAAAAAAAAAAAAAGAATGCTCCTAGACTACCAAAATCACAATAACGCCAATAGGCGATTTTAGTTCAATACAATATACAACATATTTCAGCACAAGCATTTGTATCCTATATATAATCCTTTACACCCTATCACTTGAGATATTCCAAGTAGCTCTGAACCTTTCACTGAAGCAATTATCTGAGCTTTGATTCACTTCCCTTGCTTCGGAATGTTGAAAGGGAGAAGAATGATCGCGGTGCTGAAAAATTTGGACAGAAGTATAAAATTAATAACCAATCTCCAAAAGAAACAAAAGGTTTCCTGTCAATATTTCATGACAGAAAATCACTCCAACTAGTGAACGCTTGTATAAATAAGACAGCAAATGACTCGATCAACCATCAAACTGAAAATGGGAGAGACAGCTAAAATTATGTCTCTTTCTAAAGTATGTTGATGAAAACAAGCCAAATCTAGCAAAGCCCAGAACAGGAGATTGCAGGCGGGCAAGAGAGCACATGCATTAGAAGAGGGAACTGTTTATAGTGAAAGCATAGTTCATGTGGGCAGTAGCATTGTAGCTTAAGGTTTCAGGTAAGATTTTCAATCCAGTAATCTTGAATAAAACATGTATAAAATGAGGATGCAATGCCTCTCACTTCAATTGTTGTCTCAACTGGCTATTCCCATTGTTAAAATAACAGCCAATTGAGAGTCAGTTTTGGTGCCCATATAACTTCCAAATGACTTTGCTTGGCCCATTTGCAGCTCTAGATTAAACGATAGTAGCAGAGCAACAGGTTCTCCTTTATGTTTACAGCTTCTCCAGGTCATATTTTATCTAACCTAGGGTGTTGATAGGAAGAACGATATTTTCCAAGTGAGGCCTCAAGCTATACTGTATAATGGGCAGGTCCAATTCTCAGCAATACACACTGGTACATTTAAAAAGTCCTAATATCACTAAAAGACTCTTTAATATCCTAAAACAATCACAAATTTATAACCAACAAAACATAAATATATATATATATAATATCACCTTTAATAGAGCTTCCAGACATATGATCATCCCTCAATTTGAAGTTTGCTGGAGGTGCTGGTATGGAACTATGAATAGATTGAACTGCAGAAAAGAGATTTATTGTCAGGGAACCCATCTATATACCCAAATTATGTAAGCCAAAATAAAACTTTTATAAAAATTGTATAAAAGAGAACTACCTAAAGGCACCAAAAAATTTTCAACTCAAAAGATTCAAAGTAGAGATATGCAAAGAGTCCAGTGTCTCCTAATTTCTTAATCAAGCCATTTCAATTACTTCTGAAGAATGAATGACAAAATTGATCATTTATGTGGACCAAATTATTTAATCCAACTGGCGAAGAGACTAAAAATATTCATCAAGTTCAAAAATCCCACAAGTAGAAAGAGAGCATTAGAGAGGTCCCTCTGGTCCTAATGAAAAAAACTCAGATAATTGTTGAGATTTTATTTTAGGTCATTTGGAAATTTTAGAGAAACAGCAGTAAAATTTATGCAGGAAGAATGTCCAGAAGAGGACATTGGGGAAACTGTTCAACTTCAATTATGCATAAAATGTTCCCAATATTCCATAGCAATCCATTAGAAATGGAGAACACTTTGCAGACAGTATGTATTAGTCAAAGTTGGCAGCCCTTGGTAAAATTCTTCACAGAAAAAGCAAGAGTCACCTAAATTAATTTAACCATAGTTGTTAAAGGCGATAAAGGCTCTTGGTGCCTGAGGCGTGAGGCTTACTGAAGTGAGACGCAAAAAATAAAATAAAATAAAACCAAGACTCATAACACATCGAATGCATAAAATAAAGAACTTAACACAACCAAAGAAATAAAAGAATCATGACAATCATATCCAAGAGGCACTTAACAAACAATAAAAGATATGTTCAAAGATATAATAAAAGTAAAATATTCTCTTATAAATAACTAGAAATCCTAGAATAGTAGTAGAAATCTTAAAGAATCTTCTATTACTAATTTACTATAAGTCTATAATTATGGTCTTAGTCCTACTCCTACGTGCCCCGACACTATTTTGAGCATAGATGAGACTTGAAAGAGAATAGGAGGAAAAGAAGAAGAGGAGAAGAAGAAAAGAAAAGGAAAAAGAAAATTCCATCGGTACAGTACAGACTACAGGTACAGCAAAAAGAGAAGAGGAGAAAAAGAAAGGGAAAAAAAAAGAAAACAATCCTCAATTCAAGCTGAAGCTAAGTGGTAGACCCTAGCCTCTTGGAAACTAATTTCTTGAAGGGATAGAGCTGTTAAGGTAGCTGTCAAAGTAATCGTGCGGCAAAGTCTACTCTTCTTTTTCCCGATCAAGTCTTTTTTTGCCCTAATCTTCTTTCTTTCTTTTTTTCATTTTTTCAGAGATAATCAGGTGTGGGTCAGCCTACATAACCTACATTAAGCTTATGCTGAAGGGCTGAGATTATTTCATGTTTTAAAAGGAAAAAAAAAATTAAAGTCAAAATATTACAATGGGTAAGCCTACATAACCTACATTAAGCTTATGCTGAAGGGCTGAGATTTTTTCATGTTTTAAAAGGAAAAAGAATAATTAAAGTCAAAATATTACAAAGGCGCGCCTCGCCTTCGCCTTGCCTCAGGTTTGAGGCACCCCAAGGCGTGCGCCTTAATGAAGTCATCTGCCTTGGCTTGAGGCCCTAAGGCTTGCGCCTTGTGCGCCTCTTGCCTCAGGCGGGTGGCCTTTGACAATTATGGATTTAACATGAGCAAAATACATAAGTAAACATTCTCAGTAATCAAGGGAAAACAATTAACAATCAGGAAAGAAGTATATAAGTTACCCTGCTCATTGAACAACTCGCTTTCATTATAGCAATCATCAGAAGCATGACTGTGAGAAAACCCCATCCTCGACTTCCTCAAGTCTTCTGATGATCGATTAGCAGGATCTCGCCCATCTTCTGTATCATCATCTCCTTCAGAAGTTGTGGCAGAAATCCAGTCAACCAAACTCTCAGCCCCACGACTTTTTCTTCCAAACTTTAACAACCGTTTGAACCCTTTTGTCACATCCTTACGGGCCTGATTCTGAGAGGAGTTAGCAACAAGAATAGGTTTCTGAGCACTTCCCCATTTCTTCCTCATTCGAGCTGCATCAGCCTCTGTTTGGGTGAGCGAGTGAGAATTCCAAGACGCAGGACTCCCAATAGGAGAATCCACAGAAGCATCAATATCTGAAATCTCATGTGGGTATGAAAATGGATTGTGCATGCGGGAGTTCCATGACACCGGGCTTCCCCCAGGTGAGTCCTGCAAGGACCCTACAGCATGGAATGTTGAAGAAATGGAGGTTGGCAGTTCAGGAACTGAAGAGGGATCAATTTGAGAATGAGATCTTAAAGACTCATCATTCTCAGATTCAGACATCTTGTCTGATTCCTGGCTTAGTCTTGGTTTGCCATGTCCATTGTTAGCATAATCTTCAACCTCTGTCGTTTCAAGCTCCTCCTCCTCCATCACCTCTTCTTCTTCCTCTTCTTTTGCCCCATTAACTGAATCATCTGCCTCAAAAGGTGATTCTTCAAACTCTTCTTCGTTTTTGAGAGGTTCAGATGCCACTGAAGCTTTCACTTTGGCTATACTAGTTCCAGCACCAGGACCTATGCCATTACCTTTCCGAAGGAATGGCTTTGGCTCCACATTCTTTGAAAATCTTTCATAGAGGCCTTGCTCAGTTTGCTCTTTGTCAAACTTCAATGGCATCAAAACATCATCAGAGTTCAGAGACAAATCCTTAAATTCTGCAGGACCAGCTGAGCTTTTCCTCAATGACTGAGAACGCCGGGGCTTTTCTTCCTTTGCAAGAGGTGTCTCTTCGGCTGTACTCTTGCTGCGGGCATAGGTTCTCACCTGAGTCCGGTTTGTGGTTTTGCTGACTCCAGAAGAGGGCTTCGTGTTCTCTTTTCTGAAATCAGAGAAGTTTGGAACTGATTGTGCAAGAGGATTCTCTGATTGCATTCTCCTTCTCGCAGAACTGGTGTTGGACATTTTAGCTGATGATCGTGGAACTGGTGCTGCTGTTGTGCGAGGGGTGGATGAAGACAAATTTCTGTTCAGCAAAAGCTTCTTGTTTTGTGAGCTTCTAGAAGTGCCATCCATTAGAGATGCCTCACTAAAAGATCTGTCTTGTCTATAATATTTCTGCTCCATAAATTCAGAAGGATCTTCATCCTCTTCACTCTGAAGGGAATCTATCAGATGCTGTAAAGACAACCTTACCAAATGAGTGAGTTCTGAAATTTTTTATAGCTAAAAGCAAAGCAAAATCTTACAGTCATCAGCATCAGAACTAAACTCTCAAAGGCATAGTTGAAAGATTAAGTACCTGCTCTCTCTTGATGCTCATACGAGAATGGTATGTTCTGAGCTTCTCTGCAAGTTGACGAGCACCAGAACTAGATCTGTCTGCAGACCCAGAAAATTTGGCCTTCATTTCAGATCTACTCTGCTCAAGGCTATCCTGCATGGCCTTCAACTTCGCTTCCTTCTCCGCTCTTTTTGTACCCCACTCTTCCCTCAACTTTGCATCCCTTTTCTGCATGTACCTCTCATAAAACTTTCCTCTAGAATCATCTGAAAAACTGAGCTCAGAGAAATTCTGTCTCAGAGAACTGCTGTAGTCTTGATGATCTACCATCTTCATGGGTGGAGTGCTAAACTTCATATTTTCACTGGCATTCATGATTGGTTCAAACTCAGCCTTATTATCCAAAAGCTGTGTGGTAGATATCTCTACTGCTGCTGGCTTTCTATACTGTGAACTTATTGCCTGTTCAACCTGCAAGTCAGTAGGTTTACTTCTTCTTGTAGAACCAGATTGCTTGTGCTCTGCAAAAAGCTTTTCAAGCTCGTTTGCCTTCATTTTCAGCTCATCATTAAGCTCTTGATTCCCCTTAGACTGCCTTGCCCTCTGAACTTGCTCTACTGATGCTGCTGACACATAGCCCAAGCTCTCTTGATTCTCAGAAACCTTTTTGCTAGGAAAAACCAACTTGTTACTTCCATAAGCAGAGCCACTCTCATCCCTTCTACCTTGCAGCTTCATAATCTGTTCTGGAGCAGCAGAAGGAGGCTTCTGGACCTTTATTCTTGGAACTTCAGGATCTTCCACCCACTGTAACTGAGAAGCTGACTGATCAGCCTCAGTCTCGTCAGATGGCGCTTCCTTAAATCTCAGTGAAAAACCACCTTCAAACTGCCCTGAAAGAGACCGTGTATATATCTGAGAACCCCTAAACCTTGGTTGGCTTGGTGGCTGATTCTTTGGTTTAACATCATCAACTCTATGGCCAGGTTCAACCTCCCCCACACTTCCTGCAATATTTCCAACCTGAGCCTGCAAGCCAGCCTGATTGTTGACTAAAGCCGCCTCTCCTCTATCCGAATAACCTCTTGACTTTCCCTCAAAACCACCTTGATCTTTCACTACGCTGCTCCTCTCATCCCCACCCAAGGCACCCTTAAACTTCTCCTCTCTAGCCCCATGGTCAACCCCTGACTGCTCACTTCTACCAGTGAATGACCTGAGCTGGTCCTGAGACCCCACTTTAACCTTCAAACCCACCTCATTGTCCTTCCCCATGAATCCACCACCACATTTCTGCAACTCACCCTGATCTTTGATCCCAGAAACATCCTTAGCCTCAATCTTAACAGAACTTGCTGTATCATTGAGCCCCTTTTGGTCCTTATAATCTACTGATGTGCTAGGAAACACACTACTTTTGCTTTGGGATACAGAAGATGAAGAGGGTGTACACAAAGGACTTTCTACACTGTTATTATCCTTTTTTTCATTTCCCAAGTCAATGCTCATATCACTTGCTCCACTCCATCTTCTCAATACAGCCTTTTCAAGTGCAGGTGCAGAAAACACATCAGAAGAGAGTCTCCTCAGCTCTGCAGGTTTTGCTACAGCTACAGGTTTGCCACCTGAGTTCTCCTTCTGCTTATTCTCAAACAGGTTGATCCTGTCCTGCACACTGAGTCTCCTTGCAGGTTGACTTGGTTGAATAGGTGATGGCTCAGTCGTAGATTCCTCTTTTGTCTTCTCTTCTTCCTTGGTCTCCTTATGGACAATTAACTGCTCTGCAGGGAGTGAGGAATTGGGATAAAAGGTAGAAGGTTTCGAATGTTTAAGGTGGTATTGATTTTGTGTTAAATCTGGCTGTTGCTGTTCATGGCCTGCTTGCTGGTGTTGGTGTTTATTTTGGAATAAGTGCTGGGACCTAACATTGTGGGACCCACTTTGTTCTTCTGAAGGGTCATCAATTGACATGTCAGATCCCCACGAAGCCCGGACCAGTTGATCCTCGACACCTGGCTTCCATGGATTGGTCAGGTCTGGTCTTCTTTCGCATAGTGAAATATATTTGGTACAGGCTTCACTGCACAAATATGTAAAGCTTGAATTAAAGTTTGTCACTTTCAGGTTAAGGAAAAGAAACTAAAAATAGAGTTTATGGGAAAAATGAAAATGTAACTAAAAACCAAAAAAGAAAAGGTGAGAAGTACAAGAAAGTTGGCACCTTGAAAAAGGAGATAACAACTATGTAACTACTAAACCTGCCATATTGTGACAGGGAAAGTTTTGAAGACGGAAGCTATTTTTTAAATTATCTATTTGAGATCTGATATAATTATTTCTCCTCTCAGATTTTTGTTATAAGCTTCCAACATGGGACGAAAATTGAGGCTTCCTTTGCTAATTTTTTTCCAGAAAGATTCCTCTATTGTCCTAAATGGCGGGCCCAAGAGGCACTTTTAAAAAAAATATATAGCTAACAAACCAAATTTGGGCTGCATGTAAGCATATGCAGTAGGGATATTTTAGATAAATTCCTAGAAAGTGTTAATAATGATGGACCCCGCATTTAATTGATGACACTCAACACAATCATGAAGAATTTCCTTTCAAGTGTACTTGGTATTTTCTACTGACCCATTGTGACCTATATTAAAGGATCCCAATGCTCCAACCCAGAATTTTCAGAGATTAACAGTAGAATCAGAAATAAATAAGAAAGAAATCCTAAATGCTGAGAGAGACAAATCCCAAACATTATTGAAGTTTCAGCTTAACAGAGATCCTCTGCAATATAGATAGCCATACCAAGCGTGTTCACATTCCTAATAAAGTTTTTCACTCTTCAATCTACTCCATAAAATTACAAGGACATGCCTAATTAAACTCGGTTATAAACCCTACTTTACTCTTCAATCTGCTGCAATCAAAAACATGATTGTCTTTTTTCAAAATTCAAACATAATCGCTGATACATCAGTGGAATGTGAAAAGAGGAAACTATAATGCAGTGTTATCCAAAAATATCCAGATAAAGCATGAAATTTTATGATGGCTTCCTACTTCAATCTTAAACAATAAGTGCTTTTTCAACATCTTTGTCAGATGATATCTTAGCTTTTACACTACCCTGTTTACCTATATTATGCAACTACACAAAGATGCATGAGAAACATGTTTGAATCTCAATCCTCAAGGCTAAAAAATCGCAGCAAATGTTATAGGTTGGTGACTTCGTATGTATTCTGATGTTCCACCAAAATAAGCAGCACATCTCATCGGGATTGAGACAAGGTTAAGGTTTAACATAACTAAAGAATGGCTAAAAACAAGGTATCACAGTACATGAAGCCACCCATTTTGCGGTTCCCCCCCCCCCCCCCCCCCTCTCTTTTTGCAAAAGGCTGTTTCTACAACACAAACTTGTGGTCACTGAGGAACCTGTCTTGCATTTAGACTAGCTTAGCCTAGACATTATATTCGCCCTTATTTTTGACCTACAATGGCTTGTCAGTTACCCCAATCTGTGGTTGGCATTGATCCCACAAACAAGACATTGGATTGACCAAAAAAAAAAAAGTAAACCCTGTTGAACCCTACATTGGTACTACTATCTGCTTATCTGCAATAAAATTAAAACCTAAAGCAATGAAGTTCTCATAGACTTTCCCTTCATTTTACATCCCTTGTGAGTTTGTAAGTCAACCACATCCCAGAAAGGCTGTTTCTACAACACAAACTTGTGGTCACTGAGGAACCTGTCTTGCATTTAGACTAGCTTAGCCTAGCTTCAAATAGTGAAATATGCAAAAACTGGAATACCAGTATTCATTTTATTAGTGATCACATTATATTCGCCCTTATTTTTGACCTACAATGGCTTGTCAGTTACCCCAATCTGTGGTTGGCATTGATCCCACAAACAAGACATTGGATTGACCAAAAA
Source organism: Ricinus communis (assembly GCF_019578655.1). Taxonomy (NCBI): domain Eukaryota; kingdom Viridiplantae; phylum Streptophyta; class Magnoliopsida; order Malpighiales; family Euphorbiaceae; genus Ricinus; species Ricinus communis. The sequence continues at coordinate 6,639,321 of NC_063263.1, read as the reverse complement.
AAAAAAAGTAAACCCTGTTGAACCCTACATTGGTACTACTATCTGCTTATCTGCAATAAAATTAAAACCTAAAGCAATGAAGTTCTCATAGACTTTCCCTTCATTTTACATCCCTTGTGAGTTTGTAAGTCAACCACATCCCAGAAATCACTCTTTTCTCCCTTCAGCTCTATATAAAGGCATCGGAAAAGACTGTTAAACTGAAGATACACAAGAATGTGTGCTCAAACAGAGAGATAATAGTTATCAGGTTTAAAGTATTAGCTAGTGTACTTACTTTAACCGATGTGCACCAAAACAATCTGAAAAGAGTTGGAGCTCTGATACGGTCTCGGGATTAAAACCAGCAGCTGATGCCCGAGCACAGGCTGTAGTTAAATCCTGCGTAACTGCAGCAAGCCGCACATCAATTGCCCGCAGAAGCTCCTTCCTGCAAAGCAAAATAAATAAGTAATTAAATAAACAATTTTATATATATATATATATTACAAAAGCAATTAGGGTATCGCAAAAACCCATTCAAGCATGTTAATTTGGCTGTATCATGCAGCAAGATAGTGGTTACTTTTGTGAACATATGCACTACTTAACGCCACATCAACATCATTAACAATTCCACGAAATATCTACAATAACAAATCCATACGATATACAATTCCACAATCTGATAATTCGTTCAATTAGTAAATCTCATGTTGCAAACTCTGATTATTCTTTATACCGTTTTACATGAAACTAAGCAGGAATAAACGTCAATGTCGTAGTGTGCCTTAAAATTCAAAAGTCTCAGCAGATGATGATATCAACAACTCACACATTTAAATTTTTTAAAACTAGTCAAATATAATGTTCAAAATGGATATGGTGGAGTCCCATGTCCCCTCCCCAACCCTCTTCCCACAAAATTAGAGAAAGAAGTTTACTTTGTTGCATCAGTTCCTGCCACTGTTCCCATTCCATCCCCACCTGCAGCAAGTTATCCAAATCCTGAGTCAGTATATGAATGATATGTACTTCATTAGGATCACAAAAATAATTCTAGTTGATAATGTTTTATGAAATTCCAGATATTTATTAGCATAAGGAGAATAAGTTTCATGAAACTTTCTCAGAAAGATGGGAATAATGATTTCATCATTTCCTTCAACCAGTAAATCTACGATGCAGACAAAGGAAAGCCTAAGAAGATAACCTAAATCTGTTCTAAATCAATCCAGAACATTGGATTTTCTTTTGTGTCAATTACTCTCAATGTTTCTACTTTTCGAGGCAACAAACATATCAAATGTAGTACTCAAGTAACAGAATAAAACTAGTTAGGTAATCAACATATAACCATGTTCAATGGTCATACAAATCCCAAGAATCGCAATGCTCGCAGACTCATACCCTGTCTGACATTAGTTAAATCCATAAGCAGGTTAGCTAGTAAAAGGGTACATGAGCAAGCATTAGGCATACTACCATGGCACTATCCGTATCTTCTAACCAAGCCCTTTCCAGCAAACCCCTCCAAGAAACAGATCCAAGAGCCTTGGCTTTGCCCAATGAAATACATGCTTCTTTCACTTCAAAAGGCATCCCTCTTCACATTACTCCACCATTAGCATTTCATTTATAAATTATCTTAAAACTTGAAACAAAAACCATCAAGGAAGATCCTCCTTTCCATTCAGCCAAGTTTCACCACAGTCAACCTTTAAACAAATATTTATCATCAGATAGCTAACTTGTGCTCTCTCATGGTGTTTTATCCTTATCTGAGCCATCAATTAACTAGGAGATCTTCTCTGTCAACGATTGTAATATAGTACCATAATGCAGTGCTCCAACTTTTTAAATGAATTTAGTATATAACAAGCATTCTCAGTACCCTTTACAGATAGTAACAGAATAGCACCAGCCAATTTATTATTCAGCATTCACCATAAGTACATTTCAAAATCATCATCTATTCCTATGTCAATCCTCCCTCCTCATCTAAATTTGGTTCAATCAACATAACAAGCATTCTCAGTACCCTTTACAAATAGTAACAAAATAGAACCAGACAATTCGTTAATAAACATTCACCATTAATACATTTAAAAATCATCATCTATCCTATATCAGTCCTCCCTCCTCATCTAAATTTGGCTCAATCAACATCACTTAAAGGAGATTATTCATGAGATGCTTCAATTATTAAACTAAGAATGTATTTGACCATCAACAAGGTGTCATACGGATGCAAAAGGATGTTTAGTTTAAAGTTGTATTTCTCTTTTGCATAAATACGATAAGGAAAAGCATCAACAAGGATCAAAGAAAATAAATAGGTAAACTTCATATGAATTTAGATATAAGGATTTTCCTGTGTTTGTATTTCATGTATCTAATCTTATACCGCGTGCATTTTGGGTCCTTTATCACTTAGGAGGCTTTTAGACATCAATTAACCATATAACTTTATAATAAATTGTTGCATTCTGAAAACAGGCACATGGTATGCAGTCAGTTTTGACACATTTTCTGAATTAAACAAGCCCACCAGAAGGATTCATAACCATATAGGCAGAATTGAATTAAACTGCTTTCATTTATAAATAAGAGAAAATCCATTAAAGAAAACGAAATGAAGTATGTTTAATTGCTAACGGATCTAGCATATTGTGGTTTACTTTTACACTAGTTGTAAACTTGGACATATCCAGTTAATTCAATTTCTTTCTCAGTTGAAATGATATCATAACAGAGTATATACCAAGACTTGTGTATAATACCTTAATTCCTTTCCTTATATAAAATGTACCCACTACCCTATAATGATAAAATCTAATCCGTTATGTAGCGATTTTATCTTAAATGGAAGATCTCTATATTATACCTTTCTAGCATCCACATAAAAGTAACATAAACTGTATAACTAATGCTTATAAAGAAATCTAAAATATTTTTTTTAAAAAAAAAAGGAGGAGAAATAGCTGCGCACCTAAAGCACCAGATAGCTGATCGCCAGCCCCCTGAACAAAAGAGCTGTCAAATTTAGTAATGGTCTTTACCTTATGATTAATATAGTGAAGGTTTGAGAAAGGGTAGTAGCTTACATCTTTCCAGTTGGATTCATTAATGCAACATGACAATTATCACACAAGCGTTCTCTACTATGAAAAGATTATAAAAAAGAAAAGGCAGTGTTACCTGAGAGTAAATTCTCCGTGCTCCTTCCAATTGAGACATCTCTGCATCAAATGTATTGACCATTTCTAAAACCTCAGGTGTACTGACAAACCGCACAAATCTGAAAAGCAAGAAGTTCCAACCATATTAAAAGGCTGAACTGAAACTAAATCATTTCTTCTACAACTGCAAGAAATTATGTCAGTGGAAACTGCAAGTGACCTCTCAAGGGTTCCTTTTGTGAACCACGTCTCAGGATTTGCATTTCTATGCCTTTCAACTTCAAGCTTAATTGAATGAACTGCCTGTGCAACCTGCTCTTCTGCAACCTTCAAATGAGCCACAAATGGCTTTACTAATCCTGAAGCAAGTTTCTCTGTACTTCCACTACTCGACACAAACAATTCACATCTGCCAAGATGGATAAGAGACATAAATATCAGAAGGCAATATATAGAAAGATAACTAGGACTATAAAACCCAATGAACAAACATCCTCACCGAGAATGCCTTGGAGACAGTTGAAACACAGCATAATCAAGAGGTGTGTTGGGTTTCATTTTCTCTAGTATATTTACACTACCTCCTCCTTCTCTAACCTCCTCATATAACCAGATGTTCTCCCCTATGCACGGGTTCAGATCCTCTTATTTTTTTACTAATCAAGTCCCAGAACTAGCAGAACTTCAATCCAAAAATAAAAAAAAACCAAGCCCAGAATGTAAATTCTGTTGAAAAGGAAAAAAGAAAAGCAGAAGGACAAAAGTAAATGAATTAACATTTTGGCAATGCATTGAATGAAATTATTAAAAAAAGTGAGTTAAACTCCAAATATGCAAATCAACAAAGAAACCAATACTTTACGTATCCACATTGCAAATCTAAATGAGAATAACTAAACACAAATAAATATGCATATAACTAGATAACTAGCTCCTCTTAAAAATGCTTCCAGAAAGAAATACCCACCGATCTTAATCCTAAAGTCTAACTGAAAAACAAAAAAGCAACTTAATTTAACTGCAACTTCAAAACAGAAAACACTACTTCATATAGAGTAAACAAGCAAATCCCAGATCTGATTCCATCAAAATCCACCCGGAAAATGCCCAACAAAACCAAACCCACTAACCAAAAATTCATAATTACGAAAAAAAAATTAAAAAGAGCCAAATTCAAATTCCAAGATAACAAAACCCATCCTTATAAAGTACACAGTAACTCATGACTACACAATAAAAAACACAAAAATGTACTAAATTAACCATCAAGAATCCCAAAAACCCTAACCGTTTAAACCCAAAAATTGAACTAAAATGTAGGTTAGATCATACCTGAAAGAAAGACCAATAAGTAAGATCTTGAATAGGTGAACAGGATCCTAAAGTTTTGAGTTCTACCAAATGGGTACCAGCATTTGAGTTTTCATTTATTATCTAACCCCTTTTTTTCTTTACATATATATTCTATCTTTATATGTTCTTTAAAGAGATCAACTATGGGTATTTGAGTTTTTTATTTTTAAGGCTCTTAAGAAAACCAGAACAATGACAAGATGGTTTTTGCTTTACTCATTTCTCAAATGCCAATCTTTTCCTTTTTTTTTTTTCTTTTTTTTTTTTGTTGGCTTTCGCTTTGCTTTCTCTCTCTACACACAGACTACAGTAGAGAGAGAAAGTGAAGGAGACTGTAATGTTCTCTTTCAGACAAAACAACTTTTGGTTTTTGTAAATTTTGAGTAAATTTAACTACAATTGAAAGACAATGACTCTTCTTTCTCTCTACTTTGTTTTCTTTTCAAATTACTAAAAAACCGCTTGTGTGGACTTAGTGTCAAATTACTATAATATCCCCACAGCATCCTTCCAAATTTCCAATATAATTTTCCTTTGATTGTAATTTTGGAAAAGATTTTGGCTGCTTACCAACACCGAGATAATGTCAAAAAGCAACCCATTTGTGATTTGAATTTGAAAATTTTAATTTAGATATTATACTATTACGAATTGAGGATTTCGAGTTTTAAATTTTAAATCTCTATAAATAAATAAAAGTTGCAACAATTACTTATCTTGAGGATTTGAAATTTAATTATTTCTTTCTCAGCTAATAAAACTTATTACATGTCAAAAAGTCCAAACTGCTCAAAAAAATTATTATATGTATTTATTAAAATATAAAATGAACACAATACCTAATAAATTTTATGGTGAAAATTTATAAATGGAATCTATCATTATCTTATTAATGGAGATTATCTAATATAATAATTTAATTATTAAAGATCTAATCATCTATAAATTTTTATAATTCATCGTAGCTATAAACGTAACCACTTGTTTAAATTTATTATGAAAGATGAAATGATTTAAATTTTAAAAAAATTATTTAAAAATAAATAATTTATTTTGAGATAATAAGACTCTCTTCTAACCTAGAATGTGTATTTAACTTAAATTTTTAAAGATTTTAATGGAATTTAAAAGTTATGATGCATTCGATAATAATTTTAAAAAACTGGATATAAATCATAGGATTGATATTAAATACCTACTTTTAAGGACTATAAAAAATATATATAAATTAAAGAGATATTCAATTACAATCGTTATAAAACCTTCAAAAGTAAGTTAGAATTCAAAAGATTATTAACTCTTATAAACATTGACATTTTATATATTTTTAATGACTTTTTATGCATTATCTTAAGATTCCTCTTTCACTTTTCTTTAAGATTTCAATAGATTTAAAAAAAGAAAATTAATTCTCCTATATTGTCATATTAATTTCTCTTCATTATATTCTCTATTTTAAAAAATATAAAAAATTGGATGAAACTCATAAGCTAAAAATTATTTACTAATAATATTTTCTTATACTCACATATATAAAAAAATAATTAAAGTTTTTAATTTAATTTAAAAAAAAACCTTCATAAAACATATGAATTTTAAATGAAAGATTTAGTAAATTGTTTTGAACAAACAATCTCACCAAATATAATTTTTTAGGTTTTATGAGAAATATTATCTGTTGGTAAACGTGATTGTTGGTATAGATATTTATCAAATAATTAGTAAGTATGATTATTATTGGTTTAAGTATTTATCAAATAAGTAATAAATAAAATAAAATGAGTATGACATGAATTTAGTGGTTTAATTGGAAACAAATTATAATATGATGATTTTTTTAAAAAATAAATATTCTCTTGACAAAAAAAATAATGTTCAGGTTGTGAGGTAGAAAATTTAAAATTGATATAAATTTAACACAATAATGAAATAAAGTTTGTTATTTGTGTATGGAGTTGCATATAACATTGTATGGAATAATATTTAAAGGAGATATAAAAATAAAATGAAAAATGAAAAAATAATAGAAATAAAATGATTAAATTTATTTTAAGTAATTAAATAATAGTCTGTGAAAATTAATAAAAGTTTATTAATATTTAAAGTTTGTAAAAGTCATTCATAAAATCATAAATTCTGTAAAAGTCATTAAAAATTTAAAAATAGTTTAACAGTAATTTATTTAAAAAAATTAATAAAAGTCTTAATTAAACACACCATTCTTAATTAAAGTCTCGAGTTTGAATCTTGAATATGCAGCTAAGTTAACATTCTCAAAAGAATATTTTGCCACTTAAAAAGATCGTGCTAAAAAAATTAATTATTAATGAATTATATTAAATATATAACTAAATATTTTTTTTTAAAAAAGTAATACAAATTTTCATTAATTTTAATAGACGGTGAGGATGAGACTCGCTCGAAATCTTAATGCACGATCACTCTGGAGTGGATCAGATTCTATTTTTCTTTTACTTTGAACGACTAATATAAGCATCTTAACCGTCAAGCAAGGTAGGAAAAGAGAAAGAAAAAAAAAAAAAAAAGCAGTAAAAGAAAAGGCAAATTGTTATTTTGATGGGTATAGTTGTCCAAATACTTACGTAAGCCTACCTTAATCGAGCGGAAATGGGGGGATATTTTGGTAATTTTGATAGGAAAATAAAGGAGAGGGTCAACTGTCTACGTTCTGTAGGAAGAGGCGATTCTAAAATTTAACGGTTCTTTGGGATAAAAGTTTTTGAAAGTGAGAGTGAAAGATCAGCATATCTTGCAATTCAAGCGCCATTTTTTTCTTTTTCCTTTTTAATTAAAAATTAAAAAAGAAAATACTGATTAGTAAGAAAAGAGAAATTTATTTATTCGATTTTCTCAGATAATGCTTTTTAATTATTTATTTAACTAAATCAAATCACGCTCCTCCCAAATTCCACCACATATTGTTATTTGTCATCCAGTCGTTTATCGACACTTGTCGCTCTTCATTTGAGTCAGCACCAATCAAATACTGCCTTTCATTTGACAATTTAAGTTCCCACCGCCAAAATTAAAGACAATAAAGAACTTAAGGAAAAAAGAACAATAGTAGTGCTAGTTACAATTGCAACAATAACAGCTGTATTCTATCAATTCTTAATTATAAAAAAAAATAAAGAGCAAGAACATTTGTTCTAATTATGAGTTTTAATTTTTATTTATATAAATATCAATAATATCATTGAGAATTAATCTAATTATCTTTTCTTACTGTAATTTGTTTTTTCAATGGTTGTTTATAGACTGTGAGGGATTTTAATGTTAGGCACCGTCACTGTAGAATAATACAGTAGAATAGATGGGGGATTAGAGACCCAATTTTTAAAAATTTTGCTAAGCTATGAAAAACTCTTAATTAATAATTTAATTTAGTATGACATGCTTTGACCATGATGTTATAAAAATAATAAAAAAAAAAAAAAAAAAAAGAAGATCGTACGTTTTCTGCCTAAAAGAAAACGGGCAATATTTATTAAACTAGATTTTACTTGAAAGTATAAAGTGTGGTTATTTTAAAAATCTATATAAGAAGTTTCTTCCTTAATATTAAAAAAATTTAAATAATATTTATCCATTTTCATTTTTAGAAATTACTAGATAAATTATATTTATTCTGTAATTTTTAATTAATAATATTATATCACTTGAGAGTATGTTATAAAATTGATTCATCATTAATTGATGTAATTTATTTTTATTAAACGTATTTATAAATAATATGATAAATTAAACTTAATGAAATTTATGGTTTCTTTAACATTTTTGTCAAAGAATTATTACACCAACAATTATGAAAAATCTCAAGCCACCAAACTTAAATTTCTTTTTGTAAGCACTTTGAGAGAAAACTTGCATTATTCTTTTAAAAAGGAAATATATATATATATATATAGAAAGCTTCATCATTTTTTTTTTTCAGGAAAAAAGAAAAAACAATTAGTAAATGAATTCAGCCATTTTTTGGATTTGGCTAGATTGAAAGGGAAGTATCTCTGCATCACAATTCTTTCACCATCTTAACTCATCATGAAAAAGCAAGAGAACCCTTTTTCCAAACCGAATCTCAACCATTCAATTCCTTCCACAATTTGGATATTTGTTCAGAAAAATGACCATATAATTCTTTGTTCACATGCTCCCTTTGTTGACAAAAAGAAACTACATATATACATGACTACACCAACTTCCTCAATTTACTTCACATGGTAGGTCCTTTAGAATTTGTGTTTCATATTCTTTTCTTTTTTCCTTCCTCCTTTGTGTTGAATCTATGGCCAATGAAGCAGTTGGGATTTGCAGAAACAGCCAAATTTTCATAGTTATTAGTATGGTTCTAGCAATACCATTAATTTATTTAGGCTATAAATGCCCCCTTGAACTTGTTGTGTTTTTCTAATTCGTCATCTAAACTCAATCTTTTTGTTCAATTTGACCTTATCATTTTTAAACCTTTATTAACCGTTAGAATAAAATACTAGCTTTTATATGACACCACCAAAACCAAATCCCATACTGTCTTACCATTTTAGTCCCTAAAACTATTTCTCCCTTACATACGTACTCTCCTTCTATCTCTCACCAAACCATGAGTAAATGTCTTCTTTATCCTCTTAGATTTTTACAATCCATTTAGTTCATGGGATTATTTAACTAAATCATAGTATTAATAAATAACATTGTAGATGTTGACTTAATAATCTCAAGGGCTTAGCTAACCCATATAATCACTCTTATCTAATCCTAAGTCTTCCATATCTTTAGTAAGCCATTTTCAATGAGATTACTAATCCTATAAATAATAAAATCCTAATTCCTAAAATAGCCTTACATTTTTTACTTTATTTATTTAAAATAACTTTATAAATTACACATTCTTTTTTTCTTTTGCTTTTTAGCTAAAAAGTTAAGTTAAATTAACTTTTTCACCAAAATTATATAAAAACTTCTACAATGGTTTAATTTGCATTTATATTGTAAATTTTCGTAAAATAGTTCGTAATAATTTTTTTATTTGCATAATAAGTTTGAATTATGATTATTTATGAATTTTAATGAAAAATTACTAAGATTTCATCCAATAAAATATGCAAAATAATTAACATAAAAAGTATTATAAGAACTAATTAATAGTAGATGATTTAAAGACTTTTTAAGAAAATTAAAAAAAATTAAGAAGATTTAATTTCATATATATATATATAGCAAAACTGTTTAGGTAATATAATAATTTTAGTACTTTATCTCGTTGGTTAAATTATCTTACCAAACATGAGATTGTAAAAATAAAATTAATAATCCTATAGATTAGAATGTTTGTACCAAATGAAGTTTAATATAAGCAATTATATAACTTACCTAAGCCTGGAATTATGACTCTGTGAACCAAATAGTCGATTAGTGACCTGAGTTGAGTTGTTGATCACCATATTTTTATTATTAAAGAAACAAAACAATATTGAACTATTGCCTTACTCCGGCCAAACCAATACTGATTTGGACGGCTCACCGTCGATCGACTTCCTCAACCTCTAAAAGGCCTATCTAGTGTGTAAAATGGGGTCGCTTGTTGCTATAATTGTTGCTACAACAGGTGGTGGTGTCGTTTGTTATGTTTTTGCAAATGGATAAAAGATATACAGTGAATTGAGAAAGAGAAGAAAACAGTAACCAACGACACAATTTGTAAATTTAAGAGAGAAAAATAAACATATTGACATTGTTTATAAATTTTGAGAGATTATTTTCGGCTGGAGGGTTGAATGTTATTGGTTTAATTGGAAAGACAATTAGTTATAAAATATTGATTATGAATACAAAATTGCGAAACTGTTCGAATACTAGCTCCAATCTTGAAACTAGGATGTGGGTTCCATGATGGCGTCGGAGACCGATCAACCATCAAGTGCTTTAATTATTTCTTTTTATTTTTTTTAATTATTTTTTCAAATCATATAATTTTTTAAAATATATTCTAGATGGTAGTGCAGAAGACACACCAAATATGTATTTAATATGGATTTAAAAATAATAAAATTAATAATAAACCGAGTTGAGAAAGTCAATTCTAAAAACACCATAAATTTAAAATGCAACGGATATAAAATTTAAAATTATTATTTTTTCAGATTTCATTTATTATTTAAAATATAGTGCGATTAAATTATATAAGACAATAGAATATTGAAAGATGAGTAAATTCGATGGAAATAAGGTCAGTTCATAAAATAGTGCTTAGTGAAAATTAAAAGGGTTATTAGCATAAATATTCTTTTAAAGAAAACTTATTCGATATTTATAAAGTTTTTTGTTTTTTGCTCAAGTCGACTAGGGCCAATTAATCACATGACTATGCCCCTGCTTGGGAATTATGCTTAAACAGTTCATATCTTCTTCATTTATTTGTGCTTAAGTTTGTAAATAATAATATTAATGGCATAAATTATGAAAATAATTAAAAATAAAATATGGCTGCAGAAAATTTCTTGATTCATTTTCGGTTCTTTTTTCTTAAACACGTATTTGGATAGAGACAGGATTCTGTTGTTTAATAACATTTAAAATTACATCTTTAGTCTATTCTTGTTACTTATTGTTATTTGTTATTTTGACAGTCTAATAAAATTCGACCTCAAATTTTCTTTTATTGATTTATTTACATGACATAAATAATTATTTTTTGAATTTTATTATAAGAATAATAAATTTTATATCAATATTCATAAATAATGATAAGAAAATTAGACAATCAGCTAAGTGTATTGTTACATATTGAAGATGCATATAAGTGGTTGTTTGATTTGATTTAATTGGTATCATTATTTTTTAAAAATATAAAATGACAAATATATAATATTTTTAAAAATATATAATTTCTAATATTATTTCAAATCCGTTTTTATGTGACTATAACGGTGGCATCGTCGTAAGGCCAATTTCGGTGGCTCTAGTATCTGTATTGCTATCATTTCATTTTTAAATTTATTTTGTAAATTTTAATTACTGATTATAATATAAAATTGTAAATAAAAATTAAAGAATTAGATTTTATTTTAAAGGATGATATTATAATATTCAAAGAGTATCTTTTTAATAATAGCTTTGAAAGTAAAAGATTCATTAAAAGTAAATGCCTTATTATAAATATACAAGGATATATATGACTCTCCCAATTTTAATTTAAACAATTCAAAATGGTAAAGCAGAACATTTTTGTTTCTTATTTGACTTCTTGGAGGATTTAGAGGGGCAAAATGACCAAATTGTCTGGAATTTTGATCAGAAACTTTTAAAGTATCACTGTATTTTTCAATAAGGAAAGGGTAAAAAAAACAAACAGAAAGTGATTGGCTTTGTTTGGAATTTTGTATATAAATTGACAATTTCTTCACCTATCAATCCAGGTGTCAGACAGGAGTCGCCATTTTCTTTCTCAAATTAAAGAAAACAAAAAAATTCACAAAGTGGTAAAAAGAAAGAAGATGAAAATCATTATAAATCATTAGGGTTTGTATTTTGTGTTTGACTGCCACGTGGAACAAAAATACTAGCAACACCAAAACCCTTTTGATTTCATTTAAACCCATTACAAGTATATATATATAAAATATTAGTGATAATGATTCAATTATTATCATGTGATTGGGATAAATTATCAACAAAAAACTTACATAAATAAAGACCCTTTTAGTTGATTTTGAGGTTAACCCACAGATGTTAATCTTTTTCTATTGCCATGATTAACAAAAAATATTTACACAAACATGTTTTTGGACCCTCAGGATCACCACCAAGCCTCAACACTTGATATGTGTTGAATGGCCCCCACTTCCCATCAATTTTTGGTGATGGTTCTGTCCAATTTGAAATCATTTTAATCCAACGGTCCTAATTCCATGATCATGATGAGTAATGTGTCTCTTTTTTCTCTTTTCTTTCTAATTTTGCATCTCTTCCTACAGCTACTTTAGGTTCTGAAAATTTAGAACTTTGCCTGACATTATTGTATAGTCGGTGAGGGCATGATGGCTACATATTTATAGCATTTCAAAAAAAAAAAATTTAAATTATTTGAGTTTTAGTTATTAATAGAAATTTAATTATAAATGACTTAATTATAAATCTTAATTATTTTATACTTTTTCTAAAATTATTTTTTATAATTTCAATTATTGATTATTTTTTTTTATTTTTTAGTTTTTATATTCTAATAATATCTTATTGATTTAAAAATTATTTTTTTAACTCGTCACGTTTGTATTCATTTCGTCTCTCTTTTCATTCTATCTTTTATATATATATATATATATATATATATATATTATTGAAATTATTTTGACAAAGTTTAGTTTCAAATAAAAGGAACTTGTTAATAGAATTAATTTTTATATTAATAAATAAAATATCTTTAATGTATTTATTAAAAGATAATTTTTAAATTAAATTTTTATCCAATTTAATAAATCTATGTCTATCTATATATATTTATGAGAACAATGTTTTATTATTATTTTTCTCTATCTTACAGGGCATGCCATATGATTTCTAAACTATTTTTTTTTATTATTTTTAAAAAATTAATCTATTCTAACATATATTTCTACTATTTTAAAGAGTACTATATTGCAACTTTCAACACCTTAATTAGGATATTTAGTTATTTCATATTCTTATATTCTTTTGGATTCTTATTTATAATTCTCATTTTAAATAATGTCTTTTTTCATATATTGTATTATAATATATAACACTTTAATTATAAAATTTAAATATCTAATAGTCCTTTTTTTCTCCAAATTCTTCTTTATAATTTTAATTTTTTATTAGATTTTTTAAATTTTTTTATTCCCAAATTGAATAATTATTTTATCAATTAAAGAACTATTTTTAGTTATAATATTTATATTTATTTACACCTTTCATCACTCCTTGTATTCTATTTTAAATATATTCTGATGAAATTATTTTGATATGGTTCAATTTCAAGTAAAGAATTCAGTTAACTAAACATTAATTTTTAGATTATATTTTCTATAATTTGGTAAATTAAAAAATAATATAAAATATTTTTACTTTTATATATATAAAATAAAAAATTACTGAATTATATACTTAAAATATATAAAATACTAAATCAACAAAAAGATATTAAAAAATAAATGAAGTATTATAACATAATAATTTAATTTGATTCAATTTATATTATTAAAATATTTAGTTCATTTAATTTTATACGATACTCCTATTTATTTAATTTTATATGGATGTAATGAATAGAGTAAAAGAAAATTAAAGAGTTCAAAATATAAAAAATATTAAATCATATAAAAAAAGAGAGAATAAATCTTTCTTAGTGAATGAATTTATTGTCATTAAAATTAATAAGTATTTAAAAAATTTAAAAAGATATAACAATGTTTATATACCAATAAAAGACACAACATAAAATATATAGTTAGTTATATAGTAAATTATTGTTTTAATATTTTTGCTAAATCTTTATAATATGGTATCATTCAATTTTACTTTTAATAATTTTATAATTTTTATTGATAATAAAACTAAACTGCCCATAGGCTGGTAATTATCTAGTTATATACTAATATTAAAATACATAATTTTTATGGCAATTAAGTTTTTATTAAATATACATAAATAAAATTGGAAAATAAACTATATTAAGGCCTTGTTTGTTTCACATAAAATATGTCAGGAATTTTATGCGTTTAGGATGTTTAAGAAAATAATTCAAAGGAAAATATTTTTCTAATCAACAAAAAATCTTATGTCTTTACTATGCATGACAACGAAGAATGGAGGGGAAGAAAAGGTAATTTAAAGGAAAGAGAAGGAAGCTGTAAGAAAGGGAGAAAAAAATTATTATTCTATTGTGTTTGATTATATAAAAATAATCATTAAAAAGAAGAAAGGGAAAATATGTAAAATTTATTTGGATGAGTGGGAGGAGAAGGAAATAATAATTATTTAAAAATAAAAAATATTTAAGGTAATGTATAAATCTTAAAAAATATGTTATTGCATAATAAAAATACTTACAAGTTTTACAAGTTTTAATTAATTATAATATTTAGTTTTAAATAATTTTATAATAAAATACATACAATTTTTTTCTTATCTTAATAAAATCATGAGATAATTAACTATGAAGTAAATATCATCAAATAATAGCTATGAAATATATAATCTTTGCATAAAAAAAACAGAAAAGAAAAGAGACACGCCTTATATGAAGTAACAATCCTCTTTATCGTAGCAAAATAAAGAGAATGAATAAATATGAAAACCTAACGAGAGACAACTCAAAAATTATATAAAGAGTTATTTTTGAATTATTAATAAAGAACACATAAAATAGAATTTATATATATTTTTAATTCTTTCCCATGAATTTAAATATCACAGCCGAACATAAAAAAAATAAATTATTTTCTAAAAAAAAATATTTTTTCCCAAAATATTTTTCATAAACAAGTTACTTTCCATGAGAGCGTACATGACAAACACGTTATTGATGGATTGTTAGAAACATCTTGAGAAGCGTTTAAGGAATCATAATTTGTCTTCCTTGCCGACATTCCATGTGTCTTTGAACTTCCTTCATATTACTTGAGAGGAAAATCTTGCATGACCTTTTTATGCTTTGATTGCAAGAGTCTGTACTTTGTTTTTCCCTTCTTTTTTTTTTTTTTCCTTTTAATTGTTTCAATATGAACTAGTTTCATCACAACTACAATATGTGTTATCCTCGTATCAAAAACTAAGGATGCATGTAATGTGACTTGGTCACTTTTTATATTCCTCCCTGATTTTGAGGTGGCTTATGTTTTAGAGAATTGGGTAACTGATGAGTAGAGCAAATCATAGAAAATGGTTTACCGTACACTTTACTCAAAGAGTCTTATACTAACAGTAGTACTCATAATTTAAAAAGCTCAATCCCAATAGATCAAGTAACCATGTTGGGCAGTAACCCATTCTTAGCAAGTTGCTACTGGCAATTCTCACTTGCACACCAATGGAAGATAAAGAGCAACTGAGATTACTCCTGTATGCCAATCTCTTATAATGGATGCGTTGGTAGCTGGAACAAGAACTTGTATGCCATTATGGAAGGACCAATGGGCTTAGCTGCAGCAGACCAGAATTAAACAAATCCTCAAATTTCAGGGCATTCCCAAATGTCAAGGAATCAGATAACAGAGTCAATGGATTGAGCAAAGAATTGGCAACACCTGGCACAGACATTAAAGACAATCATATCTCTACTTGAAGCAAGCAACTCACTAATTGAAACTACTGACTAATAGAATTGTCAGTATCCATGGAACATCAGACAGATGGATAGCAGAGAAGAATGCACAAAAGTGAAAAAGACTCACTAGTACTACCAAGATGTTGGAGAAGCTGCAACAAGTAATTAGTAAAGAAATGTTTGTATACTCAATTGAGATTGTGTTGTCATTATAGAGACAAGAAGTTTCAAACTGTGAAATGCTGTCATAAATTAAACTTAACAAGCAGAATACAACCCAACACTACAAACTACAAATGTGTCCTTACCAAGTGCAAGTTTACCAGTAACCAAGGGGGTAATCTTTTACCCACATTATAACACAGATCAACCTAAGAAAAGACTGAAAATCTAAAACTAAAATTCAACTACATTATATAAGTAACCCACAAAGTCTACTCTTAGTTATCACTATCACTATTTGTTATTGCTATTGTTATTCATAATGATATTATTGTTACTACCACTGTGATGATGCTGATTACTACCATTTGCTCCTCTTGTACATGGCTTCAACTGTGAAATCTCCATCTGGGTTTTGATAAAGAATTGCATCCTCTGCAATTCCAAGTCTTTAGCAAACTTCATTCTAGCCTTCTCCATCTCCACCACTTGCTGCAACTTGGCACTCTCAGCCTGCTCATACACTTCCCCAAACTTGAGCATAGCTTGTGTCAACATCCGAATCGAATTTCCCCACCCTTTCTTTTCCTTCACAACAACAACCCTTTTTGCCTTTTTCTCCGGTGGTGGAAGGCTATCATCAGAATCTTCAAATTCCTCTTCTTCAGAATCCTCCTCCTCCTCCGTCTCCACCTGATGACCACGCTTTCGAAACTGTCCTCCTTTCACATTATTGCTCTTCAATTGTACCTTCCGATATACATTGGAGTTAACTGGAATACCTACAGGTATATTACTGGCATTAGTACTTTTAGCAACCGGGCCAATTAATTGATCCAAGCGTTGGAAAAAGGGCCATTTACTAGGGCCAGCACCAGCAGCAATCTTAGCTTTCTCAAGCTTATACTTTTTCTTAACGGTATCAATCCGATTCTTGCACTGAATATCAGTTTTCGCTGATTTGGTATAATCTTCTCTACTGCTCACAATATCCGCAACTTCTTTCCAATGTTTCTGCTTCAAATTGCCTCTACTCAGCTCTAAATATCTCTCTCCCCACGCATCTATCAACACCCCTGTCGCTCCTTCGCTCCAACAATCCTCCCTTCCTCCGCCGTTGCTCTTCGGTGGTTGTTGCTGGATCTGAAACGGAATCACCGCCAGATTGTTCTTCTGCTGCTGTTGCTGCTGCGGCTCCGCCACGGCTGCGGCCGCTACTGTCACGGTGATTCTTCCGTTTGACGGAGACGGCGACGTCTGCGACTGTGACTGGATCTCCATATCATCATCATCGTCCATTATTCAACGCACAAAAATAAATCAACGGCTCAGATCTGATTAATTTTTCTTTTCCTTTTAGAGAGAAAACAAAAGAAAAAAGAAGTGCGTTTATATATATAAAAGAAAGTGAAAGAAAAAAAAAGGTTGACGGGGAAAAGTGGGGATTGACGGAGAAGGAGAAGGTGGGGGTATAGAAGAAGGACACGTGGAGAGGAATTGATTGGCTGTGGTTGGAATTTCCGTCACCGGCGTGATGGTGAGCGTTGTTGCCGGCTTGGTAGTTGTTGAGGTGAATGTTGAAGTTTGTTTGGAGATAAGAATTAACGGAAAACGACATGGTGTTTATGGGAATTGCCTTTGGTGAGCTGCCTGCCGGTTGCCGGTGCTCTGTGTTTCCTAAATTACCCTTGTCGTGGTAAAAATGTGCTAAATTGCAGAAAAGTAAAAGTTTGGCACGCACTTGCATAAACGAGGCTTCTTTAACTTCAACCATTAATAAATCAAAAGAAATATGAGTTAGAATTCTTTTATTAATAATTTTAACCTAAAAAGTGATCCGTCCAAAAGATAGTTATTTTTTTTTATACGTTTTATATCATAGTTTACTTTTTCATTTTTCATTTTTAATTATTAATTAAATAAATAATTATGGTGCTGAAAATCTGTTTAAAAAAGATTTAAAAGTTAAAAAATTCTTAAATCAAAATCAAATTTAAAGAGCTAATTTAAGGATGTATTTAGACTTTTCTTTAATATCAAAACTATTATTAATGATTCCTTATATTATTTTCTCGTGATAAGATATTATTAACAAGTTATTATATTATTTAATTATTTTTAAAAATCTAATTTGACAGTACAATAATCTATCTTGAATTATAAAAATATAATATCAATTTTAATGAGAATTTGATAAGCTAAAAAGATACACTATTATTGTATCCTCGGTTATTTGACATAAAAAAAAATTGTAAACTCATATTAGTAATTTTTATAGAGTAATTCATTCCATATGTGAATTAATAACTTAATTTGTAAATAATGCACCAAAAGACTTTATTATTTTATATTTGATTTTATACTTCGATTTCAATGTAAAATATACTATAAAAAGTAAAACTATAAATGACTTTTATAAGATTTGAGTCCCTCAATCCAATTTTCATAGACCATTTCTATTTTTTTAGTTCTTTCAAGAATATATGTGACTTTCCCTTTTAGTTGTTAATTTAATAATTAAATATCTAGAATACTCAATAGTAATTAATATAAATATCAATATCTATAGTTATTTTTACTTACATTTTGAAATTGCAAATTACCATACAATATTTTTTTTGAGTTTTCATACAAAATTATTTTTTTACCCGTTTTAATTATAGTTTTTATTATTATTACTAACTTAATAAGTAATTATAAAAAGATATCCTTCATTAATTAACACCAATATTATTACATGCAATTAAGTTTTATACTTTACATTTGGAAATTATAACTTTTATAGAAATTTTAATAAAAATGTTATTTTAAAAATATAGTCATAATAATATTAACTAAAAAATTTATATTCTTAATTCGCATGTAAAATTAAAAATGACCTATTTATTTAGAAAGAGAAAGTATTTATTTTAATATTTTAATTTATTTATTAAATATTTCAATACTGTTCGTAAAAAAAATGAGACCTGAGTACGACGTGTACCACCATCTATTGATCCTCTCTATTTTTTTCTTAGATCGTTTAGGGTTAACTTCGATGCTAGCCACCCTAGTGGCTTTTCTTGCCCTTCTTTTGTTATTTTTCTTTATTTTAAGCTCCATTTTGTGTTTTAGTGCCCTAATTGGACTCGTTATTGCAAGGTTTTATTTTGCTGACTTTTGTAGTTCAAGCTCGAAGTCTAGAGATGCAATGGACATTTGGTGCTGCAAAAGGGTAGAATTGGTGATCTCTGGCTTCAATAGTCACTAGAACTTTCAGGAAAGAAGATGGACTACTTTAGTGATAAGTCTTACAATAATGAACTAATTAGCATTTCCTTTTCATGAATTCATGCCTTAGTGCCGTTTGTTTCACTTTATTATGTTTATTTTATGGGTCTTGGACCTCTCTGTTTATTCCCTTGTATTGTTTCTTATTTGGACCTCTGATCCTGGTGCTTAAGTAGGGGTGGTTCCTCTTGTTATATCATAGTCTCTTTGTTTGTTTTTTTTTTTTCAAGCCATTGGACTCTTTAATCCAACAGTTTCTTTAATTGTTAAAAAAGAAATTCACTACACTCAATATTATTAATTTAGAAAAATAAAAAAATTATCTTTTCATTATATGCTTTTTCAACATAAAGATTTTTATTTTTTAAGTTTAATATATTATTGACTAATATCGTTAAAAATCTATTGAATATATAAATTGTTATTTTTTTGTAAAATATTATAAAATTATAGCTAGCTTGTAACCGAAGAATAAAAGATCAACCTATCCCACTTTTCACTTTATTATATAACAACGTTCACTATATATCATTAGCATTTACAAACCCCATTTCCAATAACCTATTATCACCAAAACAATAGAAAGAAAAGTTTTGTTTAATATTTAATTTTAATAAATATTATTTCATTTTCTTTGAGGGATACTTACATATACCCCTAAGCTTACTTTACTTTGCACTTCTTCTTTTTTTTTTTTTTTTTTTTTTACCTTAAAGATATGCACTTTTGTCTTTCATTTTATATATATTTATGCTAGATTAAACGATATAAAATTAGTTAATATATTGAAATATATATTTAAAAAGATTTAAATAATTTATTAAAAAAATTAACAAGTACATCTTAATATAAAAGATAAAAATAAATATCAAATATCAAAAATACATATAAAAAAATTTATTCTTGACAATCTTGAATCGTATCGACAGAGATTGTAATTCTACAAAAAAAGCGCTTCATTCGGAGATGGTTCGTCATATATCGATTTTATGTATCTTTTGATGAATATGATTGTTTAAATATTGTATTGAATCTCTTCTTTCTTTTCACCACACTGTAAAAAAAAAATTAATACTCCTGTAATGGAAGATCATAAAACTTTTATATAGAAAGAGAATTTAATACTTTCATAATAGAGAACTATAAAACTTCTCAAAAAATACTAATATTTATTTATTAAAATAAATTAATATAAAAATTAAATAACTATTTTCGATATTGACAGTAAATTAAAAAAGGAAATTTGATAAAGAAAAAAAAAAAGAAAAAAAAAAGAGATTTTCAATGATTATTCATTAATGTGGGTTTACCTGTCACTTCATTACTCAAATCATTTCTATTAGGAACTAAAGTGTTCTATTTCCTACAAATTTTTGCTATATAAACCTAAACAACAAAAGTTACAAATAGATAAATGTCATATTAATGATAATTTGGGTTACAAGCTAGCTATAATTTTATAAATATTTTGCTAGCTATAATTTATAATAGGCCAATTTGATGAGTTCCTGAGAGAAAGGGGTCATGAACCTCTGTCACCAAGCATCCTTACGTGTCACGTGAGTTTTATTTTATCACCAAAACTTTGCCCACGTGCGGCCTAGCTCGCTTGATTTCCCCGAAAGTCAAGATAGCTAGTCAGCCTTCCCTTGATTGCCAAACTCGGCAGAATGATAGCAATTACGCTAGCGGAAGTAAATTCAAGAAAGTGGCACAAAGAGATGCAAGAATTTTAGAAGTGTATGCTTATATTGTTTAACTCACTATAAGTCTCTTTACACTTCTCTCTTTATAGTTACAATGAGCACACTCTCTCTCTACACAACCATCCACTTACAAATGATACAAGGAAGGGGTATTTATAGTTTTTCCCCCTGTCCGCCAACATGGTCGTGTTTCAGGCCATGTTCAGAACATGACCGTGCTCAAGACCGTGTTCAGAACACGGTTTGGGGTTATTGGCCGTGTTACCTACCGTGGCCGTGTTTCCCGAAGCTTCTAGGTCTTTCGCATTTATATTCAACCAACACGGGCGTGTTGGCAACACGGGCAGTGTTGAAATCCAACACGGCCGTGTTGTGTAGCCTTCCCTGCCTAGCTGCGAGGCGGGCCGTGACATACGGCGTTAGGCAAGAAGCCTGATGACCATATTGGGTTCAACGATTTCTTGATTTTGATGTATATTATTAAGACCAGGAGGCCATGCTGTGATCTTTGTCAGGCATTTCTCAAAGGTCTGTATTTCACCTGTGCTGTATGCTTTGAGACAGGAAAAAACATTCAATTTATGCTTATGCTGCATAAGCAAGCAAAAGAATTGTCTTCACGGCCATGGTTTGTTGGTCGACAATTTTGCTATGCTCCACTCTAAATCCAAAGCTCTTGAACTGCAGCTGGTAAGATCATAAATGCCTTCTGATTATAAAGACTTCATGTACATTATAGCTTAGAAATTAAAAATACTATTATTAAATTAAAATTTATATATTAAAGGCTCCAAATTAAATGAAGGTATAACTTAATAAAACACTTACAAAGTAAAAACATTTTAAAATTAATTTACAAAATTAAAATTAAAAATAAAATAAATTAGCAACACTATATTAGTAATAATAACTAACTATATTAGCTTCATTTTATCTTTTCTTTTTCTTCTCAATAATAGCATAATTATACAACTGTTTGTTCTTTTTTATTTTTCTAAAAAAAATAATCATATAATTATACAATTTTTCATCCTTATTTTATTATTTTTAATTATTATACAAATAATAAACTGCATCACAAATTTATAATCTTTAAATTTCAATTTTATTAAGCAATAAACTTATTTATAATATAAATATTTTAATACATAGTATTAATTATTCTTTTCTTGCAATTATATTTAATAGGATTCAGTAAAATATAATTATTAGAATAATGGGGTTATCAAAGCTTAAAAAGAAAAACCATCAAAGCTTACTGCATTAAATCAAGAGAAAGAACATTACAAATGAAAGGAGGAACGATAGCAACCCACTCTCCACGATCAGACTGCAGACATGCAGCTCTTGCAAGCAAGTGAGCCACATGATGAGCTGACTGTCTAACAAATAAGACTTTGCAATTGACTGAGTCGTCGTTAATTAAGCTGAAACGATCTTTAACTAGAGAATAAAAAATAGAGTGACCTTTAGAGCTTGCACCAGAATTTGACAATCTGATTCGAATATAACATTAAATAGGCCATTTCATAGCCAATATTAGTAATAGAAGATTTTCTATAAATTTTGGTGAAGAAAATTAATTAATTTCACTTTTTCGTCAAAAAAAGAAAAAGAAAGAATAAATATATTATATAACTATTATAATTAAATAAAAGGATTAAAAGTTTCTGAATCATGAAATTAGTAGTCCTACTAAATATGATTTACTAAAAACAAGAAGCTTGATCTTTAATAATATGTTAGCTAAGTCTTTAAAGTTGTTAAGTCAATTATTATATATTATATTTGCCAAATATAATTTTAGTACATTGTAGTACTCTGTCCATTTCAAAAAATAATTCACTTCCAATTTATCATAAATCAAAATATAAATTTTTGTATGGTTTTTTTTCAGAAGAGTCTTTTTCATAGTTAATACCATTAATTTGTACTATCTTTTACTAAAATATCCTCCTCAGACATTGTATATGTCGACTACGTTAAATTTATCAACTCATCTATTTTTGCTTTATAATTTTTTTTATATTAAAAGTCAGTAATATAATCTGGTCGACCATCCAATCATATGAATGAGTAATGTAAAAAAACAATGGATTGGTGATATGGTAACAAGTACAAAGCGGGTCCTTTTTTTAAAAAGGGAAAGGTTTCAACTCCAAAACTCAATTAACTGAATATATATTCAGTTAGGGTAAAACTTGTTAATATTTCTTACAAAAATTAAAACGAAATGAAAAAGAAAAGGAGAGAATTTTGTTTTTCATTTGGACGAATGGGTTGGGCCCTTAGGGATGTTGCAGATCTATTTGTAGCTATTTTTTTAGGGTTCTTATTATATATAAATGGGTTTGCCTTGTGTATAGGCCTTTTCTTACAGAGGTCGGTCACTGGTGAATGGCACTTGACAGGACTAAAACAGGTACAATTCTTTTTGTTTTTGTTTTTGGATCACTAAAAACACTAAATTACTAGCCTTCTTTTTTTTTTTACTATATATTATTTATTAATATTAGATTACTAGTGTTAAAGGGATGAAGGCGGACCACGTTAAATTCCACACTTGTTTTTAGTGTTCATTTCATTAAAAATTAACCCAATAAGAAGTGAAGAAAGATCTAGAGACTCTTAACTTCAAGGGCAATTACTAGCTCAATATTTAGATTATCATGTAATGATTTGGAGCTTCTTGTTGATATTGGTTTATATGAGATGTCACCTTTAAAGATAGACACAGACAATTCTCAGAACAAAAAATGATAGATCTACAAACAGTGATGCATTGGCTGCCCCAAGGAAACACTCAAATAATATTTGATTTTCAACCCTACATTTCTTACCACATCAACTTTATTAATTTTTAGTGGAGAAGCTACACAGACCGACAGACAGACAGACAGACTGGTAGGGATGATTATTACTTCATTGCTTTAAGGAAGGATTCTTATGGTGCTAGTAATTACTGCTATCTACAGTTAAAGCAGCCCTACAAAATAATGTAAAGGAGGTCTGGTACTGGTACTGGTACTGGTACTGGTACTGGATGAATATTGAGAGAAAATAACATTTTCTTTTTGGAAAATAAAAATAAAAAGTTTCACTTTAATTACATGATGAAAACAACTTCTAGCAAAGTAGATAGTAGAGAAAGTAATTTGCTTAGGGTTGAGTTAGTAGAATTTTTCTAATTAATTAGAATTCAATTGATTAATATATACTTATTTAAATATTTTAATAAAAACTAAAACTAATTTTGTTATTAGTATTTTCGTTTTTTAAAATGTATGACAAAAAAGTAAAATTTTTATTTTTTTAAAAGTAAAATTATATTTATAATTTATGAGAAAGTAATTCTTTTAGGAATTCAATTTTTTAGAAAGTACATTTTTCAAAAATTAGACTATTTATACCAAATAAAGCCAAAAATATCAATAACCAACATATTAAAATCCTCCCTATGTTCAAGTTTAACATGACTGTATAAATTTAGTCAATAAATAATTATTTATTTCTAAATTATAAATTTAAATTTTTAATAAAATTTCAACCGTTCATTTTTAAAATTGAAAGTATAGTTTATAATTTGAATATGAAAAGATCTCAATTTATAATCATCCCTGTAGCTGAAGTTTTTTTTTTTGTCCATTCAAGCTCCACAAAGTTTCATTAATAGAGGATATAAATACAGAGTCCATATTCACAAGAACATATATACAAATCCAAGAAACAGAAAAACAACGACACCATGTATATGTACAACAACAAAGAAGAAGAAGGAGAAGAAGAAGAAGAAAATCAAACACCCCAACAAGCAAATATGTGTTCGGAAAATTAAGCCGGTTTTCCTTTTCCATTCCTCTCTAAGAAACTCTAAGAAGCAGCATTCGGTTCCTTCAACGCCATGTATCTCAGAACCGTGCAGTGGTCTTAGTTATTCCTAATATATATTATAAGATATGATCAAGAGTTTGCTATATATATATATATATATATGTACATTCTTCTATTCTTTAAATATTGTTGCCGATTCTTCAAGCAAAAATCGTCACTACATATCCTCTCTCAACGGTCCAAAGCACTTATCACAATCCTGCAATTAAACATTTAGGCAAACATTAAAGATAAACCCATAACCCATTAATTGGTACGTGCAGAATGATAACTTTCCCCTCTCATTTTTGCAACATTATTTGCATCTTAAACATCCTAACACAAAGGGGAACGCTTTGGGTTTTCTTTTGTGTTTTCTCAAATTTTAAGTATAGTTAGCTGCTGTTTTTCAGCAAGCTATAGTTAGCACTATATAAATTTAGAACTGGTTATTTTTTTTGTGAGAATTGAGGAATTTTTTTTTGTCTATCAGCTATCTGCTTAGTTTGTATTTTTAATTATAAAAATTGAAAGTTTTCGAATTTAAATCTTCTAGACACTATTTATTAATATCAGTATGAATTTATTACGATAAATGTAAAAGGATAACTATTTACCCACTAAACTCCAATGAATGGAAAAGAAAAGGGTGATATTGCTGGTATTTGGTGGGGATAATAAGTATAAAGCGGTATCAAGGCCTTAAAATAAGAGTGTGAGATATATAGAGGGAGTGGCTAGTTGTAGAGAGGCAAGGGGCATAAATGTCATTATAGTAAGAAAACAAAAAGAGAGAGAACCAATCGTAAACAGTCGGACTTCTAGGCTCAGAGTCTTGTAATGCATCAGCAGACGATTTTCTCCTTGTCCATTTCCTTAATTCCCCGCTCGGTGTCCCAGCTGCATCACAACACAAACCAGACTTCTTATTACAACAGTACAGCTTCAGAACTGTGTGTTTGGTAGGAAAGAAAATAGTAAATTTCAAAAAAGAGAAAAACTCTAATTGTTAGAAATAAAGTCACACTTCCACACCAACCAGTCATAACATTTCAATTCATATATACCCTTTTGCAACTGTTTCTCAACTAATCGATAGAAACGAGCCTTTTAATCTATTTACAATCGTGAAGATCTATATATGGTAAATTGAAGTAGAAGAAAATAAATACACTATGAAAGTAAATCAGGAAACTTTCAAGATCCATTAGAAAACCTCCTGGGATTCTAAAGAACCCCTTTTTTTGTTATCCTCATGCAGATCAATCTACCACAGCAAAAATATATTAATTATGAAAAACTTACGTGAAAAAGGTGTCCTAGGAGTAGTACAGGTAGAGGAAGCAGGAGAATCAGGAGCAGAACCAGGATCAATAGAAAGGTTCTTGAAATTAGAATTACTCTTTAAAATAGTAATACTTCGAGTAATAATAGGCATCTCCTCAACAACAGGAGGTGACGATCGTGATGCAGAGAATGAATCATATTTACGCAGTTTTCCCACGCCCGTCTCAGGCGCTGGCCCTGCGAGCGTTTCGTCCCACAGCTTATGGAGAAATTCCATCTTCTTTTTCTTTTCAATCAATTTCTCTAAAACAAACTTAATATATTTCCTTTCCCTCTTGTAAGTAACAACCGAGAAAACGCCCTAAAAGAAAAGCTTTAAAACGACTGTTACCAAGAGCGGAGAAAGGAGGGGAAGGGGCGAAACGCAGAAAGAAGACAAGAGAGGGAGGTTGAATGTACTTATTATTATTATTATTATTATAATTATTATTATTATATCCGTGAGCCAAGAAATGGTGATCTAGGGTTTGTTTTTATAGAGCAAAAAGAGAAGTTGTAGAAGAAGGGTAGATAAATTGATGGCTGTAATGTTAGTGGCTCCGGTTACTATATAT
The DNA here is from genome assembly GCF_019578655.1 of Ricinus communis. NCBI lineage: Eukaryota > Viridiplantae > Streptophyta > Magnoliopsida > Malpighiales > Euphorbiaceae > Ricinus > Ricinus communis. The sequence goes on along the minus strand of NC_063263.1, from coordinate 6,612,593 downwards.
GGCTTTTGTTAGGAGCCGTTAAATTAGATTTGCGATATTTTTATTTGAGAGGAAAATTGCCTTATTTAGATATTCAATAGATACTTCAACTTAGAATAGTATTAGCCAAGTTCAGTTAATTTGTTGATACACGTATATAGGGATAATCTAATTTATTTATTTATTTATAGGTTCAAATCCTGCTCTTAATTGCTGACTCATTTCTCTACGTACAGTGCAAAAATAAATTGTACCAAAAAAAAAAAAAAAATTTGGAAAATTAAAACGGATTTCATTTGATATCGTAATTTAATACTTCATCACTTATTAGTTTTTTTAAAACCATTTTAAGTATTTGAGGGTTCAAACCCATCAATTTATTTTTTATTTTTTAATTTATAGAAAGTTCAATGGACCGTGGGCTACACAACAAAGGATAGCTATTCCCTGACATTCGTCATAAAGACGAAATCTCACTTAGTACATAGATGTGACTTAAACTTAAAACCTCCACCTCTCAAGAGCAATCGCTCTTGCCACTTGAGCTAGATTTTCAGTGTATCTCAATTTTTTTTTTTAAAAAGAAACATTACATCTTTATCAATAGTAAACGCTTTTATTAGTGATTTTTAGTCAACTTTGTTCTATAAATCCTATTTAATGAGCTAATTTTGATTGATCTTAAGCCAAGGAATTAATCACAATTCTCATACATAGATCTAGTTAATTAAAAGAAATAATGACATGTCTGATAAATGTTTGAAAATAAAGGTAAGACTTTCTAAATAGGTGTTTGACAAAATGATGAGAAAATAGAAAGAAGGCAGCCAGCTGACTGAAGTTAGTGAAGCCGAGTGGATGAACATACAAACTGCCCCAAAAAGAGTGGGGAGAAATGTAGGTAAAGGTATGATGATGACTTGGTCAAGTAGGCCAAGGAAAAATTGTGGGATCATATCATACAGCTTTAATCATGTTCCCAATATTTACACGTAAACTAGATAAGAACATACAAAGATTGAGTTAGATATATAAATCTACATACCAAACAGCACTCATGATTATGATGATGATGATGATGATGATGATGATATGAGTTGGATTTGGATTTAGATTTTGATTTTGATTTAGATTTTGGAGCAGTGTTAACCACAATCCCTCACGATATCTCATTATCTTTAACCCACAGCCACATTCCTCCCCATTTTCTTCCCAATAATATCGTAATAGGGTCCAGTTTAACCGCTCAATTTATTATTTTAAAGTCTGAGTTTTTAAAAAATTTATAAAATATTTTTATAGAAAAGAAAACAAATTAATATTTTTTTTTCAAAGTATCAATTTACTTAGATAATTTTAAACCTACCTTTTATACATCCTATTATAACAAATCCTAAAGGCCTAATTATATTAAAATTCAAATATTTATCTCTTTTTGTAAATTTGATCCATTTTTTAAATTTTTATTTAAATAGCTCGATTTGACTAATTAATTGTAATTATAATCAAATTAAAATTTTGATCAAAATTGGATATTATCCTCCTAATCCTAAACACTAGCCATTTTTTATTTACCAATATCGTTTGTCTTTTTTAAGAAAATGTATAAATTCACAACAAAAGTGAGGAAATAAATTACTTCACTTGATGATAGGTCCAAATTATGTATATATATTTAAGATGTTTTAGTACTTTAATAATATATTTTATATACACAATATGTGAAAAATATATACTTTACCTCACTTAAGTTTAATTGTCTATATTCAGGTAATATTAGCCAAGAAAGAAAAATGTGGAGAAAAATACTTAAAAATAAGTTTAATTGGACATATTCGTATCAAAGTCCAAAATTAAGACTCGTAGACTACTATTGCTATGCTAGCCGAATTATACAAGGCACAAGGAGGGCATTATAGTCATTTTGTATTATTATTAACATTTATATTAAAAGTTATTTATGAGATAATATTTGGTGGAGATAAGGATACATATAGTCTTATCTATTAGATAAACTTATATTGGATATACATATCTATTAGATAGACTTATATTGGGTATACATATATTTAGGAGACTTACTTAGAGGAGAACTCTTCTCTATATATATCTCTGTAAACCTAGTTATAAAAGGTGAAAGAGAGTTTTCTCTTATCTGCCACTTGCATCTGTCCACCATTCTTTTCTCTTTAATTCTCTACAGTTCTTCCATAAATATTTAGTTCTTAGTTTTCATTGTTCTTTTTAGATCTAAGAAGCTTTTCAAGAAGTGGAGAGTAAAAACCAATCTTCCTACTTGAAGGATTCTAGATTTTAAAGGAGCTTTAATTTTCAGTCTTGTTTTATATTTTTCTATTTAATACTGGGATCATTGAGTTATTTATATTAGGCTTGTTTTCATAAATGTTTAGTTTAACCTTTTTACTTTTGTATGAACCTCGTTATCTATTTATTTAATGAGTGATTTCTTTACCTTCATATCTTTATTAGTTTCAGTTATTATTGTTAGTTAACCATCATATTAATTTAATAATAATAATTGTTATGAAAATATTTAGGTTGAATGTATTAGAGATACCATCTTTATTTCAATCTATATTGGTAGAAAAAACTTTAGTTGCATCATTAGTTTGAGCGGGTAAAAAAAAAGGCACATCTCGTTTATTAAATCTAAACTTAAAGTAAAATAAGAGGACTACTAAGTAATTGGCTAAGCTAAATTCTCTCTTCAGCATATAGTTTAAATCATAAGCATTTGCAATTGCATTGCATTGCATATTTATTATATGGTTACTTTACTTTATGGCTATTATTCTCTAAAAAAATTGATTTAGAGTGTTTAGATTTATTTTTATTATTTTGTGTTGATAATTAGTTTACATAATAAGTGGTCTTATAGTTCTTTGAGATATCGATCTTATAGTGTTTTAACGTTTATACTATAAGAACAGTTTGTGTACTTATGAGTACTAACTTAGACATATTATCTGCCTTTGGTAACTCATGTATGATGTATAAATAAATGTGATAGTGACGTATAAATTGTTGATAATAAATAATAACACGTCATTTTCCACGTCACCTTATTTTGATTGAGATTTTAATTTGGTTATAATTGCAATCAATTAGTCAAATCAGACTATTTAAGTAAAAATTAAAAAAATGAACCAAATTTATGATTAAATGTAAAAATTTAAATTTTTAGGGTGATTGGCCCAATCGGAGATGATCCTTATTTTGTGGCACATGTTAAACTGAGATTAACCTCTTATCTTATAAACTATCCGCCTCCCAATTAATGAAACATGAAATGCAAATTCTTTTTATATACTGAATAGTGTTTCCAAGTAAGAGTTTAAAGAAAATCACCAGTGTCTTGTGACTTGTAAAATAATTTATAGTTATACAGCTGGTGGTGAGAGCTTTTCTAATGTTATTATTTATTTCTTTTCTTTGGTAGTTAGTACTAAACATAGTTATTTAGACATGGGACCAAATGGCGGGACAACCTTATTTTTGACTCTAAGAGACACATAATACTAAACTACAAAATTCTAGCTAGAAAGCTGATTAAGACACTCCTTTTAGTTAACAAGTTCAGTAAAATAAAATTAAAATATAAAAAATTTATTAATTAGTTCTTTAATTGCAATTAAAATATAAAAAAATTTAGTGCAATAAATAAAATATAAAAACAACTTATATATTACGCTAAACATTAAAAGGTAAATAGTATAAAAACTAAATTCAGTTAATCATTGTTTAAAAAAAATTCTGATTGAAGGATTTTTAGTGGAAAATTATAAAATAAAAAAATTATTTTAAATATTAAAAGAATAAATAATATAATATGAAAAAGTATAGAAATATACAATAATTACTCAAAAGACATCTAAGGAAAATATCATAATCACCCATTTAGTCAAAAGGGTATATAACCAATTCAACCATTTTCTAGTTATTTTTTTTAATGATAGGATGAATTAAAATATCCTTCAAGTTTTTGCCTTTTATTCTTTTATGTGGTTTAAAAGTAACAAGAGATAAAAATGGGTCAATCAATCAACCTTCATATTGCTCTTAAATTGCCCTCATATTTGGTAAACGGGCCTACCGAAGACTTCTTCTCAATATGTTAAAGGACTTATATTAATTAGTTACATAGGAGCCATGGCATTGCTTATACTCGAATCCAATTATTCAATGTGGTTAGGTTTATGATAATGATACATAAATATTGAACCCTTTCTCTTTCTTTTTGAATGTCGTGTAGTAACCTTATCATCAAATCCATCACAAGTTTTATAGTTTGAATAAGGATAAAGGGTTAATTTTTTCACTCAATTTATCTCTAAGGATTAAATATATTTAAATTAAATCTTTTCAACAAATAATCCCCTAAATTTATATCCAATGGTCATCAAATATATCCAATTTAAATCTTTTCAGCAAATAATTCCATGACAAATGTATTCAATTTAAACTTTTAATAATGAAATAATATTATATTTTTAGGTTTTAATTGAATTATAAAAGTTTTTAAAAAAATATTTATTTTATTAATTTACTAATACAATATCTAGTGATGCGTTATACAAGAGTGTGTTTAACTTAAAATTCAGAGACTATTAATCAAATAAAAATTAAAATTCAATTAAAATTTAAGAATTTAATGTTATTTTATTTTTTTTAAAATTTAAATTGGATATATTTGACAATTGAACACAAATTCAGGATGCTATTTGCTAAAATGTTTAAATTGGATGTATTTGAATATTATGCGAAATTTAGAAAGCTATTTACTAAAATAGATTAAATTTGAGTATTTTTAAACTCTTATATATAAATTGTGAGGTCAAATTTACCATTTATTTGTTTGAATACGTAATATAATTGTTAAACAAATACCAATTGTACTACACGAAGACAAGACTAATATTCCTCTTTTTTTTTTTTTTTCTCTTTCTTCTTTCTATACAGGAATTAGTTCCTTATTTACTTTACTACCTACTATTATAATATTGAGGATGCTCTTTTATCATTATATATATATATATATATAATTAATTAATTTAGAATATATCAGATAGATCTTTACGAATAATAAACTACTACTTCAAAAATTTTAAATATTTTTATTTTTAAAACAAAATTTCTTACAAAAAGTAGATAAGTGAGAGCTTTCCTACTCTCTCTTTTAAAACTAGATTTGTAGAGATATATATATAGACTAGAGTCCTTCTTTAAACAAGTCTCTCTAAAAATAAGTACACTCAAGATAAGTCTATCTAATAAATAAAACTATAAATATCTTTACTTCCACCAAATAATATCCCACAATAACTTTTAGTATAAAATCCTAATAATAATATAAAATGACTAAAATGTCCCTTAGGTAAGTAGTGATTTTCGGCTAGCTTAGCAAATAGCAATCCATGCATCTTAATTTTGGATCTTTGACAGCAACCATTATATTTAAGCTCATTTTTGAGTATTTTTCTCCATATTTTTCTCTTTTGGCTAATATTATTTGAAAATAGACAATTAAGCTTAAGTGAGCTAAAAACGCATATTTTCACCATATTATATATATACATATATCATTAAAACTTTAAATATCCTGAATAACTATATATAACTTGGACCTATCAAATACTCTTACACTTAAACCTTTATTTGTCCTCAAGTAAATAGAAACTTAGGAATTAACTTTTTCAAAATCATAAAGAACATTCATACTCAGCTTTAAGATATTAGTCAAAGGAATCTTACTAATGCAAAGATCATGCCAATCCAAGAACAACTTGAATTTTAAATTTTTATTTAAAAGTGTAAACTCAATCATTGTAAATCAAAAGACTTAAGCATCCAATCCATCACATCTGTTTCAAAATAGATAGCCTAACTCATTTTCAAAGGATACAGCTATGATGCATAATCCTAATTATTATAATCTTATTCAAAAGGCAAAACCTTCATTTATAATAAGAGATCGTCATTTAGTTTTCATAACTTTCTTTTCAAGCTCTTATTATTTATTTCTTTCTTTACACATTTTGGATTTAAACTTGATACTTGGAGAATTTCTTTATTTCTTGAGATGTTCTGTCTTTTTATGCAAATACAAACATGGACAATGAATGCACCTGGTTACTTAACAAAACATACATCAAGATGCTTTGCATACTTACAATCTCAATTGCCATTTTACGCGAAAATCAACATTGGTCATGAACATTATCGGTTACTAAGCAACTAAAATAAGCGGAGTAGATTATATTACTTAAAGCTTCTTCTTTTTACCTATATCATATCTCACAAACTTGGACAAGCCAATTTAATAATAAGAAAATAATAATTTAAATCATACACTTCTAATTATACCCAACTCAAACTTGTCAAACTACTCATCATGTCCATATGTAAAAAATGTATAGTTGATCATTTAAGCACAACTAACTCATGAGTTCACATTAAATACTAATTCAAGAGTTTAAGAAACTTGACATAATAGCATTCAGAGTTTAAGAAACTTGACATAATAGCATTCTTTCATTGACTCTTATATAAAATAATAACAAAAAACTGAATAGAAAAATTTAAAATCTTACAAAAATTAACCAAAGTTGCTAATTCTCAGATATAGAAAATTAAATTGAAGAAATATTTTATTTTCTTCCACCATATTTAAATTTGACATAGTCTTCAATATCATTACATATATAAAATAAAGAACAAAAAGAAGGAAAAAGATAAAATAATCTCTTGGATTTTAGCAATGCATAGAAAGCCATGAACTTAAATTACAATATCCATTTAGTAGTAAAAGTATTGATTCAATTCTTTTTTTGTCATTGAGATTTACACTATATTAATAAATTTGATCGATTATTTCGTCGAAAATTAAAATTAAAATTGATATTAAAATTAATACTAAATTAAGAATTTAAAAATTTACGTGATAACAAGTACCAATTACAAATTTTTTTTTTTTGGCAATTAGGCTTAATTTGTATGGTGATTGGAATGTATGTCTTGATTCGTGTAATTAGAGAAAAAGATCGATCAAGTATCATATTAGTTAACTAATCAAATTTTATACCATCCGTTCAAAAAGAAGAATTAAAAATAGAGAAGAGGTGAGTTTTTTGTATTTGAAATACTCTTTTTTTATTATTATTATTATCGGAATTTTAAATCGGCTCCTAGGCTTACACCCCCCCAGCCAACACCTCCCCGCTGAAAAGTTGTGGTTATGAAATGAATTGGGCTCTCTTCAGGAAACTAAGGTAGGACACTTAGGATCCATATTACTAAAAAGTAACAAATGGCATCTAATCCACCATCTTAGGACCCATGTGGGTACCGAAGTCAGATGGAAAATCCAGTTTAGTCATCTTCTTCTCCATTCAATTATGGAGCCCAAATGCAGTCATGCCCATCTTGAGACAGAAATTTGTTGGTAGAACAATTTGACCATAACATAATCTCTAACTTCCATTTGCTTTTGTGATAGTAATATGCATACAGTGCCCTTCGCTATCAAGGGCAAATTGACACTTAAAAAGCCTATAATATGCAGCCAATATTAATAATAAACCCACTTGCAAAAGAAAGGGGCAGGTGAAGGTTTGGATCTTAATGATGTTGTTTTTTCCCAAGACTAAGACTAAGAATGATGCTTTTGATGTCATTGTATACTATAAATATCAAGCTGCAAATACAATGCATGTATTTATAATTGAAGCCATCAACTTGGAGATATTATTGTATTTGTAGCCTTAAAAAAGCATAGTTCTTTAACATCAACTTGTACCCTTTTTTAGATCAAACTTGTTGTCTATTTCAAGAAAGTATTTCTGATAGGTTCATATTATATATATATATATAATTAAGATATTTTAGTAATTTATTGATATGTTTTATTTACATAATATATAGAAATGTGTACTTTTTACCTTGTTTTAGTTTTTTTGTCTAATTTCAGGTGATAATAATTAGAAAAGAAAAAGATGAGCCAAAAATATATAAATGAGTTTTAATTGGACTATAGCTGTAAAAGACTCTAAATAAAGATACGTGTACTACCAATATCGCGGGTCTAGCCGAATTCATCAAGGCCCACGAAAGAAAAATTAATTAGTTATGCTGTAATTAATGATTGTTATATTTTAAGTTGTCTATTTTATTTAGGATAGTGAGAATGATAATTATAATAGTGTTATGCTGAAATAAGGACTATAAAAAAGGAATATCTATAAAAAGTAGAGGTTAATTAAACAAGAAAGGATCTATTATTATTCTCTCTACAAATTCCATGCAGTTCATCTTCTATAACATTTAGTTAGTTTTTGCATTATTCTTTCAAGAATCAGAGAAGTTTTTCAGGACGTGGAGAGTGAGGATCAATCTTTTTCATTCCTTAAAGAAACTTTGAATTTTGAAGGAGTTTTAATCTTCTGCTTTATATGTTTTATGTCTTTCTATTTAATTACAATGACCACTCGATTCAATATGTCAGACTAAGTCTCATAAATGTTTAATTTGGCTTTTTATTTATGTATGAACCTTATATATTATGAGTTAATGAATAATTTTTTTACCTTCATACATATATTAGTTTCATCTATTATTATTGGTTGACCATCATATCAATTTAATAGTAATATTTGTTATGAAAATTTTTAGGTTAAAAGTATTAGAAACATCATCTTTACTTCAATTTATGTTAGTATAAAAAAACTAGGTTACATCATTAGTTTGAGTGACTTAGGAAAAAAGCATATCACCATCTTATTCATTAGATTTGGACTTAAAAAAAATAATGATTACTAAGTATAAGCTAGACTAAATGCTATTTTATCATATAGTTTATATTAATCATTCCAGTTGCATATTTATTTTCTAATTATTTAATTTCTTTCCTAAACTTTAAAATCATTTTTAAAACATTGGCTTAGAGTGTTTAGATTTATTTTTCATATTTTGTGTAATAATTGGTCTTTATAATATATGTTCTACAATTCCTTGTGAGATCGACTTCGTGGTGAACTTACATGTACTATCATTCGGTTCGTACACTTGCGAGTACTAAGTTTGAGACATTAATTTTCTCTATTCCCTAATTTGCCTTATCCTTTTTGTCTCCCAAGTCTAGAATGAGAAAGAAGGATTCTTCCTTTTTTTCTTCTTTTCTTCTTCTATTTTGATCTTCTAAGCAACTTGCTAGAAAAATTTGTATATTCTAACTTGATGAACTACACATATATAATGAGTGCTTATTTATCCTTGAATATTTTAACTTATTTTATTAATTATTATGTGATTATGAAAACTGCTAGCTTTTTTTTATTATATTGAAGATTTTAGTCCTCGAAAAGATAAACAATCCAAATTAATATATCATTTTTCTTTTACATACTAAACTCGAAACTACACGAAAACACTGCAAAATATAATTATTTAAGTATTATTTTAAGCATAAGTCCTGCAAGTAATATGTAAAGCTCTATTCACTCGCTACTTTAAATGAAATTATAATAGTCAAAAGTTTAAAAATACATGTGTGAATTTGTTTTGAAATGTTTACCACTATCAAATGCCATTTTTCAATTGAGTTTGTTTTCTTTTATAAAAATTATTTGTTACTTTTGGAATCATAAACAAGATTTTTCCAAATTTTATAAGTTAACTATAAAATGACATAAAAATGGAAAAGGAGAATCTCTTTTGAAGTTAATAAGTTAACCATGAAAATGACTAAAACTAATTAACCTATGCATTAAAATGAGATTAAAAAAAAAAAAAAGAACAACAAAAACAAAATCTCTTTTAAATAGAGGAGTTGAAGGATGTTCTATATGAATGAGCTTTCCTGGAATAAAATATATGCTTTTTCATGTTAAATCAACTCGTTAATGCCACTTCTTTTACATTTAGAACTCAACTTCCAAGTCTCTATATGGGATTTCAACATTTTATTTTGACTTTAATTTGGCATATTTATTTTCTTTTTTATTATTTATAAAAATAAACAGATCAATAAACTGATCATTTGACTGACTCATCCACTTCTTTCTTCAACATACTAATCTCACAAAGTTTGATTTTTTTTTTTTATTTGTCTCATTTATTCACATGGAGACTTTGTTTTAAAATAGAAATCATGTGCCAAAAATAGAAACTCTACTCTATGACCCTTGCTTGTGCCCAAATGTCATTTCTCCTTCCTTTTGAGAAGTAGTGGTAGGACCATCAAAGCAACTAGTCTCTAAATCATAATTACAGAAAAGAAATGGTCTCTAATGATCAAACTGCATCTTCAAAATAACAGACTTATTTGATCCCCGACGGAACAATTATACAAGTAAGGGTAGATACTGAGCCAAGTTCAGTCTACTTTCGAGCTGAGGTTTTTCCGGTTTAAATTATTAGAGTAGTTTTATTAAATAAAATTAAGTGAATTTTTTCTTTTCAAATCAAAATCTGAATTATTCAACAGGGTCCGACTCAGTTTGTTACTATTTTCATCATACAATGCATCTTATGATCTGGCAAAGGTATACAATTTTAAGGATACCAATAATCAACGTACTAACAGTGTTACTGCGTTAGACTTCGTGATTGATGGTTAGAATCTGAATTCAAAGATTTGAGAAAACAGGTTCTTAACTAGAAGCTGGTGGGGCGTGGAAAATGTGGAAAGAGAGCTGCCTTGGAAGGAATAGACCAGGACATAATTTATTTGCCTCTTGAAAGCCCAAAAGTAGATTAAAAAAATATGTTTGTTGTGAGGTCAGTCTCTGTCTACCCCTCACTCGCCAGAGGAATTTAATTGAGCCTTTGTTGTCAATTTCAAAGGTCCATGAATCATAACCTTAGTTAAAAGCTCAATGCACCTAACATCTATGGGGGACCCTTTACCCACTACTGTGAATGCAGCCTTCAATCAGATCACATAACTTATCGACCAACTGTTAAAGTCTTAGCCACGGGTAGGAAACAGAACAGAAAATCTCATTACTCTTTAACAATCAAAGATAAAAGAACATCGAAGAAGAAAGCAAACGAGCAAGAAACAAGACACACTAGGCCCTTTTCATTTTAATTTTACAGGAAACTTGGAGGTTGGGTTTTGTACTTAAATTCTGGAGGAGGGGTTCTTACTTTGCTTCTCCACCCTCAAAATCATGGCAGTCATATCTACTGGCCGAGCAATGCATTTTCACCTCCTTTGAGGCTGTCTTTAATATGGTAAGTTGGCTACAATTCTGGAGGTCGAATCTTGCACCACCCCGCCTTTGTGAGTTGGTGCATATATCAAGATTCACGAAGCAGAAATACCACGGTCTAGGGAGGAGACATCAAGACCAGATGAACGGAATATTCTGTTTCCTGCCTTGTCTCCGCCTATTACTGCCGGGGACGCCTCCTTGAGTTTCTCCTCTTGCTCCCTTGCCCTTCTTGAAGTTCTGCTGGTGTTCCACCTGTCTTCATGACGTCCGAGCCCATCAATGAATAAATTGATATAGGTATATAGGGGTTAGAATTATCTAACTAGCATCAGTATATACATTCAAATAAACGGTCTATAAGGATTCTCGTACCCCTAAACATTTCTGGAAATGAGAACCGAAGCCAGAAGAATCATTAACCTTAGCCTCCCCAGAGTTCACCTCTGAGAAATTTCCATTGCCTCTCGAGCTGGAACTTCCACTGTAAGATGCATAAGAAGAAGTGCTCGAAGTAGTAGTAGCAGCAGTGAATTGGCAGCTAGCTCCAAATGACTCGATGTCATCTTGAAACATTTCTTCAAATAATTCTTGCAGTTCCTCAAAGCTCTCCTCCTCCCCGTTTCCCTGTCGAATTCACATCAATGATGCATCAGCAACATAATTAAGAGATATTATGCGGTTATGCCAATGATCATTTTCGACTTAGAACTAATAGAGCATAATCACGGATTAGCACATCCACATCAATTCAATTCCGTGTCTTCTAATCCCACATACTTGTTCACGAAACAGACGTTCAATCACTAAATTATTGACCCGAGAACAAATATCCAAGAAGATATAACCAGTCAGACTAATAACTACTACCAGGCCAGAGGGTCACTACAGAATCAATACGCTGACTCAGTGGTCCACTAGGCGGGTGGATTAGCCCCACTCACTAGAACTTACAAGATAGAGTTTACTCAGACACAAAAGACGACCTGAATGGTCAGTGGTCAACTTCTCTTTTTTCGGGCCCCAGTGTTGGATTTCTTAGGATGTGAACAAGTATGACATCATATCACCATGAATGCCTAAAGAATTTGGGCCCTGATGCATTGAAACATTAATGTAAATGTTTGGCCTAATGCAGAGAAATAAACACAAGCAGGTGAGTCCCACCCCCCCACATATGGATGTATCCTCATTATGGAACCGTATCAATGTACTAAACTTACTCTATAAATATACAATACAAGGTCTAAATTACAATAGCTAAGCCTTTTAAGGATTTTTAATTGCGATTAGGTACACACTGAACAAAAAGTTAGGTCCATTAACACTACTAACTATATAGGATCTCCCAAAAAGCCAACCCCAATTCCACTCTAAAATATTCCAAAGCCGAAGCAAAAGGAAGATTAAGTACAGTACAGTGCAGTCTCTGACAATGAAAATCTTACATTAGGCTTTGTTTGGTTCATCATGACCGCCATTTCATTTAGAAAATCACCCATACCCTGCATATCATAACAGTAATAACGATCGGTATCAGGTCAGTAATTCAGCAATTAAATACTCGCCCTGGCATCAATAAGAGGTTAGGGGTCCATTTCAAAAGTTACATATTCCACAAGTTAACTATCTGAAAATTCCAAAGTGTACTGTTAAATTTGCATGAACAGAACAAAAGAAAAATGTTAAGACTAGCAGAATAATAATCTTACCTAAAACGTCATGCATAAATGCAACCCACCTTGTTTAATTGTTAGAAAATTGGGAACTGGAAGGAGATCCAACCAATGCCATAGACAGACATCCAAATCACATTAGATCAAAAAGAAAGAAAGAAAGAAAACCAAAAGAAAAAACATAAAAAACTAAAATGCAAGTCAGCTATCATAAGTTGAATAAGTGCCATCAGGCACAAGAAATTGAAGGAGATATCATACATCACATGTAAAACATGACTACACGAATCAGTATTGGTTTATACGATCCTTTTCGGGTGTGGGCACGTTTTCTTTATACTAAAATTTTATAATAATAATAATAATAATAATAATAATAATAATAAACAATAGAAAAGAGAATAATTGCGAAATCCAAGATAGGAAAAAGAGAAAAAAAGAAAAAAGAAAAAAGAAGGAAGCTTGCGTACATTTTCGTCGTCATCACTGTCATAAGCACCTACATCGTACAGAAACCTCTTGTTGGCGTCAGAAAGAACTGTTACACAAAGACAGAACACGTCATAACAAAACCAGACTGAATGGTTAAAGTACTTGTAAGAAAATAATATTTTTTTTAAAGTATAATAAAAAGGAGAGCAGAATCTCTTGCATTGCATCCAATTATTTAAATTCTTTAACAATGTTTTACTAATGCAATTTGGCAATTTGATATTAATAAAACTATTAAGAGATAAAACAGAACCTGAGAAAAATTACCAGAATAGGCCTGTTGTATTGCCTGAAAGTTCTGTTTAGCTTCTTCTAACTTTGAATTCCCCGAAGCTGAACACCGATCTGGGTGCCATCTCTATATCCCAGAACACAAACACAAATCTTTTTTACTATAACAACGTTTTAATTTTCCAGGAAAGTTTCATTACTTTCCTAGAAAATCGATTTTAACCAAACACCAAACCAACTTAAACACCAAATGTTTTTATTTTTACTTTTTTGGAAAACTTCTCTTGCCAAATCATATCAAAACCACTACTTTAATAATATAAAACCAGTCTCTTTTTGGGTTTTTAGATGTAACATCAAAAACCCATAAATTCATTTTCATTGGTTTTTCCAAATAAGAACAAAAAGAGAAAGAAAGAACAGGACAAGTTGATGAAGAGAGAAGAAAGTTTGACAGGGTAGTTAAAAAGAAAGGGTCTAACCAGCGCAAGTTTCTTATAAGCATTTCTGAGCTCTGATGCAGTGCATTCTTTATTCAATCCCAATACTTGATAAAAATCCTTGCTTTTGCTTTTGTCTTCGCCATTTGCCATTCCTGTCTTTCTTCTTATTCTTCTCAATCAATCAATTAAGCAATCAAACAAACAATCCAAACCCACTAACAGAAGCACCTTCAATTCCAATACCCACAAACCAGAACCTCCTAAAATATTAAAAAAAAAAAAAGCTTCTTTCTTGTCGACAAATTAAACTAACCCACAACCTCACAACACAAACCCGCTTATATGTGTAGTTCTATGTGTCAAATGTTGTAAGGAAGATTAAAATAGTTGAAGAAAAACTACATCTTTTATCACAAGGAGGAATCTGTGCAGCAGTTTCCGTAAGTGTGCAGAAAGAAAAGAGAGGGAGAGACATAAAACAAGAAAAATGTTTTAATTTTCTTCCCCTCTGCTTGCCAAATAGGGGCTCAAAAGAAGTCTCCAGAAACGGTCATTTATATAGTTTGTTGGTCAATAATGTTTTACAAAAAAGTAAAAGAAATTTATAATATTCCAATGATAAAGAATAATGAGTAAACTTCACTTCCAGTCCTTAAAACTATACGCAATTTTTATTACAAACTCTTTACTTTTAATTCGTTACAAAGAAATTCATATTTATAATTTATATTTTTTAATTTCAAATAAAATAATTGAGAATTTATTAAAATCTTGAGTTTAAATTTTTTTAAATAAATAATTTTTATATTAGATAATAAATCTCCACTACTGATATTGAGCCAATAGTTAAAATTATATGAGTATAATTTATTATGTACAATTTGAATATAAAAGAATTTTAACTCAAAATAATAATGTACTTATATTTAAAGTAAATTAAGAAGATATTATTATTATTTTTTAAAATTTTTTTAGTCGGATATTATTAAATTAATATTAATATCTACATATTAAAATAGATTTTTATTTTAATAAAATCTTTTAAACTCACTACTGTAAACATCATGCCCAATCATAATAAAAGTTTACCCTAAAACTAAATTGAAGGAGTTGTAGAAAGTTGAAACACAAAAGTTTGCTTGCAATCTAAATTAAAATTTTAAGAAGCATAGACAAAAAGAAAAAGTGACTTAAAATTAGGGGCTAATATGAAATTTACCCTAAGAATAAATTTAGGAGGAATACAAATATCTGTAGGATAAGGTGGGAGTTTTCCTGTGGACGGTAGAGATTGAAAGAGGGTAGATATTTTTGGGTGGATTAAAAGGGTGTCCAGAAGGTTCTTATAAGTCTATTGGTCCTTTCAGACGGCACATGAAAAACAATGGTCCCATTTTCTTTTTCTCTTACAATTTCTTTATTATTATTATTATTAAATAATTGTATGGAAGGAGGAGAAGACAGTCAAGAGACTATGAATTTTAGGTTAGGTGCACTATTGAAAATTGGGGATTTTTCTTTTCTTTGAGATTATTTACTCAAGTGCCAATTATGGGTTCCAATTTGTATTGGTTTAGATGGGTGACATAATTTTACATAAATTTGATCTACTGTTATTATTATTAGATTAAGATCGTCTCCTGCTTAAAAAAAATATAAGATATCAATGCTTAAATGGATTCATCTATTAAATTTAAAATAATTGAGATATTGTTATTTGTAGATTCACTTGTTTTTAAGAATTTATAACTTATTTGTAATTTATTAATTTTATAGAGTTTTGAATATTATTTTAAACAAATTTTATCCATTCTTTAGGATGACAAATATTACCAATTAACTATTTACTTGATAATCACAATTAAAAATCACAAAAATTTTAATTTTTTTTATAACTTATCTAATTCAACATTGCTTGATAAAGATAATTAAAAAAATTATTTAAATTCCCAAAATTTTCTAAAATATAAAATATATTTTAATATTGACGATTTAAATTTATTTTTATAATAAGAGTTATAAAAAAAATAAATATGAAAAAGACGACATCTCTTAAAATACTAGATTATATAAAAATAATGAATCTTTTTTTTAAAATAAGAACCTCTTTATGAGAGTTCTATTTTTTTTACCGTAATTTTAGTGTCTTTCTTCATAAAAATTTAAATAAATTGAATATAATAATTTGATTACTCATTTCTAATTAGACTATAAAGATAAAAATATAAAAGGGTAAAATATACTAATCAAGAAATATTTCAATATGTTATTAATATAATTGAATATCCAAAGTAGAAATTTTTTAATATTATTTTTAATTATTATATTTTGTGATTATTCCTATAGCCATATAATTTTACATAGAGAATGACAACGATAATAATTCTTTTTTAAATTTAAAATTATGAGTTCTTAAAAATTATAGCAGATTAATTAATTATAAAAAAATTAGTATTTTAACAACTTATGACTTTTCCCCACATTTTGTAAGACTTTGTTTTAATGAAAAAGTTCTTAGGCATCATCACATATAATAAAAATAAATTACTTCAATTAATATGAATCCACATCACATAGCATTAATTGATTTTAAATATATCTTTTTACATATCTATGGTAAGTTGAAAACAATTACTTTAGGTGATGTGATATTATTAATTAATGTAACTTATACGTCCCCTGGCAGCTTTCTTGATGGCTGTCATGGCCTTGTGCTGCTCGAGCCCGCCGAAGTCCTTTAGAAATTTGTCGCCTGACAGATGTAGGTAAGAAAAAAGAGAAGCTGCTGGAGTTGCAAAAGAGAGATGGAAGAAGTCGATTCTTTCCAGATAGGCTTCCTCCATCGGTCCAATTTGCTTCTTATGGATGTGAATTGTTGTCTCAAGCCTTTCCTTTTTGGTGTTTGTGATAAGTGATAAAGTCACTAACTCTCGTGCTTTTATAGAAAATTTGAAAATAATTCATATTTTGAAGTAAAAATGAATTGAAAAGTATAACAATCGAGCAAAGAGCATAAGAAAAATCAAGTAGGGATAACAAGGGAAAACTATACCACTGTGCCAAAATGAGAATTGCAAATCAAAGATGACAACAACTTGGTAGACTCACACGGAAAGTCTACATCGTCGTATGGCCCCGTGTGAGTCTTATGCATCGTAAGCAGAAAGAGGAAAAGATTTCGGAATTCCATATTAGAAACTTAAACCTCTGTGTGCCCTACTTATATGATCTAGTTTTCAATCCACGTTTTGTAATTGGATTCACGCTACATCTCTGTGTGTATTTTCGTGTGGCCGCCATGTGAAGCTATCTTTATGTTATTATTTAAGAATTTTAATATTTTATTTTTGGGATTCAATATTTTACATAATTTTTAAATAGAGAATAGCTTAGAACATCATTTTCGGAGAGTTTTTAGAGTTCTGATAAGATCTTGAAGGAAGAAACATCAAAACCTACAGATTGTCATCAAGGCTTGAAGAATCAAAGTGGAGAATATCCTAGTTTTTAAACATGAATAGTTTGATATTTTCTTCCCCTTATTCTTCTTTCTTTATTTCAGTGTACAGGAGTTAATTCTCTTGCTATTTGAGTGTTGATAAACGCTAACTATTTTTGTATGACTTAAATCATTTTTATGCAAATAGATCATCTTTGGAGTTGTCTTATTTTTGTGATTTCTTATTGCCTATTTCAATTGATAAATCGACATATTAATTAGATATTGTTTTCATAAAATTGATTAGAGATAACTTTTTATGATTTGTTCGTTCTTAGAAATAAAAAATTGATTGCGATACTAGAGATAGATCTGCAAGATTATTTGGCATGATAATTCTCTAAACTTAATGCATAACATAAGTGAGTTGGCTAGAGAAAAAATTTCTTGCTCTCATCTTAGGAATTAGGAATTTAATCACTTGAGAAAGATTTTTACCTAACTTAGACAAATATTAATTCAATTCGTTGGCTTGATTTAATTATTAATCAATTCATGAAATGCATAAATTATCAGGGGGACTCCACACCTTAATAGACTTCTTTAATTAATCTTTCCATTTGCCTTAACTCTGATTTTTAATTTAGTTAACTTTTAATTCAAAAAATTCAAACAATGATCTGTTTGCTAATATTAATCAAGATTTAAAAATAGTATTTACAATTAGTTTTCAGGAAATTTATACTCATTATTATATTACTTAATACGATTGACGCACTTTATTGTGTGCGGGGGCACATCAGTTTGGGTTCAAGTTGAGGAGTTTTTTCTAGAGATTGGGTTTCGTAAAAGGCTTGGATTCCATATCAATGGAGCTTCTAGGGAAAGGGAGGGACATTTTGGTCATGTGGTTTGTTCACGAATTAGATTGCTATTTTTTCTATAATTGTAAGGCATTAGAACGAGTTTATTTTGGGTTGTAAGTCCAAGTTTTTGGGTTTAATGAGTTTTGAACCAGTATCTTTAAACCTTTTCAGTTTTATAATTGAGAAATTTAGATATATGTCTAAAAAATTGGTCTAAATAGCTTTTATACCACTCTATATATAGAATCTAACAAAATACAATCTAATAAAATACGCTTTAAAACTAACAAACTTATTTTTATACAAAACCATAAAAAATATACGTGCTTTAAATTGAAAAATATTTGATTCAAAATCTAGAAGATCTAAATAAAATCGCAAACACCAAATTTGAAGAAAAACATAACAGATCAATTAGAAATCTCATCAAATTGGTAATACACAACAATGAAAGACCAAAAACTTCTTCAAGAGATATTCATCAATTTTTGAATTTAAAAATTAATATTCCAATTTTATACATTTATCTTTTTGATTACGTGTTATTTTCAAATAATTGCATTAAATTTCTTCAAAAATAAATATATTATATGATTTTTAAAATATTTAAATGTCAAATAAGATGATTATATAATTAAAATTCTCAGATCTAGAGCTAAGTAAGAAATCAAATTTATTATGCAGAAAACCTATAAAAAAAGTATATCACGAATTTATACAGGTGTACAATAAGTATATGTCTAGAAAATTTGTTTATAAAACAATTGTGTCTGATATATATATCTAGTAAAAAATTTATTTATTGACTTTTATATTAATATAACTATATAAAAAAAATAATGATATATTTGGTTGAAATCTATAAAAGAAATAATGATATATTTAGTTGAAATCTATAAAAGAATTCATTTTATTTGAAAAAGAACATGAGTGGGAAAATAAAATAGAAATAGTAAAGTTGAAAGAAATATTTTGATGTTATGGAATATATTGATTTGTTAATGTGAAATTCATTTGGAAATTCTACCTATTTTGTTAGAATTTATTTAACTATATCCAATCCTACACAAATTTAATTATATAGAATATTAAATTAACAATCACTCCATTTAAAGCATATAAATTTTAGATTCGCAAATGAATTCTATAAATTTTATGGATTTTAACCAAAGACTATGTAAATCAACAAAAGATGAAAAAAAGAATCAAATAAAAAATAAAATAGATTTTAAAATAAATAGTAAAAAGTATATAATGAATATATAACTAATATTTCTCAAGTATATCATACTGCGATTTTATTAATTCTCCTATTTAGATTTTAAAATCATCTTCTATTTCTTTTCTCATATAAAAACATGTCAGTATCTCTTTTTATTTACCACAACAGACATTAGAAAGAAAATATTAAATACATAGACTTTGATATGAATGACATTTTATTACCTTAGTATAACAATTGTTTGAACATCATGCAAATAATATCATAACAAATCAAAATTAACACGGAACAAATAAAACACTTACGATTACTATTCATAATACTATACAAAAGAGATAAATCTCACTATATATAAGTCACTAGTATACTCCATTGAACATTTATCAAATGAAATCAAAGAAATAAAAATGTTGGCACTAGAAGGCAAAGTCAAATTAAAAAGACCACAGAAAAGAAGAGCAAAGACGATGTGGGAGATATGGATAACTCGGGCACAATATAAAAGTAAAGGGTAAGGGGATAAAAGAAATAATGGTGAAACTTTGTAACACATTAGAGTATATTATGAATATATAACTAATATATACTAATATCTTTTTTAAAACAATTACTTACTACTGTTTCTAAATAAATTAAAATTTATATAGTAGCCAAATAAATATTTTTAAATTAAGTTATACTTAAAGTAACAAAGCATGAAAATTATATTAAAAATTGAATTAAAAATGGAAAAACTATAACTATTCCTTAAATATAATAAAACGTAAATAAAAATTATTTAAGTTATCTTAAAAATAATTTAATTATCATAAAAATATGACTCATATATAAATTAAAAATTATGTAAACAAATTAAAAATATACAAAAAATGAATAAAGAGAATGTATACTCTGAATATAGTATGAGTATATAACAATTATCTATGATATTTTTATAATTAATTAAAATCTATAAAATTGCCAATCAATGTTATTGGATTAATAATGAATAATTTTAAATGCTTAAAGAAACTTTTAAATTAATTAAAAAATAAATTAAAATTTGAAGAAAATGGATAAATATATTATAACAGTATAAAAATATATTATGAGTATATATAGGTATTTCATAAGTATATTTTTAAATTTTAGTAAATTTATATTTATATTTTAAAAAAATTTATGTATATTAACTATTATATGATATAGAAACATAAAAGGAAATTATATGGTTCAGGCCTTTTATCTAATCTAGTGGTACTTTAATTGTTAAGAAAAACCATAAAGAAGTATTAGAATAGTTAACAAGCACCCACTAGACTGGTAGCTTATACCATTGCTATTCATTGACTATTTCATGGATATTTTAATTACCAATACATGCCCTAATTTAGTAAAATAGGCTCAGTATAACTTAATTCTTTTACTGATAATTAGAGAAAAAGGGTGTATCATAAATATTGAATTCTCTACTTTTTTGGCCTTTACTATTCTCCCTTTCTAATAATCATGCTCTTTACGAAAGAATGAGAAGCTATTTATGAAATGCAAAGGCATTAAAGCAATGGAGGGCACAATTTGCTTGTCCTTCGAGATTTAGTTCATTTGAATATATTTTCTTTATAATTTTCTTTTTGCTTGGAATATATTGGAGGCTCAATGGTTAGAAACCAAACAATAAGGGGCAAACTTTCCCATTTATTTCCTACTAATATCATTAACAAAAGAAAAATTATACTGTAATTCTGACTGATGAGACTACTAACCAAACACTAATTTGTAATGAGCTTTTCTTTATAATATTATTGGGATAATTTATCGGTTTGCTCTAATTTGAATGCTAGAATTAGAAAGATAAGATGATTATACAAATGCATAGGCCCTTTCCTTAGAATGATATAAAGAAATGGAAATATTTATTAATGCACTCATGCAAATATGCGTACTACAAACCAAACCCAACCCACTATAAGCTGAATTACTAAAGAAAAGATTGCAACTTGCAAGATCAAAAGAAACAAAACAAAAAAATGCACAAAAGGAAACCTTAGAATGGAGAGGAACAAGTGGTTTACAAAAGCAAATTCTGCAAATGGGAAGTGAAAGGAGGGCAAGGATGGTATTGGTGGCATTATAATAGCCATATTGGCAGAGCTAAACAACTAACAAGTAGCAGAAAATAGAGGTTGCTAGAAACAATTGATATTTTTTTTAAAGGAAAAAAAGGTAAATAAATTGTAGGGGTCATCTCTGGTCAGAAATTGTGGCCAGTAGTAGTGCAATGCAACTGCTGCTTCACAACTTCAAGAGTGAGAGAGAGAGAGAGAGAGTTGGGATAAAGAGATGATGGAGATAGATTAAAAAAGTGTGTTTGGAAACTATTTGTCCACGTCAGCCAACAATTTCCCACAACCTCCCAGAAAAGCATGTGGGTCCCAACTTTTTCATTCTTTTGTGGGTCCCAAATTCACCTCCAGCAGTGACCTAATTTTAGATCCATCCGTCTCTTCGTACATTCATCCTACTCCTTCCTTCCAAGTAGGATTTTGCATTCATTTATGATTTTAACTAAACTAAACAGAACAACAACAAAAGCAATAGGGTCGCTCCATCTAAAACCCAGAACTGTATTTGACAGATTCAAGCTGCAACTTAATAGAATAATACAGTCCAAAGCTGCAAATTACGAATACAAATTGTCAAGGGACAAACTGATGCAAGTGGATTCCATCTGTTGGTTAAACTTTTTGTTGAAGATTATTAGTCTTTGCAATGAATGTAGCTTTCATTTCTAAAAGAGAGCAAATTGCCCTTTCAACTGCATGCCTTTATAGCACAAAAATAAAATGATATTAAGAAAAGAAAGGAAAAGAAACACGTGAAGTGATGTTGGACATTGCCTATGTAAAAAATTTCAGCTTTTGTACGGAAAATTTCAAAAAAATATTATAGCCAGTAGTGGGCTTGTCTGTAACATCCAGCTATATAACACTAATATTGATTTGCATTACACGTAAATTGTGGAGTAACATCAAAAGGGTAGACAAAGAAAGAGAAGAAGAGAAAAGAAAGAGGGGATGGTTTTAATTATATCTAACAACTGGCCAATTGCAAGTTGCATTGCCAAGTAATGGATATTAACTGTCATTTACTACTTGTCAAACATAGAGACAGTTTTCTTTATCTTTCTTTAATCGTTTAACAGTACAATTAGAAATGTCCCTTTCGGCTTGCCTTACGAGTTACATTTCCAAAGTTTGTGTTGTAATAAGCAGTCTTCGTAGGCCCAGCTACAAGCTGCCTCTATATGATAAAATACCCCACATGGAAAAATGAACTTTTCAACCATGGAAATGATAGTTTAGGGTTAGATTTATCTTTAAACCATGTACCAGGCGATGCCCTACGAACTGAATGTTATTTTTTTTATGTTACATGATTCTTGCCGGTTCTAATGGCAGAAACAGACTTGGGTTGGACTAGGGTACTGGCTCAATCCTACCGACTTAATTAAGCTCGGACAAAAAACCTTTATGTGCCTTGACTCGGACCTAAGAAAGCCCGATTGTTTTATTTATTTTTCTTAAATTTACTCACCCTTTTGAAATATAAATTACCCGTAAAAAATTATGTCTTTTATTTATAGTCCTTGGCTAATAAAAGTACAAGCCTAACTGTCCAGACCAAGCTTGATTTTGAACAAAGAAATATGGCCTAAAATTAAGCTCGATCAGCCATCACTTTCAAGAGGTCTGTAATACCTTAAAGACGAGAGGATGTATGAACACCCCATTATCTCAAGAAATAACATGAGGCTTTATGACCCAAGAGTATAGGAGTGGAGTTAGGGCCGTAATCGAGCTGAGCTCGCTTACTCGAGCTCGATTATATTTGAGTTTAGGCTTAAACTCAAACTCGAACTTGGCTTAAATTCAAGTTCGAATTCAGACTCAAACTTAACTTGATTTCAAGCTCATGATCACCAAATATGCAGTTATAAATTTTTTTAATTAAAAAATAAACTACATGCAAAAGTAAACTATGTATTTAAACCTAATAGTAAAAGACAATAACAATAAAAATAACTCTTGAAATAAACATCAATTAGTACAACAAATTCTATGATTTTTACACATTTTCATCCTTAAGATATCCATAATGAAAACAATAAAGAAAACATTTACTAATTTATGTATTATATATTCACATGTATTAAACTATTCACAACAACAATCATTAATAATTTATATATATATATATATATATATATTCTAGTAAATATTTATCTTATTATATTTTACTTGTTAAATTATATATAATTAATGATAAGGACAATTTTTCTTAATTAAAGACAAATAAAAAAACTAAACAAGATATTAAAAACAAACAAGATATTATCAAGCTAGAAACGAATTTATTTTCGAGCTTTTCTACTAGTTCAGCTTAACAAACAAACTCAAACGAGCTGGTAGTTAGCCGAATTTTCAGTAGCTCACGAACAACTTTTAACTCATTTTGTACTGAATAGAGAAGGGAATGAGAAACAATAGAACTACACTGATTATGAAGGCTCAGATGGGCGAAGTTTAATGCCACTGTTAAATTGGCATTTAAATTCTTCTTTTTTTAAAAAAAAGGAATGTTTTACTTAATAAGTTGGCACTGTTAAGAAATTGGCATCTTGTTGATGAACTGTAAACACATTGTGCACCAAAAGAGAGAGTCCGGGTATACAACCATTTCCAAAATTCTCAGAAGCAGTTTACAGCGATCATTTTGTTCTCAAGGCTTTGATCCAATCAATTTCAACTTTGAAATCACCTGGTCCGGATTTTGCACCTGGAACGCCACCTTCTGAATTAACAGACAAGGACATGCCGAGAATACGGGATTGATTCATTTCCATCTCTGCGTCTATCACATTTCCTCTCCATGTTGGCAAATATCGAGCAAGAGGAATCTGAAATGGTAGTGGAGATTAGATGCTAACCAAAAGTACTGCTGCCTACAAAAACCAAGTATGGGTTTATTGAATTTGGCATAGTTATTATGCACACTCATCCGTCGTTAAAACTCTCAAAAACTCATCATAACAAATATCAACCATATAGTCATTAACATAGATATCAATTATTATTATTAGCACATGTCAAACGAAGCGCTTTATACAATGGTCAATGCTGACATTATGCCTTGAGAGAAGATCATCAGGAAAACATAACTTGCCTTTGTAATATACCAGTTATCTTTGGGTACAAAAACAAAAGCCTGCCATGAATTATCTTCCATCTGTCCAGGTGAATTTACCCAATTCTCTGTATAAATCTGCATCATCAAAAATCAGCAGAAGTTTTAGCATAAAACTTTAAGTGACGATTGAGATTAAGGTATGCCAATGGCACTAGAGGCTCTATTTAATACTCGCTGTTTCATTACATGAATGAAGAAAAGAAAAACTCACCGTGGAAATGTAGCATCTTCCATCACCTTTAAGCTTTAGAGCTATTGTGTCATATGCATCTAAATCAATGAAACCATCAAACTGCAGGAGATACAAATTGATAAGGCATATCCTGTTGTGTAACAATAACCAATGATGAGATACTAAGAGTAGAACGAGATTACGCATTCATAGACATCAATGGCAACAATTTTTTTCACTCTTAAAATTGTATAATCTATTAGTCCGTCAAACTACTGTTCACCTTCTTGGACCGCATTCCGCAGAAACCACTCCGAGTTATATTCCACTTTGAACCCTTAGATACGTCCAATGATAAATTCCCAGAGAAAACCCCTATCAGATACATTAAAAGTGATCAAGATACTAAATCGAAAAAGACTGGAAGTTGAACAAATAAATGAGACTTAAGGGGTTTCTTAAAGAAAGGATATATGAAGTTCTTATTTTTAGGAGTTGAAATTGATCCTAATAGCATCTTTTAATATCAAGTAGTGCAAGTTTATGCAATATGCATATAAAAACAACAGAGAAACATGAAGTCACACAGGAATCTGCAATACAAAGTGTAACCTTGTATGGTAAAGTTTGTACTAAAACATGATTCAATTCTCATTTGTATTAAAGAATGGCTCAAGTCTCGAGTTCCATATGAAATGCACATGAATAGAAAGCTGTAGCAAAGCAAAAATATAGAAGTCTCAAGCTATATCAATTATAATGACTTGTTATCCAAAATGACTCAACCACTCACCGGTACCCTTTTTGCCATTCTCATCATCTGTGATCTCCAAAGAAGCTGAAGATAAACCTGGACGAATAAAGAAATGCTCAAATTATTGATCACTAAATCTAACTATCTATGTCCATGATCCTCCATGTCTATTCAATGATGGAAAGTTCTTGCTTCAAGTGTGCTTCTAGAACAGTGGAAGTCATGCAAAAGAGAATGAAATTGGAAATGTACATACCTCCATACTCAGAATCTGAATATAAATGCCACTTCTTTAGCTCTTCCTTTGAATTGAAATTAAAAATGAGCCTCTCACTTGGAGGCATCAAATCTTCAGCACTCCATGTGAGAGCTACAATGAATAGGAAATGGAAAATTGTCACAAGGACATAAATAATTATTGGGCACATAGCATAAAAAAAAAAAGGAATAGAAAACAACAAGAAGAATGGCAAATACCAGACTGAACAAGAATTTAACAAAAGGAAAAAGGATGAATCTTGTATGACCTCTGTACTCTTCAAACCAGCATGTAGAGGTTATCTTATGTTCATCTGACCTCTGTACTCATCTTTATGCCTCTTATGGGTTAAGCAGCAGCAAATTTTCTTTTGCTTATAAGTTTATGCAATAAAATTGCTTCAATAATCAAGTGACCAAATGCTAAAAATACTGGCATGGAAGACAGAATACTACTATCGCAGTTGAAGGAATCAGTGGGCAATTAGTTCTCAACAATTAGGCTAGAATAAGATTAATTCTGGTTGAAGCAAGAGAAAAAATAGTAGATTTAGATAAACCTCTTTGTTAAAATTCAGAACAAAAAATACAATAATAGATGGTCTTCTAGCAATCCTTTTTATACCAGCTATGATAAAGGATTTAATGGAAGTAACCTACTTGAATATTAAATGAAAGAAACTTAAACCAAAGTAACCTAAACAAACTGAATGAAGTGAACTTAAAAACATTAAACAAAAAACTAAAAAGTATTTGAACCAAATTTAATTAGAATATTTTTTTTTTTGGACAAATTTAATTAGAATATTTAAAACGCAATCAAGTAAACTGAATAGCATATGCTCCTGCATCAATCCTCTTATGTCAGACAGAACTCGGCTACAACGAGTAAACCTTGACATACTCTTTGTCGATGTTTCTGTCAATTCATTTCATCAGCAACCCAAGCACTTTCATTTGCTGGTCTCCCAAGCCACTTCACTAAGGATAGTCTGTAGGAATTGCCTCGTCTAGATTTTACCATCTTGACATCTAACACATCTACAGGAACATCAGCCTGTGCAACTGGTAGTGATCAGATTTGAGCTTCAATGGTAAATGCAGCACCATCAAACCCATCACAGGCATAAAAGTCTGAAACATTAAAGACCAGACTAATTTGTAACTCAGGTGGCAGCTCAATTAAATAGGCATTGAACTGATTTTCTTCAAGACCTCATCCAAATGTCCTAGACTTAAGCTTGTGGCAGGCGCGCTTGGGAAATCTTTCTCACCTTGAATGCACAAGTACTTTATCTTCATCAAACTCGCACAAGACAACATTGTTTGCAGGAAGAGTATGTTGCATTGTTATCCTTTAAAGCAGCCTTTACCTCTTCATGAATCTTTCATATACGGTCAGCAAATGCTTCCCCTTCATCACTCACTCTAACTTGCTGCCGTGATGGTACCAAATCAAGCACGTTGAGGTTTCATTCCATAAGCAGCCTCAAACAGTGTTTTCTTTATGCTCCACTTGACAGAATTATTGTAAGCAAATTCAGCTTGGGCATGACTGAATCCCATGTCTTTGAGTTGTTTCCAGCAAGATATGTTAACAGATAACCAAACTTCGATTGTCTGTTTCATCATCTGTTTATGGATGACAGTTACTAGAATATTTCAATTCTTTCCAAATTTCCTTCCCAGAATCCTCCAACAGTGCCCTATAAAACTTCACATCTCTATCGGAAACAATGGTGGAACCCCATGTAATCTAACAACCTCAAAAAGGAAAAATTCAGATGAGTTACATCAGAAGTTTTTAGAATAATATCCCTTTGATGTCTTTAGAAGTCCCAAAACAAAATCCAAACTCAAATGCTGGTTCAGGCAAAGGAATGTACAAGCATGTGCTTTGGGCGCTCCAAATAAACAAGCTGGAAACTTTTTCACCAATCGCTCTACATCTCGATGCATTTTAGGCCAATATTGTCGATCTACCACCAATTCCAAAGTTTGTCCCTACCGAATTTCCTTCAAAGCTATTCCTATGAGGTTCTATAACAATTTGTTCCCTTGAAGATCCTTCTGAAACACACAACCGAGTGCTTTTAAATAAATAACCTTCGTGCAATCTATATAGAAAATTTCTAGCTTGTGAGGAATCTTGCAAATCAGTTATTATCTTAGAGAAATATGGATCAGAATTTGTTGATAAGTTAGAATAACTAATTAGTTTTTGTTTGTTAGAGATATGGATAAACATTCTAAGGTTTAGGAATAAGATAAATTACTTCCTATCTAAGATTTTTTCTATCCTTTAGCTAGTCTATATAAGTTGTGTTTTTCCTATGTTTCATATATGAAAAAAACAAGATAATATTTCTCTTTTTTCCTTTCTCTATAAAATTTTACATGGTATCAGAGCTGAGGGCTTGATCATGAATTTTAAGGCTGCCATGGTTGGCTCTAGTTCAGCCACTTCAGAAACTAGTAGTGGCGGACACCATCAGGGAGAGTTTCTCAGTTACTTCCACCTGTTCCTCCTGAAAATTCTCTTCAAATCACCATTCACAAGCTGAATGGCAAGAATTATCTTGAATGGTCTCAGTCCATGAGATTGGTGATTGATGGAAAAGGGAAACTTGGATACTTGAATGGTGAGATAAAACCACCAGCAACTGATGATTCGAAATACAGGCAGTGGCGCTCAGAAAATTCAATGGTTATTGCCTGGTTGATTAACTCAATGGATCCGATTATTGGAAAACCATTCATGTTTTTGCAAACTGCTCGGGATGTTTGGGAAGCAGTTCGAGAAACCTATTCAGATTTGGACAACCATTCGCAGTTATTTGAATTAAATACCTATATGTGGAAAATGCAACAAGGTAATCGAGCGGTAACAGCTTACTATAATGATAGGATGGCTGTTTGGCAGGAATTGGACATGTTTGAAGATGAACAATTGGAGAATTCTAATGACAGTGCTCGGTACAAAAAGAAAATTGAAAGAGGACGAGTATTTGTTTTCTTGGTTGGTTTAAACAAAGATCTTGATGAGGTTTGTGGACGTATATTAGGAAAAAATCCTTTACCACAACTATTAGAGAAATTTTTTCAGAAGTGCGTAGAGAATAAGCACGACGAAAAATGATGCTGAAAAATGATGAACCAAAAATAGATGCTGACGGATCTGCTCTTGTAACTCGAGGTAGAGACTCAGGGGGAAAGCAGAAACCCTGCTGTGATCATTGTCGAAAACCATGGCATACTCGAGATACTTGCTGGAAATTGCATGGGAAACCGAAGAAAAAAACAGGCAACGATAACACCAAGTTAGGGAGAGATTAGCAATACTAATCCGGGGCAGCAGTCTTCTTCTGAATCTCTTCCTTTTGCATAATCAGATAATTTTTTCATTGCAACCATAGCTTGTTCCAAATCCCATAGCACTTGGATATTAGATTCAGGTGCTACTGGTCACATGTCTGGCAATTCACAAATTTTATCCTCTTATATACCTTGTGCAGGAAATCAAAAGGTTAAAATTGCAGATGGTTCCTTAGCCATTGTTGCTGGGAAAGGAACAATTCCTATTTCGTCTTCTCTAGTTCTTAAGAATATCTTACATGTTCCACATTTGTCATATAATCTTTTGTCTGTCAGTAAGTTAATCTTTGATCATAATTGTCAAGTGATTTTTAAGTCCTATTGTAAATTTCAGGATTTAACCTCGGGGAAGATGATTGGGGGTGCTAAATTGGATGGTGGACTCTACTTCTTCAATGATGAGTCAACCTTTAGAAGGCAAGACCTGCAAACTTGTTTCAATTCTATTTCTGTTTCAAGTGACACTAAGATTATGTTATGGCATTATCGGCTAGGACATCCAAATTTTTAATATTTAAAGTATATGTTCCCAAAGTTATTCATTAATAAAAATACTTTGTTTTTCCGATATGAATTTTGTGAATTAGCTAAACATCACCGAACTGTTTACCAATCGCAACCTTATAAACAGTCCAAGCCATTTACCATGATTCACAGTAATGTTTGGGGTCCTTCTAGAGCGCCAACATTTTCTGGAAAACACTAGTTTATCCTTTTTATTGATGATCATATTAGAGTTTCTTGGGTCTTTCTTTTAAAAGAGAAATCTGATGCTGAAAGTGTGTTCAAAATTTTTTATAATATGGTTCAAACACAATTTCAGACTCAAATTAAATTTTTTCGAAGTGATAATGGAAAGGAGTTCTTTAACAATGTGTTGGGACAATTTTTTGCTGAAAAATGGATTATTCACCAAAGTTCTTGTAGTAACATGCCTCAGCAAAATGGGGTGGCTGAGAGAAAAAATAAACATATCCTAGAGGTTGTTAGAGCTCTTAGTTTTACAACTAAAATTCCAAAGTATCTTTGGGGAGAAGCAGTGTTAACAACAATTTATTTGATTAATAGATTGCCTACAAGAATTTTGAACTTTAAAACACCAATTACAGTTTTTGGTGAATGTTTTCCCATAACTCGGCTAACTAGCAACATTTCTTTAAAAAATTTTGGAAGTGTGGCTTTTGTCCATAATCATGATCCCAAACGTTCAAAACTTGATCCAAAAGCACATAAATTTATTTTTGTAGGCTATCCTGCAAATCAAAAAGGTTATAATTGTTTTGATCCAGTTTTGAAAAAATTGTTTATTTCTATGGATGTCACTTTTTTTGAAGGACAATCATACTTTGACAAATTTCATCTTTAGGGGGAGAACACTAGTGAAGATGTCTCAACTGATTCTGGTTCTGATTTAAATTCTGATTATGATTTAACTTTTGAATTTTTTTCAAATAATGGTATTTCTTGGGGGTCTGATCATGTTTCAAAAGAAAATGGGTCGAAAAATAAAGAAAGTGTGGAAAGAAATGATTTAAATATTGAAAATACTGAACAGCCTTTAATAAGGTCATCTCAAAATCAAAATATTGAAACAACTGATATCTATGCGAAAAAGTTTAAAGGTCTTGTATATTTAAAGGAGCATCAAGGACAAAAAAGAGCTACCATCCCACAACACCATCAAAAATCTAATCATAGGTTGGATCATGAAATTTATGGTTTTATGGTAAGTCTCCAAAACTTCCTACAAATAATTCATCTAGTCAACTTGATCTTCCTATTGCTCTTAGGAAAGGTGTCAGGTCTTGTACTAAACATCCTTTATCAAATTTTGTATCTTACAAAAATATTTCATCACCATATTGTGCTTTTATCTCACATATGTCTAGTATGGTTATTCCAAATAGTGTTTAGGAGGCTCTAAATGTTCCTGAGTGGAAAGAAGCTATTTTGGAGGAGATGAGAGCCTTGGAGAAGAATGCTACTTGGGAAGAAGTGGATCTGCCAGATGAAAAGACATTTGTCGGATGTAAATGGGTGTTTACTGTGAAGTACAATTCAGATGGATCCTTGGAAAGATATAAAGCTCGTCTAGTAGCCAAAAGATTTACTCAAACATATGGAGTGGACTACTATCAAACTTTTTCTCCTGTGGCGAAACTCAATACTATTCGAGTGTTCTTGTTTGTTGCAGCTAATCTAGATTGGTCTTTGAATCATCTAGATGTGAAGAATGCCTTTTTGAATGGTGACTTAGAGGAGGAAGTATACATGGAACCTCCACTTGGTTTTGCTCAGAAATTTGGAACCAAGGTATGTAAGCTAAAGCAATCTTTATATGGCCTTAAGCAATCTCCTAAAGTATGGTTCAAGAGGTTCACAAAGTTTGTTAAAGGTCAAGGTTATAATCAAAGTCAATCCGATCATACTCTTTTCATAAAGAGTTCTATTGAAGACAAAATTTCTGTTTTAATTGTCTATGTAGATGATATAATTTTGACTGGAGATGATATAATTGAAATAAGCAGATTGAAACAAAACCTAGCCAAGGAGTTTGAAATGAAAGATTTAGGCCAGCTAAGATACTTTCTTGGAATGGAAGTAGCAAGGTCAAAAAAAGGCATTGTTGTCTCACAACGGAAGTATATTCTAGATCTCTTGAAAGAAATTGGAATGAGTGGTTGTAAACCTTCTGAAACTCCAATTGAAGCTAATTCTACACTTGGGGAGGTAAAGAATGGTGTTCCAGTAGACACAGGAAGATATCAGAGGTTGGTTGGAAAACTGATTTACTTATCACATACTCGTCCAGACATTGCTTTCACTATAAGCTTGGTAAGTCAGTTTATGCATTCTCCATATGAAGAACATCTTGAAGCTGCATATCGAATTCTTCGTTATTTGAAAAGTACACCAGGACAAGGACTTTTTTTCAAGAAAAATGAAAAAAAAAAGAGTTGAGGTGTACACGAATGCTGATTGGGCAGGTTCAATCACTGATAGAAGGTCAACTTCTGGATATTGCACATTTATTTGGGGTAATTTAGTCACATGGAGAAGTAAAAAACAGAATGTAATTGCTAGAAGTAGTGCTGAGGCAGAATTCAAATCAATGGGACAGGGAGTGTGTGAGATTCTTTGGCTAAAAACGGTTCTACAAGAGCTTAAAAGATCTGTGAGTTTACCTATGAAGTTGTATTGTGACAACAAGGCAGCTATCAGTATTGCTCATAATCCTGTTTTACATGACAGGACAAAACATGTTGAAATTGACAGGCACTTCATAAAAGAAAAACTTGAAGAAGGAATTATCTGTACTCCATTTGTACCAACTACACAGCAGGTGGCAGATATTTTAACTAAAGGGTTGTTTAGACAGCAATTTGAATTTCAAGTTAGCAAGTTGGGCATGACAGATATATTTGCTCCAACTTGAGGGGGAGTGTTGATAAGTTAGAATAACTGATTAGTTTTTGTTTGTTAGAGATATGGATAAACATTCTAAGGTTTAGGGATAAGATAAATTAGTTCCTATCTAAGATTTTTTCTATCCTTTAGCTAGTCTATATAAGTTGTGTTTTTTCTATGTTTGATATATGAAAAAAATAAGAGAATATTTCTCTTTTTTCCTTTCTCTATAAAATTCTATAGAATTATATTGATTTTTAATTCCTCAAAACATAAAACTTGAGTGCTCATAACAATCAAAGCAGAAAAGGCCTACTTTAAGCATCGATTGCAATATTGGATTTTTAAAATTTCTATTCCAATGAGAAATTAAATTCATTAATGAAAGAATTCCACTTTGCACGGCAATCACTAAGCTTCTTCTAGGAATGCAAATATCTCGATGCTTGATGATCAAAATAAACCACAAACTCAAGGTAAGCCAAATAATATTGCCAGTGACGAGTAGCCCTTACAAATGCATAGAATTCAAGTCATAGGTAGAATACATGAATCATACAATTTTTCATTGAAAACTCTAAAGGCCTTCCATCTTGGCTAAGAACTAGGGCTTTTTCATCAAAGCTTTCACTTAATCAAAGGCTCTTTGTGCAAATTGTGACCACTCAAATTTTACCTTTTTCAAAGTTTCAATTGTAGGACTCATAACATAACTGAAATTTCAAATGAACCTCCTATAAAAAGATGTTAGACCATGAAAGCTATGTGCTTCTTTAATAGACTGAAGTGTTGGCCAATGGATAAGCGCACAAACTTTCTTTGAATCTGGTTCAAAACCTTCTCCTGATACAATGAAGCCGCATAATACCACTTCTGATTGCATAAAATTGCACTTGGTTAAGTTTATACAAATCTGCTCTTGCTGAAGTACTTCCAGAATTTGTTGCAAATGTTTAAAATCCTCCTTAGTGGCACTATACATTAAAATGTCATCAAAGTAAACCACAACAAAAGAGTTCAACAAAAGGCTCGAGTACCTATGTGATAACTCACATGATAGTACTTCGCGCATTAATAAAACCCGAACGGCAGCACCAACCATCCAAATAATCCATCTAGTGTTTTAAAAGTAGTATTCCATTCATCTTTACTCCTCATTCCAATTTGATGATATCTGCCATTCAAATCAATCTTGGAAAACATCATGGAACCTACTATTTATCAAGCATCTCTTCCAAACAAGGAATAGGGAAATAATACTTGATTGTTATCTTGTAAATGGCATGACTATTCATACACATTCTCCATGAACAATCTTGCTTTGGAGCTAATAAAGCTGGGAAAGCGCAAGGATTTTTACTTTCACACATAAAACCTATTTTCAACAACTCAACTTGTCTTTGAATCTCGGCTCCCTACATGGGAACATTCTATATGCTAGCGAATTTGGTAAAGAAACTCTTGGAACAAAATAAATGGCATGTTGATTATCCCTAGAGGTGATAAACTTCTCGGTGAATCCTTGTTGATCAAATGCTTGTATTCATCCAGTAGTTATTGTACTTGAGTGGAATATTTAGGCGATACCCCATTTTTCTCACTTTCTGACAATTATGATTAGCGCGTACTTTGCCCTCATTTCACCACTTTCAACTTCAAACCTTTCAGCAGACAAATTCCCAGTGATTTTTCCAATTTACTGATTGGAGGACTCCTAAATGCCAAATTCTTCTCTTCTTTCTTAAGCGGACACCAAGTGTATTTCTTATTATCTTTGAAGAAAGAATAAGTATTAGGCTTTGTCTTATGATCCATGTCATGATCAAATAACCAAGGCCTACCAACAAGAATATGTCCAACATCTATTAGGAGAATGTCACATAAAGCCTCATCTTCCAAGTTACTTACTTTAGTGAATTTGACCAAACATTAAGAAGCTATCAGCATTTCGTGCCCTTTCTTTAACCACCCAATTTTTCAAGGATGAAGGTGTTTATTTGTACGAAGCTTCAACTTGTCTACAGCCTCCTTTGACATGGTATTTTCCATGCTTTCTACATCGATGACAAGTTTACATACTTTTCCTCAACAAATAACACATCTATGGAAAATGTTATGCCTATCTTCCTCTTCATTACTAAGTGTAGTTAATATCACTTTGCACACCACTAACGACTCACCTTTTGCTGGATGGACATCAACTTCCCCTACTTTTTAATCATAGTCATCATATTTTGATTCTAACTCTTTGACTTCTACTAAGTTCACCCTCCATTGTGAACAAGCAAAAGAAGTGTCCCTTCTTGCCACAAGTAAAACACAAACTTGAGAATTGCTATCTCCTTTAGATGTTGTAAGATAACCACATCCAATTCTAGAATTTCTTTGCCGGTTGGTGCCATAAAAAGGCTTCATAGCACCGTAGCAAGAAACTTGCTTTTTAGCAGCTAAGGCATATTGACAAGCATCTTCAGTATTTTATTAGAATGATTCAAACCGGCAAGATATCAAGAAGCAAATTGTTCGTTGCTTTCAGATAATCCAACTCGAGCTGAAATTATTGAAATACGTTGTATAATCCTCAACTGACATGTTTTGCTTCAGACAATGGAACCTCTCATACAATTCCATTCTATAATCAACTGGCAAAAATTGCTTTCAAAGCTTAGTTTTCATATGCTCCCAAGTGCTCACTTTGGCTTGCCTTGTTAGGTGCGTCACTCTTCAATGCTCTTCTACCATTGAAGTGTAGTACCTTTCAATTTAAGCTACACAAAAAGCACCTTTTGATTTTCTGCCATGGGCTTCCATTCAAAGTAATTCTCCGAATTGGATTTCCAATCTAAATAATCCTCAGTATGAGACTTTCCATGAAAATCTGCCACTTCAACTTTGACCCCTCCACCATGGGTGTGTAGCAGCCTCTCTTCCAGTCTACCTCGTGCCACTCGAATTACGAGTCTAGTTTCACGGAAAGGGTTTTTCACCTTCAACTTCATCTTCAACCTCAAGATCCTTAAAATCCTAAGGGTGTTGTGGTCACCTTCCAGATTCTCTATTTGGGCTACCACTGGTTCTTGACGATGCAAGACTGGTATAGCCAGGTCAAATCCTCAAACATTCTCCCCATCTTAGCCATCTAAATTAGTTGGGGTTGGTTGCCTCTGCCTCGGCCAAACATGGTTTACTAGCTAAAAATGAATATAGGATCGTTTGCTCTCATACCACTTGATGCACTTGAAGGAATTAGTGGGCAATTAGTTCTCAACAATTAGGCTAGATTAAGATTGAATTGGTTGGACACAGAGAAAAGATAATTGGTTTAGATAAAACTTCTTTGTTAAAATTCAGAATAAAAAATGCAGTAATAGATTACCTAATTCTTTTAATACTAGCTATGATAAAGGATTTGATGGAAGTAACATGCCTAAATATTAAATGAAGGAAAATCAAACAAAAGTAACCAAACAACATTAAATGAAAGAAGCTTAAAAACATAAAATAAGGAAACTAAGAAAGTACTTGAACCAAATTTATTTAGAATAGTAAAACCATGATAAAGAAAACTGAATAGTACATCTCCTGCATCAACTACTCATAAATAACTCGTAGATCGTTGATCATCTGATAGGTTAAACTACATTTTCCTTCACCTCTATTCTGCCCTAGGGCAGACTAAAGCTAAAATCAGCAATAAAGAAGTTGTATTTGCAGGATTATCACTCATATGTTGATAAGCCAAAACTTTGAAGTTGCATCTTTCTTCACCTTTGCTCCACAACTAGTAAATTAGACGGCACTCAATGAAACTAGATTGGAGCTCAAAACAATGATAACTATGATGGGTTGGTTGAACTTGGCCACTAAAGCAATTGGAATCAGTAATTAGTTGCAATAGGTAAAATTTTAAAGCACATCTTGTACTCCAATCTATATTTCCCTCACAAACTCATGAGAATCCAGTCCCTTCATGAAACATGAGCAATCCAATCACCTTCTGTTATACTTTTTCCATACTAGTGAAGAAAAAAAAATATCACAAGATCGCTTACAGATTTTTATTAGGAGTCTTCAACTAGTAACAACTGAACTTTCATCATAGCAGAAAAAGATTCATGTTTTGCTACTCTAGGAGCATCTCTCGTGAAATTGAGACATCATTAAAAGACACATCCATCAAGAACTTGAGATGTAAATTGCAATGCTCAACATTTTAACATGTACAAGATGCAAAAAGAAAAAGGGACCCCAATAGATTTCCTAGAAGAAAAACCCACATGTTTAGTAGCAAAAGCAAATGTATTTGTAATGTGTATACATACATATTAAAAATGGTAACCGGAGAATACCTTTCTTTGTTGCATTCAGAGAAGCTTGCCAAATTGCTCTAAATCTTGACATTACTATTCCAACTCAATCTTCCTCTAAAATACCAAAAACTCATTTCATTAACTCGAAAGGGCGGCTAGCATTTTGACTTAAAAGTCAAAAACTTTGTATTAAGTTACTCAAAACTTAATCTAATTCAATAATTTCAGCATAGTACAAACTAGCTCTAATTATAATCCTTCTTTACAACAAAAATTCGTGCCTCAAAATGCCCATAAAAGATCAAAGAACCAAGCTATTATTGATATATAAAGAAAAAGAATGAATCCAGTTGAAGAATACTTATAGTACCTGATTCTTTTTTTTCTCTGATAAGTGATTTTTAAAATAAAAAGTCTTAAGTTTTACTTATAAAACCTCCAGTTAGAGAAAGATAAAGGATAAAAGCTCAATTTGGCCCCTAAACTTGTAGCTCAATTCATGATATATTACAAAGGGGTTGGTTTTTTCTTTATATATTCTGGAAAGAGAATTCAAAAATGGTGTTTCATGAGAGCAATAAATTTGAATTTACCAAACGATACAAATATTAGTTATGTCGTTTAAATTGATAACGAGCTTCTAACAACAAAGAAAACTAAGCAAAGTAAGCAAAGTAATTAAAAAGAATCTTAAAGCTTTTCTCCTCCCTCTTTAACGCCATCCGAACCTAAACTCTAACCTTAAAAGGCACACTCAACCTCAGATGACGACTTAAACCAAAAACCAATTACCTGACTATAATTTTGCAAAACTGAAAATGATGTTTAGGAGCATAAAACAGGAACGGAAAGCGATACAACTGTGAATGAGTAGTGGTAACCGTGGTGATGCTGGTAATGGCAGCGACGAGGAATCTCCTTCCAAGTATTGGTTTATTGATAGGGAGAAAGGGAGAGATATAGAGCTTCTTCTTCTTCTTCTTTTTTCCGCTTTTCTTTATCGGCGAGAGATATGCATTATAGAGCTTTAGATTCACAAGGGTTTGGATTCTTTTGTTAGGAATTCCAGTTGGGGCTAAATTGAGCTAACTTTAGGGGCCGAATTGAGCTTTTATCCGGGAAGTAAAAGCTTTTTAAAGAAAGATAGAAAACTTACTCGACTACACTGTCAGTCACTGTCGTACCGTCCGTTCACCGTACTGAAATAATGGTAGCTGAAGAAGTCTGTTCTGGAAGAGACGAATCAGCAGTGTGCCTTTGCTGATTTAAGATCTTCTACACGACGACGTTATACTCACAGAATACGACGTCGTTTAAAAATTTAATGCTTCATGGGCTATTTAGGTTTCTTCACTTCGCCCTTTTAGCTTGGGCTTTACTCCCTTCTTAATGGGCCTTTACCGTATACAAATGACACTATTTTTTAAGAAATTTACCATTTATCTATTTCTTGAAATATTATAAAAATATCTTTTATTATTTTATTTTTTTTAAATATCGCCTGCTGTTTTAAAATTACCATTCTTCATTTTTCCATCTTTTCTATTTTTCTAAAATTAATTTCAGATACTTTATAGATACTTAATATATATCATATTTTAATAAACATGTAATATTCAATGTTGAACATTTGAATTGAATTTTGTTTCATTTTAAAAAGTTTTATAAACTTAAAATATGTTATTATTTGCAAATATATACTTTTTGTTGTTCAATTTTTTATGGGTTTACATTTTATTTCATTTAGAAAATATTCAGATATCTAATGTATACAATTTCTAATTAAATATATACCTTTTATTATTATTTACATTAAAATATATACCGAATATTTTTTTTCTTCAATATTTACTTAATATATACTTTTTTTTATCTTGTAGCAATTCATTTAATTTTTTGGATATGATATTTTCAATAGGCCTCCAAATCTTTAAATTAAAAAATATTTTTTATATTATTTATTTATTTATTCATCATTCATACCACAAAATCAAACAAAATACAACAATGTTTCATAAAAATTAATGTATTTTAAATTTATTATCAGTCAAAAGCATATTGAACATTTATACTTTTCCTTCAAAATATATCTAACATATATCTTTTCATATGGAAAAACCAAATTAGTTATTTTTGTAGATAAAATTAGGTTTTAGGGTAATTTTTTAAATAAAATTTTATTTCTGTATATTTATATTATGAGAAATTTTTGTGGATAATAATTATTTTATATTTCTCTGACATTTATGAAAGAGTTCCTTATTTTTTCTCTTTTTTTTCTAAAGAAATTTCCTTTTCCATCTTTTTTTTTATAAAATTGGCTTAATATATTCGCGGCCTTTAATATTTGATATAATTAGTCATTTTACCTCTTATTTTTCTATAAAAGCTATTTAAAATTTCAAATTGTCCAAATTATAATTTATAGACACATTTTTACTTTGTTGGACATGTAGCCATTTATTCTTGCTTATGTGTCATGTGACTCATTATTATTTACTCTTTCTCTTAAAACTCTATTTTTACGTTTGAAAGTAACAATAATATTAAATGACCTAAATTTAATATAACAAAATTAGATTTAGATTCTATTTAAATTATTAAATTAATTAAAATTTAATATTAAATTTTTTTAATTTTAAACTAGTTTCAATTTTAATTTTCCAGGTATTACCAATAAAACAAAAATGTATTTATAAGTTATAGTTTAGACAAATTGATGTATCTAAATGATTTCTACAGAGGAACAAAGAGTATAGTAAGCCCACAAAACTTAATCTATATGTCTTTTCTTCTATTTATTTCATTTATACTATTCTTTAGAAAAAAATTTATTTATACATTATCTTTTCATATCTTTTCTATTTTGCTAATAAAAAAATGATATCAAAAGAGATATTATAATTAGGGCTGAGCACGGATTGGTCCAATTCGGTTATTTATAAATCATCAGTACCATACCAAACCTCGATTATTTTAAAATTGAAGGTACCAGTACCATACCAAACATAAAAAGATCCAATACCGTATTGTACCAATTTTACGGTTCAATACAGTTCGGTTCGGTGCTATTTTCGGTTCTAAAAATTTTTAAAAATACAACTTTAATCTCATCTTTAATCAAATACATTTAGAGCAAATATGATTACCAACCTAAAAAAAGTAGCATGAAAATCTGAATTAAAATTGCAATCACATTCTTGAACAACATGTTTCATAATTCAGTCACTTGCAAATACAATAATTCATTCAATATTCAAATACAAACCATTAAAATATATGTTACTGCTAGCATAAAAATATTTTACAGATGCCAATCATTAAAATAAATAAATTTACAAACTTTATGTAGCACTAAAATACATGTCCAAAATTAGCAAAGGAATGTTATTACCTCCCATTAAAATTAGCACTCCACATTTAATCTTGGCATAAGTGACTCACCAATCTCAGGATCTTGAATAATTTCTACAATAAAAGTAAAAAATTACGTCAATAAGACTTAGCAGCATAAAAAATAAACAAACATCTGTAAGTAAAGAAATGTTACCTGACTCTATGCTTTCAATATCCTCTATTGATTCTTCTAGTTGGATAGGTTTATTTGAACTTCTAAGCCAATCTTGACAACAAATAAGGACCTCCGCTGTTGTAGGAAGTAAAGAACTTCTATATTGATCTAGAGTTCGTCCTCCAGTACTAAATGCAGATTCAGAGGCTACTGTTGAAGCTTGGATAGCCAATACATCGCGTGCAACCTTGGACAAGATAGGATACCTTACTGAATTCACCTTCCACCATGTTAAGATATCGAAATCAATGGTGAATTTTTCTGCAAATTCTTCGAAGTATCTATCTAACTCAGATATCTTAGACAGATTCTGTTGCGCTTCTTCCTCTAAAAAGAACTCATCAATCTCTTCTTCTGTTTCCATATCACTTGGCCCACTATCATATGCAGATTTCTCTGAGCTTCCTACAACCTCACCCATATGTAATTGATCCTCAATTATCTTGTATTCATCCACCATCAACTCTAAAGCTATCTTCACCCTTTTTTCTAAATTTTTTGCCTCATCTTCACCATAATAAATGGTATACTTAGCTTTCAAGTACTTTAATTTGCACCTAGGATCCAAGACAACAGCCACAAATAACATAACATTCATTTTATCTAAAGAACCCCAATATTTGTCAAATTCAGCTCGCATTTCAATGGTCATTTGACTTAGCTCACTATCCTTGATAATTTTAGAAGCATCTAGTTCTTTTAAAATCTTTATGACCTCCAGAAAATAAAGATTTGAAGTAGAGTACAATGCACCAGATAGCTTGCAAGTAGCATCGTAGAATTTCTTAAGAAACTTTATTAGCACCTTAGCTTTAGTCCAATCTACTTCACTAGGTAAATCATCACCAAAATCAGCCAGAAATTTGGAGTCTATGTCCTCCAACATATCAAAAGCCTTTTGATAGCCCAAAGCACAATCTAACATCAAATAAGTTGAATTCCACC
The DNA here is from genome assembly GCF_019578655.1 of Ricinus communis. Lineage (NCBI taxonomy): Eukaryota > Viridiplantae > Streptophyta > Magnoliopsida > Malpighiales > Euphorbiaceae > Ricinus > Ricinus communis. The sequence continues at coordinate 6,570,992 of NC_063263.1, read as the reverse complement.
TAGTTAGGCAATCTAACTATAAAGAGGACTTATTCTTTAAATTTGCTAACTCGCAAGCCTTCTTAAATAGATCCATTCTTTGAGGACTACTTCTAATGTACTTCACAACATCTCTAATTTTTTTAATGAAAACTTGAGATATTTGAAGTCCATCTTTCACAATTAATTGAAGGATATGGGCAAAACACCTCATATGAAATGCATCTCCACCTAAAATAAATGCATTTTTCTTTAATAATCTTTTCTTCAACTGTTGAATAGCAGTGTCATTACTAGATGCATTATCAACAGTTATGCACATGACTTTTTTTATACCCCACTCCTCCATAGAAGCATCTACTGCATTACTTATATTTATACCTCTATGACTCTTAACAACACAAAAATTCAATATCCTCTTATGCATATTCTAATCAGTATCTATAAAATGAGCAGTCAAACAGAGATAGCTTAAATTTTGCACACTTGTCCAAGTATCAATGGTCAAAGAGACTCTTTGACATTGTGTTGCAATAATGGCTTTCAATTTTTTTTTTCTCTTCAGCAAACAAAGTGAAACAATCCCTCACAATGGTGAATCTAGAAGGAATAATAAAATTAGGTACAACAACTTGAATAAATTCTCTAAACCCTTCCCTTTCCACAAATCTAAAAGGTAATTCATCTTTAATTATCATTTGAACTAATGCTTTCCTACAAACTTCTTGATCAAAACACCAAGTTCCAATCTTAGGACTTTCTGTATTTATGGACTTTAAGAACGTTAGGGTCTTTTGCGATTTGTCCTTCTTAATCTTTGCATCAATCAACTGTTGTTTATGAGGATATTTTGTGTTACCAAGTTTCCTAAACCAAGTTCTATGGCACTACTACCTTGGTAATTCTTACCACACCATAAACACCTAACTCTACTCATCTCTTTACCATCAGAGTTCTTAATTTTTTCAAAATGCAACCAAACAAATGACCTAGTTTTACTAGGAGAGGAAGTAGGTGGATCAGCAGTGTTAGTACCTTCATTAGTGTCAACAATGTTTTTTTCTTTTTCTGTTGGTGGTGGACACGGATGTTTACTTGAGCAGCAGAGTGGCAACTCAAGTTGTGAGATGAAGCATTATTTTCCGATGGAGGTGGAATTGAAGCTAACCACAATTCTATCATTTGCTCAAGTAGAATCGCTTGTTTTCCTCTTCTTAGTGTTGGATAGTTGGCTAACTCCATGTTTTACCATCTTTATAAACCGCAACATATAAGATAAAATTAAGTTAAAGCTTAATTGCTATAGATAAGTTATAAACTTAATATAACCAAATATGCATCTTTTAATTTGTGCACTTTCATTTTCAACTATTATTTTTACTAATTCAATGGCGGTCGTCCTCAAACATGTCCTAGTTAAGTTATGCGAATCATTATCGAGAGTAAAGCATGCGAATCATTATCAAGAAAATGTCCATAATCAAATCATTCATTAGCATGCGAATCATTATCAAGTAAAGCAAATGCGCACTACCAGCACAAACACATCAATAATGCAACAGGGAACAACAATAAAAATGGCAGCACTAAAATAGTATTTCATCGTTAAAACAGTAAACAGATTACGACCATAAAGATTAAAAATCATTAAAATAAAAAAGCAAATACGGCGACGGCAATGCAAAGAAGAACGCGGCGTAGACCAACGATAGGCGATAATGAGTTTACTAAGGCGACGGGCGCGAGCGGCTTTGTTGGGCCACTTACTGACATTTTGTACATCAATATGGGGTTAAAGCAAAGAAGAGGACATGAGGGTGCGACATGAATGGGTGAATGGAAGATAAAGCAGCATGGAAGCGAAGCAATAGGAACAAAGCAGATTGTGATTCGAAGAACGATGATGGGTGATTTCGAACGCGTAATGAAAACCCTCTGATGCATCCAATTTTTAGTAAGTTCTGTGACCTTTTGAACACGCCATAAATAGCGTTAGCTCGTTGACTTTTTTATTTTAATTAGGAACATTCCCTCAGGACACCAACACTTAGATGGCCTGATGCTCTCCAATCCACACATTTGGAAATGGTTGCTCTTGGGACCAATACCCGCCCATGTTACATACAAATCGTGCCGTGTGCTCACAACCCCTTCGATGTTCTTTCGCATCCAACATCCAAGTTAGCCATGTTCATGTCTGTTCATACATGTCAAACTATACTTAGCCTCGTTTGTGACGGCGGTTTGACTCCTTTGCCCTCCAATTCTTCCTTTTATCATTCTTTAACTTCTTTGACCTAATGCACACACATGTATAGATGTTGGACATCCAAATGTCCATAGAATCATTCTTAAAAACCCCATTTAGATGTGTGTGACAATGTCAAATGAAAGCTCATTTTGCCCTCGATTGCTTGCCCTCACAATCAAAAATAAAATAAGAAAAAATAGTATGTATACTAGATTACTAGTATCAATATACTATGTGACATATTAATATATATAACATATTAATATATATAATATATTTTTTATAGAGTATAAAGTATATTATAATAATGAATAGTTTTCTAATATGTATGTACTCAATATAAATAATTATTTATAAATATATATAAGGTTATATATAGGTTTGGTATGGTTTGGTCCGGATTAGTACAAGACGGATCGGTTCTAAAATTATACTTAAAGAATATTATATATAACCTGGACGACAATTCGGTTATAAAAACTTTCTGCTATTTCTCGGCCTCTATTATTTTGGTTAACGAGGATTCCATGCACTCTAAATTAAAATCTCTTTAATTTACTAACTGTATAAATAAAAATTAAGATTTTAGGCCATAAAATTAGAATTCTGTGACCCATTTCTCGTAAATATAAAAATTCCAAACTTTTTCTGCTAATTGATTTTCATTGATAGAAACCAAAATCGTACAAAGAAACAAATAATACAAGATAATATATAAAGAAATATAGTATAGTTTTAAGACTTGCGTAGAAATAATGACTAATCTATTTTGGAAAATCCTTCGCTAAACATCACTTGCATTCCTCACAAATTACCTTTCTCTCCTCTAATCTTTATGATGCAGAGAATTTAGTACATTTCTATTCTCAAAGAGAAAGATAAGGATTAAGGTGGTGAGAACTTCCCCTATAGCACTATGAATAGATTTGGTTAAAGGCCGAGGTCGAATCATCAACTAAGTGGATTATATTTAAATATTATTTATATTATGACACATATAAGAAATAATTAAGTATTATACAAGTATATTTAAATTTAATTAAGTTGATTTAGATTTCAATATTTAATGTAAAATTAAAAATTTTCATTTTCATTCAAATAAAAAAATAAGTAAATTAAATTATGATTCTTAACTTTTACGAAATATATAATTATAATAAAAGATAATAATAAATAAAAGAATATAATGAGACCTAATACATATGTAGTAGCATATATTAATAATACTTTCAATTTGGTCTATTAAAATCTGAATTCGATAAACTTCTAATAAATAAGCACTTGATAACTGTTTCGACAAGGCGTATCATATCAAAGCTCATGCATTTGAGTAAAGTTCTCGTCTGCTGCCTCTTTTCAATTTTTTTATTTTTCCTTTTGAAAAACTCTTTATATTATCTTTTACATTTATTATCTACAAGTCTTCTTTTTTCATAAAAAATAAAAACTCATTATTAAAATATCAATGATTTATAGCATCTCCAATATACTTTTTATATATGCCAAATTTTTTATTTTAAAGAGTTCTATCATAAAATAATACTCTAGTGCACTCTAAATATGGAGAGTCAAACATCACTCTCTGCTCTATATTTAATAAATGCACTACAAGTTTTTATGCATTTGACTTAATTAAAATTTACAATTCTTATTTTTCTATTGATAAAAATTAAAAAGAAAATGAAAGAGAAATTGAACTATTAATGTTAATAGAACTAAAGCAAGATATATAATAAAATATAAAGAGTTTATTGGATTTAAATAAATTGTTCCTCTTTATATATAAATATTCTTTAAGATGCTATTTATTATAGAAATTATGCTCTTTAAAATAAAGAGCACCATTGAGGATGATCTTACATTTTTTATGTAAAATCTAAACTTTATAAAAGATTAAATATTGAACAATATAATTCATAAAATAAAAATCTTCAACAAAATAAAAAGAAAGTATTAAAGCAAAATAACTTACATAAGATTGAGCCACAAGCAAGATCAACAATCATTTTCATTACATCAACACCTTTCCTTTATGATACAAATCATGTAACCCTAATCCTTTTAGTCTTTAGATTCAAAATCTAGTACAACCATATTGTCATATTCAAATCCCAAAACAGATCATATTATCATATTCAAAACCTAATAAAATCATAAACATATTATTTTAAGAGAAACTTGAATCTAATCATGTACATCATTCAAAGATCAGCCTAGGCATATTTTTAGAATCATATAATTAACATAAAAATGAGTAAAAGAAAGATTGGTTTATGATGCTCGATGTAGAGGAACTCTGAAGTTATTAAAACTAGAATTTGGAGAAAAGTTTTTTGTGTATTCAGTTAACACATAGATTACATGAGCTGCTCCTTTATATAGCAAAAGAGAGCTGAGCTAAAGAGTTCACATGGCACATGCATGCATATACGTGCATGTAACAAAATATGTAACTAACTTAAATAGTAAAAGACTAAACTAACCCTCAATGACCTAATACTATTTATACTCACTCTCAAGATGTGCATATATATTATGTATGCCCATCTTGGAAATATAATCAAACTGTCTAGGGTTTAAGGCCTTAGTGAAAATTTCATCAATCTGTTCATGTGTATTAATGTGGATAGGTTCAATAACACCTTGAAGAACCTTTTCTCTGATAAAATGATGGTCGATTTTGATGTGTTTCGACCTTTCATGAAACACTGGATTCTTGCTTATGTGTATGGCAGACATATTGTCACAATTCAGTTCAATACATTCTTGATGCTTGACTCCCAAACCTCTAAGTGAAAACAATATCCATAAAACTTCACAAATTGCAGTGGTCATTGACCTATATTCTGCTTCAATGGAACTCCTAACCACTATATATTGTTTCTTTGATTTCCAACTAATCAAAGCTTTGTCCAATAAAACACTAAAACCAGTCAATGATTTCCTTGAATCTTTGCATCCTACCCAAATCACTATCAAAATATGTTGTGAGCTTTAAATCAGAATTAGTAGGAAAGAAAATACCTTATCTCGGTGATTTCTTTAAATATTTAAGCACTTTATGGGCTGCCAACTTATGTGTCTCTGTTGGTTTATCCATGAATTGTATTAATAGGTGCACAGCATACAAAATATTTGGTCTACAAATAGTTAAGTACAGTAGCTTGCCCACCAATTGCCTATAAATTGAAGGATAACTAAATAAACTTTCATATGTATGCATATGATTCACTTCGATTAGAACATTATTAGGCTTAGAGCCAAGGGAACCATATTCCTCTAACAGATCAAGTGTGTACATTCTTTGGCATAGAGAAATTCCATATTTTTTTCTTACAACTTCAAGTCCAATAAAGAATTTTAGACTCCCTAAGTTCTTGAGTTTAAAGCTAGAACTTAAGATTTGTTTCAACTGTTCATCCAGAAGCTTGTTAGAACTAGTTATAAGAATATCATCCACATAGACCAGTATTGCAATAAATCCTTCATCTGATTGCTTTGTAAACATTGAATAATATGCCTTTGATTGAAAAAGCCATTTTGAGTTGAACACTCAGTTAGCTTAGTATTCCATTGTCTGGAAGCTTGTTTCAGACCATATAATGATTTTTGCAACTTGCGTACTAATCTGTCATTATTACTATCAACTGTATTAAGAGGTTTTGCAGATTCATACCTTACCCCTAAAACTCAAAACCTTGAGGTATTTCCATATACACATCTTCCAACAGATCATCATTCAAGAAAGCATTATTCACATCTAGATGTGACAACGACCACCCCTTAATAGTAGCCACAACAAGAAGTAATTTAATTGTAGTATGCTTAACCATAAGACTAAATGTCTCTTCATAATCAAAACCATACTTCTGGATGTATTCTTTAGCAACCAACCGTGCTTCAAACTTTTCAATGGAACCATTTGAATTATGCTTGATCTTATAAACCCACTTGGAACCAATAACATATTGACCTGGAGGTAAAAGAACTATTGTCCATGTGCGATTAGCAGTTAAAACTTCAAGTTCGTCTTTTATTGCAGTTTTCCAATGGTCATGTTGAAAAGCATGGTGATAAAAAGAAGGTTAAGTTTGTAATGAAATGGATAATGACAAATGTTTGTGTTGTGGTAACAGGTTGTTATAAGAAAGGACATGATGAATAAAGTGAGAAGTAGAACAAGTAGAGGCTGAGTGACTGTCACGTGTAAGAGAATGATGATATACATGTAAGTAAGAAGGTATTTTATGGACTCTAGTGCTATGTCTAGTAGGTATGATAGGAATCGATAGTGGTATAGGTGAAGAAGATTATGTACAAGAAGAAGACAAAGGAGTTGCATGATCAATTATAGGAGGAGATGCAGCTGGAGAAACAAAAGGAGGTGTATGTGAAGAAGAATCGAAAAGAACATTATGATCAGAAAGACTAGGAAGAACCAAATCAGAAGGAGAAGAAGAAATGGAATGAAAAGGAAAAACAGATTCACAAAACTGAACATCCCTTGAAATAGACACAGTTTTGCTTTCCAAATCATAGAGCTTATACCCTTTTATCCCAATAGGATACCTAATGAAAACACTTTTTTATATTTAGAGTCAAATTTCTTTCTATGATTTGATATAGTAGAAGCAAAAGCTAAGCATCCAAACACTCTCAAGTGATTATATGTGGGCAATTTCTGAAACAACATTTCAAAAGGACTTTTATTCTGTAAAAGGGGTGTAGGAATCCTACTGATCAAATAGGTGGCAGTAAGAACAATATTCCCCCAGAGTGAAATTGGTAAGTTTGCTTGAAATAAAAAGGATCTAGCTATATTAAGTAGGTGCTGTTGTTTTCTTTTTATAACCCCATTCTGTTGTGGGGTGTAGACACAAGAACTTTGATGTAAAATCCCTTTGGACGCATAGAAAGTAGGACGAGCAAATTCAGGTCCATTATTAGTTCTGATAGTTTGAATACTAACATGAAACTGATTCATAATGAAATTATAGAATTGTTTCAATAGCTGTGAAGCTTGAGCTTTATTATGCATAAGAAACACCCAAGTGGTTTTAGAAAAATCATCAACTAAAGTGAGAAAATAGTGATGATTAGAAAGATCTCATTATGAATAAGGACCCTAGATATCAACATGAACAAGTTCAAAGCAATGAGTTCTATTATTGATGTGAACTGGGAAAGGACTTCTTTTTTGTTTAGCTTTTTGGCAAATGGAACAAGGATGTACATTAGACTATTTGGCAATTATGATTACAAGATTAAGAATGGATATTCTTTCAGCAGAAGGATGTCCTAATCTACAATGTTAAACATCAAATGTTACATTATTGACTAAAGAATTACAATGTGAAGACACATTCTTTGAAAAATAATTAGGAGTACAATTTGCAAAAATAGAGTTCAAGGGATCTGTGTTTGAGAAATCTTGTTGAAGAAAGTAGAGGTCAGCTTGCATCCTAACTTGTCCAGTTCTTATCCATGATGAATGGACCTGAGCAAGTACAAGACAATAATCATACAGAAAAATAAAAGAAAATTGTTTAGTAGTAGTGAGTTTACTTACTGACAATAAATTGAAAGTGTACAAGTAAGACATTGCTAAGAATAAGGGATGGAAGCAATTGCACACTACCAATATGAGTTATAGGTGCTTTATGACCATTAGGTACATGAACAAAAGAGTTATGAACTTTGGTTGCATAAGTGAACAGATATGGTTTACAGATAATATGATTTGTAGCACCAATATCAATGATCCATCTAGTATGATGTTGAGAATATAATGAATCTAGTTATGCATTCATGCAAAAAGAGGTAAATGTACCTGCCATATTAGAGTAAGTTTGAGGGTTCATGTTAGGGATCACTTATAGTGTAATGGTAGGATTTGCAGAAGGTGTTTGAGGATTATTTTGTAAGGATTAAGCATTGAGCAACTACATGATTTGCTGAACTTGATCCTTTAACATATCAACCTGTGAAACAGAAGAACCTGAATCCTTCATAACATTATTACTCGCATCCAATTGAGCCACTTGATTAGCAAAAACCAGCTTAGTAGGAACATCTGCTAATCTAACATTGAACTTGTAATTCTATGGATGACCATGTAACTTGTAACATTTCTCTTTATGATGACCATTTCTACCACAATGTGCACAAATGACATATGAAACACATTCGTCTCTGTAATGTCCCATTTTCCCACACTTTAAACACTTAATATCTTACCTAGATCTCTTAACAGCTATAGCTACAGCATCAATGAAGTTTGTAGATTGTAAATGCATACTCCTTTGTGATTCCTCTCTCAAGACCATATTATAAGCTTAATCTAAAGTTGGAAATGGTTTGATCAAGATAACTTGAGATCCAAGTCCTTGACAGCTTTCATTCAGTCCATTAAGAAAAAAAAAACATATTTCTTTTCTTGAACAACCACATAGTTTTCAAAGCAAGCATCGTCGCATTTTCCACACTCGTAGTTAGGCAAAGGATAATATGATTTCAGCTCTTCCCATATTGCATTGAGTTGAGTGAAATAAGTATCCACAAAATTTGTTCCTTGAGTAAGATTGCACAGCATGTCTTAAAAATGACATACCTTTGTATCATCAAGTTATGTGAATCTCTGATTCAAAGTCTCCCATATTATTACAGCAGAATTCATTTAGAAGACTGTTGAAGTAATATAAGGTGAGATTGAACGTAACAGCCAAGCAATCAACAGATCATTACACCTTATCCAAGCAAGAAATAGAGGATCAATCTCCTTTGGCATCAAGATAGATCCATCCAGAGACCTTAACTTGTTTCTGATGGAGATAACAAGCATAAAAGATCTCTTTCAAGAAATAAAGTTGTGCACCATTAGCTTAGGAGTTACAATTACTGAACTGTGATTATCCGAGTGGTGCAAAAATAGGGCAAAGAAGGATCATCAATAAGTGAGATTGAGGAAGTTCCAGTCATCATGATTTCAAAAAAGTATCAAGTAAATGACAGATTTGTGAACGAAATACAAGCAGGAAGTAAGAACTGATAGCATATTAAGAATCACACACTAGAAACGAAAAAAATGATCTTAAAAAAAAAGTAAGAATAGAAAATGGGTTAGAGTATTTGGCAGCCAAGAAACTTAAGAGAAAATAAGAGGAAAACAAATAGCCATGCTTTGATACCATAAAACCAAAATTTGGAGAAAAGTTTTTTATATCTTCAGCTAACACATAGATTACATGAGCTGCTCCTTTATATAGCAAAAGAGAGTTGAGCTAAAGAGTTCACGTGGCACATACGTGCATGTAACAGAATATGTAACTAACTTAAATAGTAAAAGACTAAACTAACCCTCAATGATCTAATACTTTTTATAGTTATCACCATAGATTGTTGGTCTGCGAGTCTCTTGAGACGATGAGGCGATTAAATTGAAGGTCGAATGAGAATCCAACGTTGTCTAGGATTTGGAAAAGCTTATTTCATTTTAATGAAAATCTTTTCTAATCTCGGTTCTTTCTTAATGACCTCTGACTAAAGTTATTAAAACTCTCAATTTTTCAGTATTCTTGCTACCAACTGATATTTGATAAAAGTTAATGAGAATTCGTAACCCTAAAATTAGGTTATAGCGATACTTATATAGAGTCAGGATTTTAGGAAACCCTAAAGGAATAGATAAGCTTAAATCACTTTGAAAAAGAAAAGAATTTTCTTTTATCGGTCAATAATATCCAATAAAATAAAAAACTAAAATCTTTTAAAAATCCTAATAATTATCATAAAAACTTTCTAGAAACTTATTTTATTATCTTTGGGCATGTTTAAGTTGAAATTTGCATAAAAAGATGTTGAAATTCGAAAATCAGACAATCGACAACCTTTGTGTAGCCCTCCTGCATGCGAATCACCAGAGCCGAGTATGCGTAACTCGATTGGCTTTAAGGAGCAAAAACTCTAAAAAATTTCTATTGGATAATGAAAGAATTTTTATTTTACTTATAACCATACGGCTTTTTGGCGTCACCATATCTTATCGATTGCGAAGATCAGTATAATACCATACAATGAAAACAACAGGTAGGGGTAAGCAATCGCTGGTTTGATTTTAACTAAAAATCACACAATCAAATTTTCTAATTTGATTAATCAAACCGACCTGAAATATTGAATATAACCAAATCGAATTGAAAAAGTTTGGTTTGGTTCAGTTCGGTTCGGTTGATTGATTTAAGCCTTTGAATTTTTTATTATTTTATAATTTAAACTATAAATATATATATTTAAATAAATAAATAAATATATGTATGAAATATTTTCTCAACATCAATAATGATAGAAAATGTTTAAATATATGTTTATAGTTAAATAAGTTGATTGGCACTAGAACATATATAGAATTGTAATAAATTAAAATCGTTAACTTACATTGAGATATTTTGTCTTGCGTAAACTGAACTTTCTAGAAGAATCGATTTGTAGTTCAATCTCTAAACAATTATAAACGGATAAACCTTGGTCATGTCTATCTATACGGTCTCTAAAAACTTTTTCATACATCACATAAAATATTATTTAGAGTTTCATTGAAGAAAAAAGATAAAAGAAGAATAATCTTATCATAGTCGAATGGTACCTTGTGATCTTAGCTTCTCAACAACTTGTAGATAATTTTAACCAAGGGCGGATAGATAAAGGATTTAAGGCCCTAAACTTTAAAAAACTATCATGTGATTTGGTGTTTTTACACTTGATAAACAAATGTATTCTTTGTATTAAATGAGTAACATGTGTTTTAATGTTTTTAGTATTTTTTAGATATATTTAATTTTTCTCTCATTTTTTAGATTGCAAATATTAAAAGAAACATATTTTTTTCATAAAATAATTTTTTTAAGTAATTTAGTATTCAATTAGATATTTTATGATCATAACAAATTGTTAAAATATATATTTTTTTGTTTTAATCAAATTTAAGAAATTATTTTATTAAAATAAAATTTTTATATATTTATAAATTCTATTATGCATTACTAGATGCCACATTGCTTATAAAATCATAATTTAGTAATGGTTTATGTTAAATGCATACAAAATTATATAAAATTAATAAAAAAATAAATTTATATTTAAAAATTACTAAGAAGATAAAACACATGATATTCTTTTGAAACAAAAAATTTATGCATTTTTCAAGTGAAAGAACGCTAAACCACATGATAATTTTTTGAAATTTATTCTTCTTTTTAAATAAAAATAGTTGTAGCATAAAATTACTAAAGACTTGAATAGTATAAACTAAATTTATATTTAATTTGTCAGTTATTTAGAAATATAATATGGTTAAAATAGCTCCAATATGGTTAAGTCAAAAGTGGGTAATGATAGAAAATGATTTGATAGGGGGTTGATGGATGATCCACTTCTTCATACTATATTAGTAGAAATAAGTTAATATATAGAATTATTTAACTTGCTTTCACATTATTGAGTCGAAAGTGAAAAGCTTGAGTTTTGAGTTTAGTTTTACTTTATTCATATTGGATCAAAAGAAAATGGTACAAATTTTGAGTTGAGTTTTACTTATAGACATTGAATAAGTGTTTTCTTTTTTATTTTTATAATAAAAATAAAGGTAAAATTAAATTATAAATTTTAACAGTGTCAAACGATGATAAATTTTTAATTAAAATAAGTACGAGTGAGTTTTCAATTAAAATAGTTTATAAATTGAAATAAAAAATAAAAAATTATTAAGGATGTTGTGGGTGGGTAATTTGCAAGTAAATAGTGCCTTACTAGCTAGTATTTAACATAATAAGATAATGTGTAAACCCTAAGAGAAGTGAAAGAGTTTTTCCAACTAACTAAATTGCTGAAAATTTGACTCATATTTTTTAGCTAAATACATACTAAGTAGAAATAGAATATATTATTAATTTCAGCGCCTACTCATTTTAAATCATGCGTTCGTCCTGACTCCGACTAGGAAGAATTCTCAATAAATAAGAAAACACCCATAGAAAAGAAATTAAAAAGAAAAAACAAAAAACAAAAAGGAAGGAAGAGGGGCTATTCACCAGCAAACAACCCCTAGAATCAAAACACCACTTGTTTTCTTTTCCTTTCTTTCTCCGGCGGCATTTCTAAGGATTTAAGAAATAGTAGTAATACTACCTTGTTTGTTTATTTGTGCTGTAGCTATGAAAAATATTTTATTATATTTTTTAAATTTTAGAAATTATTTAAATAAAATCTAATTACTAATTATATTTTGAATTATATATTTTTTAACCATTTTATTCAACTATTTTAAAATTTTAAAATAAATACTGATGCTTTTAATTTATTTTTAAAAATAGTTTTTGATAACAAATTTTAAAATTTTACAATGAAGAAAATAACATTACTTATTAACATAAATATTATTGAGTCAATAAAAGATTTGTTACATTTAAATGTAAAATATGTGATAAAGTGCACATATGTGAAATTTTTAATAATATATTATTAAGAGATTTTGCCAGAGTACTATTGTGGCATCCTACCATTATAGATATATTTTTTAATTATTAATTATTAATTAATATTATTTTAAATAATTTATTTATTTTATATATTTTTTTAATAATATAGACTGTCAACGAATTTATATATAATTTTTAATTATTTATACGAGTTAAAATTTTATAGTTGGATCTTATAGTTGTTAAGTACCACTAATTAAATTGTAAAAATAGATAAAAATAATTTAATAAATAAAAATAATTTATTTAATTGATAAATAATTAAATACGGTATCTAATTGACTAATCTAGTATTTAATTATGTTAAAAAATATTAAAATTAAAATAATATTAACATTTATAGGCTTATATGGTACTGTACACTTATGGTACATCAGAATGGCTCATTATTAAGTCTATGGTAAATTATTTTTGCTGATTCATAATTGTTATTCTTTTAATAAATATAATTGGTTTCCCATATCATTTTTTTTACTTTGAAATTTTAAAAATTGTTATCGATGAGTGTTTTTGAAAATAAATTGAATCATAGATGTTTATTTTAAAATTTTAAAATAATTGAATAAAATTGCTAAAAAATTGTAAAATTTAGGATTCAATTTGTAGTTACATCTTTTGAAGAAAAAGTTGATATTTTCTAAAAAATAAAGAAATTATTCAATGCTCCGTAATAATTTCAAACAGACTAAAATGGAAAAACATATTAATTTATTTTAGTTGGTTATAATTAATAAAATTAGCATTTATTAAATGAAATATATAATTATTTTAATCGTTTAGATTTTATTTTATAATTTCTTATTAAAAATAAAAATTTAAATTTAAAGTTGAGACCTTACTCAAGTTAAGGTATACACCTACCATCAGACTAAGTATATGTATGCATTCCATATCAGTTTAACACCTTTAGACATTTAAAAAATTAAATAAATTTCATATATAGAACAACACCCTTTTAGAAATGAACAAAGTATGTAAGGTAAGACATCCTAATCAAGCATAAATAAAAAAAACGAAAAAGTTAAATTATCCCTTAGACTAGGAGGTGGTACAAAATGTGTACATAAATCGTACATAAGAGTATGAAATCATCGAGCATCTTATGCTCTTAATATCGAACAAAAGCAAACCACCAAACCATCTCTTTTTCTAATTCCAAGTCCTCTTTAACATAACCTTGAAGACAATCGGCAATATTTGAAATTTCAACACACTTCAGGGATTGGTGATTACAACATCTACCCAATTCCATCACAATAGAACAAACCCTTTGTGGGAAATTCATGATAAGTACAAAATAATATTTCATAAACTATACTATAAATTAATGGTTTAAGATTAAGAAAAAATTAATCAACTTAGTACATCGACCTTCTTGCTACGGCAAGTAGTCCACGTCCTACACAATAATCTAACTTGGAAATATATAAATATATCACTAATTATTGCTTTAAATCTCCATTAATTAAGACTCATTGTACAATAATTGAAGACTCTAGAGAGGGTTGGGAAATGGGAGTAAGAGGTAGCAAGTTGAGCAAATTGATTGGAGCTAAAGGTGTCAAGAGACTAGGGTGCCCTTCAACGGCACCCAGAGGCTATGTGCCTATTTGTGTTGGAGTTAATGATGATACTAGAAGATTTATGGTTCATACACAAGCACTTAGTGATGCTGAGTTCTTGGAGCTTCTCTGTAAATCTGCTGAAGAATATGGTTTTGGTAATAAAGGTGTTCTTAAAATTCCGTTCGAAGCAAAAGATTTCGAAGAGTGGATGATTAAAAGAACCCGATTGAAGATTAGTCCCGTTAAATCCAATGTAATTAATCTTTAATTCTTTTTTTTCTTGATTGTTATGGATATCTATTATGCTTTGTGAATACCCACTGTTTAGCTAAGGGATTAATTTATTGGTGTTTGTAGCAACTCCCATATTTTAGATTGTATGACCATAATGAAGGTGCATCTATTGGTGTTGATCGTTTAATTAATCTTACAATTTGAATGTCAAATTTATGATCATTGTTTGATAGACAATAATTAATGCATAAATATTTGGTACTTTTGTAGGTTTAATTTGACTATTTTACATTAATTTAGTGTCTTTTATTGTGGATTTTACACATTTTAGTGTGTTTGACTTGTAGGTGCAAAATTTGGAGAGAATTGATGAAAAATATGTGAAAAGATCTATTTTAGGGTGAATTCTTCTGGGATGTTTCATTGAACCAAGACCGGTTTAAAAAGAAAAATTGATAAATCTACTGCCTTGGATAGAGCCTTCAATTGATCTTGAGAAAGCTCAACTGGCACCAATTGAGAAGCACGCATGGCACCAATTAATAATAGTCCTATGATCGATTTTGACCCAATTGGTGAATCGGCGCTCGCTCTGCTTGACAAAGTTCTATTTAAAAAGGTATTTGGTTCAAAAGAAAGAGAGGTCTCTTGTATTGCAAATTCAAATTTAGATTTTTTAAAATTTCTTTTAATAGTTCTAATAGATTTTCATCATCTTTTAATCTCTCTTTGAATACGTTAATTTAAATTTAAAACTTAATATTTGAAATTCATCAATTTAAAGATTCTTCATTTGGATGCTATAAGAATTCGAAATCATATATTTCAAATTCACTGTATAGATTACTTCTTACTCAATAAATTTGAATTTAAAAACAAAATATAAGATAACTACTAAATTTAGATTTTTGAGAAAAATCTATAATACAAATTTATTATCACAAGAAATAAGGCTAAATTTAGAAATATGTTTTTTAAGATAATAACTATGAAAATAAAAATAAGAGTAATTACAAAAGAAAGCTCCTATTAGTTAAATGATACGAATAAAGTAAAATAAAAAAACTCATCAAACATTGTTAAAAGCTCAACCTTATGATGATTGTCTTAAATTTTTTTATCAATTTGTATTAGACATGTATTTAAGACAACTAAAATTCGTGCAGTCCGAACAAATTTAAATTTTATTAAGTACCAAAAACTAAACAATAACTCAATATAGCAAAAAGCAACTCTAAAGTACCCAAAATTCAAGAAATTTAAACTTTTCAACCAATAAGGCAATCAAATAATTAAATAATAGTCTTAATCTATAATAATTTGTAAAGTTAAACATTTTCATCAAATCTAGTAAAAATTAATGTTCCATATAATTTTAGAACCAAACTCATCAATCTAAGCACACTCATCAATCTAAAGACACTCGTCAAACAAAAATCAAACAAATAATATCCTTCAACCCATGAATACTAAACATAAAAATAATAAATTTACTTCATTGGTTAGTTTTATAGTGTTGCAAGTTAAATGACGTCATTTCGGTTTTTTTTTTTATGTATATTTTTAGTATTTTTTTACTAAATTTTAAATAAATAAAAAACTGTATAAACAACTTTTTTTTTAAAATTCGTAAAAATAATATTTTTTGTTTATAAAAATCGTGTCCGGTGAAATTTCACCTAAATTCAGGAGGGTTGGATCATTCATCTTTGTTGTAGCCTAAAATTGAATTGAGTCTCTAACTATTTTCATTAGTTTGTGTGTGTTTGTGTGTTTTTTTTGAGAAGATAGTTTGGGGTTAAAGTAATCACTAATATATTCATTTGTTTGCACTTAATTTAATTGGACAAGACTACCATAAAATAAATAATGAGATTAAATATCACTTATCTCATATAGTTTTACATTTTAGATACTTGATTCAAAAAAAAAAAGATTCTTTACTAGAGGGCTTAGATTTATTTTCTTAGTAATTATTAAATAGAATAAGAAATTTGCTTGCACGTCTTTTAGACTGATTTTATGGCGACTTAATCTATATTTATACAATTCATGCATTTGAAAAATGGAACTAAAATATATATATATATATATATTTACAGCTGCTTTTTAGTATAATAAAGAAAAATAAAATAAATTGTATTTTCTTAATGCAGATTCTAGAAAGAAGCAATAGTGAAATTTTTAAAAAGTAAAAATCTTAAATTTTAAAAGTAGTAGTGCCAAATTGGTATAAATTATTAACAGCAATCATCATTTGCGCTTTTCCCATTTTTGTAGCCAATGCAATGTGGATTGAGATTCTATCAATGTTGATTCATACTTTTAATTTAAAATGGAACATTTTCTTAGAAGGAAAAAGATAAAATTTACTCTTGCAAATCTTGCACAATAATGCAGTTGGCAGACCACTAGTCACTAGATGTCAATTTGTAAGAGCAACAACAAAGAAACTGAAGAAC
Source organism: Ricinus communis (assembly GCF_019578655.1). Lineage (NCBI taxonomy): Eukaryota > Viridiplantae > Streptophyta > Magnoliopsida > Malpighiales > Euphorbiaceae > Ricinus > Ricinus communis. Next base: position 6,553,969 of record NC_063263.1, on the reverse strand, counting down.
CCATATAAAAAGTAGTGGGCAAGAACCCAATCCAGCAATTCACCATTTCAGCAAATTTGTCCTGACATTGCTGCCAACTAGGAGGCAAAAAGTGAGCCTGTGGGCGAGGCCCATGGTTACAGGCTAAAGAGCACATTGATAATTGACACTGCCAAAAGTCTTGGTGCTTTGAGCCCTTTGCTTCCAAACTTTTTCTTTTTTCTAATTAATTAATTACTACTAAGACAAAAAACATTGCCCCATCATCTCTATTGAATTCGTATTCATGTACCTTGCAAGATGCTGTCATTTCATCATTTGACAACCTCTGAATTGGGAATGAAGAACATCATAAGCTTCAATTGAATTTCATTTTTTAAATTTGTCTATTTTATTTATTAATTTAAGAGTGAAAAAATAAAATAAAATAAAAGTATTGCCAAGTTGCAAAGCGATGATATCAGAGTATGGAGGTCTAATTGGCTATACGATAAGAACCCAGTAAAAAAAGAAAAAACTAAAACCCAAAAGCCTGAGATAAAGCATCTCCCAGTTGCTAGTAATTATTCAATTGGCTTTTGTTCGTTTGAACTTTCAAACTATAAATTAATTATATTAGACATATGCGCCATGTTTAAAATAAAAAAAATTGTTGCTAATTGGATTATTTATACAATCAGTATTCTCATTTATTAAAATTAAAAAAAAAATAAAAATTAATCAGTCTAGTAATGACCCCAATCCAATAACATTGAGATGTGCCAAATTAGTTTGTTGGAGCAACTAATTTACTAATGATGGAGCACTTCTTTTCTGTAAAATAAATTCCCCTTCCTGTGAACTGCCAGGTAGACACTCTGGACAAATTCAAAAAACTATATTAACAATAGCAGCCTGATTGTTGGAATGTGAAGTGTGAAATATTTGACCTCTGAAGAGACATTCACTGGACTATTTGGGACAACTGAAGCAGGGAAAAATCTTCTACTGATTGGATAGTTTGGTAGTAACAGCTGCATTATATATAGTTATGAATTGGATCCAGAGAAGCTAATAACATAGTAAATATTGTTGGGGACCAAAATAAATTATCCAAGGATGAATAATTGTACCATTAACAAACAGTACTGCTGAGGATTATTGAATGGAAAAATCTTATGGAAGATTTTTCTGAGACGAATAGAACCAAAAATGAAGGGGACCAATATATATATATATATATATATATATACACACACACTATCCTTACCAAGTTGCTATGTATGTCAGTACTATAATTTCGTGTTCAAAATGGGCGCATCTAACATGCATGAACCTTAGATCCCAACTCCATGTGTGTATATTTGTTTCTTTATGTAATATTTAAATTAGCTGACCGAATTTGGTCTGAATGCAACTGGTGTGGAGACAGGGATGATAGAGCTTTTGCACCCATTTGTGAAGTAATTAAGTTGCCTATTGCACAAACGTTTGTCTTTCATTTTTCATTTTATCCTTCGATCACTTGCTCAAATTTCAAACTATATAATATATAGGTATATGTCAAGAAAATTATTTCGGAGTCTTTCAGAACAGAAATACGTGTAAATTTGTTGAAAGAAACAAACAAAGATCTTAACATATGGATTCATATTTAACACAAAACATATCATCAGAAAGAGATAGGAAAAAGGGGAAAAAGAAAATACAGAAGGTGGTGGTGCCACATTTATCATTCAGCATTATCATTTATCATTTGGATAATAACAAATCCTAGTAACTATCAGTTGGTCTAGTAGTGGCGACTATGTGAAGATGTGTGGGACTCAGGTCTTAGAAAAAGATGAAGAAAATATAAAGATAAAGAGAACATCAACATCCATCAACCATTGAACCATTTAATAGGTTAACCCTCACCATCTTTATTTTTTTTTTTTTGTTGCTTTCCTTCTCTACTAATTTTAATCTGCAGTTGCAAGCCTTCGATCATATTTCATCATCCACATCAATTAGCAAGTGTAGTAGAATTCAGCAAGTTCTTCCATGGAACCCAATTGAGAGCCACCGCTTTCAAGCATCCACAACAAGTGCTCAAACAAGACAACTTCACAAGAAACAACGACTTCCCCATCATGATCAAATCCACCTGACCTCTCTATCAACTCTTGAAAGAGAGGATGATAAATGGTACCAGAGCTCAAAAGATATCGCCGCCGAGATTTCCCCACATAAACTGCATGGAGTTGGTGATCAGGATCCTTTGAATTCTTGTCCTCGGACTCATTACTTGCAGCAATGGTGCTGTTTGTTCGAGCTGGCTTGGTAAAAGATGGCCATCTTTTTATTGCTGACTTGAACTTTGTCAGCTTGCCAATCTTTGTCATGTTTTAATAGAAAGGGGATTTTGAAATGAAATCGAGGGAAGATAGTTTTAGAGAGAAAGAAAAGATTTTTGAGAGGAAAAATGTTGGAGAAAAAGAGTAAAGAAGGTTCCTATTTAAGAGAGTGCAGAAGCAGGAAGAAAATTATGGTCGCAAGATTTTTAGAGAGCCTATCGTATTATTTATAAACATATCTAATAAAAATTAGCTACATCAGTTTTTGATGCCATAATATTTAAAATAATTAATTTTAAGTATTTTTTTTAATTTTATCTTTAATTAATTTAGATGATATAATATTATTAATTTATGTGATTTATATTTATTATTTTTATAGATATATATAAGATAATAGACAGTTTCCTGAATGAAAAATCAGTTTCTATTTTATTAAAGATTTAATTTATTAAATATAATATTAAAAATATAATTTAAAATATCACTTTTTAAAACTAAAATTATTATTTTATTAGAAAACTAATTAATTAATTAATATAATATTAAAATATAGTTAATATATTAGTTTTTTATGATAAAATTAATATTATTATCTAATTATAAAATTATTAATTAGTTAATATAATATTAAAATATAATTAAAATATTATTTTTAAAATTATAATCAATATTTAATTAAGAGTAACTTATTAATTAATAAATTAATAAAAATTATAAAATTATATATAAATTTAAATTTTGTATACCAAAATAAATAAACACGTCAAAATATAAATTTTATATGTTAAAAAATTAAGCACGGATGTAAAAAAATTTAAGTTTTAAAAATTAATATATATATATATATATTTATATATTCTTATTTTAATAGTTTCCAGAGTTTTGAAAACTTTTTAGTTTTTTTATTTAAGTTGTTTTTTTTTTCTTTCTTAAAAGTAAATTGATAAAAAATATATTTTACTAGTATTAATTTTATTTTTTTTTCTGAAAACTGAATAATAAAAAGTAAATATCATGTATACAGATTATTGATACCAAACAGGCATGGTTGCTCCTTGTACCCTCAAGTGACGACTTCAATTGACCATTTCGCTGTCATGCAGAAAAGATCTCTGGAAAAGAGTCGAAAGGTGTCGGACGTGGTTGCTGGTTCAGTACTTCCACTGGGTTTCAGCAGAAGTGGGAGTCACTATCTATTCATCCATGACTTCTATCAATAACATCTCCATAGCTTCCATTCTTTCTAAGATCCACTTCCACTCAAGCCAAGACTTTGCCATTGCCCGACACTATGCTCGCTATTGACGCCAGACTTCTTGGTAATATGATGCACAAAGTTATGATTCAATAAGTGCTAAGCTAGTAAGTTTAATTTTATTACACTTTAAGTTAATAAATTATTTGTTGATCCATAATTTATTAACTAATTATTGATAAATAACTAATAAATTTTTATTCACCAACAAATTAATTAATCAATTATTAATAAAATTATTTACTTATTGATAAATTAATTAACTAATACTTCACTTAATTAGTAGATACCTATTATTCCAAGTTTTAAAACTTTATACAGTTTTATTGTATAAATTAATTCTAAAATTTAACCAAAACTCAATAAATTAATCTATAATTTGACATAACTCAAGTAAAAATTATTCAAACATAATTTGACCTAAACTTGTAACAATTCAAATCCGAAAACATGAGTTGCTAAGAGACTCATATCCGACTGAATCTGAATCCAAAATAAGTAAAATTAGAAACGATTCAATTCTAAAATAATTCAGACTCAAATTTGAAATAATCTTTTTCGTACCCAGCTCGACCCACCGGTTGATCATCTCTAATGCTGACTATAAACACATGAAATATTTATGATATCAAGATACTTAGAGAAGTAAAAAGATAAAATTAAAAGGAGAAGAAAGGAACTAAAAAAATTAGCAAACACAGAAGATCGTTGAGCAACAATTAATTTTAAAAAACAGTATACTGACCGTTGACAGTTCATTAAACTTCTAAAGCCATTGGCTGAGCAAAGCAAGTCAGAAACAAATTTTCACCATTTGAGTGCAACTTATGCAACCACAGACGACAGTTTTGATGGATAATCTCAAAACATAACGTAACAGTTTCTAGAACACCATCCTAGTTCTTCATCATAATCTGAGACCTGCTTTCTTCCTACCATATTCTTTTTAGAGATGGACATTTGCATGACTCAAATGAGTAACCTTTTAGTCACTAAGGAACAACCTTAATGATGAAGTGGAAGCTTAATAAAAGGTTTGTTTTTCTATCAATATGTTGACTCAAATGAATATCAGAATAATAGTCTTTTATTAACCTATTGATTCAAAAAAATACTATATATGATGATAGACACCAACCTCTGTTAATTCACAAGAATGCTGAAAATTAGAAAAGAAAGAAAAACATTCTCTAATATTCTATTGGTAAACAAAGCTGTCTACTTAACCCCACCAGGGCATAAATAACAGAATAAAAAGAAAAAAGACAATAAATCTGAAATTTACTAAAAATAAACAATTTCAATCAAACACCTAAAAATAAAATATGTAATTAATAAACACAAATACAACAGTTGTTCCCAAAATGATTTCATACCAAAAATAATTAAAATCTATCAAGCAAAATTACGTTTTTAAAGGCAAAATACATTACATTATAAGAAATCAACATGATAACAATACATTTTAGTGATAGAATGCTTTGTCACTATTCAAAGACGGTTTACGATGAAATAGCGACAAAATAACCATTATAAATTACTCGTTAAAGAAAATTTTATAATGTATTATCCTTCATTAATCTATTGTAGAATATAATAGAATTATTTAACACTGATTTTAGTGACGATTAGTGATGGGCCGTCGTCACTAAAGAATAATGTGCGACAGACGTTAAATTTAGGATGAAATATGTATCCTTAGCTAATTAGCAACAAACAAATATTTTATTATTAAAAAATGGCAAGCACTGTGCTCCAAATTTAACGACAGACAATATCCATATTGCTAATAGCTAATTAACAATGAAAAGTTTCATCACTAATTTCACAATTTTTTGCCACTTCTTTTAAAAATTCTTCTACTCATATATTTAATCAACAACATATTAGTTTGTTAGGGATCTTAAAAAGAATTCTATCCAAGATTTATTATAGTATTTATAATTAGTTACATTATTATTACTATTTCTTCTTCTTTTTCTATATTATTATTATTATTGTTGTTGAAGAAAATTATTTAGACATTAAGGTACAAATAGAAAGATAATGGTAATTAATTTATTAAAAAGGTAAAGAGACACTAAACTAAAAATAAAAAATAAGATAATTAATTTAAAGAAATTTATTTTTATGAGAAATAAAAAATTTAGTTATTGATTAACGAATTATTTTAAAACTAGTGACAGCTTTTTTTTGTCAGTAAAGTTAGCGAGGGATTGTCCCTAATTTAGTAACAAAACTATCCTTCGTTATAGATAAATGGCTATCACTAAATGAATGATTACAAAGAAAAATGTACGTAAAGCATTTGCAACAATTAATTCAGTGAGAGACAAATGTCTGTTGCTAATGCGTCGTTTAGCGACAGATTTTTAGTTAGTGATGAATTTTATCTGTTGTTAAAACGACTTTTCACTTTATAGGGTTACAATAAAGCTTTTGATCATTGATCCTTTCCCATCAAATTAGGCCTAAAAGATATTAAAATCACAACTCTAAGTTCTTAAAATTGCGAAATTGCTATCAAGCACTTTTTCTTCATATTTTCTACCATTTTGATCTGTGATTTTCTTCAAACCCAATAAGAGCACAATAGAGTCAGTTCTGATAATAATCAAACTATTTACAATAAGAAAGGACTAATTTAAATTTGAGCTAAGGTAGGAAAGTTGTGTGTTAAGATGACCAAGAAAAGGTTAACACAATAAGGTTTTTTTGGGGCTAAACTAAATGCTATTCCTTTTTCTTTTTTCCCCTTTTCTTTGCTTTTTCTCTTTGTCTTCAAAGAATTCTTGTTAATCTTTGTCTGCAAGGCAAATCTTCATGTAAAATATACATCACCAACCGCAAAATAGCATCATCAAAGCATATAATAGTGACTGTCAATGCTAAAGAAGCATCTCTAACTACCCAATCATTTGCACTTAAATTATATATTTCCCAAACTTTTTTTGTGGGGTAGTTACTAATATATAACAAAGTCTAACATTTACTCAAACAAAACTTACTCACCCAAACATATTATATAATAATAATTTGCTATTGTCCCTTCCTTCCTAACCCAAATAATTACAAAATCTGAAGAGTGATTTGGCTCTGATAATCACAACTCATTTTACACGAGGTCTGCCAAACTGGTTTGTTGGGTCAACTAATTTAAACAGTACTCTTCATTCAGTAAATGAATTCCGGATCTTATTAACTGTGAAATAAATGAATTCTCCTAACCTGAATTGTTCGAATATGAACAGAGTGCACCTGTGAGGCTGTGAATAGACATATTGATTGGACTATTCAGGAGAAGTGAAGCAGAGTAATATCTTTTGTACTGATTGGATAGTTTGGTAGTGAACAGCTGCACTCTATAATTATATAGTCATGAAATTGGATACAGAGAAGCTAAAATAATAAATAATTTGTATCAAGAAAAAATGAATATAACATAAATTAGTTTTTTTGGGCAATAAAAGAACGGTACCATTAACAAACAGTACTGCAGATTATTGAATGAGAAAATATTAATGAAGATTCTTCTGGGTGTAAATAAAAATTGAGGGGGACCAAGACCTTACCAAGTTGACATATGTATGTCTGTGTATAGGTAATGAAGAAGGGAAACATAGCAATTTTGTGTCACAAGGGACTCATCAAACCATGTACCTTAGATCCCCATTCCATGTGTGTATATTTGTTCCTTTACATAATTTTTAAATTAATTTCCCTTATGATAAAGTTTGGTCTGAGTACAAACATTTCTGGTGAAAGGGATGGTAGAAATTTTGCTTCCTTCTGTGAAGCAAATGTCCCCATTCCCCAATTGGGCTTTGTTTGTTATTTATTTATTTTGGAGTCTTTAATTAAAATAAATACAACAGAAAACAGCAAATTTGCATTCATAAAAAGAAAAAGATAAAAGAAGGGAAAAAATAAAAGCAATGTAATTGGTGCCATATATATTTGTATGCATTTAACATTACATGGCTTTCTCTCTCTACTTTTCATATCTTCCATATTTGGTCTTTGATCCTATAGTTGATCTTCAATATTTCATTGCCAACCTGTATCATGTTGGCACACTAAGGGTCTATTCCATTGATTGTTATGTGACTTGAGCAAGAAACCAAAATCCAAAGAAAGGGACAAAAGATATAACATAGACACACAAACTCTGAAAAGAAACTTGTAGCAAACCATCTCTGATTGAGAGTACTTTGTACTTGATAATTTTTTCATTTAACATTTTGAGAATAATAATCCTAGTAACTAGATTAGAGGAAGAAAAAGAAAAAGATAAAGAACTAGTCAACTTCTTTAAACATCAACATCATTAAACCAGTTAATGGGTTAATTATATATTCTCACCATCAAATTGCTTTGTATCTCTACTAAATATTACAGACCTTTGATCATCATCATGAATTAGCAAGTATGGTAGAATTCAGCCAGTTCTTCCATGGAACCCAATTGAGAGCCACCGCTTTCAAGCATCCACAACAAATGCTCAAACAAAACAACTTCACAAGAAACGACAACTTCCCCGTCATGATCAAATCCACCTGACCTCTCTATCAACTCTTGAAAGAGAGGATGATAAATGGTATCAGAGCTCAAAAGATATCGCCGCCGAGATTTCCCCACATAAACTGCATGGAGTTGATCATCATCATCGATACCCTTTAAAATCTTGTCTTCAGACTCATTGGTGGCAGCAATGGTGCTGTTTGTGCGAGCTAGCTTGGTTAAAGATGGCCATCTTTTTATCGCAGACTTGAGCTTTGTTAGCTTCCCAATCTTTGCCATGTTCTTAATCCTTTGTTTGTATAATTTGCAGAAATGGGATTTTGAAAGGAGAGGAAGAAAAAATATATATTTATATAGTTTTAAAGAGAAAGAAAAGATTTTTTGAGAGGAATTTTGTTTGGGGAGTTCCTATATAAGGGAGTTAGAGGGAGCAAGAGAAAGATAGAAAGAGGCATATTACGTGCATGGCCCACTGTTTGATATATACCAGCTAAGAGAGAGACATTCTAAGGTGCAAAACCAGTTGCTATTTTGTTTGGCTTTTGGAGGCCTCTTTTGGATCTTTGTTTTTCATTGTCAAATTACACTCTCCACCTTATTTATACTTTGTAAGCAATTATGCCTCATTGGGTCTAAAATATGAAAGACCCCTTTTTTGTCCACCTTATCTAATTATTTTTGTAGGAAGTACAAATAGCTTTAAAACCCGTTTTTTAGGATTTTATCTTGTGTTTTCAGCAGCACTGAATTTACCACTCTTAATAGTGAAGAGTTTGATTCAAAGAATGAATGAAGCAAATTAAATTTGTCGACAAGCTATGTGGTTATACTCAAAACTGTGGTCCATGTATTGTGTAGCTCTAGGTGCTTGCACTGGTTTTGGAATGCAAGTGACCACATAAATTAGGCTATGTGATCAATCCAATTTATACTCAATTTGGTCCCAGCATAGCTCTAGTTGCTCTTGAATTGTTCTTGGAATTTAAGTGTAAGTGACCACATGACTTAGACTTGTGATTAATTTTTCGATTTGGGGGAGTTTATATTGCAGATGCAACCCACGTGAACAAATCTCACCAAGTGGCTCAAACTCATATGTTTGCCTTTTTCTAATGATGCTAGAAATATATATATATATATACATACAATAACTAATGCCCATTTCTCATCAGAAGATGTACATCATGTTTATTCAAGGCTTTTTTTTTTCTTGATGATTGATTTCCCATGTTTCACATGTTTATGTATCCAAAATCAAATTGACTGCAATTGCTAAATTAGTAATAACCTTCCTACTGCAAAAATTTAAATTTCTGATCTGAACCGTCCTAATTGTAGTGGGCAATTTAAGGGTAATTAGGGAAGAAAGAATTTGGGTAAGTAAAGGGGGACTGGTTCTTGTTGCGGTATGATTAGCAGCAATAAGAGTTGTTGGCGGGTAAGCAGCCCGGTGGCTCCCATCCGTAACACCCACTGGAAGGTTTCCGAAAACATTTTGTAACCCAACAGACAAGACTAACAATAACAATAGCAATAATAACAACAAGGTAGGCATCTTCTTTGTCCGTTACCACTTAGCATTTTTGTCTTTACAAACTTTGCTTTATTAGCTTTTCTATTAAGTTTGGGATTCTTCATTATCTATATTAATTCATCTATCTCATGACACATTTTAATCTTTGAACTAGCCTTCGGAAAAGTGTTTTTTTTTTCCTTATATATTTATTAAAATTAACAATTAAAAGAATGAATTATAATTTGAAATGGACAAAAGACATAATAAAAGATTATCGTCTCGATAGCTGAAATCATAATAGTATAATAGCCGAGTAATTATTAATGAATAAATAGTGTTATATAATTTTTTTAATTTATTTAACGTGGTATTTATTATTTTAATAAAATTACTTTTTAATATTTTTTTTTTAAAAAAAATCTAATAAAATAAGCGAGAGGTGAAATAAAAATGATAGAATGTTTAATATTTTTCTGGATGAATCAATAGCTGAGTGACAGAATAATCTATTAAATTTAAGAAAAGAAAAATCAGAAATACTGATAAGCTTTAGAGAATAAGTTGGCTCTGGTATTATTTATAAAGAAGCAAAAGGTGTCAGGGTTGAAGACGAAAGAGTGGTTACAATTAGTAGGGGTCCAGTTCAGTGTCATCTGTGGACAGTAACATACTGCAGCTACTTAGACGGACACCACCCACCTCAACTCTTTTTCCTCTTTAGGGTCTAAAATAAACAAACAATCCAAGAAATTAGCACCTAAACGAAATCATTAGAATATCAAGTTGCACTTCTTTTTATTTCCATGAAACCTATTTAATTGGTCAAAATTAAATTAGTGCACCACCAGTGAAAAGCTAACAGTAGACAATCCAAATTAAAAATTAAAAAATAAAAAGAAATTACACTGACCACTAGGTGTGCATGTACGTACAGTATGACTCTTGACATGTACACATCTCATTGACTTATTCATATAATAGATATTTTCAAACTCTTTTGTTCGTTTACATATAATGGGAACGTAATTAGAAAGGGCGATTCTGATTCTTACTATTTACTGCACTTAATATGTAAATGGTATCTGTTAATAAGATAAAGTAATTAAGGATTTTTCTCGTAGCATAAGAAGTGAAAATTTCTAACTGCAGTAACTTTGTTCCTCTTTAGTAGTTTCATTACTAGAAACAAATGAAACATTCATGCAGTAGAGAGTAGTGCTTATGCTTTCAAATGGGAGTGCTTTTCTCTTAGTTAAACACACCAAATCTTGATGATTAAGATTTGTTAGGTTTCGAGGCATGTGCTATTGGCGAACTAAGAGGAAATTAATCAAACAAGAATTTGGGGCAAAAGTCATGCATGTGCTTTAAAAAAATAAGGGAGAAACATATAAGATCATTTGTAGATATGGGGAGTTAGTTTAAGTCATGTGCAGGTCCAAGATATCAGCTAACTAATCATTGTCAGTGGCACTGCTTATTGCTTAATAAGATCATTAGTCAGATTATATTATAATTTTAAAACAGGACCTAGAAAAGAGAATTTATGCTGTTTGTGTGGTCCAAAGCAGACACAATGTCAAAATACATACTCATATGGTGATCCGAATGTTGCATTTGCATAACTTGGCGACATAAATTTTGGGTTTTCTAAATTATTATGAGATCAATCAAATCCTGTCAACTACTTGCTTGCCATGCCCATGTTGCCAAGGTAGTGGCTGATGCTGCTCTGCACAAATCTCTAGTCAAGACAACTTGGCTAAACTATAAGCTACATTGGCCTTTTTGGGCTAACAAACAGGAGCCCATGTCTTAATGCCAGTAGCTTGAACTGCTTATGTTTATGGAGAAGAGGAACCATATAACAGCATCTGTCCAATAAGCATATATGCTATAGCCCAATCTTGTCTGATATATTATAATTCAACAAGCTTGATTGATCCATTATATTAGTAATTTAGCTTCAGCAATTAACACATGCACCTGCTTTTGTAGCGATGACTATTGATCCATAATAATCACAGTTAACCATCTAATTTAACATGTATCCGAAGTCTTGTCCGGTGGGAGGTATATCTTCCAATTTGAGTGATACACTTGAGTTTTAAGCACCATATACAAGTAATAAAAGAAAAAGTATTTTCAACATGGACTATAACCTTTTCATTTTTCTATTAAGTGAACATTCAAGTTTTTCCAAAGACCATTTTTAAATCTAAATATACAAGTGAATGTATGAGCAGAAATCAAGAGGGTGAAAAGTTGAAACCAACTTTGCTTTTGTGACACTGGGAGGGACATAATCAAGACCCTGCAAGAACATGTACACGTGGCTATTTATCATATTACCATGTACACTGTCCCTGACCAGTACTCTACACGGGTTTACTCAGAAGCCTTTCGATTATTCTCGACTTTTCCATGCACTGCTCCGGAACTTTCCTTTCTTTCCTTTATATCAATTTATCCTTCATTCCATCCTCAATTTTCCCAAGAAACAATCACTCTTTAGTCCTAGCAGGTAAAAATTCCAAATCCTTTTTCGTGTCTCTTATAATTGATGTGTTTACTAAATGCATGTTTTTCTTGACTATTACTTTTGGGTGTGACAGAATCTCGGGTGGGTCAGAAAGATGAGCAAAGTTGGAGATTCAAATGTGTTTGATGCAGTGAGCCATTTGTTTAGCATCCCAGAAAGCATAGAGAAATTCATGATCCATTCAAGGGTTAATGACACAAATGAGAACAAGGGTGTTGGTAGCATTCCTGTGGATATCTTAGACACCTCCAAAGAGTATATCTTTCACATGGATGTTCCTGGCTTGTCCAAGTCTGATATTCAGGTACAATCACACCTCTCTTTATTGATCTAATTTCTACTAAGAATCTCAATTGTAAAGTCTTTAATCCTTGTGAAGTTGGATCCTGTGTGTTCCTTGCTTCTGTTAACCGGCCTCGTACTGGGTACGAGTCTATAACCTGACACTATAGTCCTGGAAATGATATAGTCCTGTTTGAATTGATTGGGTTACTATAGGTGACTGTTGAGGATGAGAGTACACTGGTGATTAAAAGTGGAGGGAAGAGGAAACGCGAAGATGGCGAGGAAGAAGGCTGCAGGTATATAAGGCTTGAGAGGAGGGCACCACAGAAGCTGATGAGGAAGTTCCGGTTGCCTGAAAATGCTAATGCATCGGCAGTTACTGCTAAATGCGAGAATGGGGTTTTGACTGTTGTAGTTGAGAAGCATCCTCCACCTCCTAAGCCTAAGAAGATTGAAGTCACTGTTTCTTAAAGAATCTCTTGTTGTCTGTGTAGATGGGTAAATGGGGATTTTAGTGTTGCAATTGTGTTCGGTTTAATATACGTATTTTGGGTAGGGGAACAATGTAATCATGTACAAATTTGATTGGCAAGAAATTGTAGTTTAATGTTAATTGGCTGCATATTTTATTTTGTTCCTCAAGATTTTCCTTTTAGAATTCAAGCCTGCGAGTGTGAGATTAGTGTAAAGCTTTCAAAACTTCAAGATTCTCAGCAATTACGAATATAAAATTAAAAGTACGATATCAGGAACGGTCTGGCTCAGTATTTTGTTTTAACAATAATATTGATAAAATTTTATCACTTTTAACGAAAATAAATACTTCAAATTTCTCACATAATTGCAATAAATTTGCTGATGTAAATTGGAACAATTTAAGCATGAAAACCTGTTCTACAGTGTTACGAGTGATTTCTATAGTGGCAAGAAGTCTACAAAATGCCATCAGCCGAGACGTAATTTGGGGATCAAACGATCTGTCGTTTATATTACTGGGTTCAGGGCTTTCGTTTATCGTGGGGTCAACCATATTGGGCCTTAAAGGAAAACCCTAATCATTATCTCTACCGTAAAGAAAACCCTAGCTTATTTCTTTCACTCCCTCTTTCCCTCACAGGCTCTCTCTCTCTCTCTCTCTCTCTAGCGGAGGAAAACTATGGCGACGGGTACAGCGGCAACAACAGCGGCAGCACCAGCAACACGTGCTCTGTCGCAAAAAGAACTAGACATCCAAATGATGTTAGCTGCCGAAGTCCATTTGGGCACTAAAAACTGCGATTTCCAGATGGAACGTTACGTTTTCAAGCGCCGCAACGATGGTAATGTGAATGCTCTCTTTTTCATACGATTGAGACTGTTTCGTTGAATAATATCATATCCATAGTAGCAGCTGTGGCCTCTTGTTTAGTTTTAATTATATTATTTTTCGTAGGAATTTATATTATCAATCTTGGGAAGACATGGGAGAAGCTGCAATTAGCTGCTAGGGTCATTGTTTCTATTGAGAACCCACAAGATATAATTGTCCAATCTGCAAGGCCTTATGGTCAAAGAGCTGTTCTTAAATTTGCACAGTATGCTGGTGCTCATGCTATTGCTGGAAGGCATACCCCTGGTACATTTACTAATCAGCTTCAAACTTCATTCAACGAGCCTCGTCTTTTGATCCTTACTGATCCAAGGACTGATCACCAGGTGGGTCATTAATGGGATAATCCTTTTTATTTATTTTTTCTCTGCGACCTTTATGCGGATGCTAATTATTGTGTTGTGCGCGTGTTGCAGCCTATTAAGGAAGCAGCTCTTGGAAATATTCCGACTATTGCTTTCTGTGACACAGATTCTCCAATGGGGTTTGTGGATATTGGCATTCCTGCTAATAACAAAGGCAAGCACAGTATTGGCTGTCTCTTCTGGTTGTTAGCAAGAATGGTTCTACAGATGCGCGGTACTATTCCTCAGGGTCACAAGTGGGATATTATGGTAACTTAAATATCACTAAGATAATTGCTTATGTGTTTGATTATTATGTGTTCACTTTAATTGGCACGACTGGTTTTCAGTTCTGATTTTACTTTCGTTCCCACCTGTTTATTTAATCTCCATTTGCAGGTGGACTTATTTTTCTACCGGGAGCCTGAAGAAGCCAAGGAACAAGAAGAGGAGGAAGCAGTACCAAGTGCCGAATATGCACTTCCTTCTACTGATTTTGGACTTGCTTCTACTGACTGGATGAACCCAAGCGCTGAAAACCAGTGGTCTGCTGATGCAGCTCAACCACCTATTTCTGCTGTACCTGTCGCCAACATGCATCCAGATCAAGGTAATGAGTATTCTTAATTGATCATGCCTCTGACCTTGTGCAACCTAAGCAATCCATGAACTATCTGTTCAGTTATTATTTTGCACTATTATCCTATTGGGAAAATGTGTTTGCGGTATTTACAATTTCAAAGATGCCATTGAGCAGCTGGCGCCATATTTTTGTTTGTTTGTTCCACTGATCTTCATTTTACTTATGATTCAGCTTCAGGTGGAGTCTCTGCAGAATGGGATGCAGCTGCTCCCCCACCTCAGTTTGCACCACCTGCTGCTGCTGCTCCCCCACCTCAGTTTGCACCACCTGCTGCTGCTGCTGGCTGGGAATGAAGCAAGGAACTTCAATACCTTGTTTTGCATTGGTTTTATCGTTCTGAGCACAGTTTCGTTTTACAGATTTGACTAGAAATTTTGACATTTACTTTTGATTCAGTAATGCAGTATTTTCTTGTTGCCAATTTTGCTTTATCTGGATTCGACGGTGTTGGAATTTTTTTGAATTATAAATTCATTTGAAGAATGTAATTATAGGGTCCAGTTCTAATATTATTACTAATAGTATTACCAATATTGTTACTAGTATTAGTACCCTTTGGTTAATACATGATGTACCAAAAATATTTGTTTGGCAAATATGGTGCCATCAATTGTTACTTTGCCTCATCAGTCAGCAACTAGTTTTCCAATGTATTTTGTGTGAAATTGTAGATTTCAGAAATTTTATTTATTTAGATTATTTCCAATAAACTCTTATATCATGTACATTATTTATTATTATGCTCATTTTTAATTATAGAGAGCATATATAAAAAGTAATATATTAACTTTCTAAAAAGAATTCAAATTTTGTATTTACTTGTATTATTTTTTTGAAATGAAAATAGAAATAATCTTTTATATTTTTTAAAATTATAACTAAGTTTTGAAAAACAAGTTTAAGATGTTTTTTCTTTATATTTTTCTTTTATATGAAAGGTCGCTTATTTTTAAATAAAATAATGAGTTTTTATTTTATTTATTTCAAATTTATTTTTTATATTTAAAATGTTATCCAAATTAAAAATAAAATATTTTTTTGTATAATATCAACTAAACATGTTTTATAAGTTTTATAAAAATTTTATGAAAATAAATTGTTCTTGTTATTTCTTTAAATTAGAAACTAAAAAAATTCTTTACAAATAATCAAGTTCTAAGTTTTTAAGAGATTATTTAATTCATCATTCTTGTTTAAAAATAATTTAAAAGCCACTTTCTTCTTTCTTAAGTGGTTGTTTAGATTGAAAGATTTTACGAGAGGGATTTTGTAAAATTCATAGGCTTAGCTTAAATTTATTATTTGGTAATAAAAAAAAGTGGTCTGACTTAGAAAGTTTCTCATTCTTCAAAATTCCTAATTTTTTTAGAATTTTAATTTTCCATCTGGGAGGTGAGAGAGTTTAAAATGCATCAGTTATATTACTTTCATATTTCAAATGTTATTTCTAATAAATTTATTTTAATCTAAAATTATTCTTAACTTTAAATAAAAATCGTTTTTTGTATTTAATTCAAATAATTGAATTTTTAAAATCCATATATAAATCTGTGGATGTTAAAATCCCTCAACTTATACAGTACTTTAATTTGAGGAACAAAATCTCATAGATGGCTCTTAAATATATTTTTCTCATTTTTATTTTTTCCTTCTTATATTATCTTTTAAAGAATGACATTTTTTCTCACTAATTTCTTTCTTTTTTTATTTTATTAATAAAAAACTAATTAAAGATAAAATATAAATTATTAACGGAATAAATACATATTTTGAGATAAATAAAGAATAATTATTTATAATTTACTACGAAGACATATAAAAATATAGATAACATTGTTGGAGATATTCTTAAAACTTAAAAACTTCTTTTCAATATCCTATATTGCTCTCAAAACTGGTAATAATGGGCATATTTATCAAGAAGAATAAGTGGTAATCTAGATCTATTCGGCCTAAATTGTAATCTGGATCTATTTTAAAGATATTTTAAAAGAATCATATTTACAAGGTGAAACTCTGTTTTGAAACCTAGAGAAACTGGAGGACTTTGAGGGGGTCCAAATGAATTAGCTATCAGCTGTTTATCCTTCTGCTTCCTCGGTCATACTTTTCTTAACCCTGGTGGTATACGCTTGAACATGTATGATCTGAGAACTGCTTTGCTTCACAAATGCCAAAATTGTATCATGTCTTGCTCTTTATTATTTTTTGTATTGTGATCCACATCCTTCGGACAGGATCAGAAAAGATAATGGCTCGAATAAATACTATGATTAGAAAGTTGGAGTTAATTTATCATAGGCAAAGTGTCTCCCCGTGTGTTACCCAGTGCGCAAAGCGCTCCGAAAATCCACCCATGAGATTGTCAGAAGAGAAGTCAGTCGCAGTTTGGTTTCTTCCCTGGAGTTCCAAGTAAATGGCAGAATTAATACTTGAAATAAAGCAAAATATAACACTTCTAATAACCACGGTAGAAAGCTGATATACAGCTTTTATAAGTAAAGCCCAGGTTAAGGAACATATGAACAGATCTATAAAGAGGATACCCTGCAATGAGGACAGTGGCAAGCTATGCGCCACAAAGACTAGTAAGCACCTTGAGGTAGCCTAATCAAATGCAGTTTCATGTGGAATTGAAAATGCAGCCATACAAAGAATGACGATGGATGGAGATGATAGCTGAAAAGAAGCAAGGCTCTGGTAACATGTACGAAGTTTTCTTTTTTTCCCTGAGGTTTCTTTTCTTTTTCTTATTCCCTCTTTTCCCTCTTCTCAACTATCATGGTACTGTCTTGTTCCATGCAAGTGCAACCTGTTATTTCATGTAAAGCAACATGCAAGAACCAATATGGCAGAAGATCTAAAATATAAAATATAAGATACGAACCTTCAAGCTAGATCCACACTCACTGGCAGATGTTTCACTTTTCAGTTCATTCACAAGATATTCGGATGATAGGCCAGCAATAGTCCTGCAGCCATTGGACCACCGTGCGTATTAGGGCTATTTTTAGCTACCGAGCTTGAAGAATTTACTAAAACCACAAACATTACCTATCAAAAGGATCTTCCTCGCAAGAATTCCCTGACGAAGAAAGCCAGTCCAAATCAAGAAAGTTTGAACAGCTACATGCATCCCCATGTTCATCATAACAAATATGATCACTATCGAATTCATCTTCTCCTATATCTTTAAAAAGCCGTCTACGAGGCATCGTGGGCGTATACCTAAAACAATGTTCGACAATTTGTAAGCTTAAATAGAGACAAAGACCCTTGCATTAGTGTGTGTGAATTACTGACAATGTTTTTTCCAAAACTTATTTAAATGGTACTTTATTACAAGCTTTGCCATGAGTTTACAAGTATGGGGATATGATTTAAGCAGACCTAGAATATGATATGTCGCTTTCACAGGTTGAGATCTCTGGAGTAGAATCTGAAAGGCCCATATTAACTCCTTGCTCCTCTGTAAAAGGCTTATTAGGTCCTACCCTGGTAGTTGCCACAAGCGGGTCACTATCACAAAGAAGGTTTCCATCTGATAGTGATCTTTTAAAGAATGACCTACAGAGAGTATACAATGGCATCATAAACAACAGATGTATAAAGGCAAACTTTTAACGAAAAAATAGAGTGCTTTGCATATGGCACAAATGTCCATGCTTTGCCTATGGCACAAATGTTCATGCCATATAAATTATTAGCCCTTATCATCTGTTCCGGCTGTCAGATGTCCATTTTCAGACAAAAAGCAATTTTTTTTATTTTTATATTATCTAAAGCATCAAATTTTTCCAAGAGAAGTGCAATATTGTACACCCAGGGACAGGTAGCTGTTGAACAAGCAATAGAGAATATTTGCAACTATTAAGGATACAGTACCTAGCACCCTCATCTATGAAATCAGGATCGCGCCCTCTAACATTGTGGTGTTGATCTGAATCCAATTCCCACAGTGCTGGCTTTCCCTGCTGCGGCTGGAAATGACCCAAGAACCTGCTTAAAAAGACATCAAATGAGTAACCTTTCCCATATTAATGCCTATTATTGATTGATACAATTTGAGGACTCCTTGAACTATTCCAGAAACATTTGATGCTTTAACAAATGGTATTTAACTTACACGTTAATGGCATCTTGTTTCTCAGCATCCATGTAAGCATTACTGTAGTAACGCTGTAGAGTTCTGAAGAACTCTTGGGACTGAGTTGCAGCTTTCCACTGTCCTCTCCTCTCCGAGAAAATCTGTTTATGGTACAGAGATACCGGTAAATTCAAATTGGGAAAGTAAGAAGTATCCAAGCCAGAGAAGAGCAGGTAACACTCGGGTGATGCAAAGGGCAAGTTATAGCCTTAACTTAAGCAGATTTACTCTGAAGAGGTATATTCCAACTTTGAAATACAGTAACTAAATTAACAAGACATGGAAAATTAAATTTTTTAGCCCACAGCAAGGGGCTCATATGTTGAATTAAGAGTTGTAAAACTTCATTATAAATATACGGTTTATAGCTTGGTTTCTATAAGATACAAAACCAAACTTCACTATAAATTTTAACAAAACAAACTGAACTATTAAATACGGTTTATTCCCTGGTTTACAGTTTACTATGAATAATGAACAACTCTGCATGTGCAAATAAAGTATTCAAGGAAGTCAACTAGTGTGGTCATGTCTTTGCATTTAGTTTACAAAAAGTAACTTCATTTGCAGTCAGTTTTTGGTTTCACTATAGAAGAACATAGAATCTAATTTGGATGTCCAGGCCTGTCTGTAGAGAGGGGATGTAAGCCAGCTCAATAATTTAAAAAAAAGATTAATAACTTTGGGAAGTATCTTATGTCTTGATCTATCAGTTCAACAGACAACATAACCCCTACTACCACAGTGGTACATGGCAAGCACCTTGAACGCCATTAGAACATAAGCTAATCAATCTATCGCTGTTATACACATAGACAGAGAGTTACATCACAATGAAAATTATGTTGCATGATATATTGATGGTTTGCTGATGCTCTCCACAATCGGGGTGAAACCAATCCATTCACCATTATCAAAAAATAATTGAAGACAAAAACTATCTATGGCACGTAGATGAATTAGGAGCACAGAATTAAATTTGCAGTTGCAGTTTATTATATCTAGAAAATGTATTACACAAAAAGAAAATCAAATTCCAACTTATTTTAAAAGGATTACCTTGTTGTGTGCCGCAGACCCACCATACTGCAGCGCAAGCGTGTCACCCATTGTCTCATAATTCCTCATTAAATCCTCTGCCAATTGGTTATCTAGATCAATAATTGGTGATTCTATGAATCCAAGCGCATGCAGCTGATGACCAAGAGCCATCAAACCATAGGCATATTGTGCAACATTTGTGCGATCCAAACAGTCTATGCAATTAGTCCTTAGAACCCCTCTTTGAAACATTGGGGCCTTGGTACGTGAATTTCCATTTGCTCCAGAATCAATATTGCCAACTCCTGATTCTGAAGTCCTTTCAAATTCATTTTCAGTGGAAGAAGGATTTCCCAAAGAGCACTCATCATTATTTTCCCTGAACAATGTTCACATTGCCAACAGCTTAAGTGACTAGAGAATTAGCAGAAACAAAAGAAATTTGGGCAAAATAAGCAGTTGCTTATACAGCATAATTTTCCACAAGCAATTTCTTAGTAGAATCGATTTTGCTTAATCTTCTTTCCCTCTCTTCCAAAGACTACTATCTAATATCTGTGCATTCCAAAAGCCACACAAGCACCAGTTCTGAACATTAAATCAGCACTTAGGGAAAGAACTTCTCTAACCATTGTAAATTCAACATACTAAAACATTACAGTTTATTAATGAAAAATACTATAAGTGCAAAAAAAGCAATTTCAAAAACAATTGTACAGAAAGACCAATTTATGGTAAGAGCAATCCTTATCTTTAGAAACTGATAAAAAATGCTGTGCAAGTGATAGTAGCCAGATTGTTAACTTACTCAGAGTAGGAAGAATTGGGAAATCCCATGGGCATCAAACTCGAGTTAACTTGACAATAAAAGATTCCAGTTAGGTTTAATGCATATGCCGCCACTTTCCCTAAAAGCAACAGCACATTGGTAGCTCTGTTCTCAAACAAACAAATTCTGATCGCATTAATAATAATGGAAATAATTGTTAAAAAAGAAGAACAGGTGAGGTTAGTGCAGGCTAAGTACTTTCTGGAATGTCTATGCAAATCCCAGTGGAGGAACCTCAGGCGATTGTCCTCTGATAAGCCTTTGTTTATAAATTTGATAGCATTAGCAAACTCTACACGAAGTATGCTTTCCCGCGGCTTCTTTTCATGTGTCTGTTAATCAAAACAATTTCCAAAACATGTTGACGAATAAGTCCAGTTCACGCGAAGGCATATATAAAGAAAAATGGACATGTACTAGTTGCAGGAGCCTACCTTAATTAAATTCAAAATAATTATTGGATTCCCATATCGCTTTACAAGATTTTCAAAGTGAAGTTTTGTGGCCTCGTAATTTTGGTCCTTGTTTGATACTGCAAACAGAACAAGTAATAAGCATATTTAAGAGAAGTTACCATTGAGTATACTGCAGTTTAGTGTGATAAAATCATACATATAATGTCAGGTTTAATGTTCAATCGCGAAGTTTCTTGGGACCAGAAAAGTGGGATTGAACCCCTATGCTGCACAACAGAACTTATTTGCACTGGATAGCCATTAGGAACATCTTCAAAGACTATCTGCTCTGTCTCCACATCATTAGCCACTCTGCCCTTCTCATTCACACCACGTTTTAAATATCTATACAAGAAACAATAGGGAAGTAAGATAAGATCTACTTTAAGAACACTGCATTATTGGGGAAAAGAAGATAATTTACACATTAAATTCATAATTTACATATTCTGGAAGTTTACCACATCCAGGGGCTCAAAATAAAAGTTGAGATGGCAAAAAAATGTGCAAATTCAACCATTTATGAAATATGCTTACCAAGTCGTTCAAAAGACAATTCATACCTGGTGCCGGCGTAATGCCGTGAGCGTCTCGCGATGAGTGTCAACTTGAAGTCCTTACCTGAGATTGAAAGTTTCACCTAGACAACAAAGGAAATGAAAAAGAAAAAAAAAAAAAAAAAAGTAGATTCAGAGCTGGCACAAAGTTCACATGATAATCTGCATAGCATTCTTAGCTAAATTTAAGGAACTAGTGCAAGACCATATACATCGCTCTGATACCGAAGTTAAGTTCCATGTAATTGAGATCAGTTTATAAAAAGACCATGTTCTAAATTTTAACTTTATTCTTGCTAAAGTAACTCATTGACTCCCAAATCAAATTGGGAGGCAAGTAAACTTAATAGCTTCAACGAGAGCTGAACATAGGGAAGTGAAAAGATAGAAAAGAGAAGAGACTGCAAAATATCACGTTGCCACCATATGCAACAGGCACTGAAGATTATCAATTCCCCACAAAAGAGAACATGCAAAAAGATGTATTTTTTTATGCAAGTAAAGTATCAGATAATCTATATACAGGCAGTGTATTGAGAATAAAGTGCACCTGTTTAAAAAAGCCATATACTAATGCCACTGTCCACAGCGTATTCTCGAGGTTATTCCGGATCCCTCGAGTTAAGAATTCATTCCAAACAAACATTGTTTCATAGGGAACTTTCCCTGTCTCGCTGTTATATAAATTCTTTTGAAGACAATGCATGATGTTGTATGAATAACTGAAAAAGAAGTCCCTTGTAAGATCCACCGTGCATAAGAGCTTCTTGTATCTACAGCATCATCCGAAGAAAATAATTACAAGTTAGTGAACTTTAAATAATATTACCAAGTGTCAAGGTAGAAGGTATATTACAAAATAAAGTGCTAGTCAATAAGTTAAAAATAAAAAGCTGAAGGCAACAGAAGAAAGAAAAAGAAAGGAAAGAAAAGAAAAGGAGGTAAGTTCTCCCCAACAAACCCTGATGGTACCTTGTCTTATTCAACATGTTAAATTAACATCATCGCAACAGCAATGAAGTTTGCTCCTGTACATATGCAGGAAATGAACTGGCAATAGCTACTATACAATGTTATCAACTAAGCACAATGCAAGAATAACATTGGATACTGCGTAACTCGGAATTAGATCTTCTACTAGTTTCATTTGAAAAGAAAGAATAAGAGTGAGACTGAACCACCAGCAGAATTCAAATAGGTTTGAATTAGACAAGGCCAAGCCATTAATTAACACTGAAGGGTGTTTTAACATAAATAGTACAGAAGTTACCTCCACAGTGTTGAACTTGTCTACTTCTAATACATGATGCCCAACTCAGATTAGAAAAAGTAATTGAAGAAAATTAAAAAAAAAAAAACCATGACAAAATCCATATCTAATTACAAATTAACAGTGCACAGCTTTGATAGCTAATCTCATAGGTCTCTTTAAAAGTACCAAGTACATGTTACATTCACATGCAGAATGGACAAAAGACCTGTTCTCGTTCTTAGAATTAGTCATATTGGACCGCAAAGAAGAATTCGGAATAGGAATCATCTCGCTCTTGGTGATGGCATATATCGCATGGCCACAAATTGCACCAATTTTCCTTCTTTTTGTTATCAGCAGCATGTAATAGGGTCCCAAAAATTTAATGAAACCTAGTTTTAAGGGGAAGAAAATGCCATGAGTTACATAATGAAATAGATGCAAGAACATACATAGAAGACTGTGCAAATCCATATACATACCAACTAATCCATAGCAAGTAGTGACAAATTTAAGTCCGCCCGTTGACTTATTCCCTTCATGTATTCGCCTTAGCAGGTCACAGCATTCACTTTCTGAGTATGCTGTAGAATCTTGGAGAATATTCAGTTCAGATGGATCTAATCGATCAATCTTTAAAACCCTCCAAAATCTCCTACTCTTGTCTCTTCCTAACATATAAAAATTCTGTTGCATATAAAATGAAAACCAATTTTACATCGATAAGCAACTCCATAACCAACATTAAAAGTCATTTTATACAAATGAAACAAAAAGAAAGAATTAAAATATTATTTGATAAATCAAATATGATTAATAAAGGCACATTATGGCTTATAGTTTGAATACCTTAAATTTTTTTTGGTACTATTAATATGAAAACAGTGGCAGGAACCAAAACATTCAGCTGAGGAAAGTGCATCATATATATGACTGTAAGCAACTAGTTTTCTACTACATCAGCATAGAATGCTGGTCATGTGGATATTCAGATCAAATGTATGTATCAGCACACGCATGTTAATGCATGTTGACTATTAAGAACAACATAAAATTAACAAAAATAAAAGAGAAATCATGTAGGTCGAATTTGTTGACCACAGTAGAAGTAAAACTTATTTAGATGAAAATCATAAAGAAAGTGTATTCTAAATCTGAAACCTCAAAAATAGTGCAACTCCAAAAACAGCAATCTAAAATAATTATAACAATAACATTTTTATCTACATAATAAAGAATGGTTAATAAATAATTAATTGAGAAAGATAAAATTCAAAATCTAATATTCTTTACCGATTACACAAAGAAAAAAAAAAACAGAACAAGTCCATGAATCAATCAACAAAATTCCTGCTAGATGCTCAAATTCATATCAATACCTAAATAAATAGAATCAAGTCCAAATTCTCAAGTAAACAAGTACAGATTATGTATGTTCCAAAACGACGTAGCAGAGTAATAAGCATCCAAAACTAAAAAAAAAAAAATTAAGAAAAAAACAAACAACACATAATCAACATGTAAGCAAATAATAATATATGTACCGAGCGAGTCTCATAGAGGCGAAATTTCTGCAAGTAACCAGAATTCGGGTCAGGTAAGCCGGCGGCAGCCTTAGTATCCATGTTTATTCGGATCTATTTACTATCTTATCTTCTTCCCCGAGCAGAGCAGTTCCTCTCGGCCCGGGTCAACTCTCCTCGCTGAAAACGACACCTCTGCTTCTCAAATCTACACACTAACTATAATACCAAAGAAAAAAAAAAAAAAAACAGAATCTATAAAATTTTTCAAAAGTTTGTTTGAGCTCTGTTACATATTCAAAGTATATAACCAAAAAAAGAAACATACACAATGACACTGCACAAAGATAAACGGCCTTAAGAAAAAAAGAAAAAGAAAAAAAGAAATTACAGTAGAAGCTGATAATTGATATTGTTTTGAAACGAAGCAGACCGGTGAATGAGATAAAAACGGACCGTTTTGAGGTCTGAGAGAGTGTGTGAGAGAGAGAGGATAGATCGACTATGATGAGAGAGAGAGGAGAGAGCTGTAGATGCCGCAAAGTAGAGAGATTTTCGTTTGTTTTTTTTTTCTTTTCTTTTTTTTTTTCTTAAATATGAGAAATTTATATTTATATTTTAAGCTGAACTAAAGGAGATTTTGTCTTTGTAATTGTACACGAAAATTACGCCGCTATTTTTTAATTCTTAATTTTATAGTATTTGTGGTTAAAAATAATTAACACGTCGGAGCCGTAAATATATGTATATTAGAAATACTAACGACTTTGGAGAATCTCACTTATAATTAAAGGAATTTAAATACAAACAGATTACCAATTATCTAAGTGAGTTTCCATCTGGATTAATTTTGTTATTTTCGTCATATTCCTTTTAACAGAGAAATTACTCATACAATCAAATCTCTAAAAATACACCGTTAGTTTCTCTCTTTAGCAATGCCTCTATCCCATTTGTTAATTTGATATAAATCCTTTTATATTTACTTTTAAAAAATAGTTTTTTTGTTGCAATCTTTTTTTATTTCAATTAACAAATTCATCTTATAATTCGAAATAAAATATTAAAAAAATAAATATATCCTAAATTAAAAGCAACTTTTATTATAATTTTATATTACAAGTCGTAAATACGTGTAATAATTTTTTTTTATTATCTCAATTATGACTTATAATAATTTCAACAAAGTTTCTCTTGTTATAATTTTTTTACTTTCCTTTTATGTAAGTTTCAATGAATATTTTATGCTAATTTTAAAAATATTTACTTAATATTCTTTTAGATTAAAATTCTTAAAATAAATATTTAAATGTCTAAAGAAATCTTTTTTTATAATTTAGAGGTTCATAAATAAATTACTACAATATTTTTATTTGGTTTATCAATTACCATGTCTTGTAAAGTCTTTTAAGACCTAATTATTTAAAAAAAAAAATATGAACTAAATTGTAAAAGAAAAAAATACCTAACTTTAAGAGAGATGTTATCTTTTAAAAAAGAAATTAAAAAAGAGAAAAGTATATATAAAATTGGAAAGCAACACCTGGATATATGTATATATTATGCTGATATTATCCAAATAATGGATGGTGAATAAGAATATGCTAATATACCTTTCTTTTTTTCTCAACTTGCTTATTTTATAATATAATATGCCATTACAGCAAGCAGTGATATCCATGCTGGAAAAACTCTAATCTCTATTATATTCACATTTGCCTAACCTTGACAATTTCTATTCCCATTTTTAGGTGATTAATTAAGATTAGTTATTGAATTAAAAAAGAAATTAAGATTAATTATTAGTATCATTCATTTCAAAAATTAGTTTGTTTACTTGCCTTATTTTACCACCCTAATTTAACTGGAGTTTTATTTTATTTTATTTTATTACCTTTACATACATTCGGGCATTCATGCTCAATCAATTACCTTTCTATTCTACTGCGACAATTTCTTTGGTAATCCCTTAAAAAAACGAGAAAAATAAAAATGAATCCACTTCTATCTCCTTTACATTTAATTGCAACCGTTCAATTTAATCATTCTAGCAACTTTAACTATATATTTCATGCTCCGATTATATATTTGAAAATTATTATTTTTATATATTACTGTAAATTTAATAGTTTAAATTTAATAAGACGATAAAAGATTTTAATTTTGAGTTATATTTTTTTTATTTATAATTAAAAATTTAATATTTTAATATAATAATAAAGCGAGACTAGTTTAAAAATATATATTAACACTCATACGATATTAATTTTTAAAAAATTATCTAAATGCCAATATATTTAGAGTGTATTTGAGATTTTTTTTGGCCAAGAAAAAATAGGTTTATAATATTTATATTTAATATTTTATTTTTAAAATATTTTAAATCTATTTTTAGAAAAACATCTATTTATATATTTAATATAAGAAAAAATTTCAAAACTCAAGAATAAAATAAAATAAAATAAAAATTAAAGTTAACACCCTCTTAATTATTACTTCATCATAAAATAAAACTTAAATTTCTTAGTAACATTAAATTACTTATATGTGCAATTGGATGGATCTCCTTGTCGGATTTCTAAGCGAAACTGCTGGAATGATATAGTGATAATGGGAGGGTTGGTTGACAACTTGTTAATAATTTCACCTAAAAGATATAGAAAAAGCATCAATTTCATTGTCAATGGTGTCAAACTTCTCGTTGCGGGCACCATTAAGATTTCCTATTATTTGTGGTGTAACTATTTAATTTAAGCATTAATTTAGAGAAGGTAATGTTCATAATTAATAATTAGTTGTATTTATGGCTAGCAAAAATTCAAGACCAAGATACAAATTAATTAATGCCACTACTTCAATCTCACCATGTGACATTATTAATTGTAGTGATAGAGCAAGACATGCACATTTATTTTTTCCATTTTGATTTGATTTTTTTTCCTTGAATAGAGAGAAACAGTAGAAAATGAAAATGGGTCTTTTGTTTTGTTTTGTTTTTTTTTTTTAATGTAGTAGTATTGCAAAAGTAGAAGGATGTGAGGGAGATAAAGCCATGAAAGGGATCTCAATAGTATTAAAAAGTTGACTTGAAAAAAATATGTGGGTAGACAAAATGGTCATAGATGTTTGGACACTTGTTAAATTTCGCTTCTCACAAATTAACCTAAAATTTCATTGGTGGGTGGGGACGCTTAATTATAAATGCCAATGACTTTTTGCAAAATACAAAATTTATAATTTTATGGGTTTGATAACTAATATTACCTTCATGATACTATCACAAAAATATGACTGGCAAATAGAAGGCAGGTGACATGTCTAGAATTATGTGAATATGTATTAGCTTCCAAAAAGAAAATAATGTTATAGCTTGAAAACATGTGATTAATTTCATTATTAGACACTACACCAGATCCATTTTTATAGCTTGAAAACCGACAAATGAAAATGAATAAAAATGGATTTTATAGCTTGAAAAAAGTAATAACTCTTGATTAAATAGTAATTAGAAAAAGATGAGAAAAATAAAACCAAAAATTTAATTACAATTTTAAACTTAAAATAAAAACATCACACAAATTCAATCTATATATATATATATATATATATATACAATTCATGGGGTGGTTGGAATATCACTATTTATTATGGCATTTCTAATTTTTTCTTATTCCTATTTAGCTATGGCTTCAGTGCGGCCATATTACTCAAGAAAGCTTTGCTCTTCCCAACGTCAGGTTTTGAGCTCTGACTATATATATCTTCTTATCAATTTTTTTATGAACTTTCTTACATTTTAATGAATTTTTTATATTAAAATAAATAAATCACCTATAATCAACTTGCTTTCTCTCTCTTTACAAGAAATTTTTAATAATTTTCAAGTTATTTTTTTAAATTATAATGAGTTTAAGAATTTATATGAGAAAAAAAACTACTAAAAATACTAATTTTATAAATATCACAGAAATGCATTAACTATTTAGAAAGGTATATATTAATTTAGTATTAAAAGTTTATAAATTTCCACTCAAATATTTAATTACTTTAAATTATTTTCCTTATCCTATCATCATAAGATTTATTATACAATTTTTAATCTATTTATTAGAATTATAAATTTAATCTAACTTTTACAAAAAATTCTATAAGTTGAAAATCTTACTTTTATCTCTCTCTCTCTCTCTCTCTCTCTCTATATATATATATATATATATATATATATATATATATATATATATATATATATATATATATATAAATATATATATTATTATTTATTAATAATTAAAATTTTAAATAATTTAATTACAATTTAGTATGTGAAAATAAAATTATCTTTTGCCTCGTGCAAAACATGGGTATTTGCTCCTATTCATAGTGAAATAATATTTGTATTGTATATTTTATATTAAGTCAAATAAGATATTGGATGAAGTAATACTTTTATTATATTTTTTGTATTAAGTCAATTGAAATATTTAGTTGAATAGATTAATTAAAAGTCTAATGACTCTTCTTAGAGATTATAAAATAGCTATTTAAGATGATATGGTTCCAAACATTATTTTCGTCAATTAGCTTCACTCGAATTTTTAAAGAAATAAATATAGAAATTATTTTTTCATACGGAATCAATTGCTTATAACTTATATTTTGGAAACTTAGTTATCAAAAAAGAAAAATATGCATTTGATAGTTCTATTTTATTTTTAAATTTTATTTTAGACTATTTGTTACAATCTAAATATAAAAATTATCCAATCAAGAATTAAAGTATTCATATTATATTAATATTGGTTATCTAATTTTCTAATTTTGTATTTCATTTTCATTATTTACTCTGTATAAATTAGTAAAATGATAGATTAATTAATATGTTTCTTAACTAATTAAGTGTTGCATAACTCAAAACTTTAATTAATATAATTATTATTAACTAATTAAAATTTATTTTAATTAATATAATAATCATTACAAGGATAAGATTAATAATTAGCAAAAGACATTTAAATATTTATATATGTAGCAATGTTTTTTTTTTATGTTTTATTATTTTGAAAGTAAATGCTATTTCAACATTATAAAATTTTAGGATTGTAATTTTTTCTTCATATAAATAATTTACTATTTAAAGAAAAAGTTATAACCCTAGCACTTTAAAATATAGGAATAAATTCACTATTTTTAAATCAGTATGACAATAAAACTAATTAATTATGTGTTTTAATTAATTAAGTATAATTAAATATTTCAATTTTCATTTATTCTCATAATATAACATATATTTCGATTAATAATTAATAATTAATTAATTGAATTAATAAACTAATTAGTTAATAAAAAGAGACCAAGTTCTTTTACTTGTGTTTTTTTTTTCTCTTTTGTTTGGTATGCAAGTTTTTAGTTTCATATTTATATAATCACTATTTTTATTCGTTATAAATGATTCATTTCTTATTCACGTTTTTTAACGAGTGTGATTGATAATTTTATAATTAATTGAATTTTTTATCAAACTATATATGACTAATAAATTAATTATTATTTCTTTTAATGAATAAAATTACTAATGTATTACCTACATATATTATTTTATTATATGATTAATAGAATTATTACCTGATAAAAGTACTTACACTGAAATTTAATTATTTCTTTTTATTTTTAAATTATAAATAAATTCTTAGTTATTCTATTTTTTATTTTAGTTTTCAGTTTTTGATAAAAAAATAAATAAATTTATAAACGTACTAAATATTTTTTTTTAAGTAGATATTTTGCAACTAAACGTATTCTCAAATTTAATTTGATAACTTGAAGTTGTGCTATTAATACATACATACTGAGTTGCATTTTCTGTTTTCAAAATATACTACAGTGATAATCATATTTGAACGTCATTATATATTATAATGTCAGGTCATTTATAATATACATAAATTAATTTTTATAAATTATTTATAAGATAAATCATATGTGATATAAGTTTAATAAATACGTATTTTGTTCAATAAAAATATCACAAAAATTTATTATAAAATATTTATTCTTATTTAAAAATTATAATTTAATTATATAATCATCTAATATCTTAATATTTTTACTATAAATTTTAATAAATATTACTTATTATTTATTTTAATAATATAATTATTAAGCTGCCCATATAGCGCGGGCATTTATCAAGTTAAATAGTAATACATTCTCATCCTCAAGCTTATTTATCGGTTCTACAAAGTGTGTTTAATTTGAGGAGATTAGAGAAGTATTTACTTTGGTCACAAGTGGATTTGCAGATTTTGAAAAAGTGGAGGAAGATTAATTCTGAAGTAATTTGTATTGATTTTTGAAGAGATTAAAGAAGGCTCAAGAAGATAGAACGGAATGCGACAAATTTTTTATTAGATTTTTCTGTTTAAGAAAAAAATTATTTATGTATGTTATTGTTTAAAATGTTTACCCCAATATAAATATTTATATACCTGTTAACTAAGAAACTGACATAAAATTAAAAATTAGTAATCAGAATCAAAACTAAAAATCATAAATTGAAAAAAGCTAAAATCATTATATAAATCAATCGTGTTTTTGGTACTATTTTGAAATTTAGATTTGATTTTGAGTTAGACCGTTTCTTCTATCACTCTTGGACTCTAGTGTAAATGGCATTGTCCATGGAATTTACTAGTTTGCTTTCCTCTAAGTCAATTTTTCTTTGTCGGACTATATATAATTAAATAAAAGATTATTTTTAATTATATGATATATGTTTTTTAATTATATATTAAATTAGTAGATAATTGATATATATTTATTAATTTTAATGATAAAATATATATTAATTATTTAATATTAAATACAAAATATTGATATATATATATATATATATATATATATATATATATATATATATTATTAAAATTTATAAATTAGATTGAGATAAATTATTTTTTTTGATTGAAGAGGAGATGGGGTAAGTATAATATGGTGCGGCAAATGCCATGTGACTTTGAATGAAAATGATTTAAAGTTGATTTGCATTAAATGGAACATGCAAACAACACATGCCCATCATATATGAAAACAGAAATAAAGGGGCAAATATAAATAAATAAAAATGAAAGATGTAGAGATTAAGCAACAATAATTTAATTTGCTAAAACAAATTTTGATGTGAGTTATTAGATGAGATTGAATCAATTGATACATGAGATGTGATAGGAAAAGAAAATGACACACATCCACCCACCACCACACTTTTAAGACGACTGACCTTTTGAGGTGGCCGATCTCTATGTTAATTAACCCCACCTTAAACATGTGGTTACCTTTTACTTATAAAATAAGATACTTCTATCAGAATCATCATTGCCTCAATCATTTCAGATTTTATATTTTATTCGAAAATCATTTCTCAACTCTTGCATCTTCCATTTACTAATTTAACCCAATTACCACCCGTAAAACACAAAGAAAATAGTACTATTTTATTTTGAAGTTTACAATTTTGCATTGGCTCAACTAATTAAGATGATCAATTTTTTTTTAAAAAATATTAAAATAATAAAGCATTCGAAATATACTAAGATAAACTAATTAATAATTATTAAACTTATTCACCGCATAAATTAATTGAGATACTTGATAAATATAGAAAGTATTTATTAGATTATTGTTTTGAAGAAAGAAAATAATTATTAGCTAAAGAAAGAAAGTGGAGTTATGGACTTCTAACAAAACTAATAAGTGAAGCCAATATTATGTTTCTCTTGCCACCTCAAATGATTAGATTTGGAGAAGAACACAGAAAAAATAAAATGGAAGGACGCATTTTCCTGTTTTCGCCGTTTTCTTTTAATTATTTTCTTTTTATAGAAGAGGCTAAATAGATATCTGAAGTACCACCAATGTATATGAGACTTTCAACGTGGCGAGATATGAGGGGTTTAGCTGGAGCAAGCTGGCAAGATGACGTGGCCATATGTGGACGTTTCAATTCCAAAACCACGTGAAATGTAAACATTGGCCTTTAGCCGACAGCGACGCCACGTGTCGTGTCTCTAATAGGTTAAAGAGAACAAATGGATCACATGTGAGGATTCTAGAGGTCCCTGTGGGTCCCATTTTTACTGTACTCGCTTCTGTAGAGAGGCGGCGCTTATACTCGCTACAGTTACCTGCCGTCTGGCGTGGCCAATCACATAAAACAAAAGTTAAAGCAATTTCAACTGTTACATTTTCCCATTTTTCTTCTTTCTTTTACCCTTTTGCTGTGTTATCAAAATAATAATAATAACAATATAAAATTAACTTTAATTAACTTGGAAAGTCATTATCTAAGTAATAATATAATTTTAGATTTATTACAAACTTATAATTAATAATTACGACATAGATTTTTTTAAATTTTATTTTTTAAAATTATAATAAATCTTCTATTAGTTTTTTCACAATAATGTGCGTAGTTAAATTTACCAACATATAATAAAAAAATAAATATAATGTAATAATATTAAAAAATTACTTGATAACTACAGTGTAAGATATTAGTAATATAAATGAGATATCTCTAAGCCCCACCAAAATTCTTTTAATAAAATTCGTCAAAATTAATTGTCAATGTCTGATGACCTTATTATTATTATTAATATACTTCCTGGAAATTTGCAGAGGATGACACTTGTCTATGTAAATTGGGAAGGTTGGTTCAACAACAGTACAGTGTGACTTTGTCCCTAGCGAGAGGAGAAGGCAATAATTGAGAACGTGGAATGCATCACAAAGGCGATGGAGAAATTGTCAAACAAAGCTTTCTAATGTTCTAATCATCTTATGTTGGGTAACTTCTTTAATTCTCCTTGGATTCTTCCATCCAACACTTTTTTGCCCTTCCATCTAAACTAATATTTCATTCAAAACAAGTATTTTTAATTATATATTTTGATATTTTTCTTTCCCCAATTTAAAATCTCGTAAAACGCTTTTAGTTTTTATCGTATTTACAACAAGTGTAAGAGATTATTATTGTAATTATATAATCTGCGGTCTATTCTAATATTAATAATAAATAAAAAAATTCATCTTAATTATTATAAAAAAGGATAAATTCCATGTTGTCTTTCCTAGTTGCTTGAATTCCAAGCCTTTTCCAAATCATATGTATAGTTATATACCAACAAAATTAGTCTTTCATGTGCTATGTGCATAGAATTTTGCATCACTTGAAAAGAAAAAAAAGAAAAAGAAAAAGCCCTTATCAAAGGGATCAATAATTGCTCCAAATTACTTAGTGTTCATCTTGTCATCTACACCCTTTTCATTTCTTTCTTATCTACTTTCAACTACTTGTGGTTTACAACTTTTACATAATCTTCCCAAGCGAAAAATAAAATACTCTTATATAATTTGGACTTTATTTCATTTTTTTTTTAACACGCTACTATCATTGTCTATTTGTTGCTTTCACTCTTTTCATTTCATGGTTTGTTACCAAAAATATTATATTAAACTAACAAGAACAACCATTTAACTTATCCAAATTATAGAACTGCTGAGGAGGAAGAGAAGTGACCCAAAAGGGAAAGAGAGATAAATTAAAGGTGAAAACCGCAACAAATAATCATTTACCCTATTTCACTCTCATTTAATTGTCATTACTACTTTAATTTCTTGATACTAGTTTTATGACTATAATAACCATATGCTTAATTATTAATTTATTAATCACCATTATATACATATATTATGAGATTATTAATGAATTTGTATAATAAATGAGTTACATTATGTTTGTAAAAGATAATATACATGAACGCGTTGAATTTTAGAGTCCTGTAATTTATTGTGACTTTCAAGATCTTGACGCATTTATTCAAAAAATAATTGTAAAATTTGAGTTAAATGTATATAAAATATGTTAAAATTACATACAAAAATATTTGTATATAAATTTCTCAAGAATAAAATTTTTAAATAAATTAATTTAAATTTTATAATCTTATACATATATATGTATGTGTTTATGGATGAATTTTAAAATACTGTAGTTTAGAGTCACTTTCAATACCTTTATATATTTATTCTAAAAAAAATTATAAAACTTTGATCAAATTTATATGAAATATGTTAACATGTAATTTTTACATAAAATCAAATAGCAAAATAATTTTATATTATTTTTTAAGAATAAAATCTTTTGTGTAAATTAATTTAAATTTTATAGTTCTCATTCAATGAACACACAAAATACACATCCTAGAATTATCTATTTATATATGTGTATTTATGTATATTACTTTTTACAAACACCACGTAACTCATTTATTATATAAATATATTAACAATTTCATAAAATAACAGAATTCATCATATACATATTCTAACTTCTGTAAATTAATAGTTTCAAGACTATAAAAATTATTAATTAAGTTAAATATTAACTAATAAAAAATAAATTATTAATTCATAAAAATATGACATTCCAGGTAAGAAATGTTGTAGTTTCTAATTGGATCATAATTCTAATTCTAGAAAATAACATCTAAAATTATATTTTTAATATTATATTTAATAATAAATTAATTTTTTAATTATATAATAAATTCTTAATCTTAATAATATCAATTATATTAATAGTATTAATTCATATCATATTTTAATTAATTAATAAATATTTTTATATTATTAAACTAATAAAATTTTAAGAAAATTAAAAAAAATATTTAAAAATAGTTAGTTTGTTATTATTTTTAAAATATTATCAATTAATATTAAATATTAAAAAGTTTATTAAATTATATCTATCAACTTGATTTTATAATCAAAATAATAATAATGGCCGTGCAACGCATGAGTAAACGACTAGTGGGTGCTTAATTTTTGATACATAAGATTTTTATTTTGATATGTATACTTATTTTTGATGCATGTGATTCAAACTGATGTATAATTTTATAATTTTTTTTATTAATTTATTAAATAATAAGTTACATTCCTAAATAAATACTGAACTAGTAAATTAATTATATTTTAATATTATATTAACTAATAAATATTTTCATAATAAGATAACGACACTAATTTTTATCCTAAGAAATAACATATTAATTATATTTTAAATTATATTAACTAATAAATTAGTTTTCTAATTGGATAATAACTCTAATTCTAGAAAATAACATCTTAAATTTTATTTTTAATATTATATTTAATAATAAATTAATATTTTTAATTATATCATAAATTTTTAATCATAAAAAATAGTAATATTAATTATATTGATATTATTAATTCATATAATATTAAGATTAATTAATAAATATTTAAAAAATAACTTTTATATTATTACACTAATAAAATTTTAAAATTTTAAGAAAATTAAGGACATCTAAAAATAGTTAATTTACTATTATTTTTAAAATATTATCAATTAATATTAAATATTAGATTATATATGTCAACTCAATTTTATTATCAAAATAATAATAACGATTGTGCAACGCACGAATAAATAATTAATGTGTGCTTAATTTTTAACATGCGTACTTATTCTTGATGCATAATATTCAAGCTGCTATATAATTTTATAATTTTTCTATTAATTTATTGATAAATAAGTTACATTCTTAATTAAATATTGAAATAGCATATTAACGATTCTTTAATATTATATTAACTAATAAATAGTTTTATAATCAAATAAAAATACTAATTCTCATCCTAAAAAATAGTACATTAATTATATTTTAATATTATATTAACTCACAAATTGATTTTCTAATTGGATAATAACTCTAATTTTAAAAATAATATTTTAAATAATATGTTAAATATTATATTTAATATTAAATTAATATTTTTGAATTATATTATAAATTTTTAATTTTATAAAATAATAATTTAATTATATTAATAGTATCAATTTATATAATACTAAAATTAATTAATAAATATTTTAAAAATAAATATTATATTATTACATTAATTAAATTTAAAAATTTAAAAAAATTTAAAGACATTTGAAATGGTTAATTTACTATTATTTTTAAAATACTATTAATTAATATTAAATATTAAAAAATCTATTAAATTATATTTATTAATTTAATTTTATAATTAAAATAATAATAGCATTTATACAAAGCAATAATTTTTATTAAAAAGTGAAAGTTTTTGAATTCCAGCAAGGGACCAGTGCAGGGTGACAGAGGGTCAATCTCATCCCTACTCTATTTCTACATCCTAGGTAGGGATGGATTTATTAGTGACATCAAAAAATTATTAATTTACTAAAACTTTTTTATAATATATTATTTTATAAATTTAATGAAAGCATAATGTCTTGAGTCAAAAAAATTAATTAAAATATTATTTAGAAGGGATTGGTATTAATTTGTTGAGGTTGTATTTTATATATATGTGTATATTTATATTTTAATAAAAATAATTTATATTTTGACATGTATTTATTTTTGATTTATGAGATTCATATTTATATATAATTTTATAATTTTTTATATTAATTTATTAATTATTAAATTATATTACTAATTAAACAGTGATTATAATAATAAAAAATATCATATTAATTAGGAATAACTATAAAAAAGTATTATGTAGTTTTAACTTTTAGTATGTGATTTTATGTTTAGACAAAAATATGTATATGGTTAAAAATCATGATAAAAATATGTATTTTATCGTTAAAAAGTATCTATTTGCAAGAATTTAATTATCTTCACTCTAATAAACCATTATTATTCTTTTTTTTTATGTTTAATAATATAAATTTACAGTTTAATAATTTAATATATTATTATTTGATTGTTAAATCAATTATATTGAATCAATGACTTCTTAAAGTACGATTCAACGAGGAGATGCTATTAGTATTTCAACTAGTTTTAATTTACATGTCGTGGCTTTGGAGCTTTGTTTAAAAATGCAAAAGTAAGATGGGTCAGTAAATCTAAGTAATCTCATCGAGTAAGTCAACTATACCAAGATTTTGAATCACATCTAAAACACAATATCACTCCATTTGCCAAATGGGTCTTTCATAGAGAAAACTCCAAGCCGAACTCTAGTTTAACGAGTGTAACCTAAACTCTAATTTCACTTAATTAAGGTGTGTTTAAGATTCCTATTAGTTGCTAAAAATATAATTAAGTTTTAAAAAAATCTCAATTTAATATTATTTTCTTAATTCTATATAAATATCTTTTCTCAACTTGCTTTTAGAAAGATTAACAATTTATCTGATTTTTGCAAAAGCAATTTATTAGTAACACATAAAAACTAGGCTTGAAAAGGATATTTTTTTCAACCTCAATACTAATCAACCTTGCTAATGGTGATTGCTAGAGCCGTTCATTACTAATACTAGGGACTTAATGGATTATATTTTGTTAAGGGAGTAGTTTAACTATATAAAACTTGTTTAATGAAAATACTGAATTAAAATGATGAGTAAATAACAATCCGAAATCCCCCTATTAAATAATGCAATTCAAGGCTAATGATAATGCCTCTTTTCTCATATAAGTTTTTTTTTGTTGTTGTTAATTATTGCTTAGTTTAAATGCATTTCCCTTTTTCTACATCAAGCCTATAAATAGAGTCATCTAAAATGCAGATTTCATCCATTATGGTATATACAATTCACCCTTTTTAGATCTAAAAATGGCACTCCCATTTTGCTAAGATAAAAATAATATTTTCCCACCCATTTCTATTTAGTCCATTGGAAACTGTTCATGCCAAAGAACCAATTTCCATCATCCACTTGGGGAAGTGTTTAGTTCCACTACATTGCCATCAGAATCTAAATCTGATAAGCAAACTGCAGATTTTCGAGGAACAACAGGAATAAAAAGATGTGTCTCTAACTAAATCTATGAAAGCCCAAAGAGCTGTTCCATATTATAAGGCCCTGTGATACTTGGTGCTCCACTCCAGAGTAGCTCAGCTAACTGTCTGTTGGCCATTTCAGTTGTATGAGCACCATCAAACCACACATACTCACTTGGTTTACTGCACAACTCATATGTTTCGTTCCCATCCCTTCTTCCACATCCAGTTCCTCTAAATGTCCCACTACCACAGCAGGCAACCTTCCCCTCCTTAAATCCTGTATAAATGAGACAACCTTTAAAGTGAATGGAAGCAATTCTAAGACACATTTGTATGGACATTTGTGATTGAGAAATTTATCATAACGTACCATATTTTGAGGGATCATTGACTCTATCGCCAAGTGAATTGTAGTAATCAAAGATTGCATATTTGAAGCCTGGCAATTGGCTTTCTAAGTTCTTCAGACTAATGGCTAGATAATCATTGTGTAACCTTGCTAATGCTGATGGTTCTTCCGCGCAGCCGCTGCCAACCTCTGGATGCATTGATTTCATTACTGGTACAGAACCCAAAGGCCCTGCATTTTGAAATGCGATTTTTCTTGCTCCTAAGTTATATACTTCCTGCGAAGCAGAAGAACATTAAAAAGCACAGAGTAACCAACTAAATTACTCATCTCCATGGAAAAGATTTGACATGTTGTTATATTATAAGATGTTCTTACTTTGAGTACTACTGTCAAGTTTCCAGTCACCATTTCTACATATGCTCTTTGATCAGATTCATTGGCATCAGGGTTTGAGGAATAAAAACTGAAGTAGTCGTTGCCTCCAATACTAAACAAGTAAACAGCTCTTCTCAGGGTCTTCTCTGCTTCTGCATCACCTAGTTGCTGCCTTAGTGACATCTTCAAGTTCTTGAAATACTCTAGCTGCATTCTTATATGTATCTGG
Source organism: Ricinus communis (assembly GCF_019578655.1). Taxonomy (NCBI): domain Eukaryota; kingdom Viridiplantae; phylum Streptophyta; class Magnoliopsida; order Malpighiales; family Euphorbiaceae; genus Ricinus; species Ricinus communis. The sequence continues at coordinate 6,514,583 of NC_063263.1, read as the reverse complement.
TAAAGGGGCAATCAAAAAGATTAGAAACTGTGATCCACTTTTCCCTGTTGACAAGTTTAGTTTCCTTATATCCCAAGAACCGTAAAGTGCAGCATGAATTCTCCTCTCCTTTCAAAAGGCCAATTTAATTTTGAACAAGCAAGAGGACCATGTAAAATAAACAATAATGGGTGTCCCTTGAACTTAACTCTTTGGTGAATTATTATTTGGTAGTTTCAATCAGTTATACGACCTATAAAATTTCATGTCGTCTTGCAAATTGCAATGATCCAAAGAAAAAAAAGCGGCATGAAGTTCATATGATTGGATGAAATCAGAACTGAAGCAGAATGCTGGATTTGAAACAATACACAAATTGACAACTATAAATTAATCATACAACAGGGTTTCACCACAAAAAGTTAGATCTACACATACTGTTCCAGGATGAGTTCCAGCAAGAACACCGGCTCCAGCAGAAGCAAAGTTAGCTCCATCAGTTAACCGATGATCACCAGATTCCAAATAAGGTGGAAGTATAGGCAACTTGGCAAACTGGGCTGCAAACAAAGTCAATGATAAAAATCATTTCTTGCACCACTTAAATCACATCACAAGAAGGAAAAAAAAAAAAGAAACATTATTGACTAACAAAATAACTAACACACCGATGAAATCGGGGACTATTCGACCATCGGAAAGTCTCCCAGTAGGGCGGTTAAAGAAGGTCTGACCATAAGGCCAAGACGTAGCTGAAGTTCCTTCATCAGTAGTACCATTGAGGTACTGGTTGTTTCCTGGATCAAAAAGGGAGTCACCGAATACAAACAAGGCCTTATGGTTTGCTGCCTCTAGCTTGGATTGATCATAGTAGTTGCAGCTGCTGGGATTCTTGAAGCTAGCACAGAAGCTAATTACGCAGAGTACGAAGCTTACTACCGTTGCCATGAACTAACTAACAGTCTTAGCTGCTTCTAGCTTCCAGTTTGGCAGTAAAGACTTTTTTCCTTCTTGTGTTTCTTATTGAACAGCGCAATGTTTTCCGTGTGGTAGTACTATTAAAAAGAAAATAGTAATTCTCTGTGATTCCTCGGTGGTCCAAAATACGTTTGGCCCATGTGCACAATTTACGAGCTTATAAATGTCCCTTGCGGAAAGGGTTTCGGAAATTGCTGAGGTAATAATAATAATAATGTTATTATTAGGCTTTTGATAATATGGATCAATTCATTTTACTAAAAATTGAGTAACATAACTTATTTATATCATATTACTTTATATAATATATTATTTAATTTCTTAATTAAAATTAAAAATTGGCTAAAACTGCCCCGATAATTTTATAATTCATTCCATTTTTACTAAAATTAGAAGATTTAAATCGCCAAAATCATATAAGTCTAGATTTCTTTTGACTATTATTATTGTTGATATATATAACTCGAACTAACAATTATAAACGATACTGGTAAACCAGCAAAGTTTTATTCAAGTCTGATGAATCAACATCAGGGACTGAAATGACAAACTAAACATAACTGATACAACAACAACAACAGTTGCCAATGGCAATGCACTAGAACACAAGATGAGACAGAAAAAAAAAAAAAAAAAAAAACTAAGGCAGTTCAAACAATTGCTTCACAGTACAAGGTCCAGTGACATTTGGTGGTCCGTTCCACGTCAGTTGAGCAAGCTGTATATTCGTCCTTTGAGTATGATGGCCACCATCGAACAAGACAAATTCATTAGGATTGCTGCATAAATTGAAGTCGTCCCCCCTTCCACAGCCTCTGCCATTGTACAGCCCACTTCCACAACATGCAACTTGTCCTACTGTGAAGCCTGCATGTATTTGTCAAAATTATTATTATGAATACTTGCCGAGGGAAGAAACCTAAGTTGGCATAATCTTGCAATTAATATAACGTTACCATATTCTGTTGGATTCTTCATTCTATCGTAAAGTGCATGGTAGTAATCAAAGATTCCATATTTGAATCCAGGTAACTGTTCTTGCAACGTCTTCAAGGCGTTAGATAGAGCTTCGTTGTGCATTTTTGCATGTGTTAAGAATGTTTCGATGCAGCTAACATTCATCTCAGGGAACAAAAATTTAATTGTTGGGTAGCAGCCTAAGGGTCCAACATTCTGGACTGCAAGTTTTCTCATTCCAAGTCCATATAACTCCTGCAGACAAATGACTTTGGGTTATGTAAATTTTTTACGCGCCTTACTCAGATAACAAAAATTATCCATATTTTTTAAAATTAAATTTACAGTCTTTTTAATTTTTACCAAGTTAAAATATTAAAATTATAGTTTTTTTAAATTATAATTTTAGTTATTTTTGGATAAAACAACTGAAAAATAACTAGACTGTAAAAAAAAAAAGAGTTAAAACATAGTACTTTAAAAAAAAAAGTTTACACTGCAAAAATGATTAATTTCAGAATATTTCTGAAAAATTCCCATTTAATTAAGCATCTCTCGCTTTGGATTATGTAAATTTTTATGGGCATTTTACCTTCAATCCATGTGTTAAGTTGCCAAGTACCATATGCACGTAATCTCTTCTTTCAGCTGTGGTAGCATGGGGGTGCCTTGTGTTAAAGCTAAAGTAATCATTACCACCAAGGCTAAACAAGTAAACAGATCTCATCAAGACCTTCTTAGCTTCTGCCTCGCCTACTTTGTGCGCCAATGAATTCACGAACTTCTTGAAATTGCTTAATTGTGCATTAAGATTCATCTGTAAGGCAAAAGAACAGTTGATCATACAGTTTGCACTACTTAGACAAATACGACTCCATTTGCTTTATAAAAAAGGGGGAAAGAGTCAACCAAAAACACCAGAATCGATATAATCCAAAACTTACAAATCCATTGTCAACATCAAGAACTCCTGCTCCAGCTGAAGCAAAATTGGCCCCATAAGTGAAGTTAGCTCCTGGTTTCAAGTAGGGTGGGAGGATATTGATTCCTGCATACTGTGCTGCAATCAAGAAACCATTCCATTACTTCAAGAAACCATTCTCATATTGTGAGAATAAATGGAAGCTTAAATAACAAAATAAACAAAGTACACACGTTTACTCATCAAAGTGTGCAAATCTCACCAATAAAATCAGGGACCAGAAGGCCATCAGATAATCTTCCAGTGGAGCGGTTGTGATTATTCATGCCATAAGGCCAAAAAGTTCCAGGGGCTGGATTGTCGATATGGGGCAGGTACTGATTGTTGCCTGCATCAAAAAGTGAGTCACCAAGAACGAACATATGCACGTGTTCAGCACTCTCTTGCTTTAACTTCTCATCATGGCAGCCAATTGGGTTGATAATGGCTGCACATAAGAGTGTCAAGAAGAGGTAAGTGATAGGACTAATTGCCATAAGCCTTATCTTTTACTTTGCCCTAAGTTTGTTTTTTTGCTTTTGCTTTGTGTTGTTCGATCAGTTTCACTGGCTATTTATAACCAGAAATCTCTGCTTGCTTTCTTTATGATACTGTGAATTTGTCCATGCATTACTGTCCCTCCATATAATTTACACGTTTTTGAAGATAACTGCCATGTGTTTAAAATGGGGTCGAGCCAAACCAAATCGATTGGAAAAAACTGGACCGAACCCATTGACTAGAAACATAGGACACTACTAGCGTTATTGACAGATGAAATAAACGAAAAAATCCAAACATAGACATCTAGAAAATTTGTAAGGAGGGAAAGCTATCGCCAGTGGTGCAATGGTGCTGCATGACCACCAAACTTCAGTAATTAAAGGCTCTATATCTTTAATAATGTTACTGGTCTTTCTAATAAGAACGAAGTTCTTTCACTTATTATTTAATGACAATGTTTTGCTTTCGAAATAACAAGGACAAGATGAATACTCTCTAATAAAAACTAGGGTTGGGGTTTAAAAACAAACGGGTAATTTTTAATTTTTTTCCTTCTGGAAAGCACGTTGAATAAAATCACACGGATAATAAAATATTATTTTAAAAACTTTAATATAATTGAACTTATAAGAATTAAATTGAAGATATTATTATATAAAAAAAAGACTTTTATTAATTTATTTATATTCTTTTTTATTCAAATTTGAAGATATTATTCTTGTAACGTGTGTCCTCCTCAGAAACTGTAGGAGATATAATATGGTGATTTGGCCTGTGCCTTGATGAAAGTTACACTTTGCAATTAAAAGAACAACAGAAAAAAGAAAAGAAAAGTAGGACCAATAGATCGAGTTGAATATAAAACGATAAAAATGAGGATGGTGGGTCCCTTTTGTTAGGTAAAAAAAAAATCAAACTAGTAATTAGAATTGTTAACTTCGGTACCCCATCTTTCTTGCAAGGTCAGTACAGTGGTGTTTCTTTATATTGCCCGCCCACGTTTTATTTAAATCATGGAGATTTCTAACATCAAAATCAAAAAATATTTGATTTGACTATGCAGATTTAATTTAGAGTAATTGACTAAGTTTTGATTTACTTTATTTTATTAGCTATTCACATGTATAGCTGTAATCCTCTCCCATAAAATAATTTAGCTTACTTTGTGTAAAATATTGAGGAAAAAGAATAGTTGAAGTAATTATATATTCTTTGATGTTTGTCATATTTCACTAATTGAGTTGATTCTCATTTTAAAAAATTCTACTAAATCTCTTTCTTTATTTTATAATAATAAATTAATAAGTCCTTTTATTAATTTTTTTTGTTATGTTTCGCACTAAATTGGATTAAACACTAAATTAAACACAAAAAAGAACGGTCTAACTAAATAAAAATACAAATCTTATCTCTCGCTCTTTAAAAAAAAAAAATTACTTCAGTCTCTTTCACTCTTTCACTTCTCCATGATCTCGTTTCTCTCTTTTTTTTTTTCTCATTTTTTGAAGGAAAAAATTATTGCCACATAAGTCAAATTATTTCATTCATGATAGTTATTTTTGTATTTAGTGGATAGGAGCATATTCTGAATTGGAATCATATGAAGAATATTGCTTGATCACTTCTGACACATATTAATGAGTTATAAATAATAAAGTATGTGTCAATCATTAATGTCAAAGTATAAAATATAAATATATGTATTACTTACTTATTCATTATGATGTATACATCTAGTGTATTTAAGAATTTAGTGTACAACCTTGATATGCTAATAGTAGTTGATGACTTCTTCGTCTTCTACATATTAACAACTATGACACAAAATTGATCTCTTTTTTTTTTCCCGTCCTCTTCTTCCAATTATCAGAACCAAATCTTAATGTTCTTCAACTTTAAATTATCACTCTCAACTGTTCTTCTTCTCCTCTCATTTTTCAACCACTTTCTATCATCAATAAGAACAATATTCATTTCATGGCAAATAACTCAGTGAATGTAAGAATCAAGAATCAAGAATCAAGGTAATTTCATGCATAGTTTTATGGGTTCTCTAGGAATTTGACGAATTGAAACAGAGACTAATAACTACATCTTGTCTGAATATATAAAACTTTAAAACTAAAGGAAGGGAATGCAAATTGGACCAATTGACTCAGAACTCGTGAACTCAGACTTACCTTGACAATTTACTGCAGCTTTCTTTACATAGATGTGCTAAATACTTTACTAAGCAAGAAGTAAAGACTTTGCTACATTTAGTGAAAAGAAAAATGTGAAAATGAATCATCAAACAAATTGTTTGAGGATAAAAAGATTCAATCATTATCAAATTAGAGATATAGATAAAATATAATGATACACATAAATTGTGTGCCTGTATGAAGGTATTAGTGTTTAGAGAGTTGTTTAAGAATAAACTTTATCTTAAACAATTAATTAATGAGTAAATTAGTAATGATAGATTTGTCATTTTAGCCGAATTCGAGACTATATTAATAGAAACACTAACAAAAAGAGGTTTTAATATAACATGACAAACTAAAGGGGGAATTTAGTATTAATTTTAGAAATAAGGTACCAATTGGTATAATATGACAAACCTAAAGAGGGAAATAATAATTTTCTTTTTCTTTCATTTGTTTTTCATCTTCCTAAACATTGGCTAAGTTCCCCGGGCTATTATATCTAGACAACAGCCACATTAAATTTCACTAAAATCCAGCTAGCCAGCTCATTTCTGACTACTTTTTTTTTTTTTGGAACCATTACTAACAGGTACTTGTTACTATGAAAGCAATAAATTATAGAGTAAAAAGAATACAATCTGATTTTATTATTTTATAATTTTTAATATATATATTTTTTCAAATAGAGAGAAATATGTGGTTACAAATCATGATAAAAAAATATTTTACAGTTAAAAAACATTAATTTGTAAAAATTTAATTATTTTTATTTCGATTAGCGATCATTATCAGGTCGTTAGTGTTTGATAAATAAGGTTTATTAGAGTTTAATAATATAATTCAAAAAAATAAGAATGTTTGCTAAGAATAGAAGTTTTGAGTTCAGTTTTGTCTTACTTATAATTATATAATATAACGAGTGTTGTATAGCCTCCAAACATTCCACTTTAACTAAGAAAAAGCTAACTAATAGTCTTCCTCCAGGCTCTCAGTTTGGCAGGAAAAACTTTTCTTCTTTGCATTTCTTAACTTCTCACGTGGTAGTAGTAATTCAATATCGAAAAAGGCCAAAAGTAATAACTCCCTTTATCCTTTCAGTGGGGTATATTGCCAATAATTTGTCCAATGACACCGTCTATAATTCATAATTTTTTCTGGCTAATTATTACATCTCTCGTATTTTTTTATATTATATATTAATAATTTTTTAATATTTAAGACTGTTTTATTTTATAATTTCATAATAAAAGTCAATTTATCAAAATTTCATTATACAAAATTTGATTTTATATTATTTATTTTATAATTTACATAAATTATAACTTATAATTTATTTATTATATTAAAATTTCTTTAGCTTCTAATAAAATAACTATTATCTCTTTTATTAAAAGTCAAGACAGTTAAATAATTAAATGGATGAGAAACAATTTAACTTAATAATTAAATTTATTATTAAATTTTTAGTTTGTCTATAATTATTTTATTTTAGTAAAAATCAATTTTAGTGTTTATAAATAAATAATTAACTAATATATTTTTTCCTGCTCTAATTTTCAGTATAATTAAATCCTAGTAAAATTTAAATAGTTTCAAAGTACTTATATTTAATAAAACATAAAAATTCATATAATTTAACTTAAATTATTAAAATAAAATAAATATTATTTTTATTATTAATATTATTACAATAAAACTGTAATCTTGATAAAAAATTTAATAATTAAATTATATTTTTATTAATTTAATTCTTTAATTGTATTGACTTTTAAAATATAAGAAAATTTTAGTATAATAAATAAAATAATACGAGAAAACTTATACATTTCATAGAAAATCAACGGACAAATAGTATAAAAGAAATCTAGTTAATAATTATTTAATAGACATTCTGACATAATTTTTAGTATAAAATTATAAAATATAAAAATATATATATATAATTTTTAAATGTTAAAAAGTAAGTAATATGATATGAAATAATATAGGGGTATAAACTACATGCTCCATCTTTTTTTTTTCTTTCCTGTCTTTGGTCTTTCTCTTTCACCTATATAAAAATTCAATATAAAACATATCTTCTTCGTCTAATGACTGGAATAATAATCTAAATGGTCACTGAATTTTGTTCTTAATTTCCTTTTAGTCACAAAATTTTAATCTATTTTATTTCAATCATTTAATTTTAAATTTGGTTGCAATTTGTCAACTTGCCGATAGGAAATCAACATGTCATATTTTTCTTTTTTAATTATTCTTTTTTATTAGTTATTTTTGCCACGTGTCATTCTTTTATTTGCAAAGACACTAAATTGAAATAAAATTAAAGTTAAATGACTGCAACGAAACAAAAAAAAAATCTTGCGACTAAATAAAACCAAATGTAAAGTTCAATGACTATTTATTTCATTATTCCTCTAATGACTTAACTCTTAAGTTATAAGCTTCTCTCTAATAGCTAATTTTATTTATTTATTTATTTAAATAATATTATTCTTTGTCAAAATTATTAATAATAATTTATTTTAAGTTGATTTCGTACAAATAGCCTTTTACAATCATAGTAAATAATTATTATTTTAAAGTCATGCTTAAAAGCTAAATATTTATAATTATTGCATTTGAAATTAGAAATTCTTTTATTAGCCGTATTCAAAGTTTAATTCTTATTTTTAGATTTAACTTATTTTTAACAATATGAACAATTGAAGTAAATAAAATTAATTATAATATTTTTAATTAATATTTATCATTGAAGATAATCTTATTAAAATAATATATATATATAAATAAATTATAACATTAGTGGTTATTTAACATATTAACAATAATAACTAATAAAATTTTATCAAACTGTTAAATTTATCAGCTATCAACTATCAATTACCAGTTGCATTGATAAGCCGAAATAAATATGGCGTTTGCATTTTGGTCAATAATCTTTCAGACTTGAGAATTCATGCTCTTGTCGTGCTGGAGGCGGTGAATGTTATGGACAGCGACGACACTATTTGAAAGTAGTGGACCAATAAGATAAAATAATTATAATTTATTTTAAACAACCAATAAGATTTTAAAATTATTTTTTTTATCATCTTAAAAAATAAATTTAGTTAATTGTAATTACATGTTACCAATTACAATGAGATTTGCTAAAGTAATATAAGATAATTTTAAAAATTTATACATTCTTAAAATTTATAAAAAATTAGTATAATTGGTAAAAAATTATAATTTTTTTTATCATTTTTCATAATTCAGCAATAGTTTTGTGATTATTAAAAAATTTAGTATCTTTTTTTTGTAAATTTACTAATTTGTTTGTAAATTATTAAATTTCACAAAAGTAATCATTTCTTTCATAATATCATTCAGTTTTTCGTAACTAGTAACACTTATTAAAAATTAGTATAATTTATAAAAATATAAAGATTTTCATTTTTCGTAATTTAGCAATAAATTTCGCGATTCTGAGAAAATTTAAAATTTCTCATAAATTTTTCAATTTTCTACAAATCATTAAATGTCCCGGAAGTAATTAATATCATTCATTTTTCACAACTAATAACACTTATAAAAAGTTAGTATAATTTTTGAAAAAAATAAAAAAGATTGTCATTTTTCATAATTTAACAATCATTAAATTTTATGATTTTTTCGTAATATCTTTCATGACTTTGTAACTAGTAACATTTACAAGAAATTAGTATAATTTGTGAAAAATATGAAAAATATTATAACTTTTCATAATTTAATAATATATTTTGTAATTACAAAAAATTTATATTTTTTTTATAAATTATTAAATTTTAAAAAAATAATCATTTTTCCATATGTCATTCATTTTTATCGCATACAAGATTTTTTTCCGCGTACATGATAGAAGTTTGAATTGAGCAAATTTCAGATTTGATTTGCCAACAAAAAGTTAGGAAAAAGAAAGCAAATTTATCGAAAATTTAACAGAATTTTGAGGAAGAAAGTTTAGAATGAATATGAAAACTAGTTTAATATGCACACTTTGCGCAAAACTTAATCAAATACTTTATTGGTAAATTATATAAATTTTATTTATAAATTAATTTTATGTTCATATTTTATAGTTAAATTTATTATACCTTATAAATAATTATATTAGTCAATTTTTGTTTAAATTATTATAATTCTATTATAAACTACATAATTAATAGAATATATATGTTACATATTTCATATTGATACTAGTTTGTATATCAAATATATATAAAAGTAGACACTGTGGCAATAGAGTCGGCACGACAGGCATACTGGTAATTGTATGGTTAGAAAGAGAAATATCTGCAGGGATACAACAACTAATTGGACCTGAATATGCCGGTCCTTTAGGAATTCTTCAAGCTCTAGCGGATGGCACAAAACTACTTTTTAAAGAGAATCTTTTTCCCTCTAGGGGGGATACTCGTTTATTCAGTATCGGACCATCCATAGCAGTCATCCCATTCACAGTTTCGATTCTAGGTGGTTTCAACCAATTTTTTAGAAAATTAAAAAATTAATCAAAATGAATTATTTTATTTTACGAGTTGGAATTGGAACTGATAGTTCCGATTCTAAAGGGAAACCAATCTTGAATCGGTCTTATAGTTCTGAGCTGATTCCAACCCGTTTTGACTAATCCGATCCTAGTTACCTAATTTCTAAATTATTGACTTGAATATTAAAAACTAAAACAAATATTTTGAGAATCTATGAAATGTAAAAAAGAAATAAAAATTATATTTGAGCTCTAATCTTATTGATAATATAAAAATATGCATGAACAAATACAATTAATTAATTATTACTAATTAAATTTTAATAATAATAAAATAAAATAAAAATAAAAAATAAAATTGAAGTATAGAAGCATAAAGAAAAGATAAACAGTTTTATACGATTTAAGCAAAAATTTAAATGGCTTCAATATTTTCTTATTAAAATATTTTTTTTTCTTTTTTTCTTTATAGTGTTTGCAGGTAGAAATCATAAAATACTATAAAATTATAAAATATTTAGATTTTTTTCTACATTTAATAAATAAAAAATTATTAAGAAAAAAACTATAGATAAATGCAAATCTTAATTTTAAATGAGTAAAAGTAAAAAAAAAGAGAGTAATTGAACTATAAAAGAAAATAACATAAAAGTCATTAATAAATTCAAATTAGTAAATAAAGAAAAATAAAAAATAACATATTAAATGAATAATTAAGTTTAAAGTAAGATTTATAGTATAGCAAAAAAGAATACTATATATAAGTAAAATAGAGTAAATTTATAAATTATATAAGAATTGAAATTTAAAAAGTTGTTATACAATTATAGATTAAAAAAATATTATTTATAAAATAAGTCACAAATATCATATTTTACGAATCCTATCGTGGAAAACCATAGTTAAACTATTATCTTTATTTTAGCTTTAATATATATATATTGTAGATTATAAATAAACCGTAATTGTATTATATTTAGATAACTGAAGTCCGTATTTAAATACTGAAGTTTGTAATTGCAATAATATAGTAAAAATAAAATTGTAAAAAATTCAACAGATTATGGGCAACTTTGTTACGATATTTATTTTGTTGATTTGGGGTGCTTTGTATTATTTTGGGTTTAAGGACCCTTAATGCTAGCTCTTCTCTTAATGGATAAAGACAAAAAAAAAAAAAATCATCTAGGACAGGACTTCTTTTTTATTTTATTTTTTGTGTCCCTACAAACTCAGAAAAAATACTAGTACCTATTCATGAACCTGACTCTGCATGCATTAAAAACAGGACTGCTAAATCCAGCAACTCAAAAAAGATATCTAACTTTTTATTTAAATTCTATGCTAAAAATCTATATCAAAGGCTGAAAGCTAATAAGAGTACTCATACACCAGCGGCAACTGTCAATACAAGATCAGAACTAAGGAAATTCAAACAATTGCTTCACAGTATAAGGTCCAGTGACATTTGGTGCTCCATTCCATAACAGTTGAGCAAACTGTTGGTTTGTCCTTTGAGTATGATGGGCACCATCAAAGAGTACATATTCATTAGGATTGCTACAAAGATTGAAGGGCTTTTTTCCACAGCTTTTCGCATTATACAACCCACTTCCACAGCATGCAACTTGTCCTACTTTGAATCCTGCATAACATTAAAAGAAAAAGAAAAATCGATGAATTATTATCAAGATTTTGCTTAATGAACTGAAGGGGACAATGTTTGCAGAATCTTGTCATCAAGTTTATAACAATACCATATTTTGTTGGATTCTTTATTCTATCAGCAAGTGCATGATAGTAATCAAAGATTGCATATTTGAGTCCCGGTAACTGTCCTTCCATTTTCTTTAAGGTGTTAGATAGAGCTTTGTTGTGCATATTTGCATTTGTTAAGAAGGTCCCGACACAGCTACCATTGAGTTGAGGGTACATTGCTTTAACTGTTGGATAGCAACCCAAGGGTCCAACATTTTGCACTGCAAGTTTTCTTAATCCAATTCCATATAACTCCTGCAAACAGAGCAATTGAAACAAAATGATCAACGAACTTCTGCCTAATGGGGCTATGGTTTTATCCAGACTTGTCAGGATTACAAGTCTGATTTCCAGTCTCAGTCATTTTTCATTTATTTTTCAGAAGGGAAGAAAAAACAATCTTACATCATAAAAAACTAGTCACTTGGCACAGATTATTGTACAAGGTTAAAGCATGTTTGGCTGTGTCAATTTCAGAAGTGATTTTACCTTGAGTCCAAGGGTTAAGTTGGCAATCACCGTATGCATGTATTGCCTTCTCTCAATTGCAGTAGCATTGGGGTACTTTGAGTTAAAGCCAAAGTAATCATTACCACCAAGGCTAAACAGGTAAACAGATCTCATCAAAACCTTCTTTGCTTCTGCCTCACCTACTTTTTGCACCATTTGATTTACCACCTTCTTGAAATTGCTTAATTGTGTTTTAAGATTCATCTGAAATGCAAAAGAACAGTTAACCGATTAAGTATAATATAAGAAAATGGGGTTTCACCACTTAAACAACTACAACTCCATGGCTTAAGAAAGAGGAAGAAGGACTAGTGAGACTTGGAGGGAAAGAAAAAACAGACAGAAAAATATCAGAATCAGTATAATCCAAGACTTACAAATCCATTATCAACACCAAGAACTGCTCCTCCAGCTGAAGCAAAATTGACTCCATAAGTGAAATTAGCTCCTGGTTTCAAGTATGGTGGAGGAATATTCATCCTTGCATATAATGCTGCAGTCAAGACGCCATCAGTTAGTTCTTAGTTCTTTGGTCTTCAGGATCAAGATATTAAGTGTTCAAACCCCACTACAGCTGAATTAAAGAAAGAGAAGAAAAAAAAAAAAGTTTAAGCATGCAAACCTTACCAATAAAATCAGGGACTATTAGGCCATCGGATAATCTTCCTGTAGAATGGTTGTGATTGTTCATGCCATAAGGCCAAGAAGTTGCAGGGGCTTGATGGCTGCTGCTAAGGTACTGATTGTTGCCTGGATCAAAAAGTGAGTCCCCAAACACAAACAAAAGCTTGTGTTGATCTTTCTCTTCCTTGGAATCCATTGAGGAAAGAACTCTGAAATGATTGATGCAAATTTAAAAAAAAAAAAACAAAAGAAGAGTTGCAAAACTAACTGCTGCTGCGACAGCTATCTAACTGTATAATATATATACTAGAAGCTCGCAGTGTCCATGACTTGCTGATATCAGCAAAGTTAATTACATACAGGTCTCTAATAAACTAATTGATGGGAGCAATAATAAATTTAAGCAGTAGATCAAAGAACATCAGGCCGTGTAAATGATAATCATAATCATGAATGTACTCAGTTTTTGAGAATTGAATTATACGTACCTTCTCTGCATATCAGAAGCGTCGCCATTGCAGACAACTGGGCTGATAATGGCTGCAAATAACAGTGTCAAGAACAGATGATGAGTAGAAATTGCCATTGAGCTAGCTATGAGGAAGGCTTATCTTTACTTTGTTGTAGCAAGATTCAATGGCTATTTATAATCTGAACACCTTGCTTTTCTTAATGATGTCGGCGAATCTGTCATTGCAATTTTCTCTCACGACCCATCTCACACGGTTTTCGAAGATAACAGCCATGTGCTTAAACAATAACCAATTGGACAAATTTAAGATATTACAAAAATTAAGTCAGTTTGAGACTAGTAGTTGAATCGCATTTTACTTGGTTTTCTTCTTCAGTTCTTTTTCTTTTTTTGGCTGATTTTATTCTCCTATTTCTTTGGATTCTCGCAGGTCTTGGCAGGGATGACAGCAATTTCATCATGTTCTAAGTAATTTTTTATTTATTTATATTTTTCATTCGAAATCCAAATAACATTGAGCTACATGTTAAAGGTAAGGGTGCAAAATAATGTAGAGTTTAACTCGTTTATTATTTTTAATTCGTTCGAACGGTAATTTTATTTATAATTTTGTCAAAAATTCAAACTAAATTTAAAAATATAAATACTCAATTCCGTAATATTTATAAATTTTTAAATTTATTAAATAATATATATTGTTTATAATAATAATATTCGACGTTTTTACAAAAAAAATTATTTATTAAAAATAAAGATAAAATTAAACAATTTTTTTTTATTTTTATATGTTTAAATATAATAGCAGTTTTAAAGATTTTTTATTAGAAAATATTTTTATTTTATTTTTAGCAAAACTAAGGTATTTTTTATATAGTTGTCCATCTAGTTTTCATTACTTTGAACTTCATTAATTTATGAGTTTTTTCTCAATTTATTTTAATATTGATAAAATTTATTTTGAATTTTATTTATTCTGATTTATGATAAAAATAAATAAAAAGTTGAATTTTTTTATATGTAATATGAGTTTGGTTTTGCTTTTTAACTCGTTTAAAATATTTTAAATTAATATAACTTCGTCAAACCGAATTTAAAAATTATTTATAGTCACAATAAAAATAATAATCTCTTATGAATATTAGTGAATGGTAAGTAAACAGACTCAAAATTTCTTCGATTCCCCAATGAAAATGGCAATTAAGTCACTCTTATTGACTAGGTAACATTTGGTCCCCACACGCCTCGGATCTTTCTACTCTCATTGCCCATCACCGTTAATTGCATTCGTACATTCATTTTCTGTATTTTTTCAGAAGATATATAGGTACTTTATTAATAAAAATAATATATTTTAGTTTAAATATATATATATATATATACTTGTAATAATTTTAAATTATATTTAATAAAATAATATATTACAATTAGTAGTACCAACACGTATATTAATTTTATAGATATATTTTTATTTGACTTTTAAATTTAATCTCTTCATCTTTAATACTAAAATCTGAAATATATGATCAAAATGGCAAAAACTGACTTAAATCTGATATTAATCTAATAATTCGTTAATTAAATCATATTAACTGTAGTAACAAAAGTACATAAAAAGATTATTATTATTATTATTATGGTGAATAAGGAATTACACAACACCATTAGATCAGACGCATATGATTAAAAAGAATTACAGGGTTAGTTTTAAAGTTTTTCTGGAGTGTCAAAAGAAATAAAAAATATAAAAAAAGGCATTCTTGCCGAAATGATTAAACAGATTGAAAATTTCTCATGTTCAACTCTAAGTGAGTGACGCAACTCCTGACATAATATTAGTGTATACCTGTCAATCCTACGAAGGTCACATAATATTTCGCCAACTCATCTATATATTCCACAAATGCTTATGTAAATTTTGACCATATTTCTTATTGTCAATTTTATCCCAAATTTCTTGAGGGTGTTGAGATTATAATTTATTTTTTATATTAATTTTTTTAATATATAAAATTAATTTAGAATCCGTCAAATATAATTTTTATAAATAATAAAATATATCTCAAAAATTTTAGCACAGCTATATATTTAAAATTTAAACTCAAGACTTTAATTAAAGTAAAAAAAAATTATTATCTCAATTACATATTTTATTTATACTTTGATAATATAAATAATATGCGGGTGTATATTTTTAGATTTCAGATTGTGAATTAGGTGTATGTTTTTAGAGTTCAGGGGATTTCGCGAAAGAAGCAATATATCATATATGTGGCTAACAATTTACCCATGTGTCCCAAGCTAAAGAAATAGAATAACTTTTACATGGGCCAAAATTTTGTTGCTGTAGGATATTTATTCTAAGGACACATAATAGTTTTTTCTTAATCTAACTTGAAAATGTTGTCCCAGTTTTAAGGATCTTGTCCCTACCTTCAGAATATAATGCATTCATAAGATTCAGCAAGTCTCAAAGTAAAGCCATGCAATAGTGTACCCAGTCGTTCGCCTTTCGGCCAAAATTACACACCCTTTTACCGGCAAATTAAGTTGATATTTACCAAAAAACAAAAGAAAATTTATGAAGAATTTATATTCTTACGTATAGAATGTCAAACGTTGTTCAAATTGAATCTAACTGAATTAAACTTAATTATAAATCATGATTTCTATTGAGTAATGGTTTGATTTAGTTTATATCAACCTACAAATTACAAAATTGGTTCGATTAACTAATATAGAAGAGAAAAGAAAAATACATAAAGTTGGCTAGAAAAAACAAGAAATCAACAATTGGATGAATTGATAATTAGCCCTGTCAAGAGCATTTATTCCATCAAGTGACTGCAGAAGCTGGGATGAGAATGGCATCTATGTGGAGTAGCTGCCAACTCCAGCACTACATCAATAAGATTCTATTGAATTTTTCAATGAGTATTTTAAATTTCAAAATTATAAAATCTGTGTTACAATTGATAAAATTAAGAAGTCATGTTAAATCTGAAAAAAAATACTAAAAATTATGATTATTTTTACAATTGAATTTAAAATATCAAATAAATTATATTTTTAAAAACTTATATAGTAAAAATGTTTTTTTTTTTGTTGTTGACGAAGTTAGTATATTTTTGAAAGGTTGGGTACATAGATTACGTCAAAACCAAAACGTCAAAACTCCAGTTGACCGGTCGCCAATTGACATATCTAACTTTTTAATAAATTAATTTTCAATTCCTTTCGAGTACATTGAAATTAGTATATTAATAAACTTCAATGTATCTTTCAAAGAAAAAAAAAAACTTCAAGCGGAATTGTCTTTAAAATTATGAGACCTCAAATTTAAACACTATTGAAAATTAATTAATTAATATATTACTGGTTTACTTGTTTACTTATAATTTGTTGCGAATATGATATGGGTAAATCTTTTATGTAAATAATAAAAACTATAAAAATAGAAAAAATATATAAATAAATACTACACATGTCACAAGAAAATGTATTAGTAACTAATATTATAGTTAAATTTATCATCATTAATAATGATCAATTTTATTTTAGATATTTATAATAATGAGATTAATAAAAATTAATAAAGATATAGCGAGAACAGTGTAATTATAGTGATAATAAGAGTAGTGTAATAAATTTACACTATTTTTTATAATTATTTCTTAATTAATTAATTAACAAAACTAAAAAAGTTAAATTTTTAATAGGTAAAGACAATATCTCAAGCTCAAATGTCAATCAAATTTTGTATGCATACATTCAATTTAAAGAAAAAGATAATTGCTATGACATTGGTCAGGTATGCTTTAATTACAGGGCATTCACATCCTTACTAATTTGAAATTAAATACTTTTAACTTTTAATATTTCATAAAACACGTGATGCTTTAACCCTTCTATTAAATTATCAGGGCTAAATGTCAATTTTAAATGAATTATCCCTATTTGGTCGTTTACAAGGAAGGATTGTCAATCTTGAGTATTCATTTTTACATGTAGGAAGTTGAATTGTGTCTAAATTACAGTTCATTGTCATTTATTTATAAAATAGAATTACAATTTCCTGGCAAGCCATAATAAGTATCCGTATTTATCAAACCTGAGGGATGTCATAATAATTAATCCTAAAGCATAAGATATAAGTCAATTTCTGGTGACGCAGCTGCTGACATTATACAGCATAAGATGTAAGTCAATTTCAAGAGAGTCAAGTATTTGTGTGTGAAATAGATTTAAAAAAGGTGTGAAAACTAAAGAAGTCAGACAAAAGAATTGATAACTACAGCACTGGCATTTGAGAAATAAGGTTGAATTTAGCTATTCAGCTTTTCAAGTAGAGACAAATAAGATTCTTGAACTTTTTGAGCTATTTAAATTCGAATTTGTTTTACAAATTTAAGAAATTATTAGACTTCAATTAAATCTATATAATGATTCACTATTTATATTAGTTATATATGTTTGTTTTATATAATAACATTACTATTAAAGCTATTATTTATGAAAATTAATTTATTTCAATTGAATAATTATTTTTATTTATTTTCTTAAAATTAATTTAATAATTAATTTCTAATATCATTAGAATTAAATACAAATATAATTCTATTTTCAAAAAAATAATAAAAAAATATAAAAAAGATAGATCCTCATAATAAAAAGCAACAAAACATTAACAAAATAACATTATATAGTAAATAAACATTAAAAAATGTAAATAATATTTTTCTATGCTACTTGATATGTTACATTAGCTTCACTGTGAATACTCCATCATAGGTATATATATATATATATATAGTATGAAATAGTAATTTATCAATCCCTTATAGAATTAGAAATGTATATAAAATTATGATAGGATTAAATTGAATTAGATTAATCACTAATTAATTCTATTAGAATTTGTAATTAAATCAATTACAAATATTGATTAATTCTAAGAATATTTTATTAAGTTCAAAAATATTTTTTCTTTGGTGCTTCTATATCATAATCATAATCATAACATATATACCAGTGCGAATGAAGGGGAGACAAATAAATTTACTAAAAGAGCCTTATTGGTTGTTTAATTAATTAGATTAATTTAATCATTTATCAAAATTGATATTAATAATTAATAATTTTAGAAATTCAACTCTATTAGGAGTTTTAATGTTGGTTATAAAGTACAATTTCAAGAGGATTGAAAAATTTATTAAAATAGCTTTAGTGATTATTTAATTAATCGGATTAATTTAGTTATTTATTAAAATTGATATTAATAATTAATAATTCTACAAGTTAATTCTATTAGGAGTTTTAATGTTTGTTAGAAAGTAGAATTTTAAGAGGATAACAAATTTAAATTAAAAAAAGAATTTGATCGATTAAATTTTACTAATACGATTATAAAATCAAAATGGACCAATGTTTATGGTTTTATATTTTTTCTTCTCATCATATGAATATTAATCTTGAATATGTTCTTTTAAAAAAGAAAAAAAAATATTGAGCCCCTTTTACATAATCTTTTCATTCATAATAATTCATTGCACTCTACAAATTGAAACGGGAGCGGTTATACAAATATTTCATCGACTTTAATTAAAATCATATCTAACATTCTTGTTGTAATAATAATCGTTATTTTGTTCTTAGTGCATTATTAGCATCAAAGTTTTGATTGTAATAATGTTTTAACGTCTAAAATTTGAACTCTAAACTTAAGAAAAGATCAATTAAGTGGATGCCTTAACATATTTCATAAATTATAATTGTAGTGACCTTAAAATATTATTTGATAAGAATACTATTTGATAAACTAGTGTTAAAATGATCACTATTATAAGATTCTATTAGAGTCCTTATAGGTAAAAGCTTATTTTTAAATTTTAAATTATTATTCTATATCTTGATGTCTTACACGAAAATGGTGAATAGAAGTCTAAAATTTAACCTCAAATCAAAGAAAGAAAGGTCAAAAAAGAATATTAGACTTTGAGTCTCATATCCACTTCGACGATTATATTAGGTTTCATATATGAATTATACGAAAAGTTGAATAGAAATAATAAAGTTAATTGTTGAATGGCGGTCACTATTTTAATAAAGATATTATTAACTATTATTAACATATTTCTATTTTTTCAATTGTTATATAAATTTGTCAAGTTGGACAAGATTTGACACTTTTTAGTGGATTAGAAATATTTTGTACAGTGAAAGTAAAAGTCTGGCTACTTAAATAAAATTAAATAATTATAATCATGATTTTCTATATAAATATGAAAATTAATTATCAAAAATAATTTCAAAATACAAACACAATATAAATTATTTTATAACTAATTTTAATTATTAACATATTATAATTTTATTATTAATCCTACTAAACAACATAATAAAATAAAACTATATTTAGCTAAATTAAGTTACGAATGAGATGAAAATAAATTCTTTATCCATTGATTTCACTTATGTTATATATATAAAATATAAATGATATATATAAAGTGTTAGATAACAAATCATTTAGTAGTACTGTAAACTCTTTTAAATCATTTTACTAAAAGTCCTAAATAAGTATACGTATTTTTTCTTTTAATATTAAGTACTATTTATTGTGAACCTTTTAATTGAATTTCTATTTCTATCAAAACTTTTATTAATTTTAAAAATAATTCATTACTTCCTAATTATTTATTATTTAGAAATATTTATATAATTAGTAATCTCTTAGTTAAAATATTATATAATTTTGATAAATTTTACTAATAGAATACTTCCTTAAAATATAAAAATATAAATACTTTAAAATATAATTTCAGTTCTATAAGAAAATTATAAAATATATTATCTTCACTTGGATCTTAAACCAAAATAAAAATATAATATATATATTAGATTAGCCTGATAAAAGAGTGCAGTAACGAGTTCAATTATTAATATTCATATGCATCGCATGTGTATAAAAAGTTATTCATTTATTTATTTAATTTCGTAATAATATATAATAAAATAAAATATTTGAAGAATAAAAAAAAACACTTAAAATTTATTGCCATGAACAATGCATGTCATTTAAAATAATAAATTATTAATTAACCATTAAGCTTTAACAATAATTTTAAAGTAATTGACATGATTTAAACATATAAGTTTTGTAAAATTTCTATAATAATTTGGATTCTTTTTTTACATTTTAAAAATTCTTAAAAAGTAAACTATCAAGCATCTATTTAATTATACTTATCCTAAACAGAAATAATGATATATATATATATATGTTAGAATTGAAATATTTAATTTTATATTTTTAAAATAAAAAAAGAAAAGAATAGCTCATACTAGAAAGTGTTTACTATGTTTTATTTTATTAGAATAAAATATATTATTACTATATAATTATTTAATTATATTAATATGCTTTTACAACGTGAATCTTGATTTTTCTTTAACAATATATCGAATTTATTTATTGATAATTATATAAATCATTAGTATAAATTTTATAAATTATAAATATGTACATTTAAAGATGAATTTATTATAAAAAAAGATTTTGTTGTTATCTTAAAATTAGAAATATTTATGATGATAAATTTAAAAATATATATAATTTTATTTTAAAATTATAACGAATCAAGTAATTAATATTCACATGCAACACAAATGAGTAAAAAATTAATATATTATAAATATGGAGCGTGAGTTATACATTTTCTATTAATTACCAAATGGAATTATTTTTTTTAATATAATTACATTAAACTCTCTCTTTCTCTACTAAATTTAATATCTTTTTTTCTCTAAAATAAATAAGAAACATAGAAGTTTCAATCTACTCGAAGTTTGGTTCGGTAAAAACTCATTTGAGTTTGTTCGTCAGAATAAATGAGCCAAGCTCGAGCTTCATTTTCGAACTTGCTTATTAAACGAGTCAAGCTTGAGCTTGGTAGTGCTCGACTCGTTTGAGCTCGCGAGCTAGCTCATTAAGGAGCTCACTAGCTGGCTCATGTAGAGCTCGAGAACTAGCTTGTGTAGGAACTCACAAGCTAGCTCATGTATTAAGTCAATAAATAAATAAATAATATATTCTAATTGAAAAAAATAAATAAGAATTTAACTTTTATTACATTAAAGCAACAATATATACCAAGAAATTAGGTCTTAATTTTAAATATTCTAATTGAATAATTTTAATGTTATTTAAGCAAGTGCTAGTTTAATAACATTGTTAATTAAGTTGGCATTTAATTATTATTAATATCTTATTAATTTATTTTTTTATCATAAATTAATTTAAGTAGAATCATAAAATAAAAGCTATGCATGAAAACAATATAGTTTTGTGTATAATATAATTAACTTAAATCAACATAAATTACGTTATCTTTACTATAAAATTACATAGCTAGTGTTGAATAAACAAACATATATTATATAAATACTTAAAGATATTACTATAAAACTATATAGTTTTAGCGTTGAATAAATAAAAATATATTATATAATTACTTAAAGATATTCAAAAATTATAGTCTATGTATTTGTAAATTAATAAAGCATGAGTAAATATTTTTACAATATGCTTAATGTGAAGCTTGTAAATAGAGTAAAAACTTCATAAATTAACATAACAT
The DNA here is from genome assembly GCF_019578655.1 of Ricinus communis. Lineage (NCBI taxonomy): Eukaryota > Viridiplantae > Streptophyta > Magnoliopsida > Malpighiales > Euphorbiaceae > Ricinus > Ricinus communis. The sequence goes on along the minus strand of NC_063263.1, from coordinate 6,492,502 downwards.
ATTTTATAGTCTAATTGATAAAGGAATGACATTGGAATAAGAACTCTTCTAAATTAATATGAGTAAATATTTTTGTAATATGCTTAATGTGAAGCTTATGAAGCTAGGCTTGACTCGTTTGCATCCCTAGTCCTGATCGAATTATAAATAGTTTTGGAATGAGCTTGAGATAAAATTTTATAGATGTTGTTGAATTCTTTTTTTTTATAAAGAACTTGATTTAATTATTTTAATTTTTGAATTTATATGCGTATTTTACTTTTGTGTATAATTTATTTATAATTATAAAATTTACAGCTACATATTTGATGAAATCGAGCTTGTTTAATGAGCTTGAAGTTGAGCTGATCCTGAGCTAAGCTCATCTATATAAGTGTCGAGCTAATAACAAGCCAAGTTCGAGTTCAACTTGTTTATATATACTATCGAGCTAATTACGAGTTGAGCTCGAACATGCAAAATTACAATAAATCGAGCTTGAGCTCTAAAACATAAAAAATTATCGAGCTCAAGCTTAGTTAAATTTTTGCGAGCCGAGCTTAAACATTAAAAAGGTCGACTCAGCTTGCCTTGATTGCATCCCTAAATAAAATAGAGAACACCAGAATTCGTCTTCTTACAATTGCTTATATTCCTTTCATTATTGTATTGATTGATTTATTTACTGGGGTTTTAGATGTTGATATTTTTATTATGATTTTGTGATGGTCTAAAAGAAAGAAAACGAATTTGAGAAGAGTCGAATCCACTCTTGCCACCAATTACTTCTCACTTTGCCTTTCCTTTTTCTTTCAATCGAACAAAAGTGTAGCTTTTGAAGAGAGAATAACATCAATAATACAAGTAAGGTGTTTGATAAGAAATTTCAATTCTTTTGATTACTAACAGTAGTATAAAGGCAGTTTTCTTTTCTTTCTTGATGGGAGTAGTTGTTGTTGCTGATGTTCTTATTCTTGGGTGAATTTGATGATAAAATTGTTGGGTGTTGTTATTAGAAATGAATGGTGATACTTGTGTTGTTTGATGATAGTGTGTTTGTGATAGAAAGATTTAGACTTTTTCATGATGTTAATAATTAATTTTCATTGAATTAGTTTTAAAAGAAGTATTTATTATTCTTTTTATTCATGTACTCGTCATAGCAACCGCACCTCAGTTCAGCCTGAAATATTATAAGTTTTGAGTTGAAATAAAGTAAAAGGTGAAAAGGGTCTATTTAGCCACATTCAGAAAGTATGAACTCTTTCTTGAGAATAAGGAAGACTTCTATTATGGATGAATCATGTCCAAAAGTGGACAAAATAAACAAAGGAATGGACTTGATCCAAATAATCTCGGTTTCAAAAATAAACTGAGTTTCAAAAATATTAGCAGCTCTAGGAATAAAGTTTTCTTCTTTTGTCCTCCAAGAAATAAGAAAAGTTTCATTAACCAGAAAGATCATCCAAAACAAACTGAACAAATGGAGAAAGGGACCTCCCCACACAAACAATCTCAGGAAAAATAGAAAGAAAAGCACACTTAGCTCCAGGAACAAAGTTAAAAGACCCTTTTGAGAACTGTCCTATATCTAACTCTTGAATGTTATTGTTATGCACAATTCAAATACACCATTAATGACCAATTTACACGGATTAAAACAAAAAATAACCTTAGCATTCACATTAATTGGGATAAATAAAGGGATTAAAAAAGTATTTTTATACACTCATATATACATTTACATATATACATTGATAAACTTATGAATGAGTTGATTCGATTAAACCAACCAACTTAAAATAAATTTATAAAACTCTAATTACTTAATTGTCCTTTTCATTTTTGTTGGTTGCAACTGAGGAAAATGTCTTCTTCTTTTTGTTTTTCCAAAGTGAACGATGAGAAGAGACACTTAGATGCATTATTTTATCATCAAAATTTCAGGATAAAATTTCTAAGATGAGATTAGATAAGAGCTGATGCACCAACTAATTTGAAATTGACTGGACAAGTAAATAGATAAGTTATTGTTTTTTTTTATTTTCCAAAATCAAGATAAATTGTTTGTTATCATCCCTAATAATGAATAAGAACTTCCATCAACTTTGATATGTACCTGAACTATAAGTGAAACTGCACTATCCATTATATTTTAATTTAATAACCAAATTAGACCGGAATACTAATTTAATAGTTGTAGGTGGATATTTGAATTCTTCTATCCTTATTCGTAATTAAAAAAATAAATCAAATTGGACCAACGTACTCTTATTTGTAACTAAAAAAATAAACCAAAATGGACCAACATATCCTTATTCGTAACTAAAAGAATAAACCAAATGGATAGTGTTCAAAGCTTGATTTCTTTAAATCTATAGTATAACTATTTTAGGTGGCTTACAATGAGTCCTTCCTAGCCTTAGCTAACGCATGCATATGAAGAAAAGGCCTTAGCTAACTCGACATTTGAGTATTACTTGCTTAGATTTATTGCCTAGATTGTAAAAACAGGTCTATTAATTTAATATATAAATAGTTTTAGAATAACCAATTAAATAATTATTATTTTATGTCGTGTGCTATTATTTTATATTATTTTTTAAGTTATAAATTTTTAATTAATTATTCTAACACTGTCTAGGTAACAAGTTATTATCCTAATCATTTTTCCTTTACATTAAAGCCTTAAATCAATAGTATTGCAGGCGACATTGATACAATATATTCTTGATCATAATCAGAATTACACTTAATGCATTGCGTTCATTATAAATACAACTTTTCTTCATTTATTATAAATGTTACTGGTATATAAAAATGTTATTAATTTAGGCTATGTGTTATTTGAGTCAACCACTAATGTCCTGTAGTTTTGCCGTCCCAGAGAGCCCTCTTCATCACTTTCTTTTTTAATTATTTTTATTTACAAGTTTGGTGAAATTTAAACTTAAGTAACAGCGTAGTATATGTATATATAAGAACTTTAATATTTTTTTTTTTCTGATATCTTAAAACTTAAATATCCACCCACCCATTTTGTATATTTCCTGCCAAAGATAGTAATTTATTAAAATTAACTTTTACTTACATCGTGAGGGTACATTAGACGAGTAGAAAAATGACGTTTATATATTAGTATTTTATTTGCATATTGTATGATATAAAGGATGGCCCTTTGAAACCCATATAGACATGGACACTCAATTTGGTCATATATATTGCATAAGAGATTCAATTTCATATATGAATTAAAAAAAGTCATTCAATCAACTTTGCTCATTGTCATTTTCAGGAATTACTTTAATTCATTGCACAGAAATCAACCTTTTAAAAATTAGAAGGTTATGAATTTGAATTCTAGCCAAGTCTCAAAGAACAATCAGCCAAACATCGGTAGGCCTTGGATTTTCTGTTTGGCTGCCACTACATAATTGTATACTTATCTTTATCATGTTGCTCTTTATATATATATATATATACCTGCTCTCTCTCTCTCTGTCTCTGAACCTAAGCTTTCGATCTCATGCAACATGTTGTGGGACTTTTGTCACCTTCCAATGGTAGTTTGATGGCATTAAATATAAGGAGTTTCACTTAGCTAAACTAGCAAATCATAATAAAAGAATGGCCGGCCACGTATATTTCCTCTGTAATCTTGATATCTCCATCCTCTTGTCTTCAGTTTATGACTTTGATTCTCTTCAACTTCAATTTAAACCGTTTCTTCTCCACTACATCTTTCTCAAGGCCTCCCAATTAAAGAACCTTAATCATGGTTAACTTTCCTGCAAGAATCCTATCTTCTACACCCATCTTTCTGTCTTTTCTTCTTGCTCCTTCTTTAAGTGTTATTGCAAACCAATTCACTTCTTGCTTAACTCAAAATCTTATTAGCAATTTCACCACATTTCCTAGCAGTAAAAATGATTCTACGGATTACTATAATCTCCTTGAATTTTCTATTCAAAATCTTCGCTTTGCTGACCTAGAGATGCCTAAGCCATTAGCTATTGTTATACCAGAAACAGTAGAGGAACTAGTGAAGACTGTAACATGCTGTAGGGAAGCGTTTTTGGAGATTAGGGTAAGATGTGGCGGTCACAGCTATGAAGGCACTTCATATGTAGCCAGTGATGGAGCTACTTTTGTAGTTATAGACATGATGAATTTGAACAAAGTTTCAGTTGATTTGGAAGCTAAAATGGCGGTAGTCGAAGGAGGTGCAACGCTTGGTGAGACATACGCAGCAATCGCTGAAGCAAGCGGTGTTCATGGATTCTCAGCTGGATCATGCCCAACTGTTGGAGTTGGTGGACATATTGGAGGAGGTGGTTTCGGGCTATTGTCAAGAAAATATGGACTTGCAGCTGATAATGTAGTCGATGCACTTCTTGTCGATGCGAATGGACGATTATTAGATCGAAAAGAAATGGGGGAGGATGTGTTTTGGGCAATCAGAGGCGGTGGTGGAGGTGTTTGGGGTATTCTGTATGCTTGGAAGATCAAGTTGTTGAAAGTTCCAAGAGTAGTGACAGGTTTTATAGTCTCTAGACCTGGCACAAAAGGCCATGTAGCCAAATTAGTAAATAAATGGCAACATGTTGCACCTGGACTGGATGATGATTTCTATTTGTCATGCTTCGTTGGCGCTGGTTTGCCTGAGGCTAAAACTACAGGAATTTCAGCTACGTTTAAAGGGTTTTATCTAGGTCCAAGATCTGAAGCTGTGTCCATCTTGAATAAGAATTTCCCTGAATTGGGAATTGTAGAAGAGGATTGCAAAGAAATGAGCTGGATTGAGTCCGTCCTATTCTTTTCTGGCCTTAGTAATGGGAGCACGGTGTCTGACTTGAAAAATAGGCATTTGCAAGGAAAGAGCTATTTCAAAGCCAAATCAGATTACGTCAAGAGTGAGATCTCTTCTGCCGGTATAAAAATTGCCCTTGATATTCTTCAAAAAGAGCCAAAAGGGTACGTCATATTAGACCCTTATGGGGGGGTAATGCACAACATAAGCAGTGAAGCTATTGCCTTTCCTCATAGAAATGGTAACCTTTTTACGATCCAGTATCTAGTGGAATGGAAAGAAAAGGACAAGAACAAAAGCAATGTATATATAGATTGGATAAGAGAATTTTATTATTTGATGACACCTTTTGTGTCACGGGGTCCAAGGGCAGCTTATATCAATTACATGGACTTTGATATCGGAGCAATGGGAATGATCAAGAAGAGTGTCCCATCTGAGGATGCGGTGGAGATTGCTAGGGTTTGGGGTGAAAAATATTTCTTGAGAAATTTTGATAGGTTGGTAAGGGCAAAGACACTTATTGATCCGGACAACGTTTTCAATAATGAACAAAGCATTCCTCCATTGCCATTGGAGTCAGTAGGTTCCAGAGCTGAAATTTAAAAGGCAAATGAACAACTTATTATTTGATCCAAGTGCCTTAGCCACCACAGAATGAGGTGAACATGAGGAGGTTGTTTTTACTTTATTTATATATTTTACTTGTATATTTCATCACTTGAAAGTGGATGCACACACGTAATTTATTTTCTTTTTGATATTTGAATGATTGAAATATTAGTCTATCAGATCATGACATTTGCATCTCCTTTCAGATATTTCAGTAAGAAAATGATTTGCGAAAATAACAGCAGCTTATCCACCATACAAGTTCATTAGACCAAGTTCTAATTTTCTTTTCCATATCTGGATCAATTTATGAACTGATTAATGTAGGGCCGTGAAATATTGACAATCGATGGGCCAAGCCTTTTAGAGCCGGAGTCTGTAATGTAACACCTGCATTTTTCTTTTCTTCTTTATTATCATTTTAACTTAATTTTTAAATTTTTACATTAATAATTTGGATTATTTATATAGGATGTCATTTATACACACATATAAATATAAATATATATATCTTTGAATAATTTTAATAAAAAAAGATTTAAAATAAAGAATTCCCTAATTTCTTTTTCATAAACTCTCCAACCTACCTAAATATACAAGAAAAGATTAAACTATGTCTAATATATATAACCTATAAATCTAGGGACTAAAACACATTTTCTTTCAAAAATTAATAACGTATGGTGGAGTAGCCTCGCCAAAGCCGTTACTTTGGAGGCTCGATCTCCGATGACGGTGAGGCTTCTTGCAACGAAATTGGTGCAGCCGGACTCTCCTCATCGCGGGCTTCATTTTGGTGTCATCAAATCTCAATTCCTACGATAGTTGGGAATCTTGGCCACAGCATATGCGGTGGCGCTCCGTTGAGCGTTCCTAGAGGTAGAATTTTCGTGGTGAAACATAGGGAATTTTTTTTGGTATTGGTTCGTTCAAATTTAATTCGAACGATTAATTTTGGAATTTATGACGATTTTGGACTTTAATTAAGATTACTTATTATTATTATTTAGTTTGTTAAATTATTGAATGAATTATGGATTATCGATATGTTTGTAGGCATTAAATTGTTTAAATGCTAGAAATAATATTGTAATATTATCGGTGTGTTGCGGGAAACTTTATGTATACCAAGAAATTATTGACGTGGTATTAGATTGTAAATATAAATTATTCTAATCTGAGATTATTATAAAAATTGTTTGGGAGCCGTTGAGGCTGATAATTTTATTTGGTTATGAATTGGACTATGTAGGCATAAAATGAAGTCTGGAGGCCCAAGTAAATTTTTGGAATTATATAGAAGTGATTTTTTGCAAGTTACAGGGGAATTAGTCCAATTATAGGAGCTAGGCTGTCGGATTTTCAGTAGGATTTTTAAGGAAAAATTGTTGCATTTTAAACATGTCTATCACTTTTCGATCTCAACCTAGTTGGTTTGAATTCTTATCCTATTTAAATTCTCATTGCTATACTAGGTAAAAATTCCGAGTCGGCTGTAGGTCCTAGCAGTCCACCTGCTAATTAGAAGCATCTTTCTCTGTTACGGTTTAGATGAGTGGATAAGCTTATAACATTGTAGTTTTCTTTAACTTATATATATATATATATATATTATTTATATCTACATGTATATAAATATGAAATTATAGGTACCCTTATTTATTTTATATATTGAATGCTTATCTTATGAACTTTTCTTTGAATAAGAAAGATTCGAATTAGAATGATGAAAATTATTTTAAATTGATTTCATTTTTATTATTAAAGGATTATGTTGAAATTGGATTAGTGTACACACTTATGTGATCATACCTTGGATGTCTAACATCATTTGTAATATTGTCTTTGGGACCGCACTCAGTATACATATACTTTTGGGGCATGTATTGGGTGGTTACCCTTTGGAGGTTTTGTCTAAGCGCGTATGACAGGGAATTGCGTTTTGGTGCTGCCAGGTTAGACATCAGTTGCGCCCAAAACTGCCAAGAATAAGTAGGAGACATTTGTGAGTTCATAATGTTTTACTACAATTCTAATTATTTACACTATTGTTCTCGATGTTAATAGTGTTATTATTATTATTATTATTATTATTATTATTATAATTGTCACTACCAATATGAATGGAATCAAATAGCTAGTGGATTATTACCGGATTTCATCTCTTGAAAGGGTTATTCAGCTAGGTTGATATTTGCAGTTTCTTTTAATATTTAGCATCATGGATAATTTTTGTTATTTGTTTATTCTCTCACTGAGTTCTTTATTCACCCTTTTATTTTTATAATAATTTCAGATTTTTCTGCCGTAGTAGATCCCCTTTTGTGCGTTGTCCTCGTTTTCACTTATTCGAAACTTAGTTTTATTGGAGGTTACCCTTATGTATTAGTTACCTAATGTGATACATTTTATAGAATTATGTAGGTCAGTTAATTACTCTGCGTAACTACGGTGTTAGTTCCCGTTGCCTCCACCTATTAGTGTAGGGTCAGATGTTACACGTAAGCACAATCTAATTATTTAAGGTAAATTCTATGGTCACTTTGTTCTAAAATAAAGTAACCATACTTTGTTTTAATTCACCAATAAGATAATAACAACTTACGTAGTTTTTTTTTTTTTTAAAACAAAATTGGTAACCTGAGTGGTTACCAATTAAAATAGAGTTTGTTAAAGTAGCATAAAGTAGTTTTAAAATCCATACACCCTTAATATATATGAAAAGATTAGTTTAATTTTCAAAAAATATGAAGATGATTGTCATTTTCTGTAATTCAACAATAAATTTTGCGATTACAAAAATATTTAATATTTTTCGTAAATTATCAAATTTTGTAAAATTTATCATTTTTTTGCAACTAGTTTAACTTATGAAAAATTAGAGTAATTTGCGAAAAAAATAAAGATGATTATCATTTTTTGTAATTTAGCAATATATTTCACGATTACGAAAAATTTAATATTTTTTATAAATTTACCAATTTTTTTGTAAATCATTAAATTTCGTAAAATTTATCATTTTTTGTAATATCATTTATTTTTTCGCAACTAGTAACATTTAAGGAAAAATAGTATAATTTGTGAAAAAATATGAAAAAGATTGTCATTTTTCGTAATTTAGCAATATATTTCACAATTACAAAAAAATTTAGTATTTTTTGTAAATTTTATCAATTTTTTTAGTAAATCATTAAACTTCGCAAAAGTATTTATCTTTTCGTAATATCATTCATTTATTTGCAATTAGTAACACTTACGAAAAATTAATATAATTTGTGAAAAATATGAAGAATATTGTCATTTTTCATAATTTAGTAATATATTTTGCAATTACGAAAAATTGAATATTTTTTGTAAATTTGTTAATTTTTTATACATCATTAAATTTTATAAAAATATTTATCTTTTCGTAATATCATTCATTTTTTCGCAATTAATTATATTTATAAAAAAATTAGTATAATTTAAAAAAATATGAAAAGTATTATCATTTTTTGTAAAATATTAATCATATTTGTAATTATAAAATTATAAAGGGTTCAACAGATTGCAAATCATCTTTACTTATAAAATTTAAGAGATAAGATTTAAGTTAATTAAAAATTAATAGTATTTAAAACAAAGTAAAGCAAAGTCACCCAGAAAGCACCATTATTTATTTCGTATAGATTATAATTCATGAAGAGGAAACAAGAATGCACATAAAACCAATGGGAAATTTACACAACTACATCAAATTTAATTTTTTTTTGGATTTATACCTTCTTTCAAGAAATTTACACAAATGCTTTTCAGCCTTTTACTTTTAAATTTATACCTTTTGTGTACATAATCTTCAAATCTATCTAAATCGTTAAGCAAATTTCTTTAGAAAGAATAAATATAAAATCCTTTTGTGCATATAATCTTCAATCTCATATTAGTTTCACAAAAATAGTTGAAAGTAAAATCGACTACTAAATAAAAAAAAAGTAAAACTACAAAGTTTGTTTTAATTATTTGGGAATAGATCTTAATTATAAATAATTAAATTCTTTGTCTTATTAGATCTTTATGTGATTTGATCAATTTTGAGTTAAAATTCATAAATCGATTCCGTTATAAATATTTTATAGTAATTTAAAAGAAATTTTTATATTTTGAATTAAAATTGATAAGTCGATTGTTTGTCTTATAACCCAAAATTTTATTGGCATCTATTGGATTGAAAGCTTGTTGTATGTGGTGAAGTCTCTAGCTTTTTTGTATCATCAGTATTGAGTTCAACACTTTGTTTTTTGTATCAACACCACAAATAGAAATTGCCTACACAAGGAATAAGGAAGATAAATACATATGCAACTGTTGTGAGGATGGTTCTACTGGTTTTGGATTTGTGCTTCGTGATGCTAGAGGGGACATTTCACTAGTTAGAGCAAAAAGGGATCGCACGATTGGCAGTAGTATAATAGTTGAGGATATGGCTTTAGGGTATATTTTGTTTGGCAGTGGAATAGGGAATGTGGCAGCGGTAGCAAAGTGCTTATTGATGGTATTTGTGACAGCTTGGCCTAGAGAAGCGGTCTGACGAGGGCGGGAAATGGACGCCGGGGTAAGGAAATGATGCCTGGACAATGGGCGATTTCTGGCAGGCTTTTAGGATGACAACACTCTAAGGTATGATGATATATAAATGAATCGAATTGCACAGTAAAATAGGACGGAGAATGGTTAATAACATATATGTAAAGAGTTAGAATTAATCACATAAGACGCTTTTTGGTTATTTGACCGTGGAGTTGTAAAAACTCTAAAATTAAACGTGCTTGGTTTAGAAAAATTTCACAATGAGTGACCTCATCCTGGAAAGTTCTCGAACCCGCCAAATGGACAAAACCGTAAAGCCAGTGAAGTAAATTGGATAATATCTGGTGTAATCTGATTCCGGATTATTACAATAGTAAAGGCAAACAAATTTGTGAAACATTTGGTGACATGCTGATTAAGGATATCCGGCTTTTTCCAAGCCATATTGGGGTTCAATGTTTTCCATTTGTTAAGAGGATAATGAAGTAGCCCAACGGATATAGATTCTGAATTGATTAGTATAAATTAATAATTTTTAAATATGGTTCTTAATTTTTAAAAATCCAAAAATTTTATAATAAAATAATATAAAAATTATTTATTAATTAATTTTATATTACATAAATTAATATTATCAATTATATTATTTTTTTAAGATTAAAATTTTATTATATAATTAAGAAAATAATTTATTATTGAGTATAATGCTAAAAATATAATTTAAGATGTTATTTTTTAAAATTATTAATTTATTTGTTAATTAATATATTATTTCTTAAGATAAAATTAGTATTAATATCTGATTAGAAAATTATTTATTAGTTAATAGAATATTAATATATAATTACTATATTATTTTTTTAGAATTAGAGGTAATGTTTAATTTAATTAAAAATATAACTTATTAATCAATAAATTAATAAAAAATTATAAAATTATATATAAATTTAAATCTTATTTGTCAAAAATAAATACACATGTCAAAATAAAAATCTTATATATTAAAAATTAAGCACACATATAAAAAGATACATTTAGTTTTAGAAATATATATATATATATATATATATATATATATATATATATATATTAAGAGAGTTCTTATGGAATTAAATAGATTATTTGAAAGTTAATAATCTATATTAAGAGAGTTCTTATGAAATTAAATAATTAAAATAAATTGAGGGAGTGTGCCATCCATAAAAATTCTACTTGACATGCTTTTTATTTGAATTTATAATCAATAATATCGAATGGACTTAAAAGATGTATTACATAAAAGTGGCACAAAGATGTGTTCACTTGTTTCTTTAAACTAACCCTTTCAATATCATTTTCATTGTCTTTGTTATTCATTAGGTCTCACTGTAACAATCACCAAGAATTAAAATCCAAAAGCTCACTCAAAGGAGAAAAAAGAAACTTTAGGTATATCCTATAGTAAATTTTTTATTTTAAAAAATCTAATATATCGGACTATATCCACTCTATTTTATTTTTCTTCTCATAATAAATATACTTTATAATGATTGGAAGGTCTTAACTGACAAAACTAATCAATAAAGAAACAAAAATAAATATTTTAAGTTACATTATAGTATAAAATTATAAAAAAAGAAAAGACGGATAAATTTGAAATAATGATATAAATAGTTACTGAATTTTATATTTAGTTTTATTTTATTCATAAAATTTTAATTTATTTTATTTCAGTCATCCAACTTTATTCTTATTTCAATTTAGTCACTTCACAAATAAGAAATTAACATGTGGCAAGAACAATTAATAAAAAATTTAAGTAAGAAAAATTTGACATGTCAATTTTTTATTAGAAAAATGACTAAACTGCAACCAAAATTAAAGTTGAATAATTGGAATAAAAATTATTATTTTATAACTAAAATGAAACTAAATATAAAGTTTAGTCACCAGTTATACTATTATCCCAATAATGTTTTTCAAATAATCTTATAATTAATTCTGTAAAGATTGGTGGATTCAGTCATTTATTGATTTAATATGATTTCATAAGAAAAATAATAAATAATAATAGGATAAAAATAAAATTTATGTAGAGATTAGACATTAAAAAATTATAATAAAAAAATTGAAAATTCTATAAAAAAAAAAGAGAAAAAGAGGAATAAAAGTCAAAATACTAAATAAATAAATTCAATACAAATAATATATTACAACTTGCATATTGAATTCAATTATTCCCTAATAGTCTGCGATTTTGATTGTTAATTATGTTTTGCTTGTTTAATGCTAATCTTATAAGAATTTTTTTTTTTTGAGTTAATCTTATAAGAATTTCTACTTAACCTAATAACTTGCTAAATGTAAATACATTCACCAAATATTTTGAAATTTTTGCTTTCCTATACGATGAGTAAAGAGGGTAAAGAGGATCATGGTGACTCAACAATTATTGATATCTACAATTAAGATACAATTTATGAGATTTCTTTTTCTCCAAATAGAATTATATGCATACTTCTATTAATTTTAAATAACAACTTTTTTTTTAATGCATGCTTCCATGTATTAAATATGTACACTTAAAAATTCTAGCTGCTTTTCCTATTTTTTTTTTATCTTTTATTAAAATCTCAATTTTTGACCTATCGCCAATCCCTTCTAAATCGACGATAATTTCTTTTCTTTTTATTTTATATTAAAAAATTTTAATTAATAAATATTAGTGTAATTTTTAAGGAGTTTTTTAATCCTCTATTATGGGAGTATTTGATTCTCATTTGAATGGAGTTTTATGGTACTCTATCATGGAGGTGTTAAGTTCTCCTTCTACGGAAGTGGCGAAGAGAAAGAAAAATTTAATTCGACATTCAAACAATTGGACTCGTCAAAAAACACCTATAAAGTTGATATGTGGTTTAGTGTCACTGAGTGGAGTGTTCTTCCCGCAGAATTACAATCTATTGCTCCATCAAGGCGATTGATGATTGTTAAGAATAAATTTCTTTATATGTATCTCTTAATGTATGACATTTATTTTTATCTTTTATATCAAAATTTACTTGTTAATTTTCATTAATAGAATATCATATTTTTTGTAACGTCCTAGCCAAACTCGCACTATTAGCTAATTTTTCTATCTTTATTTTCCGAGACTGTGGAGTCTAGCAACTTGAAAGTCTAATTGCTACTGCTTCTATTCAGATCCACCTCTTAGACATCCTGCATAACACTGGTGGAGGAAAAATATAAGTGAGTAAAACTCAGTGAGAGTATAAACAAATAATAAAAGGGAACATACAAGAATTTAAATAAAACTCATACAATACTATGCCATCTTTGAATACTTTTCTACTGGAGAAAAATATTAATATTATTCTGAACATAAATATTTAATAAAAAAATATTCTAGTTGGACAAACGAGGTTTTATAAAACTAATTAAAGAAAGAAGCACTTCAATATATATATATATATGTTCTCCAAATCCTTTTTTTCTGATATGAAATCAACTATCTGCATAAGCTCAAAACCAATTTGGAGAATATCTATACTAAATTAAATTTTAATAGCATAATAAAGAAAAGAGTAGTAATCAAAATAAATAATTCAGTAGAAGCCAAAATACATTTATAGATGTACCCTACTGATCCCTGGCAACTTTGAGCGCAAAGACGTCTTACCTACCAGCCCAAAGTGCAAATCCTAGTCAACGCACGTAGACAATAAACCCTTAAAATGCACCACCTAGCATATGCCCAAAAGGCAATGTGTATAAGTATTGTCCCAATGATAGTATATTCTGATGACACTCAACGTCCAATGTGTGATCTCATAGGTCACATAAATGAGTATATACTCATTTATCCAGCTATGTGAAATCATAATTGCATATAAAATAAAATCAAAAATACCATTCTCTATTTTTAATTTCTATAGAAAATAATAAAGTTCTAAAATATATTTAAAATAACTAACTTTTCTATAAACATTTCAACAATTTATAGGAATATAAATATAAATAACATATTACTGAAAAAAATACAATGTTATAGGTTTATCCACGCACCTAGTATGCATGACTCAACCGAGTGTACCTTCACTTAATTTCTAGCTAATTTTCTCTGGACAGCTATTCGAATGCACAACCTTATCCATGCATAATGAAACAAATCTTAAACGTGTCTCTAATAATCTTAAACAACATTCGTTTTTGAATCTCTAAAATAAAATTCTAACTCTTTAAATTATAATATTATTTTAGCATAATTCTATTTATTTCCTTATATTCTAATTAATTAATTCAACTGAAAATTCGGTAGCACGTCCCCTATAAAATTGACTAATTTTTCCGTCAAAGGTCCAAGACCTGCAAGAAAATTCACAAAACACATCCAAAAATTTTCATTAGAGACCTCAAAAATAAATTCTTATTAAATTTACTCTCCCTCTGATCGACAATTTATCATTCATAATTGTCATAATTATTTTTACTCTGTCTAAATATTTTCTAGTGAATCTCCATTATATTTATTTCTCTCTATGACAATCAATAATTAGATTAATAATAATTATTTCTGTTAATTTATTTTTCAATATTAATATTTATTTACTAGTTATTATAATTAACCATGAGTATTTACAATAATAGCTAATTTACCTCACAAATTAAGTATCATACCCAAAGTAATTATTTATGCTAACAATATTAGTTATTGTATAGCTAATATTAATTTTACTTATTTTCTCTAATCATTTATATGTAAACTTTTAAATTTATTCTAACAAATATAAAATTCTTCTAACATTATATCGATTATTTAATAATAATACACTCAAATTTAATTATAGACTAATAACTTAATTAAAAAATCTCAATTATACATATTTAATTAATTTTTAAAATTTCTAGCTATTGCTTTAGGTTCCACCAAATAATACATTCTAATTAACTAGCTTCACCTTATTAATATTTATGGAGAAACTAAATATAGAGTCTTATAAAATCATCACTTTGCTCAATTTTACTCCATTTCATTAACATATATTTTTATTTTTCAAAGATGCATACATTATACATTAAGTTATCTTTTTCCAATTAATACCAATATAATTTTTAATTAAAAATTCTAAAATCAACAGGCTAAAAAATTTACTCAGACATGTCTTAATTCAGTCGACTCATCTTCGGTTATCGGAGTTCGATAAACAATCCGAGCGCATCTACAAACTCAAAATAATGCGGAGATGATGAATCTAGCACTAGATTCTCCAATCCAGCCTCTGATCATCCTGAAACATCCTAGAAGGTTTCAACAATCGCTTTTCTGATGGGATCCAATCGCTGCGAAATTGGTGTCATCGAAAATGTTATAACGCGTAGGTCCCGAATATGGTCTTTGATTATTTAAAACTCAACGACACTTACTGAAAATTGAAAAAAAGCCAATTGCCCTATAATTTTCACCTCGTCGGATCTCCTTCCTCCGACCACCAATACCGCTGCTATTGCCCCCAAAATGAAACCCACACTCAGAAAAGTTGGTCGACACTAGAAAAAGCTATTGTCATCGCCGGAAACGTTATGAACGGTGTTGAAGAGCTGCTGTCCTTGTCGTTTTCTGCCATCTGACGCTGCCGGATGCTGTTGCCGTCGCTACTACTGCACTCGTTGGCGTCTACACTTCCACCATCTGTCACCACCACATCTCAGACTGCCTCCTCCCATCTTCTGTTGTTAATGGCAGCTTCACTCTCTCTCCTTCTCCTTGTTCTTCTTCTTCTTTTCTTTCTTTCTCCTTCTTTCTTTTCCTTTCTTTTTCCTATTCTATATCTATTTTTGGTCCCTCATTTTATCTTCTTAATATATGTGGTCTTGATTTATGTCTGTTTAGTCCTTAAGCTTATAAACATTATTTTAATTAAATCCTTAATCACTACTTTTAGGCCAAATTAAAATAATTTAAATATAAAATTACTAATTTAACCTTACTTTTAATTTTAATATTACCATAATACCCCTACTAACATAGCTATTTGCAAAAATACCATCAATTGTATTTCCCACTTAAATTTCATATTAAATCAACTTTGCATTTAGCCCCTTTCTCAAATAATAAATATCAAATAAATCCTATCACTTAATTCACTTAATTAATCAATTTATTTACTATTTTCAATTATATCCAATTCCATTTGCTAATTATAATTTACCAATAAATTTCCTTAATTATTATTCTTATAGCTTCTAATTATAATATTTAACTCATATATTCGCATTGAGAAAAAATCTGAGTGTGTATTTATAAAAAGTAATTTACTCTTTATATAATTCACTTAATTAATTATTTAAAAATCAAACCAATTAGATATAGTTTAATAGATCCTTTTTATTTTTATCTTGCACTTAAAAAAAATCCTTTAGAAAATAAGGTTCTCAATAATAATATATTTTAAATTATCCCATTTAAGATAATAATTCTTTATTCTAATAAGATATATTAAATTTTAAGACTTCTACTTTATTATTATTATTATTATTATGGTACGGATGTTACATTTCTTCTTAGAACGAAAAAAAAATCTAGATCACTTAACTTAGTCCTTAGAAATTTTTTGATAGTTGATTTTGAGTTACAACATAGAAGTACTGATATTAAGTCCTCAACTATAACTTACAAGAGCAAAATTACTTATTCTCTTGTACAAATTCTACCTCAACGTATTATAAAATTAAATTGCATACAGTTCTTTTTTTAAAAAAAATTGCATAATTAGCTGTTGATGTTCCTTCCTTTTCTCAATGCTTATGAAGTAATTGTTCCATCTCGAGTAATTTCACTTGCATGTTTAGAATTTCAATATTAGCTAATAGACTTCTTTTTTATAAACTGTTGTTTGGTAGTATAATATATATTTATATTCATGAAATGTGTATCTTCGTCTTCTAAGAAAAGATTTTGGAATGTATATGTTAATACAACTTTAATGTCTTAGATGAGTCAATTTTTAGTGATAATTATACATTATAAATGGGTCAACCGTTAAATAAAATATATTTTATAAGATATATAAATTGAGTTTATGTAAAAAAATAAAAAAACCGCTATGTAAGTAAGAGTGAAATAAAAATTAATAATAATTCTATTATTAAGAGAATTAATGATGAGTTCAATTTTTAAATAAATAAATAAAATAAAAATAATTTTACTGTTAAGAAATGTTAGAAGTATAATAAAACTACCTGATTTGAATAGATAATATTAGAGATATAATTACGGTATGATTGTTCTATATGGCCCGCAGACAAATAAATTTGTTATAAAAAGTAAAATCTAAATAAATAAATTACAAACAAAGTGTGGGTTAAGTTTTTTAATAATGAAAGTATTTATGATTCTAAATTTATTAATGATTTTAATTTTTATTATATAAATAATAACGAATCCAGTTATTAATATTTACGTAATGAAGAAAAGATTGACAAACATGAGAATAAATTCAACCGAAAAAGAAAGAAGGGATGAAATTTTTGAAGACTTGTTTCTTTAATTTTCTTAGAGTGCAAAAGTAAATAGTAACCACTAACTCTAGTTAGAGGTACCATATATAATATAAGATTTTTGTCAGATTTGAATTTCATTTTCTTCTAAAGACAACATGATAAGTCATGTGTTATTACTATAATATAAAACTGAAAGAGAAATATGATTGTTCACACATCACCTTTCTAGACAACGTTATTTTCTTTTTCTGGTTACACAGGAGGGATTAACCTAATCAAACGAATAGTTTGTGGACAAGTTATTGAACACTTGTCCTTCCAGACATATAATATTTTATCGCATCTTGAAACCTTGCTTTAAGGTTTTATTCATCATCAACAAGATTGTAGTTGTCTAATGTAATATCAGAATCGACTTCAAATAGTTGTTTCAGGTTCAAAGGTTTTGCGAACTTGGGTTCACCATTCCAAAAGAGCTCTATCAATTGTGAGTTGACACGTTCGGTAGGATGGGAGCCATCAAAAAAGACATATTCATTTGGATTTCTGCATAACTCATAGGGTGCTATTCCACAATCAGATGCATTATATACCCCAGAACCACAACATGCAAAATTTGCTGTCAGATAACCTACGTAAAAAATAGATTGAAAGCCTTTAGAGATGAAAGAAAACTATAATATAACTAAAATATAGAAGAAAAATACAAAAAAAAAGAAAAAGAAAATCACTCTTATGGTTTAGTTCTTGTAAATGTATGATATTTCTTAACAAATTAGTGTAAGTCGTTAACACAATTATGATATATTGCTACAACATTGTCACTTTGCTGATTCGCTGATGTAGTATTTACATGATAAAAAATAAGTGTCATAAAAATAATACCAAATCAGGAAAAAAAATGTCATGTCAGAGAAATACTTGACACATCCTAAAGTGAATCATATCCACTAATTTGTTAAGAAAAAATATCATGTATTTGAAGTTGAAAACATTGAAATTAGAGAAAATTATTATCTATACACCATATCAATTCCATAATAATATAGCACATTTCTTTGTTAAATGTTGTATGATTAGTTTTTAATTGTGAGATTAATAGTAATAAATAAACTAATTAATGTAAATATAATATTTAATATAGAATGTCATTATGCAATTGATTTAAGATACAAAAAATAACGTAATAGAGTAAGTCAATTTAATTTTTTTAAATAAATAAATATTTAAAGTTGAAATAGATGCATAATTTTTTAAAAGAGAATTTCTGAAAAATATATGGACGTCTATAATTGTTTTTTTTTTTTTTAAAGAAAATAAAGGGCCACCGCGATAGGTACCATATTTTGAAGGGTTTTTAATAATGTCATAAAGCGGAGTGTAGACATCAAAAACGGAATATCTGAATCCTTGTAAGTGGATCTCCAACTCTTCAGCTGCTTCAAGTAATGCACTGTTATGAAGTCTTTCCAACGTCAAGAGTTCTTCGGCGCACTCATTGGGAGCCAGTTCATGGTTTTGTCTTATTGCTGGTAGGCAACCCGTGGGTCCTACATTTTGGAAGGCAAATTTTCTTCCTCCCAATTCATAGATTTCCTGTCATGGCATATATATAAGTTGTAATTAACGACAGAATAAAAGAAGAAAGTTAATGGAAAGATAAATCAGGAAGATTTCAAAAACTGTATCTGGAATTAAAAGTATCACCTTGACCGCATTTTTTAAGTTTCCAATCACTGCTTTAACATAAATGTCTTGCTCTGTTTTGGTACCGTTTGGGCGCTTATCATAAAAGTTATTATAGTCATTTCCTCCAATGCTAGATAAATAGACTGCTTCCCTCAGCAGCTTCTTTGCTTCCTTCTCCCCAAGCTCTTGCCTCAACAGGTGGGTCACTTCTTTAAAGTAACTTAGCTGCAATTTTAGGTTAATCTGGAATGCCAAATATGAAGCAAGGTTAGCTATTCTTTTTAATTGTTTCTTTTTTCTTTAATGGTTAATTAGCCTCCAGCCGGGTTTAATCTTCCAGTCGGTGGAGACGATCAGACAACTAAAACTTATAAATTAACTTTTATCCATTTTAGAAAGAATAAGTAAATAAATTAAATTTTGTCATAATTAAGGAGAAAGAAAAGGAAAGAAAGAGAACACTAATGCTGAATTTCAAGTTTTTAACCGATATACAATCTGTTGAGAGAGGACAGCATACCACTCCTGGAATTTCAGGAAACACACCAGCCCCGGCAGATGCAAAATTGGTTCCATTAGTGAATCGAGACCAACTACTACTAGGTTGCAGATAAGGTCTCAATAAGGGTAAATTTGCCTTCATGGCTGCGAAAGGTGACAATATCACTTATTAGTTGACCGAAAAAACGATATTTATTTGCAAATACAAAAGAAAAAGCTTAATTGCACGCCGAAGATGGCAAAGAAAATGGAAATAATCTTACCAATGAAGTCAGGGAGAGTGCGACCGTCACAAAATCTCCCAGTTGGGAACTTGAAGAAGGTTTCTCCATAGGGCCAGCGATTTGCCTTAAGATGATAAGACACATTGATGTAGTTATTGTTGCCAGGATCGTAGAGTGAATCACCAAAAACAAACAGGGCTACATTCATCTTATCCTGCCTTGAATGGTCTACGTGAGAGTTTATTGAGATGAACATGCATGCAAAGACATACATGAAGCTCAAGAGAAAACTTAGGGTTGACATGATGCTTCTTATTTAGTTTTTCTTTTTTTTTTTTGTCATCATATTCTGTTTGATGGCAGAGATATTCATAGGCATTTGGCTTACTAGTGATTCCCCAGTTATTTTGACAATTGGATAAAACTTTTTAGATTCTTTCCTTTATTTACTTAATTTTGCTGGTCACATACTTGACATTCATCCGCCCTCATTTTGAGTCATACCAACCGATTGTTGTTAGACTTTAAAGAAAGTTCCATATTGGAAACAGAAAGTGAATGCTTGGATTATTTTGGGAAAACAGAATGTGAAAGCTTGGATTTTGGCCAAATAAGATTTACTTTGAAAAGAATAAAAAGGGTACTATAAAATCTCCCATTAATAAAACTATAGCCTCCTCCATTCAAGACAGGCTTGGTCAATTGCGCATAGGCATGTTAAGTACGATTGGCCATTAGGACAGACATACTATGAGAGCTGAGACCTTTCTATAGCTTTATCTTATAAGTTCTATTTCAATTTTTCTTTATGTTGTTCTAAAGTCTAATTCACATGTAACGGTTAGCATAGTCTTTAAATAAGTTTTAATTATCATTTTATTTTTAAATACGCATTTGCAATGATTTTTCTTGCAGCTGCAATGATGTTTGCTTATATGTTACATTTATATTTCTTTTGCTCACAGTGAAAGGTTTGAAAATACGAAATTCCTAACGTTCCTAATACAATTCGAAGAAGACTGACCATTGAATAATCTTGGGAAAAGAACCTCATTTTGCCTGTTGACGCCCAATGGATCAGCTCCTGCCGCGAATATGGGCTGCCTTATTCATACGAGAAACAATGTCCTAATGGCAATATTTCCCTTCCTGCCGGGTTCTTGTGTTTAGAACACTTCCATATCCTAAGAAATGACTGATAATCTTCTAACTCAAAAGTTTGTTTTGTCATCACTACTTACCATTCTATCAGAAATTTAAAGTCTTGGTTGTTGCATTGCATAATTATATATTAGATGAATTAACGTATATTTGAGCCACAATTAATCCATGACATGAAATATATATGGAAGAAAATAGAATTCCTAAAGATATTTTAACCAGTTTCTATTCAAAAAGCAGTTATATAAAAAAAATAATTATTTTTGATAATTTTTGTCATATATATATATATATATATATATATATATATATATATATATATATATATATGGAAGATAATAGAATTTCTAAAAGAGGGGTCTATTTATTTTATTTAGTTATTCATTTAATTATTCAGTTAAATCAATAATTCGTTATTGGAGAAAATAGCAATAACCCTACATACGTAATTTTTATTCTCAATGGATCTATATTTTTCATTAATAGTATATATATGATCGTGGAATGTGATATTGAGTGGTGATAGTGGTGGGTGAAGGATGAGATGGTGGTGAATAATAAAAAATGATATGAAGTGAGTATTTAAGATATGTAATTAAGTAAACAATTATTTTCAGTTAATCATGAATATACATTTTTTAAATTGAAGAAATAATAATTTTATGAAACTGTTTAATTTTTAACTAATTTTAGAATAGTTATTCTATTCTTTGGCTATTTCGTTGACTAACATAGCCCTAATGTTTTATGCTTAGACAAAGAAAAAGTAATCTATATTTTTAAATTGTTAATTGCTATAATTTATACATATTACTTATCCAATAGTAAGATGTAATGCTTTTGAAATAACCTAGAAAACCCAAGACACATATTCGAATTTTATACTTAACGAAATGTTTAGAATAATAATTTCTAAGGCCACCATCTATGTACATAAATTTTATACTATAGATATATTATGGTTAATCACCTATTTAAAGGCAACACTTGAGAGTTAATTAAAGCGGTAAGAACATTTTGCTTTTAGGAATTAATTTTAAATTTTAGGATTTAAACTTCATTAGACACAATATAAAAGTTGTGCTGTAATTTGGTCTAGAAGTTTAGAGTTGGAGCAGATTAAATATTACGACCAAATTCAAGGGCTAGATTTCACTTTAACTGCCACCCTTACTCTACTACTATGTTATAATTCCTTGCATGAGTTTTATTTTATTAAATTCTTGAAATGAATTATAACTAAACCAAGTTTTATCAAATCTAATAGGGTTTACAAATGAATTCGAAAACTCATGAGGTTAGTTTTTGTCATAACAAAACTATTATTTTAAATATATTCTTTCTCTCTCATTTAATTTCTTTAATATTCATTTCTCATTTAATTTTATTTTGCTTCTCTTATTCAATTTAAATTAATTTTCAAATAAATCCTATATTTATTGTATATCACACGAAACAAAAAATAATAATTCGTAAAATCCTGTTAAGAATTTATATTTATAAATAAAATGAATTCTTTTTGAAATCAAACTAAGCACAATGTTAAAGACAATTAATGTTATTAGCTAATCAACACAGCAAAGAACAAAAATGAAATTAAAAGGAATGGTAATAAGAGCACAATAGGACTTTCAACAAAAAGAAAAAAATGCGCACCAATTTATCTTGAAATTTTGTTTTCTTTAATTGTAATTTTTTTTATTTTATTAATTATAAGGGGAAAAAAAAAAGCCTTCATGGACCAAATAGGCGACCAGTTGTCTCGGATCAAAGTTTATTCATTCATCATTGAATAGTTCATATTTTTCAGACGAGAAATCAGAAGTGAGCTTAAATAGTTTTTTAAGGTTATGAGGTGCTGTGATTGGTGGTTCGCCACTCCAAAAGAGCTCTGCAAAATGTGGATTGGCACGTTCTGTAGGATGGGCGCCATCAAAGTAAACATATTCACTTGCATTTCTACACAAGTTATAGGGTGCTATTCCACAATTCTCTCCATTGTATTTCCCATAACCACAACAAGCAACATCTGCAAACAGGAAACCTACATAAAAGTACGTAGATGAAAGATCAGTAAGGATTAGAGATTGATAGAGACGATGATACAGTAAACAATAGGAAAAAACTGGCTACTGCATACCGTATTTTGAAGGGTCTTTTGTAACGTTGAGCAATGAATTGTAGAAATCAAAAACTGAATATTTGAATCCTCGTAACTTGCTCTCTAACTCTTTAATTGCTTTAAGGAAAGCATTATTATGTAATGTAGCCAACCCTGAGAGTTCTTCAAGACATTCATTCATAGGGAGTCCATAGTGTCCCTTAAATAATGGTAGGCAACCCATGGGTCCTATGTTTTGGAAAGCAAACTTCCTTCCTCCCATTTCATAAATTTCCTGAAATGAACAAGCATGAAACAAATATAAAATGAAATAGGAATCTGTATCTAAAATTAACAGATATATAGTTATTCATCCCGGCACGTTGAATTAAAGATATTACCCTGATCATATTTGTTAAATTTCCAATCACTAGTTGAGCGTATTTTTCTGGATCTGGTGCTAGATATCTTGTTTTGTTTTCATAAAAGCATTGATAGTCATTTCCTCCAGTGCTATATAAGTAGACTGCTTCCATGAACAACTTCTTTGCCTTTTCTTGGCCTAGCTCTTGCCTCAACTGGCTGGTCACATTTTTGAAGTAATTTACCTGCATTCCCAGGCTAATCTGGGGACAATAAATTTTCTCACGGATTTAGATTCAGAAAGATACAAATGAGTAGTGAAGAACTTCGCTATAATTTGAACTGTAACAGTGTATGAATAAAAATATTATCTGCTTGAAGACCTATAATTAAAGTGACCCATAAAAATATAAAAACAAGTATAGTGATGGAAATAAAACTTGGCAATTGGTAATTCTTTTTGGGAAGTAGAATAAGTGAAGCAATGAGGGTCATTTTTGTATTACTCTTAGGGTTAAGCATGGATCTCGGTGATTTCCATTTGAACTGAACAACAATATCGAAAAGTACCAGAATCGAAATAGCCGAAAATTTTTATAACTGAATTGCACTAATACTATTTTTTAGTAATAACTGTACTAAAACTGAACCGTTTTGTACTGATCTGGACCAACCATAGAACTAAATTTTTTTTACATATATTTATTAATAATTATATATATTATATAAATAATACCTATAAAATATTAACTATATTTTAATATACTTACATTATATATATATATATATATATATATATATATATATATAATATTTGTTGTATAGTGTCCACTATATTAATAATTTACTATATACTTAAATTTTAATTTCTTTTTCACTAATACCATCTACTACAAAAGCCACCTGCATGTCTCAAATATCAATTTATAGATTTATTCTCATACACTTAAGCTCTTATTTATAGACCTTAAGCCAGTTGCATTTTTAGTGCTTAAAATTGGAATTATATTTTATCGCTATATAAAGTTTGTAATTTTTTATTTTAATGCTAGCTATCTGCAAAATATTATTATGCTAGCAATAACATATATTTTAATAATTTATATTTAAACATTAAATTATTATATTTACAAGTGGACTAAATTGCAAAGCAAATTGTTCAAGAATGTGATTGTAATTCTATCTAATTCTAATTCTCATACTAGTTTCATTCGGATGTCAATCGTACTTTATAATGTATTTGATTACAGGTAAAATTTAAGGTTGTGTTTTTTCTAAATATTAGAACCGAAAATAGTATCGAACCGAATTATATCGAATCAAAAAAATTAATTTAATTTGGTATGGTGTCATTTATGTTTAGTACAGTACTAATATATTAAATTTTAAAAAATCAAAGTTTGGTACGGTACTAATAATTTATAAATAACCGAATTGTACTAATCCGTGCTCAGTCTTAATTATTATTGTAGATGTCCATGATAAATATCTCTAAATGTTTTTTTGTTAATATGAATTTGTAAGAGATGGAAGATCAGGGTTTGCACCCACTAGGCTGAAATCCTGTCACTACCTTCATTACCTGTCCCCTTCTAATACTGTATTAAAAATAAGAATATAACAGATTTACAATATGTTTCAAAAGCAATTTATAGAATTTCAGAGCTAAAACCGAATGTATTCAAAAGTAAGTTTTGCATGTATTCAATTAGACCACGTCAAATCCTATACCAATCAACATATTTAAACTTAGCGTAAACCAAAATGTTTTAACTTAGTTCAAGACAAGACGAGGCTGAATGAAATGCAGCTGATTTGCTATTCGTAAACAGAACAGACGTACCGTTCCAGGATTAGTTTCAGAAAGAACTCCAGACGCAGCAGATGCAAAATTTGCACCATTAGTGAACTGATGCTTACCAGGTGCCAGATAAGGTGTCCACAACGGTAAGTTTGCCTTAATGGCTGCAAACCAACAATTAAGGCCACTAGACTTATTAGCCGTCCAGAATATAATTAATAAAAAGAGAGGAAAGAGTTTAATAGTTAGCACAAGTATGGCAAAACTAAAAATGGAAATTATCTTACCAATGAAGTCAGGAATTATGCGACCATCACAAAATCTCCCAGTTGGAAACTTGAAGTAGGCCTCTCCATACGGCCAACGATTTGCCTTAAAATGAATGTCTACATTAATAAAATTATTGTTGCCTGGATCGTAGAGTGAATCACCAAAAACAAACATAGCTGCATGTTTTTGGGTCTGCTTTGAATTATCTTCATGAGAGTTCACTGGGAAGAGAAGGGAAGCAACGACAACCAAGAAGCCTGAGAGAAATCCTAGACTTGACATGATAGTTCTTTTATTTAATATCAACCCCGAACCCTTTTCTGAAGATTGATGTATATATATATATATACAGGCAATTTAGATTAATATTCCCCCAATTACGTTGGCAATTGCCAAACTCTTTATTTCTTTTACTTGACATTCTTTTCCTGACATTCTGAGTTAAACTAGCAAAAAATTTCCAAAAACATGTGTTATCAGGAGTTGTAGGTTTAAAACAAACAAAAAAAATCTTGATCTTTCTTCGTGTTTTTTTTTTTTTTTAATTTTTTTTAAGAGCATCATTTGATAGAATCTAACAGCCTTTTTAAGCACGTGGCTCAACTACCAGATAGATAAATTCTGAAAAAATAAACCAAATGTCTACTTCTTGAATACAGGCAATTTATTAACACCATCGCTTTTATATAAATCCTTAACAGTAAGAAAAAATGAATTCACTCAATTTCGTTTCTGTTTTCTTCCCCTACTTAAGCTATGAAATAAATTCTTTATTAGTCTGTCACAAATATCAATTTTATAATATTATCTAACTGCAAGTTTTGACATTTTTGGAAGTTATCTGCTTTTGTTTTTTCAACAAATCTACAAATGGGGTTAATTTATTGATGGTGATCCAATATGGTGCGTCCCAAAGATAACAAAACTTTTGTCCAATTGATGGTCCATGTGGTTAATTAGGCAGCTAATTAGGCTTCCTCCATCCATTTAGATATACTAAATTTTCTATTTATGTAATTTGTACATAAATATTAATAATTAAACTCCTAACATTCACATAATAAGAAAAAGAAACTCTTATTAAATTTAAAACAATAAATACTTTTATTGATTAAGATATAGCACACAATTAATGTAGTTATTTAGACCAAAAGTAATAATTTAGAATTAAGTTTTTATGTACAGTTTGGCTCTCTTTTGGATTGTGTATAATACATACCAAAGTCATCAAAATAGTAAAAACATCCACAAACAAACCAATAATCTATACACATTGCTTATGCTTCTAAAACAAAATCTAAATTACAAGTTCTTAAATATCAAGAATCTCACAGATAGCCGTGGTTCATGAGTATTACAAACAAAACCCACAATCAATTTGCAATTGGACCACAAAATAGGTTATGTTCTACATATATTTTTTTTTCAAAATTTTAACACTTTTATTAGTTTGAAAATTTTATTTTATAATCAATATTAAAAATTTTAATAGAATTAAATTTCTACAGTTAGATACGTATTTAATAAATTATTAATATTATTGTAATAATTAAATTATGAATAATTTAATTAAGCTAATTATTTAAATGATTAATAAAGGATTCGGCCAAACATTAGGTTGGCCCTTCCTAAAAACTTTTACAGCACCGGACTCTCGGTCAAAAGTTTATCTCTCAAAAATTTTAGAATTTTATTTATTTATTTTAATAATTCTTATTTCTAAAAGGAACTTTTCAGCCCCTCTTTTCTTGAACTTTTAGCTCTACCATTGTCTCCACACCCACACTAGTCACTGCATTCATGTGGCTTTATATTTTTAGAACATTCTTAATGACACTCTTTATTTTAAATAGTATAATGTCATTATTTTAAATAATATATAATCTATAATAAAGAATATCTTAAAGAATATTCAAATATAAAGAGTAAAATTTTATATTTAAGTTCAATAGATTCTATACTTATTCTATTTTTATTTTCATAGTATTAATAATCTTAATTTATTTTTCTTTTTTCAAAATTTTTTATTAATAGAAAAATAAGAATAATAAATATCAACTCAATCAAATGTATAGAGACTTATAGTTTATTTATTAGATATAGAATAGAGAGTGAAGTTTGACTTTACATATGTAAAGAACAAAATTAACTCTCTATTTTATATTTAAAGAATAAAAAAGTATATTGAAGTATCATAAACTATAACTCTACACATGTTAATCACCACTTTTACATATTTCTTGTTCTCATTTACCAGGTACAGTTTTACTTATATATATCCCCATGAGCTCAAGCCAATAGAAATTTATTCATCAATGAGTAAACTGTGATTTTCTGACAATAGATGAGATTCAGTCTCCAGCTTTAGTAGGTGTTTCATGTTACTAGGTTTTGTAAATGGTGGTTCCCCGTCCCATAGTAGCTTGGCCAATTCTTCGTTAACCTTTTCTGAAGGATGGGCACCATCAAAAAACACATAATCACTTACATTACTACATAACTCATAAGGTGGTATTCCACAATCTATTGCATTATTGGTCCCACTGCCACAACACGCAACATCCGCTACTTGAAAACCTACGCACAGAATACATTTGAGGGCGAAAATATTATGTATATGAGAAATGGCCATAAACAGTACTGTAACTGAAGTACAAATGAAGATGTGTATATAGAGGGAAAGCATGGCCTCGACGTACCATATTTTGAAGGGTTTCTTGTGATATTATAAAGCAAAGTGTAATAATCAAATACTAAGTATTTGAATCCTTGTAACTGGCTCTGTAACGATACAATTGCTTCAAGTAAAGCATTGTTATGTAGTCTTGCCAGCTCTAAGGATTCTTCATCGCACTCATCACCGATGAGTCCATTCATTTGTTTTGAGATTGGGGTGCAGCCAATAGGTCCTACATTCTGGAAAGCAAATTTCCGTCCCCCCATTTCATAAATTTCCTGACATAAACAAGGAAAATAAAATTTATCAACCAATCCCTCTATGCTATAAATTGTTACTTGGATAATTTGTAAGATATTGTTCTCTAGTTAATATTTATAAGCAATTGGACTAACAATATACGAGAGGTATCAAATAATTTTCCACATTATAGAATCCATATATTATTCACATTTTGAAAAGATAAGTATTAATTGTATACCTTGATCACACCTGTTAAGTTGCCAACAACCATTTTCACAAATTCTTCTTGCTCTGATTCTGCAGCGTTTGGGTAGTCTTCAGTGTAGCCAATATAGTCATTTCCTCCAGTGCTTGATAAGTAGACTGCTTCTGTCAACATCTTCTTTACCTCTTCTGCGCCTAGCTCTTGCCTCAATTGATTAACTACTGTCTTGAAGAATTTTACTTGTGTTTTGAGGTCAAGCTAGGGAAAGAAATTTGAAGCACAGCAACATGTAAGCTCATCTTTCTTACTTGAACTACTTAATTCTTATGAATTTGTATAACATCCTGGTCTAAATGAGGAACAACTAGAATTAATACAAAAAATATTTATCTACTTAAGAAAATATGTATGTTTCTGCTTATTCACGGAATCGACTGATATATTAACATAAGTCTATTATTATTAAAAGAATTGAAGTATGTATCAATAATATGGGTGATCATTTGAAATAGTTGGATGGTTAAGGGTGTGCATGTTTGATATTAATTGCTATTGGCCTACTTGGTCATAAATAATCCAAAACACGACGAACGGTGATGTACCGATCCTGGATCAGTTTCAGAAAGAACGCCAGATCCACCAGCTGCAAAATTGGCTCCATTAATAAATTGTTGACTGCCTTCAGTTTGCATATAAGGTGTCCACAAGGGTATGTTTGCATACTCAGCTGCAACCAACAATGGAACTTTTACTTAGTCGGCTGGCAGATTTCTAGGAAATTAAAGAATTAAAAATAATTGGTAATTTATATCACTGGTCAGGGTAAGTGATAAAGGAAATGCAAGTAATTATACCAATGAAGTCAGGGATAAGACGGCCATCACAGAATCTCCCAGTTGGTACATTGAAGAAGGATTCCCCATATGGCCAACGATTTGCCTTATCAATAATGCTCACATTGAGGTCGTTATTGTTGCCTGGATCAAACAGTGAATCTCCAAAAACAAACATAACAACATTAGTTGCAGCCTGCCTAGAATGGTCAGCATGAGACTTTCCTGCCATGAGAAGGCAAGCAAAGATAAACAAGAAACTCAAGTGAAAGCTTGTTAGGTTTGACATGTTGGTTTCTTTTATTTCATAGTTCTTCCACCGTCTGAACATAAATATAAAGTTCACAATATCAAAGTCATTTGTCATCTTTTTCCCACTTTCCGGTGAAAATTTCAACCTAGCATAACTTCTTGAAATACAGGTAGAATACAATTAGTTCGAATCTGTCTTTTAAATTCTTTTCCCTTGTCGTTTTGCAGTTCCTCTAAGAAAACACTCTTCAGGGGATCAGCCAATTTGGAAGATGAGATGAGTTGAATATCAGTTATCTTTCTTCGGGTCCTTTCTTTGTCAATGCTACCAATTGTTCAAATGATTTAGTTTTCATTTTGCAAGATACATATATTAGTGACTTTTGTTTTCCACTTGGACGTTCGCAATTTTGTTGCTTTCATTGGGTTGTGAATTACCTAACTTTCATCAACATGATTGAATCTCGGTTATAGTTGGAAAATACTTGCCTAGTTTCTGTCAAAGAACGTTCCACCTAACGTCTTGATCAAGCATGCTTATCACGAATGGAATAGATGAAATAAATCAAAAAGTGAACTTTTGTTCAAGAAAGAAATCTTACTGGCATTCTGCCGCCGATTGCCTTGCAAATCTTGTAGATTCTCTTCAATTAAATGGGAGTCCATCAGTTTGACAATCCTCCTCTCTCGACGAGGAGACAGGAGTGGCTTACCCTGATAAGTGGCCATGTAGTTTGTAGTCTTTCCTCTTTGTAATAAAGAAAAACCCAACTTTAAATTTTTTAATAATCTAATTTCAATCGCAAAAATTCTCATTGTATATCAAAAAAATGATACTTTAAAACTTAAGCAATTAGATGAGACTGTAAAAATAATTATATATCTCTAACAGTGCTGGTGTACGTTCCTTTATCACAGAAATCAATCACTATTCGATACATAATGAAATAATCAATTTTGACGGAATGCATATTTGATCTCTTAAACTTTTTGAGAATAGTCATTTGGCTATTTAAATTTTTGTTTGGTCTTTATAACCACTTAAACTAGTTCTTTTAGATTACATAAATTATATTTTGCGGTCTTATTTATACATATGTATTAATACAAATAAAGATAAGTAGAAGTAAATTAGTATGATATAAATATTTAAGACAGATACATATGTGGTCTTTTAAATTTTTTGAGAATAGTTATTTGGCTACTTAAGCTTTTGTTCGGTCCTTATAGCTACATGAACTAGTTCTTTTGGACCATATAATCTTCTGTTGCTATTTTTAATAATGCATGTAAAACAACCACTCTGACACGTGTTAAAAGAACTGAAAAATAAACTAGGATAGTAAAATACTATTTTTTAAAATCCTAACCCAAATTTTATAAACTTATATTTTTTTATAATATTTATAAAATCTTACTATTATTTTGAATATATCTACTCTCCAAGTTACAGTATTTCTTTAAGAAATTTCATCAAACAATGATCTTAATCAACTATATTTAAATTCATATAAACGAAAGCCGATGGCACAAAGAGGTATGGTGATTAGGATTCTAAAAAACTAAAATTCAAGTGGCCAAGTAATTATTATCAAAAAGTTTAAGGGCCACGTATGCATTCAGTCGTATTCTTTTAATACTTATACAAATTAATTCCATGTTAGAGTATTTTCCTTATACGCGTCCTTAATAACAGCAAGATAAAATTTATATGACCTAAAAAAATTGGTTCGTGTGGCCATAAACATCAAACAAAAATTTAAATGACGAAATGACTATTATTAAAAAATCAAAAAGTCACGTATGTATTTCAACATCAACTTTTATCTTCTTAATAGTTTATTATATTTCAAATATTGTTTGGATTTAGTATATGAAGATGATGTATACCAAATTCGATAAATTTTGTTAACTTATAAGAGAAAATGGATAATTTATTTAGTCTTAATCCATTTTTAATTAAGCTCCAACGAATAGACAAGTAGGTAGGATATCTGCAACCAACATTTACTAATTCTAATTAATATCTTTTTATTTATGTATCAAATGTATGAGATGTAAAAAGAAAAAGTATTAGCATATATTATTCTAGCAATATGTGATATTTAAGTTTTAAGCAATTATATTTATTATATATCAATCAATGGACGAATCATTCTGATGAGGAAATCTCGTCACTAACTTCAAGGTCATATAATTGCTTCAAGTTATAGGGCGTCGAAGCATCCGGACCTCCCTCCCAAACCAGCCTGGCTAACTGGGCATTGGTTTGCTCAGTAGGATGGCCACCATCAAACCAAACAAACTCACTTGGGTCACTACATAATTCATATGGCTCTATTCCACACCCAGATCCGAGATATGTCCCATTGCCACAACAAGCACTAACACCTTCTATGAAGCCTGCACAATGTATATAATCACAAAATATCAAAGTAATAATCAAAATATAATAGTGATTTTTTTTTTTCGGAAGATCAAATAATGGATGCTAGCCCATTGTCAAACTAAATAGTTGATTAATTAATGAAAGTACCATAGTCTGATGGGTTCTCAATCCTTTGAAGAAGTAAACTGTAGTAATCATAGATTAGGTACTTGAACCCTGGCAATTGGCTCTCTAACTCCTTTGTGGCGTTGGCAAGAGCATCATTGTGCAGGCTTGCTATATACAGTAGATCCTCATAGCACGAATCATTGGTTAGCCCAAATAACTTTCTTACTATTGGCATGCAACCCAACGGTCCTACATTTTGAAATGCAAATTTCCTTCCCCCTATCGCGTATATTTTCTGTAATTGAAAAATCAAAATGATATTGTTTAGTATTACTTCAATTTATGCACTACTTATAAATAAAATATCTAAATACATATTTATGTCTCTAAATTTCTATCGATTAGTCTATTTAATATTTTAATTTTTAATTTAATCTAATAAATACTTAAGAACTAATTTTTATTAAAATTTAAATTACCTGTAATTTTCAATTTAATCTAAACCTAATGACACTAAAAATCTAAATATTTACGACCTATTGCAAATATGGTCAATCTTTTAATTTTTTATTTAAATGATCTGATTTATCTAATAGATTGTAATTATAGCCGAATTAAGATTTTAGTCAAATAGGGTGACATGTTATTAGTTATTATTAACAACTTACATTCACTGTCATATATATTTACACATCACACATGAGTTGCCAAAGTGAAGTTACATATGAACAAGAAAGTGAATAACAAGTAAAATAATGAATTAAGAAAAAGAATGAAGAATGAAGTCTTTTCTCTTCTCACTTTTATCGTAATTTTTATGCATTTTTTTTTAAAAAGTAAATGATATTGTTAAAGTAAAAAGAGATTAGTATCTAGGGTTAAAAAGGGTAATATCCAATTTTAACTGAAATTTTAGTTTGACTATAATTTCAATCAATTAGTTAAATTAAGCCATTTAAGTAAAAATTTGAAAAATAGATCAAATTTGTAAAAAAACACAAATGTTTGGATTCTTAATGTAGTTAGGCTTTTAATATAATATAGACTTAATTTTTATTTTTCTGAAAAAATATTTAACTGCCTATGCAAAATATACATGTAGGTGTTAAATGAAACTATATGTCAAAAAGTATTAAAATATTATAAAAATAAAATAAATTTTTTATTAAATTACATTAAAAGTTAGAATATTAAACTGACTAAATAATTAAATTTAAACATATAAATATATATTTGACTAAAAAAAATCATAACTATTTATCATATCATCTGCACCCACTAAAAATGGGCCACAATAAACAATAATGATACACGCTACGGATACACACAGCTATTGATATTAATTTAGAAAAAAAAAGTACTTAAAATCAATTACTCAGGTGATATTGTATCATTAATTGATGTGGCTAACTTTTATCGGATGTGTTTATGAATTAAGTGAGAGATAAAATCTATATATGTGAGAAATTCTCAACAAAATCAATACAACTAAAGGGATAGAGAAAGAATAGTCACTAAATTGACTATATTAATAGTTAACATGAAAAGAGTAATTAAAAATTTAAAATGTGACGTATTAATTTTTTATTTATAATATAACTAAATTATAATTAAAATTAAGATTTTATAATTAAAATGAAATAAATTGAAATATTATAGCCAAAACTTGTAAAATTTAATAACCATTTTATATTATTATGATGAGTTAAATCATAGTTACAACTTGTTGTATATAGAAATCAAAACTAACAGTCAAACCAAAAAGATGAAAAAAGAAAAATAGAAGTTAAAACTAACCTTCAAGTTGTGATAAGAAGAGTAGCTTATAATTTTACCTTGACTCCGTCTGTGATGTTACCGACCACCATATTTATGAATTCTTCTATTTCTGCTTCAGTAGCATTAAGGTAAGTTCCAGTAAATGTCAAGTAGTCGATGCCCCCAAGGCTAGATAGATAAACTGCTTCCTTCAGAATCTTCATTGCCTCCTCATCACTCAGCTGTTGCTTTAGGAAACTAGCCACCTCCTCAAAAAATCGTAGTTGCTCACTGAAGGGAATCTGGAAGGCCGAGAAAATTATGAAGCATATACGATCTACATCAATGTTTAATTGATTTCATTACAGGAATCTACAAATATGTCATATAACCAAAATCTAAGCTTGTTATTGGAGCCAATACTCCATTCAATAGTTGAGTGTCTGGTCCATAATAGAGGAAATTAGATATTTAGGTATTCAAACCCTGAGAAAATTCTATTTCCACTGAAGGAATAAGAAATTCAAATTCTGACAATCCTAATTCCTCGATAAAGTATTTCTGACATAGCATGGATTCAAACCCATTAATGTATTTCTGATATTTCGTATATATCATAATTTTAAAAATTTAATAACCTTTCCTTCCATTACCTTATGAAAATAGTAAGGCTCGTTATAAGAAAACTAAAAGAAAAAGAATTACCGTTCCAGAGTAGCTATATTCATCAAGCGCAGCTGCACCTCCGCCAGCAAAGTTGGCTCCGTGAAGGAGGTTTTGCGTGCCAGGCGCTAAATATGGTTTCCACAATGGTACGTTAAGGTACATGGCTGCAACAGACATACCACTAATTTTGGTAAAAAAGAGTACTAAATATAGGTCTCGAATGAAGCAGTGTTAGGTTCAAATTCCACTAGAATTGATATAAAGGAGAGAGCAGCTATCGGTAACTTGATTACTTGAGAAAAATACTCACATAAGAAATCAGGAACGATACGACCATCAGTGAATCTTCCGGTAGATAAATTGAAGAAAGTCTCACCAAATGGCCAGAAATCTGCCTTGAAATCAATTGTGACATTGCGGAAGTTATTGTTTCCTGGATCAAAGACCGAATCTCCAAAAACGAATAGGGCAGGGAGTTTGTTAGAGAGTCTATAATCCACGTTGGAGCTAGCTACAAGAAGGCTGAGCAAAAGAATCAAGACAGGAAAACGCAAGCTTATCAAGTTAGACATTGCTATTACCATTTTGAATCTCATCTGTGTTTAGGTGGATATTTATATAAATAAGTATCATAGTTACATTCGTAATAAGAAGAAAAAATAATGTTGGTTTAGGTTTGAATAATGCGCCTACATTTCCTTGTGATGGCATAAAGACGTGTACAAATAGATAATTTAATAAGCAAATAACTTGTTAAATGTTGAATTAATGTTGTTAAAGACTATACTTAATTTATAAATACAATCTTCTATTGTATAATGTATGTGATGTACAGCTATTACATATATATAAATAAAAAGAAAATGTTTTGGTTTATAAAGACTATTGATAACTAATTGTTTACTCGCACGTTGTACGACCGTTATTATTATTTTGACTATTATAAATTTAATTTAATAAATTTTTTAATATTTAATATTAATTTATAGTATTAAAAAAATAGCATATTCACTTAAATGTTTTTTTTAATTTTTTTAAAATTTAAAATATTATTAGTGCAATGATATAAAAATTGTTTTAAAAATTTTTATTAATTAATTTTAGTATTGTATAAATTAATACTATTAATATAATTGATATTACTATTTTTTAGAATTAGAAATTTATTATATAATTAGAAATTAATATTTTATTGAATATAATATTAAAAATAGAATTTAAATTGTTCTTTTCTAGAATTAGAATTATTATATAATTAGAAAATTAATCTATTAGTTAATAAAATATTAACATATAATTAGTATGCTATTTTTTAAAATTATATTAGTATTATTGTTTGATTAGAAAACTATTTATTAGTTAATATAATATTAAAATATAATTAATATATTATTTTTTTAAATTAGAGTCAGTATTTAATTAAAAATACAATCTATTAATTTATAAATTAATAGAAAAAACTATAAAGTTACATACAACTTTGAATTCCATATATCTAAAATAAGTATACATGTCAAAACAAATAAGTACACATGTTAAAACAAAAATTTTATATATCAAAAATTAAGCATATATGTTAAAAAAAATTTAAGCCTTTTATATATATATGAGCTGAGTATTAATTCTAGTGGTCAGCAGTAGGCAACAATCGCTATATAAAAAATAGTTAGTGAAATTGTTTTGTCATTAACTGCTTTTTGTTTTTTTTTTTTTTTATCTAAACGCCATTAATAAGAAAAAGGAAAAGTTACACTCGTCAAAATTAATTTCTAAATAATGATTTGATAAGAAATTAGGATATTTATATTTATTTTTCTTTGCTTAAAGGACGTAGAAATAATATATTAATGGTCATCTAATTATATACTTAGTTTCAATTTTATCATTTAATTTCAATTTATTTTATAAAAGTCACTTAATTTTTAATTTGAATTATATTGTGATCACTTAATTTTAATTTGAGTTGTATAATGGTCATTTTAGTTTGGGTTTCAATTTATTTCATGTTCTCATCAGCATTAAAATTAGGTACCTGATTTTTACTTTCCGATTCACATAATTTTCTTCATATTTATTATGTCCCTCATTTTGCTCAACACTCTCATTTAAAATTATTTTGCCATTACTATTGCTATTTAAAATATTTCTCTCCATATTTATGTCAATGTACTTCTTAAAAGATGAATCACCCCATGAAGAACTAATTGATAGTGACTGTGACGTGTTAGATGGGGGTGATTCACTTTTTGAGAAGTCTGTTAACATAGGTATTAAAAAAGATATTCTAGATAGCAACAGTAAATAATTTTATGATAAACACTTCAATTTATTTTTATGGTATTTAAATATTTTTTTATATGTGACTTCATGTAATACTTGTTTAAATATAATAGAAAACAGAGTTCATATATTCTTTAGGTTAAATTGAAAATTAAATATATAAAATTTAAATGTTTTTGTGATTAAATTAAATTTAAAATTAAAATTTAAAATATGAAATTAACGAAATCATTAAACTCTCAGTTTTCAATACATGGTGATGTTGCCATTAGTTTGAAAACAAAGACCAGACCTTTTTTAATTTATATTACTCATTTCGAGACTCAATAGCCCAAAAGAGCAACCTATTTGCCATATGGTTTCATAATTTATAGAACGGGCATCAAGATGTTGGATGCATGTGCGTGGTAAAATTGTATGCCTAATTGTTCAAACAAAAGTATGATAAGATTCATATAAATGCTTATATCATACACCCAAATTCAACATTTGCTTAATTCTAGTAAATTTGGCCAGGTCTATAGAGAAAGTTCATTTATTTTTCATTCAAATCTTGAAGCCCATAAGTTTTGGCCTATATCTAGATTTCTAACCCATGAGTGAATCATATGTCCACCGGCCAAAAGTTGATTTGATAATCCTAAAGGATTATTGATATGTGAAAAATGAGAAAGCATGAAAGTGAAAGTCAGTTAAAGTTTTTGTGAGTGAGCAAGAAGGAATATAAGTTTCAACCAGTGAAGAGATGATGTGGAAATAAAGCATATTCAATAAAGAAAAAACACGTTTATAATGTGTGAACAAGGAAATTGAGTAGAAGTAGGAAGTGGAATGAAATGAGGACAAGAAGTTGAGAAGAGTAAGGAAGTAAGTAGAGATACTTCCTTATCAATATGTACGGAATACGAAAAGCAATAGTACATACTCTCAAGGTGGAGAGTTAATTGAGGACCAAGCTAAGGATGAAGAATATGCCAAAGCATCTCTCAAGCCATGTAAGTATATAAATAGGCAAAAATCCTCTAGTGAGTAAACCCCAATAAAAGATAAATATTTTTGTTAAGGATTCACTAATCAATTTGCTAGTCTTAGTGATCTTAAGAAGGTGAGAATTCACAAGCCTTTGAAAATTATGTCATAAGAGAATTCAACAAAAGAATCTATTTCCATGGAAGATTCAATTTTTGTACTCAACGAGGAGGTAATAAAGTTTGGAGAGCCCACACATTGAGATCGAAATTGATTGTAAGTTTTTACTATGTATTTTCTTTAGTATTAACATTACTGTCAATTAATATATCTTACTATAAAAAGGATGGGTTTAAATCATCATGAAAGGAAAGTCTATCACTATAGTGTGGATTTTGAGCCTATTTGATTTATAAGCGAGGATCAAAGGAAGGAGTAAGATTAAGATCGAAGGTCGATACCTGGCCACGAAATTAAGTTACTAATAGCTATGATTTGGTATTGAAGGAGTGATATGTCGATTCTATCACTAGATTTGGCATCCTAAGCAGACCGATTCAACGACTAGATTTAGTATCCTAAGTTAACTATTTGTGATCCATGAAGGAAGGTTGGCCTAAGGACCAATTTTCTATAAGTTCTGCTAGGCATTCTATTCCTAACCTAGTAAGAGCTCCTCGGTAGAGAGGTTGGGAAGAAACAATAGTGGATCAATCACAAGGAATGAGAAGGAAACAAGATCAAATAAAGAAATTTATGGATAAGTCATTGGCTTTCAAGAACAATTTCAAAGGCATAAAAGTAGAAAATACTACTTGAGGATATAAAGATGTGGCAATAGAAACGGTAGGAGAAGTGCTTGTAGTGATAGTGGTGGCAGTAACATTGATGCTTCAGGAATGAAAGCCAGGATTATCTTGTAAAGAAGAGTTTTAAGACATCAAGACAAGAAGAAGTGTAGTATAGAAATATTAAGTCGAAAGAAACAAGGAATTACCATATTTATAGTACTGGCGCCTAAAGAATCTAGAGCAGAAACATAAAGAAATCTCGATCGGAGCTTGAGATAACATGCCTTATCAATGAAAGGAAAGTCTGGTGCCATTTCTAATTTTGGCATTTTCATTCCGTACATATAAATTTGCCAAAGTTCTTGTCTGTCATTCATATTTTAGACATTCTTAAAGTCTCATTTTCAATTAAGAAATTTTAGACATATCACTACTTGCCGAAATAAATTAACTAATTATAATTCTTTAAGTGTAAAATATTACTCATGCCAAGAAACACTCATTCCATACATTTTCTAAACACATTTCATACCTATTTTCATATTCTACACACATTTCATACCTACTGTTAGTTCTGACCAAAATTTTAGTATCCAGCATAATAAGTCAATTTAACAACTACAAGCACATCCATAGACACTTTTTGAACCAAAAATCATTCTATAGAACCATTCCTTAACCATTCTCATCAAAATCCATTTCTAATTAATATTTCAGCACATGCCAAAATCACTTAGTAAATTTCAGGCTGAAACTCTAAGTGTTAGATATTGATTTCAACCATTTCTAAACAACAAAATCATCAAGTCTAGCCATTTACATTTCATATTCTACCTAATTCAATCTAATTTCATGATTGGAAAATTTTAAAATTAAATTCTTGTTTAATTTTTTATTTGTTGTCATATTAGCGTTAAAATTAGACAGTATCTAAAAGCTATCAGCCAAGCCTCAAGAAACCCAAGAACTACAAGAAAAGCATTTTCCATATTGATTTTAATTATTTTATTATTTTTAGTAATTTTATTTCGGCTAAATTTCTATTTTTAGGCTAAATACAATTAATTGCTAGAAATAATAAGTTAATTAGAATTGATTCACCTAAAATTCCAAAAAGTTCTAAAATTTTCAGAAATCCCAAAATAACCAACTCCTGAGTTAATTTTGATTATTTTATTATTTTATTTTGGCCTAATTCTTACTTCTAAGCTAAAAATCAAAAGTTGCCAAAAATAGTAAATAATTAAAATCAATTCACCATTATTTCCAAAATTTCACAAATTTCACAAACGCATCACTTATCCGTCATCATAACAGCAATTTTAATTATTTTTAGTGATTTAATTTTGGCCTAAATCTCTATTTTAGCTAAAATTATATAAATTGCTAAATATAAATAAGTTAAAATTAAATATTTCTATAAAATCAACCAAGTTCATCACATATTTATCATCAAATACATCAAATTTATATACAAGAAAATAAAAATTTAAATCAAAGAATTTCTTTTTATAAAATACCTATTTTCTTCAAGAAAATTGCACAAAAGATTATCAATGGAGGGGCTGATCTTTTGGACTGCCGGCGATGATGGTTGGTCGGCGTTGGTGGTGGCCGGCGGCACTGTGGTGGTCGGAGATGAGGTGGCAGCCGATGTAGAGAAGAGTTTTAGTGGTGTTTGGTTGCTAAGAAAAGAAGAGAAAACAAAAAAGAAGAAAATGGCAGATTTATAAATATGATGAGAGGAAGAAATTTGTAAGGTGGCAAAGCTGTAAATATGAAAAAATCATCGTAAGTATAAGATTTGAGAAGGGGGTGTTTGGTGGGAGAAAATAAATAAGGGGTTTTATCATTATTTTAATTAGATTTGTTTTCTTAAATAAATTCTAATTAAAATAGGATATATTCTTTAGAGAGTTTGAATAAAAATTAATTTGTAGGAGATATAAGGAGTGTTTGGTTAAAAAATAGAGGAATTTTTTATTTTAATTGGATTTTTTTTATTAGAATAAAATTTTTTCTTTCAATATTTTGAAGAAAATTAGATGGTTTTAGAATTACTTTTTTATAGAATATTTCATAGGATATTTGAAATTTAAAAATTAATTTTTTTTCTAGATATTACATTATTCCATCATTAACTACTTCTTTCTCTATTATTTTTTGCCTAAGTTATTCATAATAGAGGCTAAAGATATTTTTGGAGGATCTATCCATATAGATAAAGTTTTCAATCTTATTTTATATGAAGGGTAATTATTTATATTCAAATTTAGCACTAGTATAAGCTTAATAGAAAAAACTCATTTAATGTTGATCCAAATCCTGAAGCTAATGGATTTTGACCCATATCTGAATTTCTGACCTGAGTAAATCATTGGCCTACTGATGAGGGTTTTATTTGATAATCTTTAAAGATTATTACCATGTGAAAAATAAGAAAATAATAAGGTGAAAGTTAGTTCTAGAGTTTTCTAGAAGCTTAAAGCACGTTCTTGTGACATAAGTACGAAAGAATACAAGTGTTAGCCAACAAAATGGTTGGAAGTGAAACATATCCAAAAAAGGAAAAATATATTTATAATATTTGAACAAAAAAGTTGAATAGAAGTAAGAAGTGGAGTGAAAAGAGAACATGAAGTTAAAAAGAGTAAAAAAGTAAGTAAGGAAGTTACATCATCATCAACATATGCAAAATATAAAAAAAAAAACAACAATATGACCAAACCAAGGATAAAGAATATGCTAGAGCATCTTTCAAGCCATGGAAGTCTATAAATAGGAAAGAACCCTATAGTAAGCAAACCCCAAACAATCAAATACAAAATGAAAACGGACTCAAAATCTACAAAATTTATCTTTTATCCTTAGATTATAACAAAAATCCTTAGATTAGGAAAATAATCCTTAGTATAATCAAGCAATTTTCAGCTTTAGTTTACAGTACGATCAAAATGTTTAAGTGTTTATGAGTATTCAATTACATTTGTAAGTTGATTACTTTATGCAAATAAATTCTTGAAGCTTTTTAGTTATTGTTTTAGTGTCATATTTTTTGCAATTTAATTCCTTATCTTACATTTCATATCATCATTCTTAGCTTACATTAATTTAGCTCTTAGCTTTATTCCTTAAACTCATTTATTACATGTTCATAGCTCATATTTGCATATTCATGGCTCAATTTTACATCCTTGGCTCATTATTAGCTTAATCTTTAGCTCATTATTAGTTTAATATGTAGTTCATTAATTAGCTATGCGTGTTGATTTGACAAAACTGTATCAGCTAAGAATCCAAGGTGATTTAGGTTTCTTTATTACCTATGCAATTGTCTAAGTTAGAAGTCAAATGATGGCACATTTTATATTTATTGCATCCATAGTAATTATTTAAGTTAATCAGCCTCTCGCTCTTCTAAACAATTAATCGCATACTAGACACATAAAAATCTGAATGTAGAATTGAGATTTTAACTAGCAACATGTGATGCAGTTTTATTCTTATATCATAGTCAAAACTCTTCACAAAGAGGATCACCCATCAACCTAAAACTCTATTTCCCCTGCATCTGTAAATTTCAATATTTCTTTAAGATTGCAAGGCCTTGTAACCATAGTACTTCCACTCCACAGCAGCTTTGCAAATTGATAGTTCGCCTTCTCCGAAGGATGAGAATCAAAGAACAAATATTCATCAGGATTATCACACAATTCGTACACTGTTCTTTCTTCCGTCCCTCCACATTTTCCCATTCCTCTGAATGCACCTGTGCCACAACATGCTGATTTCGCTTCCTTGAATCCTGAAACATATAACTTTAGAATGAAGACCATGATTTTTGCCCTAATTAGATAGTGAAACTTTGAGAATAAGATAAAGTGACTTACCATATTTAATTGGATTGTTAATTCTTTCACTAAACGATTTGTAGAAATCAAAATTAGAATACTTAAATCCCTGTAGCTGAGACTCTAGCTGTTTCAGAACTACAGAAAGTTCTTTATTATGTAGTTTAATTAGATCTGTAACTTGTTTCATACAGCCACCTGAGTTTTTCATGTTTAATGCTCTAATGCCTGGTAGACAATCTACTGCTCCCAAGCTTAGAAATCCAAATTTCCTTCCACCAGTTTTATATATTTCCTGCCAAACCAAATCAGTCATT
This sequence comes from Ricinus communis, assembly GCF_019578655.1. Taxonomy (NCBI): domain Eukaryota; kingdom Viridiplantae; phylum Streptophyta; class Magnoliopsida; order Malpighiales; family Euphorbiaceae; genus Ricinus; species Ricinus communis. The sequence continues at coordinate 6,449,604 of NC_063263.1, read as the reverse complement.
ATCAGCTTCAGAGAGGACAAGAAAAGAGAGGGAATTACAGAAGAAAAATGTAAGAAAGCCTAAATTACAGGCCATTACTTGAAGCACAGTTGTCAGGTTGCCGATAACCATCCCAACATATTCTTGTTTGGAGTAGAGATGAAACAAACTTGAATTTGCGGTAATAGGTGATAAGTAGTCGTTGGTTCCAATGCTGATTAAGTAAAGGGCGGTCGACAACAGTCTTTTGGTTTCTGTATCACCAACTTTCTGCTTTAGCTGCTTCTTCACGTGCTTGAAATAACTTAGCTGAGTTTTGAGGTCTATTGTCTACTAGAAAGAAAAAGAAAAAGAAATGCAAGCACAGAGATGTTCAGAAGAATGCAAAGTCCAATTGGAGAACAACATTGAAAGAAATACAAAACTTTGTCATATTTTAACTTGTGAATAAGATGCCTAATTAAGGAGAAAGATTATATACCTTTCCTTGATGAGTTTCAAGCAGAACGCCAGCTCCTCCTGATGCAAAATTCACTCCATCTGTAAATTGATGATTCCCAGGCTCAAGATATGGCCGAATAAAGGGCAACTTCAGATACTCAGCTACAACACAATTTGTAAGGAACCCATTAAATATCTTTAAATTCCAATACTTGCAAATTTTGTAAGAGTTAATCAAATAGAAGGGAAAGGGGTAAAAACAAAGGGCATTAATTATAAGGTTTCGTTACCAATAAAGTCTGGAATTATTCGACCATCACAGCACCTCCCTGTAGGATGCTTAAAGAATGTTTTGCCGTACGGCCAGAAATTTGCTCGGCCAACAGGATCTTTGAGGTAATTATTATTGCCAGCATCAAAAAGCGAATCTCCAAAGATGAATAAGGCAACATGGCTGTCTGGATAACAGAGATGGCCTTGGCTGCAAGTTGAAATGAGAAGACTTGCAAAGAAAACCAAAAGATAGAAATGGGACCTTAAAATCACCATGTTTTAACCTTAATGTCTCGTACTTAATTTCACATCATTCAATATAATTCACAATTTCTACGCATTATTTATAAGCGCTCTTAGCATAGTCGTTTCCTTCAAAATTTGTAAGTGACCCAAAAGAAAAAAAGCAAAAGGGTATTTTTTTTCTTTCTAATTTCATGTAAAATATGCATGAAGAAATCAAAGTTAAAAATGCTGGAGTTAGCTTTGCCGCCTGGGTTAAATCCTTCAACATAATAACAAATGATGAAAGGGACGCCAACCACTTGATCTTTTCAAGTGATATAATTGAAATACCTTATTAAGAAAGTGGGTCATTTGAAACAAACTTTGTTTTGGTACAAGGTATAGTATAAATTGCAAATGTCAATCTTTCAGAATCAGAGTCTTCCAGCTTTGTTTCTCTAATAAGTAACAAGCCAGCTTAGATTGCCAACACGGCAGTAGCTTAGTATAAGCTAAAAATGTCAATTTTTCAATATCAGATTCTTTCATCTATTTCCATTATTCGTTATGAAACTAATTATTTTATTTCCAAAGGCTAAATGCATATATATGCCTCTAAATTTTAGTCATTTAATTAGTTTAATACTCTAACTTATGATATAACCTAATAGACATCTGAATTTATTTTTTTTATGATATTTTATTATTACTTTTTAACATATGTATTTATTCAATACGTCTACATGTATTACATAAAGTTATTTAAATATTGCTAAAAGCATAAACTTCAAGCATATATTAAGTTAAATTGAAAGTTAAAGATGTTTAGATATTAAAAGCAGTAAAACTTGAATGTTTGTTAGGTTAAATAAAATATTAAATATTAAACTGACTAATCGATACAAGTTAAAAGACATATATATGTATTTAGCAAATCCTAATTGCCTTACATGTCATCATATACATAAAGTTCGTCACATTTCAAAAAAAAAAAGATTTATCAATTAATTAAGGTAGGATTTAAATAAATAAAAAAAGTGTAGGCCCCAATAAATAGAATTAGATTTATATCCAACCAATACTAAATTAATTAGAACTAGCATCTTGATTTAGTTGGACCTTAATCCTCACAAATTATTTATATCTCTTATTCTTTTCAGTGATATGAGATGTCTAATAGAAACACATGACTAATTCTCATTTCCTTCCTACTGTTATTGACTACTAGAACTGCTTATTTACCTCATCCCCAACCACATTGTCTGCTCCTTCTATTCTTAAAACCTCAAATTGAAAGGAATAAATTATTTTGTCTAAAGGGCGTTTTCATTCTCAATTGCATTTCATTTTTACCACATTGGATGGATTACATTTATCATTTACCTATTCTTGTCAACACTCGATCAGGACTATTTCACAAGCTTTCGGTGCTATTGTTCCTTTTCTTTTGTTCTTTATCTGTAACCATCGAAACAATTAACCTAGCTAGCCCATTAGAAACTGACCGATCCATCCAATTTTAGTTTTTGGTGGTGATAAACAGTGATAATCGAGCACTCACTACTGAATAACTAAATAAAGTTGTGTTTTATTATAATTAATTACAAGAATTCAAGTAGAATAAGAAAGATTCCAAAATCGTAGGATTAATTAATATCGGAATGAATACAAGGTTTACTGGAAGTAAATATTATGTCAAGAACAGGAAATAACAGTCTAATTAGAACTGAAAGTTGTGTCCAGTAAGCCAGGATAGTCCAAAACCAATAAAATTTATATTAAAGCATGAAAGTATAAGTTCAAGAGGTGCGAAATAAACTCAGAATTCTTTATATATTATATTATATTTTTTTAGTTCTTAAGGACTTAATCATCAAAAGGAATCAAATTTGATATTCTCAAATTAGAGAATTTATGAGGTAGAAGCAAGTTGATTTATATATGACGATAGCTTCCAGTCATTACATCACAATAAATGCCATAATTATAAAATCCTATACTCAAAATGTATTAATAGTTTGACACATGTGACCAAGATGAGCAGGATTGCACTTACTATATTCAAAAGCTTCCTAGCTATAGAATTTTGATTTTTCCTTGTATATTCAAATAATGTGCTTCTAGCTATGCTTGTCTTTTTCCTAACAATACTGGTCTAACTCTAGACTCGTGAAGGTTCCTGTGGATGATTGTGCAGTTATTATCTTCAGAATTGATGGATGGTAACATCAGTGAATGGACAGCTGTTTCTAACATTTTTGAGATGCTTCAATTAATCTGCAAGTTCTTGATTTTACTTTACCTGCTACATGCTTAATTGATTTTCTTATACTGTTGAAAAGTGCAGTGAGTATAAAGATTCTCTCTAGCAAGAGTTTCCATTTTGTCACGCGGTGGAGCTCAAATTCAAAATTTTTTGTCGAGAATATTAAAGTAGTGTGGAATTTTTCAGAATACTCTAGAGTAGTGTAAAAATAAAACTCACGTGACAATTTACTTTTGCTATGATAAGTTATTTTATAGCGAGAAATCAATAAATAGATGAGTTATAATCTTTCGAAAATTCGATTATGATAAAAAAATAAATGATATTGGGAGTAATCATTAGACATCTATATTTGTATAAAGTAATCAAGTAGCATCTTATATGATTTATCTATCATACACCTCTATTTGTATATAAATATTTATTTAATTATATGCCACACATATAATGTATATCTATTAAAAATTCTAGAAATTGTAGTTCTATGTCATTTTTTTTAATTTTAAATAATCTTTTAAATCATCCTAATATTTGTAAAATAACTTTTCTTCTATTTTTAAATTATATTTTTTATAAAATATTAATTACTCCTATAGTTTTTTTTTGTATTTGGACTAATTGCAAAAGTAATAATGACTTTTAGTACTTTTTGCGAATTTAATATGGCTTTCTAATTTTGACAATTTTAGTATGAATTTTATAATTTTTTACAATTCAAAAAATTGATTGAAAATTCAGTATAATCTTGTTGACATGGAGCCAAAATTGGTCCAGCTATTCCACGTAGACGCCACGTCAAGAATCTAATTACAAATCAAATCACAAACTTTAATTTATTTATTTTTATAATTTTATTACGGTTTTTTAATATTAAAAAATTAGTATATAAATTTAAACATTTAATATTTAAAATTTGATTCAATTAGAATAAGTAACTAATAAGTTTAATTAAAATAATAGAAAAATAAAAATAAAATATTTAGTAGTTAATATAAAATTTAATTGCAATAAAAAAGTTATGTATTTAATTAGACAAAGTGTGAAACCCCATAGGAACTCATCTAAAAAAATTCATACCTTATTAACACTAATAAGTAACGATCATTAACCTTATTTTTGAATAAGATTGAGATAAATTTATAACAAGTATTTACTCATATCTTATAAAGAGAAAAAAAATTAAATTATATATAGCAATTAAGTATTGGTCATGCAAAATCTTCACATAAATATTGATTATTAAAAATCATAAAAAAATATTTTAGAACCTACTCATGCATTATAATTTAAAATTAATTAATATTAATATTAAAATCACATTTATGATTTGTTTTTACAATTTTAGTAATTTAAAAATTATAAAAAATTATCACAATTTTATCCTTTTTATTTATTTATTTGTACTTTATTTTAATTAAATGCACAACTTTCTTATTGGAATTAAATTGTATGTTCAATTACTAAAGATTTTAATTTTAATTCTTCTATTGTAATTAAATTTTCTATTTACTAATTTTAATTGAGATAAATATTTGTGTATTGTTTTTTAAAATTTAAAAGTCATATGATAAAATTAAAAAGAAAAAGTTCGTGATTTTTTTTGTAATTAAGCAAAAGTGAAATTTTTGTCATAACATCTACATAGAGTAGTTCAGCCAAGTCCGACATGATGTTAATAAAATTATGTCAGATTTTTTAATCGGTGTTTTGAATTGTAAAAAATTTTAAAATTCGTGTTGAAATTGCCAAAATCAAAAAACTATGTTAAATTCACCAAGAGCGCTAAAGTTCGCAATTATTTTTGCAATTAGGCCTTTGTATTTGATAAATATTATAAAGTATCTTTTTGACCTTTTGAAATTTATATTTTCTAAAAGATTTAAAGGTCAATTTGCCTCTTCAATTTGGAGTCAATGGCCAATTTACTTGGAATATAAATTTTTGGAATTTCACCTACAATTTGGCGAAAACGGCCAATTCAGTCCAAATTCTCCAAAATTAAGAGATTGAATTCCACGCATCATGAAAAACAAATAAAAATTTAATTAAAGGACCTAATAAATAAGTAATATTCAATTTAATACTTAAAACTTTACCTTAAATGTCAAACTCAATTAAGATGAAGTTAGTAAATAATTTAAATTAAATAACAGTAATTAATTACTAATTTTCTTATCCATTTGACTAAATTATACTGAAATTATTAGAAATCAAGATTAATTATTTTTTAAAACTAAATTTTTTCTAATTTTAGTAAAAATTTAAATTTGCATGAGTTTAAATTTATTATTTAATTTAAATTTTTTATTAAAAATAAAAAATTTAATTATCTTTTGTTAGATAATATTATTAGATTATATTAAAATAAAAAAAATTTATCATACAAATTATTTTATTAAATTTAATACATAATATAAAGTTTAAGGCTCAAAATAAACTTTACTTATTCATTAGGTCCTTCATTCGCATGATGAATGGAATTCAATTTCTTAATTTTGTGGGAATTTGGTTATAATTGGCCGTTTTTGCCAAGTTAGTGGGTGAAACCAGCTAAAAAATTAAAATTTGACTAAATTGGCCATTGACTCCAAGTTGAGGGGAAAAATAAAATGTTTTTTTAAAATGTAGAAAGTTGGATAATTCAGGTTTATAATTAACTTGATCCTTATCCTATATATACATTACTAGTTATTTTACTATTCATTTTTGAATTTTTATGAGAATGTAGAATACATAGTAAAAATTCTTATATATACAATAAATATATTATCTTACAATATATTTCAAATATTATATGATAAGAACAAATATATGATAATTTATGATAATGATGATAATGACAATATTGATGATGTAATATTTTATACTTTCTACATATTAATCTAAAAATTACTAATAAATTTGTTACGTGAGGTGTCCGTCTCAGTTTCATTATAAACACATATTATTTATACATCTAAATTAATATACTCTTCAAAAAACAAGGATAAAATGATATTCTATTAAATGTAAGAAAAATATATTTATAGGGGCTAAAAAGATATTGTACTCAAATCTTGAAATGTTAAAAACTTTTAGAAGAATCAAAAAGACATTTTATAAAGATTATGAGGATTTAAAAGGATATTATTTGAATGATATCGCTGGCATGTGTAAGCTCTTTCTGCCTTCTTTTACCCCTTTCATCTTAGAATCGTCTTAATTGATCTATTTAAGCAACAAATACAAGATGGCAATTTTTCTGTCTCAATGACAGAACAAATGAGTCCTTACAAGTACTTAATTTTACAGATGCAAATCATGTGAAGTGAGGGTAACAGAAACCTGAATTTTCCCTACACTTATTTGTTTAGCTGCATACAATAGGCATAGCCAAGAAAGAAATTCATAATCATAAAATCTTGAGAAGCTTCATATACATTGAACAGAAAAGCTCCACAAAGATAACTATTTGGTCACCAAAAGCCTTAGTTAATTATGAATTTCTTCCTATGCATCGACTAGTGTTTTAATATTGTAAGGACTTATGATCTTAGGATTTCCACTCCACATGAGCTCAGCAAGTTGATTATTGAACTTCTCTGTTGGATGACCACCATCAAAGAACAAATATTCACTTGGATTATCACATAATTCATACTCTTTTATCGCTCCCATCCCACCACATCCTCCCGCTCCTCTATATGGTCCAAAGCCACAGCAGGCCGCTTTCCCTTCCTTGAAACCTTTCAAGATGCAATGCAAGCATGTAAATTAGAATAAATATCATGGTCTGTTAATGGTGTCCCAAAATTTGGAAAATCCTAGTCTCACTTACCATACTTTGAAGGGTTGTTAACTCTTTCACTCGCTGAACTATAGACATCAAAATTTGAATACTTAAATCCTTTTAGCTGCTTCTTTAGCTCCCTAAGCACCTTAGCAAGTGCCTTATTGTGTAATTTTACTAGAACTAAAACTTGTTCCCTGAAGCCAATTAAGGTATTTGTATGTTCAAGTGCTCTCAATGAAGGTAGAAAACCCAAGTCCTGCAAGCTCAAAATTCCAAATTTTCTTCCGCCAATCTTATATACTTCCTGATACATGTAATTGCAAATCATAATTAAGATATAAGATCAAATCGGGGAGGCAAAACAGAGTAGAGGAAGAAGGGAACTAAGCATGTAATTACTTTGATTAAAGTGGTCAGGTTACCAATAACCATCCCAACGTACTGTTTTCTGGTGTAGTGCTGAAGTATAATGGAGTTGTGAGGAAAGGTTCTGCGTAATCATTGCTGCCAATGCTGAATATATAAATGGCTTTGGAATATAATGCCTTGGTCTTTGTACTGCCTAGTTTCTGCTTTAGCTGCTTTTCTAAATTCTTGAAGTAACTGAGCTGACTATTGAGGTCTATCACCTACCAAAGAAACGAAGTCCAAGAGTGGAACCCATGTTCACTCATAAAATGCTCAATAGTGGAAAGCATTAGACAGCATGCAGCAGGGAAGCATCAAATTTTAATTATAGCTCCTCAAGATTCTTAATTCGCTACCGCCAAGAGAAATGCATATAAGAAGCCTAATTAAGGAGTCAGGTCATTTACCATTCCTTGGTAAGTACCAACAAGAGCACCAGCTCCCCCTGATGCAAAATTTACTCCATTTGTGAACTGATGGTTTCCGGGCTGAAGATAAGGCGGAATCAATGGAAGTTCCAAATACTCAGCTGGGGCAAATTTGCGGAAGAATTATTATCATTATTATATGTACTTTCTCTGGTAATTCAGTACTAGCTAAAAGATGATGTAAAATGATAGAAGCAAAGAATTGCAGGATAACTAACCAATAAAATCTGGAATTATTCGACCATCAGAGAACCTTCCTGTCGGATACTTAAAGAATGTTTCCCCGTAGGGGAAGAAATTTGCACGGCCTGCTGCATTTTTAAGGTAGTTATTGTTTCCGGCATCGAACAGTGAATCACCGAAGATGAATAAGGCAGCAGAACGGTTGTTGGGTGATGGGATCAGATGACTTTGTGATCTGCTGCTTGTGATAAAAAGACATGAACTGAGAAACAAGAGATAAAATAAACTTGCCATCTGTATGTTGGTTTATCACATACTCTTTATTCACCTTATCTTCCACTCTTATTTAGGAGATTCTTCTACCTATGTAATATTTTTTCTTTTGGTTATTCAGGTTCTGGATGCTCTTCGGAATTGAATATTGATATGGTTTGATTTTCTATTTTTCCTCTTTAAGTCTGTTCAAAGACAATCTTATCCATATCTATATATCGTTCCGACCAATATTGATAGGTCATTTTTTCCTTTTCAATCTGTTAAAATGTGTAACCCACTTTCTTTTTTAATTATTAATTAAATGTCTAAAATATCTTTTTTAATTGATATAAATATCAATATCTATAATCAATTTCTATTTATATGATTTTAAAATTATAATCAATTCTAATATAAACTTTTTTATTTAAATCTCAAAAAGCATTGATTTTAGATTATTGTATATGCATGAAAAGATCTATCTAAGTATATTAATAAGAAAATAGTTAAAAATAATGGTATTAATAGGAAAATACTAAATTTTTTAATTCCTATATAAATTGAAAATTATCTATTTTTTATGGAAGGGGTATTGATTTATCACATACTCCTTATTCACCTTATCTGCCCGAGATTCTTTTACCTATGTAATATTTTTCTTTCGGTTATTCGGATTCCGGATGCTTTTCAGAATTGAATATCTATATGCTTTGATTTTTTTTTCCTTTTCCTCTTTAAATTTGTTCAAAGACAACCACTGGTTGAATTCTGATTATATATATATTTCCTTAATTTTGATAGACTATTTTTTTCATTTTAATCTATCCAAAAAATATAGGTCACTTTTTTTTTAGTTATTAATTTAATAGTAAAATGTGTAAAATATCTTTTATTAATTAATATAAATATCAACACTTATAATTAATTTCTATTTATTTAACTTTAAAATTACAAATTACTATATAACTTTTTAAGTTCAATGTAAAAAAAAATTTATTTAATCTCAAAAATTATAAATAGGTTGATAACTCTACCAATATTTAAATTATTATACATGCATTAAAAAGTCTATTAAAAATACTTTAATAAAAAAATAATAGTATTAATTGAAAAATGCTAATTTTTTTAATTCTTGTTCAAATTGAAAATGACCTATCAAAATTGGATAAAAAGAGTATTAAATTATAAGACAAACACCTTTTGACATGTGTCACTATTTTGATGGCATATAAGATTTCTATTATAATATATATATTTATTTTTGACATATAGAATTTAAATTTACATATAATTAATAATATTTTATTAATCTATTAATTTATAAGTTTACATTTCTATTTAAATAATAATCTTAATTCTAAAAATAATATTTTAATTATATTTTTAAATATTTTTCATCGAGATTCTAAGTAAAGTCTTGTGGTAGATAAATTCAACAAGTACACATATCGCAATAAATAATAAAGAGTTAATATAAATATCATTCTCATGAGAAGATTGATATCAAGTATCAACCCTAATTATATTTCCAGAATCTAACGAGATCGAATAATTGAAATTGAATAAATAACTTACAAGAAAAGATAATTTAAAACTAGACTAATTTCTTTTAAAAATCTAATTATTAAAAACTAGAGCCGTATTTGTTCACTATCTATTACTCGAATTATAAAATATTTTTACAATTTAAATTCTTAACTTAGTTAAGGATAAATCACTCAAATTACTTAGAGTTTCTTTACAGCTCATTTAAGAATACCAAAGTTAATTATAATCTATTTTTATGTTCACATCAATTAACTAGGATCTATTAAATTCCTTAGCAATTTATTACTTTTCGAAGGATACATTTATTTTCATGATCAAAGTTCTTAAGTTTTACAAGTCTATAATAAATTATGCAACTAATGAAATATGCTTAAGAGTATTTATTTAATTAGGCCTAAAATTAAATATAAGAATAATTAAAACCAATTCATAAAATTGACTGAAAATTAAATTATTAAAAATAAATTAAAATCCAAATAAGTAATAGACTAGCTGTACAAATTCAAATCTTAAAAGGAGTTTACCTGCACATATTTACGGTAATACACAAAAATATCATTAAAAAATTAGAGAAAAAATTAATTTAAACTCTTGCATCTTTACACAAATTTTCTTGATCTCCTTATATGTGTCTTTTAAAGTTTTGTCTCTAAAACGATGATGATAAAAAATAGCTATTTATCTCCTTTTTATATCCTAGATTTAAATGAAACTTTATATTGCCTTAAATTTTTGAATTTCTTTTGAAAGGAATGGTTTTTGAACATGGTCATGTCACGTCCTTTATTTTACTGCACTACTTGGAACACGCCCATGTGTGATCCTATGCTAAGCTTTCACAATTTTTTCGATTCAAGTAAAAGCGATCACACTTTCAAGCATGCCCATATGAGTTGGCAGAAATGAAAATACTCTTGCAATTTTAAACAATTATATGCTTCATTAGAAGCATTAAAACGCGATAAAAATACATATACTTTTTTATTTATATTTTAGTCATATTTGACCACCAAAACTTTATTTTATAAGTAAATATTTATGATTGTTTTATTAGAATTTATTGTCATAAGAATACATCTAGTGCAAATTTGTAAAAAAATAACAGATGAGAATTAGATTAAATTTCAAAATACTAGTGTTATAGTTTTTTTTAAGATCTTCTGATTTTATAAAATAATAAGTATTATTTATTTTAATTTAAATATTATCTAATTCAAAAGTTAGGGTAGTTGCATCTATAAGGCGGGCAAGCATCTAATTTAATTGGAATGCACTTGAAACTCATTGAGGCTGCAATTTGTGAGGACTTTCCCCTTTTAATACTGAGTTAATTCTTTGGGAGTTTTGGCGTGGAATCCACACTAATAATGTCTGATTTTATAAAAATGGCTAATTATAAAAATAATTGCAATTTTTAGCTTTTATTGTAAATTTCATATGATTTTTAGTTTATATAATTTCTAATATATATTTTTACAATTTAAAGTATTAATTGAAAATTCAAAGTTGGCTGAACTACTTTATATAGGTGCTACATTAAAAATTTCATGAAAAATCAAAATAAATTCTTGATGTGTCGTCTACATATGTGAGTAGCTCAGTTAATTTCAATTCTACGCCAGTAAAATTATATCAAATTTTTAATTGGTATTTTAAATTATAAAAAAATTATAAATTTTTTATAAAAATTATAAAAATTATATTAAATTTATAAAAACACTAAAAGTCATAATTGTTTTTGTAATTAGTCCTATAAAAATTATAAAATATATAAAAATATAGTTGTGAGTATAATATATATTTCACTCTCTCTTTCTATATATATATATATATATATATGGATAGATTTTTTTACACATTTGACTTTTGAAGTACCATAATTATTAGGAAATAATCGATTTCAAGCTCTAAATATGAGTACCAAAGACGGTCTAATGATTGACATGAGAGGTCCTTTTAGTGTTCTAGTTGGGAGGACGATTCTAGGACTAATTTTCAACATGCTTGAAGAACTTATTGATGATTTAGGCCGTGTAGATATTCGCGCAACATCCCTTGTACATAGATCTAGACTGCTTTTATTCCTATTCTCAACCCATGAATAATATAAATTTAAAGTTTTCTTTCTTAATTCCAAGAACTTCTTTTTTGTTTCATGCCTCATTTCACATGAAACCTCAAAATGACTCAATTTTATTATATTTCATCTATTTTTTAATTTTTTTATTTAATATCTTTTTAGTGTCATTGCTATAAAAGATGTTGTTTCTCGTCTATCTCTTTCTATTTCTGTTTATATATATTATATAATTTAAAAATCATCATGTAATTAGTATATATATTAAACTTAAACAAAAAAATCTTCAAAATATGAATATAAAAATTATTGAAAAAAAGTGCTCCAGATGGCACCGACATTTTTAAAGGACGAAAATATTTCTTGTTGAACACGTTTCCTACACGTGTTCTATATGCGTATAATATGTATTACGTGTTTTATAGACATGTTGGGACGAGTCGTTATATTCCAGATGTGGGTTCATGTAACATTAAGAACCTGAGTTATTTTACACTTCTTTGTCCTTCTAATTTCAATGTGTTCTCTTACCTTATATTTTAACTTCTTGTTTTTAACTTTTCCTTATTCTTTTCTTGAATGTTTTTCTTATCCTTCTTTTATCCATTATCTTTATTAATTTTACTAATTTATTCTTTATTTTGGTTTAATCTTTATATTTTCAATGTATTTTATATTTACTCTTTAATACTAAATTCTTTTAACAACATGCTAGTATTTTTATATATAAAATTACAGATACCAAAATCAAACTTTATGTGTAAATAAAACTTTATTAACTATTTAATTCCTCTATAAAAAACACTTCAATATTATATATATATATATATCTTAAATTACATTACATCTTATATTTTTAAATTTAAATTTTAATACTTTATTAATTTTTTAAATTTAATAGTAATAATAATAATACATTAAGTTAATAATTCCATATTCAAAAATATAAATTACAAAACACAGATATAAACTATAAACACTAATTTATCAATTAAAATTATAAACATCAACCATAAAATTATAGGTTCATAAATTAAAGATAATATATTGATAAATTATGAATTATATATTTCTATTTATATTTGAGATTTATTAATTCAGAAATTCATATGAAAATTATAAATTTACAAGTAGAAAATAAAAAAAAATTAAATTATAAACTACAGGCTTTTCATATGTTAACTAATAAATTTAAATATAATATTATAATTTAAAATTTAAATACAAATGTCAAAATAAAATAAAAAGAAATATTAAAATAAAAACTGGTCGTAATGCAGAGTGTTCAAAATATTGCAAGAATTTGAATTATTGAAAGGCTGAAAGGTACAAGGCAACAATACTTGTGTTGTATAATTGCATTGTATAATATAAGGAAGACAGACTTGGATTATTTACTCGGCTGACTTTGTACTAACATTTAGATATGAAGGAGTAGACTGTCATTTGATGCTTGGGCAACATGATATTAAATTATTATTAATTATTAGTATTATTATTTTAATTATTAATTTTAAAAGATAAATTATATTTCTCTGTTTAAAAAAATTATATTAATAAGATTCAATAAATAATAAATTTAATATAAATGATAAAAATCAAATCAATAGCATAATTACTAATATTAAAGTCAAATCTTTCCTCCTATATATATTTTAAAATCTTTCTCTATCAATTAATAATAAAAATATACATAATTATAGAAAATAACTATTAGTTTGACTAAAATCCTGCTAATAGATAAATCTAAATATTGCAATAGTTAATGTTGCCCGCATGAAATAATGCAGTGAGTCTCCAAAAACAAATAAGAAGAGATACATATTTTTTAAACATGATAATAATATTATTATCTTTTTAGATGAATACACATCAAGTGTATATGTTTTCTTCAGTTTTTATTGACTATACATTTTGGGATAAAATAAAAGCCTTAGATTCATGTTTAAGCTTGGAGGATAGTCTTGAGATTGTAGGGCTGGGTAGCATTGGGACTTCCACTCCACATTAAGTTTGCAAGTTGATTGTAGGCCTTCTCAGTAAGATGACCACCATCAAAGAATACATAATCGTTGGGATTATCACACAATTCATACTCTTGTAACCCTCCCATTCCTCCACAGTTCAGAATTCCTCTGAATGGCCCTGACCCACAACATGCCACTTTCCCCTCCTTAAATCCTTCAAATCACAAGTTAATCACGATAAGTAAATTATATTGTTACAAATAAAAATTAATAATTAAAAATTTTAAAATAGTAGTTTATCATTTGTAAAAAAATTATTAGATATTTTTTTAAAATTATTTAATAAAAAATAAATCAATAATTTAAAAAGAGTTTGCAATCGTTAACCATTTGGAATAATAGTGCAATCTGATCTCAATTTATTATTTTATGTTCTATTCCCATGACCATAACTTGATAGATAATTTCTAAATATAGAATTCAAGTTTTGAATGTGTCCTGTAATCTTTTTCAAAAATAAAAATTAATAAAAAAAATTGCATAAATTTGACCTTTGATTCCATTTCTAGAAAAGAAAAATGGTAAAGCCAGATATATAATCATACCATATTTTAAAGGATTGTTCATTCTTTCACTCAAAGTAGTAAAGAAATCAAGAATTGAATATTGAAACCCTTTTAGCTCTTCTTGTAGATCTTTAAGGACATTAGAAAGTGCTATATTGTGTAGTTCTATTAGAATTGTGGCTTCATCCAGGCAGCCACCGCTGGCGTTTAGTGTCCTTGAGAAAGGTGCACAACCATAAGGCCCTATATTTACAAATCCAAATCTCCTTCCTCCACTCTTATAAATTTCCTGAAACACGCCGATTAACCATAAGCATAAGCTATCGTATCATATCAGATTTAGGAAGACAATGAAAGGATTAGTATCAAATATTTACTTTGATGACAGTTGTCAGGTTGCCCATAACAATCCCAACGTACTCCTCTCTGGAGTAGGACTGAAACACACTGGAATTTGAGATGAAAAGTTCAATGTAATCGTTGCCTCCAATGCTAAATAAGTAAATAGCTTCTGATATTAATGTGTTGGCTTCAGCATCACCTAGTTTCTGCCTGATCTGCTGCTCCACATCCTTGAAATATTCAAGCTGAGTTTTCAGGTCTATCACCTGTACATCAGGCAAAGCAGAGTAAGATTAAGCATATAAATTAACACATGCATGGAATTACACATGTATGTATGTATTGATCTAACTGATAACTCTGATGACATGCATACCATTCCTTGACGCGTTTCAACTAGAGCACCAGCCCCAGCAGATGCAAAGTTCACTCCAAATGTATAATAATGATTACCAGGCTGGAGATAGGGTGGAATAAATGGTAATTTTATATTCTCAGCTGCATATTAATTAGAATATACACTTCCTTAGTTTCAACAAAAAATATTTGCAAATTATTATCAAGACGAGGAAAAAAAATGGAACTCTATATTACAGTAAGAGATCAAGTATGATTATACCAATAAAATCTGGAATTAATCGACCATCAGAAAATCTCCCAGTAGGAAACTTAAAGAATGTTTCACCATAGGGCCAAAAATATGCCCGAAAAGCAGCATTTTGTAGGTAATTATTATTGCCAGCATCGAATAATGAATCTCCAAAGATGAATAAGGCAGCATGATTCTTTGCAGACCAAAGACGACTTTGGCTGCTGGTTGGAATGAGAAGACTTGCAAAGAAAACCAAGAAACAAACATGAAAGTTCAAACTTGCCATCTAATTTCTTTACTAAAATCAGAGTTCTATGTCTATTTATAATGGAGGAGAAGAGTTGTTGGTTTTACTTAATCTTTTGTTTCTTTTTTCTTTTGACAAAGTTGTCATTGCCATAATAATAATAATAAAAGTGAAACAGAAGAAAAAGCTAGAGTGCCTCCAAAACTATCAAAACCTTTAAATAATGTGATTAAAAGAAAGACAGGAAAAAATAAAGAGAAGAATTTAACCGTATTTCGGTATGCCCCGCTAACATTGAAAATATTTTATGTTTCTAGGTAGGTATGCCCCGCCAGCATTCAAAATCTTTTTATGTTTCTAGTAAGGGTCCATTTGGGATTTTCTTGTTAATTTCTTTTTATTTTTTGAGAAAAAATGGCTTTTAATTTTTTATAAATAACTTTTATTAAACCTAGTTTTGCTTTTCTTGAAAGTATTTTTTAATACTCAAAAAAATTAATCTTTTTTAAAAGAGCATTTTGCCGAATGCACAAAAAGGGACTTAACTAATTTAGTTCGATGGCTCATTGCCATTAGTTTTGTTTCAAAATAGCTGAGTTAAATAATAGACTTTAGATTAGATTAAATTTATGTCTATAGCTTGTTTCTTTAATTTGATTTCGTCTAAACTTTTAATTAAGATAATATTAATTAGATATAACTGACTTAATTAAAAGAAATTATACAACTTTTATCGCTTTTTCAATTTAGTGATATTTTTTTAATTGTAATAATGTTATATACTATTTTTATTATTTTTATAATTCGACTAAAAAAAATTCTTGTAAAATTGATCCTATGCAGCAATCAAAGGACTAGTGACTTAAACATTTAGGACCCACGTGGAATCCATATAAAGAACAATGCATTCTTATCAACTAATTGATAGTTAAGATCTTCCTCATCCTCACTAACATCTACAACAACATTTTGTACTTGTATTTTATGTTCAACACTTACACTTAAAACATTGTTCATATATTTATCACCCTAATTTTCAGATTCAGATCTAACTAAGTTAATTCCATACACGTTAGTGTTTTTACTCATAATACTCACTCTGCCTAAATTAATGTTCCTACTACCTAAGACTTTATCACCCTTACTAGTGTTAGGTGTTGATCCACATATAATTGTATAACCCCGTCACCAATACAGTGCAACATTTCCATTAACTGCGAACACCATGGTTCTCGAACCATCATTTAAGTTTAAATTAAGTACTTTGTAGCTCGATTTAGCCCTAGAGAATCCTAGTTTCTCAACTTTATCCTTTAGGTATAGAAACTATATCCTATATGGATCTATACCATGTTTATGTTTAATATCCCTTCCTACATAAACTACATTACTTCCAACTAAGGCAAATCGAACACCATAATTGATGTACATAGAAAAAGAGCCTATTTAGTATGCAATAAAATGAACCAAAATGTGTATATAAACCATAAATAACAACATAAAAAATTATATTTCCATGATTTTATTTGGATCATTGACTATATAAAATAATGTTTAATACAAAATCCTAAACCCCTAAAAATTAATTCTTAACTGAAAATCCTAACTAAAAATAGAACTAATCATAACCCTAAATTAAAAACTAATTTATGTTCAACCCCACACAAATAGGGAAAACGATCCCAGATACTCCGACCTTTGAGCATTTTCGAGAATCTACCCTCACCTTTAAAACTTATCAATTTGGTCCACCATATTTGCGTATTGTATCATATCTACCCACAAGCATTTTGGCGTGTGCCACTTATATGACATGGCGTCCATACGTGACAAGAAATGTTTGCGTACATGTCTCAAGACTTGAAGAACCTCAAAACTCACCGTTTCTTCCTAAATTTTTTCCATTTTTTTCCCAATGCTAATTTCTAAGGGGAATTAAAACCTAGGGTTTTACAATAGAAAGGAATAGCTTCAGCTGCGCCTCCAATTGGAAGACTCTCACTTGGGACTGATGCTAGCACCTCATCTTTCAAATCCTCCCTTAGTACAATATGAACTAGAAAATAAAAAATAGCAGTCCTTCTAATTAATTATCGCAGCAATATCATTCTTTTGGAGCGTCCTCCTTTTGTTCTCCTCGTATGATTCTAAGACCGCAATATTGAGTTGGTATAAAAAAAAAACCTAACTCCAATCAACTCGATTATACTCCACTAAGAAAGACTCATATGGGTCGACACTTTAATAGAACATGACTTCAATAAAACAACCTATAAGCCATTGATTTCTAGTGAAATTGAATTTACAAAAACTGGAAAAGAAGAGCCTAACTGCCATTAGCCTACAACTCCACATTCCAACCACAGTTTGCTATTCCTTTCTATTGTAAAACCCTAGGTTATAATTCCCTATAGAAACTAGAATTGGGGAAAAGATTGGAAAAAAATTGGGAAGAAACGGTGAGTTTTGAGGTTTTTCAAGTCCTTAGCCATGTAGGCAAACATTTCTTGCCACGTGTGAATGTCATGTTATGAGTGGCACATGTCAAAACGCTTGTGGATAGATATGATATAATATGCAAATATGGTGGACCAAATTGATAAGTTTTAAAGGCGATGGTAGATTCGCGAAAATGCTCAAAGATCCGGTATCTGGGATCGTTTTTCTACACAAATAATACAAAAGGCAGCACATTTCGTTGCACAGGACCACATGAATACCTACTTGCTTTCACCAACAGCTTAGAAATAAAAAGACTTGTCATTACTAGAAAGAGACTTCAATAGAATTAACGCAAAATGAAGTCTCCTTTTTCTTTTTTCTCAATTAGGTTTAATTTTATACTCTTACCCCGAAAATAAGAACATTATGTATTTGCTGATTTTATTTGATAAAACCCCTAAAGTAAATAGTGAAACACACCATTAATTTTTTATGTGGATCCCAAGTGGGTTATACGATTAATTTTACAAAAATTCTTTTTGGTGTATCGAATTATAAAAAACAATAAAAGTGATATATAACATCTATAATTAGAAAGACGTAATTAATTTGAGAAAAACAGTAAAAGTCATTTTTTTTATACTTAAGCCGATGTAATTGGTCTTAACTTTTAATTTGATTTGTTCTCTTTAAGTTTTGATTTTCATTATTATTTTTCTAATTCTAATCACAAGATTTTTGGCGTCAATGTTTTCTTAAACCTTTAGTAATTTTTTTCTTAAACAATTGTGGAATTGTATATAAGAAAATTAAAGCACATTCTTTTATAGTATCAAAAATTAATAAAACTAATATCACATTCTTTTATAGTATTAAAAATTAATAAAACTAATATGTCACTCAAAAGACCAAAAAGAATGTTAACAATGTTATTTATATATTATTTTGGATTACTCATGTTTATGTATATATTAATATTTACAGTCAATGCTAACTCAATTTTGTTATTCCTACTGATTCATGTAAGCATTTGCAGAACTTGTAACTTTTCATAAGAAAAATACATATTTTGCCTCTTGCATTTTTATATTTTTTAACAATTACTTCCTGCATTTTTATTTATACACATTTAGTCCTTGTATTTTTATTTATTAATATTGGTCCTTTTGTAGTGGTAAATTAGTGCATGTAATACATATTTTATTAATAAAATAATAATCTTATTTGAGTTTTATGTATTAAATTTTCTTATACATTTACCCCTATACTTCTATATTTTAAAATTAAGTTCTTATACTTTTATGTTTAGCGATATTTCCCTCCGAATTTTTATTAGTACATAGATAATTATTCTTAATATAGTACTAATAATCAAAAATTATGTAATTATTAAGATTATATAAAGAAATAGTTAAATAGATATTCAACTTCCATAATATATATGTAATATATTTTTTAATAAACATAATTATCATTAGCATTGTATATTCTATTAATTGATTTATGGTTCGACTAATTCTAAAATATTCTTAATTAAAATAATAAATTAAATTAGAGTATAATAACTATTTTACAATATATATTATTAAATTTTAAATAATAAATTTCAATATATTACTAAAAATAAACGTACCATGACTTAATGTCAAAAGAATAAAAGTACAGGGGACAAATGTTTAAAAAAATTTAATATAGAAAATTAAAAACTCATTTGCATTCTCATTAGGGCGGGTGTGTGATACAGTCGCTAACTTTTTGACAAAAAGTACCTAATATCTAAAAAAATAAAAATATAAAGACTCAATATTGATAAATAAAAGTGCAAGAGAGTTGTCAAAAATAAGAAAGGTGCGGGGCCAAATAAGCAAAGACGTGTTCAAATAGACAATTTGATTTAAGAAAAGTAATTAAATTGGAAGTCGACGGATTTGGGAGTCAAAATGAACAGAACTCTATCCTTAAGACTAATAATAACCAGCCTTAAAATTTGTAATAAATAAGAAATTGATAATGGCATATAAGTGTTATAGATTCAATTCAACTATCCCTGTAGTTTGGAATTACACACAGGCCATCAAGCCCGCCTGATCTCTTTTATGGCAGAAGAACGAGAGAGCATAGTAGATCTAGAAAGAAATATTTACTCAAAGCTAATTCCTTGAAAGGACCGAACACTTACGAAGAAGATTGATGTTCCTGCACATGACAATATTAGCACAGTGCCTCACAGAAAAATTCATTTTTGTAATTAATAATTAGTTAACAAAAATCAGCTATCAACAGTAATTTTCAGAATGACTTAAACTCTTAATTATCTGTAAGAAGTATTAGCAGAGATCGAACGAGATTGTCCCTTCCATAATTTCCAGAATGACTTAAACTCTTAATTATCTGTAAAAAATATTAGCAGAGAAAGATTTTTTATTCCATCCATCCACTCACTCTGATGGCTAAATCAGTAAAAAAAATTATAAAAGTTGTGTGTATTCGAATTATAAATATATTGTACACCTCATATATTGTACTTAATCCCTAATATAGAGTTTTGAGGTCTTCTTGTCCTATTCGGTGTAGCACAATCTATGCAGAGAACTTTCAATTATTTTAGAATTGATCTTCCTTACCTTACCATAATCTTAGAATGTTTATATATCTTGTTTGGATAATTTAGTTAGAATTTAGATATGATAAGTCTTTCACGAGACTTGTAATTCTAATAGAATTTGAATTTTCAATATATTTTATTTAATTTATTACTATCGGCTATTATTGTATGCTCGATATCATTATGTGCTTCGCTACTGTTATGTGCTCGATATATTTTGCTTGGCTATTATTACGTGATCGTCTAATCTGCTCGGTATAGTTTGTTCGATTATCAATTAAGCTAAAAAAATAACAGTATTAGGGTCTTAACTTTTGTCACCGATAACTTTGTCTAAGTTGTTCCAGTATGCAAAAAGCATAATTTTTATATTATAAACCAAACACATGACCTTATTTATCATACATATAGCCTTATCACTTGCATATGTTTATGCCTCACATAGTTCTTTAAGATTGCAAGGGATTGTGATATCAGGATTTCCACTCCACATCAGTTTTGCAAGTTGATTGTTGAATTTCTCAGTAGGATGACTACTATCAAAGAACAAATATTCACTTGGATTTTCACATAATTCATACTCTTTTATTGCTGCATTCCTTCCACAGCTTAGAATTCCTTTATATGGACCACTGCCACAGCATGCCTCTTTCCCTTCCTTAAAGCCTGTTTACAACAAGTAAACATAAACTCAGAACAGAGATGGGTTCGGCCTGAGATTGGAAAAATCTGTTATAGAAGTGGATTATACTTGCCATATTTTGAAGGGTTATTGGCTCTATCATTTGTTGAAGTATAGAAATCAAAATATGAATACTTAAATCCTTTTAGCTCTTTTTCTAACTTCTCAAGTGCTTTAGAAAGTGCTTTATTGTGTGATTTCGCTAGAACCGTAACTTCTTCCATGCATCCACCTGAGTTATTGATCTGTTTATTAATTGCTCTCAATGCTGGTATACAACCCAATGAACCCAAGCTTACAACTCCAAATTTCCTTCCCCCATTTCTATATATTTCCTGAAAAAAAGTCTAATTAGATGAACCTGGAAAAATATTAATTAAAGAAGTAAAATAAGGAAAATGGAAAAGATATATGTTTGTTATTACTTTGAGCACAATTGTCAAGTTACCGATGACCATCCCGACGTATTCTTTACTGTGTTGAAGCAAAGTGGAATTTGTAGCGAAAGCTGATATATAATCATTGCTACCAATGCCGATTAAGTAAGTGGCTTTGGACAATAATTTCTTAGTCTCTTTATCTCCTAGTTCCTGATTTAGTTGCTTCTCCACATTCTTGAAATAACTAAGCTGAGTTTTAAGGTTTATCACCTAAAAAAGGTACAAAGGAAATTAAAGAACAGAAAAGGTTAAACAGTTAAGAAGTGCATAAGGAGAAAGAAGATATACCATTCCAGGATAAGTTTCAACTAGAGCACCAGCTCCAGCTGAAGCAAAATTTACTCCATTTGTATACTGATCATTACTAGGCTGGAGATATGGTGAAATGAATGGTAAATTCAAGTACTCAGCTATAAGAAATTTGCAAAGACTCAACTTTGGTCATAATGCATTAATTACTAAGAATGTGAAAACAAGAATTGTAAGGTGTCCTACCAATAAAATCTGGAATTATTCTGCCATCGGAGAACCTCCCTGTAGGATACTTAAAGAATGTTTCTCCGTACGGCCAGAAATTTGCTCGGCCAGTAGCATTATTGATGTCGTTATTATTACCGGCATCAAATAGTGAATCTCCAAAGATGAATAAGGCAACCTGATTCTTTTGAGACCAGGAATTGCTTTGAGTACTGCTAGATGGAACGGAAAGACTTGCAAAGAAAATGAAGAAATACAAATGAGATCTTAAACTTGCCATGTTAATAAATTTTAACTTGGGCATCACCTTAATTTCAATGGCTTCCTTTATAGTGAACTTGTGATGGAAGAGGCTTAAAGGAAAAAGGTAAGAACCAGAGAAAAATCCAGTGTGTTATGCTAGATTAATAGATTTTTTTATTCAAATATGGCAGGCTTTAAAATTCAGTCGAATACTTTTTACAGTATTTCTATTGGATGAATGAATGATAATACGTGATCAGAATAATCTCTTCAGTGACGTAATTATATCGGCTGAATTATTTGACATTGACATTTGAATAAAAGAAAGTTGGTTCGTGAACTATTTAGTTTAGATTTTTTATGATAAGAAAAGGACTATAGCAGCTAGTTGGACAGTCTATGGGATATATTTGAAGCTTGGGCAACAAGAATTGAGAAACAAAAATCTTCGAAAATCAACATCTTTTATAAATATTTTTTCGAGTCCTTGTTTATGCTGATCAAAACAAGGGAAAGAAAATGCTTTAACTTTACTTTCTTACAATAAACTTTGTATGTAGTTTTATTTTAATCTTAAAACTTTAATTTATTTCGTTTCAGCCATTCAACTTTAATTTTAGTTGCAATTTAGTCACTTTACCAATAGAAAATTGATATCATATTCTTTTTTAATTACTCTTTTTTATTGTTTTTTTTCCCACATATTAATTTTTTATTTGCAAAGTGACTAAATTGAAATAAAATTAAAATTTGATACTGAAATGAAATAAATTAAAATTTTGTAACTAAAATAAAACTAAGTATAAAATTCAGTACTATTTATATTATTATTCCATTTTCACTTTACGGTTGATTATGCCCTGAAAATAAGTTATAGGTCTTTGTATTTTATCAGGTCCGGGATAATGATACTTTTGGTTTCCAAATTTGTCAAAAAATGACAATTGTGTGGTTCAACTTTTAAAATTAATAATTAAATGTGATAACCTATAAAAAGATAACAAATAGCAAGTCATACATTATAAATACCAATGTGGATTCTTTTATATTAAATGAGATGAAAAAATAAGAAATATGTCATAAAATTATAAAAATAGTTAAATGATAAATTTATCTATTATATACAAACGTGCTTTTATCAAGTAATTAGAGTTATATAGAACAATAAATATTAGGATTTATAAATTGAAGATAAGGGATTAAGACTACTAAATTGAAGATTAATAGATATTAGAGAAAGGGAATTATTTAAGTTAAAAAGAATTCATTTTAGAGTTTTATTTGGTTTAAATCCATAAAAGAATTTATTTCATTAATAAAAAAAAAAAACAAGACATGAGAGAGAAGATAAATTAGAAATGATAAAGTTGAAAGAGATATTTTAGTGTTATGAAATATATTTACTTATTAACGTGGAATTCATTTTGAAATTCTACATATTTTGTTAGAATTTAGTTTAGCTATAACCAATTCCATAAAAATTTAATTATGGAGAATACTTAATTAACTTTAAAATATATAAATTTTAAATTCACAAATAAATTCCATAAAAACTTTATGGATTTCAACCACACACTATCTAAGACTATATCACTAATGAATTCATTTTAATTTTTGATGTATTCAATAATTTTTGCTCTTTCATTTATACCTGTAAAAATTTAAGAGAAATCTAGAAGCTACTTGCTAAAAATACTATTTTATTTTCTTTTATAGGTTACCGCACTCATTTGTTAGTTTTAAAAATTTAACCACTCGATTATCATTTCTTGACAAGTTCACAGTCTCAAATTTTATTTTTCGAGTGTCTGTTAGGTTTCCTGCAGTTCTTCTCTTTTGGCAGCCCGACTTTCTTCATTTTTGGATTTAATGTAACTAATTTTATTTGTATGTTTGATTATTAGAATTCTAGATTCTCCGCAGTAGTGATTATAAAATTTATAGTTTTATTTTGGCATATGTTAAAGTAACCGATAAGGTATTGCCTAATTGTGCTGACAAACTAATTTAAATATATAGTATTTGGGTGGTTAAAATTAGTAATGAAATAATGTTTGATTGAGTTAGTGATTAATTAGGCTTGCTACAGGTGTTAGCGGCCTTATGTCTACCCATTTTCTAGCATCAGTGACGGACCCATAGATCGAATCGTGAGAAAATTAACATAATTAAGCCATTAGACTATAAAGTTTTCATTTTTCGGGAGTGTGAGAGCGATGTCTGCAACCTGACCACTTCAAAACAAGATTTGCATTAAATAAAAGAGCCACTGGTAATGCATTTTGTTCTTTAGTATCATAATATTTATAATCAATAGCACTTGGCCTTCTCCTTGACTATCCATTGGTTAATAGAAAAGCTAGCCTGAGCTATGCCTCAAGCATTTCCTTAAGATTACAGGGCCTACTCACATTATGACTTCCATTCCATATTAAATTAGCAAGTTGCTTATATACCTTCTCAGTAGGATGAATAGAATCAAAGAAGATATATTCACTCACATCATGACATACTTCAAAACCTTTTGCTAATCCACAGTTTGAATCTCCTCTGTATGGACCAGCTCCACAACATGCCACTTTGGCCTCCTTGAAACCTTTCACAAGTTAATCACAAATAAGTATCACAAAAATTAAAATCGATGGTCTAAAGTCCTAGCTGGGTGCAGCCCGGAATTAAAGTTAACATCTATTCGCTAAGCTTAAGAAAGAAGTTTGCCTGAATCGAAAAAGAAAAATGCACATACCAAATTTTGAAGGGTTACTTATTCTTTCACTTAAAGTTGTATAGAAATCAAAAAACACATAATGAAACTCCTTGAGGCGACCCTGAATCTCTTTAAGTGTATTAGAAAGCTTTAAATTATGTAGCTCTATCATAGCTTTAATTTCTTTGTTGCAACTGCCTCTGTGTTCTTCAAGTGATCTCATGATTGGTGCACAATCAAATGATCCCACACCTACAAACACAAATTTCCTTCCACCAATTTTATAAATATCCTGAAACACCAATTTCTAAAGTTAGCTATATGATCACTTATAAAAGGTGAAATAATTAAATTAAACTGGTCACACAGGATTAGCCCAATTAGTACACATAACTTTGATCACAGAGGTCAGGTTGCCGATGACCATCTCCACATAATCTTCCTTAGGGAAGGATTCAAACTCGATAGAAGGTGCTGCATAATCGTTGCCTCCAATGCTAATTATGTAAATTGCTTTGGACAACAATGTCTTAGTTTCTTCACCACCTATTTGCTTCTTTATCTGGTGCTTCACATTCTTCAAGTAACTAACTTGTTTTTTAAGGTCTATCACCTATTATACGAGGGAAAATGGTAAAAAGACTAAATAATATTTGAAAGAAAAATGTGACGTGAGAATTAAAAATATCGATGATTAACATATCCAAAAAGAATTAGCACATTTGCGAAAAATCAACTTTATAAGCAAAGATCATGTTTTTGCATGGCAGTTCTTAAATAATTAAAGATGGTACAGCCTGGTGTATTGCATCCAATTGTTTGATGAATACCATTGTTTCTACATGTAGTTTTTGAACAATCAAAACTAGAAAAATCTATTGTATTGCATCTAGTCGTTGGATAAGTAATATGTACTCTAAGAATACATAGTGACAGAATTTAAATTTTATAATTATTTTAACCAATGAGTGAATGTAATATAGAGAAAAATAACCAAACAAAATCCATTGAAAAAATTACATGCAGTTATTAATTTTTCTTTAATATGACAAGTACCAATAAATTTAAATAAAATGAAATTTTTGGTCAAAGGAGTTTCAATTATGGGATTGGAAAATTTTACTAGTTGATTAAATAAAATGAAAGTTAAATTATTTTTCTGAAATTGTTAGATTGTAAACACAGTTACGGGGTTTAGTAAAATACTATTTAAATAATATCCTTGAGAACTAAAGTCCCTACATAAAAGTAAACAAATCACAGAACATCATTGCAATTAATTTGTTTTCAGGAATGCACACTTTTATGGATTTAATATGATACTAAATAAGAGGGGATCGACAAATCTATGGAATTAGAATAGAAACTTTAGATTTTGATAAATTCGATTGATTTAGATAAAATATACGAGTTTGGAAAACTTTATTTTTTTCTTTTTATGATCCAAATATCGCATAAAAGAGAATCATACTCTTCCTTCATCTCCCTGATGGGTTTCGACTAAAGCACCAGCCCCACCTGAAGCAAAGTTCACCCCATCTGTAAATTGATGATTTCCGGGCTGGAGATATGGAAAAATTAATGGCAACTTTAAATATTCAGCTAGCAAAAAGAAAAAAATTTAGAGTTAACAAGACGTGAATTTGCAGTTGGCAAGAAGACAAAAATTAAAGGATTAAAGGATAATTACAGGAAAGAAAGTTACCAATAAAATCAATGATTAGTCGACCATCAGAAACCCTGCCAGTAGGATGCTTAAAGAATGTCTCGCCATATGGCCAGAAATTGGCCGAGCCAATTGGGCTTTTGAGGTAGTTATTGTTGCCAACATCAAATAGTGAATCCCCAAAAATAAATAAGGCAACATGGTTCCTATGAGAGTGTAAATTAGGTTGAGATTGGCTGCTTGGGTGAAGAAGAAGGCTTGCCCACAAAACCAACAAGTAGTTATGGAATCTTGAATTTGCCATTGTGTTGTTTCTTGCTCACTTATATTTTACTATCACTATCCTTTGTTATGGTGGCAGATATACATTGACATGAAACCTAACATGAATGTTTTAAATGTGAAGATTGAGAGAGCTACATATATTTAAAATTTTATAAACAATTGTTACATTTATAGGGATGACAATATTGAATAAGACATGGAAATATCCGGATAAAAATATTCTTTATTTGCCGTTATAATTGAATAACTTGCACCAAGTAAGAATACCAAATAAAGAAACTAACAAGCAACTATGGAAAGTCTACTAACCAGGACAAGTTTACATCAAAAGTAATTTCACTTATACCCTTTATGTACAAAGTTTATGCGTTACCACCTCGACTTTCATATTCTTTGGCTTTTTCTATTTCCTTAAGTTCTTTTTGTTAGGCATGTTTTTGTCCAAATCCGCTTAAGTAGTTGGAGATTCCTTTTGAGATAGTTCTCACTATTTACCAATAGACACTAATTGCAGTTTTAGCGACGAAACTATCAAGGGAGACGTCTTCGCGAGATGTTCCAGTGACAGGATTGTTGTCATTAAAGGAGATTAATTTTGTTGTGGAAGCCTTTTTAAGGATGAAAATTGAAAAAGTATACAAAGTACATGACCTCTTCAATGATGCAAGTTTATTTCCCATTCCTTTAAGGGAGAGTGATGGAATTCTCCTAAACTTGTTTCTCTTGGTAAATTCTTTACCTATGCTGCTAGAAATAGAACCATAGGTCGAACTTGTCCAAAGGCTTAAAGTGGCCTCTCATCCGATATTTCATGCTTCATTTAGAAATTCAGTCTTGAACTGAACCGACCGGCATATAAAAAGTTACATTCATAGTTAGAGGTCGAACAGTTTAAAATCA
Source organism: Ricinus communis (assembly GCF_019578655.1). Taxonomy (NCBI): domain Eukaryota; kingdom Viridiplantae; phylum Streptophyta; class Magnoliopsida; order Malpighiales; family Euphorbiaceae; genus Ricinus; species Ricinus communis. Next base: position 6,421,588 of record NC_063263.1, on the reverse strand, counting down.
ATATCTAATTTAAATTTATTACAGTATAAGTTCTGTTTTGTTCTAATTTGGTTTTGGTTAGATAGCAAAAAAATAATAATAATTTTAAATTAAAAAAAATTATGAAAACTATATTTTTTAAAATCAGAAATTAAATTCATTATAGCTTTATTTTTTAATTTTATATTTTTATAATATTTATTATTAATAATAAATTGTATCATGACTTTTTAGAATCACGATTGAATCTAGTTATATTTTCAAGCACTTAATTAAATATTTAAACAATATCAAGTAATATATATATATATATATATATATATATTATTAGTAAAATAAAATAAAATTAAATATGAAAATCCAATTCTCTAAAATAATATATTATTTATTTATTATATTAAAAATTAAAACAGTCGAGACGGACCGTTTTAATATAAAATCAATTCAAGTTTAATAAGATGTTAGAACTTTAACGGGCCAGCGCCCTTAAAGTTTTAGACCAACTCATAAACCATACCACTAACTAAGAGCAATTTTCATATTTAACTAGTTCGGCTCTAATCAGCTTTGGGATTAAGCTCGGACTCACCCTTTTACCATCTAGTTTCCCAAGCTAATGGCCTTTCACTTTATCATTCAATTCTGATATTATAGACCCCGATCACCTGGTCCGGTTTGGGTATTACACATGCACCGAATGCTAATGTGCATCATACATTGATGCACGGTTTTTTTCTTTTTGAAAAAGTTTATATTTATTATATTTTTACTATATATATTAATATATATTCATTAAATATACATTAAATATTTATTATTTAAATATTAAATATTCATTATTTCCTAGTTTAATTTTATTAAAAAAAATATTTATATCATAATATAAATATTTTTAGTATAACTTTAATTTGATATTTTTCTTTTACTAACTTTAAAAATGATTTAGGTTATGTCTATGTTATATATATCCATTTAAAGCAATTAATAAATATTCATTAACAAACTAATAAATATAATATAAAATTATTATACAGACCATAAAATTCATTAACAGATTTCATAAACAATTCTAAATAAATAAAAGAACAATTTTGAGAATTAATTGTTAAAAAATAAAAGTAATGAATATTATAATTGATATTACATGACAATCAAATTGTACAAATAATTAACATTAAAATAAACGTAATAAATATTATAACGACATTATATGTACATTAAATATATATGTGATGAATATTACAACTACAAGTAATAAACATTATAACGACATTACATTAACATTAAACATATGCATAATGAACATTATAGCCACAAATGATGAATATTATAACGACATTACTTGATATTCAACGTACATGTAAATGAATATTACAACTATAGGAGATGAATATAAAATTATAATAAAACATTTAACTAATAATGAATAAAATAATATTATATATATAGATTCTTAAAAATTTTAATTAATTAATTGATGCACAACATTATACGTAAATTAAGTATACATATGACAAACATAAATAATAGCAGCGATGAACATTAGTTTTAAAATAAATCATCCTAAACCTACTCTATTTTATTTTATTTTACATTTACCAACTTATTTAATTATATCATAATTTAAAAAAACTCAATTAATTTAGTATAAGTGGATTAGTTTAAATAATTTAGACTAATCTCGAAATTTCTTTAATCTATTTTAATAATTGTTCAATTAGCAAAATAAAAACACAAAGAACAAAAAGAAAAAACTTATGAGAAAAAAAAAGGGGTCTAAAACCAAATAAAAAAGAAGAAGTACAAATTAGGTCCAAAAACCCAAATCCTGATAATGTTATATTTTTTTTTAAGAAATCTCACCATTTACACTTCTTCTTAAATAATTACAAAAATACTCCCATTTTTTCCAAAAATACCTCATGTTGATTTTAGAAATACTAATTCTTCACTTTTTAAAAAAAATTAGTTTTAAATACTTTAAAGATATCTAACGTATACCATATTTTAGTAAACGTATAGTATTTTATGTTGAACATTTGAGTTGAATTTTATTTTATTTTAAAAAGTTTTAAATACTCAAAATATATTATTATTTGATGAACATACATCTTTTTTCATTTAATTCTTTTTAAGTTTGTATTTTATTTTATTTGGAAAAGATTGAGATACTTAATATATACTATTTTAAGTTAAATATGTAATTTTTGCTATTATTTACGTCAAAACTATACCAGACATTTTTTTTTTAATATATACTGAACATGTATCTTTTTTATCTTGTAACAATTTATCTAATTTTTTAAATATTGATATTTCCAATATGTTTCTAAATCTTTAAATTAGAAAAATACTTCTTAGATCTTTTTATTTATGGCAAGAGATATAAAAACGCCCTTGTACTTATTAGAAAAATCTAATTAAGTTCTCATCTTCTTCTTTTTTGCTCATTAAACCCATTAACTTTTATAAAAGGTCCAATTAAGTTCCTATCTTTTTTATTTAGCTTAATTAAACCGATTAAATTTTATAAAATGTCCAATTAACACTTAATACTAACAACATCTAAAATATCAGTCTTATTTTTTTTTTTTCTTATTTATAGGAATGATATCGATGGACTTTCTATCAGGCTCAGCCTCAACATCTATACAAGGCCTCCATTATAGAAATGATAATCATATAATTTTGGCTTTTGACACGTTCTTTCACAATTATTTTAACTTGATAATCCAGAATAGCTATGCTAAAATCTTCACCAAACAAAAAATAAATAAATTAATTAATTAATTAATGTTACTTTTCTAATGTTAGGATTTAAATTTTGCTAGACTTCATAATATGTAAATAAATGTATGTATAATTTTATTTTCAATCGTCTCTGACTTGCATTTTATTAGATTGATTATGCATCCTGTTCAAGTCATTTAAGATTTGGATATGAATATATAAGAATATAGTAATGGTCATTAAAGTTTGTTTTTAGTTTCAGGTTAATTACAAAATTTTAGAGCATGTTTGTGAATAACTAATATTAAGTAGTTGATTCATATAAGTGTTTAGTAACTATATTTTAATTGTAGATGTTAATATATAAAATCACCAATATAGATATAATTAAATTAAATTATACAAATATTTATCTAGATTATAATTAATTTAAATTACTAAGTTAAGACAAAAAAAATTGGTTAATTTCAATCTATTTTATTTCAAATTGCTTTAACATATAATCAAATAGGAGTCCATCTTATATTATTCAAGACTAGATTGATCACCCACGTGATGCTATGGAATAAATCTATTAACATGATTACGTAATAAATTACACTTAAAACTATAATACAATCATAACAATTAATAATTAAGCACATTCTCAAAAATAATGTTTTTCCAAGAAAGTTTATACATAGAATATTATATAGCAAAATCTTCATAGGCTACAAAAAAATATATTTGAATTAGGTGTATTTTTGTCATAATAAGGAAAAAGAAGATCATAAATGTAAAACCCTTTGAAAATTTCTTTCGTCAAATTTGAGAAAATTTGGTATAATTATAACTAATTAATTCTATAAATTTAATGAGACGAATATGAAATTTTAGTAATACTAAATATACTAAATCTGAATTTAAAACTAACTTCAAAAAAAATTAAGAGTTTATTTATATCAAACACATTATTAAAAGTATATTGAAATTTGATATTCTTAAATTTATAAAAGCAATCTTTTGTAAATCAAATTCTAAAGATCGTAAATCAAATTCTAACTTATTTATTTTTTGTGAATGAATAATTTTATTCACTTTTTAAATATTAAATATAAATATTTATTTAAAAACGATTAGAGTCTCTTTGTAAAATAAAAACTTCTGCTTTAGAAAGTTGTAAACTAAGAACTTGAATGCACATTCATTACTATTATACGAGACTTCATAAGTGAAAAAATATATAAGTAACGATCTAATTTTACGGCTTAATGGTCTTTTCATCTAAAAGCCATGTGATATAAAGTCTATAGAAATTATAATGAGATCAACGTTTTCTTTTTCTGCATGTTGTTATAGAAAAGGACTCGGAAGTTTTGTTGAAGCTAGGTGGAGCATGGATATTGGTGATTCTCGCCTGAATTGAATGAGTGTATCGAAAAGTACTAGAATCAAAATAACTAAAAGTTTTTATAATTGAACTGAACTGATTTGAAAATATTTTACTATTACAGTATGGTACTGGTTCTTTAATAATTACCGTACCAGAACTGAACTATTTTGTATTGATCCAGATCAAAACCGAATTGTATTTTTTATATATATTTATTAATAATTATTTATATTATATAAATAATACCTTAACTATATTACAATATACTTTGTATTTTATAAAAATATATGACATATATATAATATTTGTTATATACTTTAGACTACATTACTAATTTAATATATATTTAAGCTTTAATTTTTTTCATTAATACTATTTACTACAACAGCCAGTTGCATTTCTCAAATCTCAATTTTATAGGCTTACTCTCTCACACTTAAATTCTCGATTTATAAACCCTCTGCCAACCGTATATGTCGCACTTAAATTTAGACTTATATTTTAATGCTATATAAAATTTGTAATTTTTTATTTTAATAGTATATATTTTAATAGTTTATATCTTAGTATTAAATTATATATTAAATTAGTTATATTTTTTTAAATGTTAAAATTGAAAATAACGTCAAATCAAATAATATTAAATTAAAAAAATTAGTTCAATACGGTATAGTGTTATTTATATTTAGTATAGTATTTCTATTCTAAACTTTAAAAAATCAAAATTTATTATAATACCATAATTTATAAATAATCGAATTGCAGCTATCAGATTTTAAAACGAGAAGCCAAAGCATTGGTCAATAATTTCCATATGAGAGCAGTGGGTTCCATAGTAGTTTTTATTCTTGAGAAGTGTAAGAAGACACCATCGTCCTTCTTAATTAACTTTACCGTGCGTGTAAATTAGGGTCATATAAGTCATTTCGGCCTGCTCACCAGGTCCCACTACAGCTGCACTTTGCTATCCATCTCTATTACAAATGACAGAAACACCACCAAACCGGCGTCGTTTTCGTAAGCTAGGGACTGGCGAGGGAGATGAATAGGTAAATCAACTTTCCAAAATCAATTGAAAACATCCTACAAAAGAAAGAATCAATTGAAAAAGTACTGTTCATTCGGTATAAGGCTAATATTGTTACGTTATTGATATCCTATTTATTTCTTTTGTTTTCTAATTTATTCGGAGTTGAGCCACTATATTATTGTCTCCCTTATATATATATATATAAATTAGATGTTTGCCTCTCTCATAGGCGGGAATATCTAACTTTTAAATTAGACAATATTTAAAATTAAAATAAATAATATTTTATTATTTTATAGAATCAAAAGATTTTTAATAAAAACTATTATATTAATATTTTGAAATTATCATTCTATGTCTAATCTAATTCTCATTTGTTATTTCTTTACAAATTTGTACTATTTACACTCTTATGATAATACTTTTAATAAAGTGATTGTAAATATTTATTTGTAAAATAAACTTGACAGTCAAATATAACTAAAATATAAATAGAAAAGTATATGCATTTTTATTATATTTTAATACTTCTAATAAAGCATAAAATTGTTTAAAATTGCAAGAATATTTTTATTTCTGCCAATGATATCTTCTTATTTGAGTGATATTTTTTACTTGAACTGCTTAGTGTTTATTGTCTTAATTTTCCGATTGCTCGCTCTATCACTATAACAATATAATATTCACTTTAATAATTTTATAAATTCTCAAAATCTAAGTTTCAAAAGTCTTGTTAATGGCACAATTAATAATCCCAAAGATTGTTCAGTAATAAGTTATGTTATGACAATTTTTAGTGACTTTATAATAAGTTAATCATCAATGTAAATAAAACAATGTGAACTATATGATTCTCTTTGTAGCATACTTTTACTCTAAGACATATAGGTGAATATATCCTACCTAAAATTGGAGATACTTTTCATGTCATTGAGACTAACATTATAAAACTGTCAATTATTTTAATCACAAAAGGTGACAACAATCACTATATAATGAACTGTTTTGAAAGAGTTTTTTTCTTATATAAAAATTAACGATACAAAATATGATCAATCGTGAATTTAGAATTTTGAAACTTATATAAAAAGAGAGTATACTAAAAGATAATTATGGAATTTTTTTTTTTGATAAAAAAGATAATTATGTTTGTAATCTCTATCTTTAATTTTAATCAAATGATTGAAATTTTATTAAAAACTTAAATGTAAAATTTAGAAAATAGAAAATTCCGATATCAATTTAAAAAAAATAGAAAAATTAATCTTGTGTGCCTAACCTTGCTATAGGTATTACAATTTCTAGTAAAATACAAAGCAGGTCCCTTATTATTTTTATTTATGGAAAACTATATGTAGGCTAGTTGAACATGTAATAATTAAAATCCCATTTAATATATGTAGTTGTGATTATCCATCATATTTATTTTTAAAATAACACGCTATAGAATAGACAACCAAGAGCCTAAAAAATTAGAGAGTTTTTAATTAAAATTGACTATGTAATTGTTCATAATTTGTAATAAGAAAATGTAATCTACTAAATCATATATATACCTTTTTATTTATATGACCTCTTTGTAATTAATCTCATCTCTAGATCGTAATAGTAAAAAATAAATAAAGATAATTTACATGTAATAGAATATGAAATAAAAAAATGCTTATGTTCCCACTTTTACCTATAGAGCATTTAATCAAATCATGAAAATTATCATTTAAGTATAATTCTAATAAAATTGAAGAAAAAAAGGGACCAACACACACATCACAAGTATTACAAAAAAGTAATCAAAGAAAATATAATCTATGCATTCACAAAACATTAAAAACTAACTGATAAATAAAACTCACTTACCATAATAATTCTTAAAGATATCTTCTAGTATAATGTTGCAATCAAGATAACTTTTATTATCTTAGTTTATATGCAAAAAGTAATCGATAATAAACTATTGAAACAAATTTAAGAATCAAGTTATTCCATTGTTGCTCTTATGATGGTACAAGAGGCTTTATCAATATAAAAATGAAACCAACAATTTAATGTTCCTCAAATTGCTAATCTAAAATATTTCCAATCCTAACCCTATAATATGTTTTATTCTGAGTTATAGAAAAAAAATCACTATATATATTAAATGTCATAAAATGAGTTCAAGATGTTAAATATTTCCATTGATTAATTGAGTTTTATCAAATATTTTACTACTGAATATTAAGGAAACTATAAAGAAAGGAACGTTGTAGGCCTTCCAGACTTATTACTACATCCCATGTCTAGTCTCATCCATATTCTAGCATTGAAAATAAATTAAATGTTAAAATACTGATAAAATTCAAAACAAAAAGATCTAGATTGAAAACTTAGTGATATTATTTTTCAATTTAAGATTCCATCAATCGAGTCCTTTCAATTACAATATATTAATACACGTTAACAGCTTATAGAGATGAACATGTAAGGAAGTTTTCAAAGCAGACATGCCTCTAATGTTGAGTCTGAACTTTTCACTTTATGCATATTCTGTTATATATTTTTCTCACAATTCAATATTACTTTTCTCTCGCAGATATGAACTCATATTCATTCATTCTAGTCATACTAATTGATTTTTCAAGAATAAAAGAGATCGATACTCCATGGTTGGTTAAGTATACGAATGGTGACAATAGAAACATCTAGTTACTATAATGCTTTAGCATCATTCTAATTTGTAAAATCGTATATCTGGTGGAAAGTCACATTCCACGTGAGCAGCAAAAGAGATCGAGAAAGAAAAGAATAAATAAAGAAATAAGATAGACGTAATTATACAAACATAGAGAATATGTAACAAACAAAGCCATAGAAAATATGAAGAATATACTTTACTTAATATGCTTATAATTGAATGTGATATAAATATGTCCTCAAAATGGAAGCACTAATAGGTTATTAATTATTACAGGGATCATACTCAACTATAGATGTAAGGGCTACCAAATTCAAAGAATAACCTGAAAATAAGAGGAAAAAATATGAAAATGATTTGCATTTTAAGGAAGTCAAAAAGCAATAATCAGAGTTTACGAACATGACTTAACTCAAATTAACAACTAGAATATTTATAAATTTGGATACTACCTTAGCAACCGGTGTTAGTTGCAGCGCAAGAGTTGAGGAATTGAATGGCAAATCTTGTTTATTTTTCAAATTGTTTGCTATGAACATATCAAAGAATTTTAAAAGGGAAGAACCTGATTAATTAATTTGATATCAATAGTGTAACAATATAGTTCAAGTAGAGCAAAGACAACTTATCAATCGTATGCATTCCTTATATTTGTAAAGAAGATGAATAGTCATAGCTCAATTGAGAATGAAGTCACAAGCCTTATCCTTGATATATTTGATGGAAAGAGGAATAGGTAATGACACAAAAAATTAAAAAATAAATAAATAAATCTTCTTAATACACCACCTTACTACCTTAATGATACTTTTAATACACTTATCATCAAGTAGGTGAGAATATTTTTCTCATAAAATAAAATGCATTAAAAGACTAAAACTCTAACAATTGAGAAAAATAGTATTGAAATCAAAATCAATATAGGTTGCCAAGTAAGAAAGAGAAAGCATGTTTAGAACATTGCTTTCATATATATAGATATAGATATAAGATAATATATGTATATTATCAATGAAATAACAAACTAGTCTCTTTCAGTTTTAACCAATGTATTTTAATCACATGAATGATAAAACTCTTATGAAACGCATAAGAACATTACAAATCATCATTATGAGAGTACTCAATACAAAATTATAAAACAAATAAAAGTGGGAATATATACTTTATGTTCAAGTATACAAGCAATAACTAGGTAGTAATGGGAATATAATGATTAATATTTTGATTATTTAGTTATATACTATTTATATATGTTTCATTTCTCCGCATTACTATGTTGAGGAAGTGTATTTTCGATCTTTTGCTCGTGTTGGACCCTCAATGTATAGAAGTAAGTGAAGATTCGACTTCTGAGGAGCAGTAAGTCAGGATCGCAGATTCTCAGGTTCGCCAGTTTTGCTCAAGAGTTTTATCAATGGGTCTTGTGGTTGAATATTTCTGCCGAGGAAAGTACCCAAGAAGCCGAGCTAGAGATGAGAGGTTTCTATTCTCATATTAGTTTTCTGTCTTAGTGTGAACCCTTTTTTCTTTTAAATTCGAGGACAAATTTTTCTTAAGGGGTGGAGAATGTAATACCCGGAATTTTTTTCTTTAATAAAGATAATATTAATAATAATTAATCAATGAGTTTTTATTTAAATTAAATTTACCTTATTTTTATTTAGTTTAAATTGGAATGATTTAAATGGCTATATCCAATTAGTTTGATTTTTAAGGAGTTAATTAAGTAAATTACTTGAAAAATAAATAATATTTTTGGTTATTCAAATTTTTTCCCTAAATGAATATATATAAATTAAATTCTATATTTGAGAATTATGGAAGAATTTTTAATGGATATTCTATAAAAGAGTTATTGGGAAAAAATGCATTTTAATTAGCTAGTGATATTAAATTTTAAGTTGGAAATATTTAGCAAATTGATTAATTAAATTAATTGTGTGCTAGGATTAAATTGGAAATTTATTTTGGGATAAGGATTAAAAGTATAATTTTATTAATATGGGGTTTTAATGGAAATTTGTATGTTTGGTGTTTTTGTAATTAAATATGTCGGCAATGACTTTTTAGTAATTTTACATTTAAAAGTAAGGGTAAATATGAAATTGTATATTTTCAATAATTCTAATTTGCCCAAAATTAAATAGTTGGGGGTTTAATTGAAAAGGTAAAGAAAAGTTTAAGGGTTAATTAGAAATTTTTTAGAATGAAATTGTTGTAATTAAAAAAGTTGAGGGATCAAATGGTAAGGAAGAAAGTTTGGGGACCAATTGTCGATATAGAAGAAAAGAAAGAAGGAAGAAGAAGGAGAAGGAGAATGAGAAGGCATCGGGCTTCTGGAGCTGGCGGGGGAGGCGTCCGTCTGGGGCTTGAGCCGGCTGAAGGAGCTGCTGGCATCAGCGAGGAAACTAGTGGCGGCGGCGGCGGCAGTGGACGGTGTCGGTAGGCGGCGAAGTGGAAGGAAAGTTGCAGCCTTTTTGGACGCCGATCGTGGCGTTGCCGGCTTCGGTAGCCACTAATTCTGGTGGCGATCGACTCCCCTCGGCGTGAGCTTTCTTTTGGCGGCAGCGGCGACGCGAATGGTGTCCGGAGATGGAAGTTCGCAGTGGAGAGAGCAAGTGGGTGGCGGCCGTGTTTTCAGGATTTTCCGGCGAGCTCCGACGAGCTTTGGATATTGGAGGACATATCCAGACTCTTCTAAGTTCAAGCTTCGCAATGGCACCGGTTTCGTGGCGATCGGACTCCGTTTACAAATCGACGACTGAGATCGTTCGTAAATCCCTCCGGATGATCGAGGGTCGGATTGAAAAATCGGAGGCTGAGATCGTCATCAGCGCATCGTTTCGAGTCCCTTGGTATATTCGGATCGTCGATCGGACTCCGGCGGCTGGAGGCGAGTTGACCAAGCGATCAAGCGTCTCGGTAATTTTCTCTGGCTTGTTAATTTTAGAATTCTTTAGTAAATTATATGTTTATTGAATTGTGTTGAATATTAGAAAATTTTGTGAGTCAAAATAATTATTTATCGGACTGCCTGCCTTGGGTCGTGTTTTATGATGTGTGGCAGAGTCGGGAAAATAGTGAAGACTTGGGACCCGACTCCCGATAAAATAAAATATTAATTATTTGAAGTGTTTTCTGGGAGGTCCTGGACCCATTTTACGGGGGGTAAATGTCCGTATTCTAGAGGAGGTTTTGCCGAATTTCCGGTAGAATTTACACGAGTCGAGATCTTTTTGACAGTCAGTCCTAGGGATCTAGACCTAGGGTTACTTGTCAACTGTTTCAGTGTTATTGATTAATTATTTTCCGTGATTAGATAATATGTCAGTTCGGCTTGCTCCACTCGAGGCATCGGAGCAGAGTTAGGAGGTCGTCAAAGCTGTAAGTTAAAGTCATATATCTGCTTACGTGTGTCATGCTAATATTTTACGCGATATCTCTGATTAAATGATTAATATTTTGATTATTTAGTATATACTGTTTATATATGTTTCATTTCTCCGCATTACGATTTTATTGATTTTGTGTTGACTCGGGACAGGACGACAATAAACATGTATTTTGATGAGTGCACTGGTATAAATTTGTGAGTGATTGAAAAATGGTAAAATGGTAAATTTAAAAAGGAAAGTTTAGGACTTGCCCTGGTCGAGCATCGCTCTCTGGGCTTAGTAGAGTGTGTTGCCGGAGTAAAGGTCCCTAGTCGAGCATTCCTCTCTGGGCGCCGACTTATTTGGAAACCTAAGTGACCGGACTAGAGTTAAGGATCCTGGTCGAGCTTCGCTCTCTGGGCGCCGGTCTTATTGGAGTAAGAGAGTCGAAAGGCTAAGAGTGTTAGTGATAATTAAGTGTCTGAACTGGATTTAAGGACCCTGGTCGAGCCTCGCTCTCTGGGCGCCAGTTCTGTTAAAATAAGAGAGAGAGTCGAGATGTTCAGTGTTGGGATTAAGGTTCTACTGAGTTACTCCGTTCCGTACTGTGTGAAAATTATTTTATTTAAGCAAGATATGATAATTGATTTCTGCATGATTTATTAGTTATTTCAAATTAAATAAATGTGTTATGGAAGTGTTGTAAATATTTTTGGATATATGATTTTAACTCACTCTCGAGACTGATAGTCTCAATTTTACTGTTTTTCAGATCCCTGATTGTTAGTCTTCCTGCGGCTCTTATCTAACAACCCGACTCCTTCATCATCAGGTGATGTAATTGATTTGGTAGATTAAATTATAAAATCTTAGATTCTCTGCAGTAGAAATAATAGACTTGTTAGTTGTAATTTTATGTAGTTTCGGGTCTCGCCTAATTCTTTTGGCAGATCGAATTAATCATGTAGAATATAATAGTTAAGATAAATTCTGACATCAGTAATATCATATGAGATTTAATTAAGTTAATGAATGTCAGGCTTACTACGGAAATCGGTGGCCTTACGCCTACCCATTCTCTAGTGCCGGTCACGGATCCACAGATCAGGTCGTAACATAAAACATTAGAAAGTCAATGATAGTTAATATTTAGAGTAAAAGTAAACTAGCTACCGGTAAAATTTCCGCAAGCCGAGCATTCTAAGCATTTGCTTCCTTTATACCAAAACTCTATGTCTAAGGAGATATTTGATACACAAAAACTGCATTAGTGTGAATGACTCTAACCCATGTAGAAAATCATTAACACAATCACATATAAGTATATATTTTTATTTATTGATAATTTTTAATTCATGACAAACACTAATTATCTTTTGTTAATTATAACAAAAAATGCAAATTAAACACATGATGATCTTAATCATATAAGCATAGACTATAGATAGAAGAATCAATCAATGAAAGGTTTGAGATATTACATACTGAGACAAAGAAATTGCAAGAGATATCAGACCTTGAGAGAGATTTGAAAGGGAATTTTAGTGTAATATGAATAAAAACAAAGGCAGCCTGAAGTATAAAATTTAAATAGGATAGGTAATTTTGTCTTGTGTAAAAGTATATCATCATCCGTAAGTGAAAAGCTCTTAAGAGGAGCTGATCCATTCAGCTGTTGTTTGAGTTTAAATTAACTACTAGTAGCTGATATTAAAATTTCACTGAACGAGTTTTGTTCAGTTGTTGGGTATAAATCAGCTAATAGCTAAACCAAACTCCTCCTTAATTTATTTTATTTTAATCATTCTACTTTTATTTTATTTTAACTTAGTAAATTTTTAATAAAGATTACACATGGCAAAAACAACCAATGAAAAAAGAACAATTAATAAAAAAGAAACATGACATGTCAATATCTTATTGGTAAGGTGATCAAAATATAACTAAAATTAAAATTAAATGATCCAAATGAAACAAAATCTTTGTAACCAAAACAAAATGAATTGCAGAACTCAATGATCATTTATGTTATCATTATAGCGTATAAGCTTCCACTTGTTGTATACTTACAAATTGGAATACTACCCATTGGTTTACAAAAGCTAGTTTCAACTATGCCTCAACCATTGTTTTAAGATTGCAAGGCTTGCTGACATTATGACCTCCAGTCCATATTAGCTTAGCAAGTTGTTTATATGTCTTCTCAGTAGAGTGAACAGAATCAAAGAAGACATAATCACTCACATCATCACATACTTCATACCCTTTTACCAATCCACAGCTTGATAGAATTCCTCTATATAAACCAGCTCCACAACATGCTACATTTGCCTCCTTGAAACCTTCACAAGTTGATCACAAACATGAATGTCAATCCACTTCAGGAGAAGAAAGAAATTCGTCAACCTAATTAGTAAAAGAAAAGCTATCACAAGTTTATGTGCATACCAAATTTTGAAGGGTTATTAATTCTTTCAAGTAATGTATTGTAGAAATCGAAAAATACATATTGAAACTCCTTCAGTTGATCCTGTATCTCTTCCAGGGTATTAGGAAGCTCTGTGTTGTGTATTTTTAGCAGAGCTGTCATTTCTTTATTGCAACTGCCTTTTTCCTGATTAAGTAATTTTATGTTTGGTGAACAATCAAAAGATCCCATACCTACAAATACAAATTTCCTTCCACCAATTTTGTAGATATCCTGAAACAACAAGTTATAAACATTAGCTATATGATGACATATGAAGGGACAACAAGAAATAATTAAATAAGCTCAACTAGTACACCTTACTTTGATAACAGATGTCAGGTTGCCAATTACCATCCTTACATAGTCTTCTCTGGAGAAGGATTTAAACACATGTGAAGGTGCTAAATATTCATTGCCTCCAATGCTAATTAAGTAAATTGCTTTGGACAATAATGTCTTAGTTTCTTCATCACCTATTTGCTTGCTTATCTGTTTCTTCACATTCTTCAAATATAGAACTTGAGTTTTAAGGTCTACCACCTATATGAATGAAGGATGGAGTCAGAGTAAGCAGTTTATCAAATCATATGGAAGTTTTAATAGAAAAATGATCAGCAAATCCAAAAGGTTCAATCTTGAACAAAATTAGGGAATTAAATGCAGTGTGTTTCACTCTTTTTATACATAAATGCTGTGATCAGCTTTATAAGAATAAAAAAAAGCCTAAGGATTGAAAAAATCGCATACCCTTCCTTCATGAGTTTCAACTAAAGCACCAGCTCCTCCTGAAGCAAAGTTCACTCCATTTGTAAATTGATGAACACCAGGCTGAAGATATGGTAGAATCAACGGCAACTTTAAATACTCGGCTACAAGATAAAACAGAAGGGAATAAAATGTTACAGTAAGTCAATAAAGTTAGGCACAAATTAATCAAAAAAGAATAAAGAAAAGGAAATTAAAGAGAATAAAGATAAAAAAGAAAAATTTACCTAGAAAATCTGAAATTAGTCTACCATCACAAAACCTGCCAGTAGGATGGTTGAAGAATGTTTCACCATAAGGCCAGAAATTAGCCAGACCAATTGGGTTTTTGAGGTAGTTATTGTTGCCAACATCAAACAGTGAATCCCCAAACACAAATAAGGCAACATGATTCTGAAACTCTTCTGGATGAGGATGAGCCTTGGTGCTCTTTGGGATGACGAGTACGGCACACAGAGCCAACAAAAAATAAACTTGGAATCTTATACTTGACATGTCTTCTTCTAGCTCTCTACCCCGTTACTATCCATTTTGGCCTCTGTTATTTATAAGGTTCTTGGTGTTATATGGTGGCAGAGATCAAAACAAAAACAATACAAAAAAAAAAAAAATCATATATTTTTTTGCATATTCTACACAAAACCTGCACAAAATCAGAGTAACTGAATAGAGTAAACAACAAAATAAATATTTCATACCAAATACCCTTGATTAATAATTGAATATCACTAATATAGAAATCGGGTGTCATTCAATTGGTACTTCAGTAATTTCTAGAACTTAAAAGTTTAGAGTTTGAATCCCAATTGAAACTAACTAAATAACAAACTCTATGAATATAAAAGGAAATTAAAAAATAAACAAAGAAAAAGACCATTAATGAGAAAAAGATTTGATCCTTCTTGGAATCATGGTTTAGTTTATTTATCATTAAGTCAAGATCACCTTATAATTAACAGTATTTCAACTGTTTCAAACTGTAATTTCTTTTTTTTTTTTGGTAATATTTGTTAATACTTGAAATACAAGCATAAGATATGCTCATAATTGAGGTCGTTTTTCCTGAATTTAGATTGCGAGGCCCAGCACACAATTATTGAATGAATGAAAAGCAAGATCTCATCAATAAAAGGATATAAAAACAAGAAACAAACAAATAAAGTCTATGGTCTCAATCTCTCATTCACCATTATTTTAGTCAAGTTGCCATAACTTTAGTTCTGGATGCTGTTGTCCCTTGTACAGTTATCATCTGGACTCCTTCCTATCCATGACAGCAATGCCGATACTATCACAACTACTACTATGATTGGGGATTTTCTTTTCATATATAATTCTTTTGTTTATTTCATCTAGAAATCTTTATAAGATAGTCTTAATGAATTTTTAATTCCATTTTTTTTTTCTTATTACGCAATAAGAGTTGCTCTTTGGTCTTTCAATAATTTTAAATTAATAATAATTTACACGTCGAAATTATTAAGATGTTGAACAAAATATGTATGTTTCCTGTGAATAGCTTTCTTCTACATTATAGAAACAGTTTGTTTATACAAATAATGTCAATAAAGTATTTGAAAAAGAAGAGACTATTTGTTCAACATACAAAAGAATCAAAGCAGCAGTTTATATAATTTATATCACTAAATTTTACCAAAAATAGAAGTAGATAGAAGCTATGTACTTGAAGATAATTGATCGATCCAGCCTAACCTAGCTTCAATTCTGGAATAGTTGCTTCAAATTGGAAGGTCCAACAATTTTAGAGCCGTTAAGCCCACTCCACATTTCGTCTGCCAATTGCTTGTAAGCCCTTTCTGTGAGATGAAAAGAATCCCAGAACACATATTCATTTGGGTTCTCACACAACTCAAACTCCTTCACTGGTCTCTTTCCTCCACAGCTATAAACTCCTCTAAACTTTCCTGTACCACAGCATGCTGTGTTCCCTTGCTTGAAACCTTCACCGCCCAAAATTTCCATTTCAGGAAAAAATATTACCAGAATATTTAATTTGTCTATAGTGTAGATTAGAGGTTATGTGAAATGTGTTCAGCTTTTGCAAGTACCATCAAAAATAAATATTAGATATTATCAAGATTTACCTCCATGGGCCAGACCCACTGAGAAATGGTGATAGATATGCCTTATAGGCCGGGTCTTTCTACTAACAAAGATCAGCATGAAGCCATAGAATAGCTTTCCTCATGAGAGAAGAATTCATAATCCACAGATTTACAGGCCTAGAGCCCAAAAATTGCCTACATGAATGAGATGATAGTTCCTGATGGGAGGACTGTAGCACATACCAAATTTGGAAGGATGCTTCATTCTTTGTTGAAGACTGCTTCTGAGATTAAACAGTGAATATTTGAACCCCTGCAATTTCCTCTCCATTACAAAAAGAAGCTTGGAGAGAGCTTTGTTGTGCAATGCTGCTAGCAATGAAGTTTCTTCTAAGCATCTACCATTACTATCTGGTTTAATTATTCTTATAGCAGGAAGACACCCTAATGCGGGCAAATTAACAAATGCAAATTTCCGACCTCCTATCTTATAAATCTCCTGCCAAATTAGAAAAACAATCAAAGCATTTAGATTGCAAGTTTTGTCTCCATTTTATGTAATCATAGCTAAAGATTGAAAAAAAGAAAAAAAAGAAAAGGTAAGACCAAATACTTACTTTAATGACTGTAGTCAAGTTGCCAATGACCATCCCAACATATTTGGAATTGGAATTTGACTTCAGTGTAGCAGTGGAATTGGTCAAGAAAGGGCTCATGTAATCATTGCTTCCAATGCTAAACAAGTAAACAGCTCTAGATATTGTCATCTTCGCCTCATTATACCCTAACTTATGTCTCAACCAATTCTCCACCTTCTTGTAGTTGCTCAATTGTGTTTTAAGGTCAATCACCTAAAAGAGGAAAAACAATAGCAATGATATGACTATTTGGTGCCAATATTCTCCAAAATACTAAATGCAATATTTTCTTTTTTTTAAAACTTAATTCCATACTATTGAAAAACGATTCTAATATTAATATGCAAAAATTCTAACCGGAACTAAAATTTGAACATTTATCATAATAATATGCACAACTTTGACTATTATTAATTTTTCTTGGTCGCTTTAAAAATTGATTTGCACATCCGTTCAAAATTCGTTTCTTATCTTTGATTTTAAATGTGAGAATTTTGAGTAGGAGAACGGTAATGGCTTCTGGGTCCTTCTCCTCTTCTGATTTTGACATGTCAAGCATGCTACTTATGCCCCTTGGAAGAAGAAAGTGGACCCAAAACGGTAGGTACATCCAGCCAATAAAAGAAAAACTGTCTCAACTAAGCTTACATCATCCTCAAGAATTGGGTCAATAGTACCTCTTCAAATTTTAACATAACATGTATACACCATTAATGCCTTGATATCTGATCTTTAATTGACCTTTTTATACTTTTGTTCTTTTCACAATCAAATATATGAAGAGTTTCAAAGTTCTTTTTCTTGCCCACATGGGAGATATAAGTTTAAGGTAAAGATAACGGAAAGGAGAAAATAAAAAGATGTGATCAAAAGACAAAGGTGTTCAAAATCAGACAATTAGTTGATTATACATAAAGTAGCACTCAGTCTTGTATTCTATGAGTGAAAAGGTTCCCCTAAATAACATGCTAAGAATAGTGTGTATGCCAGAACCCAGAAAGAAAAAATAAAAGGAAAAACAATTCTTGCAGTGTGTAAATATATTGTCATTGTATTAGTATATAGTATATACTTACATCTCCTTTAAAAGTTTCTACCAGAGCACCTGCTCCAGCTGAAGCAAAATTCACTCCCAAGAAGAATTGATCAATTCCAGGTTGTAGAAAAGGTGGGATTAATGGAAGATTTGCATACTCAGCTACAAAAATAATTAACATACCAAGATTCATTAGACAATTACAAGATAATTATATATACATATATCTACCAAATTTAAATATTAGTTTGGTTAGGTAAAATGGGAATTGTACAAACAAGAAAGACATAGACAAAGATTTTCGTATCTCACCAATAAAGTCTGGCATCAAACGACCGTCGGAGAAACGTCCGGTGGGGAAGTTGAAATATGTCTCTCCATAAGGCCAGAAATTTGCTTGGTCAAGAGTTGTTGTATTGATGTAATTGTTGTTTCCAGCATCTGAAAATGAGTCGCCAAAGATGAAGAAGGGAACACGTTTTATTGGGTGTTCAGGTGTTGCTTTGCTAGTTGCTGAAATGAGGAGTAGATGAAGAATAAGAAGAAAGAAAGAAAAGGAGAGAGAGCTTGCCCTTCTTGCCATGGCTGACTCTTGCTTTCAAAGTATTAGTTACAGACATCTCTCTTTCTTGTAGTGCATGACTATATATATATAGTGTGACTATAAATCAGTAAATGTCATTATTTGCTATTTGTATGAAGAGATTATGCACTTCAGTTAAATGCAATGCCAAGCCCTTTTTGGAGTTAAAGAGGTCATGATATTTGAATGTAAATAAATTTGGTCTCTTTTGAAGTTTTGACAGAAAAGAAAATTGAAAAACTATTGGCACTTTCATGGTGTATTATACTCAATCATTGGATGAAATGTTGTCTCGTATTTAGACTGTAAAATGATACGTAATTTAAATTCTTTAATTATTATATATTTATTGTTCATTCAACAATAATGTAGAACTTACTGACAATAATTTTAAAAAAAATCTGAAAAAGTTGCAGTGGAAAATATTTAACGTTTGTATCATTAAATATTTATATGCAAAGTAAAAAAATTATTATTTAAATGTTAGCACTTCTAATCCTTTGTTTATAAAACTTGCATGATGAAAACGCAAACATAAAATAATTAATCGAGAAAGTAAAGTTTCACAAGTCGTATTTATTGGCTTCAAGGATAGACAAAGTCTATGCATCGATATTCTTCCTAAAATCAACCATATTTTATTCAAGTTTGAAAGAAGCAAATTAAAAATTTAAAAGCACGTATATGGGTTTTTTTTAATTTAATTAAAATTTTAGAATAAAATTTTAAATATATAACTGTGTTAAAATTTTTAAAATAGTATTTTTTCATCTGAAATTTTTAAATAAATTTTAGATACATGAAAATAAAAATTTAAATGTGACCGGAAAAAGGAAATCGTGACTGCATATAATTGGCTTTTATTTTGCAGGATAAAACTAAGTTCCATTTGGGACTGCGACCGTTCAACTTATTTCAAAAGGAAAAAGAATAGAGAATTTGGAAATTATCTTTCAAGCAAATCAGGTAAATATTATTTTCAGAAAGCATTTTATAGAAAAGTAAAAGATTTCTTTGACATCAACAGCAATTTTAAAATATCTTTCTCAAGAAAGGAACAGCAATTTTTAAATAGTTATATATGTAAACATGCTGTGCAGTCTTATATTAAATTAATAAACACGTGTATTCTTTTTTTTTATTTTTTTTTTTTAGTTTTTTAAGTCTTCGGTCTCCTCTGTGATCTTATTTTAATTAAGATTTTACGATGTATGTATTTATCAAAATTTGTAAATATAAAAAAAAAATATGTTTTAGTGAAATTATTGAATTGATGAATTTCGGATTTTAATCTATTTACTATGCATACAAGATGTGTAAAATCTTCAAAATTAGAAAGAAACTTTAATTCATAAGAATTTAACGAAAACTCATCTTCTACTTTTTGGTGAATTCTAAGAACGGTGGATTTTTAAAATTCATCATTTTGATGAAATTTAGATGTTAAATATTTTTAACAAAAGAATTTATAAATTTCATCATTTTATTTTCTTACTTAACGATAAATTATATCAAAATAATTATAATATTTCCTATCAAAATCCCTCAATCAAACATAATTAAATATTATAACATCAAATTTATTTACTTAGAAAGAAAAAAAAAAAATATGTATTGTGATTGATCCATATATACATAGACAAAGAAGTTTTGATAAATAAAAAAGAAATATTAATATGTGTATTTACTTTTAGAACATAGACATTATATCCATAAATAATTTATACATTCTTTTGAATTAGTATTTTCTTATTTGAATTATTATATTATAAAATAACTAATATGTTATTTTTTGATTAATTAATAATTTTATCCTAAAAATATAACATCAAATAAATTATGTTTCTAATTAGATAATAATTCTTAATTCTATAAAATATTAATTATATTAATATTAATTTATATAGATAATATTAATATATTAATAACAATTTTTATATCATATACTATATATTGACAATTATGATTTTCATTGAATTATTATGTTTATATATATTTAATTTAGTATTAGTTAAGTTTCATTTATAGAAATATTTTTTAAAAAAGTTTAATTTAAATTTTTTTGAATTAAAAATATTTAGAATAAAAACAACCACATAACGATTGAGAAACCACTAATTAAATATTGAATTTGGCATCTGACATTGGCCGGATGAATTATGAACACAAACACATCAGCTATTCCATATTGACTTAAGTTTGTAGAAAAAAGAAAAGGGAGTATTGACTTAGAGGGAAAGAAAATTTAAGAAAAGAAAAAGTGATATAGGTTCAGCCACATAATAGGTAGATTATAAACTAATCAATTTGAATCTTTTGAGTTGAATTTATTGAAATTTTTTTACTATTTACAAGTATAATCTAGACACGACTAATCTCATATCCAATTTCAAAGGGGCAACATTTAATAAAAGAAATTATTAATTATAATTCAGTAGTTAATTTAGAGCCATTATACTTAACCAAAAATGTTAAAATGGTATTGAATCAATAGTGCAGTATTTCTTTTTCCTTTTGTTTTTCTGTCTTCAATACATGCATAAGTCAAATACAGATTTAGGCATGTCGTATATCTCAGCAAAGGTGCGCACATATCCATTTGGGTTATTTTCATTCGCCCCACAGCCATCATATTTATCTTTGAATATGCCACAAAAGTAGGCTAAGATAGGCGCAAATGGATGTCAAATTTCTCGGCCGACCAAAGTGTAATTCTACCAAACAGTATGAGTTTTTATATTTGTTTGTTAAAAGATTCCAACTTGGTTTTCTGTTTTTAAAACAAAAAATCAAAACTTTATATTATATTTAACAGTTTAAGCTTTTAAATTGATAAAAAGAAAAAAAAGAATCATATTCAATATTGAAGCCAACTCTACATCTTGTTACCTGAATCAGTTTACTTTCTTTTATATATCACGTAGTAGTGAATGAGTTTGGTACATAATAAAAAGAAGTGTTAGATTTTATTGGTGAAATCCTCACTGCCCGACAGCTTTAAGTTTTTGGATTAGCATACCAATATAGATATCATAGGGCCTGAAATCATGATGAATTCTGCATCATATAACATGAGCAAGACAAACTTTCTTCTAAATTTCTTGTTTAAAGCTCGACAAACATTTTATTGCATAACTATTATTTTAATTCTCTCATGTTGGATCTCAGAGGAACAATTTACAAGTGGTTTATAATATGCCTTGTCGGGCATAGTAATTGCTATTATGCTAAGGAACAATTTCAATGAGCCAAGTAAACGTGCTATCATTGCCATTGCCCAATTATCACGACCGCGTTGACATAGGGCCTGCATAAATCTATTACCAGATACAAACCTGATAAACCTATTAAAGAAATTACAGGTTTTCATTGCTGAGATTTCCTTAAACCATCCTGTCCACAGGATACCTCTAACTAGCACTGATTATAGCAGGACAGCCCAAAAAATTCCTGAAACATGACTTTTCCCTTTCAGATTAATTATATCAGGACGTTTATACTAATTACATCTCCAAATTAGAAATCCATTCTCTACATCGCCCTAATATTATCATAAGGATTAATTTTACTAACCAAGTATCTTTATCAGAGACCGTCTAATCCCACTGACTTTTTCGCCGCTGTCTTGTTGTGTGCCTGAGCAAGCAAGTGCGCACATCTTTCATATCAGATATGAACATTCAGCATTATGAGCTTGTCGATGATTTGACCAATTACCCTTGTCCTCATTCACATCACCTTTTCTTTTCTCTCTTCCATGTGCAGTAAGAGAAGATTGGTAAGATTTTAAGTCTTCTGTTTCATCATCAGGTTTGCATTTTGGATGGATTGGAATAGAAACAAACAATATATGTACTTGAATATGAAAGATTATAAATATATTCTTTTGATCTTAGTGTGAAGTGGAATTATGATGAATTGAAAATTGAATTTTTACATTGATAAGACAAATATATTTGGAGTGGGTATTCTTCATATATACAAAGCTAATGTACAATTCTTGGAGAAGGAACCAGAGTTAACAGGAAGAGATGCCTGAAAATCAAGAAATCAAGAAAATCAGGGAAAATGGTGACAAAAAGATGAAAGTAAAAGAAGTAAAATTATACTTACGAGATGTTCTTGAACAACTTCCTTATTGAAGAGTTCATAATTCTCGAACGGTAGTTCTGCATAATTGATGCCTATGTCACATTCCAATGCAACCTACAACGTAGGATGAAATTAAAATTTTCCAAGTCTTTAACATACAATTGGTCATCAAAGAGCATGTTTATGTCATAGTTGATAATGTTTAATGCAGAACAAACCTTCATTTTTGGCATGGTTAGGTGAAGTAGTCGCAGTTGTACTCTAATGTCACCTATTAATTTCATTTGAACAACCTTCTTGCTTGCTTTTTTTTGTAAAAACCCTTCATTAATAATCTGGCTCACATTGATACAATGGAGAGAAATCTTTGTAATAACTCCGACATTGTCACTGTTAGCTGGTTGATAAAAACCTGGAATTTTAACCACTCCTATTTGAATTCCATGGTAATAAAGATTAAGGCATGAAGGACTGTATCTGATGCCGACTTTGTTGTGATTTATTGCATTCAGGATTAAAGAAACATTAGAGGAAATAAACAGGCTTGAACCTGAATAGACACTTAGCCTGTAGGAATCAACCTCTATTGTTGATAGAGAGAATTTGGGTTCTTGAGGCTTTAAGATCAAGAAAAAAGCCAAGGCAAGGATTCCAATGACTATGACTATGAAGAGACAGAAAATGATGGAAAACAAACAGCAACCCTTGAAAGAATAAGCATTGTAAAGGTGATGGCAACACTCATGAGACGTTGAATTTTCTATGGGAAAGTTCATTTGGATTTTTGCATTCTGGTGAGTTCAGCTAAAGTAAGGAAAAATAGATTGAACTGTTATGTGATTTTGAGGTAGTTTATTGGTTCTGATTCCAAAGGAGGAATTTGATGTTTTTACTTCTTCAAGTGATACCATTTCTTTTATTCTTTCCTTAAGGGATACTTTATTTAATTTTCATAATGTATCTCCGAAGCCAAAGGATCATACTTTTCTTGAGTTCTTTATTCTTCAACCTTAGTTCTTGGAGGTTCAACAATTCCAACATCTCATTCCCTTGCCTTGTTATCATTTATTCATTTATATAGAGAAACTTAACTTTCTTCATCCATAATCCCTGTTAAAAAGGACTTGTTGCAGGGTCACTCACAACTTCATAAACACTAGTCAAGAATAAAATATGGCCGCCGCTTTCCCTTACTTGTATAAAAATCCCTTATTATTATGCATATCAGTCCAATCAGGTTTATTAAATAGCAGGGTACCAGAATGACCCTGTTAGTTTTACAATGATAATATTAATAAATGAAAACATATCAGGCATTTTTCTTTATCAGGCTGAAAGTCCAGAGTTGCTTTGACTGGTAAGGGGCAACAATATTAAGGAAGTGGCTAAGCCCACTCCACATTTCATCTGCCAATTTTTTGTAAGCCATTTCACGTAGATGAAAAGAATCCCAAGACACATATTCATTTGGCTTTTAGCATAACTCAAACTCCTCCACTGGTCTCTTTCCAAACTACTAGAACAATCACTCATCAGTCCTTATGATTCTGATTCTTCCTCAAACACTTCGGAGCATCATAGCAAATTGTAGAAAGACACCATAAGAACCATAATTCACTTTCAATCTGAGGATGGGTAGGAGAAAGGTGATAAATCATATACCAAGGGTAATCTGGAAAAAAGAAGTTGGGTTGAATGGGCATTGAGAAAGTTTGTTGGAAAGTTGTCAAATAATGAAACATCATATTTCTAGCAAAATCAGTGACTTGTTTGGTTGTGAGGTTGGTGGAAAGATCTGGTGGTGAGGGAGGTTGCAGAGTGGTTTTTGAAGACGAAGAGGCCATGAAGATTATAGGGAGATTGACTGTGGAGGTGAGGAGGACTAGGTTGATTTTGTGGTTTTGAGAGTCTGGATAAGAAATCTGGGATGAGATTTCTCGTCCCTTTTATATGCTGGACTTCAAAATCATACCTGCTGAACCATGATTTTAACCTCAATAATTGAGGTTCTGGTAAGGCCTTTTGGTTGGATTCAAGGATTTTTGGGAAAGAAGAATTATCCATCCGAACCAGGAAGTGCTGTCCAATCAGGAAAAACTCGAACTTTTTTATCCCGTTTTTGACTGCCAAAATCTCCTTGTAGGTTGTGTGGTAATATTTTTCTGAAGAAGAAAATTGTCCTGATGCGTAACCACACAGTTGTTCTTTGCCGTTGAGCTTCTCAAGGAGGATGGCCCCCCACGCATAATCAGACGCATCTGTCTGAAGAATAAGATCTCCTATGGATGGGATATGGAGAGGTGGAGGATTGTGAGCCAACTCTTTTAGTTTTCGGAGAGCTGTAGTCTGCTCTGTTCCCCAAGGAGGAGGGTCCTTTTTTAGCATCTTAGAAAGATGGTATGTGTAGCTGGACAGGTATGGTATGGCTTCTCTGACATAATTGAGAATTCCAAGAAACTGTTGAATTTGTCTTACTGAGAGATTCTCTTCTGGAAAGTGATCAAGTTCCTTTGTCAGATGCGGACCATACGTGTATTGGCCGTTTTTGAAATGCATACCAAGAAACTCTATCTCTTGTCGGCCAATAAGACTCTTTTTCTCTGACAGTATGATGCCATATTTTTGAATAATAGCGAGGAACTGTTTTAGGAGTTGGTGGTGTTCTTCAGCTGTTTCCGAAAATAGGAGAATGTCATCAATATAGATCAAGGAGGAGTAAAGGATAGGCCCAAAGATTTTTATCATGGTCTTTTGAAATTGTGAAGGAGCAGTTTTGAGCCCAAAAGGCATGACTGTCCATTGATACCGGGCATTTGGGATACAAAAGGTTGTTTTGTATCTTTCTGAGGGCTGGATACCCAACTGCCAAAAACTCGCCTTGAGGTCAAATTTGGAATAGAACTGGGCCTTTTGGATATGGACTTTAAGGTTCAAGCTTCGAGGGAGAGGAAATTTGTTATCTTGCAAGAAATGGTTTAAGGGTTTGTAGTCTATAACAAGTCTCTTTTTTTCTCGTATCTTTTCAGACCTTTTCTCCACATAAAAGGCTTGACAGGCCCATTGTGAGGTTGTATGCTCAATGAGGCCTTGCTGTAACAGGGTTAAGCATTCTGATCTGGCAAGGGCTAGATCTGTAGGAGACATTCCCAGATGTGTGGCCTTTGTTGGGTTAATATCTTCATTGAGCTTGAAAGGGAGGCTGATATAGAACTGGGGACTTTTTCATAGGGGAAGAGGGTGTTGGAAATGTGAATGGGATTCTGGACAAAAGAGAAGGAATTTTTCTATGTATTGTAAGAATGGTGGACCTGTATCTGCTATAGTGAACAGATTGGAGGTCGTTGTGTATGGTCGAAATTGTCTCTTGAATTTTATACCATTGCGAAGAATCTGGAGCTTCTGAGCCTGATGATAAATATCAAACCCTATCAGGATGTCTTTGCTTGGAAGATTTGAGCCAATGATGTGCATCCATACCACACAATCAGGAAAAAACTGTATCCCAATTTTCTGCTTTGTGATCAGAGTAGTCTTGAAGGTTTGACCATTTGCTGCTCTGAAAAACTGATCATGAGGCTTCCAGTATTTAGATGGAAGGACTTCGGGATTCATCATGCTTCTTTGAGCTCCAGTGTCAAAGAAAGCTATAACCGGAACAAGTTTTGCATATTTTGAGGGAAAAACTTGTATAGGAACATAGGGGATTGGAGGAATTTTGGTAGCAAGCTGGGATAACTGAAGGAGTGGATATGGAGAGAAAGGGTACTGCATTACATCTCTCAAGATATCTTCTTCTTTTTCTTCCCTTAAAGAGAGACTAATCATCAAGATTGGGATCTCGGTGTCATCCGAGTCTGAAGAGGACTCTTCTAAGGATTCTGTGGAATCTAAATATTCCGCCTCGATCCCAAAGAGACTCTCTAGAGTAAGATTATCCTATTCTGATAGGAGCGATTCTATATCCTCTTCAAATGAGTCTGGAAGAGACATAGACATGCTGACTTGTTGAATCATCTTTGCTCATTTTTCCGGATTCTAGGGACAGTTCTTAGCATAATGTCCCTTTTTTCTGCAGATATAGCATCTGTCAGATTTGTGGCCTTGGTTCCACTTTTTCTAAAAATATCTGAACCCTTTTGAGTGCGTCTTTCTTTCTCTGAATTCTTTGTTCCTACGCGGGTATTTTTGGAAATGATGCCCGGTCTTCTTTTTATGATTGGAACAGACGCAGTTTAAGGCCTTGCATTTGATCTTGAGATGATTTTTATTACAGGCCTTTTGAACTA
This sequence comes from Ricinus communis, assembly GCF_019578655.1. NCBI lineage: Eukaryota > Viridiplantae > Streptophyta > Magnoliopsida > Malpighiales > Euphorbiaceae > Ricinus > Ricinus communis. The sequence goes on along the minus strand of NC_063263.1, from coordinate 6,394,490 downwards.
TCAAGTCTCGCTGAGATAACCTTCTGAACAATTATTGTTGGTCACAGTGTCTCTTGATGGAAGAGAGAGTAAATTGCCAAATTTCTCCAAGAGTGATGGAGGTGACCGGTTTCTTTGTTGCAGCAATCATGTTGTTGACCTCTGGTTGTATCTCATCTGGTAATGAGGTGATGAAAGTATACTTCAATGTATCATCACCATCATGCCCTCCAATGACATAATCAAGTTTAGACATAGCAGAATAATGTCTTTCCAGATCCTTTATCTTTAACGAACAACATTTTCGATCAAAGTATTCTTATTTTTGTTGTCGTATAACAAGATCATAACTTCCAAGGAACTGATTATGGAGGACTGTAACCGCCGCTGATGGAGTTGGCAGTGTCACAAATCGAAGCCTGGTATACTGAGGTTGTGACTGAAACCAATCTCTTAAGCTTCCTCTGAACCTTGTGATAAATTCGGCAAGAACCTTTTTGAGTGTGGCCCCTTCAAGGGTCATTTGGAGATCGATCCATGCCAAAAATTCAGAAAACTTATCCTTCCATTTTGATGGAGGCAGGTCATCAAAGGAGAACCAAGGTCCCGTGCCAGTTGTCGGTTTTGACCTTGGGTATGGAGCTCCAGTTGGGGCAAAAAATGACTGTGCATCCTCGTCCTCAGGTTCCACTACTTCTGGGCTGGGTTCAGCCGTAGAGGTATTCATCGGGATTTCTGTGATATCTGCTATCTCCGAAGTGTTTGAGAAGGAATCAGAATCATAAGGACTGATGAGTGATTGTTGTGGTAGTTTTCCTTTAGAGACTGGAGGAGGAGAGATTTTCTTTTGCTGGGTTACTAAGTCTTTTGGGTAAAGATGAGAGAAAGTGCCAAAAGACTGATAGAGAGTTTCTTGTTCTTCTGGCTGTGGGAGGAAAGGAAATGAAGAATAATATGAGGGAGCAATAGTAGAAGATGTAGAGGCTGCTGATGTAAAAGATGGAATTGTAGCAGACTGATCTCTTCGAAGATCATGTTCAATCTGGTCAATTTGCCTTTTTAGCCTTGTAATCTCCTTTTCCTTCTAGATGAAGGCTGGAGTGATTGGCTGAGGAACTCGAAGCTCTTTATCCAGAGCTTGGTATTTGGCAGTGAGAGATGAATAGAGTTGGAGTACTTACTGGGAGAATGTATCCAACTTATGGTCCAGCTTATGAGCCAAATGTAGAGCCTGATCCAGTTTTTCATATATTTCCTTTAGATAGGAATTTTGGACTATAGAATTTGAGGTCTGCCAATTCAGAACCTCTTCTGGTGGAGTAAGGGGCTCTATAGATCTAGAAGGAGTAATCCTTGAGGGAAGGATTTCCGATCTTTTATTCTCAGTCTTCCCTAGAGGAGGGAAATCTTCTGGCTGGAATATAAAACAGCTTTGGATTGTATGGGGTGGTTGTACTACCGGTGGATTAGACTGAATCTCTTTTCTGCAAGTTGCAGAAGGACTTCTTTCAAATTCAACTCCCAATTGGGCCAAAAGTGCTTTCATTTCATCAAAAGTGATGTCAAGGACAGTCTTTCATTCTTTTGCAAGAAGATCTAAGGCTTCCTTGAACATTGGGAGAGGAGCTTTGCTCTGATTTTCCTTTTGTCTCTTGTTGATGCCAATCCAAGGACCATCTAGATTCCGGTCATCCGGCCTTGGTTCCATGACTGAACATGGAGTCTCTAGAGTCATATCTCTTGGATTTTTCTTAGAATGCTGAAAACATGGTTCAGCAAAATCGAGATCATCTCTACAGGTGCATCCTGATCTGCACATTCCTGGGTCAACATCCCAGACGAAGTTTCCTTTTACTCTGGCAGCATAGGTCTGATGCCCAGAAGACTGGAATGATTGGATATAGATCTTTTTTCTGGGTCTAGATACAGGCTGAATCATTGATGCCTGGAAAATAGAGGGTGCAGAAGAAGATTCTCCTGTCTTTGTAAAGATTGTCTTTACAGTACCATCTTTTTGGTTGACAAAAAGAGGATCAGTGGCTTGAATAGGCTTGGCCTGAGATGCCTGAAGCTTTTCATAGTTGGTCACCCATTCAGTTGGGATCAGCTTCTGCAAATCTTCCTTTTCCAGTTGCCTTGGGGCCTGGACAATTGTAGGAATCTGGCCAGAGTCAGCCATAATGAATAAAGCATCAGAGGAGGCTTAAAAGCCTGGGATCTGGAGATTAAAGGCATGATTCTGTAATCTGTAGACAATCTGATGGTGCAGGGTCGCAGAGAGAGCATCATTCACTTGGTTTGCTCCCGTGATCTGGACTTGTACCTTGAGTGCAGTTGATAGATGTAACACCCGGAATTTTTATATATTTAATAATGAGTTTTTATTTAAGTTAATTTTAGCCTCATTATTATTGGGTTTAATTTAAAATGATTATATTTTGGTTATTCAAATTTTTCCAAATGCATATTTATATAAGTAAAATTATATATTGGAAAATTATGGTAGAATTGTAAAGGATGTGTTTATAAAAGAATTTTGGAAAAAATTGATTATTTAATTTAATTGTGTGTTAGGACTAAATTGGAGGATTATTTTGGAATAAGGATTAAAAGTATAATGTTATTTTTATGGGGTTTCAATGGAAATTTGTGAATTTGGTATTTTCGTAAATAAATATGTCGGTCAGGGGTATTTTTGTAATTGTGTATTTTCAATAATTCGGTTTTGGCCCAAATTAAATAGTTAAGGGCTTAATTGAAAGGCTAAAAAGAAGTTTGGGGGTCAAATTGGAATTCTGCAGGATGAAATTGTAAGTAATTAAGGAAGTTGAGGGACCAAATTGTAATAAAGAAAAGTTCAGGGGTCAAATGTCGATATTGAAAGAAAAGAAGTCGGGGAAGAAGAAAGGAGGAGAGAGAGAGTGCGAGCGTCGGGAAGAGAGAGAAGGGAAGTTGCGGCGGCCGTCGAGGCGTGGGCGTTGCGGCACGGCAGCCAGCCGGCGAATCGCGTGTGGCGGCGGCGTGTTCGGCGTTGTTGGCGGCCGAGTTGGGTGGCGATCGGCTCTCTACGGCGAGCTTTCTTTTAGCGGCCGGCGGCGCTGTGGTGGCCGGAGACGGAAGATCCGGTGGAGAGAGATAATGGGGGCAGCCGCGTTTTTGGGCTTTTCCGGCGAGCTCCGGCGGAGGATGGATGATCGGAGGACATATCCCGACTCTCCTCATCTCAAGCTTCGCGATGGCACTAGTTTCGTGGCGATCGGGTTTCGTTTGCGAATCGACGGTCGAGATCGTCCGCAAATCTCTCCGGATGATCGGGTGTCAGATCGGAGAATCGGAAGCGGGGATCGTCATCAGCGCGTCGTTGTGAGTCCGATGGTGTGTTCGGATCGTCGATCGGACTCCGGCGGCTGGAGGCGTGTCGACCGAGCGACCGAGCGTCTTGGTAATTTTCTTTAGCCCGTTATTTTAGAAATTCTTGGTTTAATTGTGTCTATTGGGTTATATTGAGTATTTGATGATTTTTGTGAGTCAAAAATAATTGTCTGTCAGTTTGCCTGCCTCGTATTTTGTGCTGTGTGGCGGGGTCGGGAAATAGTGAAGTTTGGGGACTCGACTCCCGTTGTTTAAATTGTTGGATATTTGGAGTGTTTTTCCGGCAGTCTGGACCCGCTTTTTACGGGGGTAATGTTCGTGTTGTAGGGAGGTTCTCACGGATTTTCGGTAGAATTCTCAGTCGAGATTCTTAGACAGTCAGTCTAGGAGTCTAGACCTAGGATTAATGATCGATTGTCTCGGTATTGATAAATTGTTTTCCGTGATTAGATGATCATGCATTGGCTCGCTCCTACCGAGGCACCGGAGCGAGCTAGGAGGTCGCCAAACCCTGTGAGTTAAAGTCATTTAATCATTGCACTATTGCTAAGTCCGATTTAATATGCTATTTTGAAAGTTTATGCATAATATGGTTATTAGTATCATAGCGTAAATGATTTCAACTGGACTATTAATTATTGAAAATAATATAAATATTATTATTAGTAACGTTATAATAATACAGATATTATTATTCCGTCGACACGAATTGCACGTTGCCTTATCCTAAACTTTTAATCTTTATTTTGATATGTGTTGAATGATTTCATTAGACAATGATATTTATTAAATGTGGTGATTGCGATTTGGGAAATGTGGCTTGTAGAACATGCCTTTGATGGGTTACATCGGGACTAGCGTCTTACCGGTAATAATCATGGATATGTAATAAGATATTTATGGGTTTGCCCTGGTCGAGCATGGCTCTCTGGGCTGATTTGTGTAAATTGCCGGAAGTAAGGTCCCTGGTCGAGCATTGCTCTCGGGGCGCCGGCTTATTTGGAATTCAAGTGTTCAGGCTGGAGGTAAGGACCCTGATCGAGCTTGCTCTCGGGGCGCCAGTCTTATTGGATTAAGAGAGCCGAATGGCTACTAGATTTTGGGGTTTAGGGTTCTACCGAGCCACTCGTCCCGTAAAAGTAAAAATATATTTTTATTTATTCATTTATTTATTTATTATGGTATGATTATAATATGGATTGTATTTACGTGCATGGTTGATATTTTGATTCGAATGATTAATATTTTATGTGAAGGAAATAGTAGGGTATGATTATAGTATGGTTTGATATCGATTTGAATAATCTATGTTTTCCGAGAAGAATGCAATAGTCCCGGATTATTTGATTTTAACTCACTCTCGAGCGGTCTCCATTTATATTTTTCGGATTCGTATTGTTAGTTCTCCCGCGACTCTTATTCAGTAACCCGACTCCTTCATCATCGGGTGATGTATTTGATTTGGTATGTAAATTGGTAAATCTTAGATTCTCCGCAGTAGTAATAGTAAATGTATAAGTTGTAAATTTTCTGAGCTTCAGGTCTCGCCTAGTTTTTCTGGCAAACCGAAGTATTTATGTAGAATGTAGCTATTAAGATAATTTATGGTTTTAATAATATTAATTTGAGATGAGATTTGTTTAAATCAGTGAGTGTCAGGCTTACTACGGGTTTCGGTGGCCTTAAGCCTACCCATTCCCTAGTGCCGGTCACGGGCCCACGGGTGGGGTCGTGACAATAGATAAAGGTCATTGAGAGATAGATTAAAATTGGGGAAGAAAGTCAAAACAACACTTCCAGTATTAAGTGTTGTGACTATCGTGCCGATTACTGCATGTTCGTACTTAAGATATCTGGTGTCCAGTAGCGACATACGGGTCGTAACCGGTAGACCCATCCTGCCATGATATAAGAGAACTAGTCTGACAGCTCCGAGATGGAGATGTGTATATCCTTGTTTCCTCCATTGTTCTATGAAGGATGTTAGGATCTCAAGGGTAATATACTGCTCCTGAGTGGTAGCAGTGAGAGAATATTGAGAAAGGGAAGAAGATTGTACATATTCTTTAACAGATAAAGGTTGTTTATGGATGATTTGATTGAAGGTTTTTCTGATAAAATTTTATTTTTTAAAGATATTGTATGGGTTCATGATAGGTACAAGAGTGTTTTTGATCTAGACATTCTCAGGTATATGAGAAATCTCCACAAGATGGTTTATCTTATTGGATATGGTTTTCTTACAAGAAGGAGAGAGTTGTAGGGTAGAGGTGTGAGTAGTAATTTCTGAAGTCATGATAGTTGGGTTTCTCTTCTCTGTCACAATGGCTCTGATACCAAAGGATGCCGAGAGTTGTTCATTCCATAATTCTCATGCTGTAAACTCAAGGCAGGAGAGAATCCTCAAGCTAACAGCTAAGACCATAAAGAGGCACCTCGCCATGTGAGGTCTTTCTGCTCTTTTGGATTTCGATAGCCGAGTTAGCCCTTTTGGATCATAGAATTTCGACCATACACAGCGACCTCCAATCTGTTCACTATAGCAGATACAGGTCCACCATTCTTACAATACACAGAAAAATTCCTTCTCTTTTATCCAGAATCCCATTCACATTTCCAACACACTCTTCCCCTATGGAAAAATCCCCAGTTCTATATTAGCCTCCCTTTCAAGCTCAATGAAGATATCAACCCAACAAAGGCCACACATCTGGGAATGTCTCCTACAGATCTAGCCCTTGCCAGATCAGAATGCTTAACCCTATTACAGCAAGGCCTCATTGAGCCTACAACCTCATAATGGGTCTGTCAAGCCTTTTATGTGGAGAAAAGGTCTAAAAAGATACGAGAAAAAAAGAGACTTGTTATAGACTACAAACCCTTAAACCATTTCTTTCAAGATAACAAATTTGCTCTCCCTCGAATCCCGAACCTTAAAGTCCATATCCAAAAGGCCCAGTTCTATTCCAAATTTGACCTCAAGGCAGATTTTTGGCAGTTGGGTATCCAGCCCTCAGAAAGATACAAAACAGCCTTTTGTATCCCAAATGCCCAATAACAATGGACAGTCATGCCTTTTGGGCTCAAAACTGCTCCTTCACAATTTCAAAAGACCATGATAGAAATCTTTGGGCCTATCCTTTACTCCTCCTTGATTTACATTGATGACATTCTCCTATTCTCGGAAACAGCTGAGAAACACCACCAACTCCTAAAACAGTTCCTCGCTATTATTCAAAAATATGGCATCATGCTGTCAGAGAAAAAGAGTCTTATTGGCCGACAAGAGATAGAGTTTCTTGGCATGCATTTCAAAAATGGCCAATACACGTATGGTTCGCATCTGACAAAGGAACTTGATCACTTTCCAAAAGACAATCTCTCAGTAAAACAAATTCAACAGTTCCTTGGGATTCTCAATTATGTCAAAGAAGCCATACCACACCTGTCCAGCTACACATGCCATCTTTCTAAGATGCTCAAAAAGGACCCTCCTCCTTGGGGAGCAGAGCAGGCTACAACTGTCCGAAAACTAAAAGAGTTGGCTCACAATCCTCCACCTCTCCATATCCCATCCACAGGAGATCTTATTCTTCAGACAGATGCGTCTGATTATGCGTGGGGGGGTCATCCTCCTTGAGAAGCTCAACGGCAAAGAACAACTGTGTGGTTACGCATCAGGACAATTTTCTTCTTCAGAAAAATATTACCACACAACCTACAAGGAGATTTTGGCAGTCAAAAACGGGATAAAAAAGTTTGAGTTTTTCCTGATTGGACAGCACTTCCTGGTTCGGATGGATAATTCTTCTTTCCCAAAAATCCTTGAATCCAACTAAAAGGCCTTACCAGAACCTCAATTATTGAGGTTAAAATCATGGTTCAGCAGGTATGATTTTGAAGTCCAACATATAAAAAGGACGAGAAATCTCATCCCATATTTCTTATCCAGACTCTCAAAACTACAAAATCAACTTATAGTCCTCCTCACCTCCACAGTCAATCTCCCTATAATCTTCATGGCCTCTTCGTCTTCAAAAACCACTCTGCAACCTCCCTCACCACCAGATCTTCCCACCAACCTCACAACCAAACAAGTCACTGATTTTGCCAGAAATATGATATTTCATTATTTGGCAACTTTCCAATAAATTTTCTCAATGCCCATTCAACCCAACTTCTTTTTCCCAGATTACCCTTGGTATCTGATTTATCACATTTCTCCTACCCATCCTCAGATTGAAAGTGAATTATGGTTCTTATGGTGTCTTTCTACAGTTTGCTATCATGCTATTGAAATACCCATTATGGATCTTTTACATTTCTTCAATAATGAGACAAATTCGGGAACATATCCATGGAGATACCTTACTTAGTTCAAAACCCCATACCAATGGACAAGGGAACTCCTCAAGGTTATTCATGAGAACAGAGTATTTACAGATAATAATCCTAGAGCTTCAGGATACCATGCCATTTTCATCTTCCACAGGCCTTACCTTTAGTTCTCAGAAGACACTTATGCAACTCGAAATATCTGTCATTATTAGAGGACGATTGAAGTACCTTTGCATCTTGCTCCTCCTACAATTACAAGGGATCTAAAGCATGCTCTACAGTTGAGAAATGAATTAGGGATGACTGATGTCTCTACCCCATTAGTCTGCACTTACAATGGACATCTATGGACTGAACACCCTGTTGAACATTTCACTTTTCCCATATTTCCAACCCCACTGGATGATCCGGATCTCACCAGTGAACAGAAGGATGCAATCATGCAAGACTCTCAGCCTTTGGATGACGATGACTATGATAGTGTTTTCTAAGGTAGTGGCGTGTGCGCTGGATGTGAAGACAATTCAATGCTAGTGGTATGTGCGCTGGACGTGAAGACAAACCTTTTCCTCAATAATAATATGTAATAAAAAGATGAGACATCAATTTCATCTTTCGGTGCATTATTTTCTATTTTTCACATGTGTAAAGTAAGTGCATTATTAAGACTTGTCGTCTTAATATGCATGTGAGCTGTCAGTAGATAATTAGACTTATCTTTTATAAGTGGAAAATCTCATCTCTTCCTCTAAGGAAGACATGTGTCAAAGATAAGATTCCCACCTTATCTTTTCTGTCGTATTGTATTTATACTTCTCTCTATATAAGGAGAAGTCGATATGGAATAGAGGCAAGCAAGTTTTCCTTTCATCTATGAGCATAATATTCTCTCTCATGGCTTTCTAAATTTCTTCCTTCTCTTCTTCTCGATCCATTGGCAATGAACTAATTGTCTGCACGATATGTTCTTCTATGATCCAAAAGGGCTAACTCGGCTATCGAGGTCTAAAAGAGCAGAAAGACCTCACATGGCGAGGTGCCTGTTTAGGGTCTTAGCTTGAGGATTCTCTCCTGCCTTGAGTTTACAGCATGAGGATTATGGAATAAACAGCTCTCGACGTCCTTTACTAGGAAGTGTTGTCCAATCAGGAAAAACTCAAACTTTTTATCCCGTTTTTTACTACCAAAATCTCCTTGTAGGTTGTGTGGTAATGTTTTTCTGAAGACAATGAACTAATTGTCTGCACGATCTGTTCTTCTATGATCCAAAAGGGAACCAAGGCCGGATAACCGGGATCCATACGGTCTTTGGATTGGCATCTATAAGACAGCATGCTTGTCTTCCCTTCTTTAAATCATTCACGACTCATGAGCCAACTTTTCCAATTCAGTAATTAACTAAGATATATATTTTTCATGGTCCAAAATAATATAGTTTTCAAACACAACAAACAGCCTAGTCATTTATTATTATTATTATTATTAAATTATTATTATTATTTTGAAATAGATAAACTTTAAATTTCAGCATTCACTTTTAAAATAGATTGCTTTACACTAAACTAAGGAACAAATTTTAGTACAGCAAAATAAAATTTAGGAGTTTAATTCTTTATTTAATATTTTTTAAGCCTAATTATTAATTAAATTTTGAGTTTTACATTTGATTATTTTTTTTAATAATTTTAAAATCTGAAAATAAATATTAATATTTTTAATTTACTCTTTGAAATATTTTCCAACAACAATCTTCAATTATTAGTAGAAAAAGTGATACAACAAGTTTATTATACTTATTAAAAGAAGAATTCATGAGCCAGCAAAAAGTTTTATTCTAGACTTACAATGTAACTACTGAGAGTCTTTAGCTGAATATATGTACAAGATAGCTCAATTTGTAGAAAAAGAATCTATTAACTAAATTTTTAGAAAAATCATTTAGACACCTGAATTTGTATATTTAACTATTTTTAAATACTTTCATACCGAGGCAGATGCACGTGCACAGAGTATGACATCAAAATTAATGTTATATATTCTATTTAGTCCTTGTAATTTTTTATAACTATCTCTTTACCTCATTAAATTTTCTTATATTTTGTTTTTTTAAAATACCTTTTTGACCTATCGTTTTTTAATATTTCATATTTTTATAGATATTTTTTCAATTCCTCCAATTTTTTTAATATTTTATAATTTTTATAAGGTATATTTTTGGTCCCTCTAAAATTTTAAAAAAATACCTTAATTTGTTAGATTTATAAAGCTGAATGGTATAGCTTATAAATAAATTATTATCGTATATAATTAGTATTAATAAAAGATAATAGATAAATATTAAACTTTTAAAGATCATATATCAATAAAAAAAATTAATTATAAAGATTAAAATATAAATAAAGCATTTACATTTTTCATCTCGATTGTTTTTGAAATTTGAACCATAAAAATAAAAAAATTAAGAATTTCAATATTATTATTAAAACACATGATTGACCATTACAAATCTAAAAATATATATTTTTAGAACAAGATTGGAGGCTAAAAATAAATATTTTATAAAAATTATGTTAAAATATGCTTGAAGAGCTAAAAAGATATTTTACAAAATATAAAGGTTTTTTAGGGGTCAAAGAGTATTTTATAAACCCAGCAAAAGAAAACCTCTCCTCCTCTAGCCTCTAAAGACAAACTTCCAGAGCAATCTCTCATCAGTCCATATGATTCAGAATCCTCTTCAGATAATTCAGAGATGGCGGACATCACTGAGATCCTCATGAACACTTCTGCTACTGATCCCAGTCCAGAAATAGTGGAACCTGAAGATAAGGATGCTCAGTCATTCTTTGCTCCCACTGGAGCTCCAAACCCAAGGTCAAAACCAGCTAGCACAGGACCTTGGTTCACTTTTGATGACCTACCACCATCAAAATGGAAGGATAAGCTTTCCGAATTCTTGGCATGGATTGATCTTCAGATGACCCTTGAAGGAGCCACACTCAAAAAAGTCCTTGCCGAATTTGTCACAAGGTTTACTGGAAGCTTAAGAGATTGGTTTCAGTCTCAGCCTGAATACACTAGGCTTCAATTTGTCACTCTGCCAACTCCATCAGCAGCAGTAACGGTCCTCCATAACCAGTTCCTTGGAAGTTATGACCTTGTCATAAGACAGCAGAAACAAGAGTTCTTTGATCGAAAATGCTGTTCATTAAAAATGAAGGATCTGGAAAAGCATTATTCGGCTATGTCCAAGCTCTACTATGTCATTGGAGGACATGATGGTGACGATACACTAAAGTATACCTTCATCACCTCTCTGCCAGATGAAATACAACCTGAGGTTAACAATATGATTGCGGCTACAAAGAGACCAGTCACCTCTATTACACTTGGCGAAATCTGGCAATTCACACTCTCTTCCATTAAGAGACTGTGTGATCAACAAGAGTTATTCAAAAGGTTATCTCAAAGGGACTTGATAGTCCAAAAGGCTTGCAACAAGAACCACCTCAAGATTAAGTGCAAAGCCGCCAACTGCGTCTGTACAAATCATAAGAAGAAATATGGACATCATTTCCAGAAATACAAGCGCAGCAACAAGAAGTTCAGGGAAAAGAACCCAAAGAGATTCAAATACTTCCGAAAAAAAAGGAACCAGGGGTACAAGTCTGACAGATGTTTCATCTGCAAAAGGAAGGGACACTATGCAAAAAATTGTCCTAGGAATCCAGAAAAATCAGCAAAGATGATTCAACAAGTCAGCATGTCTTTATCCCTTGCAGACTCTTTTGAAGAAGAGATAGAATCCCTATACTCTTTTGGTAATAAAAGGGCAAGCAAGTTTCTCTAAGTAAGCTTCACTCTCTTCTATACTCTCTTACTTTCTCATGGCTTTCTAACTTCCTCTTTTCTCTTCTCTTGATCCAATGGCAATGTTCTAATAGTTGCTACGATCTGTTTCTGGTATAATCCAAAAGAGCTAACTCAGCTATCTAAAGATCCAAAAGAGTAGAAAGACCCCATGGCAAGAGGCCGCTTGTGTCTTAACTTGAGGATCTGTCCATGCTTTGAGTTTACAGCATGAGGATTCTGCCATGAATAGCTCTCGGCTCCCTTTTGGTATCAGAGCCTTGGTGATAGAAGAAGAGAAACCCTAAACACCATGTCTACAGAAATTACCTCGCATACTTCTACTTTTCAATTATCTCCCTCTTGTAAGAAAACCATATCTAACAAGATAGACCATCTTGTTGAGATCTCCCATATCCCTGATAACGTACAGATAGAAGATACTTTGGTACCTATCATCAACCCTTACAACATATTCAAGAAACAGAACTTTGACAGAAAAACCTTTAACCAAATCATCCATAAAAAACCCCTCACCATAAAAGAATATGTTCAATCTTCCTCACTTTCTCAGTGTTCACTTACTGCTACTTCTCAAGAGCAGTATGTTACTTTAGAAATTCCCACCTCTTTCATAGAACAATGGCGGAAACAAGGCTACTCTCATCTCCATATTGGAGCTGTGCGACTTGTTCTCTCCTATCATGGAAGGATGGGATTGCCTGTTACAGCACGGATGTCGCTCCTGGACACTCGTTATCTCAAGTACGAGCATGCAGTGATTGGGACAATAGTCACAACACTTAACACTGGTAGTGTTGTTTTGACTTTCTTCCCAAACTTTAACCTCTCTCTGAGTGATCCTTATCTATCCACTGCATTGAAAGTAAAAGTCCAAATCACGGGAGCTAGTCAAGTTGAAAATTCTCTCTCAGCGACTCTTCACCATCAGATCGTTTATCGATTGCAGGATCATGCACTTAACTTGCAGATCCCAGGCTTTCAAGCCTCATCTAATGCTTTGTACATCATGGTTGATTCTGGTCAAACCCCTACAATAGTTCAAGCTCCTCGACAGCTTGAAAAGGAAGATCTACAGAAACTAATTCCTATTGAGTGGGTAACAAATTATGAGAAGCTTCAAGCATCTCAATCAAAACCAGTACAAGCCACATATCCCCTCTTTATTCAGTAAAAGGATGGGACTGTTAAGACGGTCTTTACAAGAACTGAGGAATCTTCCTCGGCACCATCAATTTTCCAAGCATCAATGATACAACCTGTATCACGACCTAGGGAGAAAATCCCTATTCACTCCTTTCAAGCATCTGGCAACCAGATCTATGCTGCACAAGTCAGAGGACACTTTGTCTGGGATGTAGCCCTAGAAATGTGCAAGCCATAATGCCTATGTAATGATGATATGGATTATGCTGAACCCTGCTTTCAGCATCCACAGAAGAATCCAAAGAAGATGTCTCTGGATACTTCTTGTTCAGAGATTCATCCTAAGCCAGATGATCGGGATCCAGATGGTTCCCAGAGGAAAAATAAAAAGCCACTGCCAATGTTCGATGAGGCAATTGAGTTTCTTGCCAAAGAAGGAAAAACAGTCATTGATGTTTCTTATGATGAGTTCAAGGAAATTATGGCACAACTCAACATTGAATATGGCAAACCCCCTTCTGCAGCTTGCAGAACGGAGATTCAGTCAGATCCAAAGGTTTATAGGTTGGAAACGTGCGAATCGATTTAGTACGGGGAGGTACAAAGCGTTGGGCCGGGTATAACAATGCCACGAACTTTTGGACCTACTTCATCTCTTTCACCTGTATCAGCGGTACAACCCTTGGTTCAAGAATGTTTCATGTTACAACCAGAGGATTTCCCTCCCTTGGGAAAAACAGAGAACAAAAGATCTGAAATCCTTCCTACACGGATTTCACCATCTGGAAACTTAGAACCGCTGACACCCCCTGAAGAAGTACTCAACTGGCAAACATCTAATTCTATTATCCAAAATACTTATTTGAAGAAGATAGATGGAAAATTGGATCAAGCACTACACTTGGTTCAAAACATAGATCACAAGCTAGATACCTTTTCACAAGAAGTCCTATAACTGTACTCATCCCTTACAGCAAAGTATCAAGCTTTGGACAAAGAACTCCGGATACTTCAGCCGATCACCCCCTCTTTTATGCAGAAGCAAAAGGAGATTTCTCGGCTGAAGAAGCAGATAGATCAAATGAAAAATGATCTCCGGAAAAACCAGTCTGCTGTAATTCCAACTTTCATATCAGCAGCTTCAACCTCATCGGCTATTGCTCCTTCGATACTTTTCTTTTTCCTTTCTTTCACTGTTAGAACAACCACAAGAAACCCTTTATTAGCCCTTTGGCACATTCTCTCACCTTTACCCAAAAAACTCAGAAACCCAGCAAAAGAAAACCTCTCCTCCACTAGCCTCTAAAGACAAACTTCCAGAGCAATCTCTCATCATTCCGTATGATTCAGAATCCTCTTCAGATAATTCAGAGATGGCGGACATCACTGAGATTCTCATGAACACTTCTGCTACTGATCCCAGTCCAGAAATAGTGGAACCTGAAGATGAGGAGGCTCAATCATTCTTTGCTCCCACTGAAGCTCCAAACCCAAGGTCCAAATGCATTCTGAGAAATTCAATTTCTCGTTGGCCAATAGTGCTCTTCTTTTCTGACAGCATAATGCCATATTTCTGGATGATGGCAAGGAACTGTTGTAACAGTTGGTGATGGTCCTCTGCTCTTTCTAAGAATAGAAGTATGTCGTCGATGTAAATCAAAGAAGAGTAAAGGATAGGCTCAAAAATCTCAATCATTGTCTTCTGGAATTGAGATGGGGCCGTCTTGAGCCCAAAGGGCATAACAGTCCACTGGTATTGGGCATTAGGGATACAAAATGCAGTCTTGTATCTCTCTATGGGCTGGATATCGAGTTGCCAAAAGCCTGCCTATAGGTCAAATTTGGAATAGTATTGGGCCTTTTGGATGTGGACCTTGATATTTGAGATCTGAGGGAGAGGAAATTTGTTGTCTTGAAGGAAATGGTTTAAGGGCTTGTAGTCTATGACAAGCCTCTTCTTTCCTCGGATCCTTTCAGACCTTTTTTCCACATAAAAGGCTTGGCAAGCCCATTGTGAAGTAGTGGGTTCAATTAGACCTTGCTGTAACAATGTTAGGCATTCTGATCGGGCAAGGGCTAGGTCTGTGGGAGACATTCCCATGTGTGTGGCTTTAGTAGGGTTAATGTCTTCATTAAGTTTGAAGGGGAGGCTGATATAGAATTGTGGATTTTTCCACAGAGGAAAAGGATGTTGAAAATGTGAATGAGATTCCTCGAGACAGAATCAAGGAATTTTTACGTATGGAAGGAATGGTGGAATAGTATCGAATAAAACAGTTTGAAGTTTCAGGTGTATGGTAAACCTGCATCTCTTGAACTTTATGCCAGTTGGAAGGATTTAGAGCTTTTGAGCTTGGTGATAAACATCAAATCCTATCAGGATATCCTTGTTTGGAAGATCTGAACCAATGATGTGCGTCCATACAACGCAATCAGGGAAAGAAGCGTATTCGATCTTCCATCTTATGATCGAGTGGTTTTGAAGGTTTGACCATTAGACGCCTGAAGAATCGATCATGGGGCTTCCAATACTCCGATGGGAGAACCATTGGGTTCATCATGCTTCTTTGTGCTCAAAGATGTCAAAGAAAGCTATTCTTGATCTGAGCTTAGAGTATTTTGAGGATAGTATTTGTATGGGAATATATGGGACTGGAGGAGGTTTTGTAGTAAATTGAAAAGTTTCAGGAGGTGGAAAAGAAACAAAGAAAGAAGACAGTAGGGTTGGAGAGAGAGGATATTGTATTACATCTTCCAGAATATTCTCCTGGCTTTCTTCATGCAGACCAATCATCAAGATTGGTATTTTACTATCGTCTGAGTCTGAAGAAGATTCTTGTGAGGACTCTGTGGAGTCTGAGAATTCCATTTCTAACCCAAATAAGCTTTATGGGGTAAGATCTTCTTGCTCTGAAAGTAGGGATTCTATCTCTTCTTCAAAAGAGTCTGCAAGAGATAAAGACATGCTGACTTGTTGAATCATCTTTGCTGATTTTTCTGAATTCCTAGGACAATTTTTTGCATAGTGTCCCTTCCTTTTGCAGATGAAACATCTGTCAGACTTGTACCCCTGGTTCCTTTTTTTTCGGAAGTATTTGAATCTCTCTGGGTTCTTTTCCCTGAACTTCTTGTTGCTGCGCTTGTATTTCTGGAAATGATGTCCAGATTTCTTCTTATGATTTGTACAGACGCAGTTGGCGGCTTTGCACTTAATCTTGAGGTGGTTCTTGTTGCAAGCCTTTTGGACTATCAAGTCCCTTTGAGATAACCTTTTGAATAACTCTTGTTGATCACACAGTCTCTTAATGGAAGAGAGTGTGAATTGCCAGATTTCGCCAAGTGTAATAGAGGTGACTGGTCTCTTTGTAGCCGCAATCATATTGTTAACCTCAGGTTGTATTTCATCTGGCAGAGAGGTGATGAAGGTATACTTTAGTGTATCGTCACCATCATGTCCTCCAATGACATAATAGAGCTTGGACATAGCCGAATAATGCTTTTCCAGATCCTTCATTTTTAATGAACAGCATTTTCGATCAAAGAACTCTTGTTTCTGTTGTCTTATGACAAGGTCATAACTTCCAAGGAACTGGTTATGAACGATCGTTACTGCTGCTGATGGAGTTGGCAAAGTGACAAATTGAAGCCTAGTGTATTCAGGCTGAGACTGAAACCAATCTCTTAAGCTTCCAGTAAACCTTGTGACAAATTCGGCATGGACTTTTTTGAGTGTGGCTCCTTCAAGGGTCATCTGAAGATCAATCCATGCCAAGAATTCGGAAAGCTTATCCTTCCATTTTGATGGTGGTAGGTCATCAAAAGTGAACCAAGGTCCTGTGCTAGCTGGTTTTGACCTTGGGTTTGGAGCTCCAGTGGGAGCAAAGAATGATTGAGCCTCCTCATCTTCAGGTTCCACTATTTCTAGACTGGGATCAGTAGCAGAAGTATTCATGAGGATCTCAGTGATGTCCGCCATCTCTGAATTATCTGAAGAGGATTCTGAATCATACGGACTGATGAGAGATTGCTCTGGAAGTTTGTCTTTAGAGGCTAGTGGAGGAGAGGTTTTCTTTTGCTGGGTTTCTGAGTTTTTTGGGTAAAGGTGAGAGAATGTGCCAAAGGGCTAATAAAGGGTTTCTTGTGGTTGTTCTAGTTGTGAAAGAAAAGGGAAAAAAGAAAAGTACGAAGGAGCAATAGCCGATGAGGTTGAAGCTGCTGATATGAAAGTTGGAATTACAGCAGACTGGTTTTTCCGGAGATCATTTTTCATTTGATCTATCTGCTTCTTCAGCCGAGAAATCTCCGTTTGCTTCTGCATAAAAGAGGGGGTGATCGGCTGAAGTATCCGGAGTTCTTTGTCCAAAGTTTGATACTTTGCTGTAAGGGATGAGTACAGTTATAGGACTTCTTGTGAAAAGGTATCTAGCTTGTGATCTATGTTTTGAACCAAGTGTAGTGCTTGATCCAATTTTCCATCTATCTTCTTCAAATAAGTATTTTGGACAATAGAATTAGATGTTTGCCAGTTGAGTACTTCTTCAGGGGGTGTCAGCGGTTCTAAGTTTCCAGAGGGTGAAATCCGTGTAGGAAGGATTTCAGATCTTTTGTTCTCTGTTTTTCCCAAGGGAGGGAAATCCTCTGGTTGTAACATGAAACATTCTTGAACCAAGGATTGTACCGCTGATACAGGTGAAAGAGATGAAGTAGGTCCAAAAGTTCGTGGCATTGTTATACCTGGCCCAACGTTTTGTACCTCCTGTACTAAACTGGACGGGTACCGGGTTTCCAACCTATAAACCTTTGGATCTGACTGAATCTTCGTTCTGTAAGCTGCAGAAGGGGGTTTGCCATATTCAATGTTGAGTTGTGCCATAATTTCCTTGAACTCATCATAAGAAACATCAATGATCCTTTTTCCTTCTTTGGCAAGAAACTCAATTGCCTCATCGAACATTAGCGTGGCTTTTATTTTCCTCCACGGGAACCATCGGATCCGATCATCCGGCTTAGGATGAATCTCCGAACAAGAAGTATCTAGAGACATCTTCTTTGGATTCTTCCGTGGATGTTGAAAGCGAGGGTTCAAAGCATAATCCATATCATCATTACATAGGCATTCGCTTGCATTTCGGGGCTACATCCCGGACAAAGTGTCCTCCCGACTTGTGCGGCATAGATCTGGTTGCCAGATGCTTGAAAGGAGTGAATAGGGATTTTCTCCCTAGGTCGTGATACAGGTTGTATCATTGATGCTTGGAAAATTGATGGTGCCGAGGAAGATTCCTCAGTTCTTGTAAAGACCGTCTTAACGATCCCATCCTTTTCTTTGAATAAAGAGGGGATCTGTGGCTTGTACTGGTTTTGATTGAGATGCTTGAAGCTTCTCATAATTTGTTACCCACTCAATAGGAATTAGTTTTTGTAGATCTTCCTTTTCAAGCTGTTGAGGGGCTTGAACTATTGTAGGGGTTTGACCAGAATCAGCCATGATGTACAAAGCATCAGATGAGGCTTGAAAGCCTGGGATCTGCAAGTTAAGTGCATGATCCTGCAATCGATAAACGATCTGATGGTGAAGAGTAGCTGAGAGAGCATTTTCAACTTGACTAGCTCCCGTGATTTGGACTTGTAATTTCAATGCAGTGGATAGATAAGGATCACTCAGAGAGAGGTTAAAGTTTGGGAAGAAAGTCAAAACAACACTACTAGTGTTAAGTGTTGTGATTATTGTCCCAATCACTGCATGCTCGTACTTGAGATAACGAGTGTCCAGGAGCGACATCCGTGCTGTAACAGGCAATCCCATCCTTCCATGATAGGAAAGAACAAGTCGCATGACTCCGAGATGGAGATGAGAGTAGCCTTGTTCGCCATTGTTCTATGAAAGAGGTGGGAATTTCTAAAGTAACATCGCTCTTGAGAAGTAGCAGTGAAGTGAACACCGAGAAAGTGAGGAAGATTGAACATATTCTTTTATGGTGAGGGGTTTTTTGTGGATGATTTAGTTAAAGGTTTTACTGACAAAGTTCTGTTTCTTGAATATGTTGTAAGGGTTGATGATAGGTACCAAAGTATCTTCTATCTGTACGTTATCAGGGATATGGGAGATCTCAACAAGATGGTCTATCTTGTTAGATATGGTTTTCTTACAAGAGGGAGATAATTGAAGAGTAGAAGTATGCGAGGTAATTTCTGTAGACATGGTGTTTAGGGTTTCTCTTCTTCTATCACCAAGGCTCAGATACCAAAAGGGAGCCGAGAGCTGTTCATGGCAGAATCCTCATGCTGTAACAAGAAGTTAAGGGAAAAGAACCCAAAGAGATTCAAATACTTCCGAAAAAAACAGAACCAGGGGTACAAGTCTGACCAATGTTCAATCTTCCTCACTTTCTCAGTGTTCACTTACTGCTACTTCTCAAGAGCAGTATGTTACTTTAGAAATTCCCACCTCTTTCATAGAACAATGGCGGAAACAAGGCTACTCTCATCTCCATCTTGGAGCTGTGCGACTTGTTCTTTCCTATCATGGAAGGATGGGATTGCCTGTTACAGCACGGATGTCGCTCCTGGACACTCGTTATCTCAAGTACGAGCATGCAGTGATTGGGACAATAGTCACAACACTTAACACTGGTAGTGTTGTTTTGACTTTCTTCCCAAACTTTAACCTCTCTCTGAGTGATCCTTATCTATCCACTGCATTGAAAGTACAAGTCCAAATCACGGGAGCTAGTCAAGTTGAAAATGCTCTCTCAGCTACTCTTCACCATCAGATCGTTTATCGATTGCAGGATCATGCACTTAACTTGCAGATCCCAGGCTTTCAAGCCTCATCTGATGCTTTGTACATCATGGCTGATTCTGGTCAAACCCCTACAATAGTTCAAGCTCCTCGGCGGCTTGAAAGGAAGATCTACAAACTAATTCCTATTGAGTGGGTAACAAATTATGAGAAGCTTGAAGCATCTCAATCAAAACCGATACAAACCACGGATCCCTCTTTATTCAAAGAAAAGGATGGGATCATAAGGCGGTCTTTACAAGAATCGAGGAATCTTCCTCGGCACCATCAATTTTTCAAGCATCAATGATACAACCTGTATCACGACCTAGGGAGAAAATCCCTATTCACTCCTTTCAAGCATCTGGCAACCAGATCTATGCTGCACAAGTCAGAGGACACTTTGTCTGGGATGTAGCCCTAGAAATGTGCAAGCCATAATGCCTATGTAATGATGATATGGATTATCTTTGAACCGCTTTAAAGACATCACATAAGAATCCAAAGAAGATGTCTCTGGATACTTCTTGTTCAGAGATTCATCCTAAGCCAGATGATCGGGATCCAGATGGTTCCCAGAGGAAAAATAAAAAGCCACTGCCAATGTTCGATGAGGCAATTGAGTTTCTTGCCAAAGAAGGAAAAACAGTCATTGATGTTTCTTATGATGAGTTCAAGGAAATTATGGCACAACTCAACATTGAATATGGCAAACCCCCTTCTGCAGCTTGCAGAACGGAGATTCAGTCAGATCCAAAGGTTTATAGGTTGGAAACCCGGTACCCGTCTAGTTTAGTACAGGAGGTACAAAACGTTGGGCCAGGTATAACAATGCCACGAACTTTTGGACCTACTTCATCTCTGTCACCTGTATCAGCGGTACAACCCTTGGTTCAAGAATGTTTCATGTTACAACCAGAGGATTTCCCTCCCTTGGGAAAAACAGAGAACAAAAGATCTGAAATCCTTCCTACACGGATTTCACCATCTGGAAACTTAGAACCGCTGACACCCCCTGAAGAAGTACTCAACTGGCAAACATCTAATTCTATTATCCAAAATACTTATTTGAAGAAGATAGATGGAAAATTGGATCAAGCACTACACTTGGTTCAAAACATAGATCACAAGCTAGATACCTTTTCACAAGAAGTCCTATAACTGTACTCATCCCTTACAGCAAAGTATCAAGCTTTGGACAAAGAACTCCGGATACTGATGATCACCCCTCTTTTATACGAGAAGCAAAGGAGATTTCTCGGCTGAAGAAGCAGATAGATCAAATGAAAAATGATCTCCGGAAAAACCAGTCTGCTGTAATTCCAACTTTCATATCAGCAGCTTCAACCTCATCGGCTATTGCTCCTTCGTACTTTTCTTTTTTCCCTTTTCTTTCACAACTAGAACAACCACAAGAAACCCTTTATTAGCCCTTTGGCACATTCTCTCACCTTTACCCAAAAAACTCAGAAACCCAGCAAAAGAAAACCTCTCCTCCACTAGCCTCTAAAGACAAACTTCCAGAGCAATCTCTCATCAGTCCGTATGATTCAGAATCCTCTTCAGATAATTCAGAGATGGCGGACATCACTGAGATCCTCATGAACACTTCACTCTCCGGTCGATCCGGAAATAGTGGAACCCGAAGATGAGGAGGCTCAATCATTCTTGCTCCCAGAGCTCCAAACCCAAGGTCAAAACCAGCTAGCACAGGACCTTGGTTCACTTTTGATGACCTACCACCATCAAAATGGAAGGATAAGCTTTCCGAATTCTTGGCATGGATTGATCTTCAGATGACCCTTGAAGGAGCCACACTCAAAAAAGTCCATGCCGAATTTGTCACAAGGTTTACTGGAAGCTTAAGAGATTGGTTTCAATCTCAGCCTGAATACACTAGGCTTCAATTTGTCACTTTGCCAACTCCATCAGCAGCAGTAACGATCCTTCATAACCAGTTCCTTGGAAGTTATGACCTTGTCATAAGACAACAGAAACAAGAGTTCTTTGATCGAAAATGCTGTTCATTAAAAATGAAGGATCTGGAAAAGCATTATTCGGCTATGTCCAAGCTCTACTATGTCATTGGAGGACATGATGGTGACGATACACTAAAGTATACCTTCATCACCTCTCTGCCAGATGAAATACAACCTGAGGTTAACAATATGATTGCGGCTACAAAGAGACCAGTCACCTCTATTACACTTGGCGAAATCTGGCAATTCACACTCTCTTCCATTAAGAGACTGTGTGATCAACAAGAGTTATTCAAAAGGTTATCTCAAAGGGACTTGATAGTCCAAAAGGCTTGCAACAAGAACCACCTCAAGATTAAGTGCAAAGCCGCCAACTGCGTCTGTACAACCCATAAGAAGAAATCTGGACATCATTTCCATGAATACACGCGCAGCAACAAGAAGTTCAGAAAAAAGAACCCAAAGAGATTCAAATACTTCCGTAAAAAACGGAACTAGGGGTACAAGTCTGACAGATGTTTCATCTGCAAAGGAAGGACACTATGCAAAAAATTGTCCTAGGAATTCAGAAAAATCAGCAAAGATGATTCAACAAGTCAGCATGTCTTTATCTCTTGCAGACTCTTTTGAAGAAGAGATAGAATCCCTACTTTCAGAGCAAGAAGATCTTACCCCATAAAGCTTATTTGGGTTAGAAATGGAATTTTCAGACTCCACAGAGTCCTCACAAGAATCTTTTTCAGACTCAGACGATAGTGAAATACCAATCTTGATGATTGGTCTGCATGAAGAAAGCCAGGAGAATATTCTGGAAGATGTAATACAATGTCCTCTCTCTCCAACCCTACTGTCTTCTTTCTTTGTTTCTTCTCCACCTCCTGAAACTTTTCAATTTACTACAAAACCTCCTCCAGTCCCATATATTCCCATACAGATACTACCCTCAAAATACTCCAAGCCTGTACCAGTAATAGCTTTCTTTGACACTGGAGCACAAAGAAGCATGATGAACTCAATGGTTCTCCCATCAGAGTATTGGAAGCCCCATGATCAGTTCTTCAGGGCAGCTAATGGTCAAACCTTCAAAACCACTCTGATCACAAGACAGAAGATCGAAATACAGTTTTTTCCTAATTGCGTTGTATGGACGCACATCATTGGTTCAGATCTTCCAAACAAGGATATCCTGATAGGATTTGATGTTTATCACCAAGCTCAAAAGCTCCAAATCCTTCCAACTGGCATAAAGTTCAAGAGACAGTTTCGGCCATACACTGAAACTTCAAATCTGTTTTCTGTGACGGATACTATTCCACCATTCCTTCCATACACAGAAAAATTCCTTCAGTTCTGTCCGGAATCTCATTCACATTTTCAACATCCTCTTCCTCTGTGGAAAAATCCACAATTCTATATCAGCCTCTCCTTCAAACTTAATGAAGACATTAACCCTACTAAAGCCACACACATGGGAATGTCTCCCACAGACCTAGCCCTTGCCCGATCAGAATGCCTGAAACTGTTACAACAAGGTCTAATTGAACCCACTACTTCACAATGGGCTTGCTAAGCCTTTTATGTGGAAAAAAGGTCTGAAAGGATCCGAGGAAAGAAGAGGCTTGTCATAGACTACAAGCCCTTAAACCATTTCCTTCAAGACAACAAATTTCCTCTCCCTCGAATCTCAAATCTCAAGGTCCACATCCAAAAGGCCCAATACTATTCCAAATTTGACCTAAAGGCGGGCTTTTGGCAACTCGGTATCCAGCCCACAGAGAGATACAAGACTGCATTTTGTATCCCTAATGCCCAATACCAGTGGACTGTTATGCCCTTTGGGCTCAAGACGGCCCCATCTCAATTCCAGAAGACAATGATTGAGATTTTTGGGCCTATCCTTTACTCTTCTTTGATCTACATCGACGACATCCTTCTATTCTCAGAAACAGCAGAGGACCATCACCAACTGTTACAATAGTTCCTTGCCATCATCCAGAAAAATGGCATTATGCTGTCAGAAAAGAAGAGCACTATTGGCCAACGAGAAATTGAATTTCTCGGAATGCATTTCAAGAATGGCCAGTACGCATATGGTCCCCACTTGACAAAGGAACTTGATAATTTTCCATAAGGGAATTTATCAGTAAAACAAATTCAACAGTTCCCTGGAATCCTGAACTATGTTCGAGAGGCCATTCCACACCTGTCTAGTTACACGTGCCACCTCTCAAAGATGCTCAAGAAGAACCCTCCTTCATGGGGAGCGGAACAAACAACAGCTGTCAAAAAATTAAAAGAGCTGGCTCACAATCCGCCACCTCTTACAATCCCGTCAACAGGAGAACTTATTCTCCAAACAGATGCATCTGACTATGCATGGGGGGCCATCCTCCTAGAAAAACTCCACGATAAGGAACAATTATATGGATATGCATCGGGTCAGTTTTTCTCTTCAGAAAAACATTATCACACGACCTACAAAGAAATTTTGGCGGTCAAATATGGGATAAAAAAGTTTGAATTCTTCCTGATTGGACAGCACTTCCTAGTTCGGATGGACAACTCTTCCTTCCCAAAGATTCTTGAATCCAACCAGAAGACCTTGCCTGAGCCCCAACTATTGCGATCATTAGTCTGCACTTTCAATGGACATCAATCAACTGGACAATCCATTGAACATTTATGTTCCTCTGATCTTCCAACTCCACTGGATGACCCTACCTTAACCAGGGCACAGCAAGAAGCTCTCATGCAAGACTCCCAGCCAATGGATGATGACTCATATGATGACGTCTTCTGATCACATGCAACTGTCGGCCACTCTTCTGTATTATTGTGTTTGTCTTTATTATGAATTATTATCCACTCAGTAAGTGGAGTGTATTATTGGTGATAGTGGTGGGCCGCCATAGGTCGCTATAGTTGTGGTGTATTATTGTTAGCCTTAGTGGAATATCCACTAACTTTTGTTTGTAAGTATTAGTGGGATATCCACTAACTTTTGGATGATTGTACCGACTCTCCACTCTATATAAGGAGAAGTCTTTGGTAATAAAAGGGCAAGCAAGTTTCTCTAAGTAAGCTTCCCTCTCTTCTATACTCTCTTACTTTCTCATGGCTTTCTAACTTCCTCTTTTCTCTTCTCTTGATCCAATGGCAATGTTCTAATAGTTGCTACGATCTATTTTTGGTGTAATCCAAAAGAGCTAACTCAGCTATCTAAAGATCCAAAAGAATAGAAAGACCCCCATGGCAAGAGGCCGCTTGTGTCTTAACTTGAGGATCTATCCATGCTTTGAGTTTACAGCATGAGGATTCTGCCATGAACAGCTCTCGGCTCCCTTTTGGTATCAGAGCCTTGGTGATAGAAGAAGAGAAACCCTAAACACCATATCTACAGAAATTACCTCGCATACTTCTACTCTTCAATTATCTCCCTCTTGTAAGAAAACCATATCTAACAAGATAGACCATCTTGTTGAGATCTCCCATATCCCTGATAATGTACAGATAGAAGATACTTTGGTACCTATCATCAACTCTTACAACATATTCAAGAAACAGAACTTTGTCAGAAACACCCTTTAACTAAATCATCCACAAAAAACCCCTCACCATAAAAGAATATGTTCAATCTTCCTCACTTTCTCAGTGTTCACTTACTGCTACTTCTCAAGAGCAGTATGTTACTTTAGAAATTTCCACCTCTTTCATAGAACAATGGCGGAAACAAGGCTACTCTCATCTCCATCTTGGAGCTGTGCGACTTGTTCTTTCCTATCATGGAAGGATGGGATTGCCTGTTACAGCACGGATATCGCTCCTAGACACTCGTTATCTCAAGTACGAGCATGCAGTATTGTGACAAGACCCCCATGGCAAGAGGCCGCTTGTGTCTTAACTTAAAAATAGTCAAACATATAAGTTTAGGTGGTTGAAAAGTTTCTTCAAAAGTTCAAGGAGGTATTAGGTTTTCTTGTGCAAGTTGAGGTGCAGATAGATGTATTTAGCCAGAGCCTTTCATATATATATATATATATATATATATAGTTTCATACATCTTGCATTTATTGCAGCAAGCTTTTTATTGATATAATCTTTTTTTTAATAAACACAATTAGCTTAGGAGTGCAATTTCAAAAATTGTAAAAAATATTTTATAAAAAATAAATTAAAAACTATTTTCAAATTTTTAATAGTTGAATAAAACTATTAAAAATTATAAAACTCAAAATTTAATTGATAATTTATCAATTTTTAAAGTATCAAAAAGATTAAATCTTTCAAAGATTATCTCCATGGGCTAGGTCAACTAAAAAATGGTGAGATATAAGGGCCACAGTCCAAATATTACCTACATCAATGAAAAGAAGAGTTCGAAATACCAGATTGTATTAACATACCAAATCAAACAGTGCATATTTAAATCCATACTATCGCGTTGCCATTTCAAAAAAGGAGGTTAGAGAGAGCTTGGTTATGTAATGATATTAGCAAAGAAGCTTCTTAGAAACATCTACCCATCATCTTTTGCTCTCATTAATCTCATGGAAGGAAGGCATCCTAATGGTGGTAAATTAATGAACGCCGACTTTTGACCTGCAGTCTTGTAAATTTCCTGACAAATTGAGAAAAAAGAAAACTTAGATTACAAATTTTATTTCCATATTTATGTTAAAACTTTTAAAATAATATTTATCACTAATGGTGTAATTAGAAATTCTAATCAATTCGGACTAGAGACATCCCATGTATTTTTTATTATACTTTTCTTTAAAATATAAAGAAAAAAATCTCCTACAAAAACATAATTTTAATGTGACTATTTAATGCCAACGATCCCTCCAAGTGCTAAATGAGATTTTCCATTTCCTTTGGAAGTCTAGTCATGTTATTCTTTCTATTTTATTTATTTTTTCGGCATGGATTTTAAGACTTATCATTAGATAATAGAAAAAATATATATATATATATTATATAATAGAACTTATAAATGAGCAAATATTAAGTAAGCATATAAGCTTTGGGCTAATGATTTTTTCTTAATTTCCCAAATGGTAAGTGTTAGAAGATAATCATGTATTATTTAGAGAAAGCTAAGCTAAATACCCCTCACTATTAAAGAAGAGTCCAGCATATTTAACAGTATACTTACATATCCTTTGTAAGTTTCAACCAGAGCACCTGCCCCATCCGATGCAAAATCGCTCCAAAAAAGTATTGATCAAGGCTAGGCTGTAGAAAAGGTGGAACTAATGGAAGATTTGCATACTCAGCTACTAAAATGAATAATGTCTAATGTTAAACAATTGCAAGATAATATTATTGACTTAAGCCAAATTAATAAGCAAGAAGTGGGATTTGTAAAACAACACCACAACTAAGAGTTGTGTGCATATCTCACCGATAAAGTCCGATATCAAACGGCTGTCGGAGAAACGTCCTGTAGGGAAGTTGAAGTATGTCTCTCCATAAGGCCGGTAGTTTGCTTGGTCGATAGTTCTTGTTTTAATGTAATTGTTGTTTCCAGCATCCAAAAATGAATCGCCAAAGATGAAGAGGGAAACATGTTTATCCGGCTGCACAAGTTGTGCTCTGGAAATTGTTGAGATGATGAGGATTAGATGATAAGAAATAAAGAAAGCAAAGAGCCTTCTTGCCATTCCCCACTTTATCTCCAAAATCTTGCTTTTTCTTTATTAGAGATGATAATGTAAATTGTTTACATTTAACTTTATTTTGGTCATAAAATTTTGGTTTGTTTCATTTTAATTATTTAACTCTAGTTTTAGTGCTTTTAGTCATTTTATTAATAAAAAATTGACATGTTATATTTTTTTAATTATTTTTTTTATTGATTGTTTCTGCCATGTATCAATCTCTTATTTACAAAATAATTAATTGAAATAAAAATATAATTGGATAACTGAAATAAAATAAATTAAAATTCTATAATTAAAATAAATTAAATATAAAATTCAGTAACCATTTATATTATTATCTTTTCTTTTTTATATACAATGCATGACTACTGGCTAAAAGTTTATTTGCAATCTATTGATCAGAATAGTATTCTTAAATTAAACTGTTTGCCACATTTGTTGCACAATTAAATAGTTCTAACTCAAATAAATCTTCTTTTATCTTCCCTTGATGCGAGCCATCTAACTCTTAACATATAAATCTTTCAACTCCAATAGCCAAAAGAGTTTTATCAAAAAGAAAAAAAGAAAAAGGCAAACAAAATCTTTTCATATCACAAAAATATAATATATAAAGAATAAAAAGAGACAAGCAAACAAACTTGTCAAAAATATTGATTTTCATATCTTCTTAAAAATCACATCAACCTTTTGCAAAAGTTACCAATATATATATATATATATATATATATATATCAATCGGTTAAGAGTTATCACTCTATAATTATCTATATTCATGTATCTATCACTTAGATTATATTACATGTCATCTAAAATTAGCCATATTCATGTATCTATCATTTAAATTATATTATAAATCATCTAAAATTATTCATATCTATATATCTATCAGTTAAATTATATTATATATTATCCAAATATGGAATCAAGAACTAGATAAATTATATCATGGATCCAGGTACATAGTGCTTCATATGCCCAAGTCCAAAACACATGAGTTTTATGGAACTAACACGTGTGCTAACTCCTAATGAAAAATATGATTGAGAGAAAAAAGATACATACTATCTGCAATCAAACTAAAATATATTTTTCATAATCTTTGCAATTAAAAATATATTTATTTGATTTGATTTTTCAATATATAAGAGATAATTATTTGTTTGATCTATTAAAAATATATTTATATTAATTTTTAAGAGAAATATACTCTAATGGTTGAATTTTTATTTATTTAACTTTTCTAATTAAATTATTTTAATTGCTCTAAGAGAAATGTTACAGTAGTAGTATTTATTTACTTCTTCTAATGATTATTTCAGTATCGTGAATATCAATAGAAAAAATTTAAAAAAAAATCAAATTTTTGATATTCCCCGTCTTACTCATCATTCTTTTGTCCCTTTTCCGACATTCCCTTTCCTAACCAATTTTGGCAGCTTGTACAGTTTGTTAGTGACTCAACATTATAGATTGTTATTTATTGTAATCAGTAAATAGTTAGGTGTCTTATTTGTACAGGATAGCTTTGTATATATATATACTAATTAGGGCTATAATCTTTTCAGTATGAGAGTTATCCTTTCTCATCTTAAACTTTTGATTTATTTCTTGTCCATGGTATCATAGCATACCATGATCCAATAAAATATATTTTGATAAAATAAAAGAAAGAGTCAATGGCAAACGATAAGTCTGTTGATGTAGGTGACACAACAGGAAGGGAAACTTCGTCCTACTTCAATGGAGATCCATTGAGCCTACAAAGTTTTGAGCATTCGGGAATGTAGTTGATGACTTCAGCACTAACAAGAAGTAATTATTTGAGTTGGAGTATATCTGTTAAGATTACTCTAGGAGTGAAGATGAAACTGGGCTACATCATTGGAAGCTGTGGAAAACCAGAAGATGATGCAGCAAAAGAAAAATAGTGGGTAAGGGTAGACTATATGGTAAAGTCCTGGATCATTAACTCAATATCTAGGAACATATTTGATGCTTTTATTTACACAAGTAATGCAAAAAGAAATGGATAAATGTAGAGGTGCGATATGGGGAATGTAATGGCCCAATGTTATATTAACTGCAAAGGGAAATAAGTAGTGTTACTCAGGGTACTTTAAGATTTGAAAAATATTACACTAAGCTTAAAAGATTATGGTATGAGCTAGCGTGTTTAATGCCCATTCACGTCCGCACCTGTGGGGCAGCCAAGGAAATTTCTGATTTAACATCTTTTTAATAGGCTTATGCAGTTTTTGAGAGGCCTAAATGACACTTTTGACAATGTGAGAAACTAGATTCTTATGATGGATCCTCTTCCTCGAGTTAACAAGGCTTATTCAATGGTGCTCAAAGTAGAGAAATAAAGAGAAGTTCACACTATTTTTCCATAGAATAATGAAAATGCGGCCATGATGGTGAGGGGACAGAACTATAGAAAAAAATGGTACAGGAAGAGGAGGTTCTAGAAGAGGAATATGGATAAAAAGAACAAAAGAAGGTAGAGGAAATTATAGAAAGTTTAATAATAAGGAGTCAATGCACTATGATTTCTGTGATATGGATGGTCATGTTCAAGATACTTGCTTTAGACTGCATGAATATCCAGAGTGGTATAAAGAGCTCAAGGAACAAAGGGCTAAATCAACTAGAGGAAAGGCTCTTACAAACATGGCAAACACTCCTCTTGAACTCGAAGATGAATATGGTAGATCAGACATAAAGGAGACAACTTAAATTGTAAACATTGCCAATATGGTTCAGCAAGAACTAATGAAGATTCAGAAAGGGAAAATGGTTACAGAAAGCTCTAACAAGGTCAACTTTACTCACCTAAAGGAATTTTCAAGTATGAATCCCACTAAACTTGCACTTACTTTGATTGATGGTTTTGAACCTAGAATTTGGATAATTGATATAGGTGCTAGTAATCACATATGCAAAAATAAAACATTACCGATTGACCCTAAACCCACTACACACTATACATTTTTCTACCTAATGGTTATGTTAAAACAGTAAAGCATATTGGAGATATCTTCTAAATGATAGTCTATGCTTAAAGGAAACCTTGCACATACCTACCTTCAAGTTTTTTTTTTTTTTTTGTTTCAAAATTAGCACACACTACTAAAATTGAAGTCATTTTTTTACCCCGATTACTGTTTTTACAATACCTACAGACTGAGGAGACACTAGTTGTTGGTAAATTAGTTAGAAAGTTGTATTTGCTTGATGAGTCGAGCTCCAAGAACAAGAGAGTTAGTATTTGTAATCAGTTGCAAGCACATATAGTGCAAGCAAATTGTCAAATCTCTTGTACTTAATTTCTTATTATCTATAAATATCCTTTCTTTGATTGGCATAAAAATCTTGGTCACCCATCACATTTAGCATTACAACGTCTGAATTTTCTGAAACCACTATGTACTAAAGTCTAAAGAAATTTTTGAGTTGATTCATATTGACCTATAGGGACCTTATAGACAATATTCACTTACTAGAACCCCTGATATGTTGACTATTGTTGATGATCCCAACAGAAGTACGTGGACATTCATGCTAGTTGATAAAACTCGAGTGACAAAAACCCTTGAAAATTTTCTCATATGACTACAAACCAATTTGATAAAACTATCAAATGCATTAGGGCAGACAATGGCACAGAGTTGACAAATCAGAATGCCAACCTTTGCTTTAATCACTAGGAATTATTCACCAAAAATCTTATGTCTATACACCTAGCAAAATAGGATGGTAGAGAGATAGTTAGATCACTAATGTTTCAAGCCCAATTATCCACCAAGTTCTAGTCTTACTCTCTTTTCATGGCCACTTACCTTATAACCCTCCTCAATTCTAAACTAGAAAACACCTTTCAATATACTTCATAAGAGAAAACTAGATTATTCACTTTTGAAAACCTTTGTTTGTTTGTGCTACATTACCAATACAAAGCCTCATAAAGAAAAATTTGAAAATAAAGCTCATAGATGCATCTTCATTGGATATAATCCATGTCAAAAAACATTAATTGTTTTCAATTTATCCATAAAACAATTTCACATTTCTAGAGATGTGAAATTTTTGGAAGATATTTTTTTCCTTTAGTACACAGAAAGAAAATATCGACTATACTCCCCTGCCGGTCATAATTGACATTGAACCACCTCAAGAAAATGATAGAGATGATTCAACCCTTGTACAAGACAATGACACACCCCTAAACTCACCTTTACACCAAACCTCAGCTGAATAAATTCCTTCACCAGAACATACATCAGATCAAATAATCCTTTATAAATTTCTAACAATAGCATTGAACACAATATTGAAACAGACACCTCAATTATGCAAGATGCCCCTTGAAGGAGTACAAGAGTGAAAGCCCAGCCTATCTAGTTGCAAGATTATATTACAGATATATCTAGCCATAGAAATTTACCAGCTGTTAATGTTAGCTTATTTTGTAAACAGGTAGGTCCCTCAAATTTCACACCACATACTTACCCTTATCACATATCACTTCACCTCAACAATGCATATGTGTTTTTTTTGGAAAATGTATTTGAATTGCAGGAACCATGTTCTTATCATCAAGCAAGTAAGGATCAGAAACTGGATAGGTGCAATGAACAAAGAATTGAAGGCACTAGAAGAGAACTAAATATGTGAATTAAGTGAATTACCGAAAAGGAAAGAAAGCAATTGATCAAATGGGTGTACAAGATAAAGCTAAATCCTGATAGAATAGTATATAAATTTAAAGCAAGATTAGTGGCAAATGAATATCACTAAACGGCTGGAAGAGATTATATAGAAAGTTTCTCACTAGTTGCAAAATTAATGACTATTAGACTCTTCTTAGCTATTGCATCAACAAGATCATGGCTATTAAACCAGATAGAAATAAATAATGTCTTCCTACATGAATTCATAGAAGAATATGTTTATATTGTGCCTCCTGAGGGATATCATGCAGCAAAAGAATGCTAGGTATGCAAGCTGACAAAAAGTCTTTCTAGATTAAAATAGGCTTTAAGGCAATGGAACACAAAATTTTGTATGAAATTGAAAGATTTTAGATTTAAAAAATTCTGAGCATGATCATTGTCTCTTTTTCAAGCAAGATGCTTCAGGTCTTACAGCATGATCATGCTTCAATTCTCATAACATGAAGTTTTTCACCATTGAAGATCTTGGAAATGCAAGATATTTCTTTGGTCTTGAGATAGCAAGAAATGATCAAGGCACTTATATAAATCAAAGAAAATATAGCGTTGACATTATCAAGGATGCAAGACTTTTAGGTGCTAAACCTACTCTACACCTATACCTGAAGGATCTAAGCTTATTGAAAGTGCAGGCCCCTTACTCAAGGGGCCAAAAAAATACAGGAGACTTATAGAAGACTTTTATGTTTAAACCTAACCATGCCCGATATTACCTATGGGGTGTAGCAGCTCAGCCAATTTGTCAATGCACCTTGTCAAGTTCATTGGGATACAACTCTTCACCTTCTAAAATATCTTAAAGGCTACTCATCTACAGGACTCTACTTCCAGCTAACAATGATATAAAATTTGAGGCATATTCAGATGGTGACTGGGCAGCCTGGTTGGACGCAAGAAAATTACTTACTAGATATTGTTTCTACTTAGGGATTGCAATGGTTTCATGGAAAAAAATATCTTGAGGTCCTATGCAGAAGCGGAATACATGAGTCTAACAGCTATTGTCTGTAAGCTCCAATGATCACCTATATTCTAGCAGACTTAACTATCATTCTATCATTGCCTATTAATATTTGGTATGACAATATAGCAACTCTCATATCACAACAAACCCAATGTTTCATGAGAGGAGAAAACACTTGGAAATTGATTGGCATCTAGTAAGGAACAAGTATAAAGAAGGTTTTGTCATCTAATAAGGGATAAGTATAAAGAAGGTTTTGTTCTTCCTCAGCATATACATTCTAAAAGCCAACTAGCAGAGATTTTTATTAAGGCTCTTGCAGCTCCTCAATTCAATTTGTTAATTTCCAAGTTGGGCTTGGCTGGTTTACATCAAGCTCCATCTTGAGAAGGGAATTGTTGAGAAATAAGGCTAATAATTATAGGAATATGAATAAAAAATCAATAAAAATAAGAACACATGGATTTAACGAGGTTCAGCAATGTGCCTACGTCCTCGGGAGCGATGAGCGGCTATATTATATTATTGATACACTAATTAGGTTATACATAAAAAATATATATAATCTAGGCACAATTACAAAATACTTTGCACCATACCGTAGCACGGGAGCGTTGCCCCCGCACCCGCAACCCACTTAAACCGTAGTCCGCAGACTAACTACGAAACTCCCCCATTGGACAGATGCTGAAGCGTGAGAGCCATACCTATCAGGAATGAAGAAATATTTGAATTGCATTATAAGCTAGCCAAGGCTGCCTAGCTGCTACACTAAGCTGACAGAATTCGAGAAGCTTCTGATGAACAAAATATTGTGTTTTTCCTGCATGGTGGTTACATGATTATTCTACACATTCTCTCACTCTCTTACTCATCATTCTTTGTCCTTTTTCTGACATTCCTTTTCCTAAACAATTTTGGCAACTTGTACAGTTTATTAGTGACTCAGTATTGTAAGTTGTTATCCATTATAATCAGTAAATAACTAGGTGTCATATTTCTATAGCATAGCTTTTTATGTATATACACTCACGAAGGCTGTATTCTTTTTGGTATGAGAGTTGTGAATGAAAAGATAATTTTTCTCTCATCGTAAAGTTTTGATTTATCTTTTTTTTTCTCTAATTTTCTAGGAACTAAAAAAGAAATCTTACTTCAAAAAATCATTCTCACATCATAGCTTTTGGAAGTGAAGCCACCTCAACACGAAAATAAAGGCACAAAAGCTTCTTTAGAAAACATAACAAAGAACATCAAGAGATGAAGATGAGAAGGAGAAGAGAGTTTTGGACAAAGAAAGCAAGAGTTATAGATTGAGAAATACACACATAGAGCAAAATAAAGAAATTATGTCTGCTACGTTTTGCTATTGATTCATATTTGGATACAATTTGTTTTGCTAAAAGAAATTACATTTTCTGGTAATTCATGGTTATTGAATTTCTGATTTTTTTAAAAAAAAATATTTTGGTGGTGATGGTGGTTTTTAGTGGTGGTAATGGTGAGAAAGATGAGAATTATTAGTTTCTATTTCTAGTGTTAATGGACATTAGTGAATAGTTTATTGACACTTTATTTATGGTGGGTCATTTTTTAGTGACAACTATTATAGGACTTAATAGTCATTTAAGAAGGAGCTTAAAATACAGATTTTTGATACATTGCGCTAAAAATAGTCTGAGGCAATATGCTCCTTGCATCAAACATTAAGAGCAAAATTGCACCTTTTCTCTTCATTTTGATATATGACATTTCATTATAAGAATACTAGCATATTACTAAAAGATAAATTTAGCATTGTAATAAAGAAAACTATATTAAATATGCTGAAAATATAAAAAAAAACTAAAATAAAAGGTCTAACAATAAATTACTAATAATAATATAATAAGAAAATAAAGAGATAGATGTGGTAAAAGAAAAAGTAGTTTTATACAGTGTAAGACGACCTATAAAATTTAAAGCAAAAATTTAAAAGAAAAATCTCACACATGTATTGTGCCTTTAATATATAATGATTCAAGAACTTGGATGCATGATATAACAATCCTCAGCTATATGCAATAGAATCAAGAATCAACACAAGCGGGCTATAATTCAATCGATCTAAATCAAATCTTAACTAATATGAATTTAGTTTATTTATTATCAAATTGAGATCAAGTTAGAGTTATCGAACTTAATCGAGCATAAAGAAGATTAATAAATATAAATCATGAATTAAGTTATTTATAAAAATAAATAAGAGTTATAAGATATTTACTAGTGTTTATAATTTTATTTTAATAAATACGTTATATATTTATTTTCAAGTAATAAATAAGAATATATGAATTATAAGTTAAACAACAAAAAATTAATACTATATTAACGAATTGGCTCACGAGCTAATAAGTCAGATTTTATTTGGTTTAAGCTTGATTTACTTATTTAAATGAGCATTATTTAAAGAACACAAATGGATTTTATTGAATAAGTATTCTGTGAAAGTCTTGATTCGATTATAGTCTTAAAAGACAAAATAATAATTAATATTTTTTTATCTATAGGTCTCAAAGAGATAATATTTCTTTAAATTGATTTAAAAAAATAATCAGGCTTTTAAGTAAGAGTTAATGCTTATATTAGGAAGATAGATTAGTCAAAACCTAAATTTAAGTTAGAAGAGTATTTTTATTCTTGAGTTGGCCATCTTTTCTCATACCAGAACCACCCGTGACCACCTACAGATATAAGATATAGGCTAGGACGAAGAGGACAATCTTCATTAACCCAAGTAGGCGACAGAAAAGTTGAAAATGAATCCGCATCAACCTTATGAACTATTAGTGGCTTTTTCTTCTTTTCTTTTTTCTTTTGCCCTTTTACTGTGTTGTATCCCTAAGCAAAAGATGAGTCACTCTTCGAATTTCTTTTCTAAATCTCATCACGCATCAACTTCCCTTAATTCCAAAGAAATTAGTTGACATGACAAAATGAATCTAAAAGACATTGAGTTAGCATAGCCGAAAGTT
Source organism: Ricinus communis (assembly GCF_019578655.1). Taxonomy (NCBI): domain Eukaryota; kingdom Viridiplantae; phylum Streptophyta; class Magnoliopsida; order Malpighiales; family Euphorbiaceae; genus Ricinus; species Ricinus communis. The sequence goes on along the minus strand of NC_063263.1, from coordinate 6,358,648 downwards.
TAGTATATGTTTGCTATTTACTCCTGTTTCTGTTTTGGTTTGTGTCTTCAATTTTTAAAATGTTTACTTTAATAATAATAATAATAATAATAATAATAATAATAATAATAAGCTAAAAAGATAGATTTTATAGTTATGAAAATCTGTTCATTAATTTTAAGAAAAGTAAAAAATGATGAAAAAAGGGATACTTTATAAAGTATAAAATGATGAACAAAAGTGGCAAGGCCCTGATTCTGTCGACGTCATTTGGCACAGAGATATCAGTGAAAATGAAATGGGGTGAATCATTCGGTGATTGCAGGTGCCGCCTACACAGCTTTTGCAGCCATCATCTGTTGGACAAAGATCATGAGTTGCCTTGCCTGTATGTAACCCCATCTCCTGTTATCTCTTTTGATTCCCTTTAGCCATTCCACCCTTTTGATGCACCTTACCACTTTTTTCGTCATTTTATACTTGCATACCCAAATCCAATAATCAATCAAGAATCAAAAACTTTGTAAAGAATCCACATTCAACTATCTAATCTAATATCCAACCCCCAAGCATGACAATCTAATACGATACACTTTGTCGAAAGAGTTGATGAATCAACGTGCAAGGACCATACCTGAGTGGCCCTTCTTATTTTAACCCCTGCACTGCACAACTAACAACCACAGGACAGTCAAGGCTCACATTCCTAGGTTTTCTGATCCCCAAAATGTCAAAATTAAAATTGACCCCATTACACATCATCTTTGATCCCTAACCAACCTTATTTTGTTGAGCTACTCGTCCTAAAGATTGGACAGATACAAACAACTAAGCACCACACCACCGCCCTCCAGACCTATCTTTGTCTTTTTCTATATTTGGACGGTCTGTATTTCACTCAAGATTGGGCCTCTCCTCTACCTGATCTTCTGCCTTTAGCTTCAAGGGTCATCGGCACTTGGCACATGCCCATGTGGGAGTATCAGCTGGCTGGTTGCCTGGTCGGCTCCTTAAGCAGCTAGCAACCGATGGCGCCTACTTCATAGCGAACGGCAATTAATAGGATTATAAAGTTTTCACTACTGCGAATTCAAATTGAATTTCCTTCCTTAAAAAAGTTAAATAGGATTTCTACCATAATAGTTATTTATTATTTCAAAAATGCTAGCGATATTTTCTTTTTAATACTCTTTCGGGCAATGATTTACTATTCATTCACTTTATTTAATTTTTTCAGCTTAATAACTTCCTACAAATTTAACAAGTAGACTAATTTTATTCCATTAAGAAAAACTAATTTTGTAATTTTAATAAAAATAAAATAAAATAAAATTATTTACTGATAATCAATTTTAAAATAATATATTACATAAATAACACTTTTTAAAAGTTTTAAATCAATTTTATTTTGATATAAATAATTATAGAATTATTAAAAAACAAAAGAATACTATTATTCAAGTAATAAAATATTTTTGAAATTAAAATAATAAGTTTTAAATTATAATATATGATATATAGGAGTGTTCAACCAAACTGGTAATCCAACCAACTCGATAAAGGCGAAAATAATATATCGAGTCTAAACTGTCTTAGATTGAAAATTGTTTAAAAATGTCCAAAATCGAGTAAGAGTGGATCGGGTTCGATTTTAAATTTAAAAAAAAAAAAGATAAAACCCGACCAAATCTAATATAAAATTAAAAAGTCCAAACCCACAAATAAGATATGATTTTTTATTTATGAAGCTGATCTTTTGCCTAACTCATAATTTTTCTCAATAATATGGTTGGTTAAATGGTTTATTCATAGTAATTTTGATGTGTTTGATGATGTATATTTTGCTAAATTTGATAATGCACATGACAACAACTACGCTAATAACTCATTGGCTAAAATAATTACTCTTATTATGAGTTATTGGTAAAAATTGACGAATATCTATTATGTTATTTTATCATGCAGTACTATTTTTAGCGTAGCTACCTCCTATAGTACTATTGAAACTCATTTTATTTAAAATTTATTAGCTGGTTAAATTTTACAAAATATATTTTATTTTTATTTACTCAAAATGTTTGATCATCTTATATGTTTTAATTATAATGAATATATAAATATAGTGCTAGTTTTTAGCGATTTACAGTGTTTCATATAGTACAAAATTGCTAGCTATATTAATGATGGTATATTATAATTTTGTGCTTATTACATTATCGCTAGATTTTATTTTGAATTATATTTCTAAAAACCGAATCCGATTAAAATCGATGAATCCAAACTAATTGGTTTTTCAATTTTTTTGTAATAAGTTTGATTTTAAATAAATACAATTCAACTAAAACAGTATGAATTAGCATACAGCTAATAAATCGATCAACACGATCCACAAACACCCCTTATTGAATATATAAAAATATTTACTTTTTATTAATAAATAAATTTATTTTACCTTTATTTATTAAAAAATATATAATCAATTTAACTTATTAAATAAATAACAAATTATTAAATTAAAGAAATTAAATAAAATAAACCAATAGTTTAAGAGAGTATGTGCCTATGAATGAGGCAAGCATGAATTATTACCATCCATCCCCCGTTCCCCCCTTTTATTGGGAAAAAAAAAAATGAGAAGAATTGAGTTAACTAAAAACACACTCCATCAATCACTGAAAATAATGATAAAAGGGTGAGAGACATTAACATGATGATAAAGTGAGCGCGGTCTACGCAGCCTGAATACTGCCCTGCTGGCACAGTGGCTAATCAATCACATGCGGTAAGAGGAATTCAGTAGGAGAAGTAGGCAGGTCATGTGCGGTCGACATAGTTTAAGCATCAATGACAGCAAACGAGAAGGCACAGACAACAATTTCATTGACCATCGGCATCCATGTGCTGCCGATGCCATTACCCAAGTAAACGTGTTACATCAATGGAGAGGATGACCCTCTCTGCAATTCATTTCTTTCAACTAACGCCCAAAACAAAATTTATAAACCTAATACTTTACTTCTTATAGAGGGAAATAATTGCTTCTTTAATTCAAGAAAATACAGAACTTTCTCGATTGGCCTCTCTCCATTTAAGGACAGAATTAGACCGCACCAAAAGCATTGAAAACTCTTCAAGTTGGACTCCTTGGAAAGGAACGTCATGCGACGCGGTCAAGTTCAATATTGAAATAGTCATAAACAATCCTAATCCTAACCCTAATGAAGAAATAAATGGTTTTGTTTGAGAAAACATGCATATGATGCGTAGCATAAAGTAAAATGAGAGCTTCCATCTTATGAAGTCCACTTCTAAGGCAACCAAACTGCCACCTTTGATCTGGGAGCAAAGCACAAGGAAAAGTCTAATGGGGGCAAAGCAATTGAACATCCAGAGACTTAATTAAAGTCAGCAAAATAATTCCATTCATAAAAGCAGCATGAATAAACAGCTTCAAAAATGATGGCTTCATGTTAAAACCGAAGACCATGGCAGAAAACAAAAGCAGAGCTAACATTTATATGGTTTCAGGTTTCAGGTTTTAAGACCAATCACACAGCACTGTCAATTACAGTCATCAAATATAACAACCCAATCAAATATAACAACCCAAGTCCAATGTCTCAACATGCAGAGAGAAACCTAAAAACCTATGTACTACTCTTGTACCAAAAGCTCCTCAGATCACACTTCTCCAGAGAGGATTAAGCATGTTCAAATGTGCTTCTTCTACACATCAGACAGACAACCATCCCTACAAATTGAGGAGAGAAAAATAAAAAATAAGAAAAATATCAAACGTGATTATTATAAATAATGAACTGCATAATTTTTATCATATATAAGAGAACAAAATCGAGCGATTAAAAGACTAACAGAAAGATGAAACTCACTAACATGTAGCCTTATTTACAGAAGCTAGAGTTTGCTCAATAAACTCCCCCCACCAAAGAAGGGAGGTCATCGAAGCTCCACAGATCCACTGGGTTTCCACCATCCTGAGTTGTATCTCCATTAAGGAAGCTCTCAAGCGAAGTCTCCCAATTCCCTTCAAGATATGGCACCTGAAAGTTCTCCTGATTGTCAAAAGCCAACAGCTCTTCAGACAGAGATTTTCCATTGTCCTCTACAGGCATCACATCCCCAGAGTCAGATTTCATCCTCTTTTTTGGGTTAGCATCCTCCACAAACAGAGATTCATCAATTTCTGGAGTAGCTGAAAGCATAGATGAGATTTCAGGAGTCTTTGACGCATGCTCTCCCCATCCAAAGTCGGAACAATCAAATGAATTGCTCCCTTGATCAGAATTGAAATACATGGGAAAATTGGATTTCACTCCAGAATCTCCATTGGTAGGAAAAGAGTCCATCAGACCAAACTGGCTCACTGGTGGTTTCTCATCAACAAAACCCAGACTATTGAAGTAATCCTGTTCTGTGTTGTTCAAGTAACTGAAAGTCTCGTTCATTTTTGTCTTGGATAGTGATTTCTGAGGGCTTGCCTTAACTGAAGGCTTTGTGGAAGCACGTGGAGCTTCATCAGGGAAGTTTACTTTAGCTTTCTTGCCACGAATCCTACGTGCCTCAGCATCATATGCTCTTGCAGCTTCTTCTGCTGTATTAAATGTCCCTAGCCAAACACGCACCCCTTTCCGGGGATCACGAATCTCAGCAGCCCATTTTCCCCATGGTCGCTGCCGGATTCCTCTATACTGATTCTTTCTCTTTCTCTTTGCAGATTTTTCAGCTTGTCCATTGAACTCCACAGTTTTTACAGGTGTAGGGCCTTCAAAAAATTCAGAAAGTGAAAGATGTTACACATAAATCACAGTTAAAGACGTCAAAATATAAAATAACACCCAGCACATGAAATCATATGGCATCTTTAGAGAGCAAAAATATATAATAGGTAAATCCCATAATGAAAGTGCAAACACAAAACAGCACCAATATCCAGTTTAATTTCTGTTATCAGGTATTATTAGGCTTATTTTATAAGAGAAACAATATTCAGGCGAAAATTTTTAAGGAAAAATGAATATCAGCACGCGGAAGATTCTACAAAAATATATTTAAAAGAAAGTCAACATAATTCCCTTAAGCTTTAATAAGGGTACATAAGGACACAAATTAAAAGCCAATCCTTTACAACAAACAGTCAAATTCTTAAGCCAAAATGGTACCCAAAGGCACCAGATGAAACTACGTTCATTTGGCACGACTTCAGCATCCAGTAGTCGAACCATTTCAAACAAATTTTAGGTTGTACATGAGCAAATCCACAGACAAGAAATAACTTTTAACTGCTTAAGATTTAAATGAACTTCCACAAAGATCAGGACAGAAACCACATCTTTGAGGCTGAGAGAGATTAGTTATATATTTTATATTCAACATCAACAATTTATTCAAAAGATCCACTTGCTTTAAACCAGGGAAAAAAAGCATCTTAAATATCAAAAATCAATTGTATAAAGAACACAATAGCTTGCAAACTTATCTACTTCTCTATGTCCCATAAGAACAAAACTTCTTGTGAATTTCTCTAAAAGACGTTGATTTTAAATAATCAGATATTAAAGAAGGCCAAAGAAAATCTATATATTTGAGAAAAAGATTTTTTTTTTAGGGAAGAAAAAATTATTACCACAAGTTCTACATCAATCGGGCAAAGAAGATCTCATAGTATTTCCATCAAACAAAAATTCCTAAATTCTCCGTTTAATCCAACAAAACCCATTGGTAAAAGAATACTTGAAAGAAAAAATTGAATCTTTCTTTACAAATAAAGATATCAATTTAGAACCCTATATTTTAATTTTAACAAATACCAAAATAATCACGGGGCAAAAAAATCAACTAAAATTTATATTAAAAATTTTGACAAAAAAAAAAAGAATCAGATAGAGCATAGAAACATTTCAAACAAAATCAACACTAAAATTTAAAAAAATAAAAAACCACAGAGAAACACACTAACAACAATAAACAAATACATGAAACTGAAGTAGTTGATAATGATAATAATAATAGAATAAAATCCATTTAAAAAAATTACCACGAGAGACAGCGCTTTTTCGATGAGGAGGAGAGAGAGCAGAAGCAGAAACACCAAAAGGCTTGACATCAAGCACAACGTCTTCGTCTTCTTCGACATCAGATTCATCTTTAAATTCTTGAAAATCAGCCTCGAAGTCATCATCAAGATCAACAACAACAACAGGCTTTGAGTACTGTTTGCCAACGGGTTTTTTAAGATCAGGCCATAAAAAGTCCGCCGTCAACCTCCGTGATGAAGATCGCCCAGAAATAGTTGGTGGTATGTAGTCGGAAATGATAGCACCGCCACACATGGTTGTTAGTTTTGTATCAGAAAGGACGTCGATGCAAACGTTCCTATAAGTTTTCTGGTGATATTTGTGATTATGAGAAAGTTAAGGAGAGAAATGTGAGAGTTTGGGCTATTACTTATAAGTAGTGTAATGACTAATGGGGAGAAAGATGGAGTGGGTGCAAGGATGGCATTTTATATATTTGAGAGGAAAAGACAGATTTATAAGAAGATTACCATTTTGTCCTTTAGAGTTGGTGAGGGTTTTTGGGTTACTAAAATGACCTTGCAGATGGGAATTATTTACATTTTAATATTTATATTAAAAATGCAAAGTTACATGCAATTCTCCGAATTCTTTAACGCAGTAGAATGAAATTTTTAAGAGTTCAATACTATTTAATTTTAAAATTTAGTCTAATATATAAGCCTATTTTAAATTTATTATAAAATTATTATAGTCTTCTATACTGATAACGGATTTGTCAGTTTTAATTTTTTCTATGAAGCTAATTGGTGTCTAAATTATTTTACTAAATTAAAATAATATTATTTTATGAAATTAAAATAATATTATTTTATGAAATTAAAATAATATTATTTAATTTAATTTTTATTTATAATATATTTTAACCATAATTTATAATAAAATAATAAGATAATAATTTTTTATTATAAATATTTATTTTATATTAATAATTAAAATTATATTATATAGTAATTTAATAATATTATGATAAATATAAATAATTTATAAATATCTAAATTTGTTTAAATTATATTATTTAAAAGAATTAGATAAAAATATTATTAATTAATTATTTTAACTAAATATTAAAATTAATTTGTAGTAAAATTTTAATTTGATAATAAAATAAAATGAATTTGATATTTGATAATAAATTTAACAAATCAAATTCTAACCTTAAATTTAATAGGAGTTAGTTTTATTACTGAATGAGATTTTTAATGTAATTAAAAAAGTATAAATTTATATATTAAAATAAATCTCAAAAAATAAATAAATATTTAATTCAATTTTTAAATTTTAAGATCGTCTAATTATATTCTTGAAATTATAAAAATAAAATTATATCATTAAAATTAATTCGATCCATTTTATTCTAACAGTATGAAATTTAATTTTTTAAAAACTAAAAATAATTATTTTAGTTGTTATAATTTGAGTTATTTCAAATAGATAATTATTAACTTTAAATTTTAATGAATAAAAAAAGCTATAGCTCCTCAATCATACTTTGATAAAAGAAATCAACACCATTTTATTGGTCAGAATATTTCAAAAAACATAATTATTCAAATATTTCAAAAAATTTAATCCTAAAAACATATATTATTCAATTTTTTTGCACTTTAAAAATATAATGAATTACTTTTAGAATTTAATTATGCTTTGATAACAAATTCAATAATTCATTTACCTTAAAAAATAAACATTACAGCTGCATATGATGAGTTCTATATTGGACCCACTTGCTAAAGTCTTTGGCGGACTTCTTTTGTCTCTTTCTTGCACGTGGCTATTTTTCCCTTCAATAAAATAAATTAATATTATAAATTTACTTTTTTCCTTCTAAGGAAAAATTACCATTTAAATTAATTGTATAAAAATATAAAATTAATAAATTAAATTAAATTTATATAATCAAAATATTTTTATCTAAATTTAATATAAATTTTATTTCTCACTTTATTATATATTTTCTACTTTATTAATAAATAAAATATAAAATAAATAAAGAATATTTAATACCTTTAATTATATAAAATGAATACTTACTTTAAAATAATTTTTAAAGTAATACTTATTTTATAATGAAGTATTGATTTGAATCGCAAAATTATAATTAAAATTTTTATTTTCTTATACTTAGAAATTTACTAAGAACTATATAATAAAAAATAATTATTTATAAATATCCATATAAAAATAAATTTTCTTAAAAAATTACTGTGAAAAGTAAATTTTTATTAAGTAATAATCAATAATGGATAAAAAGATTTGATATGTATGTTTTTTAATTAATAGAGTAAAAATATATATAATAAGCATTATTTTGCTAAAATATATTTCGATTACTAATAAAACAATTTAAAAGAAAGTCGGTTGTTTCAATAGAAAATAAAGATTAAAAAATATTTTTTCAAAAGTGTGTTTATATTAGGTTTATATAGGTATGGATATTTTTACTTTTTATAGAAAAAAAAATCATTATCACTAAAATCCTAATAAATCATTATATATGAATTTGAGATTTTGTCTTAAAAGAGACTTATGAGAGTGAGATTGCATTAATACCATTAATAATGCAATAAGTTTTATGTTGTTTATCTTCCCTATTATGCCATGATAATACCATTCAAACTTCACCCTAAGATTTTTATTTTAGTCTTCTGAAAATCAATATTTATGTGTTGATGATTTTGAATAGTATTTAAGGTGGTGAAAATAGTAAAAGAAAACAAAAAAGGTATTTTAGTAATTTAATATGGTAAAATAGTAAAAGAAAAAGAAGGGTATTTTAGTCACACAATTTATTTAGGTGTAATCATAACGTTTGAAAACATTGCTAGCTTAAGATATAAGATCCATTAAGTAGATTTAAAGAATCAATGCAAGCATTTCCTCACCACAAATTTTTGTCCCAAAAGCTAATTTCATAATCCCAATCATATTAAATGTAGAAACTTTGAAGTACAAGTGATTTAACAAGTAAATACATTGCATAATCAATGTTAAAGTGGAGATTTATTGTAATTATCCTAACTAATGCCAAGACTATTGATATAGGTAAATAATTTTGTTTTGTGTCTTTTTATTATTATTATTATTATTATCTTTTCTCTTTTTCTAGAACTGTGTGGGTTAATGGGCAGGTTGCAGAAATGAAAGCCTATGCTATATTGCACATGTGACCTAAAATGGCATCCCAAACCCTTTTCTGTTTTCAACCCTTTGAACTTTGCCTAATTGTTGTGGGTGGTTTCACCAAATTTGACTGGATAAAATGTTGGTTGATTATAATATTTACCTAACTTTTGTATATTCGGGAGTTCAACATATGTAGTTTCTGCCTCGTTGCTCGTAATTATTTATCTTTTTCTTTTAACACTTATTTAGATTTAGAGATCTAATTCTATGTATTTTCTCAATTTTTTTATTTTTTTATTTTTAAAAATAATATTATTTGGATTAAATATAAATCTTTATTTAATGTTAAAAATAATTCTATGAATAATATAAATTTATTAAAGATATTATTTAAATAAAAAATTATAATAATTTTTTTAGAACGGTTTAAATTTTAAATATTTTCATCTCTAATGTAAAAATTAAAATTTTAAAAAAATTTATATTTAAAAAGATGAATTTTTAAATAAAAATTTATAGATTTACACCGCTTGATAATAAATTTAATTAAATTCTTAGATTTTATAAAATTTGTAACCAAATATGTCAAGCTGCCCTTTCTTAAACATAAAATAAGCTTTTCTTGAACATTTAAGAAGCACTTTCATTCAAAATATCAAGCAATAACACTATAAAACCGTAGTTTCAAGTGATAAAATATAAATTAATTATAATTTTATATACAATAATAATAAAATTATATATAGTCTATAAAGGTTTTTATATAAATTTAATTACAATTTACCATTGCAAAACATGAAATAACAGTTTAATTAATATAAATTATTTATTTTTTATCGAATGCAGAACTACGACTACCCTAAAAATAGATTCAACATAATGTGTCAAACTAGATCACTTATATGTCAACAGATAGTACCTTTATTGTCCAATTTGACATAGAAGTGTTTAATCAAGAAGACCAGAAGGTTCATTGCATCTCAGGAATTATCTTAGAAAACACACACACGCCATCTTTAAATTTCTTTATAGTTTGCGTTTTGGGATTGCTTAACTAAATTATAGTATTAATAATTAATTTAGAAATTAATTTAATTCTAAAGACTTAATTAACCTATGAAATTAAATTTATTTAATACAAAGGCTGGTGCATTTTTAATAATTCATATACAATTGTTAGGCAAACGTACGAATCGTAACAAGTAATATAAAATAAATATTAGTATCATTATCATGGGGAGATTGATACCAACCCTAATTGTATTTTCACAATCTAACAAAACTGAATAATTATAATTGAATAAATAAATAATAAGAAAAAAAACTTAAAGCTAATATTAATTTTTTTAAAATTTAATAAGTAAAATTAGAGTCTGAATTTGTTTCACTAACTATTATTTGAATTATAGACTCTTTTAAAATTCAAACCATTAATTTAGTTAAAGATAAATCACTTAAATTATTTAGCGTTTTGTTCGAGCTCATCTAAAAATATCAAAGTTAATTACAGTCTATTTTCATGGTTACGTCAATTAATTAGAATTCATTAAGTTTCTTAGTAATGTATGGCTCCCCAAATGATTCTTCTACTTCCGTGATCGAGATTTCTAAGTTTTACAAGTCTATGAGTTGATCATTTATGCAACTTTTGTTGTCTCTAATTTATTTAAACACTTGTATTTAATTAGGCCTAAAATTAAATATAAAAACAAGTAAAAGCAACTCATAAAATTAATTGAAATTAATTCATTGAAAGGAAATTAAGATAAAAAAAAGTAATAAAATAGCTACATATATCCAAACCTCTAAGAAGAGTCTAGCCACGTATGATTGTGGCAACGTATAAAAAATAATTAAAGAAATAAAAAGAAAATAATTGACTATACTTTATATATATATTATATTATAAAAGATTGTAGATTATAGATTGTAGATATTTGATAGGTAGGATATTCATTATATTTAAGATATTATAATAACTTGAATAGTTTGAGGATTAAATAAATAATAAAATTAAATATTAAATAAGATAGACCTAGTGCATATTGATGTTTTTGACCATTTAATCAGTTTAACATTTTAATTTTCGATGTAGTTTAAAAGACACTTATTACTCTTTTTGAAATATTTTAACATTTTGACATATATGTTTATTAAACATGTGTATATTCACATATAAGTGTTTAAATATTATCAAAAAATTAAAGTTTAGATGTATGTTAGATTAAATTAAAAGCTATAGTCGTTTAAATATTAAATAAAATTCAGGTGTCTGCTAGATTAAATCAAAATTTAAAATATTAAACTAATAAAAATTAAATTTATATGCATAAATATGTATTTAGTTAATAAATTTAGAATAAACTAGATAAATGTCTGTCCTATGGGCAGTTAATTTTAATGCTAATAAAAATTATAACATTACAAAAATTAGAAGTAAATAATACCATATCACAGAGATTTAGCAAAATACTAAAAATGTTAATTGATTATATAACTATATATATATTATTGAATTTTTTATTGGATATATAAATATTTTATATTTTTTTGAATTTTTCAAATACTTATTAATTTTATGATGATAAATTCATTAACTAAAAAAAGTTTATTCTCCTTTTTATATGATTTAGTAGATTTTTCTAATTTACACTATTTAATTTTTCTTGTTTTGCTATATTCATAACATTTACATAAAAGTAAATAAATAAGATATCTCATAAAATTAAATAAACTAAACAATATAATAATATAATGAGTTGAATTAAATAATTTTGTTATAACTTGATTTAATATTTAATTATTTTATCTATTTTTTAAATATTTTTTATGATTTAGTATTTTATATTCTTAAGTAAATAATTCAATAATTTGTTTTTACTTTACATGTATAAAAGTAAGGATATTTTATATTATTTTTTTATTTACTAAATTATAGAAACATAATTTTTAATTAATTGAGTATTTACTTGAAATTGAACCATATCAAAATAATTTCATTGGAATATGAAAAGATAAATTAATTGTGTAAATAAGTATAATATTATAATTAAAAAATTATTTTTTGATTGGTAAGATAATTATTCAACTATGAGAATATAAAAAGTTAAAAGAATCTAATAAAAAATTGAAATTATAAAGAAGAATTTAAAGAAAGAAAATGATTATTAGATACTTAAAATTTATAATTAAACATTGTATATTGTAATACAATACTTGAAAAAGAAATTATTTAAAGTGAGAGTTATAAATAATAATTTAAAAAGATATATGAATATGAAATAATTAAATATCTTACTTAAGTTGACTTTTTAAAATAATAAAAAAAATATTAAAAAATATTAATTTCTTAAATAAAAAAATAAATTTAGAAATCATATGATATGCCATGTAAGATGAGAAACAATATTATAATATCTCTCTCATATATATACATATATATATATATAGTATTTATTTATTTATGAAATTAAATCTTTTATTTAAAACTAAACTATATTGAAATAATATCGATGGAATATATATAAGATAAAATTTAAAAAAAAGTTATGAAGAGTATAAATGTGAGGATGAAAAAAATAAAAATAATTTTTATTTGATAAGATAATTATTACATTATAAAAATAAAATTAAATCAAAAGTTACAATTATAAAAAGAATAAGAGAAAAGGATTATAAGGTAATTAAAATTTATAATTGAATTATTTTATATTGTAATACAATACTTTAAAAAATTATTTAAAGTCGAAGTTATGGAAAAGGATTTAAAAAAGTAGAGGAATGTGAAATAATTAAATATCATAATTAAGGTGTCAAAGTTGTATATAATACTTTATAAAATAGTAAAAAATAGTAAAATAGATTAATTATTTAAAAATTTTAAAAAATAATTAAGGAGTCATAGAATGTATATATATATATGAAAACAATGTCTTTCTTTCTTTCTTTTTTAAATTTTATAGATAAGTATCTGATTTTTGATGAGCCTTTCTTGTACTTCATATTTTTTGCATACACAATTTTAGTATCTTAATGCTAAATAAATATCAAACCATTTGTAACTAATTAAGCTTACTAACTTTAAAACCTCATTAATATCAAATAATCACTTATCAAATAAGAGCTTCTTTAACAATGTCCACAAGTCTATCTTACCACAATTTTCCTATATTATTGTCACCATCAAATGCTGTCATATTTAGCTTCTATTACTCTCATTCTTGGAAATAATCAAGCACCTCTTTCTTTTATGTGATTAATGTTTGCTCTTCTTAATAAAGTTAAAATTCTGCACAAAGATAATCTTTTATTAGAACTTTATAAAAGACTAATGCTTATCGGTTCTTTGGATAAAAACAATAGTTTAGGCTCCTGATTTCAAATGATACAAAAACCTATCGAAGCAAAATCTTTCAATATGCTTATTTTAAACTTTTCTTTTCTTTTACTGGAACCCCAAAATATAATAATTTATTGGTAACTGAAAATCTATATATATATATATATATATATAAAAGCAAGACTTTCAACTGAAAATCAATTAATAATTATCATTTTCTGATATATTTTAAATTAACACGTTTTCCAAATTCGAATACAAATTTACAAGGAGTTGATTTTGAAAATAGAATTCCACAACCTTTTTACACTGAGTCTGTTAACATTGATCAAGATAAAAATTCTGATGAATTTGTTTTGTCACCTTCAAGATCAACTATGGAAAACTTTTCAACTTTAAATATGCTTTCTACTCCTTTTGAAATAGATAAACCTTTTTTACGATCTGACTATTATCATATACGAAATCGTGAAAAAGTTTTATGGTTTCAAAATCATTTTTCAACGGGGGAGAGAGATACTATTCAAGAAAAATTTTATGAATATTTAAATTTTGTTAAAATTAATGTTTCGTTTTTTATCTGGTTTGAAATTTATTGTAACAATAATAATATAGATTTTCCTTTTAAAAATCTTTTTACAAATGATAGAATTTCTAAAACGTGGAATACAACCGTAGGAAACAAACAAATAATCTCTGTTCATCCACCTTTAGAAGAAGTCAAAATAATTATTCATGATTAAGAAATAATTACTTCACCTTTTAAAAATATAAGCTCTAAAAATGACAACAAACCTCCCTTATTAAAAGATATAAGAAACGTCCAAAATCAAAATAATTATACAAACCAAATTCTTTTTACAATTGTCTCACAACTTGACAGGATAGAGACATTTAACATAAATAATCAACAAACACCTAGGCCAGGTGGCATACCTATTAAACCAATTTTCCAACCTCACGAAATTCCTGAACAACAACTAATTAAATTAAATGATAAAGATGAAATTTTAAAACAAATAAATTTAAAATTATCCAATCTATCTTTAAAAGATAAACCTTATGTTAGCATGCTTAATTCTGAGAAATCTGAACAAAATGAAAACTTTGAAATTAAAGATTTAGAAAGTCAAATTGTTAATGATACTTTTGAAATAAATAAAATATACAATAAAAGAGGATACGACAAACCAAGAACTAGACATTATTATCCTAGACCTACTCCTCCAGATTTTTTGTTTGAAGAAAGAGTAAATTTTACTCAAGCAAAATATGATGGAGATTCTGTTTATGAATAGAACCTTGATGGTCTATCAGAATATCAAATTTTAAATATATTACAAGAAATGACCATGATTTGTACTTCGTACAGAGCCAGATCTATAAATAACACTGATAAAAAAATTGCTCAAATGTTAATTTTTCGAGTTTACTGGTCAATTAAAAGGCTGGTGGGATAATTATACCTCACTAGAAGATAAATCAAAAATTTTAAATGCAAGAAAAATAGTCATTAAAATTGAAAATCAAACCTCTGTTCAAACTGAAGAAGAAGATGCTGTTGCAACTTTACTTTTCGCTATTACAAAATATTTTATTGGTGAACCTAATCAATATCAAATTCGATCTTCTGAAATTCTTTCAAATTTAACTTGTCCTAAACTTCAAGATTTTCGCTAGTACAAAGATGTCTTTTTAACTAAAATTTTTTCTCGAACTGATTGCAATCATAGTTTTTGGAAAGAAAGATTTATTGCTGGTTTACCTAAATTATTTGCTGAAAAGGTTAGAACAAGAATTAGAGATTTTTATGGAAATGTTATTCCTTATGATACTTTAACTTATGGAGAAATTATTAATTTTATTAATAATAAAGGTTTAGCTTTATGTACTGATTTGAAATTAAAAGCTAAAATTAAAAATGAGTTTTTACAATCTAAAAAAGAATTGAGAGAATTTTATTCCCAATACGGTTATGAACGTATTCAAGCTCCTTCTTCAAAAACTAAAAAATATTTGAAAAGAAAATCTTCTAATAAAAATTATAGAAGAAATACTTCGAATTTTCAAAAATCTTCTTCATCCAAAAACACTTCTCAACATAAAAATAAAAATAAAAATAATAAAAAGAAAAGTCCTCATGTTTGCTATAAATGTGGACGTGTTGATCATTTTAAATCCCAGTGTAGGATGAAAGAAAAAATCAATACTTTAGATATCTCTGACAAACTTAAAAATCAAATGCTTAATCTTTTACTATTTGATACAGATTCTGAAAATTCTGATTTAAGTGATTTTGAAGAAAATGATTTAAATGTTTTAAGTGATACATCTTCTGTTAATACTGATTTTGAAACTTGTGAAGGCCTTGGAATTTGTACAGGTCCTTG
Source organism: Ricinus communis (assembly GCF_019578655.1). Lineage (NCBI taxonomy): Eukaryota > Viridiplantae > Streptophyta > Magnoliopsida > Malpighiales > Euphorbiaceae > Ricinus > Ricinus communis. The sequence continues at coordinate 6,342,719 of NC_063263.1, read as the reverse complement.
TTGTAACTCAACTTTAAATGTTTTATCAGAAGAAACTCTTTCAGATCTTTTTGAATTAATTGACAAAATAAATGATCCTACAGATAAAGAAAAATATTTTTTAAAATTAAGGGATATTGTTTTACATAACGAGACCCAAAAATCTGAACCTGTACCTTATAATTTAAAAGAAATTTTTCATAGATTTGAACCAAAATCTTCTAGAAATCCTACACCAAATATTCAGGATTTAGAAGAAGAAATTAAAAATATAAAACAAGAAATTAATGATTTGAAAAATGAAAATTTAGATTTCAAAGAAAGGATCTTAAAATTGGAACTAAATGGAAAAAATAAAGAAGTTATTGAATTTACTGATAACACTAATGATTCTCATGTTAATAAATTTTTAGCACATATTACCAGAGTAAATTTTTATAAATGGTTTATTTTTGTTAGAATTCTTATAAATGATTTTAAAATTGAGACGATCGTTTTAGTTGATTCTGGAGCTCATTAAAATTGTATTCAAGAAGGAATTGTACCTACATAGTTTCTTAAAAAAACAACTGAAAAATTACATACTGCAGACGGTTCAAGAATGCAAATAAATTACAACCTCTCTAAAGTTAAAATCTGTAATGATGGATTATGTTTCTACACTTCTTTTATTTTGATTAAAAATCTTTCAGCCATTGTTATTCTTGGAACTCCGTTTTTAGCCTTGCTTTATCCTTTCTGAGTTGACACTCACGGTATTAAGACTAGATTATTAGAAAAAGAAATTTGTTTTAAATTTATTTTTTCTGAATACGACAAAGATATAAATGTTTTAAAGAAAAATTATATTTTTAATGATCTGATTAGTCAAAAGAAAAAACAAATTACTTTTTTAAATAAAAAAAATTTATCTTTAAAAATTAAAGAAGAATTAGACCTTGATGTGACAAAAGCTAAAATAAAAAATATTGAAAATCTTTTTACTAATGACTTATGTGCACCTGCTCCAAATGCTTTTTGGAATTAGAAAAAACATGTAATTTCTTTACCTTATGTTAAAGATTTTTCGGAAGATAACATACCGACAAGATCACATGCTATACATATGAATGCAGAACTTGAAAACCACTGCAGAAAAAAAATTGATGAATTATTACAAAAAGGATTAATTCATAAATCTAGTTCTCCTTGGAGCTACTCTGCTTTTTATGTTTATAACGTAGCTGAAAGAGAACGAGGTATACCCAGACTTGTTATAAATTATAAACCCTTAAATAAAGTTTTAGAATGCATCAGATACCCTATACCTAATAAAAGAGATTTATTGAAAAAACTTTACAATTCAAAAATTTATTCAAAATTTGACATGAAGTCTGGTTTTTGGCAAATTCAAATTAAAGAAAAAGATCGTTACAAAACTGGTTTTAATGTTCCTTTTGGTCATTATGAATGGAATGTCATGCCGTTTGGACTAAAAAATGCACCATCAGAATTCCAAAGAATTATGAATGATATTTTTCATGATCATCAATCATTTACCATTGTTTACATTGATGATATTTTAGTTTTTTCAAATTCATTAGCACAACATTTTTCTCATTTGCATAAGTTTTATAATATAATTAAACAGAATGGTTTAGTCGTTTCTGCACAAAAAATGAAATTGTGTCAAACAAAAATCAGATTTTTTGGACACGAAATTTTTGAAAATAATGTTTTACCAATTTCAAGAGTTTTAGAATTTACTTCTAAATTTCCAGATGAAATTAAAGACAAAAATCAACTGCAAAGATTTTTGGGATGTCTTAGTTATGTGTCTGATTATTTCAAAGATATTAGAATTCTCTGTAAGCCTTTATTCAATCGTCTTAAGAAAAATCCAAAACCCTAGACACAAGAACATACTCGTGTTGTACAAACCATCAAACAAAAAGTTCATCATTTATCCTGTTTGTCTATTCCTCATCCAGATGCCTTTCTTATAGTTGAAACAGATGCCTCTGATTTAGGTTTTGGGGGTATTCTTAAACAAAAGTTACCTAGTCAAAATACAGAGTCCTTGGTCAGATTCCACTCTGGAGCATGGAATGAAACTCAATCTCAATATTCTACTATTAAAAAAAAACTTTTATCAATTATTTTATGTATTACAAAATTTGAAGATGATTTAGTTGGAAAACATTTTTTACTCCGTATTGATTGTAGTGCTGCTAAAAATATTTTGGAAAAAGATGTTAAAAATTTTGTTTCAAAACAAGTTTTTGCCAGATGGCAAGCACTTTTGAGAATATTTGATTTTGATATTGAATATATAAAAGGTTCTTCAAATTCTTTACCTGATTTTTTAACAAGAGAATTTCTACAGGGAAAGAAATCAAGCTAATCTTTATGGGCACTCCTATAAAGAAGAAGTTATCGCCAGTCGATTTTACGGCTAACAAATCTGGACATTCTTCATTGTTGATTTCTACAAACAGGTTTGAAATTCTTGACAAAACTCCTTTACCTTCTACCCCTACAAAACCTTCAAACTTTTTACAAGCTGTTACCAAACCCGGTTCCTCTAAACCAGAACCACCAAAGTACTTTACAAAATCACAACAACAAATCGTCACCATTCTTGAAAATGAAATATTCAATGGAAATATGGAAAATCCCAATTATCAGCAAATATTTCAACATATTTTCCCTTATGAATAATTTTTTATTCCTGAAAGTCCCTACAAATTGAAATTTTTTTATGAACTTATCTTTTTAGATACGAACTCCATAGAAATTGAACATTCCTATGATCGTGACATGCCTGAGAAAATTTTCTATTCAAAATGTAGAATCTTGAAAGTCCTTACTTTGTCAGATTGGAACCAAAATCCATACACTGCAAAGAAATTTTCTGTTACTTTTACACCTCCCTGTTACAATTACTTTGACTACCAAAAAGCCTGGTACAATACCTTTTACCTTCGAAATTGGAATCACTCTTGGTTCTTCATGTTTCATAAAACCAATTCAAAATATTTCCCAAATTGGTTTTCAGATTGGTGGACATATTTTGGACTTTGCCCCGAAATTTTACCTGCTAAGATTATAGAAGGATTTACTATCTTTAAAGAAAAGTTACCTATCCTTAAGCATGATAAATTGATTATCTTTTCTGAAACCTTTAACCTGCCTTGGATTTTCTCCTGGCAGTTCAAGGTAAAACCATTCAAACCTTCTCCTGATGTAAATTTTATCGCATGTTTAACCCGTGAATATAGTGTTAAATGGTGGTCCAACTGTAAAGATATTCAAGCCAACAAAGAAACGGTTTTGAAACATTTCTCTGGAAAGAATCCTATGCTTTCAGGAACCAGTCAATCCATGGGACAATTCAACTTCTTGTCTGATAAAAGCAAAATCTTAGCCAAATTATCTGGAAATACTACAAAGAAAGAATTCAAAGCGGCCCTGGAACAAGCATTATCACAAGTCTCTGGAGATAGTGATGATGAAAACTCTCGAAGCACTCGAGGACCTAATTACACTCCACAAAATGAAGACGATTGCTACGGTCTTGATAACTATGATGTGCTTTTTGATTAAATGGAAATTATGGCCAACAGAAGAAGACAATGATGCAAAAGAACAAAAATCTTTTGACAAAATGGCACCTTATCTGAGAAGATAATAATAGACAAAGTGGCAGACAAGAATCTTTTCCTTTTTGAATAAATAACTCAATTATTTACCTTTGTTGTCTTTTATAATAATTATATCACGGACTCAAGTCTGTTTGAAATCCGAATAGTGTTCTATTATCTATTATAAATAGGTGTGTATTAGTTGAGAGGAGACACGCTTGAACTATCTTCCCTACTATCTCTTCTATCTTTGTAAAATTTTCTCTTCAATAAAATTTTATACTATTTACTTACTTAATTCTCTTTCTATTTATGTATTACTTGATCCTGCTCCGCATTTGGTATCAGAGTCATAGTCACTAAACTTGTAATTATCTTGTTTAAGATAGTGCTGGTCAGCCTGGTTTTCCTTTGGTCAACCCGTCTTCTCAATAATCGGTCAGGGTGGTCCCGGTAGGTGGTCCCACTATCCTAAACATTATTTACCTGTTTATTGTCTTTGGTTATGGCATCATTGTTTCGCAGTTTCAGTAGTAGAGAAATAGCTTCTTCCTCTTCTCTCTCTAATTTAAATACTGAAGAATTTACTGTTCAAGAGTCTAATATTCCTGAAATAGAAAATCAGTTACATAATTGGTCCATCCCTAAGCAAAACATTAATAGTATTTATCGTATTGGAACTTTTAATTTTGCACAAAATTATTCTATTAAGCAAACTGAACAAACTATTGCTTTAAATAAATCACATGAAAATTTACATTTACTTTCATCATCTGCATTACATGAACATATTAGAAAAAAAATTTAAATTTGTGCATATAGGCATGGTTCAAATTGCTGTTAAACCTTTATTTAGAATTGGTTTAGACATACCTATTTTTCTCTGTTTAAGAGATGCACGACATTTGAATTTTTTAAATTCACTTTTGGCAATGGCTGAATCAAATTTAGCAAATGGTCCTGTTTATTTTAATTGTTATCCAAATTTTTCAGTTTCGTTATTTGACTCAAATATTTTAGATACTTTAATTTTAACTATTAAAACTAAAAACATGGATGTTGCTGAAAATTCCAGATCTATAGCTGTCATTTATAGAATTTATTACAAAGTTATGACGACAACTATAAATCCAAGAGCTAAACATTATTTAACAAGAAATGAAACAATTTTATTTGAAGCTAATCCTTTACATTCTAAAATACAAGTTCCTAAAAGACTAAAATGGAATGAATTATCTCAAGCTGGAACTTGGGATTTGCAAGAAATTAATAAACCACAATCTATTGAAAATAATTCTAGAATTTTACAAATTTTTGAACAATCTAATGGTTCTGTTCAAATAAGTTTTTCACCTACTTTTTTACCTTCCTCTAGACTTTCTACTTTTGAAAATTCTAGACCTTCTACACACACAACACGTTTTTCAAATTCGAATACAAATTTACAAGGAGTTGATTTTGAAAATAGGATTCCACAACCTTTTTACACTGAGTCTGTTAACATAGATCAAGATAAAAATTCTGATGAACCTGTTTTGTCATCTTCAAGATCAACTATGGAAAACTTTTCAACTTTTAATATGCTTTCTACTCCTTTTGAAATAGATAAACCTTTTTTACGATCCGACTATTATCATATACGAAATCGTGAAAAAAAATTTATGGTTTCAAAATCATTTTTCAACGGGGGAGAGAGATACTATTCAAGAAAAAAATTATGAATATTTAAATTCTGTTAAAATTAATGTTCCGTTTTTTATCTGGTTTGAAATTTATTGTAACAATAATAATATAGATTTTCCTTTTAAAAATATTTTTAAAAATGATAGAATTTCTAAAACATGGAATACAACCGTAGGAAACAAATAAATAATCTATGTTCATCCACCTTTAGAAGAAGTCAAAATAACTGTTAATGATCAAGAAATAATTGCTTCACCTTTTAAAAAGATAAGCTCTGAAAATGACAACAAACCTCCCTTATTAAAAGTTATAAGAAACATCCAAAATCAAAATAATTATACAAACCAAATTCCTTTTACAATTGCCTCACAACTTGATAGGATAGAGACATTTAACATAAATAATCAACAAACACCTAGGCCGGGTGGCATACCTATGAAACCAATTTTCCAACCTCACGAAATTCCTGAACAACAACTAATTAAATTAAATGATAAAGATGAAATTTTAAAACAAATAAATTTAAAATTATCCAATCTATCTTTGAAAGATAAACCTTATGAAATCTAAATCCAAACCCGCTATTTGTTTATTTAAACAGGTATCTTATAGAATATTCGTAGATACCCTACTCTATTAGGCCCACTAAGAATTCTTTTCATTATTTTATTTTCCATAAATATTCCACCATTAAATCATTTCATATAATTTTTGTAAAAAAGACACACACACACACACACATATATATATATATATATATATATATATATATATATATATATATATTTGCGGATACCCTACTTTATTAGGTCCACTAAGAATTCTTTTTATTATTTTATTTTCTATAAATATTCTACCATTAAACCATTTCATATAGTTTTGTAAAAGAGACATATATAAATATTACATTTTATTTAGTTTTTATTATTTATAAAATTATTTTAAATGTTATTAAATTTATACTTGGTTTGTATTTATACATCGAACATTTAATGTTGAATAATTAAATTTGATTAGTTTATGTTTTATAATTTTTTTAAGTAGTATAAAATAAATATGAGTATCATTATCACGGGGAGATTGATACCAACCCTAATTGTATTTTCACAATCTAACAAAACCGAATAATTATAATTGAATAAATAAATAATAAGAAAAAAAACTTAAAGCTAATATTAATTTTTTTAAAATTTAATAAGTAAAATTAGAGTTTGGATTTGTTTCACTGACTATTATTTGAATTATAGGCTGTTTTAAAATTCAAACCATTAATTTAGTCAAAGATAAATCACTTAAATTATTTAGCGTCTTGTTCGAGCTCATCTAAAAATATCAAAGTTAATTACAGCCTATTTTCATGGTTACGTCAATTAATTAGAATTCATTAAGTTTCTTAGTAATTTATGGCTCCCCAAATGATTCTTCTACTTCCGTGATCGAGATTTCTAAGTTTTACAAGTCTATGAGTTGATAATTTATGCAACTTTTATTGTCTCTAATTTATCTAAACACATGTATTTAATTAGGCCTAAAATTAAATATAAAGACAAGTAAAAGCAACTCATAAAATTAATTGAAATTAATTCATTGAAAGGAAATTAAGATAAAAAAAAGTAATAAAATAGCTACATAAACCCAAACCTCTAAGAAGAGTCTAGCCACATATGATTGTGGCAACATATAAAAAATAATTAAGGAAATCAAAAGAAAATAATTAATTCAAACTCTTGAATCTTGATGCAAATCTTCTTGATCTCTTTGAATATGTCTGCAAAAGTTATTTTCTGATGGTTATGTGTATCATAATAGCTATTTTCTCCCTTTTTATAGCTAAGGCTTAAAGAAAATCCTAATTTACCCTTAATTTTTGAGTTTCCAATAAAAGAAACTCTCCTTTATTTTGACACGGGTTCAAGCACGGTCGTGTGGCGTCCTCATGTTTTCGGCATGACTTGACATACGTCCATGTGTGATCTCATACGGTGCTTTCATTATATCTTCAATTTGGACAAAAGCAGGTACGATTTGGAGCACTCCCGTATGCTTCCTGCATGTTAATTTCTTCAAAATCCAGTAGCAGACACGGGTTTAAACATGGCCATGTGTCAAATCTCCTTCTTGATTCTTTATCCAGCATGTGATACAGACACAAGCACGTCCGTGCTAAGCAATGACGCAGCTTTTCATAATCGTTTAGGATTCCTTTCTACTCTTTCCTACAAAATTTTCTTTATCAAAATTAAATATAAATTCCTAAAAAACCAAAAGTATTAGAATGATGGTATAACTTAAATAAACTCCTAATTAAACATAAATTATTTCTAATTAGTATAACTATTTATTCAAAAGTCATTAAAATTCAACTCAAAGACATATGTAAAATTATACACAACAATAATAGAATTATTGATTTCATAAATCTTAAGATTCTAATTGATAAAATATAATTATTTTTTATTTTATTTACTCATTTTATAAAGTTTTCTTTCTTTCTTTTTGCCTTTTACTTAAAAAGTTAAATTAAATTAATTTCCACCAAAATTTATATAAATTTTTTACTGCTAATGTAGGTATTTTGATTTGATTTTGAAATTTGTTTTCTGGCACTCATATTACAAGTTTTTTTTTTAAAAATAGTTTGTAATAATATTTTTTATTTTATTTAAATAATAATTTTGAATTATAATTATTTATAAGTTTCAACAAAAGATAGCTAAGATTTATCCAATAAAGCATATAAAATAATTAACATAAAAGAATTATAAAAACTAATTAATACTAGATGATACAAAGATTTTTTGAGAAAAAAAAAAGAAATTAGAGAGATAAGATTTTATATACTTAGCACAGAATGTTTAGGTATTATAATTATTTTATTAATTTATCTCATTGGTTAAGTTATTTTATCAAATATGGCCTGCAAAAATAATATTAATAATTTATGAATTATAATATTTGTGCTAGACAAGTTTAACATGAGCAATAATATGACTTAACTAAATCTAGATTAAGCCTAATTTTAAAGATTATGAATCCGTAAATTAAATGAATTGTTAGTGTTTTATATATATTGTACGAATAGATAATTTTTAAATTATTTTTATCTAATGATAGTCTTTTATGGCAAACAACAAATGAACTTGCTTGTATCATCAGCAATAGACTGTAGAAAATAGGAATTTATAGGCTGTTGACATTTGTTCCTTTCAGAGTAAAAGTAATCGCCAAATTTAATTACTCCTCTTTGTTATTAACATTAGACTAGCTAATGAGAGCTACATTAGGGTACCCCGCCAACTCTATTGATTTTTTCACTTAATTAATATATTTTGCACTCATAAAAAAAACAATAACTGAAATAAATGCAAAAGCTAATTCCACATCACATCATCTTTTTTCTGTTGTTTTCTATTGAAATCTATAAACTTATGATTTTTATTTATAAATTAAGGTTTACGTACTTTAAATGTCGTAAAAATTAATTTAAAATTTTATATAATTAAATTTATCTAAAGTTAATTATAGATAGAAATTTTTGGATGAAGTTCATAATAATAATTCAACATTTACATGGCATTGTAAAGCTATATTTAAGTTGATAGTTAAATGATTATATTTATATCTTTTTAAATCTAATTAATTATTATTGTTAATAGATTATTGAACTCTTGGAAAACTAAGATGCGTAAAAAAAATTTCAAAAAGATTTATGTAGGGAAAGCAACGGGTAGGATATCCGCCCGATTAATGCTATCGAGTCCGAACTATTTAAATTATATTTATTTAAATCTATTCCAAATTCGTTTAAGAAGTTTTTCTTGTTATCTGAACCCGTTCCAAATCCTAATAGAAATATTCGTATAATATCTCAATTTAATTAAAAATTCGTTTAAATTAAATGACTATTAAATAAATTTTATGAGTATTTAAATAGGTAGCGGGTACTCTATCCATTAAAAATCCGTTTATCTTAATATTCGAATAATTAAATGGATACATATTTATCAAATCCATTTATAATAATTTAAATTAATAAAAATAAAAAAATTATAAAACATAAACTAATCAAATTTAATTATTCAACATTAAATGTTCGATGTATAAATACAAACTAAGTATAAATTTAATAACATTTAAAATAATTTTATAAATAATAAAAACCAAATAAAATGTAATATTTATTATAACTTGTCTTTCAACACGATATATATATATGTGTGTCTTTTTTACAAAAATTATATGAAATGATTTAATGGTGGAATATTTATGGAAAATAAAATAATAAAAAGAATTCTTAGTGGGCCTAATAGAGTAGGGTATCCCCGAATATTCTATAAGATACTTGTTTAAATAAACAGATAGCGGGTTTGGATTTAGATATCATATATCTGTATCCGTCTATATAATTGGATTCGGATAACAAGTATTCGTTGAACATGAACCCGACGTGAATAGTGAATTTAAATTATAAATCCATTTGAAAATGTGTTTATTACTATTCAAATTTACTTTAATAGGATTCAATCAAATCGGTACCTGTAAATCCCCACCCGACTACCATCCCTTCATTTGTGTAAAAACCCAAATCTTGAAATTTAAATTTCGATTTTAGCTAATGCTGCCTTAAAAACCCTATTGAGGCATTCATCCATTCAAAGTTATTGTTGGGTGTCAGGAAAATATGTTTAAAATTTTATTGACTCATTAGATAAACTTTTTACTAATTACTTCTATTAATTTTATAAATTTTTTTATTAATTTATTTTAAATAATTTTCAAAGCTAAAAAAATCAATAAATATATATTTCTTTTCTTTTAAGAATACAATTACCTATCACAATATCGGATAGAGCTATCACACACATACCACCGGCCGCCTTGATTATATATTATTGAAGAATTTTATAAATAGAATGTTTAATTATATCCCACATGTGCTATAGATTTGAAATCTTTGAAAATTTTGTAAAAGTATGAAATCACTTTTGAAAATTTGGAGTAAAAGAAATTAAGTTATGGAAATCAATAATATTAAAATTTGACTCGTAAAAGTATTCAGCTATTCTCATAAAAGTACTCTTTCTTTTCTTATTCTTTTGGTAATCTTTAGTTTATGAAATACAATAATAATTTTTTGAAAAATAATAATATTCTCAAAAATATTCTTAATAATATTGCAACTAATATATAAATGGTGATGATAGTGGGCCACTTAAAAGACGATTGCTTGTGACTAATAGTGATGATGAAAAATAATGTGGATAATAAATGATGATATCAAATATTATTTAAAATATTATGAAAATTTATTATTTTAACAGTGGAATAGTTATTTTTTTGTTCGTTACAAAATATGAATTATGTGAAATTAGAAAAAGTAATCCTATATTTTTTTATTTAGATTTATATTAAAAATTGAAAAATATAATAAAAATAAAAATAAAATATATTTATTGATGGAATTATAATTGCGATCCTTATGGTGATTTTTTTTATTGTAAACAAACATCTTAGAAAAGATATCTATTTACAAAAGAAAAATAAAGAGATTTTTTTTATTCACCTAAATAATTAAATCTGGAATATATTCTTTTATTTTAAAATAATAAAAGAAGAGATAAAGAAAAAATATTATCTTTTAAATAAGGATAATATTTTTAAAAATTAAATATCATAGATAATCTTTTTCATTTACATATATCTAGATTTTAATTTAGAATGTGTCGGATAGGACTCTTACGAATGATAAAGTATTCTTTCAAAAGTCTTAATGCAAAGTATTCTTCCAAAAGTCTTAATGCAGTTTCATATCTAATGTTTGAATCTAGAATCTAAATTAATCTAAAAAATATTCTTACCAATTTATTTACATATTTTTTAGTAAATATTATAAATAATTTATTTATAGAGAAATAAATAGAAAATAAATATAGTGTAATTCAATATTTTGATGTTGAAAAATTTAATAAAGTTAAAAAATTAAAATAATAGAACACATGTAAAAGAATTATAAATTATAAGAGTAAAATAATTTATTTAATATATGAAATGAGTTAAATTATTTTTAATGTTATAAAAATAAAAATTTATAATATATATATATAAATTAATTTTCTCAAACAGTTAATTAAATAGACAACTTTATGCAGATACTGAAATAAAAAAATAAAATAAAATAAAATGAGACATAATTTATAATTTTGTAAAAGTATAGTCGGCTAAACTCGGACTCCGAATTTGAACCGCGTTATTAAACAGCAGATGTGGGGTTACTTTGACTATAATGGCGAGTTTGTAAAATTTAAGTACGGATAGGGGTAACCTGGGAAAAGGAACAGTCCAATACTAATTTAGAGAGTTGAATAAGATTTTTATCCAAAAGTCAGGTAAAAAAAGTAAAAAAGTAAAAAGGGAAAAAGCCAAGGCGGTGAAATAGAAGGTTCATGCACCGGAATCTGCCGTGATTGAAGAATAATATTATACGACAAAACTACAACGTTCTGGGTCCCATGCAGAGTGCATGGTGGTCTAATCTAATTAAATTAAATTAAAATAGACATGCGTCTTTATTTATTTATTCCATCCTAATATATAAAGATTGTTTGACATAGTTATAAAAACAGAACATCTAATAGCTTCTTAATTCTCAATAGTTGCATTAAAATGTTTTGGTTTGTTTAATTTTATTTAAATATGTATAAAAATCAACTAAATTGACAAAACCGATTTGATCTAATTTAATCTAAATTAAACTTATAATTTAATCATGGTTAATTATGGTTTTAAATTTTTATCAACTGAGTTTTTATTTTGGTTTTGGCTAATTTAAATTGAACCAAACCAATAATTTAATAAAATTATATATATTCTAGTCTAATGAGTTTTGACTCTTTTTAAATTATTTTTAATTCTTTATAAGTTGCAAATTGTTCGTATGTGATTAATAATATTAACAACGTAAATGTTAATTGATTTTTAAATAATTTTTATTGTATAGTTACTAATATATTATATATGAGGTAAGAGAATTTTTATTATTTGATCTCTATTAATTGTTTGGAAAATTTTATTTTAAGTTGTTTATGCTAAGGATTTCAAGTAGATAACTTATAATTTATATTTTTATAGCAAGGTTGATTGTTATTTGGCACATACAAAGATTAAATATTTGGATTTTGAACAAACATCAAGCTCCTATTGGCTTAAGTGGATGATAGAGTTACCAGATTTTTTGAGAATAAATATGAATATTTCATTAATAAAAATTTATAAATGCATCTTGATATGAAATGATAGTTTATAATTTATAATTTATTAGTTTGTTTAAAAATGTTTACTTTGAATCTACTAAACTGATCAATGTAGCTAGTAGCAGATAGCTGATAAATTAAACTATTTGATAAAATTTTATTAGTTATTTTTGCTAGTGTGTTAAATAACTATTGAGGTTTAGTTTATCTTTTTATATATTATTTTCAGTGATATAAATTAATAGAAGATAGCTTATAATAATTAAAATATTATAATTAATTTTGTTTAATTTAATATTATTTATTATTAAAAATATTTATGAAAATTGATTTAAGAATAGAGATTAAAAGTTAAATACTATTAATAAAAGTATTTAAATTGAGCGGAAGAAATAATTATTTATATTAAAACTAATGAAGTTTGAATTTGGGCAATAAGATGGAGAACGGATCAAGTCACTGTATGCTTATCCTCACCTTAGTTTCTACAAGATTAAAAATATTATTTGTCTTTAAAACTCTATCATTGAGTATTTAGTCTTATACAAAATTTATTAGAAATTTAATATAATAATAATAAATATATATAATCATAAAGAAAAAAAAAAGCCGAAGATCTCCATTTTTTTTCTGTAAAATTATTTACGTAATTCTGAATTTATTATCTTTTTATAATATAAGATTAAAAAACGTAACCTACCAGTGTCATCGTCATCCCTGATGGGTGTGATTGATTAATAAAAAGATGATAAAAATGAATTTAGATTTTACCCCACAATAGTATGGAGTATGAGGTGTCAGTTAAAATTAAAATAATTAAGAGATTCCGATTTATCTGTTAAATAATTAATTGCAGACTGTTGTTGCAGGTTTTGCCGCTTTTGAGAAACAATGGGCAGTTCCCTCTTCTGTTTTGTTAAAAAACTCTTATGTCATTCAGAAATTTCTAAATCTTTTTATATCATCTTTGCATTTTTTTAATTCAATAGTTCCATCTCTTATCAAGATAAGATACGATCAGGTTAATTTTTAGATTGTATTAGTAAATTTTACCCATCGCCCAGTAGTAGGGAGCTAAATCTTGTTAATAAAACTGTTTTAACTTTTAAGAAGGTTCCTTCTATTGTTTGATAGCGATGAGTAAATTAGTAAATAATCTACAAGTTGTTCAATTATTGTTGCTTATCTATCTTTGTAAAATTTCTTCTTCGTTCCAATTGTTAATTATGTTAACAAAATTCCCAACTCTCATAATTGTGTTCTTGGCTGTTGGACAGCAATTAGGAATAAACTTGCCATTTTTTAAATCCCAAATTGCAACAAATCAAAGGATAAATTAGGAGAATGTTCCATTATAATGGGTTGGAGGATACACCAAACTGCAACTTGTTGAATATTAGGCACCACAATTTGCACCTTTGTTTTTATCCAATTCTATAGGATCCTTATTCCTTAATAAATCCAACTTGCATTTTTTGATATATTGCAATAAGTACTATTTCGAGGTTCTTTTATATAAGGTTTTTACTTGTTTTCATGTATTTTTATTTGAGCACAATTCCAATAAATTGATGCCACTGTAGTACTATTATTTTGCTGCTCTCAACGTCATTGATGGATTAAACTAACATATCTGATAAGTTAATAAAATGATATGAATAAAATAGGGCCACTAATAATAAAAATTAATATTGTGTTAAATTGAATATGTATTTTATGTGTTAGTATATCTTTAATAATAATCATAATTTATATTTGAAACTTGAATCAGGTAATAAGAGTGTTTATTTTTAGAAGGGAGAGAGATATTTAATTCGAACCTTCTCGTTTATATTAAGTAAATTTTTATTTTTATAATAAGTATAAAAAATTTTACTGATTCTTCTATAGATAAATAAAAATAATTTTAATTTCTTGATTAAATTGAATAAAAGTAGGCCCTAAATATATTTGATCTATATTAGTGATTAAATATATTTAAGTAGTTGGTATTACAAATTTTTATATTATATGGTTGAATTTGATTAAGTGTTCACAAACAAAATACCTAGAAAAATATATGTGTTAAGTAGGTATTTAATAATAATTATAATTAAAATAATTTTTAAAATTTTAGTTATTATTTAATTAGAAACAAATTTATTACATATCAATATAATATTTTATGTGTTAAAAATAAAAAAATATATTTAAATATTTTATCTAAAAAATAAATACATAAACCAAAATTGTATATCTGAATTCTTAATAATAATGTATAATTAATATACTATTTTTTAGGTCCAAAGTTATTATATAATTAAAAATTAATTTATTAAATAATAATATTTAAATATAATTAAAATACTATATTCTAAAATTATAATTTTTGTTTAATTAAAGATGATTTATTTATTGATAAATTAATAAAAATATAAAATTACATATAACTTTCTATACGTAAATATATAAATTTAAAAAAAAATTATATATTAAAATAACGATACACGTGAAAAAGTTTTATATATATATATATATATATATATGTAATAGTAATATAATTTTAATAATATCGTAAAGCCTTTTTATAGTTTTATAATAGCGACCAAATATAATTTATGACTATGATAATGTTATAATTTAATAGAGGTCTAAAATATTCTATTGATATCTAACATATGTCATTATTTTAATAAATATATATCGTTTGTTGTTGAATATTTGAATTAAATTTTATTTTATTTTAAAAAGTTTCAATACTTAAAATATACTATTATTTAAAAAATATATATCTTTTGTCTTTCACTTTTTTTAGTTTGTATTTTATATTATTTGAAAATAGTTGAGATAGCTAACGTATACTTAATGTTTATTAGTTTTAGTTAGATATATACATTTTACTGTTATTTTTATCAAAAAATACTAGATATATACTTTTTTAATATATATTGAATATATATATATATATATATATATATATATTATTTTATTTTATAGTAATTTATCTAATTTCTGAATTTGATATTCCCAAACATCTCTAAATTTTTGAATAATAAAATATCTTTTAGATTTATTTATTTATTAATTATTAATAAATTTAAATAAAATAAATTAATATTTTATTAAATATAATATATTTTAAATTTATTATCTATAAAAATATACTTAAACATATACACTTTTTGTTCAAAGTATATTTAATATTTTTTAAAATTAATAAATAAAATTTTATTTTAAATATTTTTATTATCAAATTTTTTTATCTTTTTATATATTTATAAAAATAATTTTTAATTTTTTTTATTATTAGTACATAAATTATTTTTATATAAATTACCACTATACAATTAAACTACAATAAAAATATTTGTAGATATATAACAGGAGGAATTACCATATATATGCGAAACACATGCACAAAAACTAATCAAAGTAACAAGGGATACAGAGATAAAATTAAAATTCTGAAAGATGGCCCCTGAGACAGCCACCTGGCAACGACCCCTAAGATGATTAGGAGCCAAGGCTCGTGGGCGACACGTTCGGAAGAGAATTTACTTCTTTTTTCTGTTCACTTTTTTGAGAAATATATGCATCTCAAGGATGAAACCAATTTCTTTTATTTAGAATGTTATGTTATTTGGTAAAAAAGAAAAACAAAATGGATATTTGGACTTATATACGGCTGAAAAGAATTGGTAGGCAACAGCAGGACCACCTGTTTTTATCTGTATGTCTCTGTTTGAGAGACATGACCCAATTTGGGAGTGATCTCGAGCATCAATTTTAACATCTTTTTAAAATATCACATTAGGATTCAGTCCGTTGATTTAATCGCTAAACGTGTAAGTTTAATGGATTGAGGAATCTTTATCTATATGCAATATTAATTTTTGAGATTCAAAATTTTTTAGTACGTTTATTTAATTTTTGATATATAATATTTTTATTTTAATACATATTATAAAATTTAAATTTAGATATAATTTTATTAATTAATAAGTTCCATTTATAAATAAATATTAATTAGATAATAATTATTTTTAAAATAATATATTAATAATATTTTAATATTAAATTGATTAACAAATTAACTTTTAATTAGATAATAATTTTAATTATATAAAATAATATTTTAAATTATTATATCCACTAATAAATTATTTTTATTATATAATAGTTTCTAATTTTAAGAAATAATATATAGATAGAATTAATTAATAAATAATTTTAAAATAATTTTTATATTTACATTAATAAAATCTAAAATTATAAAAGAATAGTGAAACTTAAAAATAATTATTTTTTATTATTTTTAAAATATTATAAATTAATATTAAAAATTTAAAATTTTATTTAATTATATCTATAAGCTTGATTTTATGATCAAAATAATATAACAGCCATGCAGCGTAGGGTGAACGACTAGTATATATTAATTTATAAAAGTTAATTTTTTTATATATTTAATTTTTATTTTAACATGTGTACTATTATTTTAAATATAATTACTTTATTTTATTTTATAATAATATTATTGTTATACTAAAGAATCACTTGGTTGGTAAAAGAATAAAATAGAAACAAGAATAAGAATGAATAATTCTTATTATTAGTGTTTAATAAAAAAATTATTTAAAATACCATTATTTCGTTATCGAGAATTACTATTTTTTTCCCGTAAGAAATGAGAAATTCATTCCGGTGAGAATTAAGTCAAATCAGTTATAAAAAATAAAAAATATAGTAACAATTTTATTATTTATATAATTATTATTTTAATATATTAATTAACTATAAATTAAATATTATCATTACTAACTATAATTAAATATATTATTATACAATAATAAATAAACTTAATTTTTATCCTATACCCAACCAAATCAAACCACGTATAAAATACGATAATTCTTATTCTCATTCTCATCTGTTTCCGATCACATTTTCATTCCCGATGCAGAAGAAAAGGGATCCTAATTTGGTACAATACGACAAACGATCACATGACGAGCAATCGTTTTTGCCCAGGAAAAAGAAAAGGGAGAGACAACTTTGCCGACCTTAGTACTGTACTGTACTTGTTATGTAATCTTTAATGGCCATGAAAGTAAGAACCCTGTTTCTTTGCACTTTCTTAAGCTTAGATCACAAATTGCCAGCATACAATTATATAAATGATGAATTTAATATCAGAGAATAAAAAAAGAGATTTCATCTTTCAAAATTATTTTCAGTTTTAATTTATTTTTTAAGAAGTGAACTGAAAAATCTTAATATCTATCATTTTAAAACAAAAAAAAGAAGAATATTTTTGTAAGATTTTATTATCATTAATTTTAATATAATATTACCACTATAATAAACTAGTCACAATATCCACTATTTATCACTAGTCGCAATACTACATTCAATACGAGAATACATTCTTAATTTGCTAAATTATGATATTTTGAGTTTCTGTTTGCGTAGATAAAATTTGAGATCGAGGAACTATTCAAAATGCTACTAAAATATTACTATTTTTGTTTTTTTTTTGTTAATCCGTCTCAAATTATAGTCTATTTTTTCATAATGGTTAGTTCAATAAATAATTGCTATTTTATTTTATTAATTAATATTTATATAATATCATCATACAATTAATTTTTTACATTTTATACTTTGAAAAAGTAATTCTATTAGAAAATTTAATAAGAAATACCTTCAAAAAATAATAATAAATATTGATGTCATTAACTAAAAAATTTATATTTCTTAATCCATAAGTAAATAGAAAAGGAACTATTCTTTTTTTTTTTTTGGAATAAAGGAAGTTATATATTTGGTTTCATATTTAAAGTATGATAAATTAAATTAAGTACTTCCATACTTTAAAGTATAATCTTTAATACTATATCAAATCCAATACTTGGAAATAAAAAGAATTAACTAGCTTAATACCCGCATTTTGTATGAAATTTAATTAAATATTTTATTACTAAGTTATATATGTTTTATTTATGAATTAATATATATTATAGCTAAATCTATTATGTCTCGTATTAGTCAATTATTATTTAAAATTATTATAATTTCTAATATAAACTACATAATTATTATAGCATATATATTAAATATTTTATATTGATATTAGTTTATATGTCAAATATAAATATAATAACTATCAAAACATATATAAAAATAGATGTTGTTGTGATAAGCTCGTTGATTCCAACTAATTTTTAAGAAATAAAAAATTTTAATCAAAATGAATTTTTTTTATTTTACGAATTGGAATTGGAACTCCGATTCTAATTGAAGGAAAACCGATCCTGAATTGATATCCTAATTCTAAACCGATTTAATATTTTATAATTTTTAATACTATTATGGATTCCAAACTTTAAAGTATAATCTTCAATACTCGGAAATAAAGAGAATTAATTTGTAGCCTCTAATATGATTGCGGATTCCATACTAGCTGAAATTTCATATCCACAATTGCTACGAAAACTTTCTAGTAATAATAATAATAATAATAATAATATAGAAGTGGATGGATCTTGAAATTGAAAGATAACATTCATTGAGCAAAAAAGATGTCAATTTTAGGTTAGAAGGACCACCCGAGATTCCTCTCAAAAGATTTGAGAGGGCCTTGTCAAGTTGCAGAAAGAAACTGAATGATTACTGATTTTGTGTCATTTTCGATTTGCCTTTAATTAAGATGATGTCAATATGTAACAGCTAGTGATGAAAGTGATGCTACCCAATAGTTGTCATCCCCCTCGGTGGCGTCTAATGATTCTCCATTTCTTGTCTCAACGAGATTGGATAATCAATTAATGAAACCTAATAATTCTTGATCAAGTTTCCTAACCATACCATCACGCTTTCTAATCTTCACTTTGTAAAAGCATAATATTACACTCTCATATGGGCATGTAGGCTCTTATGAAATAATTATGGAGCTTACCTAGTTTTTAGATAGGTCTTCACGGTTTCAAAAAATTTGAAATCCAATTAAATGAATCAATTAATTGATCAATTTATTCAGATCGGTTAACTTAGTTTCACAATTTTTAATTATTGAAATAGTTTAATAAATAAAATCATAAGAATTTGGAGTAATTAATACAAAACTGCCACTGCAAATTAATATCTTAACTCATACAAACTTAGAATTTTTTTAATAAAAAAACCGAAAACATAAAAAAAAAAAAAGTGAAAACCAAATCTAAACTATCGACTTGGTTAACTAATAAAATCGATTTGATTTGATCGATTTCGATTTCAATAACAGTTTAGACATTTTCTTTTCTATTCGACCCTAGTTTTAGGTATATATCTTATATATTAATAAACAATCAATGTCTCTCTAAATATCTAACTAAATATTTATATATAATCAAGCGAGTAAGTTTTTTCTTCCAATCACGATTTATTATGTTTAATATATTTAGTGAACCTACAAACAAGATTAGGTATTGGGAACTTCTCAAAAATTTATTGAAATCAACAAAAATTAAAAAACCGTATTTTTAATATTTTTATACAGAAGAAATAAAAAGATAATTGGATTTCTTAGATATTTCTCTAGATATAAACCGCGGAAGCTTATTTTATATTAATTTTGTTATGGGTTTCCCATTATTGAATGGGTTATTCAGAGGGCGCCTTAAACATAATAATTGATAGAGCCTCGAGCTATATCTTGGGCTAGATAGCAGGTGCTTGTAGTAGCCCACGCCGATGACGTGTGCAATTTATAGCCCATGCACTTCAATTGGATAATGGAGATATGTTTATCTCGAGAAGAAATTACATAAAGAATTTTTTCTATGTTTTTTAAAACTTTATGGATATATATTTTAGAACTTTATTAAAAAAGTATACCCATAAAATATTTAAAAAAAATAAAAATTTTTGTTACTGTAAATTCAGTTTTTTTTTATATCTCTTTTATTTTTCTAAAATTTTGTTAAAAAATAATATTAAAAATATATCTAAAAGATCTCAAAAAAAAAAAATACTAAACATATACTAACAACATATATCAAAAAAATATTATTTTTATTTTATATTATTTTGAATTAAATTCTTATTTTAAATAATTTTATCTTTTTCATAATTTTTTTAAAAAATATTAAAATTATACCTAAAAACTATCAAAAAAATTCATTTTAACATGTATTATTATAAATTTATTTTTTAAAATTTCGTCCAAAAAATTATATTAAAAAAATATATATATATAATACCAATAGAATATAATTTTAACTTATATTACTGTGAAATTAGCCAAATAAGATATATTTATTATTTATATTTTATATCTTTATATTTAGTATTCGTGAATTAAGTGATATTATATATTTTCAGTAACTAGTATATTTTGACAATATAAAAATATAGTTTTCAAAAATAATATTATAATATATCAGAAATATATCAAATGGAGTTTAAAATACGTGAAAATATAATTAAAATAAATTTAATGATAATAAAAATATATTAAAAATAATAAAAAATATTAAAAAATACTATAATACAGTTCAAAAAATATATAAATAATTTATTTTAAAAATATACAAAGAAAAATTTGGAAAAAAAATTGCTTCAAAAAGTCATTGTAAAAACAAAAATTTGCAGGCGCTTTCCTCTAATTGTGTAAATGTCCCAAATTACATCAACTACGTTTTTATGTTGTCTTTTCAAGTTTTAATTTTTTTAATTCACTTTCTTTTCTCTTACACTTTTTTTTTTATTTTTACTCTTAAAAGGTGTTTTGCTGTTTTCATCGCTCTTCTACTTCTTCAATAATATTTTAAAGCTAAAACCTCGAAAACTACACAATATATGACAGTTGCCACTTAAGATTCCACCACTTAGGAACTCTACTGGCAACATAAATAAAGATATTTGTAATGAAAAACTTTGATATGTTAGAGCCCAAATTATAATAAGATGTTTGCAAGTGTATTTATATTATTATCATTTATTATTTAAATAAATATTTGTAATGACAAAACTTTGTTCTGAAGTGAAATACATCTTTGATCCTATTTTTATAATTACGCTTCAAAAATTGTTTCTAGCAGACGACGCAATGGCTAGAAATCAATATTTGAGCATATTTTCTCTTTTTATTTATTTAGGTATGATTTTATTATAAATTATTAGGAAGAAATCCCTATATAAAATGAATATTTTATTAGAAAAAGCAACAAAATTTAAACTTGAGTTTTTAGAATTGAAACGTTACTATGATTGCATTATGTATTTTTGTGTTTATAATATTCTAATAATCATTCTCTGAAACATTTGAAACTTAGCTCAAGTGGCAAGAACATTTTCTCTTAGAAGGAAGATGTCTTAAATTCAAATCTTCTTTTCCGCACTAAAAAAGTTTTCGCCTTTATGGTGAGTGTAAGGGATGAGTACCCTCTATTGTATAGTTAATAAACTGTTGGCTCTCACATGAATAAAAAAATAATCAAGTGGTAAGAAAATTTTCTCTTGAGAGTGAGAGCTCTCAAGTTCAAGTCTTTTCCTCTATACTAGATGAATTTTCACATTTAAAATGAGTGTAAGGGATGATTACTCCTATTGTATACTGCTGGTCCTTTCATAAATAAAAAAATAATCATTTTCTGAACATGCCAAGTCTCTATTTTTCAGATTATGGGGGCTGATTTTTTGATAATTTTTTTTGAGAAACTGAATTAGTTAAATAAATCATGATTCTATAATCGACTGTCACGTGATGAGAAAAAACTAAAATTACCTTATGAATAAAAAAATTTGACAACGTATTTTGCCCACTACTTCATGCACATAATGTGATATTAATATATATCTATTGTTATAATTATAGAATAAAGCAAGGAGAAAAGAACTTAATTGTAAAAAGAACTTTTCTTATATTAAATAAAATTTTAGTATAAAATATTTTTACTATCACATACTAATGCACTCCTCTCATACTCACACCTTCACCATTAATGCATACTTACTTTGGGCACACATCTCATTTATAACTCTTTACACTTATAGCACACACCACTTAATTCTATTTTTTTTTATAGTACTTATATCCACATTAAGGAGCCAAGCTCCTTTTATAATTTTTGAAGTCCGTTATTACCGATTTGGTAAAGTTAGCTTCTTTTTTTTTTTTTTTTAATTATTGACAATTCTAGAGAGAAAATTCTCTAGAATTTTAGAGAGAGAGGGAGGTAGTGACTTCCAATACTCCCCCTCACCGACTACTCTCATTTAATATATACCTCCTCACTATACCAAATTACTGTCTGAAGTCCTCGAACTTTGCACTATTTATTCCTTTAGTAAATATATCTGCAACTTAGTTTTCAGTCTTGATATACTTCATCTCTATCTGTCCACGCAAGAATTTTTCTCGCCTAAAATGATAATGTACTTCCACGTGTTTGGTTCTTGTGTGGAATACTGGATTTTCAATCAGGTGAATAGCAAACTGACTGCACCGAGTAATTAATAATTTGATTAAGATCCCTTATAAGCTGCATCATCTATGTACACTCTTGAGCTGCCATAGCTGCTGCCCTGTAATCTACTTCAGTACTTAACAATGATATTTGAGGTTTTCTTTTGTTGCACTAAGAAACATGCCCTGATCCAAGGCAAAACACATATCCTGTCATTGAACGCTTTGTATCGCAATCTCTAATATAGTCCGTATCGCAATACCCGAGTACCTCACTTTTCCCTTCCTTTTGTACAATATACCATAATTACTGATACCTCGAACATATCGCAAAATTCTCCTTACAACTTATAGGTGAGGTTTTTTCATCTTTTGTATAAATCGGCTCACTATAATTACCGCATATGATATATCTGGTCTTATAAGAGTGAGGTAGATAAGACTGCCAACTAGTTGCCTATACATTGTAACATCCTCCAAATCCTTTCCCACGATTGATGATAACTTTGTGTATACCTTCGCTAGAGTTGAAATAGTCTTGCATTCTAGCATCCCATACTTTTCGAGGAGATTCTTAGTATACTTTTGTTGGCATAAGAAGAGTCCAACCTTGGCTCGCTCCACTTCAAGACTAAAGAAATGCTTTACCCTTCCAAGGCTTTCATTTAAAAGTGTACCGATAAATTGGCTTTGATTTGACATATCTCCATCTCGTTGTCTCTTCTAATGATAAGGTCATCTATATAGACTAGTATTATGGCTAACTTACCACCTTGAGCTTTTACAAATAAATCGGACTCTGATGGTGCCATTATATAATCACTTTGAATCAGAAACTCCGCTATTTTCCTGTACCAAACTCTTGGTGCTTGCTTCAATCCATAGAATGCTTTCTTTAGCTTGCAAACATAGCTTGGATGAGCCTTACTCTCAAACCTTAGAGGTTGCTCCATATATATTTCTTGATCCAATTCTCTGTGCAAAAATGCATTCTTTACATCCATCTGCCAGAGTTTCTAATCCCTACAAGCAGCTAAGGCTAATAGAACACATACCATTATAATCTTTGCTACTGGACTAAATGTCTCATCATAGTCCAACCCATATATCTGTGAGAATCCTCAAGCCATCAACTGAGCTTTATACCTCTCAATTGATCCATCAAGATGACTCTTTACTTTATATACCCATTTGCAGGATATCAGCTTCACTTCTTTGTGTTTTGAAACTAATTCCCAAGTCTCGTTCTGCTTTAAAGCTTCTATTTCGTCTTCCATATCCTTCCTCCACTCTTTGCTTGAGAACGGTTCCTCGTATGTTGCAGGCTCTTTTGCTTTGCCATCCTCAATAAGTACTGCATTTGGCATACTTGAAATTTGATTTGTGTTGCCTTTTTATCATTCTTAACTGTGGCTCAATTTCTTCTATACTTTTGACATCTTGAATTTTTTCAAGCTGACTTGGTTGTGATTCTTCTGGTGTTTGATGCACTCCCGTACGCCATGTAGACTTGGCTTCCTCGGGTAACCTAGCCTTTTCAAGTGACTTATCATCGGCTATTTCTGTTTCTGGTTCTACCTCGAGAGTGCTTTCTTCGACTGCTTCCTCTTGTTCAAATCTTTCTTGTATTTTCTCCTCAATTTCTTTTAAGTCTGATAAAACCATTGCTTGAGGAGACCACTAGGATGATGCTTCATCAAATATCACATTTCTTGAAGTATGACATCTTCCTGTTGTTAGGTCATAACACTTCTACCTTTTTCTTTGATTATCATAACCCACAAAAATGCACCTTATTGCTTTCTTATCGAACTTGGTGCGTAAATGATCAGGTATAAAAACATAACATATGCAACCAAAACTCGAAAGTGACTTACAGTGGGTCTTATATTCCACAACTTCTCAAAAGGTGAAATCGATTCAAGCAGCGTCTGTGGTAACCTATTGATCACGGGCATGCACGACCGTCTTCATGCACTCTGCCCAAAACCGAGGTGGAACGTCCTTTGCATGAAGCATACTTCTGCATATCTCTATAAGGTGCCTATTCTTTCTTTCTGCTACTCCATTTTGTTGTGGAATGTTAGGACACGTCAATTGTCGCCATATTTTACAATCTTGTAGGTACTTCGAGAATTCATATGAAGTATATTCACCTCATTGTTGGTATGTAGACATAAAATTCTCCGACCAACTTCTTTTTCGACTGTCTCCTTGAACTCTTTAACCTTACTTAAGGCTTCTGATTTTTCCTTTATAAAGTATAACCATACGTACCATGAAAAGTCATCGGTGAAGATTATTATATGCCAAAAACCACTAATAGATGGTTGTTTCACAGGTCCAAACATATCTGAATGAACCAGCCCTAAATGCTCCTTAGCTCTGTACTTAGAATCATCATAAGGTAACTGGTGTGCTTTTCCATACTGACATCCAGCACATACCGTATCCTTTCAAACATCTAGCTGAGGAAGTCCCTTGAGCATGAACTTATCCAGCATGAATTACATTTAATCATAATCTAAAATTAATATTGAAATACACTTGGTGTATACTATATATTTCATGGATATACTTGGAGTACATTATATATTGTTAACAATGAGCTTTGAAAAGTTATTGTTTTTTGGTATATATGGAGATATCCATTACATCAAAATTTACAAACCTTTTGAATATCTATTATGGCGAAGAAAAATAGATATTGTATTCTTATTTATATAACATAAATATATAAAAGATGTTCTTAAATCTTTAATAGAAAAAATATTTTAGTAAGAGTTAGAGTTTCATATATATGAAATATACTCATTTCATAGTATATACTATTTATTGTATACTTAGAGTTGATTTTGCAATCCTAATACATTTTGTGCAAAATATACACAAAATAGGAATTAATTTAGCTAGATAATTGATTCAAAACTCCTTTTAAAAAATCCAAATGTGGTTTGTATACAAATACCCAAATCAATTATCATAAACAATAATTAAACACAATCCAAATCGATGAAGGAAATAAATTACAATAATTAATGAACCAATTGGAGTAATTAATTAACTAATTAGAAAAAGCTTATCTTAAAGTAAAACAAACATAAGTCATAAACAGCAAATAACTAAAAATTAGAGACCCTCTATCAAAAGTGTAAATCTATTTCTTTTTTATTTCATAACTAAAAGAAGAGACTGGGAGGGGGCCACCATCCTTTGTCTGGAAGAAAAGAAAAGAAAAATATAGAATACACATGAAATTGGAGACTCAGAGACTAAGAAAAGGCCATAAAAAGGGAAAAGACACTTTCTTTTATGTTAGGAATTAGTAGAATTTAATTAGCCAAGAAAAGCTTAAAGTTTCCGAACTCAGCAATTACAAAACGCGCATTGAGGTATCCAGCAAGTAATTTCTTTCATAGATTGCACCAGCTCGGAAGAACAATCTCATCTCTCGCAAATTCTTCCTACGTCCTTAACCACCAACTAACAAGTCCCACTTGCCTCGGCCTTTTCCTCCGAGCCTTTCTCAAGTCCATATTCAATAACATTACAGACATGATCCCAAACCAGTTTGTAGATAGCAGTTTATTGATTTGGTGATTGCTTACACTAATAACACAATTAGTTGGGTTAATTTCTTACACATTCATGTAAAATTCCCTTCTTTCATAGATAATTTCAGCTAAAATGAATTGGCTCCTTTGGGCAATACCGATCAATTAGAAATGAATTCACTCTCTTTCTCTCTCATATTCTTTTATATATATGTATATTTTTATTAAATTTCATTTTTTTGGGCTTTCACATATATTGTTAAGTAAATTATATTCTCTTCTTTTAATTTTATATTATTTAATTTTAGTAAATAAAAATTAATGCATTTTTGAAATTGTACAATCCTTAATTATAGAATGTTGACTTATTCTTTTATAGTATGGAATTCTTCGTTATAGAACATTGAATTCTCTTTTTATAGAAATCAAATTTTCTCTCTATAAAAAATTTAGAAAGAATAAAAAATTAAATCTAATATTTAATAATTAGAGTCATAAAAAAGATAATGATAAAATCAACATGCAATTTAGTGATACTGAGTGGAGTATACTTTCTATGAAACTATAATTCACTATTTTATCTATATGATTGATGATTTTTAATATATATATATATATATATATATAATATTAAATACATTCATTAATAAAATAGCTATATTCTTCTTAAAAAATTCCCCATCCTGCTGATTAATATTAACAAAAAGTTATAGTAACTAGCTAGGCTTGTGTTTTAGAAATGTTAGAAATTTGATAGATTTTATGCTTTTCTAATACCAACGCGCCCAATATGCGAATATATGTATTAAAACATTTTATATTTTTGTTTTTATAAATATAATACGGTCGGAAATTTTTATTATAAATGGATATCGATCAATTTTAAATAATTAAATATATATTAATCATTTAATATTAAATTATAAATCATATATAGATATATGATACTTTTGTATTTATTATAAACTTTAGCGAGCTCGAGCTTGAACTCTGCTCTTATTAAAATTATCGAGCTCATGAGTAGTTTGAACTTGATTTCTAAATAGTTCATTTATTATGCTAAATAAGTTAAGTTAAAGTTCGCTCGTTAAATAATTATATACGAGCTGGTTAAATATTTTTAATATTAATTATTAATATTATTATTATGGTTATTTTATATATATATATATATATATATATATATATATATATTATATGTTATATAATAATATATATTAATATTATATTATATTATATAAATATTTATATATAAAAAATTTTAAATTTAAAAATAAATTCAAGCTCGAATCATTAAATGAGTGTATAGATGAGCTCATAGAAAAGTCTGCTTATAAGCTAGATTGCGAACTCTTAAACGAACCCAGCTTTAATTCGAGCCTAAGAGTATGCTTGTAACTAAAAAATTAAAGTCTGTCAAATTTGAATTGGACTTTATAAAGTTATCAAGCTTGAAACTGAGCTCGAGTTAACTTAATTAACTTAGCAAACAATCTCTACCGAACTTTTTATCGAGTTCAGCTCCAAATAGCTCATAAAATATTTAGTTTGTTTACAATTCTAGTGATTGGGTATGTATATAGTGCAAGTAAAAAGTTTTCTAATACAAATATAGTGAAAATACAGCAGGACACAATTTGAACATTTTTAAAACAAGATGCAACAATTTAAAATTTTAAAAATCAAATTAAAATAATTTAATCTCCTTAATTTGCACACGATTTAGCAAATGGCTCAAAATAATATTCATTAATCTACCTAAAGCATTATATTTTACAAACATAATTTATTTTTGGATAAAATTAAGAAAATGTAAGATACACAAATAAATATCTCATTTTAAATATTTATGAGATATATTATTAAAAATAATATAAATTCTATTTATGTGAAACATATTAGTCTTTTATTTTTATATTATTTAAATATGGGAAAATTATATATAACATATAATTATTATTATCATATACTGAATTTTCAAAAATAAACATGCTAATGTGTCTCTAGCATATTGTGCATGTAGTTTGTTTGTGGCCGTGCTTCACAAATGGTTCCACAAAAGAGAATGACAAGAGGAACACCAAATAAAGAGAAAGAGACATCATCGTTGCTGAACCAACAACAATTATAAAGACTGCTGGCTTAAAAACAAGGTTGTAATGGTTCGCTAGTTGTAAAACAATTTCTAAATTGGGTAACAATTCCAATCCAAGTTGCTTTCATCAACAGATGATGTCATTTCCACAAGGTTTTAGGCTTGTTTGGTATAATTTTCTATTTACTGTTTGTTATCCGAGAAAAATGAATCATAGTCATCTATTAAAATTTCACATTTAAACTCCTTGAAAATTTAAATTTTAGCATTTTCCATCTCATATTTATCCGCTTAAGCTATTTCACATCACCATTTTATATAAAATTTGATTCGAATTTGAGATAACAGTCTCAACTTTTTACACTTACTATATTTGACAAAAATAGAATAAAACAAGATAAACTTTTATAAAGTAAATAAAGATAAAAATTTTAAAAATTAGAATTTTTGATTTTATTTATTTAAAAATAATAAAATAGTGAATAAAAGTTTTATAAATTAATATAAAACTTTTAAATTATAAAAAATTTTAAACTATAACTTTCTCGACCTACCGGTTTAATAGGTTAAAATTTGAAGAATTTTTTAAAATCTCTTAAATATATTTCTCTTTTAAATAGAGAATGGAGAACCCAAAATTTTATAAAACCCTGAAGAAGCTTCAGGAATTTTCATCTGAAAAGGTATTGAATTATTTCTGTATATAAAAGTAAATTCTCTATTGTTATTTGAGAGTTTTTTTTTTTTTCATAACTACCATAATAAGAATGAGACACATCATCGCCAGTCAATTTATAAAATATGTGTATAAACAAACTTTGGGTACGAATTTCTCTTAGCCATAAGTGAATTACTTTTCCCTTTTGTTACAATTGATTTTTAGTTTAAGAAAATACAGTATTTGAACTCTCTTCATATCTTTCATTTTACTATGGAATCACGGGCTAATAGTGAAAGACAAAGTTTCAGCAATTTCAAGTTTCAGTTCGCAATGTCTCAGTGTTCCAACAAACACACACACACACACACACACACATGCTTCAAAAATCTTAAAAACTAAAATCCTGTATCTCTGTATCAAAAGCAGGCACGCATGACGTGCTAAATACAAAACAACAGCAGCTCAAGGCCACTGTACTAATTTAGCATTCAACTATAACAACCCTCACATGATTTTTGTCCTAATAATTGTCATTATTATCATTACCTTTGTTCTCAAAACAAACCCACCTTACATTCTGATTCTTTTGACTAATTAGAAAATTGCATACCAGAACAATAAACAATCATGATCATAAATCCTCCCCACATGCATCATCTAGAACAGAAATTACAGAATTAGTTGACAAGATCCTGCTGCAAGGCTTCTAAAAAGGAAAGAAAAGAAAAGAGAGACCTTTTCCATTATCATTCTTTTTTTTTCTTGGCTACTTCGTTGTTCAACATCATCAACAACAAAAACACATCATTTTCTACAAGACAAGGTGATCTTTCTTGATTCTTCACTCTCACAACAAGGAAAGATACACCTGCACTTCATTTTGCTAGCCAAAAATTTCTACATGTGACTTCATTTTTCATTACAAACCCAGCTCCCAAATCCCAGCTTCACTCGCTTTCTGATATAGAAAACGCCTACATTACACCTCTCTTCATGCACCCAGAGAGAGATATGATATTTAAAAACTTATAGTAGCAAGCAAATGAGCAAAATTCCTAAAGGGGTTGCTGCATTGTCACAACTATAGGACTATTAACAGTATGCTTCCCATCTGACCAAACTATTGAACCGCTATTCATGTTGGAGCCGCCAGGCGAGAGCTTTACGACCATGGCTTGCACTCTAACAAGAAAGCTCAACTTCTGTCCTATCCTCCTAAATGCAAGCTTCTCTGGCTGCACAGTGACTGTAGTCCCACTTGGTGGCTTAATTGTAACCTTATATACAGAATTTGGATCCCCAACATTAGTCACTGTCCTAATAAAATGTGTAGACATCTTATGTTTCCCATATTGTTGAAACACAGCAGACATTGATGGGTAATTCAAGTTACCAGCATGTCCTGCCCTTTTTGCTCCATTGCAATCTGCATTTTTTCTAGTCACAACTTGAATGTTGTTTACTGTATAATTTGAATTGCATAGAAAATCCACATAATCAAATGTTGTTATATCATAAATTAACCCAGGATTCATTGCCTTCTGTGGATGAACATGACCAGAACCAAAATCCAACACGGTTGAGGTATTTCCAGTGGACTCGTCAAGCATTGTTTCGCCGCGGTTATCAACTACATATGCAGTTGTCATTAACGCTGATTTTATTGCTGCTGGACTCCAATCCGGGTGTGCAGCCTTTAGCAGGGCAGCTAACCCGGAAACATGTGGACAGGCCATTGAAGTACCAGATAGAATGTTGAACTCAGTTCTTCTGTTATCAGTTGGCACACTAGATGGACCAACTTTATCTGGCCAAGCAGCAAGAATGTTCAAACCAGGAGCAATAACATCAGGCTTCAAAATTTCAGGAGATTCAGGATTAGGACCTCTGGCTGAAAATGAAGCAACAACAGGTGCTGGCCTAATTCCAAGTCTAGTACCTTTGAAGACTATAGTAGCAGTAGGTGGTGAATTAGATTTAGAAGAATCAGAAATGTACCTTCTGATTTCATCACCACCACTAGCACCAATAGCAGTAGCAGGCAAAACATGACAATCAGCAACTAAACCTTCACCATCAAAAACCCCGTTAGCTAAAATCATCCCAACACCACCCGCTTTCTTTACCACATCACCTTTAGCAGCTCTTGAATTAATCCCTCTATCACACAAGACGATTTTCCCTTGAACAAGTTTAGAATCTAAAGAACCATCTAAACATAAAGAACTGGAATAGCCATCTCCTGTTCCTTCACTACCAGAATAAATCAAAGGATACATCTTTCCAGGCGATAATCCCGGCCCACCATAAATACTCACACCAGAAATCACTTTCCCATTTCCAAGCTTCACATCAGCTGGAAAATCCCTGTCAAGAGTGCCGGCACCAACAGTAGTAACCCAGGGAGCAACATTAGTAACAGTAAGCCCACCAGGGCCACCATTTCCAGCAGAAGCAGAGACAAAAACACCACGATCTGCAGCTCCAAAAGATCCGATAGCAATTGCATCAAGGTAATAAGGAACTACGACACCACCAACACTAAGCGAAATAACATCAACACCATCAGCAACAGCAGTATCAAATGCAGCAAGAATGTCAGAATCATAGCATCCAGCATTCCAACATACTTTATAAGTAGCAAGTCTTGCTTTCGGCGCCATCCCTGCTGCAATACCTTTAGCATACCCGAGTGTCGAAGCTGGGAAAACATACCGGCCCGCCGCTATAGACGCCGTGTGGGTCCCATGCCCGTCCGAGTCTCGTGGTGATCTGCACTCTGTAGACTCGTTCATTCTGCCATTAGTAGCCTCGTAGCCGTCACAAAAGTACCTAGCTCCAATGAGCTTTCTGTTACAAGAAGATGAGCTAAAATCTTTACCACTAACACACATCCCTTTCCATTTAGCAGGCACAGGACCCAAGTTTCTGTCATTGAAGCTTTGCCGCTCCGGCCAGATTCCGGTATCGATGACTCCGATAACAAGATCCGAGCCAAAGTCCGATTCTTTAAGTAAACCAGCGCTATCTGTAGTTTTTAAACCAAGAAACTCAGGCGAGCGTGTGGTTTGAAGTTGACGAACACGTTCAGGGATTACTGCAATGACATGGGGAAGTGTCTGAATCTTGAGAGCTTCCACTGGAGAGAGCATAGCAGAGAAGCCATGGAATACGTTTTCATAAGTGTGGATGATACGAGAAGACGAGGGTGTCGTTTCAGAAAGGGAAGAAAGGAAAGATTGGTACCAGTGTTTGTGGAGAGTGAAAATGGATGGCTTAGCATCGTGCTGGACTTTAATTATGAAGGTCCTTGGTGTGTCATTTGTTGAAGAAGAAGAAGATAAAGAAAGTAAAGAAAGAAAGAAGACAAGGAACACAGCCATTGAAGAGAATACAGAGGAAGAAAGAAAGAAAGAAAGGGTTTTAGAGAGCTCTGTAAGCCTGCCTTTCCTTTGTCCCTGATCAGCTTTAAATTGAAAGAAAGATATCAGAGAGAGAGAGAGAGAGAGAGAGATGTGGTTATGTCTGTTTGTGCGTTGGTTCTTTGAATTGGGTTGTACTATTTTTCTTGGTGGAAGATTTTGAAAAAAAACGTACTATCTCTTTTTCTTTTCTTTTTTTTAATCAAAAGAAAAAAAATGTACAATCTTTTTTTTCTTCTATTGTATGATTATTCAAATAAATTGGAAATTTTGGAACAACAAGTTTTTTGTATATTAAGTATGATAGATGAAAAAAAGTTTTTAAGTTTAAGATTTTTCAAATACTTCTTAATTAAAATTATTAATTAGATCACTTATAAATAAAAATTAAGTGAATTTAATATTTATATTAGTTGTGTTAATTATGTATGAGACATGGAGGGTCTGACTGAAATGGCACCGTTGATTGTTGTAATTTTATTTTGGGGTGGGGTAATATTTATCATCTAGAGATAAGAAAGCTATGATTATGAGAATATTAACCCTCTCTCTTTTATTTTTTTCTGTTTGAAATGTTTTTGGTTTGATTCTGTTTGAACTTAGATTATATTAATAATTGATATGACTATGTTTCCACTCTTTACTTCATTTTTCTATGATGGGTCATACAGCAATTATTATGTTAACTCTTTTTTCTTTTTCTTTTTTTTGGTTTTGAGAAATAAAAAAGAGAAGAAGAAGAAAAGCTTCAATATTTTATGGGTTCATAGTATGGAGTTAGGTATCATCACATTTTGGATTCCATGTGCTAATTAACACTGATAATAAAATATAAGCATAGCCCAAGCTGGATTATACAAACATTGGTTTTGGATTAAAGCAAAAGGTCATGTAGTGATGGACTCAT
This sequence comes from Ricinus communis, assembly GCF_019578655.1. Lineage (NCBI taxonomy): Eukaryota > Viridiplantae > Streptophyta > Magnoliopsida > Malpighiales > Euphorbiaceae > Ricinus > Ricinus communis. The sequence goes on along the minus strand of NC_063263.1, from coordinate 6,309,116 downwards.
CCACTAATTTATAACTTCAAATACTAAGTTGAAAAATGATCATGAAAATAGAACCATGATAGATAAATTCACTGAATTATCAATGCAAAGTTGAATAAATATTTTTTTTTTTGGATTTTCAATTCAATTATAAAATACTTTATAATAAGTTTAAAATTAAGGGTGGCACAAAAAATAATATGCATGATCCATACACATAAGAAAAAAGATAAAGTGATGCAATGACAGAGGAGAACACCCAACAGAAGAAAATGAAATTGACAAACTTATCCAAAACTCATTAACCAAACAATGCATTGATTTGAGGTTACACCGGCATCATCCCTGCAGTAATCTCCCATTTTTGGAATTTATTCTCTTCCCTCTTCCTCTCACGTGTTAGATACTTCACACGTGACATTGACCTGTGTCGGTATATTTTTACTCATTTCTTTTTTCTTTTTCTTTTTTTACAGCAGCAGAATATCTGGATTAATTTGTATTTTCCAGTCTCTGACAAATAATTGTCTTGAATTCGGGATATGTTTCTTAATTTGTAAATGACTAAAACTTAAAACTTTTTCTTTTGGTGATTGGCATGTACACGTGTCAGGAATCGTGGAATGCTTTGTTTGTTTGGTGTTGGAATCTGGTTGATACACACGTGGCAAGTACGAAAGAAAATTAGTTTTTTATTATCTAGAAATGTTTGTAGAATTAGAAACTTTATCTAAAATCATATAGAATTCTATTAAATAATTAATGATTTTTCTTCAATAAAATGTAACAAAAATAGAAAATACATACTCTAATCAGATATCTAATGAAAATCAAAATGGCAACAACAATACTAAAATTAAACAAGAAAAAAAAAACAAAAAATTTAATTTAATAAATTTGTGTATATGAATTAATTTAAACACTAAATTAATTAATATTCATTATATTATTTTACTTCTTATAACTACTAAAATTTTGAATTTTCAGCAATCTTAAAGGTCAGTAACGTTCACAATGTATTTTTCGAAAAATTCGATATATATGTGATGATATAAAGGTAAAAACTAAAAAGCAAATAGCCAACTATTTATTAATTGTTATTGGTTCTTTTCTCTCTTTCCCTTTGAATTTTTGGACTTTAGCAAAAGAACTGCAAGGTGTCAACCATACTCCAATTTGAATCTTTTCTTTTCTTTTTACTGTGGTCACATGAACACATTTTAAACTTACATTAGTGGGAAAAAAGAGACTTTTACATGCAATTACAAATCTGTGCCTAACTGCCTATGATAGGAAATTGGTCGCTTGATTAGTTGTGATTTAGTTTAATTATTTTAAGCCAGAATCCTCACTAATATTAATGGATTAGAGACGAAAAGATTTGAAGACTTCTTAAATTCTTAAATGAAAATAATGAATTTGATATAATTTTTCTTCTATTTGTTTATTGATGGTACAAATTGGATTTATATGCTGTCACAAAAAAAAAAAAAAGATTTAGATAGGAATATCATATGGTTTAACCAATCAATCACTGAGGTCCATTATCATATACGAATCTAATTAGTGCAATTCGATTGATATGAAAATATAATTATCATCTTAATTACACAAGAAGTCTTCAAGTTGGGACCAAATTTAACAGAGAGGTTCTTGCTATGCAGAATACACAGCATGGCAAGGACAGTTGTCCATAATCTTGAAGCATGATTGTGATTTTGGAAGAAGAAAAATTAATGGTGGCGTGGGTCCAATTTGCTATATAAAAATTAAAGACTAACACTGCATATATAATGCAATGATCAATTTCTTCTTTCTTTTAATCATGAAACAGTGGTAAAATGTTTGCTTCTGTTTTTCAGTTTTCACATCAACAAAATCTCAACCAAAACTTTATAATTATGATGTAGGGACTCTCTATAGAAGACAAAGAAACTGGTTGCCTTTGAGAGATTGCCTGGATCTTTGAATTTGAAGAAAATAAAGACAGATTAGATTGTGCTTTATTATTTACCAATAGCTACAATGGTTGAAACAAGAAGCATAAACATTGAAAGGGATATTTGTTTGAATAAGCCAATCTAAGTGGTAAACAATATATAAGATTTTCTTCTTTTTTATTTATTTATGGAATGTCAGACGAATATTTATATTTATTATAAAAATAAAAATATATCTAATATAAAAAAAAGAATTCAAACCCAAAGGCACTCAATTTGAGAGTAAATATTATTACTATTCGAGTTAGAGATGAAATATAAGAGAGAAGAGAGAAGAGGTAGAATTGAAATACTTTGTTTATCGTATAGTCAGTGAGTGTAGATAAATATTTACCATAAGAAATAAGTTACAGCAGTACTTGTATATCAATTACTGGAACTAATTATTCCTGCAACCTACTTGCAGATGTGTACTAAGTAAAAATAAAAATAGTTAGATAAGAACAAGATGAAGGTATGTAAATAAAGAAAGGGCACATAGACCCCATGACTAAGGAAGGTACGTAGTCAGTGGGGTTGGCACAGTTCACAGGCAATTATTGACAGTTCCATTAGCAGCAGTAAAGAAGGAGAAAGGTCTTCTGATGTGGGGCTTTGAATTTGATATTTTTGAATCACAGTAAAACCTTTCATATTCATATTCTTCCAAGGAAGACCCTTTTTGTTTTTCTTCTTCTATATTTGCACGGTCTTATCTCTCAAGAGACCCTTTTTGTTTAATTTTCTCTTTCTTTCTTTTTTTTCTTTTTCTATAATTGATGATGATGAGTTGCTTTTGTCAAAGAGAAAGTTTGGGTTTTTAATTAGCGGAAGGTTCTTGCATATGCATCTTCTATCTTATTGACTCTCTCTATTCAATTATTGTCTTCTAATCTTTACAACTTTTGTTAAACACAAGAATTTACATACGGTGATGGCAAAGTAATACAAGTATATGATGGGAAGGGACACATGGCTGGATGCATCAATTGCTCCTTTTAATATGCTATGACATCAATTTTTAGTAGACCCTTTTTTAATAGGTTATCAAGAGACTATATACTAAAGTAATTGATTGTGCCTTTTGTGCACAACATGAATAAAGCATCTGTTATTTTTTAAGCAAAAGCAAAGCAATAACTCTAATTTCCAGAGAGCAAGACATTTGTTTTTGGTTACAAGCAAAAAGAAAAAGAACTCAAACTTGAGACTTTTACTCCAATTTAAATATAAATTTACCATCAGATTAAGCATATGAGAGCAGAATAATACATTTTCCGATATCTTTAATTGAAGTTAGGAAAGATTAATAACTAATTCATTGATGTTTAACCTGTGTTATCGTTATTTGGTAAACATCTTATTAAGGGCTAAATCTTAAAAGAGTAAAAAAGGTAACCTTGTTTTACTTCATTTTTGTTGATCCTCATATTCATCAGAGTGAAAATAAATAATTAAATTTCCTAGTATAATTTATCAGTGTCAACAACTGAAATTTATTCATTTTCCTAAACAAAAAGAAACTTGAAATTGACTGTATGTTTAATTACTGCACCCTTAACTATTAATTTATAGCTATTACTTCCATTTCTAAAATTCTGATCTAGACACGCTCTTATAATTAGGGGCTTTAATAGGATCATTAATCTGGATTCTCTTTGTAGATGACTAGCCGTTTCAACACAAAGCAGTGCATTAAAGCATTAATCATTACGTTAACCTGGGTTTGGCTTTAGCTACTCCAAATTTGAACCCAAAAGTAAAAAACCCTAAACCTAATTAAAGGTCGCCTCATTTTCTGGCTTATGAGAATCTCAACCTAATGTGTAGACTATGATGCAACTTTAACGAGAAAATATACTATACAACATTGCAATGATAAATGATTAAGCTTGTCTAGATGTGGGTCGTAATCATGAACTGTAAGCTTAATACTAAAAGACTTCAATTTCAGTAAAATAAATCTTTTATTTTATTATTTCTATTCGAATGACCACCAAGCAATACATTGCATGCTTACTAAGGAATTGAAAAAAAATAATGAAAAAAGCTATTGATATTTGATAAATATGCATGGACCCATTTGTTTGTGGGTGGACAGCAATTTAACACTTTCTGTGGTCAAAGAGTGGATTAAATTTGATCCCTCCAGTAGGTAAATATTCATGGCCCATTTCCACTCTCACTTGCTCCTTGCATGATGTCACCATCTACTTGAGTGAGAGCTTTATCCCTAATTTCTGAATTCAAATTTGAACTGTGTCAGTTCCACTAATTTACAATCTTCTTTCTCAGTTTTGTAAACCTAATGTTTCCATCCAAAACGCACTCATACACCAACTCAGAATTTTACTTCTTTCCATGTCGGGTAAATGAATTTCTTTTGCTAGTCATGTACAGCAAAATTGAAGGTCAATTAAAATGTTTGAAATTTATTTCACACTAAAGAAACTTTATCTAAATTTTTAATTTTGACAATTTTATCTTAATTTAAAAATTTACTTTCAATTATATCAAGCTAACTAAAATTAAGAAATTAACGCATGCTGATAAATGACATGTCTGCTACTCAGAAAAATACAATTTGTTTTTTAATTATTTACTTATTTGTAATATGAGAAATATATTTATATATATATATATGAAAGTAATGTTTTAAACATGCTTTCTCTTTTCTACATGATTTTTTCTCTACTTTTAAAGATATTTCTTTTGATTTACATTAATTATTTTATAAATTATTATAATTTTTTTAAATTCTTTTTTTCTTCTCTTAAAGTAAGTTATTTAAGAAATTTTATTTCACCTAAATTTTTTACTTTTCTTTGTCATCTAAATTTTTTTAACTTCTTTTCTTTTGTTGTTCTTTTTATTTCATATATGACTACTAGCACTTTGCTCAAGTTACTGCAAGATTGTTTTATTTATTTTATATCTAAAAATCTTATTTTATAATTAACTTATAAATATATTAGTATAAAATAAAATTTCATTTTCTTTTATGTATCTTTATTCATATTTATATTAGTATTTTATAAAAATCATTACATTCTTATGAAATTTTTTAATTTTATATGCTAAGGTAAATAAACATAAGAAATATATATATTTATTAATTTTAACTCTTTATCTATTTTATTGTACCAATAAGTTCTCATATATTTATATAATACTTATTTTTAATAAATAATATTATTAGAAATTTTACTTTTTTATTATTATTATTCTTTTGATATCACATATATATAAATTAAATTTATTTATTTATTATATTGGACTAATAAGTTCTTCAAAATGTCATAAATTATTTTAACTATTTTTATGATTTAAATATAAATTTCTATTTTTTTACTAGTTTATTAGTTTTTTTTGCTTATATATAATATAAATATAAATATATAAATAAATACATATGAATATAAATATATATTTTATTAGAACGATAATAAGATTTATTAATATGAAATCCCTTTACTAAATATTATACTTATTATAATTATTTGAAGAATATAATAATCTTATATTTAAATAAATAAAAATACCATATTCATTATTAGCATTATTTAAGATCACATTAATTTATTTATAAATATTTATAAGTTAATATTTGTATGAATATACCATACGTTATTTTCTCATTGGAAGACAATATGACATGGCTTTATAAATTTTTGCCTCGTAGAAATTCATGGGAAAACTTAGCATTTTTTATATATATCTTATAGATTTCTTTTAACTTTTGTTATCCTATTTCTAAAGAAAAATAAAAACTCTTAATTTTCGTATTTTATTTATTAATTTTTCTTTCTTTCATTTATTTTATTTTATTTTATTCACAAGCTACCACAATTTTTTTCAACTCAATTTCTTCATTATTTTTATATTTTTTGTGGATTTTTTTTTCTATGAATAGATAAATTTATTTTTATCTTTTATTTTTTACTTTTTCTATGCTAGGTTAATGAAATTCATATCAATAGTCTCTTTTTATAAAACAAAAAAAGACATTTTAAGAGACATTTTCTCTTTTCTATATGTATTTTTTTACTTTTTAAAGTCATTTTTATGCATTTTGATGTATTTTTAAATTTTTTATTAGATATTTTAATTTTTTTTCTTATATAGCACTTTTTAATTTTTTTGAGAATATTTATATATTTTTTTAATATATTATTTTTTAAAACCTTTATCAGTTTATTCATATTATTATCTATTTTACTTTTAACTTTTTTATTTCTTTCGACTATTTTATTTAAAAAAATATAGTATTAAAATAAGGATTATCAAATACTGAAATTTTCAATAATTCATAGAACACTAATTATAATGAAATTTAGTAATTGGTACTTTATGATATATAGTTATCTACTATTTTAACATCTTATTATAATATTTCATTAATTTCTATATAAATAAATTATTAAAATGAAAGTGTACGGGAGAGAAGACAATTGAAGATCTCTCTTTCCTTCTTCATTATAAATTGAAACCCTAATATAAAAATACACAATAGTAAATTACTACTTTCTATTGCGTCTGTCCTCTAGGCATTGAATAGCAGTAATGACAGACAGTTTTGGTAAACTTTAGAAAATGCGAAAAGGTGTGGGTTCTCTTAGTGATTAAGCACGCTAGAGAATAACTTGGATTGTAAGAACCACAAATAGGCTCGAGGTAATACACTGTTAAACACTGGAATTCAAGTCCGGTTGCTTAAAAAGTTTCATATCGAAACTTTATAATGCTCAACTCTAGACCCAATATTTGGCCCATGATAAGTTGGTTTGAAGTGCCAATTTTACATAACAATGGAGGGTCTGTTTGATATTGAAGTTGGAATCTTATTTATATTTTATCTTCTGAATTTTAATATTTTTGTTTTGTAAAATGCAGGTAAATTATTATATTAATTCAAAAAGAATTTCAAACATGCTTTTCAATAATATGTCACTACACATTATTTCAGTAGACACCCTTTTCTTTCCTCTTTTGTAGCTCGATGAGCTTCCACATTAAGATGGATTATATAATATTCAAGACAAAGAAAACTATGTATATATTATTGCAGACTGATTACTGTAGTCTCCTGCTTTGATTTGCTGGGTTGTCCTGCCATTAATGGAACAACTACAATGAGCAACTTGTTGAGAAAAGGTGAAAGGTATTAGTAAATCGAGAAACTTTTATGTAAATTCTGCCTATTATATTGTATGTAGATGGGTTCAATAAAAAATAATCAAATTGCACTTGCTTAATTGATCTTAATTATTCTAAATGATGCAGGCGTTATTAGTTGGTGTGATTTATTTTTATTAAATGAATACATATAAAATCTATTTAAGAATTTTTCTAGCAAATTATATGAGCACATTATTAACTTTGACGAAAAAAATATTAAGTATCACATTATATATGTTTATTAGTATATAGAAATAATTTCAAAAAGAAAAAAGAAACAGTAATATAAATATTTCAGACCCTATGATCACACCGCACATGCTTATTCTAATAAAAATTAATACATACTCCGTCAGACCTATTTGAATATTCATATCTTCAATCTGTAACCAAAGAAGGAGAGAACAATAATGGCTGCAACGCAGGTTGTGCTAACCGATGGCAAGACGGTGGCTCCAGATGATTTCTTTGGTGCAGGGGCCGGACTGCTGGCACTCGTGCCGGGACCCTGACTAGGACCTGGTGCAGGAGTAGGAGCATGATATTGATGTTGAGTTGCTTGGACAAGATCAGACAAAATTACCAAAAGCAACATAAAAGCAATGAAAGAAGCATTAGCCATTCTGGTTATATCTTGTTTTATTTCAAGATGAAAAAGAAATGGAGATTTTAATTAGAAAAAGCAAAGACAAAGAGAGGTTTATATATAGAGAGAGAGATTGGACATACAAGGAACAAATGAGTAATCACTTGGAAATACAAGGAACAAATGAGTAATAACTTGAAAAACGTGTGTTTACTCATTGCTGACATATTTACGTGTGAATCATAATTAGTTAACAAATTAAGATTAGCTTAATTCAGAGTGTAAATCTTAAACCTATGGAAAGAAAATCTTCTATTAATTCCAAAATTAGAAAAGAAAAATTGCTTAATCAAGAGGTATATTATAACCCGTAATATATATATATTCACTAGTATTTATGGGAGTAAATTATTATTATAAAAATTTATATTATAATAATATATTATAAATTAATATAATATAATATTTATTAAACATATTTAATTATTTTATAAGTCTTTTTTGTTATATGATAAAAACTCGTATATTATTATATACTACATAACTTAAATTTTAAACAAAAATTTATATAAAATCATGAAATGTTTTTATTTTTTAATTTATTTTGATTTAATGACTCATCATCAATACTAAGCTTTATATATTTATTTTATTTATCTTCTTCTATTTATTTTAGTTGAATAATTATTTTTATTTATTTTCTAAAAATTAATTTTATTATGTTATTTTATGAATTATTTAATAAAATATTGAAATAAAATCAGTATCTTAATAAAGAAAGAAATATGAAAAGATTTGATTTTAGTTTTAATAATTGTGTAGTTTTTATTAATAGTAATATTATTATAATTAATTAAAAATAAGATTTTCTTTTTCGAAAAAGCAATAGTAAGAAAAAATATAAGAAGAGATGAATTATGAATTTTCATGATAAAAAGGAGCAAATATTAATAAAATTTGATGGGTAGATAATTTAGTATGTAAAAATATATTAATCGCATGAAATAATTTACTTACAATAATCCTACTAATGAAGTATTATAATAATAATCACTTAAAATAATATATCAATAAAAGTTTATATATATATATATATATATATATATATATATATATATATATATATATATATATGATGATGTTTTAATCTTTTCAAATTCCATTGAACAACATTTTAAACACCTAGAAACGTTTTTCTATGTTGTTAAGAAAAATGGTTTAGTGGTTTCAAAGTCTAAGATGTCTATTTTTCAAACGAAATTAGATTTCTTGGTCATTACATCTCTCGGTACAATTACTCCAATTGAGAGATCCCTTGCATTCACTTCCAAAGTTTCCAGATAAAATTTTGGAAAAAACCCAGCTTCAAAGATTTCTTGGTAGTTTAAATTATGTCATGGATTTTTATCCTAATTTAAACTGTCTTGCAAAACCCCTGCATGATAGGCTAAGGAAAAACCCTCCTCCTTGGTCCGATCAGCATACAAAGATAGTCCAAAGCATTAAAAAACAAGTTTTAGAAATTCCTTGCATCTGGTGATCCTTCCGCATTTAAGATTGTAGAAACGGATGCATCAGAGTTAGGATACGGTGGGATTCTAAAGCAAGTTCAAAATTCCAAAGAATGTATTGTCCAGTTTACTTCTGCTCACTGGAATGATACCCAAAAGAATTATTCTACTATCAAAAAGGAAATCCTTTCGATAGTTCTCTGTATTTCTAAATTTCAAAGCGATCTTTTAAATCAAAAATTTCTTTTAAGGATTGATTGCAAGTCTGCAAAAGAAGTTTTACAAAAAGATGTCCAAAATATAGCTTCAAAATGATTTTCTTGGCAAGCTATTTTATCTATTTTTGATTTTGAGATTGAATTTATTCGAGGAGAATCAAATTCTATTCCTGACTTTCTAACCAGAGAGTTCTTACAAAAACAGGAGTGATACAAAATGCCAAGAAAATCAAAGTCCAAAGAAGAAAAGTCTACGGCTAGTTCAAAGCCGGCCCAATTTCAAAGCCCAGTGAAGGAAGTTCTCCCTTCAACTTCAAAGCCCATCAGGACTTGGACTGAGATAATCCAAGAAGAAATTAATCAACCGGATCCAGTCCAAACACGAATAGATCCTTTTGATGCCGATCAAGCCAAACAAATTCAGGAATGGCTTGCTCAGCAAGACCCTGAATTCATTCAAAGAGTGGAAGAATACAAAAGACAAATGGTTCAATCCCTGTCTGAACCATCTACAAAGCAAATTATTCCAAAGCTAGAAGCAACTCCAAAGTCGTCATCTTCCTCCACAAAGGGTAAAGGTATATTATCTATCCCTTTTCAAAATACCGAGATAGAGATTTTCCCTCCAAATCTATCTCAAAACTCAAATAGTCTTTCAAAGCCAAACTCTCAGGAGATTGTTTTGACGCAATCAAAACGTTTTAAATCAAATGAGTATTTGGAAAAACCTATTTTTCAAAATGTTTTAACCATTGAGGAAGGATCCTGCACAGAAAGCCCCTCAAAACTGGTTTCAAAGATTTTTCCTCCAGGTTGGTTTTTTAAACCCTGGAATATTTCAAAGCCTCAGGCTTATTACCAGTCAATCCTTGAGGTTACTGGTTCAGCCAAATTCAAGCATTTCAAAAAAGACAAAGCCCATAAAGACCCTGCATATTCAACATGCACAATCCAAAGAATCCTTCACCCGTCTGATTGGGGTATGGATTTACACTCTCTTCGTTCCTTCCCTACTTCTCTAAAAAGAACCTACCCTTCAAATCTAAACACCTCTTTCTCCTATTGGGATTACCAGCAAGCCTGGTTCAATACCTTTCTTATCCAAAACGAAGGTAGAAGCCACTCCTGGCTATTCTACTTCGACACCAATATCCAAACCTCCAAAATCCCTTACTGGTTTAAACAGTGGTGGAATTACTACGGTAATGCCCCTAAGACTCTTATTACCGAAGTCTTACCCCTGTTCAACCTCTTCAAAGCAAATTACAAACCAAATTCCATGGAAAAGCGTTTTCCCCCGCTTCTCCTTTTCTGTTCAAATTTCTTTTTACCCTGGGTATGTGTATGGTACTTTCACTTCAATCTGCTTCCAGATGGTGAGATTACACTTATCCGTCGATTTAAAGTAAAATGGTGGGATAAATTCAATCACCAAGACAAACTGTCCCTAAAAGCCGTTCAAAACTTCTTGACCAAACATAGCTTCTTGCCTCCTCCTAAAGAACACACAACGTTCTTGGCACAAAAGTCTTTTCTCCTTCCAAAGCTTGCCGCAGCCCAAACCGAAGAAGATTTCCTACAACTTATAAAACAGTTGTCTGAGACAGCTTCTTCTAAAGGCAAATCCAAAGCCTCATCATCATCCTCTTCCAGCGCTAGTACTGCTGCATTCGATTTGGATGATCCAGCGGGAGACGATTGTTATGGGATACTCAAAATCTCATAAATATTATCTCCTCCTTTAAAAGCCCATGGGTTAAAAACCAGAAATGGTAGCCCAAGGTTATTTTTGTTGGGCCAAAAAGCCCACACTAAAGCCCAGTAAAAGAAAAGAAAAAGAAAAAAGAAAAAGAAAAAGAAAAGAAAAAAAAAAGAAAAGAAAAGAAAAGACAAAAGAAAAAGAAAAGTAAAAAAAAAAAAAAAGTAAAAGATTCCTTCAAAGCATGGCCGACAACTTTCTCAAAAGACGGTTGGCATTATCAAAAGACTCCAAAGCATGTGAAGCATCTCCACAAGACTCCAAAGACAAGTGGAATCATTTCTACTCCACTAAGCAAAGCATCCAAAGCCCGTGACAAGTATCCAAAGCTCCAAGACCTCTATATATAGAGGAGTCCTCCTCCTTCATCCCTCAGAATTCAGAATTCAGAACTTAGAAGAGAGAAGAAAGAAAGCTCTTCCTGAGTCTAATTCTCACAGAAGAGATTAGAGTAAAAAAGAGTGAGTAAGAGAGAGAGAATCTTGTAACTCCTCTTGTAAGTCTATATTTTCTTCTGTTTCAAAGTCTTACAAAGTTGTATGTTCATTTAAAGCTTTCAAAGTTGTTTATATGTTCATGTTCAAAGCCTGTTATTATCAATAAAGCAATTCAAAGTTTATCTTCTTTATTTATCTTCTTCTTCTTTCCCCATCATCAAGCGTATGCTCTGTGCTTGCCTCGTAAGAGGATCCTGCACATCAGAAACTTGCTGATTATTTCATTCAAATTTATTTTCGGATCTATAAGTTTATAGGTACGGAAAACAGTTCTGCAAGAGCATTTAAAGCTCCCACAGTCACGAAAGCGTGAATCAGTTACAACGCCACGAACTTAGATCTATATCTTCAACGCTTATTATTTCCTTCTATTTCCTAGATCTTGTTCTTAATTTGGTATCAGAGCCTATTGGGTTCCGGGATTAGAAGCATATCTACATTATAAAGATTTTACATTCATTTTAGACTGCATCAGGTTTCCTATAGGCAAGTTCTGTTCATTTGAGGCAAGAAAGTCGAGTCGTGGTCCGAGCTTGTCTAGAAAGTTATTTTGGTTTAGGTTAAAATGAATTTAGAACCTTTCTTCCGTAGATCTTCTTCTTTCTCAAATTCTTCCGCCTCTGAATCATCGAGGTACAAGGTTCAGTAAATAGTGAAGAAATCACTATTGAAGATTTTTCAAAGCATATTGACGATTGGGAAATACCCAAAGTCCAAAAGAAACAAATTTATGAGTTTTCAAAGTTCCCTCTCTTCAAGACTGATTTTACAATCAAGACTGAAGAAAGAGATATCCAAATTTCAAAACCTTTTGAAGAGATTTATCTCTTGAATCCAAAGAATGATGACGAAGATATAGAGATAACCTCTACCCCATCTTCACCATCACCATCAGCCATTACCCAAAACCTTGAAGCAGAGATCAACATGATTTCAAAAGAGTTTGAAATTGATAAAAAACTCTTGCATGAAGATTTCTATTCAAAGAAAAACCATCTTAAGAAACTTTGGTTTTTTAAGAATTTTTTAAAAGAAAAAGATAGTATTCAGGAAAAATACTATCAATTTTGCATTCAAAACAAAGCCCAAATCAAATTTTTTGATTGGTTTCAAATTTACTGCAAAGAAAATGGCATCCTTTATTCCTTTAAGGATAAATCCATTAGTCCTGTCACAGTAAGGAACAAAGCCCCTGAGTGGAAGGTAGGAGAAAACCTAACTGTCCAGTCTGAACATCCTCCCCTTAGGAAGATAACTATTCCTTATGGAGAGAGTGAGATAGAGGCAACACCTTACAAACTGGTAGGCGAAGACCTTGAAAAGAATGTCAAGAATATTGTTCAACAGAATAATTATTCGAACACCTGTCTAAACACTATAGGAAAGCAACTGGTTAGAATAGAAAACCAGATTCAAAAGCCCCCTATAATGGTGACATCTCCAATCCCTAGTACTGGTCAACCAAAAGAGTCGAACCAGTCAGAGAAGAGATAGTAAATATGTCACGTGTCCACTCTTTTGGTTAGCTAGCTACAGATCCAACTCTAAATTTTTTTTTTTTGAACAATATCCAACTCTTTAAATGGATGATCCAAATAAATAATTTATTTTAGTCGAAAATGGTGTGATTTATAGTAGTTTATTAATTTTTATAGGATTAAAATAGAAATGTATATAATATTATGATAGTATTAGGATTAAATATGTTAATTAATAATTAATTCTATCAGAATTAAAAAATTAAAATAATTATATATAGGATTAGGATAGAATAAAATTAGTAATTACCGATTAATTATAATACTATTTTAGTTAGTTCAAAAATTCTTCCTCTTTTTATACTTTTATATATATTAGTTTTTTTAATCCACGTGCATTGCATATAAATATTAATAATTGGACTCGTGTATATTCTTTTCTCGTGTAATTTTTATATGTATTAATTCAAAAATGAAAAAAATTACACTTAAAATCATGATTATAAAATATTATAGTAAATTTTAAATAAATAAAAGATATTAAATGAAAAAATAAAATAATTAATGAAGATAATACATCTATTTGAAACGTTATTTCAATTGATATGATCATCGATCATGTTAATAATTCTAACAATAAAATATAAAAATATGATAAAAACATAGATAACAATTTGCATCGTATATTATTTTTAACTATAAATGATACTTTGTCTATTGTTAAATTACCTATTTAAGTTATTTTTAGTAGTTATTTTATTATTTTAATTTTCTCTTTTTATTTTATCGAGTTTGGAATTTTAAATAATTAATTAAAAAATGAGACATATAATTCAAATAAAAAATTATATCTCAAATATTTAACTAAAAGTTTATTGATTAATCACATTTTATGTTCTAAAAATATATCGAATTACTTCCTTTGATACTATATACATCAAGTTGATATGTAGTCGCTCAAATAGAGCAAAACTCAATCACATTATAAAATTATAACTACTTAAAAATCACTAAATAAGAATGTATAAATTTATCTTATTCAATTAAGATTTTATCTTATTAGATATTAGCCACAAGTACTACATTAGGGTAAAGTAAAAAGTAATAAAATTATCACATCAAGACATTATCTCTATAATACTTGGTCTATCATATTAGTGATCTTCTAGACCATAACTTCTTTATTATAATAAATTAATTTTTTAATTATATAATAAATTAATTTTTTTAATTATATAATAAATTTTTAATCTTAAAAATAGTAGTATCAATTACATTGATATATTAATTTATATAATATTTAATTTTTAGATTAAATTTTATATTATTGCATTATTAAAAGTTTAGAATTTAAAAAAAAATAAGAATATTTTAAAATAGTTAGTTTGCTATTATTTTTAAAATTTTATATATCAATATTTAATATTAAATTTTTTATTAAATTGTATTTATCAACATAGTCATACAACACACGGGTAAACAACTAGTATAGTATAAATCCAACTACTATCTATTGTTCTTAAATTTTTTAAATATTTTTCTTTAAAAAGTAAAATTTATATTTTCATTTGATTTATAATAATACTACTATTAAATGTATAAATTTTAAAGATTATTAAGACTAAATAGTGAACTTTTTTCCATATTTTTCTTTATTAACATGAAGATCTTATTTCAATATTTTTATTAAATAATATTTAAATAATATAATTAAATTATTGTAAGAAAATGGATGAAAGCAGTTATTCAATTAAAATAAATTTGTTGATAAAGAATAATTTTAATAAAAAAATAATTGAATAAAGTCAACAAATAAAGTTTAGTATTGATAATGAGTCATCAAATCAAAGCAGAAATTTATTTTAAATATTTTATAGTTTATATAAATTTATTTGAAGACTAATAAATTATTAAGTTTATAAAATATACATAAAATATGAATTCTTACTATACAAAAAATAACTCATAAAATAGTTAAATAAGTTTAATAAAGATTATATTATATGTTAATTTACTAAAACTTTAAATTATTACTTTAATAATAATAATTTACGAGAATAACGAGTGTGGCGAGCAATACTAATTCAACCATACAACTTTTATCAATTTTTTTAAAAATCTCTTTTCTGAGTTTTAAAAATTACTTTTTGAAAGCAACATGGAAATTAGTCCTCTGGACTATTTTGGCCTCCTTGGAACGTAATAAAAGAAATTCAATAATTTTACCAAAAGTAATTGCAAAAAAGAATATTAACAAAAGTTATTGAGAAAAAAAATAAATCTAATGAACAAAAGAAAATTCTAAACTTGCTTTTTTTAATATTCACCATTAATTAGGGTTTAATGCAGACTAAATCTAGGCAATGCAATAGGTCTAAATATTCTCGTCTCTAGAATCAAATAGATAATTTTAGAAAAATGTTATAATAATGGAATCTGTCATAGATTAAAAATGATAAGGTACAAAAAGAATTAATATATAATGAAAGAAAATAATATCTAGTTTACCCATATTGTGGTGTATGCATCAAATTAGAGAAAGAATTGACCGTTTAAATATATATTTTACATCTTACAATATTCTTTCCACAATTTGAGCCAATTGTCTATGTTATTACCATAAATTCCTATATTGGGATGTCACCGGCGATCGGAAGATCTGTGCCTTCCCTATTAGGCCACTACCTTCTTAAATTGAAGTATGAATTCACCCCACACCGTTGGATCTTGATGTAGAAATTCTTTTAATTATCCAATGATTCCAACCTTTGCAAACCTTTCTATAAATATACTTCAAACCCTAAACCATATCTCTTGCCCTATTCTTGCATGTCATACATAATCTTAATCGCCATGGATGCCACAGAAATAACCAACCAAAGGCAGCGCAAGACAAGCAAAGGCAGGCAAAAGATCGAGATCAAGAAGTTAGAGAATGTAAACAGACGCTATGTTACTTTTTCTAAACGCAAGCATGGGATTTTCAAAAAAGCCACCGAGCTTTCCACCTTATGCGGTGCTGAAATCGCCGTTGTACTTTTCTCTGGACATGGGAAAGTGTTTTCTTGTGGCAACCCAGATGTGGACGAGGTTATTGATCGATATCTGGCCGAGACAGAAGGAGATGGTGGAAATTCTTGTTTAGTGGAAAGCAGCAGCAGCAGCAGTAGTACTGCAGTACAGACTGTGGATGAGCAAGAATACAATAAATCTCTTGCGCGATTAGAAGAGATGAAAAGAGCTGTGCAGATGAATAGCAACGTGATCAACAACGGAGAATTTTGGTGGGATTTACCCATAGAGATGATGGGGAAGGAAGAGCTTGAAGGTTATAAAGAATCGCTGGTGAAGTTGAGGAAGAATGTTCTTTCAAAGATTGAAGAGATGGCCGCAAACAATGCTGCGAATGAGTCAAGGATTATCAGCCAGTTCATTCATCAAAATGGAGCTTGGAGTGGTGAGATCTTTAATTCTAACATTTATGGAGGTGGTTTATTGTGACTATGTTGTAATATTCCGTTTATTATTAGTTCTCAGGAACACAGTTAGGGTTTAGTTATTCTAGCATCAGATATTATGTTACAAGGCAAAATAAAGTTCATTAAAGCAAGTAGGCCTCTTATGCAAGAATTCAACTTAATTCAGTTATATTTAGTGAATTCTCAGCTTCTAAAAAGCAATAAAATAAAATATGCACTTGAAATAATTCAAATTTAATAAATTTATTTATTTATTCAGCTTTCATATTTAGAAAGCTGATGATTGTGTTTTCACTTGCAAGTGCATATTGCTGCTGCAGTAAAATGATTCATATCTCAGTCCTTCATTGAAATAACATAGTAAACCGAGTGGGTAAGGAAATAATTATTATTTATGAAAAAACAGCAAGTTGATCGTTGGTTTAGATTTAGTTGCTGCAAATCATGTTCAGGAATTAGATCTCCATATTTGCATCGACAGACGTTCAAGGGTAGTATATGTATTGCGATGGGAATATCCTTTGCCTCAATCTCTTTTATCTGCCGATTGCTTGAAGGTTTTTAAATTAAAGCAGTGTGCTCTAGGGAATCTGTGGCCTGTCTGTTGTAAAATGAATTTGCCCTCTTTACAAATATTATCTCTAGATGGTTGTTGGATTTATATTCGGAATCTCAACGTCAGATGCCCCGTAATATACAACTTTCTGGTTTTGGAAAATTGAAGAAGGTTAAGGTATGTGGGAATGACATTTCTAAAGTTCAGATTGTAGTGCCAAGTCTTGAAACTTTTGAGAAGTCAAGTTAAAGCTTCCCTTCACTGCAGACCTTGTGTGCAGAGATATTTGCTCTATGTTTCCATTGCTTAAAGTTTTGGTCTTAGGATGTTATAAAATACAGCAGATTAAAATCTCAAGTCCAAGGCTTCAGAAGTTGGGGCTGTCTGCATCTAAGATGGATGATGTTACACTCATTCAAGAATGAGAGTGAAGTATTTCCAACTAGCTTTTCCATAAATACTTCAAGTTTAGAGTCATGTTAAACTTGTTTAGGATTGGCTTAAGTGTTGCTCATTTCCTTAAATTGAGAAAATTTCTTGGAAAGTTAAGCCATGATGGAGATCTCACCTTGCACATTACCTCTATCAAGGTATGTAAATGAGAACCTTAAATTTTTTATTCTTAATTTTATTGCTTTTTAAGCTTAAGATATTAACATGATATGCTTTCCATTATTTTTGCCGCACCTAGATCATTTTATAGATCAGCTTCCTGCTAGAGGATCTGAATGATGCACCGATCCCTCCTTTACCTGATGTGAAGCACTTAAGTCTAAAGATCAATGATTTTCTTTTTGATGACAAGGAAGGCGGAGCTCCACATCAGCATTTTATTTACCGTTCATATCATACTTAATTTTGGGTAAATTATTTCGTTGGTACTGAATCTTTTTCACTTATATCTAAATAGTACCAATTTTTCAATTTGTTTCTTTTTAGTATCATATTTATTATTTATATTTCAACTAATAGTATCTATTGAGATTTCGGTAATTTTTTGTTGATGTGTTGATTAGTATCATGATTAAGTAAACTTTCAGCTGCCACATCAGTAAAAAATTACCAGAATTCCAATGGGTACTAATATCACCAAAAGTGTAAGGTAATAATAATGTAATTCATTTCAAGGGTTTAAATAATAATGTTGGAGGGTTGTATTAGCATTAGTCTTTTATCAATGTTTTAAGTGGGTGTTTATAAGAGTAGTGTTAGTTATTTTCATATCTGGTGTGGTCCTAAAGATCAGGAGGAACGTGAGTTCCAGTTTTTTAGGAGTAGTATTTTGTGGGTGTGTGGAATAGTGGTTCGCCCATTGAGTATGTTAGTAGTCTAGGTGAACTGTCAAGTATTGGCGAGTGCTTAACTTGCATGAGGATTCGCCTTTAGGCAAGTCCCCATCAACTACGGTAAATTGAAATATAAATAATGAATGTGGTACTAAAAAGGAATAAATTAAAGAATTGGTACCATTTGGATAGAAGTAGCAAAGTTTTGATACCAACAGCGCAATTTATCGAATAATCAAACGTGACATAGACGATGAGTGAAATGCTGATGTAGAGCTCCGCCCTCCGTATTATAAAGAATTAGACGGATTCCTAATGGGTATCATCTGCTTGTAATTGAAACTAAAATTAAAATTTCGATACCAAAAAATAAAATTAAAACATTAATATCAATTGAAAGTTAAATTTTTTGATACCAATAGTGTTATTTACCCAAAAGAGCAACACCACAAAAATGCAGAAGAAAAAATCAGAAAAAAAAAAAAAGATAAAGAGGACTCTAGGTGTGTATTAAAAAGCCAATAAGGATAGTTATATTTTCAATTTAAATACTAAAAAGAAAAAAACAGATCTACAAAGATATAGGGAGATCAAGGACTGGCTTTTAGAGAAAGAAGTTTAATATTTTTTTTTTTTATTTGAATCACATATCAATATGATTGAACTTGCAAGTCTAATCAAATTCCAAACAAAGATTGTTTTCACCTTGATCTCATGCTTTGGGGTTCACCCGAAGGATAGTTTTTGAAGGCTAAATTATTTTTTCCAAAGAAACAGAGAGTGATAGGAAGAAGAAAGGGGAGAAAGAGTCGAAGGCTAAATTATTTTTTCCTAAGAAATAGAGAGCGATAGGGAGAAGAAGGAGGAAGAAAGAGAGAGATAAGGGATAAAAAAAATAATAAATAAAAGAAGTCAAATTTTAATATTTTATACTTCTAAGTTTTGCCACTTAAGCTTTTATATTTACGTAAATACCATAAAATTGAAAATTTTAAAAAATTCACCCTAAAATGAGAATTTTTTTTTTCTTTCAAAACCCCACCTCCTGCACCAAATAAGGAGGTCACTTTCCTTTTGAAATGGTGAATTTCCCTGCGTTGCTCTCAGAAAAGAAAAAGACGATGAAACTGCAGCTTGCATTTATGCTCCCATATGGTTAAGAGTCTGCACCAAGTTCTGCCATAGTTGAGGTATTGAGGTTAGCTCCATTGAGTCATAGTCCTATGAGTACCTGGTCCTCTTCTACTAAGAATGAAGATATTTCAAGGGCTAGGAAATGAACTTGCTCTAAACCCAGTTCATTAGGAGAAGTATATGGCAAGTGCTTCTTGCCATAGTCGTTCAACTTGCTTCATGGAGTTAGTTATTGTACCGGGCGAGGACTTTTATTATTTGCCTTAAAAACTGTTTAGAGACTATGTATCTCATATAGAAACATACCCAATTCAGAATTTCATTTCCTATAATATCTTATCTAACCAATATCGCAACTATTTATGCCAGATTTTCAACCACTCTGAACCCACAAACTTCTATAAAGCCAACACTCACCCTAAATGGTGTGAGGCTATGGAAGAAGAACTTTTTGCTCTAGAAAAGAATGATACATGGAGTATTGTATCTCTTCCTCCGGATAAAAAACTCGTGGGATGCAAGTGGATATACAAAATCAAGTACAACAGTGATGGAATCATTGAAAGATACAAGGTCAGACTTGTAGCCCGAGGCTTCACGCAAACCTATGGAGTTGACTATCAAGAGGTCCTTGCTCCAGTGGCCAAAATGAATATGGTCATAATCCTCCTCTCAATAGCAATCAATCAGGGCTAGAATCTATTCCAAATGGATGTCAAGAACGCCTTCTTATAAAGAAATTTATAAGAGGAAGTTTACATGAAGCTACCTCCTAGACATAAGTCACCATCAGACACTTCCCTGGTATGTAAGCTAAAGAAGGTAATCTATGGCTTGAAACAGTCCCCGAGAACATGGTATGTCAAACTCAGCCGTTTTTTATTAAGCATTAATTTCAATAAATGTGAATCTGATTCGTCTATGTTTGTTAAACACACTTATAAACACATTGTTGTCATTTTAGTGTATGTTGATGATATCATAATAACAGAAAACTATGATTAAGGGACAGAGGAGGTCAAACAAAGTCTGAAAAGAGAGTTTGATATCAAAGACCTTGGCCAGCTTTCATATTTCCTAGGTATAGAATGGCAAAATCTAACAAGGGTTTATTTGTATCTCAAAGGAAATATACCCATTATCTATTAAAGGAAACTGGAAAAATAGGAGTTAAACCTGCCATCACTCCAATGGAAACCAAAATTAAACTCAATTTAGAAGATAGAGAACCTTTAACCAACATAGGGCATTATTAGCGCCTGGTAGGAAAACTAATTTATTTAACTGTCACTAGACCTGACATCTCATTTGCAGTCAGTATGGTAAGTCAGTTCATGCATGCCCCTAGCACCAGTCACCTAGAAGCCATAGACCGAATCCTTAGATACCTCAAGGGAACACCAGGGTAAGGGATCTGGATGAAGAAAAATAATTCTACTAATATAGTTGATTTTTCTGATGCAGATTAGGCTGGAAGCTGTGACAGGAAGTCAACAACTGGTTTTTGTGTCTTTGTAGGAGGAAACTTGGTGACATAGAAAAGCAAAAAGCAAAGTGTAGTTGCTAGATCAAGCGCCGAAGCCGAATACCGTGCAATGGCATCCACGGCTAGCAAACTCATTTGGATCAAGCAAGTTCTCAAGGACATGATAATTGAGAGTAAAGAGCCTATGAAAATGCATTGCGATAACTAAGCCGCCCATCACATAGCATCAAACCCGGTGTTTCACAAACGAACCAAGCACATTGAAGTGGGTTGCCAGTTTATCAGGGAAAAAGTTCAGAAGGGAGAAATTGAAACGCTTTATATCAAGAGTCAAGATCAATTAGCAGACATATTTATAAAAGCTCTTAACAACCAGAATCATCACTTGATTCTCAGCAAGATGGGTTCAATAAACTTATACGAACCCACCTTGAGGGGGAGTGTTGAAGAAAACAGAAGTGTGAAATAAGTTTGGTATCAGAGGCTGCACAAGCTAGGCTGCTTGTGCAGACCTCTCATCACTGACCAAGGGAAAAAGGAAACATCCTTTTCCTGCAAAGCAGGAAAGGTCACTTCTATCTTTTTTCCAATTTAGAATTACCCGTTAGGACAACCGTTAGAAAGGAACTCAGCATGTATATATTGCCATCACCATTTGTAAATAACTCAAAATACTTGTATCTACATCAATTCATCACAGTTTAATAAAATTCACACATAACCTTAGCAGCAAATGTCACCAACCTGTTCAAAGCATTAGGCATGAATTTTCTTGCGGACAAGAATCAAATGTCACTTATCTTCCCATTGTAATTACGTACGAATTCGATCCTAAGCCTTAGTGACATCATTCTTCCAGACCTTTTAAATTAATAATATATAACGAATAAAAGACAAAAGAAAAAGAAAAGCGAGCAAATTAGTTCTTTCCTCAAATTTAAAAAACAAAAACAGAGCTCTTGTAGAAAGAAAAAGTGACAAAAAAGAAAAAGACTAAGCAAAGAAGTTTCAGGAAAGAAACATTTTCCACTGCTCCCCTCACCTGAATCCTCCTTTACCAGTTCTTTTCTCTATTCCATAACGCTCGAAATAGAGATCATAAAACTTTGGGCTGCCACAAGAAACATACGGTACATTCTTCTTCTTCTTCTTCTTCTTCTTCTTCTTCACGACTCGAAATATTGATGTTTTCCTTGCTTGAACTGATTATGTTTAAGTATCGTGAATGGTAGGATCTGGCAATTAATAAGATGAATGAGAAAATTGAACCCGAAATGCCACTATTGGAACCTGTTGATAGGATCTCGGAATTACCTGAGCACATTATTCACCACATTCTGTCCTCCCTATTAGCAGATGATGTTGTTCGTACTGGTGCCTTGTCAAAGTTTTGGCAATCCCTATGTTCTTCCTTCCCCATATCTGATTTTTCTGACTCGTTTTGTGATCTTGAATCAGAATCAGCATAGAATCAGAAATTCGTGACAAAAGAGACAAGTTTTTTAATTTTGTTTACTCTTCTCTCCTAAGGCTTTGTGAGCACAGGGGATACATACATAAATTTCATTAATCCATTGCCATTACTTACTGTAACACACGTACGAGCATTATTCAGGAAAAACAGCAAGTTGATCGTTGGTTGGCTATAGCTGCAGCAAATCATATTCAGGAATTAGATCTTCACATTCACATTGAAAAATGTTCAAGAGTAGTATATGTATTGCAAAAGGAATATCTTCTGCCTCAATCTATTTTATCTGCCAATTCTCTAAAGGTTTTAAAATTGTGGCAGTGTGCTGTTGAGAATCTAATGTCTGTGTATTGTAATATAAATTTTCCTTCTTTACAAGTATTATCTTTAGATGGCTGTTGCATTCATGAGGAGACTATTCGAAATCTCAACATTACTGCCCCCTGATTGAGGAGTTTTCTTTACTGAATTGTTGGAGGGTAGAAAGTATAAAACTTTCTGGTTTTGAGAAACTGAAGAAGGTTAAGTTATGTGGGAATGACATTTCTAAAGTTGAGATTGTAGTGCCAAGTCTTGAAATTCTCAATTGCACCACCGCTAATAAAGAGGTTGCGAAATTGATGTGGCTGCTTGTAAAAACTTACGGGAACTCGAGTTAAAGTCTCCCCTGATTGCACACCATGTGTATAGTTTTGTTTATGCTCCCGCATGGTCAGAGGCTTGCTGAGAGATGTGTCCTTTTTGTGGACAAACTATCTAATTACGACATCTAAAAATTACACGTTAATGGGAGGATAAAATCGGTATGGAGAAGTAAAAGACCTTTATGACTGAAATAGAAGTATGACTGAATTTGCTATATATAATATGTCCTTGTAATTTGCAGCTGTTATTTATGGTGGCTGCCTGAAAATAGCATCTTCAATTAGCATTCAATTAGTTTTAAATACGAAAGCTATCTACTTTTTTTTTTAAATCCAGTAATTGACCTTTAATGGTTTATTATGATAACTTAACTAATCATGTCATCAGAAAAAATGTCTTGTCCCAAGCTAACTACCCATGTTCTCACATAGTTGAGGTAGTGAGGTTATCGAGTCCTAGGCCTATGAGCACCTGATCACACCCCACTAGGAATTAAGATAGTTCTTCTCCTAGTTATCCAGTGAAAACTTCAAACATTTAAACCGTGCATGGCAATGAAGATGGAAGAGAAAGAGGAAGATGAAGGGAAGGGAAGGTATTGTAAAGGAAAGGAAAGAAAAAAGAAAATATTTATTTTATTATATATGATTACATAAAAAAAATTATTAAGGAAAAAAGAGGAGAATTAGTTAATTTTAAATTTTATTATTATAATTATAGAGATAAAAATATTAATTAATTAAATTTTAAAAAATTATAAATTTAAATTTTTAAAATTTAAATTAAAATGTAATCAAATTCTATAAAGAAAATGATTCCTTTTCAATCTCTTTCTTTTTTAAGAAATTTTATCTGTCAAATACAATTGAAACTAATTATCTATCTATTCACTTGATTTCCTCTTAGATTACCTTCTATCTATGCATAGTGTTAAGGAATGAACTTGCTCTAAACCCAAATCATTAGGAGAGTGTACGGCAGGAGCTTCTTGCCGCAGTTGATCAACTTGCTTCCTGGTATACCGGGTGACCCTTTTAGTGTTTGCCAACTATTTTATCTTCTAAAACTTTAACTGTTCTAAGATCAATGGAGTTGGTCCATCTAAGCAAGGAAGCCATTTTCTGTCAATTTCAATATTATGAGTATTATTTCTAAAAGTATCCAAAGTCTTCTTGCCATCAGCTGCCCCATGATTTGAGGATTTTGCTTTATCCAAAGTTTAAAAATTTTCAACTTTCTGGCCAGGAGAGAACTGAATAGAGTTAAAGGTGTATAGACCATGGCAATGTAACAGTAATGTGGCTGCTTGTAGAAAACTACTACAAGTATTGAAGATGAAGTTCCTCAACATTGCATACCATGTATACCAAGTTATTGGCTCGCTATTTCCTTGCTTATGAGTTTTGCTTTTAGCAGGTAAAGTCACGTTGTTATGGTGTTAAGCTTGCTCCGTTGATGACCAAACCATTCACAAAGAATATATAAATTGACTTGAGTTAAAAGAAATCTTTATTAAATTTGTTATTTTAAAAAATTAAATTTAAACAAGCACTTTTGATTTTACCGAATTATAATCATAAGATGTGATATAATTACTCGATCAAATAATTTTACTTTATTTTTTACATATGTATATATATAGCATGCTGAAATACCTGAGGCACTAAAAAAATTCCAGTTCTTTACCAAAACTATTGATATAACATTAGTATGATGTAATTATTTTTGTCGTTTTTTTAATTTTGTATAATGTGATTAGCTGAATTAAAAAAAGGTTTAATTTTACTTACTCAGCACTCTTATGAGCCTAAGTTGGTAAGATATGCTTAAATGTATTATATTTTTAAGAGTTTAGATGTTTAATTAAAAAAGAAATTGCCACATTAAAATTAGTAAAAAATTAAACAGATTATGTAATTATTTCATTAAAAATTACAAATATCATCATATTCTCATAATTTAACTTTTATTCTTATAATTCATTATTTGAGTTACCAAATTTATTTCAGTATGAATTTAAATATCGTTAAAATATTTTTGTACTTACTGTTTTATTTTTTAATTATTTCTTCAATTAATAAAAAAAATAAAATGGTAGAATAATAAATAAAAATAAAAATTCTTTTATGCCATCAGAAAGATATCATCTAACAATTCTTGTTTGATGATCATTTCAATATCTGATAAAAAATATATTCCTTGATTATATTTTATCTATTCAACAGATTTAGTAACGAGTATAACGTGCCGTTGTTCCTGAGCTCAACCTCCACTTTAGAAATGAAATTCGATGGAAGCCCAAGCCGAGGTTAGAGCATCGATATTTACGATCAAATAGAAGCATCTGAACTGGACAGAATGCCAAACTAAAAGAAACAAAGAGTAAAAGAAGCAAAATATCTTTTGGGGGATTGGCCATTAAAGATTGTCAGTGCTGTTTTCCAACTAAGACTCTCACTCACTCACAATAAGGGCTAGCGGATAAGAATGACAGTGGCAGGAAGGAATCAGACTTGATACCCATCTTATGAAATGAAGGCAAAAAGCATAATTGGCCCTGAACTTTACCACTTTTTAGACTTAGATCCATTAAGTCTAAATCAGTGTATTTAGGCTCTTTAACTTCCCAATTTGATGTATTCCTCGCAACCCTAACTAAATAGATATTTGTGCGTGTTTGGCCCCTTGCTACTTAAGTCACTTGAATCATATTTTAAGCAATAATAACAAATCATATTCTCTCTTCCCTTCTTTGTCTTTCTCTCTTTTATTCTTTTCTTTTTCAATCTCTTTCTCAAAATAGAAAGAAATAATAAAAAATTATAGATATAGTGAAAGAGCTAACCCCTCACTTACTCTCTCAAACCCCTTTAATTTTAAATTTTACTAATTTAACTTCGATATTATTTTAGTTCAATTTTTATTTTGAACTATTTTTAATCATTTTTATATATTATTATATTTTTAATCATTTTTATCCATTTTTATTTAGTTTTATATAATCTTTATGATATTAAATATATAAAAGAGTTATCATATATTAAAATAATAATAGAGAAATCTCAG
Organism: Ricinus communis; assembly: GCF_019578655.1. Lineage (NCBI taxonomy): Eukaryota > Viridiplantae > Streptophyta > Magnoliopsida > Malpighiales > Euphorbiaceae > Ricinus > Ricinus communis. Next base: position 6,282,808 of record NC_063263.1, on the reverse strand, counting down.
AGAATAAATTAGTAAAATTTAGAATGAAACAACACATTCGGGAAAAAGAAAAAAGAAAAGGAAAAGGGGACAAATGTTAGATATATATCACTTTTTATCTGTTGCTATGACATAATATTAGTGCAAAATGGCCAACAAAAGATATCCCCACTAGTCATTTTCTTGTCTCCTTTACATTATCTCATTGAATATCTGTTTAGTCCGGTCAGAGAAAAAGAACCAGAGGAGAAGTGGGTTAACTATCAGACTATTGCCCAGTGCTTTTTTTGATGATCATCTATAACTGGCTTATGTCTTCGGCGGATCTCTTCTAGGATTAGGCGAGTTTCATGCCTGCCAGCAGAACTGCAGTGCCTGTTATAAGATTTTCTCATTTGCACTGTTGATGCTTCTAATTCTCTCATTTCATCCAAAACGATTTGCCTGTTTCTGCATTCTATGCTGCAAAAGCCTTGGTCACCTCTGCCAAATTCAAAAACATTAAGATCTTTGATTTAGATCGAGGAAACTGAAGTAAGTATGTTATTTATGAATTCTGATATTGGAATCAAGAACCACGTTTCAAGATTTGCAAGTCAAGAAAATGATGAACATAAGTAGTCAAAAGAATTATTACCTATACATGTAGATATCCTTGTCTAGGCTCAAGTTCTTGTTACATAAGTGACAAGTCTTGAGATAGCAAGATTCAGTGGACTGATGATGAGGACGACGATGACGATGATGAGGTGCTTTTCTCATTGCAGATTTTGTAACAACATTTGATTTTGATTTTCCTTCTGATACATGCACAAGTGTTTGCAACCCAACAAGTACCATTAATCCTTTCTCTGAGCTTTCTCGGGAGCTGTAACCTCTTAGCATTTTGAAAGGACTCCTGAAATCCCAATTGTAGAAGAAGAGAAGGAGAGAGTTTATGGAATTTTTCTTTTTTCTTAAATATAGAGAGTTTGTGGAACTGCTGAGTGATCAAGAAGTGGATATATATCTATATTATATAGAGAGATATAAAAGGGTATATCTGAGCCACATAGAACAACAAGGTTCAAATAATTATTTATTCTTTTTTATTGGTATATTTGTTGTTTTTAGTGCGACTCACATGCTTCAAGTTTTTGGCTTATACTAATATTTAATTTACCGCGTGAATTAATTTTTTCTAAAGTGGTTTTTCAAAAATTATAGTAAATAGTAAAGGACAAAAGGTATTTGGTGCATATGGTAAATGAATATTTAATATCAATGGTTGAATTAAATGAAAAGCTATTAATAAAATATTTAGCAATAGATGGAGATAAACACGTGGCTATTTGATAAGACTGAACTTCATGGAAACTTTTCAGACTTTCATCTGTTTATGACCCACAAAATAATAATAAAAATCTTTACCTTTTGTTGTGTCGAATACGATATGAGAAACGTGGAAATTGTGAAAGAATTGACAGACTTTCTCCTGGCTGTAAGAAAGGGAAATATATGTTGGCCGCTTTTATATATAGGTCAGATAGTCGGTCCAGTAATGTATATATTCTTTTATAATTTTAGAAGTATTTTTATATTATCTATGAATCTATACAAGACTATAAATGATAAAAGTATTTAATCATTGGTATCTTCCTATTGGTCCAATTCTTGTTTGTAACTCAACAGTCTGGCATTTTCATGTAGAAGAGCAGATTAACGAGAAGAAAACCTATATCTTCATATTAATTTGCTGATGAACTCTGACCCATCAATAGACTTGGCTAATTGTAATTGGAAAGATGTTTGTAACGGTAATCTCTTCCCAAAACTTTACCATTTCTCTTATGTACTCTAAACATCTAATGGACAATCGTTTTTGTTCCATATATGGAGACGTTGATTATTATTCTTCTGTAATTATAACCAGGCAGTTCCTTTTCCTGTCTCCTTCTTAGGGTATTGGCCAGATAGCAGAGGCTTCTCCTCTTTTCATTCATGGTGGGCTAGTTTAAAATAATTCATTTCAATAATTAATAATGCATCATTTCATTTGCGTATACGTTGTTCTTCTCTATTTAGGGCATTTGGAGAAGCCCGTAATGTTGCTACGACTGAAGGCAGTACAAGGGAAATTTTTTTGAAAGCGCAGGTCAAGGAACCCAGCTCAGACTGTCCTGACAACACTATAAATGCAAGCTACTGCTCAATGGACTCCTCCACAGAAAGACGTATTAAAAAATTCAATTCGGATGCAGCGTCAAAACCAGGGTCAGTTGATGTTCGTAGAAACTGGAGAGGTACCAAATTTGATAGATGGCTCGTGCTGGAGAATATCAGTATTGTCCATTTTGTTAGCAGAGGCGCATGCTCTTCTTATGGAAGTAAAACTTTTGCAACAAAATGCAGAGGCTCAAAGCTTGTTTACTTATAAAAATCTACAGTCAGTTTTTTAAAATAAATTTCAAATGAATAAATTAGTTGATACTATTATTTTGTTAACATTTCTTGGAAATGGTTCCCCTTTTAACTCTATTTCTCATCCATTTATTAGAGTCCATAACGCTTCATTTAAATTTATCTAATAACTTAATTGTTTTTAAAGCCAAGAATATAATTGCTTTTCTTTTGCACGAAATCCAAAATAAATATTTTAGTATGAGACATTAAATTCCTCTAGTGTCAACAATTTTGATAAATTAGAGAATTGAAATGAATTTTTTTTAAGGAAAAAGATATAAATCTTCATTAAATTTAATTTAGAATTAAATCTTGAAACGAGAATGAAAAGAATAATTTATTCAAGAAGTACATAAAATGAATTCTTACTTGAAAAGAAAAAAATTGTCTTCAATGTTCTTCAACAGCATTGATCAAAAACTTATTAATAGTCGTTGAATTAAAATATAGACTATTTGATTTTTTAATGAACTTAGATAATAATTACCTATAAAAAGAAAGATTGAAAAGAACCCACACATATAATGGGGATGAACACAACTTTCATAAAACAATTGGTAGATATAAATCTAATTATTTAATAGTTGTTATATAAATAATAATGGATTAAGAACAAATATTGTTGAACTCATTTGAAAGAAATATTAACCATCTAACAGTAAACCTTAAAATAAATAAATTGAAGAAATGTGAACTTGAGGGAGCCACTCCATTCTCATATTTCTAATATTTATGTTTCTCTATGTATCAAATTCTATTTGTTATGTTAATTTTTGTTTTTTTGTTTTTTTCTTTCTTTCCTTTGAAAGTTTGATTCTTTGAATTAACTTTCTGCAAAATGTATATTTCACGTTCCAAAATTCAGGATTTAAACATCCAACTGCAGAAAAACGTTTTTCATGCAATATTGTGTGTTTAATACAGTGGGAACTGTTTCTTTTGCTTTGACATCTGTTGTGGTAAAAGTGCACTTATCCTTTTCTTTTTCTTGCCTAACTTCCCCTACTATGCCACCGGCCATGAGAAACAATATGATATTGGACGCCAGTGATGCATGCATGGATGAAAAAAAAAATATATTAATGCTGTGTTTTTTTCTTATTCCCGCAATGGAATGTAGTATATAACCTAAATATGCAATGTTATTAAAATTATAATGCAGTCATGTAATAATTACTCTATTAAAATATATATATAGTATTGAGTAACCATACTCTTTAGTTAATATTTACTTTATTTATAATAGTTGATATAGAAAAAATATTAAATAAATAATTTAAAATTTATTAATTTTTAAGATATTGTCAACTGACAGAGTCAGTAATCGGTCGGCAGAATTTAGTCATCGATTGCGGATCTGGTCATTGGTTGATAGAATCTGGTCATTCGTCACCAATCTTTGAAATCTGATCAATAGACGATGATGGTTGGTGATGGTTTAATATAGTGATTAATTACCGATCACTATAAATTAATATGAGCGATAATAGTTGGCAGTGGTTGAATGTATTTTAATTATATTAATAAAAAATTAAAATTGAAATAAATATAAATATATCATAAGTACTTATGATTACATGTATTTTTATGTATTGAAATTATATTAAATTAAAAAAAATAATTGCATGATGTATTTATTACTATATTATATCAAAAAAATTTGCTATTATCATACAAAATATTGAAACATTATCTTATTATATCCTACCAAAAGTGTACTAAATTTTTAAGTTAGAGTGAATCTTAGGCTTCCTTTATTTATTACATGAACAATGACTTACTATTTTGAAACATGTATTGACTGTTAGTTTGGTTATATGCAAAAAAACCTATAAGAAAATTATTTGCTAGTGTTTCATAGGTTCTAAAACAAACTTTATTTTTCTTTAACGAAAAAAGACTTTATTTTCTATTAAAAAAATATTTAAATATTTAAAATTTATTGAAATTTTATATTTTTAATTTTAAAAAAATCAGATCAATATAACAATTAAAATTGTTTTAGGTGACCGGCGCTAGCAGCGGATCAGCGGAAGTAGCCAAAGATAATTATTAGTAGTTTTATTTAGCTAATATATAATTAATATAAATTATGTGAGTTATTATATTTAGATTTTTTTGAAAAAATAGCTCTGTAAAATCTGAAAAATAGAAAAAAGCAATGAAAAATCATTTTTCTTAAAAATAACTTATATTTTCTTTATCTAGAGAAGTTTGGTTTTTTTTTTTTCCAACTTTAAAATTCTTTTCACTTTCAGCATTTTCAAGGAATAAAATTCATGAATTTAAAATCTAAAGAAATTTATTTTTCAAGAAATAAACACTAATTTTCAAAAGAAAATAAAAAAATATTTTCGTGAAACAAACGAACATATCTTCAATTTTAAATTGAATTCTCTATTTTTCTTTAAAAAAGAAAAACAAGTATTGGACCAGCGGCCTACAGACGGAGGTCCATACACATTGTCTAAGGTCTGTTGTAAAACATTAACAACATGTTCATTTTTGGGCTTGTTATTCTTACCCTTTTATTTTACAAAATTTTAGAATTCTTTTTCATAATTTTCAAAAATATAAAATAACTATAAAGATATTTATAAAATTGCTGGTAATAAGAAAAATAAAAACAGAATTTTTTTTTATAAAAATACCATAAAACAAAAAAGTATATGTCGAATATACTTTGAAGAAAAATATAGATGTTTAGTATACTTTCTGACAGATAATGAATCTAAAATACAATAAATTTTGTAAAATATTATTGTATTTTATTTGATTTTGTGATATTAGTGATGAATAAATAAATCTAAAAGGTATTTTTTTCTGATTTAAAGATTTACAGATGTGTTGAGAATATCATATCTAAAAAATGAGATATATTGCTATAAGGTGAAAATGAATCTAAAAAGTATATTAATTCTTGTGTAATATTTTTATATTTTATTTAATGTTATGATATTAGTGATGAATAAATAAATAAATAAATTTAGAAGGTATTTTTTTATTTAAAAATTTGGAGATATATTGAGAATATCATATCTGAGAAATGAGATAAATTGTTATAAGGTGAAAATATTAGTATATGTTGAGTATATATTAAAGAAAAAAATTATATATCTAGTATACTTTTGACATAAACTAAATAAAGTATAACGTTGATTTTTAATTATATTTATGGTTAAATATTAAGGATATAAAATATCAATTTCTTTCAATATTAAAATTTAAATAAATAATTTAATCACTATTTATAATATTTGTAACTTTTTAAAGCTAAAAAGAATGGAAACATTAATAAAATAAAAATAAATAACAGCAAAGGGCATTATATTTAACTAAAAATAATATATATTAAATATATTTTAGGTATTTTAACATTTTATAAATAAAATAAAATTCAAATTCAAAAAAAGTTAAAAAGCAAAAGGTATACGATTGCAAAATAATAGTATATTTTCAGTATTTGAAATTTCTTAAAATGAAATAGAATTCAACTCAGAAAGTGTTCAACAGCAAACAAACAGTATATATTTGCTTAAATATGGTATATATTAAATATCTGAAACTAATTTTAAAAAAAAAATATAATTTTAAAAATTAAAAAGAACAAAAAAAATTTTATAATTATCTTAAAAAATGGTAAATGGTAAAATTTTCTTAAGATTTTATTTATACAGTTTTTCCAAATTTTGTTTATACTATATTCTCAAAAAATGTTGTTTACGGTTTCTTTTTGTTTATATAATTTTATATTTTTTAAACTCGTAAAGAAACAGATATTAAAATATCATTATTAAACGAGAGTTAAATAAAATAGACTTTATTTTATTTTATATTTATGTGTTGAATTGAAGATATTACAAGTATTTATAACAACTAATGCATTTGATGACAATGAAAAGGTGGATTATGATAAAACAGAATTAATGTTGTCATAACTTTATGAGGAAAAAAATGTTAAAATGAATGCCCAAAAACATACCATTTGCTTAAAATATACTAAATTTATACTAATAATATATAAAAATATACTAAAATATAACTGAAAATACATAAAAAATAAAAAAGAATGAAAACAAAAGAAAAGATTTAAGAATACTATAAAGGATAGTTTTGTAGCTATAGAGATTCTATGATAATGAAAATATAGATAAGGATGAGGGATTAATATGATGTTATCATAATTAAAAAAAGAAAAATAATATTTAAAAAATACCATAATACAGTTTCAAAAAGAAATATATTAATAAAACTTTTCCAGCTTTATAACTGTATAAATACAAATTTGTAGTCCATTTCTTATTTGTATGTAAATTTTATTTTTTTTAGATTTCTGTATAAATATCTAACTTTTATACTCCTAAATTCAAGGTTATGCATAAAACCAATAATTTTACCATTGTATTATTCATCTAAATATGAACATACACATTCTTTGAAAATCTAAAAACTATAGCTAATTGAAACATTAAAAATGACAACATATCTAATAACAATCTCATCAGTAATTTATCAATGCACAACAACAAACAAGAAAACCAAAGATCATAAACTTCTTGAAGATAGATTCATTAATTCTTCAATTCCGCATCCAGTTTTAAAGATATATTTAATTGATTTTATGTTAGTTTAAATCTTATTAAATTAAAATTTGTTAAAATGAGTACATTACATAATCGTTTAAAAATTTAGATATCATAGAAGATGAATATTTAATTTCAAAACTCATATTTATAGAAAACTAAGAAATTAAATCTATTCTAAAAATATCCTAAAGAGAAAATATATATCAAATATATATAAGCATATCATAAGTATAACTTTTTTCTTAATTTAGTAAATTTAAATTATATTGTGTTTATTTGATATATATCTTTTAAATTTGTATATTGATTATTATATTAATATAAATATATATAAAAGGAATATATCAATTATATATTATATAGAAAAAGTAATCTTTTTATAAACAATTTTAAAGATATAGAGTAAATAATATATACTAAATATATAGTATTATGATTTTTACTGAATTTTATAATTTAAATTTTAAAACCATTTTTTATATATATTTTTTTAAATAGATAGTAATAGAATACTTATTTTTAAACCACAATAGATATTCTCATATCAAAAGATAATATTTTTTTCAAACTTTATGACTAATATTATATAATATATACTTCAAATATATTATAAGTATACAAAAGGTATTATCAAAATATGCTATAATTATATTCAAATAAATTCATACATTTAATATTAAATAAAAAAATAGAAAAAATGGGTTTAATAACCATAAAAAGATTAGCAAAAAACATAAAATCTGAAAAGCACATTATAAAAGTAAATAATAAATATATAAAAAAGGTACATCATATTATTGGTTTTTTAATCTGAAGGGCTTATAAATGTACATGTCATTGATCTTTAAGCCTTTCGGCCTTTTCTGAACTCCTATCCAATTGATTGATACTAAATTATGCTCCATCAATTCTGTGTGGATCCAAATCCAAGAGAGTCAAAATGCACGTTTTGTTAACTAAAGAAACAAATGCAAGCATTTACTGCATTTTAAATCTGGACGTGAAAAAGAAACTAGAGTCACATTTCCACCTAAAAAATAAACATATTTCACATACATTTTACTTGTTGCGTTTTAAAAATTGCATAGTAAGACATGGACAAATTTTAATAAGCTAGACGAATAAGTTAGGCAATTGATGCACGTATGTTAATAAAAATTAAAAATAGATAACAATTAAAAAAAAATCTAAATTTTTAAATCAGATACATAAAGATATCAAGATAAAAAAATTCTGCGCTCCTCGTTTAATCGATTAGTAATTAGGAATTAAAACGATTGAATATGAGAGCGAAGTGAAAATTAAAACTACAAAATTTTCACTGAAAAGATTGAACTGTGTGGGTGGTATTTAGAGACTTTGTTGTTGGTAAACAATACATTTGCACAAGGTAAGTTAAGCTTCATAAGTCATTTTTGTTGCTTATTTTGGTATCTAGAGATGCAATAAGAGGTTTTTAAAAGCTATAAAAATTATTAAAGTAAGCTTTTTATTTTTTAATAAGCATATATAATGGTTTTTTGGTTAATAAATGGTTGAATAAGGATTTTTTTTTTATTTAACAAATTATTTTAAGAATTTTTTAAGTATTTCACTGATAGTAATGTCAGAGACAAATATAAAAACCAGAGGAGTGAAATAATATATAAATGGAGAAAGGAGCATAATTAGGTATTCTAAACCAAGAAACTTTGAGCAGGCATCTAAAGTTGTCAGGTGAGGCCTTTTATTAATATTTTTAAAAAAGAAGTTCAAACCAAATATTACACCGAAAAACCAAATCAATTTGATTGTTCCTATCCTGTCAGGCATGGTTTTAGAAGATGAGATCCGATATGATTCTGAACCAAACCAGTCCAGGGGCCAGGGCTAATATTCATGTTAATCTAATTGCATATTCTTCTTTTTTACATCCGGTCCACTCTATTATAATTACTATATTTAATGAATTAAAAATATTAATTTATTAAATTTATAAAAGGCAGAAGTTATAATATATTTTGAGATTATTCATACTTTAAGATAATTTCATAATTGATTGTACATTTCTTTAGGAAATAATTTTTTCACTTTATTTCATTCTTCGGCGGCACATTTGTAAAATAAATTTTCTTTAAATTTGATCAATTTTAATTTTTTTTTTAATGTTTGATAACTTATAAAATTTAGAGTCTAAATAAACACTAAGGAAAAAAGATATATACATATATAAAATCTTTTTTTTTTCCTAATAACTAATAATGATAAAAACTGTATTTTCAAAATTTCATTATTTGTTAAAGAATATAATAATTATTATTATTTAATAAGAGACGGAATTGATTTTTAAAATCTTAATAATTATTTAATCATCAAACTAAATATAAGAGGGTGGATTGTATATAATTAATAGTATAAGAAAGAATCAAATAGGTGGCACAAACAGAACCCAAATCCAAGAATAATTAATGAAATTCTTCTAATGCTAGAGACAGAACAATAAGATCTGTAGTGGCAATACCTTAAGAATAATTAATGAGATTTCCAGTTGTGAATTAATCATATTCAAAGTTATTGCCACTACAAAGTATTAAACTTATACCTTCATAAATAAAATTCCAAATATTATTATCATCAGTTTCGGATTTATCAAAGAATTTTTCTAAAATATATATCTTACTAGATGGGATAATTATATTTATTTAAATACTTTAAAATAAGGGAAAGTTCTTGTATCATGAAACCTATAATTTTTTTTCTTTTTTTCCAAATTGATTGATAAAATAAAAATCTAAGATCAGATGCCAATTCCCATTTCAATACGTGGGCGTTTGGATTAACATTGAGAGAATAATTTGGGCTTTAAGCAAATTGCTTGAAGAATAATGAGGCAGCAAAGGGATGTTGGAACCCAGAATCTTAACTCTGAGGAGATCTTTTGGGGTCAATTTCACAAATCATTTTCTACAGTCATAAGGCATGTGTGTGTGTGTTTTCTTTTTCTTACTAATTAATAAACTTTAGGCCATTTTCTTGTATTCCTCCTCTTGTTTTTGACTTCTCTGGATCATGCAAAGCAATCAAGAGAGGATATGAATAAATTTCATTTTCCTTTAGAAACATTTAGAATTATTCTGGCAGCGTAGATGTGATAGTTTCCCGCCGACTGTTTATTAGAGCATTTAGATTTTAGTTATTTAGTTACTTTAATACTTTAATTTTTAATTTAATTGAATAAATATTTTTGGAATCTCTAAAAGTAGAGACACATACTGATTTTAAATTTAAACAGACTCAGTTGTTTTTCCCTCTGGAATATTAATTTGGTATTACAGCAGAAAATGTTGAGTAGAAATCATTACAAATTATTTTGGAGTAAATTAACATGATGAAGTTAGAAAAACTCATAAACAGCAAAACACCACTTTCAAACTATTTTCTAACAGCAATAATATATATATATATATATATACACACTAAATAGGTGAATAACATATAGATTGAAACAATGTTTATTTTGAGTTGATGAAAGAATTAGTTGGAAAAATAAATAATTAAATTTTATAAAATCTTTTTAGAAATAGAAAATTATAAAAATAAGAGTTAAATTTTTTATGAAATTTCTTTTTTAAAACCAAAAGATTTTTTTTACTCTCTAAATATATTTCAAATCCTTTAATTAATTTCTATATCAATAGAATAAGAACAAGTCGATGAAATTAAAACTTAGCTTTTTAAAATTTATTTATCAAGAAATTTAAATATTAAACTATATTTTTTTAATTACATTGACTTTTAAAATGTAAGAGAATTAATACAATAAACAAAATATATAGAAAGCAATTTATATATTGCATAAATATAAAAACTAAATCTAATTAATAAAATTTTGACCGAAGAATCTTTTAGTATAAAATTATAAAAAATAAAAATAAAAAGATATGATTCTTAAATATTAAATGATAACTAGTTCAATGCGGCAAAATGCAAAACATAGAGTTATTGCCCCTAATCTTGATTAGAATAGGAAAGTAGATGTCAGAAAAAGAAAGTACGAATAAAAGTTTCCAAACGGGACCTTAGAATTTCTTATTCTGTTTTGTGTTTATGGTAAGTTTGCTTTTTCTTTTCTTAAATGACATGTTGGAAAATAAGTTATGCAAATTGTATGGCTCTATGTATGTCTGTCACTTGAGCTTTGATTGATAGTCTACATGAACAGAAACCAAACTTTAGACAATTCAGTCAAGTGGCATAAGACCTGATATACACAACAACTTGGTGGAATTTTTCTTTTTTATTTATTGTAAAATAAAACTAGTGGTCTGGCTTGCCTTCTATATACTAAAGAAAAAAAAGAACATCCTGTTCATAGATACCCTATGTCATTACGACTTCAAAAATGTTCAATCATCTTCCCTTTTTTTTAAATGATAATAATAATAATAAATAGATAATTACGTAGGAATCCAAAAATTGGATATTTTCGAAATATTATTTTTCCATAACAGGAATCAGAGATGTTCTCAAACTTTAAATTTCCAAGAGCAACTAGGACTCTTTGGAACCCTATAAAACAAGCCCTCCTGACAAAACTCTTACTCAAGAAAGCCCTAGCACATTGTTCCTGTATCCTAACTTCTCTATATCTCTTTCCTTCCTGCCAGACATGGTCAAGCTTCAAATCAGTAACTTTCTGCTTCTCAGGTTGGTTTTCAATATTTATTTTAATTGGGTTGATGAATCTTGATGAAACACATTAACTAATACTGTAGCGCTTGTATTGCAGTAAACGATCATATGCAGTCGCAACAGAAAGTCTAAACGTGCAGCCACTTCTATCGGTGATGAGAAAGGCACAAGAATTGGCAGCAGAAGAGTTGGCAGAGAAGAAGGTGAAGGACGAGACCTTTTGGATGAGAGATCCAAAGACTGGCAATTGGATTCCTGAGAGTCATTTTGGTGAGATTGATGCTGCAGATTTGAGACGAAAGTTCCTCTCGAGAAAGGAGAAAATTCTAGATTGACTCAACTTTAATTGGCATAACACATTAGGGCTATGCAAGTTCTATTTGTCTCTCTCATCTGCTTGTTTAATTTCTCTCTCTTCATAATCAACTCAATGAATAAGAAAATTTGCATAGTTCTACCAAAATGGGCTAAAGTTCTTTGGTGCGTGTATGATCTAACAAGGCTCTCCTCACATCATACCTGGGCCGCTATGCAAATGCTATCATTTTGCTATCAATAATAAGGATGGATTTAACTGCCCATCCATAAAATGCACAAGTGCAATTGGATTCAAATTTGTCAACAGAATACAACGCATTCGTATAGATTATGTCTAAAACTATAATAGGGATCAGTTTCTATCAACATAAAATTTAAAAATATTAAATTCAGGTTCAAGCATGACTAAAGTATAGCCGAAAAAATTACTACAAGTATAGCTGAATCAATTCATCACTAACAACAGATGGAGTGAGTACGCCAAGGTCTGTAAAGAGCAATGTCAGATATTGAGGAGGAGTGTAATCCCTGGCAGATGTCTCAACCTCCACCTTTGATGGAATGGGTACACCAAAATCAATCGGGCGTAATGCAGGAGCCAAGTCTTTCTGATCTAATGGATAAAGGCGAGCAAACTGCAAAGCAGAGAATCCATATATAACTCTTCATCAAATTGACAAAACAGATCAATGAACTTATTTCAAATAGCCTATACAGCAATGTTTTAGACAAGCCAGTGGTAGTTATTAAGCAAGTTAACCGAGTGCTTTATGCAAAGGAACATAAATTATTACTATATATCTCATCCTAAATACAAAACTCAGCATACCTTATAGCTTTCAGCAGCCACATAAACAGGTTTATTCATGCTGTGTGCCACTAGGGCAATCTGATATGTTCCCATCATGTTAATTATACCTCCACTTTCAACGACTCCATCTGCTCCAACAATAACCATGTCTACTTCATCCATAGTATATGCCACAGCAGAGTCTATTAGAAGTTTCACAGGAACATCAAGCTTGGCCAACTCATTGGACAACCTTAATCCTGTCCTATCAGGCCTTCCCTCTGCACTTTTAGAAGCATAGAAAAGTTAGCAGTGAGGGAGGACAGAAGGCAAGAGAAAGAAAAGAGCAATCTGTCAATTGACCCTAAATTTAAAAGCTATAGTAGAAAAATCAATTCATCAAAACCAGAAGACACCAAGTGTTTTAGTTAAACATCATAGTTAACAAATGATCATAAATTCATAACTTATTAATGATTGTACAATGAGAAATAGCGATTTTTTAATTTGTCACATTTGATACCTGAAATGACACAGACAATATGCAATGCATAGATATAACAGGTGAGCTAACTTTAGATAGAATGAAAGCTAATACCAGACACACATATTGACAAAGACTAGAACTTAGGCTTACATGATAAATAATTACTAAACCAGTTCAGGCATTCTTCAATAAAGATGACAGATTGTTCTGAAACAAACCTGTGCAAAACACTCGAAAAAGCTTCTTATTTTGTGCAGCTGTCTTCAGGACTTCCAACACGACTCTAGAGAAACCATGAACCAAAATAGTACAACCATCAAAAATGAAATCCTGACTAAGCATCGCTATAATTCTACGAGCCTGCAACATAAAAGCAGCAATACTTTGTAACGTAAAAGGAAGAAATATCCCCACTAACAAAATAACGACATAATTGACCTTTAATTAACTAAAGCAATACCTTGTAAGATATCTCTCCAAATTTCTCTGCGCGTTCAATCAAACGAGATTTAGCTGAATTAAAATCCTCATACTCCAAGGCTGAAGTTCTAGTTACATAGCGCATAAACAAATCACACCCTGCTGTCAATGAGATAGAGGTCGTATCCCATGCCTCCACAAGACAACATACAAGTGTTAATGATCACCTCAATTCTCAAAAGTAACAAATAAATCACTAGCATCAATTCTGTCTAAATAACCTTTCAATTATATAACTTAAACCTCTAGTATAAATAAACCAATTTCATTTTCAATTAAATTCATTGCACTCTGAGTACAAATAACCCAATTTTATGGTTTAAGCTTCTAATTGGACAACGAATTTCAATTTTTACAAACACAACTGCTCACCAAAATGTAGTATTTTAATTGATAGAACATAATTAAATCAATTAAAATTGAAAAGAAAAAATGCACTAACTTTAAGCGAATCGGAAGCCTTTTTAAGTTCAATTTCAAGCTCCATCATGGTAGTAGCCTCACTATTTCCAATAACAGCAGCAAGCGCTCTAATCGCAGCAACAGCTTCCGCTAAATCCGGTTGTTTTCTCCAATTATTAAACTCATCAATCACACTAAACGCTTTTCCGGCAACTCTGACCTCATTTACAGGCGCCACCACATCCTCCGGCTGGCCGCCGACGGCTGCCTGCGCCTGAGCCAGCCAGTCGCTCGTAACGACGCCATGGTGAGCGGCGCGTGTCTGATAATAGGCGGAGACGTTAGAATTAGCGTGAGGGTTAGGGTTTTGAAGAGTATCGGCCATGGAAGATAGAGGTGGAGAAGAAGAAGGGAGAGTTAGGGTTTCTGGGTTTGCTTGTACGGTGTCGTTCTGTCGTTTGTCGAGAATGAAAGAGGCTGATCTCCACCACATCTCATGTGTCTTTAGAAAAAGAAATTAGAAGGTACTAATTGGTGCGTCACTTTCTCGAGAAAATTTAAGAGAATCGGGTTTTTTTTCCCCAGAGAGAGTATGTTCATTTTTTCTTGCTGATGTGGTAATTAGAGTGTATTAAGCGTAAATTTATGAAATTAATATATCGTCCTACGGACATAAGTACGATGTCGTTTTGATAATAATTAATCAAAGATGACAATATCAATTTGCCATGTACTATTAATCAACGTGTGTTATATATTCTAATCTATAACCTATATAAAAAGAAATTTATCATCTTAAAATTAGATTTTATATAATAATGAAAAGATTTAATTGTCAAAAAAAAAATTTAGTACTAAATATTTATTATTTATTATTATATTTAGATACAGTTCTTAAATTTTTAATTTTTATATTTTATTTTAATATCAATTTTAATGCTAGATTTTAATAAAGTTATTTATCAAATTTACGGATATAGTATGAATTCTAATAGTAATAAGAAAAGGTTGAGTCAATACTATAATTGTTGGCTCATTCTAATACTTAAACATTATTATTTATACTATAATTAAGAGGAAAAAATAACACTTGCCTCTTTCTTACTAATTTATTTTATAATATATATAATATATATATGTAGTAGTCGGTGAATCAATAAATCACGCTAGGCAGCCAGCTTCGAATGACTAACTGCAATTTAAAGTCTGCCACTTTGTGGACAACAGTGGAGGTTGGAATTGGAGTATGCTTTCCGCATTGCTCCCAGCTCATATTCAATTTAACTTCTACCTTCCCCCTAGCGATGATAGAGGGTGTGACTTAATGTATTGGGGGGCTAGCAAGAGTGGAAAATTCTCCACGAAATCTACTTATAAGCTGGTAGCTAAAGAGAATTGGGAGGTTAAGCAAAGGTTATAGGATTTAATTAGGCGGTGGAATGGTCCCCAAAGAATTTGCGTGTTGCTCTGGCTTGTGGCTCAAGGCATGCTGCTGACCAATGATGAAATCGTGCGGTGTCATCTTTCTCAGGACCCGAGTTATTCCCGTCGTGAAGCTGCAAAGGAGGATGTATTCCATGCTATTAGAGACTGCCCTTTTGCTAAAAGGATATGGAATAAATTCCTCCCTCATGATTTTATGCCTTGGTTTTATACATCTGATGGCTTAGGTTCAACTTGCAGGTTACCAAATCTATGTCGGATGGCGCGAGCTGGAGTCACTACTTTGGCATTGCATGCTAGCAACTTTGGATGTGGCGCAGCGACGTTGTGGTGGGTGATTGTTCTCTACAAGATGTACCAATGGCTGATGATATCCATAGGAGGGTTCAAGAACTAGACATTGTCCATCGCATGAACTCGCTTCTTTCTCACAAACCTGACAGACGCGACGTACTAATTGGTTGGTCAGCGCCTCCATTTGGTTGGTTAAAACTTAATAGCGATGGCGCTGTTAAAAGGAACAGGAATTCATTTGCTGGAGGAGTGATCCACAACTATGAAGGAAGATGGATTAAAGGGTTCTCCATGAATATAGGCAAGTGTTCAGTTTTTGCAACCGAGCTATGAGGGGTGTATCAGGGTCTGGTCATAGCGTAGAGACTAGGTATTCGCCGGATCATTGTCGAGATAGACAATAAGAGATTGTTGCTAGTATCAAAGGAGAGCATTGTAACTGCTTAAGCAACATGCCTTTTATTGGAAGTACTCAGAATCTTATCCGAAAGGATTGGAGTGTCCAAATCCACCATGTATACAGAGAGGCTAATGGCGTGGCTGATAGTCTTGCATCCCTGGTTGGAACCTTCCTTTTGGTGTCCATGAGTTCTCCTATGTGCCCTACCAAGTCAGAGACATTATGTAGTAGGACATTATAGGGACATTCTTTTTTAGGCGGATTCCTATCAGTGTTTGAGCTCATGCTCCGTTTTTCTTTCAAAAAAAATTTAAGATTTTTTTTTTAAGAAAAAATTATTACACGTCAATATTTCTTTAATCATTTAATGGTAAGAATTTCATTATTAATTAAATTACAATTAAAAAGAGTTTTACATTACAAATCGAAATTTAAAGTCTTTCTGCAATACAAAGGGCAAAAGTTAGAGACTGTCGTCCAAATATACCTTAGGACATGTAATAGATATTATGGTATTACTTACACTACCTGTACGTGACCAATCAGTAAAAGTTCATAATGGTATTATTATTATAGATAAAACGTAGTGGATTTCACATGCATGGCTATGTTAGAAAACTTCCATGTGATGCCACGTGCCTGATGAGTGAATATCAATTAGAGGTGAAAGAACTTAGGTTTCAATATATATGTGGTGATAAGGAGCCCTTTGACGTTTTTCCATGTGAATAAAAATCTCATAAAATTTAGTCCAATAATTCATCCTCTCTTTTTGCTTTTCCTTTTTCTTTGTTGAGGGAGACCAATAATTCATCCTTGGATCTCCCTCTTAAATCCAGACATATAAAAGAATCTTAATATAAGAAATATAAATTTAAGAAAAAAAAATAATAATAATATCCATTTTTAGTTAAATTTTTAATTATTTTATTTTATATTTTTATTATGTTAAAATATTAAAATATAATTTTTTTAGTTTTTTTTTAAAATTACGGTTTTAGTTATTTCTTTTGTTACATTTAGTAAAATAAAAAGAAATAAAAAAATAACTATATTATAAATTTTAAAAAATTAAAAAAATAATATTTTTTAAAAAAACTTTTTTATTGATTTTAAATATTTCTAAAAAATTTCTGAATTTAGAAGAACATCGTTGGATCCAAGATTTAACATAGGACTTCACTTTAGTATGGATTAGGGTTCAATATCAATCTAGAGAATTTGATTCTTCTTTACAAGTAAAAAAAGAAAAATTCAAGTTTACAAATTAAAATATATATCCACCGTATATAGATACAATTTGCTTTTAATTGAAAAAGTTCTAATGCAACAAAATTTAAAAAAGAAAGTTGCATGTCATCAGTAACGCAAATAAAAAATACGGTTGTGTAGTCTTCATTTTTTTTTTTTAAATGTCAACTTTGTTACTTAAAGGCATGACTTAGATCACTTCTACCAACAAAATTTTAAGGTTTTATTTTGTTTTAATGATGCCAAATACATCATTATTTCAATTAAAGTAAATAAGTTTTAGTTGGGTTAGTTTGACTCAAATATAAGTTTCTCCCTTTCAATTGTATTAATTAATAATATTGGCATCTTACTGTATTAATTTGGAGTTGAACGAAACTATACAATCCTAAATAATAATAAAATCAATAACAATATGAAGAATGAAAATTTGAACTAGCAAAACCATGTATATAACACACAACACCTCATCAACAAATTCACACATCGTTGCATACATGTGTGTATGTATATATATATATATATATATATATAAGGGAAAGATTTTCTGAACTAGTTTGTACATCAAACTCCTATTACTTTCAGAAAACTTTCAAATTTTACTCTTGATGAGATTGTAGACAACAAGTAGCCCCATGATTAGAGAATGATCGATAGATGGCTCCACCACCATTGTCAATACATCTTCACCCAACACGACCCCACTTCCTGATTGCTTTCTCTTCACCTGTTATTAAATTAACGTACTTTACATCAATACCAATGAGCAGCATTCTTTGCAGTTGAAACAATCAGATAATGTCAAATTATTCGAACTAAAGTTTAATGAATTAGAATGCTACAGCAACGAGTGATTTTTAAAAAAGAAAATTGATGTGCCACATAATATTAACTAAAAATTGATATACTAAAGAGAAAATTCAACTATCGCCTTGGATTAGTGATTGTATAAATTAAGGTGATTTGAAAGACAAATATTTGAAAGGAGACCAGCAAATAGACTGATTAGAGGGATGATTACTCTAATTAAGGAAACATTAGCTTACCTCTGCAATGAGTATCCCAGAAATATCAACAATCTTGCATATTGACTTCCCAGTCCAGCCACTTACTATATTATACTGAGCTGATGGTTGATCCTTGTCTAACCCCACAATTACACTACATGCCAATCCCCCTCTTAATAGCCTGAAAGGTCTTCTTACTTGAAAAACTGGCTTCGTCTCGTTAATTTTTGCATCAATGGATCGATACCCCTCCCAGCAACCCCACAGCTTTAATTTCTATACAGACAAGAAAATTGAATAAAGCATGTTAGTTGTTGAACAAAATGATGCTATAATAAAGTCTACTAAATTAACATTCTTTCACCAGTTGGATGTAGTTGAATAAGTACTATAACCGTCTCCAAAGCTGCAAAATCTCGAGTTTGAACTTTAGCCCAAGTCAATTAACTAATACGATAAAATGAATAAAATAAAATAATTATCATTCTCTTGTTTACCTTTCTTAGTATAGTGAATAGCACCTCGCCTTTAAAATCCATGAGATGAACTTCGTTTCTACGCTTACAATTGTAATTATCGACACGATAGACGACAAGGCCGTTCGAATCGAAGACAGTGCAACCCTTGCCATTGAGAACTAGAGACTTCATCCATATTGTAAAAGTTTCTTGTTTAGAAGTGAAGTAACAAGGAGGAGCTGAAGAAGGAACAAGCGCTTGAGGATGTATCTTTGACATGTCTTGAGCTCTATAAGGAAAGTTTAGTTTAGTTTCTAAATTTTGAACATCTCAAGAGCTTTTAAATGCTTAAATAGAGAGTGAGTAAAGAACATATTATTATAACACAAGTTGGAATTAGGCAAAGGGTTACTTCAGTCAAGTTAGGCCTCAATTATGCCAATTTTGCCAAATTCTTAGACGTTATTTTTTCTTTCATTTTTTAGGAAAAGTGTGCAGGTTCAGGACCCATGAAGCTTAAATTATTTGCCTTGTGTACGAACTATGCTAACCCTAGTTGGCCTATATTTTGATTTAATTTGGTCACTTTCGATCCGTACAACAATTCACTTGCTATTTATAATATTTGGTCTCTTTCCTTATACAAATCCACTTGCTAACGTATAATATCTTATTGTTATAATTATCCAATATCGATTCTAAAATTAAAGTAAATTGGATCGTTATGGAATTCGTTGCGTACTCCTAAAATTCATATTTATTATTTCGACTGTATACAATAATTGTAAATTTAAAAAAAAAAAAAAGATAATATAACTTATATAGTGAGCTTATCTTTTAATTTTGGTCTCTGTGGGCATATTAATTCAGTTGCTAATTATAAATTTCTTTCGTTTGAGAGCCAGAATTAGAGTGAACTGGGTATACTGTAAACAACTACTAATTCCTAGTTCCTTTCATCTCTTCTTCTTCTTTTTTTTTTTTACAAAATTTAAAAGAAAAGGAAAAAAGAAAAAAGAAAAATCCTGACCACATATGAAATTGAAAATAAAATGCCAACTTGGGGAAACAGTTGTTGTTGTATACATTGGCCGGTTCTTGAAAAGATTAAAGAAAGATATCATGATGTGCAATCAGCAACGATTTTATATAGCAAAAATGTTAATGTTATTCGTTATTGTTATATGAAACAAATGGAACCTTATCACTTTAGACCATGTCATATACAACTGTGCCAAACTCGAGATTTCATCAGGTTTTCCACACCAAATCCTCTGTAGTGTATTCCAGATTACGCACTTCCAATGCTCAAGCCTTTCCTTAATTTCGTTTCTTTTTCCTGCATCCACCTTGGCAGTTAATGATGTGTTAGGTTGAGTTAGTCATCCAACCAGTCGACATCCCGATCACCGGTTCAGTAGATTGAACCGTCAATCTGAATATTCTAATATATTTTCTTAAATTTCTTACATTTATAAAAAAAGAAATCAACTTAAATCAATTTAATCGGTCTAAACATTTAATTAACTAATAAAATCTGATTAAAACCAATACGGCCAAATTAGACCGAACTGGTTTCTATTGAAACCGTGCCAAAATATCTAAATATATATGTTAAATGCATTTTAGTGGATATGTGACTAGTCTATCAAATGCTTTAAGCTAAAAACCAACTTGCTGGCTACAATTAAATATTAACCTCGACAAAGTCGTCTCTTCCCTTCTTCTTTTTTTCTTATTTCTCTTATTTTTATAAGAATTTCAGTTTTTAGATCGGTAGTGGTCTACTTTCTTTTCTTTTATATTTAATTAGTATAAATATTAATCTTTCTGAAAAATTTTATGGTTCTATATTATAAGAATGTCATTTTTCTATAAGAATTTATGATATTTTATTATAGAAGTATTGAATCTCTTTTAATGGGAGCAGTGAAAAGAAATTAAAAGATTTAATATGATTTTCAAACAACTGGATTCGTCAAATGACACTTATAAAATCAATATGTGACTTATTAAGTACAACGTTTTTTTTTTAAATTGCAATTTACTATTTCGTCAATAGGAATAATAATTATTATAAATAATTGCTTTCTTAATAGTCAATACTTATTTTTTTATATTTTATATTAAAATGTAATTATTTATCATGGTTACTTAAATATTCATATTTCTTCTTTAAATAGGTTAAACTCATTGAATTAATAGCGAACATCAACTCCAATTAATGGTTAAAAAATATGAACTAATAGTGACATGGTTTCACTGTCGGATTAGATTTAGTGCTATTTAACATCTAATTCACACATGTCTTCCTCTCTCTTCACATATATTTATGATGGGCGGCTTTGGAATTACTACCAGTTGCTAGAGACCTTTTATAATATTGAATTAATTTGTCTGCTTTCAAAGTTTAGGTTATTTTTGTAGCAAATGGATTGTTAATTGTTATTATATTGACCCTTTAGGCTCTTTTTGTGCTTGGATAAGTAAGAGAGTCTTAGTGGAGGTGAGTTTGCTTGCCTCATCTAATTAGTTTTTGCTATTTTTATTATATTAAAAATGATTCCTCTCCATATATATAAGTTATAAGGATTGAGAGATTTTAGATCAACTTTTTCTGTAAAATTCATAAATTTAATTGTATTTGATTTAATTATAAAATAAATTTTGTACCTTTTAAATATAGCATGTAATTCTTAAGTTTTAAAATCTTATAAATGTAATTTAATATTCAGCTTAATTTTAGCCTTTAGTGAAATTACCAGTTAAAATCCATTAAAATGGTTATAATTTTAGAGATAGTAATAAAAAATTAATCGAGTTAGTATTGAAATTGTCGATTCATTCCATAATAAAAAACAGTATCATTTAAGTGAATAAATAAATAATTTAACAACAAAGATTTTTTTCTAATGTTTTATTTATTTTTATGAAAGTTCGAAAGTTGTTAATTCATTATATGTATCTTAAGAATTAAAATTTAATTTTTAATTAAATCCATAGATTATAGAATCTCACCGTCCAAATAATTATAAATATATTTTTATTATTTAAAAATATTTATAATACATATATTTCATGCTGTAAAAGTATTACTTTTTTATATTAGATCAAATTTTATTTATGAATGTAAAAAATAACTATTTTTTATTTTTTATTGGACGAAAATGAATAAATTATATAAATTTAACAGGTGAGATAAGTAATTTATATAGGAAGTAGCTGAGTCATTCCCACCACGAAATATAGACGTGTAGGTTTCATTTGTTGAAAGGTATTATAATTGGGCGGGCCATGATTTGGCGCGACAAAGCCCTTCATGTGGGTTTCTGTTATAAATCAAATTTTCTAACCCAAGCTGGATTAACTTCCGAGAAAATTGCACTATTTACCTAATTTTTCAAAAATAACTTTAGATTTTTTTATTTTTTATTTTTTTAAAATTATTTTAAATTATTTTTATAAATATCTTTTTATTTTTGCTAATATTTTTTTAAAATTAATTTTAAATACTTAATGTATGTTATATTTTGTTATTTATATCATTTTATTGTTGAATATTTGAATTAAATCTAATTTGGTTTTAAAAAATTTCAGATATATAAAGTATACTATCAATTAGCAAATGTACACCATTTTTAGATTTATATTTTTATTTCATTTGCAAGAAGTTGAGATAGTTAATGCGTACTTAATATATTAGACATATATATTTTTAATATATACAAAATATATATATTTTTACTGTGTAACAATTTATCTTATTTTTTATATATAATATTATTAATATATTCATCACTAATATCATAAAATGTAATCATATTTTACAAAAATTAACATGTTTTAGATTTTTTATCTGTATATATATATTTACTTTTTCATTTAAAAAATTAATTCAATAATTTCATTTTAAAATATTTTACAAATAAAATTTTATTTTTATATATTCTTATTGTTAGCAATTTTTATAGATATTTCTATAATTATTTTATGTCTCTGTGACATTTTTAAAACAAACCTTTTAACTTTCTAATGGTGCAGCCCAAGCTCAATTGATATCTAACAAATTTCTGTTGGAAATTTTATTAGTGTTTCACTCAATTGGCAAGCAGACATCTTTATTTAAAGACTTTTGATCTTAAAAATTAAGATATATTTTTTTAGTGTGTGATTTTCTTTTTTAATGCACAAATAATTTGTAATATAAAAGAATCAGTATAAATAAATATTAGATGAAATCTGTTATTTCAACCAATTGCCAGCTAGTTTCCACTTTTGCTTTTATTTTTATTTGTTTTAATAAAAAAGAAAAACAGATCCCAGTCGTATTATTTGTACATATTATACAACCTTAGAAGGCCGATAAATGTCAAGGCAGTCACACGCGGACGATGGATCGCCTATCTAAAATGCCTAAAATTAAAATCTACATTTATATATATAGAAATTAAAATATGTTTGGCTGCATAATAGAAACCTCGCTGCCTTTCATTTTTATTCTCTTTATATGTGTAGTGTGTATTTTTATTTTTTTATATTAAAATATACTTATTAATTCAATATTAATATTTAAGAAAATAAAACTTGTATGGCTACAATAATAATAACATTAGCAAATCCTACAAGAAACTTACTTTTATTTTTTAATCATCAATACAATTCATGATTCTTATCCTAGTTCATCTTCATCCTTTATTTTATTTTTCAGGAAAATTATACATATAGTTAAAGTATATTAACAGAAATTAATATTAAAATTCATAACATATAAATTTATCAGAATACACTAAGGACTCAAATTGCATCCATCCAAAGTCAAAACATATTGATCCTAATTAATCAATGCTTTAAAATGATAAATAAATAAAAAATAACTACACTCTATTATTGCTATTAATAATCAACAATCATCTTTTTAAAATATCATTTCATTATATAAAATAATAAAATATCATTTAATAAATCGGTAAATTATATTATAAATATAATCATTATCTGACAATATCGTCTACCATATAAATAAAATAAATTCTTATTTTAGATGAAAAAGTTCACCCTTAATAGCTAATTAGCATTACCATTCATGTATCATCATTCATCATTATCATCAATATTCTTTAAGTGATCCGTTTTGAATTGGTAATATGATACTAAACAAAAACATATTTGCTTAAAACACAAGCAAAGTATGTCTTTAGATTAATGACTAAAACATGTCACTGAATCTAAAATTATAAGTATATATCACATTATCTAAATCCAAAATGTTTTTCTTTAATTCCTTGCTTACCCTTAAACCTAGCATAGCCATCAATTTATTTTTATTATTATTTTATAACAGATTTAATAACGTTCAAATAAAAATTGGCAAATGAGAGGCTACAGTTGTCACTTAGTCAGCAGTCAACAATCCAAACTCCAAAAATATCTGCCACTTTCTTTTTCTCCATTTTTTCCTTCAAATAAGAAATATGCGAAAAATAAATATTATTTTTCTATAAGAAACTGGAAGGCTTTTTTAGGCCTAGAAAAAACAAAAATACCGTTGTGGGTCTTTGCCGTCTTCTGGTTATCAAATGACGTCGTTTTATTTGTTCATTTATTTTTATTTAGTTATATCCAAGTTATGGTTTTATAGGGTCGAGCCTATAAATGGTACCGTGGACGTGAACCCACGTTATCAAATGTGTCTCTATATATGCCAGTAGAAAATGAAACCATAAAAGAAAAAGAAAATGTGACAAATTATTATTTTAATTTAATTAGCAACAACATGATAATAATATATACTAACATTTATTAAAACTAATTGATAATAATAATAATGATAAAAAATTGGAAAATTACCATCATAAATTGGAGAGTAAAGAAAAGAAAAAGGAACAAAGAAAATGAAAAGAAACAAAAAGGACTGAATATTTTAATATTAAATTAACAGAGAATTATCTGATCATTAATTCAAGAAATTAATTATCAGGTGGTATTTGATGATGGGTTCGGGTTCTAAATTATTTTTCTTTATAACGTTGATTTATATTCTTCTTATTCTTCTACTGAGTTTTTCTATATGACAAAGAAAATCAATGAAATGAGGCATTTTATTTTGTTTTCTTATGATTATAAATTGGTGATGACTGTGATCAAGAATTGAATTGGATCATATCGGTTCCTTTAAAGAATCGTTATCTGGGTAGGCGAGCTTTTTGCAATATCTCACACCACCTACCCTTTTGTCACGGATTCATTGACCACGTGGCACTAGTTTTTTGGAGAAGAAAGATCTTCGATTGCGATGTTGTTCTTATTGTTGTTCTTAATTTTCTTTCAAAGGTAACATTTTTGTTAGAATTGTATATTTTATTTTGTTCTAATATCTACATAGGGTAGATATATACGCATATATACAGATTTGTCTCCGTTATTTCCTTTTGAAATTTGTGGAATTTAGTTCTAGAGGACAGATGGATATGAGTTGGTTTTATTCAAAGAAGCGTGTTTTGATTCATTGAGACGGTACTTTCATGGTTTTGTACAGTTCGAAGCTTCTGGGTGTTTTAATGTTTTCTTTTCTTCTATCGGGTCTGTGCACAATTGAATTAGGGTCTTGGGTTTGAAGCTGTAGTCAACTGGTTAAGAGTCATATATCAGCTTTTTTCCGTAGAAGTTGAGTTTAGATCGAGGTTTATAAGAGGAGGCTGTGGTTTGTTAAGCAGATTCAGTTTTTGGATTTAGATAAGAAGAGTAGGAGCTGCCCTGGGTGATTGGGATGTGATTATCTCAAGTTCTTGTATTGGAGTGCGTTGTGATAGCAGCATAGTTTTTCTTTTAGTGTCTGTTAGGATTTTGTTTCTTAATTGGAGTTGGAGCTAAAACTTTTGGGATAAGGTTTCGTATGAGTGGCAAATGAATATAGCATGATGAACGGGGCTGTGAGGATTGATTGTAGATGGATTCATCTGACAAGACGTTCTCTGAGCTAGTTGGCCTATTGAAATCTTGGATCCCTTGGCGGTCTGAGCCATCTAGTGTGTCAAGGGATTTTTGGATGCCCGATCAGAGTTGTAGGGTATGTTATGAGTGTGATTCTCAGTTCACAATAATTAACCGTAGGCACCATTGTCGACTTTGTGGTCGCGTCTTCTGTGCTAAGTGTACAACCAACTCAGTTCCTGTCCCATCAAGTGATCCAAATACTGCAAGGGAAGAGTGGGAGAAAATTCGGGTATGTAATTATTGTTTCAAACAATGGCAGCAAGGGATAACAACTTTTGATAATGGAATCCAGGTTCCTAGCCTGGATCTTAGTAGTTCACCATCAGCTGCAAGTTTGGCCAGCTCTAAGTCTACTGGCACTGCTAACAGTAGTAGCTTCACTCTTGGCTCGATGCCATACTCGGCTGGAACCTATCAACGAGCTCAACAAAGTGCAGGTCCCAGCCCACATCAAACATCTGAGATGGATGTAAATTCAGATAATCAAATAGAAGTGACATTGGGAAGGAGCAATGGTCATGTTGCAGACATGAGCTATCAATCTCCAAACCCATATGCATTTTCAAGGAACAGGTTCAATAATCATACCCTGTTAGATACTCTTTCAGCAGTTATTATCTAGTGTATGCATCAGAAATGCTTAGCAATATAACAATCAAATTACTTTAACTTTTTGGTTAATGCATGTAGGTTATAAAAACTGGCACACCATTTATTAGTTACTGAAAGTGTACTTAAATTCTCAAAACTACGCATTTGTTAGAGGATGCTGAATCTTTTTTTTTTTTTTCATTATCAAGCAAAATTACAGAAAATGCTCCAGTTTTCCATTCTCATATGGGACGGGAAAGTTTATTAGCGACAAGTCGACAACACTTTTAGTGGGTTCTGACCAAGGAAAAAAGAATACTCAAATTCAAGCCACTCATGCATAATATATGTTTATTCATACATAACAATTGCATTTTTGATGCTTGGTTATTCTTTTTCATTAGGAGTTATGATGATGATGACGAATATGGGGTTTTTCGGGCTGATTCTGAAGCAAGGCGTTTCCCCCAAGTGAACGAGTACTTTCATCGAGATGAGTTTGATGACATGAGCAATGATGAGGGATCACATAAAGCTCATCTTGATGGAGAAAATATTGACTCAAAAAGTTTAAGCAGCTCTCCCATAAACCCTAGTTTTGGCTCACATGGTTTGGAAGGAGGGCAACAACTTGGGGAAAAAATTGAGCATGGTATGGATGATGAGGAGGAGACCTCTTCCATGTATCCGGGGGATAACAGGGATGCTGAACCTGTGGATTTTGAGAACAATGGACTTCTCTGGCTTCCCCCAGAACCAGAAGATGAAGAAGATGAGAGGGAAGCTGGTTTATTTGATGATGATGACGACGATGACGAGGGGCATGCAGCTGGAGAGTGGGGACGCTTGCGCACCTCAAGCAGTTTTGGAAGTGGAGAATTTCGTAATAAAGATAAATCGAGTGAGGAGCACAAGAAGGCCATAAAGAATGTGGTTGATGGGCATTTCAGGGCTCTGGTATCTCAGTTATTACAGGTTGAGAATATTCCTGTGGGTGATGAAGATGATAAAGACAGCTGGTTGGAAATCATTACATCTCTGTCATGGGAGGCTGCAACACTGTTAAAGCCAGATATGAGTAAAGGTGGAGGAATGGACCCTGGTGGATATGTGAAAGTAAAATGCATTGCTTCTGGTCGACGTTCTGAGAGGTAATTCCCACAATCATTCCCATTGTCCATGCATAACAGAGTGTGATGTCTCATTCCACATGCTTAGAGAAATCTCCTCAATGTGAACTGACATAAACGGATAAACACTGGAAAGGCTACGGCAGTGGCTACAGAATTGTTTTTGATGCTGTCAAAAGTCTGGTTGTTGAAAAGTGTTCATGAAGTAACCTTCTTCTTTCTACTAGCTGATGAAATAATTTAGACATATTTATGCTAGATATCCACTACACTGCACTAAATATAGAGAAACTAATATTTGACTATGAGTGCTGCTGCAAAATGGTTCTCCCCATAGGTCCATTAGCGAGCAAAAATACTACATAACTCAAAAATTAAGGAGAATTCATAAGGGATTGCAATATAAGCTCTCTTCAAGTTTGGTAATTGCACGCATGCTTTGCTGGAAATTTCAGTTACCTTCTAGTAAAGGATCTTCCTTTGTCTTCTAACAAAAGATAATGTAGAAACGGAAAAGTGGAATCTTTTCATAGGATGACATTATTTTTGCACATTTAAGCTTAAGCAACTGGATTTGAGACTAGAACAGGTATGTGCTTATTTTAGTGAATGCTAGTTTCATATGCTCTGCTTGCTGCAGGCTTTTTAAGTTCCTTTTGCTTACTTGGCTTCTGATTGCTTCTTTTTTAGTGTGGTGGTCAAAGGAGTCGTTTGTAAGAAAAATGTAGCTCACCGTCGAATGACCTCCAAAATAGAGAAACCTCGACTGCTCATCCTTGGAGGGGCGCTTGAGTATCAGCGAGTTTCTAACCACTTGTCAAGTTTTGATACTCTGCTGCAGCAGGTTGTGACCCTATAACAAAAGACCTTCTTCCCCCAGCCCATCATGTTTCATGCAGCCACTTATTACTTCTCTATGTTCAAGTGCAATTATTTTCATTTTCTTGAACTTTTCTCTTTTGTTTGCTTTCTCATAGTTTTCTTTCTTTTGTAGGAAATGGACCATCTAAAGATGGCAGTGGCAAAGATAGATGCTCATCAACCTGATATTCTTGTAGTGGAGAAATCAGTTTCGCGATTTGCACAGGAATACCTTCTTGCTAAAGACATATCACTTGTTCTCAATGTCAAGAGGCCACTTTTAGAGCGCATAGCCCGTTGCACAGGTGCTCAAATAGTTCCTTCAATTGATCATCTCTCTTCTCCAAAGTTGGGCTACTGTGATATGTTTCATGTGGAAAGGTGTTTGGAAGATCTTGGTACTGCTGGCCAGGGCGGGAAAAAGTTGGTCAAGACATTAATGTATTTTGAAGACTGTCCAAAGCCTTTGGGCTTTACTGTAAGTCCTTGAAACTTTAAATTATAGTTACATTAATAATCGTAAGAGACTCAAATTTTAAATACAATAATAATGACGATTGGTAATAGTAAGATATTCATTTTCATATTCACCAAATAGACAAGGTTGAAATTTTTGGCAGATGCCCGATTAAATTTATTCATCATATGGTTATATGTCAATTCATGCCATAATCTCCTTTTGGAGATCGTCTTTGAAGTTATAGGTGAAATTAACATGGATTTGTGCAAATATTTAGCTCTGCCCTTCATGTATGATATTGATATTTTTGACAACTTTGACACTGATCAATGGGATCCTCCAGAGAGTTGTGTTTATCTCTTCTAGTTCCATTTGTTTCAGATTTTACTTAGAGGGGCTAATGGGGATGAGTTGAAGAAAGTGAAACATGTGGTCCAGTATGGAGTTTTTGCAGCATATCACTTGGCTCTGGAGACTTCTTTTCTTGCTGATGAAGGAGCATCTCTGCCAGAACTCCCTCTGAACTCTCCAATAACAGTGGCACTCCCAGATAAACCCTCAAGCATTGAGAGATCTATATCAACTGTACCTGGTTTTACTGTTCCTGCCAATGAAAAGCTTCAGGGACCACAAACTAGTAGTGAACCACAGAGATCCAACAACGTCCCCGTTGCTTATCTCGACTCAACAATCAGTTCTATTGGTCATGTTGGAAGGAAACCACTAGCTGATGGTCCTATCTTTCAATCCACAGCACCTACGACATCTTGCATCAGTCCAACTTCATTTCTCTCTACTGTTCCTTTTACAGTGAAAGTTGTTTCAGATTCTTACCGTACTTTTGAGCAGAAAAATAAGTTTGAATACGGAGGTTCTCCTGTATCAGAAACGACTGCAGCTAACATCAAGGTGGCTGCCATTGATGAGCATCTCACTGTTAATGGCTTTGGGGTTTCAGAAGGTATTATAGAAAAACATTCTCAAAATAATCTTAGCAAAATGGTTGCTAGTCAGTCGAACATTGCAGTGTTACCATCTGCACCAGAAAATAAAAATAATTTGGAGGCGCCGGGATCTTTGAAAGAAGAATTTCCTCCATCACCTTCAGATCATCAGAGCATCTTGGTTTCCTTATCTTCCCGGTGCGTCTGGAAGGGAACTGTTTGTGAAAGATCTCATCTTTTTCGAATTAAGTATTATGGTAGTTTTGACAAACCTTTGGGTCGATTTTTGCGAGACCATTTATTTGATCAAGTAAGTCCCTTTTCATCTTAGATCTGTTATAGGCTTCATATTTAAAAGCTGACAAATCTTAATTATTTATTAGAGTTACACTTGTCAATCTTGTGAGATGCCGTCAGAAGCACATGTTCATTGTTATACGCATCGACAAGGCACCCTCACTATATCTGTTAAGAAGCTATCAGAAATACTCCTACCAGGTGAAAAAGATGGGAAGATCTGGATGTGGCACAGATGCTTGAGGTGTCCCCGGACCAATGGTTTTCCTCCAGCTACTCGTAGAGTAGTGATGTCTGATGCCGCTTGGGGTTTATCTTTTGGGAAATTTTTGGAGCTCAGTTTTTCAAACCATGCAGCAGCAAGCAGGGTGGCAAGCTGTGGTCATTCCCTGCATAGGGATTGTCTTCGTTTTTATGGGTATTTTTCTTAATATCTTTATGTGCTTTGTGTTGTGTGGAAAACTATAATTTCATCGTCACTGGCAGTTGGTTTCCTAATGTGGAAAACATCAACACCATGGATTATGTGGGATCTTAATCGTGAAAATTAAGTTGTGGTACATTATAGACCAAGATCTTGATTGAGACCTTGTTGGATGGCATCAGCTTTAGTATACCTCTTTCTCTGAGTAGTTTGGTACATTAAGCACATGTTATAAGTTCAATTAAACTGGTTTTTATACTTGTTTGCATAGCTGCATCCATTTAACATGGACTACTACAAGCAGAGTAACTAAAACCATTTCATTCTTTCTGTTCGTTTTTAGTAATACATGCATTTTGCGTATGTGTTACTTACCGACTTTACATGTGCAGATTTGGGAATATGGTTGCTTGCTTTCGGTATGCATCAATTAATGTTCTTTCTGTATATCTTCCACCCCTGAAACTTGATTTCAACTCTGAGAACCAGGAATGGATACAAAAAGAAACAGATGAGGTGCAGTAATTGAAATCTTTTTACTTTTCAATATTCTATTTGAGTTGATCCACATTTGGGTGATTTAGTCATTTGATCATGACAGGTTGTTAACCGGGCAGAGCTTCTATTTTCTGATGTGCTCAATGCTCTAAGTCAAATTGCACAGAAAAAATCTAGTTTGGGACCAGGTAACAGTGGCATGAAACTACCTGAATCAAGACGCCAGATTGGAGAACTTGAAGCAATGTTACAAAATGAGAAGACAGAATTTGAGGTAGGTTTTTCTCCATATATTCAACTCTTCGAGCCCTTAATTGCACAAATATTATATCCTACGGTCCATGTTATATGTATATCCACTGCATTTATGTTATTTATTCAAATAGCACGCATGCTTCTAGATGAAACGAGAACTCCTAGTCTAAGTAGCATGTTATTTGAACTGAAGATATTCACAAATACTCTCTGAATTTTTCTGGAAATATACACATGACCGCCTTTTAGTTAATTGTTGGTCCACAGTTTGTTATTTTTCTGCTTTTTATTGAAGTGTACTCTCATCTTTAAATTGGTGGTATTTAATATCCTTCTCATCCAGCACAACTGGATTCATGATCAACAAAGTTTGCGACCTTGTAATTATCAGAGCTTTTCTAATTGAATCCTTCCTAATCTTGAGAGTGACCGGCCCGGTCATAAAATCAGAATTACATGAATCCTCATGTGTCTCTGAATTTCATCTTATTTCAACATGGAAAAGGTTTTGGTTTCTTGTACATATTCACATCGGAATGGTTTACATAAGAGCAGTTTTAGCTGAAACAAAATATAAAATATATTGCTACATTTATTATCCAAATTCTAATTGCTTTCAACAATGTTTTAGGATTCACTCCAAAGAGCTTTGAACAAGGAAGCGAAAAAGGGTCAGCCTGTTATTGACATTCTCGAGATAAATAGACTGCGGAGACAGTTAGTGTTCCAATCTTATATGTGGGACCACCGCTTAATTTATGCAGCCAGTTTAGACAATAACAGCCTTCAGGATGATTTGAATTGCTCAAATACAGGACATGAGGAAAAAGCCTTCGCCAGTACTGAGCAGCTCAATGAAATGAATGTGAATGACAAGGCAGGAAAAGGTTTTGGTAGTTTTGACTCTCTTCCTGTAGGGGCAAAGCTGCTTAAAATTGATCGCCAAGGGGGACTTGGCATTAATTCTGACCAGTCAGAAACAGTCCATCGAGATATAGACATGAGTCAGGATCCTAATCATGAAAAGAATGACCGTGCTGAACTTTCTGGGGCCATGCCCACCTGTGATCAACCCCATGGTCTAGAGCACAGTGGAAATGTTCGCAGGACTCTTTCTGAGGGACAGGTTCCTATTGTGTCAAATTTGTCTGATACCCTTGATGCTGCATGGACAGGTGAAAATCATCCTGGAATTGGACTGGTTAAGGATGACTCCAGTGTGCTTTCTGATTCAGCTGTAGCAGATTTGTCAACCACATCTACAGCAATGGAGGGACTAGATTTGTACAGCCAACTGCAAGACCCAAATGGGTCCAAGGTCAGCAATGCACTTTCACCTGCATTGTCTACCAAGGGCTCTGATAATATGGAAGAAGTTGGAGGCTACTTGAGAACGCCTTTCTTAAATTTCTACCGATCACTGAACAAGACTTTTTATGCAAGCCCTGAGAAGCTTGAGACAATGGGAGAATACAGTCCAGTCTATGTGTCCTCCTTTAGGGAGTTGGAACTCCAGGGTGGCGCTAGGCTTCTCCTGCCTATGGGTGTACGTGATGTTGTCATTCCTGTATTTGATGATGAGCCCACAAGCATTATAGCTTATGCACTCCTGTCACCGGAGTATGAGGACCAACTGGCTGATGACGGGGAGAGAATTAAAGAAGGTGGGGATGCCAATTACTCCTCAAATTTATCTGATCATCTGACCTCTCAGTCATTCCACTCTGCTGATGAAGTCACCATTGATTCTCATAGAAGCCTTGGATATACAGATGAAAGTATCCTATCTATGTCTGGATCTCATAGCCCTCTAGTTTTAGACCCACTCTCTTACACAAAGACTATGCATGCTAGAGTTTCTTTTGGAGATGAAGGCCCACTTGGCAAGGTGAAATATTCTGTGACTTGTTACTATGCAAAGAGGTTTGAAGCCTTAAGGAATAGATGTTGCCCATCTGAGCTTGATTTTATAAGGTCTCTCAGCCGCTGTAAGAAGTGGGGAGCTCAAGGTGGAAAGAGCAATGTCTTCTTTGCAAAAACCTTGGATGATCGCTTTATTATCAAACAAGTCACAAAGACAGAATTGGAGTCATTTATAAAATTTGCTCCTGAATATTTCAGGTACCTCTCTGAATCAATTAGCTCAAGAAGTCCAACATGCCTGGCGAAAATTTTGGGGATTTATCAGGTACTCAAGTCGTAAACCTCAAATAGAAAATGCAGTTCCTAGGTGTTTGGTTTAAGCTTACAGCTTGCTAAACCCATTCATTGATTGACATGCTGTGACTATATATTCAACTAAGAACTGGCGCATATATTGATCAATGTGGGGAAAAGAGCTAAAAACTGAGGCAATTGCTAAAAAATAAAAGGAATGTCATGTTATTATAAATCATTTCCATCTTTACCTAAAAGGGGAAAGGAATATGGTGGGAAGTTAAAGTTAAGAATGTAATTTTATGATTACTTGGACGTACAAATGTAACATGACGCCAGAAGTTTGTGATCTTGTCACTGATCAATGCATGGATGCACCTAGCTTTGCCATTATCAACTGCCCAAGGTATGGCAGTAACTGAGACAATTTCTGGGCGAGGCACTTGGGTCAGTCAAATGGTCTGAATCTTAGTCTGTTAATCAGTCCATGATAAATCAAATAAGCTTTAAAAGGAGCTATAGAAGTGGAAAGGAGGGACTGGGGGAATGAACAACACATGAAAATAGATGGTTTAATTGGGAGCTACCTGTAAATAATCTTTTGAACGTCTTAACTGTAAATGCTGTTTAAAGTCAGTCCATCAATTTGTGGTGGTAGTCTCAGTTCAATTTTGGTTAAAACAGTTGCATAAAATTTATTAGAATTAGGAAAAAATGGTAAAATTGAAGGATCTTTGTATTTGTCATCTTTGCAAAATTGTAAGAATTTTATGTTATATATTTTTCCTGGAATTTAATATGTCTATAATTGTGTTAATATTGGAAGGTTACATCAAAGCATCTGAAAGGTGGAAAAGAATCAAAAATGGATGTGCTGGTCATGGAGAACCTACTTTTCGGAAGGAATGTAACCCGCCTCTATGATCTTAAAGGATCTTCTCGATCACGATACAATCCTGATTCTAGTGGGAGCAATAAAGTTCTGCTGGATCAGAACTTGATTGAAGCAATGCCAACTTCTCCTATTTTTGTTGGAAACAAGGCAAAGAGGTTGTTGGAGAGAGCCGTCTGGAACGATACTTCTTTTCTTGCGGTAGGTGTGAAAACTGTATTGGTGCATGTCATTGTCTATGTCCCTGCTGTCTCTTACGTTTTTGGGTGGGGTGGAAGTAGATGGGTTGCTGGGTTGACTTCTAAATATTACTCATCTGAAGCCTATAGTTCGTAAGTTGCTCATAATTCCAGGTAAAATAATCTTTCTTTTCTGTTTTAATTTGTTTTGTGCTTGTGCTGGTGCAGTCCATCGATGTAATGGATTATTCATTACTGGTTGGGGTGGATGAACAAACGCATGAATTAGTTCTTGGAATCATTGATTTCATGAGGCAATACACTTGGGACAAGCACCTGGAAACATGGGTGAAGGCGACGGGCATACTTGGTGGGCCGAAGAATGCATCCCCAACTGTTATTTCTCCCAAGCAATACAAGAAAAGGTTTAGGAAAGCAATGACTACCTATTTTCTGATGGTTCCAGATCAGTGGTCACCTCCCCTTCTGATTCCTAGTAAATCACAGTCTGATTTGTGCGAAGAGAATACACAAGGTGGGACTTCAGTTGAATGATCTGTGTGCTTGTACATTTAAATGTGCACTTTGGGACAATTGTCCCACATGATTTTTCTGATGTTCATATCTTCTTCTATCTTTCTTTTTTTCTTCCTTAATTTTTTATTCTTTTTTGGTAGGAATACGTGTGTATGTTTAGTTAAAAGAGAAAAGTTCATAATTATTTGTTAGGAGAAGCAGAAAAAGGCTGTTAAAGGCCACAGGAATTTCAGGTAGAGGCATGAAATTGGATAGCCTCTCCATGAAATCTCTGCATATTGTATTTATTCATATATTCAATGGCTGTTCAGGGGAATATAATGTTTTGTATTCTAGCACTTGAGATTTTGGTAATTAATTCCCAACAACTATATTTTGTTATTCTTTCTTTGTATGTTCATGCTTGGATCTCTCTCAAAAAATTGGATACGTTTGCAATGGACTGAAGGTTTTTCTGTTGCACTGACCATTTCAGAAAGAAAACTCTCTTTGGCAAGGACAATTGAGTAAATAATAATGGCAGATTTCTCCTCCCTGTTTAATACATGTTATTACTTTTGCTGCCTTTTTTTCCCTTCACTCTGTGAACTTCGATACAGTACTACTTAATGACCATCAGGTTTTAGAAAGTGCTCATGCATTTTTTCCATGTTCTGTAGAGGTATCTGTTCACCTCAAGGAATAATGCAATGCAACCAAAATAGGAGGGAAAGGAAAATCCTGAAATTTTTATATACAGAATGGAAAAGGAAACTGTTTCCAAGATAGATAAAAGTTCTTTTTTAAGCTCACTATTTACATTGTGAGAGTGTAAGAAATGATTTCCTTCTTTTTCTTTTTTCTTTTCATATACTCGACACACATTATTTTGGATGCACTGATGAAATTGAAAAAGAGTTGGTAATCGATCAGCAGAATTTGTTGAAGCCATTCCATTTGAAGTCGTCTTGCACAGCAGGAACACCATTGTCAGCACTGTTAAACTCACCACCATTAACAACTTGAAGCAATCTTTGATGAAGCAGATTGATAATCTCGGCATCTCTGAATTCAATCAAACACAAACCAACAACAAAAGAAATAAATAAAACTATTATATATCTCTTATTCTACAAAAGCACGCCATTCAGTCAATATCTACCTTGAATCGTATGATGGCGATGATGATGATGATGTTCTTGAAAGTTGTTGGTGGAACCTAGGGCCTTCGTCAAACCCTTCACATATTATTTCTCCATTTTCATCTCTGTAACAAATTATGCCCTCAGATTGATTCTCAAAGACCTGCTTTTTTTTTTTAAAGAAAAATAAGAACAATTCAGTGATCCTTCTTGATTCTTTTGTGTAGTCATAGATATATTTCAGTGTATATATATATATATATATATATATATATATTTCTTGCATATGTACATGCCATAGCTTCAATGAGAAGGAATCAAGAGAAAGAAAGGAGACAAGAAAAATACCTTGTTCTTGAATGATCTGACTTGAAGTGCAGGTGTTTTCTTGAGTGGAATTTGACCATGTCTAAGCATCGCAATTTCATTGCTTCTTGGCTTTATAACTGGACCAGATTTTTGAAGTAAGATCTGAGGAGAAGAAAAGCATGTTACAGCCATTGATCATATGCAAGAAAGAAAGAAAGAAAGAAAGAAAAAGGAAAAAGTAGGTCTGTTGATCTTGGGAGTCCTTTTGATATGCTATGCAGGAATAGAATAATAATAGTGGCTATGACACAAGTATTATAGGTTCAGTTTGATATAAAAATTCCATTATTGACAGGTTATGTCTTGTCATCAAGCATTATAAGGGTAAATATAAGCAGGAAATGGACCCCATTTTACTTATCTTCTACCTGTTGCTGCTGGTGAATACTAAGTCACCACTGTTGGTTGATTCTGCACCTTTGGTTCTAATCAAATTGGTTGGTGGGTCTATTCATTATTTCACATAACTTCTCCCCAAATTTGTATTTAATACTTCATTAACGTGAGCTTTTAACTTTTATTGGCCTGACTTTGGTCACCATTTTTAGAAGCACTTCTGATTATGAACACAACTGTAGATTATATTGTCGTGACTCATTGGATATGTAGTCTTTATCTTTTTGTTATCAAAGAGGGTCATATCTTGCAAAAACCACACCCATTGTTCAACTAAAAACAAAATAAGATAATTATATGGAGCCACTTGTTTTCTTCCCTAAAGTAAAATATATTAAAATGAAAATGGAATATTCGAAACAAAAAATGATTCAAGATTAGAACTTATCAAAAATATTGTCTCGCTGATGGCTCTTATGTTATGGTTTATATCTACCTCTTGCCTGTATACTATTTTTTTTCTTTTTAATTTTTTTTATTTAGATACATTGAACGTAAATATTAGTTATTTGATTTGTTATCATTTAAAAAATAAAATAATATATATTTTTTAAAATTTAGCATTATAAATATTTATGGTGTTAATTATAATAAATTCATCTTCAAATGTACTTATTTATTACATATAATAATCATAAGTAATTATTTTATAGCTAACAATAAATAAATTTAATATACTATTAAAAATATAAAATTTACATAAATAGTCTAATTATTTTATTTTATTTTAATAAATAAAAAATATAGTAAAGACTTTTTAGTATGAATTATTCTTTTATTTTTTCACTTTAAAAACTATAAAATTAAACTTCTCAGTTCAAATTCTATTTGGGTTTAAATATTTAAAATATATTTATTAGGGATAAATATAATTAAATAAAAGCTTATAATTTACTTTTTAAGAATTTCTAAAGTATTTCTTAGCTTCTTTAATTTACGCTTTGGATTCTGAATTTGTGCAACAATTCTATCGTATTATTTCGACATATTTCTTCTAGTTCTAATGAATTTTAAATGATCTATAAATTTACATATAAAAAACTCTTCTTTTGTCATTTTAGTATGTTAACTGAGTTCTTTGCTTACCACATTGATGTTAGGTTAAATGTATAATTGATATTAAGAATATAATAATTATATCATTTCATAATTAGAAATTATGGTATGATTGAAAAACTAATTTATTAGTTAATATAACAATAAAATATAAAACAGTACTAAAGTTATTATTAATTTAAAATTCGAATAGAGTCGGACTTCTCGAATTAAATTTATACTAAATATATTATTAAATTAAATGAATAAATAACTAAATAATCAGTATAATCTTATCATTCATTAATGAGTTGTGACTACCTCCTCTAATTCTCAAAGCTTACTCATCTAACATATAAATATCTTTGACATAACTATAGTTTAACAGTCCTTTTATTGTTATTATTCTTTAACTAAAGGAAGCAACATGTATGGCAGAGTTAATTTCAACCAATCATTTTCAACAACTCACAGCTATTTTTTTGTTATTATCATTATCTCATCCTTTTTATTTATATATTGTGTGAGCTTATTAATCATACAAGTTCATTGACATTAAAGGATGATTAATTTATGCTAGTCAATGCCCACTGTTATCTTTGCACTGTTTCATCAAATCCATTAAATTAATTGTTTATCCTCTATATATATATATATATATATATATATATATATATATATATTAATTACCTTTCACTCTCAAAAATTGATAACAGTGCAACTTTATAAATTATTAAAGACAGTTCAATGAGAGTCAGAGCGAGATTTTTTAAATTTTTATTTTCGTAAAATTATTTTATAATTATATGGGGATCAAATTGCTCATTTATAAAACTTTTAAACTGCAGAGAAGAGAAGACAAATGTTATTCAGCTTCTTTAGATATAAGAAATTACGAACATCAAATGATTGTGGCTGTTGGCTATTTACCATAAAAAGATGTTTTAAATATGCTGGTTCAATTTAAGAACCCGACCGTTCTAATTTCATCCGGTTTGAACCGATTATTTAAGACATTGCATAGAGATAAAGGAGGATATTATACTATTAGCATTAATTGTGGGATTAAATATAATATTTGTCAAAAAGATTTTAGTCCCAATGGTTAGAGATATTAGTCTTTTGAAAAGGGAGAAAGATACCTCTCAAAATGAGGAATGTTGTCTTAGATTCTTTTGATGCATGAGATCTTGATACTTGTCAAGCTTCATTATTTATACTTGATTTCCCCCTTGATTTCAGGTACTCACCCACCTTTTATGGTATTGATTTTTATTTTTTTTATTATTAATCAAGTTGTATATTTTATTTTCTAATAAATGAAAGATTCATTATATATATCAAAGAAACAATTTTAAAATAAGAAATTACATAAAATTTAGACGATTAATAAATTTAGAATGCTCTAATTCTAAAAATGGATATTCAAGATTTTGATATATATATATATATATATATATATATAGTCTAATAAAATGAACTAAACTAGAATTAGCATATGCCTTAATTGAGGAAAGTGGGAATATTCACATCACATTTACGGAGTGAAACATGCAACAGCTTATTCTCCCCAACAGAAATGGTGTTTAAGATTCTACACAAAGTGTTTGTTGAGGGCAGGATTGAATGTAACATGAAATTGGGAAAAGAAACTCAATATTCATTTGATGCACAGAATAATGGATAAAAATGGGAGTGTGTGCTCACTGACTGCCCATATCATACAGACCTGTGTCTACAAAATCAGAAGGAAAAAAATCTTCAAGGTGCTGCCTTCCAAAAAGAAAATCCAATTTATCAACTGTAATAGGAACCTTGGGAACTGTGACACTAAGCAAAGGATTGACTATTTTTAATTTTAATTTGTCCTGGAGAAGGAAGCTAGGCAAAGACAGGCAGGCAGTGTCCTTCTTAGAGAACCTACCTTGTAGTTTCACTTGCTGTTTCATGGTCTGACCCTTCTCCATAAAACTAGTGCTACCTCTACTCTCACTCCATTTGTCTTAACCATGGGGTGGCCTGTAACTTGATTATTCTATGGCCAATATGGGCACCTTACTTTTACAAGTTTGAAAACCTTTATTCTTTCTATTTTCACTGTTTTCCTATTTAAAATATTGAAGAAAATATCTTTTTTTCTTAAAGAAAATAAAAATCAAATTCTAAAAAAAATCCACTGAAAAGAATAAAGCTGATATAAAGGATTGAAAACAAATAAGAAAAACTCACTTGTGGGATATAGATTTTTATTTTTTATAGCCTGACTAACACAAACATATGTACGTGCTGCCCTAAACTTATGAGAATATAGAGGCCCAACACAAGCCCACCAATATTAAGCTAAGGTTTAATATTTTCAATGACAATTATTTGCTTATCAAAATTTTATATAAGCAACATATGATGATTAAGTATTAATTACATATTCATAAAGTTTAGATTCATCATTTGTGAACTGTAAATTTATCGATTAACATATAAATATATATTTTAATTTATGAATTTCTGAACTATAATTTACGAATTTCAGATATACGTGTGATGAATTTATAATTTATAATTTAAAAATATTTTATTTTTAACTTATGAACTTGTAGTTTTTTTATAAATTAAGTTATAATATATGAATATTATGTATATGTATAATGAACTTATCATTTATAAACTTGTTGTTTTTAACCTATAAATCTATAATTTTTTTATGAATTTTTAGATTACAATATATGAATTTCATATGTCCGTGTAATGAATCTATAGTTTATAATTTATAAACTTGTTATTTTTAATCTATAAACTTATACCTTTTTTTTATAGATTGTAAACTATAATATATGAATATCACATATATGTATAATATACCTATAATCTATAATTTATAAACTTGTTGTTTTTAACATACGAATTTATACTTTTTTTTAATGAATTTTTAGACTATAATATATGAATATTATATATGTGTGTAATGAATTTATAGTTTTTAATTTGTAAACTTGTTGTGTTTAACCTATGAATCTGAATTTTTTATAAATTTCTAAACTATAATATATTAACTTTAGATATACATGCAATAAATAATATATAATTTATAAATTTTTTATTTTAATCTATAAACATGTAGTTATGCGATTGATGTTTATAATTTTTATTGATAAATTTGTGTTCACAATCTATAATTATGTTTTATAATTTATAATTATAAATACGTAATTATTAATTTTAATATTTTATTATATAAAGTATCATTAGGTGATGATAAGAAATAATTAAAATTTAAATTTTATGAAATAAAATAAAATAAAATTTAAAAAATGAATATTTATTAATGTGATTGAATTATATAATTTTTTTAAAATTTAAATCATTAATATAGTTTCATTTATTATTACATGATATTTCTATTATAAAAAATACTAGCACTTTACTAAAAATAAATTCAATGCTGTAATAAAAAGAAACATAAGAACACCGAAAATATAAAATTAAAATTAAAAATAATATAATAAAAAGTAAAAAAAAAAAAAAAGACATGATAAAATAAAAAAATATTATTTATATTAGTGCAAAACAACCTTTATTATCTAAAAAGAAATCATGGCAAACGTGTATTGAGCATTTAGTACACAAACATCGATGATATAACAATTGGTTTTCAATGGTCATTCAAGTTACATTGTCTGATTGAAGAGAGAATCCTGAAGAAAATATGCATTGCAGTGAAGGCGGATTTGGAGATTGCAACTGCCCCAATAATATATTAGGTTAGTTTGACATTGAACTGGGAACACTACATTTCTATTTTTTATTTTTATTTCGAATGACTTTTTAAATTTTAAAAATAGTTTCTTTTAAAATAAATTAATATATTAAATTAAATAAATTTAAACCTGCTTTTTGAACGTCGAATCACACTTTCATATGAAATCAAATATTAGTATGGATGTTTTCGTTACAATTTAT
This sequence comes from Ricinus communis, assembly GCF_019578655.1. Taxonomy (NCBI): domain Eukaryota; kingdom Viridiplantae; phylum Streptophyta; class Magnoliopsida; order Malpighiales; family Euphorbiaceae; genus Ricinus; species Ricinus communis. The sequence continues at coordinate 6,240,704 of NC_063263.1, read as the reverse complement.
TAATTATAAAATTATAATCATAATATATATATATATATATTAAAGTCTTAAAAGATATATTAATAAGCCTTACAGCACAAAGGAAAGAAATTCCTGAAAATTGGTTATAAGTTTTAAAATGAATTCCTGGTATAGTTAATTTTGTCACTCTCTGAAAATTATAAAACTTTCGAATTTTTCTGTTCATAGTTTATTAATATTAATGAGTAATTATCACTTTTATAAACAAAATTATAGAATTTGAATCTCTTTATCCATTATTTAAAAAAAATCTGAATAGTTTATTTTCACAGTTGTTAAGTATCTAATGAAACAATTAATAAATTTATAAAATTATTATATAATTATTTATGACCGAAAATACTGTCTTAAAAATTTTAATTTAATTATATCTGTTATTTTAATTAAATTAGAAAATTTTTTTACTGACTATTAATTTTCTTTAAATCAATCGTAATTTTTTAAAAAAATATTTAAAGAATAAAAGAAAGAGAGAGAAAAAAAAGACCAAGAATAAATTTTCAATATTTGCATTATCTCACTTCACGCCCGTGTGTATATTTTCTCACCTTCCGAAGCCCTCACTCTTCTTTTGATGAAGTACTCTTTCGTCTCCTTTCTGAGAAGCCAAAAACTAATATCCATATCACTGTTGGACACTGCTCTGCTGTCTTCAGAAAGACTAAATAATAATTGATTTTGAAGTGTAGAGTTATTATATATGCCCATGTAGGGTCTTACAGTGTAACAGTATTTTACACCACAATTCTTTAGTAACTTCTGAATGCTCGTCTTTCCTTGTTAAGCTATACAATTACTATTCATGTGCTTCCTCAGTCACTTTCTCATGACACCATTTTTGCTTCAAAAATGAGGCTGAATCAATTTTAACAAGAGAGTTTGCATTTGCTAGACATTTCTCTGCTTCTTACGGCCCTAAATCATTCTTCCTCAAGAAAGCTCACAGCTGTCACTGCCATGGATCTCTCGACACCCAAATATTTTCAAGCTCCATTTTTTGCTTCTAATGGGGTAAAAGACTAATGAAAAGAACCCACATTTTCCTTTTCTTATTTATTTGTTGCTTTTGTTTTTCCAATTATGGGTTTTGGTTTTTGATTTGTTTTTCTTCTTGTTTTGGTGTTTTTGTGATTTTAGGAGCCAACACTGGAGACTCATTCAACAAGCTTATATGGCAAGAGTAAAGACCATCCATTTGCAGATACATTTCAAGACCCACTTTGCAAGCTTAATCTTAAGGAGACATCTGAATTTGTAAAGTCATTCCCAATGGCAAATAGCAGTAGCAAAGAATGTAGAGGGTTCCTTGAAGTACCAACTGCTCAAGGAAGAAGAGAAGGAGTGAACTCAGTAGTTACTCCAAGAAGAGTAGAAACTCCTTCTACACCTGGTAGGCCAGTATTCAACTATAGTATTGGTAATAATCTTGCAAAAAAGAACTTTCCTTCTAAGTGGGATGATGCAGAGAAATGGCTGATTAGTAGCTCTTGCCATGAATCTCCTGCTCATGTGTTTAAGCCATCGCCGGAAGTTTCAAAGATTTCAAAGCCGTGTGATAACTTTAAGCAGCAAATGGAGGTCTTTGCGGAGAAATCAAGAGTTACTGAGGAAAAAGTTTCAAAATATGTTTCCAGCTTTCAAGGGTCTTTTATGGCTTTGGACCAGCATAACAACTCAGGGGATGGGGTTTCAGTTTCTCAAGATGTGCTTCTAAAAGGTAGGATTTTTCTTCATTCAAGTTCAATAACCTTTACACATTTGGCTTTTACTTCTCATTTTCTCCCTTTTTTGTTTCACTATTATAATCTGTTGATAGCTCTTTTCTTTTGTCTTCTAAAAGCTTAACAAAGCTTTTAAACTTTATTCTTTCTCTTCACTATTTGATTGCTGTATTTGCTTGCAAATAATATCCACAAAAATATTAACACGAAATGTGGATTTCTCTCTATTTTTTCCCCCAATTTTTGGTGAATTCAAAGCTTGGCTCAGTAGCTGAGAAGAATAATTTTTTTTTTAACAAGAGATAATTGATTGATTAACATAAAACATTACAAAACTGTTTAGACAATTACATTGGGCTTTATTTAGTTGGGGGTTTGGTTTTCACTTACCCCAGAGGACGAGAAGAGATGCAGCTTTTTCATTTCTTTGTCTGTGCAGTATTACCTCCTGGACCAACAGAGTTCTTTTTAGATGATGCTTGTTTGATGCCTTTATTAGCTTCAAAAGTCAGTGGTGCATGTGCAATAATTTATAAGAATTAAAGTGTAAATGTTGTAGTTAGAATGCTTATTCTCATTGATGGTGTGATTTCTTGTATTCAGCTCTTACATAGTGAAAAAATTTCTGTTCATTTTGAGCTATTCTTATTCGCAGTTTGTTGTTGGTGACTGCAGATAAGTTCACTGATGAGGTAGAACCAGTTTTGCCAAATTTTAGATACTCTGAGCCATCCAAAGAAGGATTTCTTTTTAGAAACTCAGCCAGTGAAGCAATGAGAGATGCTGGCACTGAAGTAATTCAGGAGGTGAAACACAGAGATGTTGGGACAGACATGACTCCATTAGGAAGTTCAACAACTTCTAGATGCCATACGCCATTCAAAAGTTCATCACCTGCTCGTCACAACACACCTGCTAATAGGTCAGGTCCTTTGCCCTTGGGAAATTCTAGCAGCTCCAACAGCACCATTGACATCGCACAGCTACAAGAATGCCATTTAGCTAAGCTACAACTTGGTTCGCAATATGATTCTGTTACATCGAATTGGAGCTCAAGGGAAGAGGAGGAAGAGGACATATCAAAGAGCCTGAGACACTTTGAAACAGGCATTATATGCCGGAGAAGTGTATCAGATTCAAGAGCTGCTGCATGGGAGGAAGAGGAAAAGACAAAGTGCTGTCTTAGGTAAATTCTAAGGTTAAAAGTTTGTATCTTTTAGCAGCATTCTCTTGTTTGGTGTGGTATGTTGAGCATTAGTTTTGACTTGAGTTACAGATATCAGAGAGAAGAAGCAAAAATTCAAGCTTGGTTGAATCTCCAAACTGCAAAAGCCGAAGCTCAATCAAAAAAGTTAGAGGTACTTCTCTTACAATTTATTTGAATTAAGGCATTCTTGTTTCTTTTTTATGAACACACACCCTTATTGAATTGGAAGATAATGGCTGTGCAAATGTAAATTCAAGACACCTGCTCCAAAACTCCCATGCATCCAGACATTTTATTCTTATGCTTTCAATGGTTGTTCCGTCTGATGAATTCTTAACATTCCCTTGCAACTGAAATTGAAGGAGAGTACATGAGAACATGGAACCCTTCACACTCTCCTTTGTGGAGTATTAGCAGAGGTAAATTAATCAACTAATCATGTCAAATTGTCACTGGACTAATGCTATTAAACTTCCTAGTAAGTTACTATATTTTTTTAAGAGTTGGGATCGATGTAATGTAAGCCATGTGAAGAAGCTGTATTCTGGTATAGAAAAGTAAGGATAATCTGAGTAGGTCCTATCCAGTTGTGCATATCTATCATCTGGCTCTATATTGTTGACTATGTAGTTGGGATGTATTTGTCTGGTTCATTGTTGGCTTAGTTGCCTCGAGCCCCTCACTGCTCATTGACCCCCCTACTACCCTCTTGTTTTCTTGACTGGTCCACCTCTGTTGGAGTGCCTTAATTCAATATATTTCTTATTTTCATGCTTCACTCTTGAAAAAGTTACCAAAAGAGTTGCAAGTCATCCTGTTCTTGTATAAATAATTCCATAGTCTTTGTTGTTACCTGTAAGCCCATGTGATCTAGCATTTAAAAAAATTGTGGGGAGATGGAATATTCATTAGAACTTAGGCTGTCTCTATGCCTGGAAGCTTGTGTTTTTTTTTTTTTTCCTCTAGCTTATGTTGATTAAAATAATGCCATTGTATAACTAATAAAAGCAGCGTCAAGTGTAGGAATCAATATAATGCAATGTAAATCTATCAGGGAAATCTTCCTTGAGTTTATAATGCATTATTTGATTCAAAATCACATAGATCACAGCTGTTTAACTCACTAATTGAGTTTGCTTATGCAACTGAAGTAACCCCTGAGTTTTTTTCTAAAAATGTAACAGGTGAAAATACAAAAGATGAGATCAAACTTAGAAGAGAAGTTAATGAAGAGAATGGCAAATGTGCAAAGAAAAGCTGAAGACTGGAGAGCTGCAGCACGACAGCAGCACACTGATCAAATCCAAAGGGCCAGTGAACTATCAAAGAAGATGATGAACAGACATAATAATTTACAATTCTCTAGCCACACTTCTTGTGGCTGTTTCCCTTGCAACAGGCAACAGCCATCCTTGATATGATGTAGAAACAAAAAATAGATGTATCTCAGACTCAAGAGTTCTTTCTAAACAAAAGCCAAAAATACATTCTTGTTCTTGCAGGCTGGTAAATATCATTTGAAGAATCCAATAGCTAATAACTCCAGATAAAGAGGGGGGTAACCTATTCATTCAAAAACAAGAATTTTTGCAAAAAAATTGACCACTGCTAGGTGCTGCATAACCAAAATCCCTACCATCTACCTAACCATATAATATAAGTCTATCTTGTTTGGTTAGATAAGGCTCCCACAGTTTCTTTCATATTTGCCCATAATTCTATGGAAACGAAGACAAAAATAAAAATGGTCCACCAGGTGGGTTCTCTACACTTAAATCAGTGCAAAAAAACTACTCATGATAGGACCGCCAGATTTTTAGTAGGGCAACATTTGTTTCTCTTTGCAAGAAGTGAAGCTTAGACAAAAGCTGAAGTGCTTTCAGAAACATTATTTTTGGCCTTTCTGTTCTCTTTTCAGAGATTAGAGCAGTCATCTTTTCTTTCCTTGAAAATTTACTTCCACAGTATCTAAATAATATAGAAATACTGTGTATGTCAATAACATAAAAATCTTAGACAGTACATGCAAGAAGTCTAATAATTCAATCTATCAATACACTAGTTTTTTTTTTTTTTTCCTTGCGGAGATTATAGTATGTATTCTAAGTGAATCTTATGATCCGTAATTACATTGACTTTTTAATAATTTTTATATGTTTATTAAATAAAAATTATAAAATTTTATATTAATTTATATTATATAAAAATATTTTAATATGTAATGTTATATAATATATTAAAATATTTCTAAAATTTGATTTAAATTTTATAGTTTTTTTTTTAAATAAACACTGCTAATTGAAAGGTACTATAACTACCGTAACCTAGAATTCACTTGTATTCTATACAGTGATTTGAACCTTTTCTCTTTTGAGAAAGTTTTACTTTTAACCTTTTATTTTCTGAGTTATTTGACTTTTAACCTTGAATAATGTTAACTCACGAGGCTAGAAGGAAAAAATTGAAAAACATAACTCTGCGACACCTATGTATGTTTTATTTTTTATATATAAATTTTTTATTTTAATATATGTATTTATTTTTAATATATAAGATTCAAATTTATGTATAATTTTATAATTTTTCTATAACTTATTGATTAAACACTGATTCTAATCCTAAAAAATAGTATATTAGTTATATTCTAATATTATTACAACTAATAAATAATTTTCTAATCGGATAGTGATACTATTCTAAAAATTTAACATATTAATTATAATTTAATATTATATTAACTAATAAATTAATTTTATAATTATATAATAATTTTAATTCTAAAAATAATATCTTAAATAATATTTTTAATATTATATTCAATAATAAATTAATTTTTCAATTATATAAAAAATATTAGTTCTAAAAATAGTAATATCAATAATAAAAATATGTTATTTTGTTGTATTAATAAAATTTCAATTTTTTTAAAAAAATTAAGTACATTTTAAAATAATAGGTTTGCCATTAAAATTATATAATTAATATTAAAAATTAAAAATTTTATTTAATTATAATTAAAATAATAATAACGTTCATGCAATACATGAATAAATGAGTAGTTGTATTAAATGCCCGTAAACTAATTAAAATTCTCAATTTCTATTGTGAGTTATTAAATATTGGATGATATAATGAGGATGAAGTTTTCTTTTCTTTACCTTCTCTTGAATTATAGAGTTAAATAATTTTAAAAGGCATTGATTATTACATGCTTTAACTACTAAGAAATTCTTAGCATTCGTCTACGTAAGATATATGACATCTAAGCATATTTGTGGCGGTAGTTGGATGTATTTGACAAATTTATGGATGTATGTGTGAGTGGATCCTCAAATGTGCTAAAACTTGCTGCAAAGGGCCTTCTAGCAACCAGCAAGGCCATTCAAAGGGCACTCTGAAGAAGGTTGCTTCCTGTATGTGCGTGCTAGAAAATGCCATTGCCAGAATTGTTATGTTAATCTTCCTCTTCTTTATTTCCATCAATCCATTCTTCCCCGCAGCAGAATGTAATGAAACAAATAAATAAAAACTTGATTGAGGTACTCAAGATTGTGTTGCAGTTTTTACTCCAGGCCAACTTTTATTCCATTCACCTTAAAAATTGAACAAGTATTGTGATGACACCTCGGATAAGAACTTCATATCATGCTAGCGATGCTAAAAACCCTCAATTTTCTGGTGAATAAAGTAAATACAAAAACTAAATCATTAAGAAGCCTGAGCCTGTGAGATTTGCTGGAATAGTACTTGAGAGATAACAAGCAACAAGTAAAACATTTGCAGCTGCTATCTTTGCTTCTGTTATGACCAAAATTCAAATCCATATTCTTATCGCAGGACTCCGTCAAGTTCATCACACTTCCAGTGTGTTGCTTGAATGCAGCATTGTCACTGAAAGAGGGAGAGAACCTCTGGAGGTCAAGAAAGAGTATCTAGCTAACAATCAGAATATCATTGCAAGCCATAACTCGAGCTTTAAAGAGAACCAAAAGCATTCTATTCATTTATGCTTCTAGGAAAAATGCTGCACTCAGGGTTCTTAAATATTACTGTTCTTGTTCAACAAAATATGCTCAGTAGAAAAATAGTTTTTCACAACAGAGCTTTGAGTTCCACATGCCCCACAAGAAAACAAAAATGATACACAAAGAATTACCAGTTAAACTAAGGCCCACATACCTAAGATTAGACTTCTAGAAGAGTGTGATTATGCTTCTGGAGCCTTTCTCTTACGATCTAATGATGAGGAATTATCTGATTGGGATTGACCAAACACTGACCTGCATATGCAACGATGGGCAAATTGTAACAGAGATAAAAGGAAGAGCCAAAGAACTCATAATTTAAAATAAGAATTGGCTGTTTATTAAACATCATATATCACTGATCACGTTAAAATAAAATAAAATGAAATTAAAAGACAGTGAGCAACTTATTTGATAAAAATCATCAGGAACATGCATGGACTACTAACTCCACCAGTTTATTTTGATTTTACTTTTACCAAATATAACAGTCAAAAAGAATTTTACTAAGCCAGCTACATTTTTAGATCTCTTCAGCTTTGTGCTTATATGCCTGCATCAGGCCAGCCCCAAACACACATAAAAGCTGAAGCTATAAATTGCACAATTTAGGAATACACAGACTTGTGTATATTACAAGAGGACAAGCTCAATTGCTGCCTGCAGCAATAGTTTGCTACAAATTCTGACCAATTTTCAGGTATATTAGCAGCATATAAGCTAGATAAAGCAAGGGGCAATTTAAACTGTCTTTATTTCGAGGAGAGCAACATTTTTAAACTGCAGAATATTATTAGGCTGTATTTTGGACAACGAATTTGAAGATTAAGACTTTCGTTTAAAGTTTCTTATTCGGATATACTCTATGAGTGCTGAAACATACACAAGAAACACTTATAGTACCATCATGTCAAATTTATCATCTAACTTAGTAATGGAAATATCCACTAACCCACAGGTCGAACATTTTTTGTGATGCTTGCAGAAAATGGACAAACATACAGAACATATGAAGCCCATATCAATCGTGGTTTTATGGCAAAAGCACCTGCAAAAACAAATTGAGTAAGTCAATTTCCAAATCAAATGATTTTAACATCAACTTGGAATATGACAATTGTGAGTTGTGACTACACTACTAGTCTTTACTAGGACAAATATGCCCATCTTTTTTATTATGCATGCAAACAGGACGAAAACAAAACACGTGGGCACCACATTCAATGCGTACTAATCAGTTATGCAAATTATCAAGCACTTTATGGAAGCTTGGGATTAAACATAGAACAGGAAAGTAATCATGTAAAAGTTCTAAGATTGGTATCGCTTACGATGCACGGAAATCCACACCCGCAGGCCTAGGGAGTTGTAAGAAGCTACGAGAATGCAAGTCCGTCGCAAACACAGTCTGCATTTAACAATAATATCACATTTAGTATCACAGTATCAAACAATAAAGAAAAGGAAAAGAGTCAAAAGACTATGGATCAAGATTATATAAGTTTCTTCTCAAATGAATGTTGCATGCACAAGAATTGAGACATATTGCTAGAACCAATAAGATAAATCATTTTTTAACTGCGACGCTAATGGTGAGTTATCAGAAGACACTATTGCTGCCAACATAAAACTTACCACTAAATATTGAAAGAGCCCATCTAAATGTTGAGGCTTAACATATACACCTCCAGTAATATAAGAAGCCTGTTTGACATGCATCACAGAAAATCAAAAAAGAATATGAACTCCATTATTTTTGCAAAAGATGCTCATCTGTGACAATCGGCTACCTGCTGCAGAAAGGCTGAATTATGACCACCAACATAACAAGAATCTATAGGTACCTGCAGCAGGGTTAAATTAACAATATATACAAGTCTTAAATTTGAAAAGCCCATTATCTAAATAGCAGCAGTAACTATAACATTCAGTAACAAACTTAACTAACCAGAAAGCATAAAGAAGGAAAGCAAGAAAGAAAGAAAGAAAGAAAGGGAAAAAAAAAAAAAAAGCAATGTTATGCATTCCATTTTAACTTTCTTTCCCTTGAAATGTAAAATTGTTACCAGCCTGTTTCAGCAATCTGTTTTAGATTACATTGCAACAAAAATTCATAATATGTACATAACAATATAATTAAATAGACTACAGAGAGTAATAATTTCATGTTTCTGAAATAGTCAAAATGGTTAGCATTTCTGACACATTAAAAATACTAGAATGAACATATAAGTATACTATTGTAACTATCAAGAAAAGCGAAAACAAATTATTCTAACTTATGGAAAGGATAAGGACTCTACATAAGTTAATAAATTACATTTATGTTCTTTGTCTAGTAGAAAGGGATATTTGTGATGGTTTATAGTTAAACTTGCAAGGCATTAAAGGAGGAAGAGATATTTCATTATGAACTTTTGTAATTACAAGTAAGATTCTAGCAATTAGCCACTTCCCGTTGGCACACAGTGCTTGCCTACAGACTTCAGCCAAAATCAAACTGGTGAGAAAGCCCAATAAGCTTTCAATTAAAATTGTAGCACTTATTTGACCAAAAAAGATTGCAGCATTTACAATGGGATAATCAAGATATTGCCAACAAGAAAAAGCTAGAAACTTTTTAGTACCATAGAGCGTTGAGCAGAGAATATCGAATTCATTACTGCAACATATCTGGAAAGTCACATCCCAAATCCCACCAAGAGAAGAAAATAGTCAAAGCTTGAAAGGGGAAAATAAACAAAGCAAAAATGATCACAAACATACTGTTCAGGCCCATCTGGAGATCCCTGCAAACACAAAATCTGTCCTTGTATGTCAGTAATATGGTAAGGATCATGATCCATAATGATGTAGTAAATGTGCACTGATTTCATAAGTCGCTGAAACATATTAAGTATTTGATCGAGTGTCCAATCAAATTGATAGAATTTTGAAAACATTGTTAAATAAATATGCAAATACTCACACGAGGCTGAGGATGAAGTGGTCCTGAACGAAAAATCCGCTGTATATCTTTCTCCAAGTCAAATCAAACAATCTAAAAGAGTACCTCATATGCTTATACAATTTACGATCAGATAAGCTAGTAAAGAATCAGCAGCTATAGTCAAATATGTATTTTTCCTTGTCACGTTCATGCACAAATAATAAAACACAAAAAAAGGCCAAAACTTTGATAAAACAATAAAGGATACAGCAAAGTGCCATAGACAAAGATCCTGAGAGCAATGAAGAGGCAATCTTTCTTTTAGATTCTTCACCTTTCCCTAACTTTTCATCTCTAATCATAAAATCCTCTAATTTCTGCAACAAATCAGAGTATAAAGCCGGAATCCTGCCTTCGTCTGAGCTATGATTCATGACTAAAGATGAATCATAAATATAATCACATGAATTATATCCATTAGCTATGACCACTACTTGGTTTAGCTGATTAAGCAGCAAAATCGAGTTCAAAAATGCAAGTACCTGAAGTAAATAAATAAATAAATAAATATCTGCAGTTGTTGATTTAATAGAGAGAAATAAACAGAGTTGGGGTTTGTTTAAGAACATTACATGAGATAAAAATTGAGAAAATGGAAGTGAAGAAGTGGTCCAGAAGAATGGATTAGTGTCTAATAACACCATTACAAGACTAACATCATCTGCCATTTTTGTTTAAAAACAAGAAACCAAAAACAATCAGAGCTTAATTAATAAACAAACAAACAATGTATATCTAAATTATACACAAATCACCAGAGTAGAGTTTTGAAGGAACTGAAGCCATTGAAGGATTATGCTTTCTTCTGTTGCTTGCTAATAAATATAATTGCTTTTATTGAATCCAAAATACACCCATATGCTCTAATTGTTTAGGTGTCTCTCATCGATCAACTAGCAATTCAATCGCTGTCCTCCCCATTTTCTGTATACAAGAGAGAATAAAGTAACAGAAGGCCAAAATGTATATCATTCATAGAATTCTGAAAGCCACTTTAAACAAAGGATAATCTAGGATGTTATGAATAGAGGCTTTGAGGTACAAGGACAACTCCATCTTCTGCTGATTCATTCGCTTAAAGAGTCTGTTGCCGTTGTGATGAAATTGTGTTTGTGTCGGATAAAAGTGTTTTAGGGGAAAGCATAAAATCATGCTTCTTTAAAACACAGGTCACACGGTTTTAAACTCAAATTTAACTTTAAAAAAGATTATATGGCTTAAAACTTCTGAATAAAGTTTGCAATTAGAATAACAAGAAAGTAATTTGATTTGAAACCCAAAAATTAAAAAAAAGAAAAGCAAAAAGCAACAATTCTAGTCTAATAAAGCTGTAAACTTTATACCCTAGTGGTAACCTTTTTTCTCTTTCTATCTCAGAAATTTTGTGAAAGAGATATCTCAAATTCCTGAAATCAGTTGTATTCCTTTTATATCCTTTCTAATTTCTTTTTTTTTTTTTTTTTACATGCTTCACCAAACTAGGTTCATGTTCCTTATTAATTTCAATTCTCTTTCCAATTTTTGCAGGTATTCTATTTGCAGTTTAATCATTGGTGGAAACTTCAACTCTTTTATGTTGTTAATAATCACCTGTATAATAAAGCTTGCAGCTAATTAGCAAATTTGCCTAAATAAAAAAATATTCCAAAAACTTATTATGCCCCTTAGCGAATTATACATGATATAGCAATCAATAAGTTAAATAAGTATTACTCATGTTAAAATTAGCATAAACTGAAAGACTAATCACTTAAAACCCAGTTAACGCATCCCCAGAAAAACTGTTTTAACCAAATTATAACTCTGAACAAGTTAAACATCTATTATACGTAGCAACAAATTTCCCCGAGAAAAGAAAAAAAAGAAACTTGGTAGAAAAACAAACAAGGGTATCGTAGGGAGGTTTTAGATTTATTTTACCTTAATGCCTTCAATAGCATAATCAGCCTGAAACAATCTTCCTTCTGGAGAGAAAGTGTTAATCCTCGATCTTACTCAGTCCTTTAAGAAACACAAAATCGAAACCCATATCAAAGGCAAGAAAAGAAATAGTTAATAAAATTGATTAAAAGGGGTTAATTTATTTTCACCTTGTGAGAAACATCTTTGCCTCTATTGCAATGTCAGACACTGGAGAGTAAAGCTCTGTACTTGTTGGACAAGACTGGTTTCGGCGCCGATACATATTTAGAGCTCAATTTATCCAAAATATTTTAAGGCCCATTAATATTAGTCCGAAGTGCTTTTTCTTTAGCAAGATTATTACGCGATTAGAATTCTTTTGTTTATAATAATAAAATCTTCGAAAATTCATTGAAAATGTAATAGCGACTGAAGGGTCAATCACAGTTCTCTTAGCAGATATACTAGTCGATTCTAGTATACATGACACTCTTGAGATTTCATAAAATATATTAATAAACTTTGTCGTAAACTATTGATAAATAATATTAGAAGACTAATTTATTCGTTTACAGGTTATTATTTTAAAATTACACTAATGTTGTCTGTATTTTTTGATTGGTGGATTTTGTTCAAAATAGTTACTAGACTTTAAAAATAAATTTTAAATCAGGTTTTATGTCCAATTTGTGTTCATCGGACTGTTGAGTTGACTTGAGCGGGCTCTGCTTTTACCTATATGTCTCGTCCCGTTAATTTTCTATATATTCCAATAAATGAAATTCTCAAATTTTTTTATTTAACAATTGGATTTAGAAATTTAGAAATTTTTAAAAGCAAAAAACTTAAAAAAAAAAGAAAGACAAAAAGAAAATATTTGATCTAGAGAATAGAGGCAAATAAAAAAAAATTCTAAATACCCAATTATTAAGTAATAAAGTCAATGAGTAATTTTGTCAATCTTATTTATTGAAACACATAAAAGGTTAAGATGGCGAGACATGTATGAGAAAGTCAGGCTCACTCAAGCCAACTCAGCAGTCCAATGGCAAATCGGACATAAGAACTGACTTAGATATTTTTTTTAACGTCTAATAATTGTTTTGAACAAAAAAAAAATATCCAGTCACCAAAATGACTAAAATTAAAAAGGACAGACACAGTTGATAATTTTTCTTCTAATCTTCAATGAGTATTAAAATATATTGGTATAGCTTTATTTTAAAAATAAGATGGTTTAGTTTTTGACGTAAAATGTTCTATAGTTTTTTCATTATACTTTGAATTCAAAGAGTTAAAATGTTAATAATTTATATTTAAATTCATTAATACTATTAATTTAATAGTTATAATTCATTCATTCAGTGTGAATTGGTTGTGATTCTAACAGTTTTCACTCCTTACCATCTTAACTTTTATTCAAAACCAATCGTGTTAATTTTTCATAGAGTTTAGAGGGAAAATAGTCTCTCAATTCGATTTTTTTTTTAATTTTAGTCAATTTCGACGAATTTTAGATGACCTAAAAAAAAATAGAGAACTCTACACTCAATAATCTATTCGACAAAATCAATTTTGCAGCGATAATATTTTATTTAAAATTCAATGGCTAAAAATATTAATGATGTCAATAATTTTGGACACAAATTACTAACAGTATAATTCTTAAGGTTCTAAAGTGTTAATAAAAAGTCACAAAATCTCTTATATCAAAAAGATATATCACATAGTCAATTTTTATAAGATACATAAAAGTTTATCTTCTTAACCGGTTAAAAAAAAAAAATAAAAGAAAAAAAAATCTGCAACTTATACTTCAGAATATTCAAATATTTGTATAAACTCTCTATCATTGAATTAAAGATTATTAATTATTTACTAAAATTTAGATCAGATTATCTATAACGAGTTGATCCGAGTCCATTTAATTTATTCATATTAATTATAATTAATATTATTAGTTATATTTATTTTAAGATATAATTATTTTATGTAAATAATTACTAGGCAGTTACCAAAGGAAACCAAATTCAAGTATAGTTGAGCAAAGTGCAACTCTCTCAACAAATCGATAGAAAATATGGCTTTAGGAAATTAGGTTGTGAAACAGACATACATCTCCTTTGGTGATTTATACGAGACTTAGTGTTAATCATCACATTCGTGACATCATCAAAGAAATAAGTGAATTTTTCATTGTGTTTAAATACGAGAAATTAGTGAATCAGTAATAATATTGTTGTCAGAGTACATTCACAATCCCAGGCTGGAAGAAGGAACTATTTCTTTTTCTACTTAATATTTTTATTATAAGATTTTAAGAATTTCTTAATATTTAATTTTAAAAATCAATATTTATACTTATTATATGTATTAAACTAGACATGTACTCGTCTTATAGGCAGCATTACTCTAACTTTTAAATTAGATAATATTTAGAATTAAAAAAATAATACTTATTAGTCTATAAAATCAAAAGATATTAAAGAAAAATATAGCACTAGTATTATGAAATTGTCAATTTATTTCTTTTCTAATTTTCATATATGATTTCTCTAAAAATTTGCACTATATGCACTCCTGTAACAATACTTCTAATAAAGTAGTTATCTATATTTACTTAAAAATAAACTTGGCAGTCGAATATTACTAAAATATAAATAGAAAATATATGTATTTTTTATTACATTTTAATGCTTCTAATGAAGCGTACAGTTGTCTAAAACTACAAGAGTATTTTCATTTTTGCTAATGATATCTTCCTTTATTAAGTGTTATTTTTCATTTAAACTGCTTAGTACTTATTGTCTTAATTTTCGGGTTGCTCACTCGATCACTGCAACAATCTAATGTTCACTTTAATAATTTTATAATTTCTCAAAAACTAATTTCAAAAGTCTTGTTCATATCACAATTAATAATATCCAAGATCTCAGTAGTGAGATATGTTATGACAAATTTTAGTAATTTTATAATAAGTTGATTATTAACATAAAAAGAATGATGTGGAACCATATGATTTTCTTTGTAGTATTTTTTACTCTAAGATGTATAGGTGTATGCATCTCGTCTAAAATTGAAGATACTTTTTATGTCATTGAGACTAACATTATAAAACTATCAATTATTTTAATCACGACTATTCTTACTTTACGATGAACTGTTTTCAAATGGTTTTCTTATAAAATTAACGATAGAAAATATGGTCAATCATAAATTTAGAATTTTAAAAGATATATAAAAATAGAATACAATAATAGATAAATATACATATTAACAATAGTTAGGGTCCTTTTTTGATAAAAATCTAATTATGTTTGTAATTTCTATCTTTAATTTAAATCAAATGATTGAAATTTTATTAAAAACTTAAATATAAGATTTAAAAAATGAAAAAAATTGGTTAAATGTGAGGTTTGACCGTACTGTGGATATTAGAATTTCTAATAAAGTATATAGCAGCTCCCTTATTAATTCTATCTATAGCAAATTGTATGTAGACTAATTGAAAATACAATAATTAAGATTCTATTTGACATATTTAGTTGTGATTATCTATTATATTCATTTTTGAAGTAACACATTAGAGGATAGACAATCAAAAGTCTAAACTATATGACCTTCTCATTTATAGACTTTTTGCAATTAATTCTGTATCTAAATTGAAATAATAAAAAAAGTTAATAAAATTAATTTACATGTAATAGAATAGAAAATAAAAAATGCTTATATTCCCACTTTTACCTATATAACATTTAACCAATTCATGAAAGTTATTATTTAAGTATAATTCTAATAAGATTGAAGAAAAAAAACCAAAAGATACGTTACAACTATAAAAAAAATAAAAAAAAAAATCAGAGAAAATATGATCTATGTATTCATGAAACATTAAAAACTAATTGATAAAAAAGTTTACTTACCATTATAATTTTAAAAGATATTTTCTAGCATAATATTATAATCAAGATTATTTTTCCTATTCTACTTTGTATGGAAAAAGTAAACGATAATAAACTACTAAAGAAAATTTAAGAACCAAATTGTTCTATTTGTTGCTTTCATGATGGTACAAGAGGTTATATCAATATTAAAATGAAGCTAGCAGCTTAATATTCCTGAAATTGCTAATCTAAAACATTTTAACCCTATAATGTGGTTTATTTTGAGTTATAGAAAAAGAAATCACTTTATACGTCAAAAGTTATAATATGAGTTCAAGATTCAAATGTTTCCAATGACTAATTGAGTTTTATCATCAAGTATTTTACCGTTGAATATTAAGGAAACTATAAGGAAAGGGGCACTGCAAACCTTGAAGACTTATTCCTACATCCTATGTCTAGTCGCATCTGTATTCTAGTATTGAAAATAAAATTTAATATCAAAATACTAATAAAATTCAAAAGAAAATAAAAGGCTAGAGTGAAAACTTAATGATATTTTTTTAATTCAAGATTCCATCAATCAAATCTTTTCAATAAAAATATACTAATACATGATAACGACTTATAAAGATTGACATGTAAGGAAGTTTTGAAAGCAACAACAAAGACATGCCTTTAAAGTTAAGGCTAAACCTTATGCATGTTCTCTTGTACATTTTCTAATAATTCAATAGTCATTTTCTCCACTAGCATTGAATTCATTTGCATTCAGCCTAGTCATATCAATTGATTTTCTAAAAATAAAAGATATCGAGACAAAAAGAGATAAAAATCCAAGGTTGGTTGAGTAGATGGATGGTAATAATAGAAACTATCTAGTTACTTCAATGCCTTGGAATCATTCTAATCTCTAAAATCATACATCTAGTGCAAAGTCACATTCTACGTGAGCAACAAAAGAGATCGAAAAAGAGAAAGAACAAAGAAAGAAATGAAATGGACATAATTATACAAGTCATAAAAAATATATAATAAAAAAACGATAGAGAATATAAAGAGTATGCTTTACTTAATACCACAACTGATAATATGCTTGTAATTGAATTTGATATAAATGCATCTTTAAAATGGAAGCTCTAATAGTTTATCAATTATTACAAGAATCCTACTCAGCTATAGATGTGAGAGCTACCAAATTCAAAGAATAACCTGAAAATAAGAGAGAAAAAACATGAAAAAAATAATTTGCATTTTAAGGAAGTGGAAAAGCAATATTGACATCAATATCATAATGTATAAACAAGATTAACCCAAATTAGCAACTATAAAAATTAGAAAGAAATGTTTATAAATTTTTATACTAACTTAGCAATTGGTTTATTACTGCACAAGAGTTGAAGCATTAGAAGGCATATTCTGTTTTATCCTTCAAGCTGCTTACTATGAACATATTAAAGAATCTAAAAAGGGGAGAACCTAATTAATTTGATAGCAATAGAGCAACAATATAATTCAAGTAAAGTAAGATATAACTTATCAGTTCATAATGAAATTACAAGATTTATCCTTAATAGATTTGATGGAAACATGAAAAAGTAATGACACAAGAAACTGAAAATAAATAAATAAATAGATTTTCTTAATACATCACCTTACTACTCTAATAATACTTTTAATACATCTGTCATTAAGTAGGTAAAAATACTTTTCTCACAAAATAAAAATGGTAAAAAAGATCAAAATTCTAACAATTGAAAAAAATAGTATTAATATATTAGTTAAGATTGTGTTATATCTATATGAATACTAGTTTTTCTATTATTCATAGTTACATCTTGAATGGATTTTGAAAAATTTTATTCCTACAAAAAGAAATTCTAATCGTGTAAATAAATAGATGAATTTCACTATACTACTTTTTGAAATGAGATTTTAGTTTTATAATTTTTTTAAAAAAAATTAATGACTTTTATTTTAAAATTTTATTTAGATATTTTTTTCAAAATTTTATTAGAAAAAAGATATTAAAAATATACGTAAAAGATATCAAAAAGATATTATTTGTAATTTATATTTTTATAAATTTAATTTTTATTTTTTATTTTTTTAAAATATTATCAAGGAAAGATATTAAAAATAGACTTAAAAGATACCGAAAGTTTATTATTTTATTTGTATTATTATGATCTTGTTTTTCTAGAATTTCATCGGAAAAAATACTAAAAATCTATCTAAAAAATACTGAAATGATATTATTTTAATTTGTATTACCATAAAATTATTCAAGTAGATTTATTATTTTTATTTTATATTTTTATATTTAGTATTCATAAATTAAATAATATTATATTTTTTTAATATCAATTAGTATATTTCTTTTATAGTATTACCATAAATATGCGCTTATTGTCACGACCCCACCTGTGGGCCCGTGACCGGCACTAGGGAATGGGTAGGCGTAAGGCCACCGAATCCCGTAGTAAGCCTGACACTCACAACTCAAACAAATCTCATCTCAAATTAATATTATTAAAGCCACAAATTATCTTAATAGTTACATTTTACATAATTACTTCGGTCTGCCATAAAAATTAGGCGAGACCCGGAACTACAGAAAATTTAGCACTGATATCCCTACTATTACTACTGCAGAAGATCTGAGATTTTTTTTTTTACAATTTGACATACCAATACAAACACCACCGGATGATGAAGAGTCAGTTCGAATAAGAGTCAGGAAGGCTAAATACGAATCCGAAAAAATGAAATGGAGATTGTCGAGAGTGAGTTAAAATCAAATAATCTAAAGACTATTGCTTTCTTCACAGAAAATATTAATCATTTGAATCAATATATCAACCATGCACGTAAATACAACCCATATTATAATCATACCCTGTTACTTTCTTCACAGAAAATATTAATCATTCGAATCAATATATCAACCATGCACATAAATACAACCCATATTATAATCATACCATAATAAATAAATAAATGAATAAATAAAATATATTTTTACCTTTACAGGAAGAGTGGCTCAGTAGAACCCTAACCCCAAATTCTAGTAGCCATTTTGGCTCTCTTAATCCAATAAGACTGACGCCCAAGTATCCAAGTATGCCGGCTCCCAGAGAGCAAATGCTCGACCATGGACCTTTACTCCGACATCTCATTCCAATAGGACTGGCGCCCAGAGAGCGAAGCTCGACCAGGGTCCTTAACTCCAGTCCGGTCACTTAATATTCAAATAAGCCGGTGCCCAGAGAGCGAAGCTCGACCAAGGTCCTTTACTCCGGCATCTCACTCAAATCAGCCCAGAGACCCATGCTCGACCAGGGCAAAACTCATAATAATCTTATTACTGCAATTTACTCAAATCAGCCCATAGAGCCATGCTCGACCAGGGCGAACTCATAAAAATCTTATTACCCGTCCATGATCATTACCGATGCGCACGCGGTCCTGATGTAACCCATCAGGCGGCATGTTCTACAAGCCACATTTTCCAAATCACAATCACCACATTTAATAAATATTATTGTCTAAAAAAGTCATTCAACCATATCAAAATAACGATTAACAATTTAGAGTAAGACATCATGCAACTCATGTGGAAAAACTGATAATATTTGGTATTATCATAACATTACTATAATAATACTTATATTATCTTCAATAATTAATAATCCAGTGAAATTATTTACGTTGCGATACTAAGAACCATATTAAGCATAAACTTACAAAATAACATATTAAATTCAGACTTAGCAATAGTGCAACGATTAAGTGACTTTAACTCACAGAATTGGGCGACCTCCTAGCTCTGCTCCTGTAATACCCGAAATTTTTATATATTTAATAATGAGTTTCTATTTAAGTTAATTTTAGCTTTATTTTTATTTGGTTTAATTTGAAA
This sequence comes from Ricinus communis, assembly GCF_019578655.1. Classification (NCBI taxonomy): domain Eukaryota; kingdom Viridiplantae; phylum Streptophyta; class Magnoliopsida; order Malpighiales; family Euphorbiaceae; genus Ricinus; species Ricinus communis. Next base: position 6,221,033 of record NC_063263.1, on the reverse strand, counting down.
TATTTTAATGGAAATTTTAATATTAGTCAATTGAATGAGTTATTTTTCTATACTCAATTAATTTGAAAATTTAAGATATTAATCAAGTAAATTATTTGAAGAGTAGAATATATTTTTTGTTATTCTAATTTTTCTCTAATGTATATGTATATGTATAAATAAAATTATATATTGGAAAAATTATGGTAGAAAGTAAGGGATGTTTTTATAAAAGAATTTTAGAAAAATTGGTATTCTAATTGATTAGTGGTATTAAATTTTAAGTTGGAAATTTATTATTTAAATCAATTTTGTGTTAGGACAAAATTAGAAATTTATTTTGGAATAAGGATTGAAAATATAATTTTATTTTTATGGGGTTCTAATGGAAAATTTGTGAGTTTGGTATTTTTGTAAATATTATGTCGGCAAGGGTATTTTTATAATTGTGTATTTTCAATAATTCTAATTTGGCACAAATTAAATAGTTAGGAGCTTAATTGAAAGGCTAAAGGAAAGTTTAGGGGTTAAATTAGAATTTTGATGGATGGAATTGTAAGTAATTAAGAAAGTTGAGGGACCAAATTGTGATAAGGAAAAGTTTGGGGGCTTAATGTCGATATTGAAAGAAAGAAAGAAGGATCAGGGAACTAATTAGGAACCTCTCATCTCCACTCGGCTTCTCGAGAACTTTTCCTCGGCAGAAATAAACTCAACCACAAGATTCATCGATAAAACCCTTTAGCAAAACTGGCGATCTTGATTTACGGCTCCTCGGAAACCAAATCTTTACTTACATCCACACACTGAGGATCCAACACGAGCAAAGGATCGAAAATATACTTCCTCAACTCAGACCTACGAACAACTGGATTTGACCTCAGGGAACATTACTTGGCGGCAAGTCCAACTTACATGCCACCTCACCAACCTGCCGACAAAACCAAGGGTTCCACACAAGAAGGTCCAACTCTGATCCTGCCAAAAATCCACTCACCAAATTTCCTTCCTAATGACATGTCCTTACACGCGCAGAAAATTCTTAACATCCACATCACATCATCCTCGACATAACATCCATCTGATCGCATCAACCGACACAACCCATGCCATCCTGACACAAGATTCCTCTTTGACTAAAATCCAAAAGCCTCCTTTATTATCTAACATGGGGCCTACTACGCCATATATTCATTCTCACAGCAACTCAGCTCGTCATCCAGAGAATTCTCTAGCTAACACCATTCACTCGAAAAATTTACTTATTTATTTACCTCATAATCATCATCATTGATAAAAGCTTTATTATCTTGGAAAAATACTTTTATAGAATCGTAAAACCTCTAGCCATTTCTTTATATAAAATTCTACAATATCGCACATCAGGGTGATGATGCCCCTATCACCAAGGGTTGCAATGCACGATGTATGATGCATGTCCTAAAATGAATTTATGCATGCCTAACAGTGAAATGCCATAATGCATTCTTACGGGACTGGGCGCAATATTGTATTTTAAAACACTTGTTCTACTTAGAAAAATAAATAATGTTCGCTTAAGTTTCTCTGGATTTCGAGCATCCGAAAATACTCCTACCACCTTTCTTAAGCTTCTTACAATCACAACTCAACCATAAAAGCTCTGACATCCGCTCGACTTCCCAAGCACTAACGTCGGCGCTACTCAATAAGGCGATGCCTGATGCGATGACGAGGCAGTCCATGACACGATTGCAACCTCGTTCTGCACTAAATCTGACCGAAACAACAATCAAAGCTTCCAAAGGTGGACTGCACTAATCACTTGATGAAAACGGCACGAGTCTACCGCGCTTCGGATCTTCCCATCGCTACAGCGCTCATTCTCAACGCCGCATCAAAGACAAGCTCACAAGAACGAAAGACAGACTATCTAACAGAGAAGTCTGAGACATTGGAGTCAATGAAAACAACAAGACAGACTTGATCCTAGCTCCGCAGTACCAAGAAAAATCTCAACTTAGGTCGAAGGAAATCTAAACCTAAGCTCTGATACCAACTTTGTCACGACCCCACCTGTGGGCCCGTGATCGGCACTAGAGAATGGGTAGGCGTAAGGCCACCGAATCCCGTAGTAAACCTGACACTCACAACTCAAACAAATCTCATCTCAAATTAATATTATTAAAGCCACAAATTATCTTAATAGTTACATTTTACATAATTACTTCGGTCTGCCATAAAAATTAGGCGAGACCCGGAACTACAGAAAATTTACCACTGATATCCCTACTATTACCACTGCGGAGGATCTAAATTTTTTTTTTTACAATTTGACATACCAATATAAACACCACCTGAAGATGAAGGAGTCGGGTTACTGAATAAGAGTCGCGGGAAGGCTAACAGTCACGAATCTGAAAAATAGTAAATGGAGATTGTCAGTCTCGAGAGTGAGTTAAAATCAAATAATCTAAAGACTATTACTTTTTTCACAGAAAATATTAATCATTCGAATCAATATATCAACCATGCACGTAAATACAACCCATATTATAATCATACCCTATTACTTTCTTCACAGAAAATATTAATCATTCGAATCAATATATCAACCATGCACGTAAATACAACCCATATTATAATCATACCATAATAAATAAATAAATAAAAATATATTTTTACCTTTACGGGACGAGTGGCTCAGTAGAACCATAACCCCAAATTCTAGTAGCCATTTTGGCTCTCTTAATCCAATAAGACTGGCACCCAGAGAGCAATGCTCGACCAGGGACCTTACCTCCAGTCTGGTCACTTAAGTATCCAAGTATGTCGGCTAGAGAGCTGAGAAGCTCGACTAGGGTCCTTAACTCCAGTCCGATCACTTAATATTCAAATAAGTGCTGAGAGAAGCTCGACGAGTCCTTACTCCGGCATCTCACTCAAATCAGCCCAGAGAGCCATGCTCGACCGTGGAAAAAACTCATAATAATCTTATTACCGCGAATTTACTCAAATCAGCCTGCAGAGCCATGCTCACCGTGGGCGAACTCATAAAAATCTTATTACCCGTCCATGATCATTACCTGTGCGCACGCGGTCCTGATGTAACCCATCAAGCGACATGTTCTACAAGCCACATTTCCCAAATCGCAATCACCACATTTAATAAATATTATTGTTTAAAGAAGTCATTCAACCATATCAAAATAACGATTAACAATTTAGAGTAAGACATCATGCAACTCATGTGGAAAAACTGATAATATTTGGTATTATCATAACATTACTATAATAATACTTATATTATCTTCAATAATTAATAATCCAATGAAATTATTTACGTTGCGATAGTAATAACCATATTAAGCATAAACTTCCAAAATAGCATATTAAATTCAGACTTATCAGTAGTGCAACGATTAAGTGACTTTAACTCACAGAATTAGGCGACCTTCTAGCTCTGCTTCGGTGCCTCAGTTGGAGCGAGCCGAACAAACGGACAATCTAGTCACGGAAAACAATTTATCAAAACGCTGAAACAATCGATCATTAATCCTAGGTCTAGACTCCTAGGACTGACTGTCTAAGAATCTCTACTCGGGAGAATTCTACCGAAAATCTGACACAACCTCTCCTACAACACGGACATTACCCCCCGTAAAAACGGGTCCAGGACCTGCCAGAAAAATACTTCAAATATCCAACAATTCAAACAACGGGAGTCGGGTCCCCAAACTTCACTATTTTCCCGACTCCGCCACACAATACAAAACACGAGGCAGGCAAACTGATAGACAATTATTTTTGACTCACAAATATCATCAAATACTTAATATAAACCAGTAGACACACAATTAAACCAAGAATTTCCAAAATTACAAGCGAGAGAAAAAATTACCGAGGCCGCCAGAGTGACGACGATCCCTGCTTCCGATTCTCCGATCTGACACCCGATCGTTCGGAGAGATTTACGGACGATCTCGGCCGTCGATTTATAAAAGAAGCCCGATTGCCACGAAACAGGTGCCATTGCGAAGCTTGAGCTAAGGAGAGTCGGAATATGCCCTTCGATCGTCCATAGCTCCGCCAGAGCTCGCCGAAAAATCCGGAAAATCGCGCTGCCTCCACTTCGAAACTCTCTCCTTCTACCACCAAACCGACGCGCGAAATGAAGCTCTCTTGAGGAGCCGATCGCCATCAAGATCGGTAGGAAGCTCACGGAAGTAGGAATGGCCTTCAAACCGTTGCCCTCTTTGTTTATTTTTTCGCCCCGACCTCAGATGGACGACGCCGCCTCTTCCTTCCTCTTCCCGACGTCTCCCTCTCTCTCCCCGCTTCTCTCTCCCTGATCCTTCTTTCTTTCTTTCAATATCGACATTAAGCCCCCAAAATTTTCCTTATCACAATTTGGTCTCTCAACTTTCTTAATTACTTACAATTCCATCCATCAACATTCTAATTTAACTCCTAAACTTTCCTTTAGCCTTTCAATTAAGCTCCTAACTATTTAATTAGGGCCAAATTAGAATTATTGAAAATACACAATTACAAAAATACCATTGCCGACATAAATATTTACAAAAATACCAAACTCACAAATTTTCCATTAGAACCCCATAAAAATAAAATTATACTTTCAATCCTTATTCCAAAATAAACTTTCAATTTTGTCCTAACACAAAATTAATTTAAATAATAAATTTCCAACTTAAAATTTAATACCACTAATCAATTAGAATACTAATTTTTCTAAAATTCTTTTATAAAAACATCCCTTACAATTTCTACCATAATTTTTTCAATATATAATTTTATTTATACATATACATATACATTAGGGAAAAATTAGAATAACTAAAAATATATTCTACCCTTCAAATAATTTACTTGATTAATATCTTAAAATTTCAAACTAATTGAGTATAGAAAAATAACTCATTCAATTGACTAATATTAAAATTTTCATTAAAACATTTCAAATTAAACCAAATAAAAATAAAGCTAAAATTAACTTAAATAGAAACTCATTATTAAATATATAAAAATTTCGGGTATTACACTTATGATATGATACCACACAGTTAAAAAAATATAAAAATATATAATTAAAATAAAATTAATAAAATCATTTAGTGGAACAAAAAATATATTAAAATAATACAATAATATATTAAAAGAATATTATAGTAAAGCTTCAAAAAAAATGTATAAATAATTTTTTTTTAAATCGCAAAAATAGAAATCTTTTTTACTATAGAAATAAGATTTTACATTTCATTGTTGTATTTGTAAAAAATCCTAAATAATTTTGCTAAAGAAAAAGCCCAACGGACTGAAATAAATGAGCTTAAAACTACTTTGGATAAATTGAGCTCTAAATGTAACCGGAACGTTTCGGTACGGCGACCTGTCTTGTTAAACAAGTAGAGAACTTTACAAAATCACAAGAAAGAGAACACACAAAGCAAACAGACCCTACTCTCTCTCACTTTCTCTCTCTTGCTCTCTCTCAAAGATCTGAGGTTCCAATCGAAGCAAAGATGTTTCTCACAAGGTGAAAAAAATAATCCCTTAATCAACTTTAGTAATGATTTGTTTTCTTGATTTTGATTTGGGTTTTCAAGTTTTTTTTTTTTGAGACTTTAATTTGTGCGCTTGTGTTTCTTAAAGGACCGAGTATGATAGAGGAGTTAACACTTTCTCTCCAGAAGGGAGATTGTTTCAGGTTGAATATGCTATTGAAGCCATCAAGGTAAAATAAATCTAAAACCTCCCCACAAAACCCTTGTTTGTTTTTCTACAAAGTTTGATTTTCTTTTTTCTCTAAAAAATTTGTTGCTACCCATCATAGATGTTTGACTTCTTATGAGTAATAATTTGGTTAAAACTGTTTTTCTGGGGAGGCTGTAACTGGGTTTTAAGTGATTAGTGTTCAGTTTATCTTAACATGCTAATTTTGACATGATTATCATGTATAATTCAGTAAGGGGCATAATAATTTTTTGGAATTTTTGTGTATCTTAGTGAAGAACCCAGTACTGAGACATTTAGAATATTTAACTAGGAAAAATTGCTGTCTAATCAATTTAATCTCTACTGAGTTTTGGTATTAACAAGTCTTAGAAGTGTAAACCCAGCAATTAGCTACATTCTTTGCATAGAGTGTAGATCAATACATTGAAGCTTATGAGTTGATCCTGCTGAATGAACTGGATGCTTTATCAATTAATGCTATCTTCTAATAGTCTTATGTTCCTTTCATAATTGCATAATGTAAGTGGAGTTATTTAACTTTATTTCTTGTTTATTTTAGGTTATTTCAAGTGCTAAAATTGCATGTTATGAAATTGAAGTTCTGGAGAATGCTAACTATTAGCCTTTGTTACTTTGACTTTAAGAAATTAAGGAATGATCCGAGTGATTCTAGTATTGCCATAGGTGTGTTTCAAACAAATTGTTGTATTTACTTTTTATTTTTTATTTTTTATTACCCATGTCCTATTATCAGAATCCAATAGCAATAGCCTCAACATTGAGGAAGTGGTGACTGGGGAGTTTTGATTTAATCTCCCACAATAAATTGTTATATACATATAATTCTCAATCATATCTCCAATGTTCTGCTGCAAAATCAAGTCTTTGATGAGCTTATTTAATTGAAAATAACTTGAATCTAATTTTAATTACAGTTAGGTTCCACTGCAATTGGGTTAAAGACAAAAGAAGGTGTTGTGCTTGCTGTTGAGAAGCGTATCACCTCACCTCTGCTGGTATGACTCTCTCTCTCCTTGGTCTTTTAATATGAATTGTGTGTTTATGCATCTTTGACACAAATGGCAACACTCTGGTCTGAGGATCAAGTCTTGTTTTCCTTTAGTTGCGCTGGATGTGATTTTTTGCTTTTCCATCTGTATAAAGTAACATGGGGACTAGTGTGACATGAGATAAATGTGACCCATATAGGTATCATGCATTGAAGAAGGTTGAATGAGGGTGGTTGTCCTTTATATGTGATTGTCAGAGAAACTTATTTCTGAATAAATCATCAATTCCATCAGTAATGATAAGGTGTTGAAGTTTTTATTTACTTGAAACAGTTCTAGCTGATTCAGCATAATGTAGACTTTACGACATCTTGTTATATCTGGCCATTACACTACATCATCAAAATTAATGAACATCAAGTCGTGAAGGATTGACTTGTTCTAGGTATTATATCTTGTCAATTCTCTCTCAGGAACCTAGTAGTGTGGAGAAAGTTATGGAAATTGATGAGCATATTGGATGTGCTATGAGTGGTTTGATTGCAGATGCTCGTACACTTGTTGAGCACGCACGTGTGGAAACTCAGGTACTCTTTTAATTGTTGCTGCTCCATGCTTTGTCACATGGTGGAGGAACTCCTTTTCTAACTCTCTTAATTAACTTTTCAGAACCATAGATTCTCATATGGTGAGCCCATGACGGTGGAATCTACAACACAAGCACTTTGTGATCTGGCTCTACGATTTGGGGAAGGCGATGAAGACTCCATGGTAGAGCTTTTTGCCTCTCACTTGCGAAGAAATAAATCTTACTATCTGATCATTTGATTCTGCTTGTCTTTATTTATTTGCATGGATGGGGACCTGTTAACATGTCATTCAAATAGTGATGTGAAAACTTTTTTTCCATTAGTCTTTTCTTTTTTCACCAAAGATGTTTGCAATTCTGTCTTGAATATTAATTGCATGGATCCATTCTTCAGATGGTTGCTCGATTCATGCTTTCTAGCATTCTAAAGGTTAAACTTCTAGAATTTTTCCTCCTATTGTGGAGAAAGCAAGATGTGTCAATTGTGAGATCCTAGAAATGGTTGTTCATTTTCAACAGTTAACAGTTCAGTAGTTTTGCACAGCTATCACTCAGAATAGTTCGTAGTTCAAATGCATATACCATGCCAAAATACTTCTACATTATTTAAAAAGATAGAAATAAACATTTCTGTACTTGCGTTTTTCTCTGCAGATAAAAATTTCTGAAAACATTTTATGTAGTCAATATGCTGTTAAATCCTCTATTTGAAATACATACTTATATTTTATTCTTATGGTGATCTTATTCCTTGCAGTCTCGTCCATTTGGGGTGTCACTCCTTATTGCTGGTCATGATGAGAATGGTCCCAGCCTGTAAGTACTTGTGTGTTTTCGGTATTTGTTTGCTTATACTGTTAATAAATGTTCTGTTCATAAAGTTATTATATATATACTCCCACGCATATTCATTAGAAAAGGAAATCAGCAATTATTATATTAGGGTAGAGAGACATCTTAATTGCCTTTAATCAATATTGAGTTTGGATCTGAAAATGCTAGAAGCAGGTATAGTAATGTGTTTTGCCAATTTAATTTTGAAAAAATGCTATGTAGAGTTTAAATGTAACTGCTTAGATAGCAGAGAGTGCACACCGAGGGACACTTAAAATCTTCTGTTAATGCTGAGTGTTCATGGAGAAGTTGCCCCACTAATGCAGCTTAGAATTTTATTAATTGCTGCTGTTACTAAACTAAGAGTTACACTTGGTAACAGTTATAGTCAATGTGGTAATGTGTTAATGATTCATTTTCCTTTTATTCTCTATTTTGTATATGATGATACTACAACTTTTTCATATTCCACTGTGAGAAATGGCAGTAATTTTTTTCCAGTTATTTGGCTTAAACTGTAAAGCTGTATATGCACAGGTATTATACTGATCCATCTGGAACCTTTTGGCAATGCAATGCAAAGGCTATTGGTTCAGGTTCAGAAGGTGCAGATAGCTCTTTGCAAGAGCAATATAACAAGGTCTCCTCATGTGCTTCACTCACCCTCTCTTCTTTTTCCCTTCTCTTTTACATTCCTGCAACAGTGACTTGGTACCTCCATGAAGAGTCTACAGTGAATTTGTCATCTCCATATGTATAACATTTGATTATGGATTGCTGATGCGGCTTGCAATTTTTGTGCAGGACATCACTCTTCTGGAGGCCGAGACAATTGCACTTTCCATTCTGAAGCAAGTTATGGAAGAAAAGGTAAAGCCTAATGCTATGGATATAGATCATATGAAACGTTTGTTTTTCAGGCTTGCTGGTCAACATTTTTCTATTATACAGGGTTTTAAGTCTTACTATCACTAACTAGATTGTGCTATTCACATATAAGGTGACTCCAAACAATGTTGACATTGCAAGGGTGGCCAAAACCTATCATCTTTATACCCCTGCAGAGGTGGAGGCTGTCATTAGTCGCCTATAGATAGGAAGAAAGACAATGCCGTGAAAGTCGTTCTTGACATGGCCCACATTCCCTATTGTTATCTTTTACTGTAAGGCTTCTTATTTGTTGGGGGAAGCAGAGGATTGGGTTAGACCCTTACAAATATTTTTTCTGGAATGCTGTAAAACTGTCAACTTCTTGTTAGTTGCGTCACTTGATTTCATGCCGTCAAATGAAACAAAAAATTTTCCATAATTCTCTTGATGTCAGTTCCTAGTGCTATTAATGTTTCATTTTCAGTTCAGCAGTAGTGTGAGAAATATGATGCATCTTTGGCTGTGTTTAAATATTAGGAATTGGTGTATCGACAATGATGTTCTTGTCAAAGTACATCCATAATCCCAGGCTGGAAGAGGGAACCAACATTTGTTTTAAATCAATAACCTATAGTTTACTTTCCCTTTGTGAGATATGCATAAATGGATTGCAAATTTTAATCATAACATGCATTCCATCTAAGAGTTACAATAAAAACCTTACTATGAGAACCTAAACTATAAATATTAAGTAGATTAGGCATTATTATTACAAAATTTAGATTAAAAACTACTATGGTTATAGAGTATAAACAGGGTAGTTCAAAATTATAAAAGGTGTAGAATATAAATCTATATTTCTTTAATGATAAATAAAGTTAATTTCCAATGTTACTTGAATAATATTTGGAAAAAATTATTTTAGATAATATTTAAAACTGTATGGTTTGGTTTATCAATGCCAGTCAGTGACTGATTATAGTTAATTAATAGCTGATAAATTAAATCATTTGATCCATTTGTTAAAATTTTATTAATTATTACTTTTAGTTTTAGTAAATGACTATTGAAGATGTAATTTATTTTAATTAAAAATACAATTAATTTTGTTTAATTTTTTATATTTATTATTAAAAATATTATTATAATAAATTTTAAAATAGAGATTAAAGTTTAAATATTATTAATAGAAGAATTTAATTTCAAATGTCATAATTATATATATTATACCACTTAAATTTTAGTTATAATTTTAAAATAATAATTATTTATCATAAGTTATAAGAAAAATCAATCTAAAATAAATTATTATTTATAATTTATAGTAAAAATATATTATTTAATTAAAAAATTAAATTAAATATTAATTAATTAAAAAACTTTTAAATATAACCATCTATCAACTATTCTTAATTTTGTCAAATAGTTTAATATAACCGTTGGATAAAAAATAACCACTCGCTGCAATAAATCTTTAAATTGAACACATTTTTAAAAAGTTTTATCGAGTATGGTTGTTTGAAATTGATTCAAAATTTTCATTCAGTTTGTTTAAAAATAAGAAGATGAATTTTATCTTTATGGTTCAGTAAAGATTTAATTATTAAAAAATTATGTATTTTATATTTATTTTTAAATCTAGAACATAGCTTTTAAAAATTTTATATTTTAGCAGCATAAAATTAAACAAATTATTAGCAAAAATTTACTAAGATGGCTACAGTTTCAATAAAAAACAAAAACTGAATAAATGTTAAGATTATTGATCCATCTTACCATTTTTATAAATCTTAAAAATTTTATACTTAAAATTTCTCCGACTGTATAATAAATAACAAAAAGAATAAATCAATTAAAAAATAACTAAAAAGTGTGATTATTAAATTTTTCTAAGACCTAATAAAAGTAAAATGTTAAAAAAAATATTTGTTATATCATTTGTATATTTACTTGCACTGCGCATTTTTAATTATGAGACGAGTGCCTAATGATTTTACTGAAAGATAAAATTGCAACCAACCTAAAATTGAAAATATTAAAACCTATATACTAAATTTAAATTTAATAAAGTATGTAATTTATTTAACGATTAAGCCTTTCACAAAAAGTTACATACCCTTTTAGAAGTCATTTAAGGATCATAAGAGTTGAATGTCCAAAAAAGAGGTATCCTCTTTGACAGGCAGATTTACGTATAGTACAGAAAACACTTGCTACCTCTATATGGAGTATGGAAAATGTCTATTTCCTTGGCAGAAATAACAAAATGCACCAAGGCATGGTTAATCTATGTGTTTTTAACATTTCCGGATACATCTTATTGTGCAACTCTCTTGATTGCTAAGGCAGCAAATCCGCTCAGTCACGAAACTCATCCATGAAACCCTTGTGGAACTCCGACAGGCGAGATACAATTGCCGGAATCTTATCCTCCTGAGGCAGTATGGTGCACCTAAAATGCCATGTGCCAGGAACCTTCACAAAAGCATCACAAGCACAAAAGAATCTATCAGCTGAAAGCAAGTGGAGATGCGGTGTTTGATACATCTTTGATGTCACATAATAGCTATTAGTGCATATTGGAATGGGAATGCAAAATCCACTTCAAATATATTAAAAGATCACTTTAAACCAATTTATTCAGGAAAAGTACAAAATTAAACTCACCTGTCCAAAGCCAGAACCAGGAACAACAACTACTCCAGTTGTATTGAGAAGACGCTGACAATAGAACGCATCTGGAGCTTTTTTCGCAGCTTCTGCAGCTTTAATTGCCTTTTCAGGCAGACGAATGCAGGGAAAGAGATACATTGCTCCTTCTGCCTTGTTACATGTGATACCCTCCAAATTGCTGAATGCATCTTCCAATGTCTGCCATTAATAACAAAGAATTTATAAAATCAAAATAGAATATCAGGGAGAGAGAACAAAAATAATTCTGGGTTACTGCATATATAAAATTGACCAAAGAAATGAATACACTCTGCCATTCAGCAAGTATCCAAAGAAAAATATAATACATAATGCTAAATTAGGTTGCTCTTCCACAAGTTTACAAATACTTTACACGATTTTGATTGAATTTCATAATTCAGTAACCACAGTAATTCTACCATCTCAAGTATACATCTTCAATACCAACTGATTAGAAAAGATTGATTTCACCGTACTGACCTTTGCACGTCTTGCAAGGGATGACAGGATTCCATCTTTCTCTGCAGAATATGAATCATAGGATTCATCTCCAACCTGCAAACATGTATCATCCCCATTAGTCACATAAGCAAAATGTTAAAAATATTGGAAGGTCTACCCCATCCTACATGACACTGAAATCACTTGTCAGCTACCATATCAAGCTCACTAAACTGAAGAAAGTTCGGTCCTTGAATCATATATATAAATCTTAATGAAAGGTTAAAATAGAAGTAAAAAGAAAAAAGAACCTTGGGCGGACTCATGACAAGACTGGCTAGAATTTGGCCAGAAATATTGGAACAAAGATTCACAGATGCCACTTTGTATATTTGCTCCCTTATTTCAGGAGCAAACCCAGTGACCTCCATATAACCTCCTCTCTTTCCACATTCTCCATAGTACCCTGAAAATATATGTATATATCTGTAAGATAAAGCACACATGGCTCTTATCCTTAAATCCAGAAAATTACATTAATTTTCTTATCATCGCCGTGTAACTCATATTACCTTTAGACACAGACTGGAAAGATACTAGAGATATATCCTCTTCACCATAGCCCATAGACCGGGAAATCTTCTTAAATGAGTGAAACTGCTTCTCTGGAACATATACGTTTTCTTGATAAACCTGTATGGAATTCACATATTATTACACTTCAAGCCAGATTGACATTGGGAAAGGGCCCAGAGCTCATTTTGACAATTCACATCTACCCACCTCATCTGCCAGAAGAACAAGACCTTCTTGCTTGCAGAACTCTACAATTGCTCGCTGGTTGTCCTCAGCAAGAACCTGCCAACAAAGTCAAATTATTTAAAAAGCTTAAATAATTATTCCCATCATAGCAACACTAAAGCCAGTTACTTCTTACCTGCCCTGTTGGGTTGCCAGGATTTATTACGACTAATGCCCTGACAGTAATACCTTTAGACCTGGCATCCTCCAATTGCTTCTTAAGCTCAGAGATTTCCAATCCCCACCCAGTTGCTTCATCAAGATAGTACGGAACCTGAACAAACCAGAGAGTTCTACTTCAAACCGCAAAGTCAAAAATCACTAGAAAGATATTCAAATGTCTAAAATCACACTGTGATATAAGGTGAAATCATTTTTGATTCTCCGCTACTCGGACAGTTAAAGCAACCTGTTATTTAAAGACAGCTAATAGTCAACATAGGAGAGCTATGCAACATAGTTGATTTGAGTTTATACATACCAGACTGCCACCATGGAGAGCAATTGAGGCAGAATACAAAGGGTACTGAGGAATGGGACAGAGTATTCCATCCTTTTCTGATCTAATCAGTAACTGCATCATCATATGAACCTGGTAACAGACATAAGCAATCGGTTATATACATGCTTTGAATATGTGTGTCTCGGTGTACATGTGCATGTGCATGTATATGTAATAAGTATTTCATTGACTGTTACCGATGGACTTGCGCCATCTGTCAAGAAAATATCATTTGGATCAGCAGGAAAACCATCACGAGTTTCAATTCCAGCAGCAATTGTATCACGTAATCCCTTGATACCCTGAGGTATCAACAAAATTAAAGATCACCTTTTTTTATCACAATAGCCATCAGTACAATTTAATACAAGATTTCAAAGGGCAGTTACTGAATGCAGTGATTATAACCTGACTGTGACTGTAAGCACCAGTTGCTCTTCCAGGAATTTGATCAAGAATCTGCCAAGCTCGGTCAATGGCATCAGCACTACAGCAAAAAAAAAGACTTAAGTGAGAAAACTCATTGTGAAGGGATGTCAAAAAGACATAATTTGCAAGAAAAATGAGGATGGTGTTCGATCTATTTTCAACAGCTCAATCAAAGAAAAAGGATGCCTAGCACAACTTTACTTTCAAAAGATAATATGATTGACGTAGAAGGACAGACAAAAGTTAAATTCCTTTATTTAGAAAGAATCTCTAACATTCTTCAATAGCTTTATGTTTTAATTTAATTACACAAGAGAGCAAGGATGGGTGATACAGATGGTATGACAGTAAGTATCTTCTCATAAGCAAGGAATATCATATGCTGTCTTCTTCATTTTATGAAGAAACAAGCAAAAAGGGAATATCATTGACCAAAATCATCAAAATTGAATACCTGAACAAACCCTGTGTTTCACTTTTGTCCAAAATAGCAGGATGATCGCATAATGCAAGAACCTATAAGAGAAAAGAAGTAATTGGTGATAATGGTCCGATCAACTACAAAGTGCAGTACCTTCCACTAAGAGGCTGTAGCACACTAACCTCTCGAAAAAATGTTATCGGCTGCTGACCAAGAGACTGAGGATTCCCAATATTGCAGTAAAGAATCTGTTGTATAATAATTGAAAGATCAGTATCAAGCACCAAAAGTGTTTTAGGGAGCATGTACGTGAGAAGTTTTTTCTTTTTTTGTTCTCAATAAGTCCATTATGCCTATTTAGATACTGGTTTCTTGAACTCCCGAGCAGATATGAAGTACAAATAGAGCCAGCAGGATTAAATTCCAATAAAAGAATCTCTTGTACTGATAAAAGTTAATAGAACTTCATTTTGAGTCTAGTCTCTACTAAAGATTTAAAACAAACTAAATGACAGACACCAAAGACCTTCAACTGAATTTTCATAAACTTACATAATCACACCCCCAATTAGAATTTAAATAGCATAAAATAAAAAACATACCTCATCAAAAGGATGAGAACCCGGGTTACTCTTTAACTCTTCTTGTAACCGCTGTATGGCAAAATATAAATTCCATGATTAAACTCAGCTATATTGAATTCTTTTAAAGAACCATTAAGAAAACAAAAACATAATTGAACTACAAACAAGTTTGAAGTAAGAAGTCCACTGATCTAACACAGCATAATGCTGCTGATAATATGCATTACCTGTGCAATGGTGACAATCTCACCACGGACAGCATATTCACATTCCAAAACCTGGAAATATAAAACATTGTGGTTAACATACAGGAATACAAAGAAAAACAGAAACAGCAAACATATAAGAAGCAAACTTGATCACCAAATTATAGAAGGAAAAAAGAACTCGGCATTTGACCATCAATTACTATGAATATATTGATTAAGCTTTTTGAATTTATTAAGAAAATATTAAGTAGAGTATTAGATTCTATATAAATTTGATAAGAGTTATATTAGTTTATACAGGTGCGTTGCAATACAGAGAGTTATTAGCTTTTGTATGTTCGAAGTGGCTTTCCATCGAACATGATATTGTCTATAAGCTATTTACCCAAATAGAGATTTAAAAAAAAAAGGCTTAATCAAAAACTATTCGAAGCATATTAAGCTTAACCAAAACGCATATATAACTATTGAATTGATAAAGCAAGCCCAATATCTCAAAAATGAATTAAAAAGAAGAAAAGCTAAAATCACAGCATATAATAAAATAATAGAAAAGAAACTTCCAAAAGGCAAACAAATAGATAAATAAACAAAAACAAAGCAAACCCAGATGCTAAAATCGCTCAAATGTAAGAACCCAGAAACCGATCAAAACAGTGAGTTGCAATAAAAAAAAAGTGACCACCTTCGGATTAATAGTATTAAGAGAGAGAGGAGCCATAGGTGAAGAAGAAGAAGGGAAATCAAGAACAGAAGTCGAAGATAAGAAACGTGAATGAGAAGGCACAGGAAGATCAAAGCTTTGATGTTGACGTTTAGGTTGATATTGAGAGGAGCGGTTGAGGAGGTTCTTAGCTCTGCCAATCACGAATCTCCGCATTTTCTCTCTTATTTATATATACATATAACCACAGATGTCGAATTTTGTGATAAAGGAGAGAGAAAAAAGGGCGAAGATGTTTGACGTGGGCGTTGTCTGTATTGTTATTGAAAGAGAGAAGAACCCGGTTTTCTCGAAACCGAACTTGTTTTCCAAGAAAGGAAGACAGGAGTTGCTTTTGTTCACTCCTCTTTTTTCTTTCCTTCCTTTCAATTCTGGTTGCTGTTAGCCCACAGACTCTGTTCCTCGTAAGGTGTGTTGTAACTTGTAATAATAAGACTTCAAATTAGGTGGCCTCTCTGTTCTTTTCTATTACTAATTGTCTCTCTCAAGAGTCGGTTTTTTCGAGTGTGTTTTTCTATATTACGGGAAAGACGACGGATCCGAATTCTACACACTGTTTTTTAATAAGTTAAAAAACTATGGTTAAGTGTGTTAATTACAACAACGATTAATTAAGCAATCCTCTATTTATTGAGAATATATTAATATTTTATTATTTTTACAACCAGAATATACAAAGCAAAATTGGAAGTGTATTTTATTTTTTTAAAACTGAAAAGGCATTTAATATTTTATTTTGACTAAAATGAATTTTTTAATAAGGGATTTTAGAAAATGAAAATTGTCATATTATATCACTCGACTCTCGAAAAGAAAATAATTGATTAAGGGAGTGATTAGTATGAAAGGTGAGTTGAGTTTAGGATTAATGAATATTTACTTATTAATTTTACTAATTAGCTAGGGGGTTTTTGTGACTCTGTCTTAAGATTATTTTTATTTCAGTAGACAGTGGCAATGGATAGTATGCAGTGGATAGCTGAGTAGGTTCTGATTCATGTGAAAAGAATACAAAGATTAATCAAAATGGGAGTTTTCTCCTTATATTTAGTAAAATGTAAGCATCAGATTTAAAAAGTTAGGTATTTTCAGATTCTATTAGTTATATTTCTCTATTACAAAATTGAGTTGAAAACATGAAAAGAAGTCTTTCTTTACTTGGCCATCAATGCACATTCTATAAAAGAATATTTCTAGAGAGCCAATTTTGTTGAATAAGAAAAGGAAATTTCATGATGCAGGTATTTTTTCTATATTTTCTGTTTACAAATTCTTTAAATTTTTTTATAAAATTTTTCTACTTTTAAAAATTTATTAAAAAATATAACTAAAAAAATATTAAAATAATATTATATAACTTGTATAATTATTTTTAATCCCTGAACGTAATAAAAAGCCACCTTCACGTTTCAGCTTCTCCAAGGGAGAACAAAAGCCCATTAATTTAATTATAAAGATGAATTTTTCTTTTCTGAATTATGTTTATAAAAAAAAACTAATAAAACAGAAAAGAGCATTGGTTTTGAGAAAATGTCATCGATGATATCGACCGTCACGTGCTCTACTAACATATGGTAATAGCAAATACCAAATAGATTAGCTGCTGATGTTACCGCATAAGGAGACGAATTAAAACATTAATTTTCTTTTACCATAATTAGGTCATACCTGAAATAATTCTGCTTTCTGGGAACAGCAATTTGTTACTTTATATTAATTTTATTAAATTTTTTGTTATTATTACTAGCAAAATACATGTTCAGACTGCCTTTATCATCATACAACTTCTATTTGACTTTTTCTCTGCTTAAACATAATGATTTACAGAAAAGATCATCTAAAGAACAGGAAAAAAAAAAAGGAAAGAAAAAGAAAACATAAAATAATTAGTGTAAACACTTAGTAAAGGGAAAAAAGAAAAAGAAAATTAATTGTGTGAACACTAAAGACAAATTTATCTTGTAATGTCTATGAACTAGGAGAAAAAGACTGTAAAATAACCATTATCTTCTAGACAGATTCAGATCATAGACTTGAATCAAATGTCACAGAAGTTGCTGGCAGCCAATCAGTCCCTTGTATAAATGATCCTACAGAAAATTTCCCTGCCTCAACTTCTGTAAGACTGGGCTTATAACCAACCCACTGGATCCTTTTCTCTATTGCAGACCCAGGCCCAGTGTTCTGGTACTCCCCGTAAAATATCGAGCTGGGCGGATCGATCCCGCTGACCCATGACATCCACCCCAGTGGGTTGAGGAATGAGTCAATATTGGATTGCATAATAACAGTAGTGGAGAAATTCTTCCAAGGCCTGCCGAGGTATGTAGAGGCTGTAAGATTGGGACCAAAAGCGTAGAACTTGCATTTCTGAATTGAAATGCCAGTGTTCTGGTTGGGGTCTTTCTTGCCCTGAGCTGTGATGGTGTTGAACTGGTTTGGTAGAGGTTGCCTAGGCATTATGTTGCAGTTCTGGAAAACAACTGCAGCATTGCCAAAAATGAAGTCAATGGTGCCCGTAATGTCACAGTCGCGGTAGAATTGTCGGTTGGAGTGAGCATAGAGAGTGTCCTGATATGCATCAAATGAACATTGGAAATATACAGACATATCTGAGCCAGACCTGAAGGCAACTGCTTGGTGCTTTGCTGCTCCTGCTGTGTTGATGAACTTTATGTCTCTTGCCATAAAACCCTTGCCCGCAACAGCTGGCGATCATAACATCGTATGATTAGTACTCATTTTAAGTAAGAACATATACATTCACATTGCTATTGCAGTAAACAGATGAATGTGAACTTGATGATAAAATCTTTCAAGTGGAGGCAAATCAAAGCATCAACTTGAATATGTATATCTTTGCAATTCAGGATGCTGTTTTGGGCTACAACACAAAGCACGAAGTGGGGAGAACGCATGTTCTAGTGCAGATTTTCTGGACTTTTAAAACTAAACTTCTAACAACTACAAACATATCACATGGGATAGCTGTAACATGAAGTTTTCATTAATAGCAGTAGAATTTGATTCCCTAAAATGCAACTGATACTATTTTTATCTACATACAAATCGTATTCAGTTCCTTCAAACATGGGTTTTGGCTCAGGTGGTTGAAGGTAATAATTTAGGTCAATAGTCCCACCAACACTGATAAATAAAGAAATTTGATCCCTCAAAATTTTCACAAAGTAGGAAGATCAACTAAGGTATGCCTTGATAAACAAAGTTTGCAAAGCACTGTCTGTATAACCAGTTCAGATCAAGGCTCAAAGCTTCTCATCAGAATAAGATTAAAGGTCCCAAAACTTCAAATAAAACATCTGAACTTACAGATTTCAAATGAAGTTTCTACTAAAGAATACTTTCATATTCAATGAGTAACATGACCACCCACCAAAATTACAGAGTTAATGATATTAGATGTTGCAGTTTGGTACCTAAACAGACCATGTCAAAAAAAAGAAAAAAGGATTTACCCCTATTTAACTCCAAAGATAATCCTAGACAGTGCCTGGTCCTATTTCTTTAGACCAATTTGCAGGAAGCAAGATGGACTATGGGGCTAAATGGGACCACTTGAATGGCATTTGTAAATATGAAAACAGACAAGCCACATGGTGGATGCCAACATCCAATCTGATTTAATCAAAATCGGACCAAAAGTTTATGGGGGCAGTAACAGAACCTTTGGTAAGAGTTTCATATCATTGTCACATGGGCATGAACACAGAATCCATGTGCCTTCCTTAATCATGTTATTAGAACATGACCAATTTGATGGCCATACTTTCCTTCTTATCAGAAGGATTCACATGACACATGAATTGGATTCTAAATATCTCTGAAACTTCTGCTCATTGAGCAACCATGCAACAATCGTACCTGCTAGTTATTTCAATAAATTAATGACATAGTATGATTTTAACTTTAATAAAAATACTTTCACTTTCTTCCAGATATAAGCATTATCAACAAGAAGATAACCTTCAACATGACGACATCTAAGGCCTCCACCTCTGGCTGTCTGGCATGATCTAAAAACTTATCAGGCAAAGTTCCAATTCTACTTTTTCTTTTTTTCCCATTTTCTTCAAACACTAAATGACTAATAAATTAAACAAGCCAATCTCAAAAAGAACACAAAAATCTGGAAATTCAAGAAATGCGTGGATGCTTAATCTGATAGACAGAAAATAGAAGCAGAGTAAAAACGATGATGAACTCACCAAAAGTAGCAGTGGAGAAAGTAGGAGTGCCATCCACAAAATTCGTACTACCAGAAATAATAGTCTTGTCCTTGCCATCCCCATATATCATCACATTCCACTTATGCTTATCCATGAGTATATTTTCAACATAAGTCCCTTCCTTCACATGAATAATGAATCTTGATGGGCTCTTCTTTGGAATTGCATCCACTGCCTCTCCAATGGTGGTGTAATCCCCACTCCCATCCTTCGCCACTGTCACGTTTGCCGCAGGTTTTGCCTCCTGAAGCAGCCTCCTGTCTCCTATGCTAACCCAGCTGGGGAACCCTGAGCTGGTTCTTTCAAATCCTAACAATTTTCTATGAATAGGGATATTAAAATCTGTCAGTAAACCTATGATTTTTGCAACAATAGCTAAACTATTACTTGCAAACTCAGTTGAATTCTCCATTGCTGTTCTGATATCTTCAAGAACCTTGCTATCAAAATGCTTCGTACCATTCAATTCTTGCAATGCATCTAAACATGTTTCTTGGTCAGTAATGGTAGTACTAAGCCAAGTTTTCATGTCATTAATCTTTGATGGTGATAAGATCGTTTCCCCTTCACCAACAGTCATTGAAGAAATTGAATCATTAAGCATATCAAAAGCATCATCAAACACAGATTCACAAACATTCAAAGCCGCTTTAACAGTGGCATCAAGATTGCTATTTTGGATAAGCTTGGAAGGGTAATCTTTAATCTTCGAGAGCTCATTAATAACAACATGTAAAGAAAGCTTAAAAAGAACTTCAGGGTCACTGGTGTTAGCTGTTTCAAGGGAAGAAATACTAGAAAAACAAGAAGATGGGAATTGAGTTACACTACAAACAGCTTTGAGTGAAGCAGCCGGAGTCAACTCAGTTGGAACGGCCGAGTTAGGAGATGAGTCGTCGTTTCTTTTGTGTATTACAGTTCCGACAACAGCACCAATGATTATAGCTACAAGAACAATGGAGGAGACAATGAGGATGATGAGACGCTTACGGGTCTTTCGCCGGTAGGCTTGCTGTTCAAGCTCATCAACCTTACCATACCCTTTAAAAGAGTTTATAGAATCCATGTCTCTTGATTGTGGGTTTTGTAGATGGAACAGAAGAAGAAGAAGAAGAAGGAGAAGAAGAAGATTAGGCTTTCAATTTCTTTGTGTGTTTTAAAGAATGTCTTTTTATGTTGTAGTGTGAAGATGAGTAAGGTTTGTCTGAATGAGAGTTGGGGCTGTGCGGGTCTCTTTATAAAACAGAGGCAAAGATGGGATCTTTCTTGCCTTTTTCCTTCTTTCTCTCTCTCTCTCTCTCTCTTTCTTTCTGTTTTGTTAAAGATTTTCTTGCTTTCTTTAATGCTTCTTTATTAAGATTTAATAAAATGAATCATAATTCAAACTTGGTAACATCATTATTTCTTGTGCTTAATCAAAGGGCATTGAATCATTTCATTTGGGCATTTGGTGATAAATTATAATCAATGATTTACTTAATGGACTTAAAATTTGGCAAATTCTTTTTTTTTTTTCTTTAGGCAAAAAGTTGGCAAATTCTTGACATTTAACAGGGGTTGGTAACATGATATTGGAAGTTCACTAGCAAGTTTTCTTTAGAAAAGAATGGTAGCATTGCAAGTTTTAAATGTCAATTAGAAAAATTAATTTTTTTTAATATATTTCATGTGACAATTAAATTAATAATAATTATAAAATTTAAATTTCTAACATTTAAATATAAAACGTTCGTGTATTTATTACTAGTCCAACAGTAATAATTCTTTAAAAAAATGTTGATCGTCACTAGCTCAATGGAGTTTATATTTTTTTTTTTTCAGAAAAAGCTTAATGAAAATCTTAATAAATGGTAAATGATAAAACACGATTGCGAGCATACATTAAACATAATGGATATGAACCTGTAAAAAATGAATCCAGCTGTGCAGCTAAGATCGAAAACTGTGTATTTTCCTAGAATCAAATATCTGTGTCCTGAGAATGTGTATACAAACTAAAGAACCCAAGTTAATGGAGTGGCAAGCAATTATAATAATATCCTTGACGCGGTTAATTACAGAAGAGCAACACACACCGGATCAAAAAATAAAAACCAGCAAATGTCAACTTCACATTCTCACTCCAACTATTTGATAGAGGCAATTGATTTTGACCAATTCTGAAAAGGGAAGCTGCTTCCCTCACTAAGGGCTCTGGATCTTTGTGGATTGTTTTTTTTTTTTTTTTTATCATTTGGGTCCAACTTTACATATGTGTATTTTTCTTATTTCTATTAGTCCTTAGAACTTAATTAATTACGTGATTTTAGTGCTGTGATCGACCCTTTCAACCAATGCAAATTGCTCGCAGAAAACTTGTATAAAACATAAAATGCAAGTGGGACATGTGACAATTTCACTAAATATAAGGACTGACCATGATATAAAAGAAATTAATATAATATTAGTCCATCCCAATTTGAAATTTGAATTCGAAATATTAAAAAAGTTTAGTGATGATTTTAATGCTAATAGAACTCGAGATATTTTAGGGATTGATTTTAAATTTTCAAAAATAAAGTTGCTGATTTTGTTTCCATAAGGAAACAATTGGATTCCATTTGTTGATTTTGGAAGGCAAATGATGTACGGCTAATGTCCCCATGTTAGTACTAAGTACAGCGGGGAAAGCACTTTGTCACGTTTCATTATTAAATTATTAGCAACTAAAATTCATTAAAAATATATATATATATTTGATTGAATCTAATCCACTGTAATTTCTCTGAGTATTGAGCATATGGGTTAACGTCCTTTCCAATGAACACCAAAACATGTGTCTTCGCCTTTGAAGTTTTTTTTTTTTTTTTACTCAAAAAATGTATGAAATTCATTAACCTATGCTAATACTTTTTCCGGCAATTTTCTTCTAATTTATTAAAAATTTAATAAATATTAAATTATATAATAACAAAATTATTTTTATATAATCAAAATCAATCATGGTCTGCAAATTATAAATGTTAAAATTCAAAACGATGTAAACCATATATATCGAAATTCAGATCAATAAAAATGAAACCCTTATTTATATTACAACTGCTACACCTTCAAACACGTGATATATAAGAATGCTGTTGAAAGTTTTTTTAAATCTCTGTAATAGAGAAATATCAACTTGAAAATAAAAAATATGGACATACCACAAAAATATTATTAATTACGCTAAATACATATTTATGTATTTAAATTTCAATTATTTAGTTAGTAATATTTTAATTTTTGATATGATTTAAATATTTTTTGATATAGTTTTTATTCAATATAAAAATATTTAATTATTATTAAAAATTTAAATTTAAATTTAAATATATACTAAATTGGACTGTTTCCTATGACCTTCACTTGCCGTGTGAAGATGGTGATATCTCAGCCGATGATTGCGCCACTATTTGTTTGTCTCCTTTTTAAAAAAAATAAAAATACATTATTATTCCAAATTTAAGTTTGGATCGTTGATTGCACTGTCGTGATAATTATCGCTCTCTTACTAAAATAAAACAAATATATTTGGAGATGTCAATTGCTAATACATAAGTTTCTGACTGTTTCATAAGCAATAGCACAAGTGTATCCTTTCTGCTTTCTTACTGGGATATGCTCACAAACGTTACGTCTACAAAAATGAACAGTTGATATTATTATAAGTTATAATAATAATTTTTCTAATACTGATGTCGTGAATATGAGTCTGTTAAATGTTTGCCTTTCTCATTTTACTTGTATATATTTTAAATTTATTAACTAATTTCATGCGATTGCAAAATGGAATAATTAGATAATCAACTGCATAACAATAATGGCCTTATGCGAATGAACAGTAAAACTATGCGATTGATTTCAGCTTTTAATTTACTCGCGTGACCTTGACTTGCCTCACACCCAGTCATGAAAACGACGCCGCTCTGCTTGTTCTTTTTTTTTTTTTTTTTTTTTTTTGTCTTTCTGCCATAACATGGGACACGGACCGAGAATTTTTGATGTTGTCAATTCACCCTTGGCCAACAAAAAACGATGCAGTTTTGACGTGGCATTACCGTCCATGTGCGACACCCAAAGGGGTCGCAGACTGGGATTCACTGCGTTTGAATTGGAGAAAGACGTGTGTGCTTTATGTGCCAAGCTATTCTGAACAGAAACAGAGTCCTTTTATTGTGGAATTTTAGTCTTTTTACTTTTGCATAAGAAAACGGGTTCATGGAAAGCGAGACCTTCTGTCAATTCCTGCAGAATGGCAACGTTTTGAAGGGGCAATATGTGATTCTGACGGGACTTGTTTTGTTTTTCTTTTTCTTTTTTTATATAAAAGAAAAACCTTGACTGGTATTGTTTTGAAGAAAAAGAGTCCCTATCGAAGTAATCACAGAATATTATTTTGAAGGCCTGCAATTCACATCTTCATTATCTCAGCCCACTTGTGACTAAAAACTTGGACTTGCAAGGTAGACTTGGCCTGGTCAACGAAAGGCAAGGGATCAATTTTGTAGAGAAAATTATGCTAGTATTTGTTTGCGGAGAATTCTTTTTACTTTTATTTTTTAATTTTTTAGAAAAATAAAAAAATATTTATAGAATTTGTAAAGCATGTTTATTATATAAATTTTTTTTCTATTTATATAATATTTTTAAATATTAAAAATAGACTTCAAATAAATGAAGTAAAAATTTATCATTTTATTTAAGAACAAGTGATTTTTTACATAAAAATATATTAAAATTTTTTAAAATTTAGTTATAATTTTAAAAATATAAAAAAATATTTCTATTTACATTTTAAAAAATTACTATAAGTAAATACAAAATTCTATTTTCTGTCTTCATTTGAAAAAGAATTTAGAAAACTGATATAATTTTTTATAAATAATCAGGCCTTATATCTTTCACCATTATCTTTTTTCTTTATTTCTTTTTCTCTTCTTTAAATTTTTTTTATATATACTAAAAGTACAAAAGATTTTACAAATTTAGTATTTTAGTTCTCTTTTTCTTTTCTATTTTGGTGTTTAGAATTTTTTTGTCCAACTAAATGTTTAAATCTGCTCAAATTGCTGAATATGATGTCTGTAAAATTTGAATCTGCTAAAAATGTTGAATATAATGTCTGTAACCATTTTTACAAGTTAAAGTGCTCATATGTCTTATTTTGAATAATAAATTGATTTAAATACACTAATTTTAAATAAATTTAGGATTTTTTATTTTTCTTTCTTTTATTTTTTCTATCTATTTTCAACACTTTTGTTTAAAATTGTGCTTGTTTCTAAAAATATTAAAAGGAAAAATAATAATAAAATTCTCATTCATCCAAACAAAAAATCAAAAGAAATTAAACACTATTTTTTTGTATTTTTATTTTTTTACATCCACATCAAAAAATAAAAATAAAAATAAAAATTTATTATTCACTTCAAAATAATAAAAGGAAAGAGGATGAGGTATTAAGTTTTTCAAAAAAATATTTAAAAAAAAATAGAGAATGATGAAAAGAATAATAAAAAAAATCAATCCAACATCTTTAGATTTTCATGCTAAAAAAAGACTTAATAAAAAAAAGACAAAAAAAAAAAGGAAAAGAAAAGGAAGAAATAAAAAAATTATATAAAAAAAAGAATAAGAATATTTAGATTATCTCATATCTAAATAAGTTAAATTATTACTTTAACCTAAAAATTTTAAATAAATCATAATATATACATAAATTAGAAAATTCAAACACCAAATTTATAATTATTTCAAATATATGCTACAAAATTTTATTTTTACTTAGCAAAATTTTAATTTTAATATATATATTTAAAATTCAATATAAATTTTGAAATAAAAAGATTAAAAATTAAAACACCAAATTTATAATTATTTCAAAAATATGCTACAAAATTTTATTTTTACTTAGCAAAATTTTAATTCTAATATATACATTTAAAATCTAATATATATATATATATATATATATATATATATATATATATATATATATACACTAATTTAAAAGAAATTTATGAGTTTTCTGAAATCTTTTCGTATTAATATTTTAAAAGCAATTTGTTAAAGTTGAGAATTCAGTACCTAGAGATTTTGGTGTAATATGATATGAGATGTTTTTAGTTATTTTGTTGTGAATATATTTGCCATAGCCTATTTGTATAAACTAAAATTCAGTTTTCTGTATACTAATCTCCTGTCATCCATGCTTTCCGGCAGGGAGTTTACTCAAGTTGATGGGCAAAAATTAGGATCGAACAGGATCTTGACTTTGTATGTTTGGTGATGTCTCAAACTTATATTCTTATATTAAAAAGCGATAAAATATTACAATATCGATATCTCAAAAAATTATAAAGTAATTTATTATATTAATTAAAATAATATAAACACTTTAAACTAATATTTTAAAAAAAGTAATAAAGTCCATAAAATAAATAAAGACACTAATAAAATAATATACGATGAGATAATTTAAGAAAATTATATGATAAAATAATATATAGTCTTACCAATTATTTAGTACTCTCATTGTTTAACACTAAACACGATTTAATGAATGAGATAGTAATGTTTATTTTTCTTTAATCACTTGAATTAATGATACAACTAAAATTCATTTCATTAGTATAAATTGAAATAGAGATGGTGTTTCTAATACATTTAACCTAAATATTTTCATAATATCTATTATTACTTAATTAATATAATAATTAAACAATAATATTAACTGAAACTAGTAAAGATATATTGACAAATAAATCATTTACTAAATAAAAATAACAAGGTTTATAAAAAATAAATAGGTTAAACTAAACACTTAAACGAAACTAGCCTAATTTCTCTAATTTCACGATCATGGTGATTAAATAGTTAAATATGAAAAATAATAAAAAGACAGTAAAAACTCTCTCAAGATCCAGATTAAGATAAAAAGATGATTGGTTCCACTTTACAACTTAAAAAAGATTTCTTTGGTCTTAAAAGAATAACTAAAAAAACAAACTAAAATATTTATTAAAAAGAACTATACGGAGAATTATAGAGATAAGAATAGTGGACAGATGTAGATGAGAAATGTAGTAGAGAGCAAATATAAGAGGCTTCTCCTTCTCCTAAAATTAGATTTGCAGATGTATATATAAAAGAGTCATCCACCAGGATAATTTTCTTTAAATATAAGTATATCAAAGACAAGTCTATATAATAAATAAGACTAAAGATATCCTTATCTACACCAAATATTATTTCATAATAATTCTTAATATAAATTCTAATAATAACACAAAACAACTAAATTGCCCCATATAAACAGTGATTTTCGCCTAGCCCCTTAAAATATCCAGTCCACGTAATATGTCCAAATTATATATAGTTATTTAAGGTATTTTAGAGCTTTAATGATTTATTTTCTATATATAATATGATGAAAATATATATTTATACCCCACTCAAGCTTAATTGTCTACTTTCAACCAATTTTAGTCGTGAGAGAAAAATATGGAGAAAAATATTTAAAATGAGCTTAATTGGACATGTTTGTGTTAAGACCTAATTGCGAGATGCATAGAATGGATAAATTTACATGTTCCATGAGCAATTTAGTCATTTTGTATTCTTATTAGTATTTATATTAAGAGTTATTTATGGAATAATATTTGGTGGAAATAAAGATATCTATAAAATTATCTATTGAATAGACTTATCTTGGTGGAGAAATTTTTCTATATATATTTCTTTAGATTTAGATTTAAAAAGAAAGATGAGAGGTCTCTCCTATATGCTCTCTATTATATTTTCCTCTACATTTATCCACCATTCTTGTCTTTGCAATTCTCTCTACCGTTTTCATTAAACATTTAGTTTTAGTTTTTGATACTCTAAAATGATAAAAAGGCTTTTAGAAAGTGAAGATTGATGATCAATCATCTTCCTATCTTGAAGACAATTTAGATCTTGATGGAGCTTTTACTGTTTTCTGTTATTTACTATGTTTAACTATTTAGTCACCATAATCGTGGGATTAGAAATGCTAGGCTAGTTTTTTTAAGTATTTAGCTTAGCCTTTTTACTTTGTATGAACCTTATTCTTTTAATATTTAGTGAATGATTTCTTTGTCTACATATCTTTATTAGTTTCAGTTATTATATTGTTTAACCATCATATGAATTCAGTAATAATAACTATTATGAAAATATTTAGGTTGAATGTATTAGAGACATCATCTTTGTTTTAATCTATGTTGATATAAGAAACTTTAATTACATCATTAGCTTGTGTGATTAAAAGAAAATGAACATCACCATCTCATTCATTAGAATTGTGCTTATTGTTATAACAAGAGTAGTACTAAGTAATTGACAAGATTAAAATACTATTTCCATTATATAGTTTTAGATTATAAGCATTTACATTACATATTTATTTATTGTTTGGTTACTTTACTTTATGGATATTATTCTCTTAAAATATTGTTGTAGAATATTTAGATTTACTTTTACTGTTTTATGTTGATAATTAGATTTTACAATAAGTGGCTTTATAGTTCCTTTAGAGATAGATCTTAAAGTGAATTTATGGTTTAACTATAAAAATAGTTTGTGCGCTTGCAAATACTAATTTAGACACATTACCGTGCATATTGGCTTTGAATTTTGACACAACAAGTCCAATTAAGTTTTTTTAAATATTTTCTTCATATTCCTCTATTAGACTAATAGTATATGAAATTAGACAATTAAACTAAACTAAAATAAATATATATATTTACATCATATTATATATATACATATAATATATAATTAAATTTCTAAAATATCTTAAATAACTTTGTAACTAGATATAAACATTATGATGTTTTTACGGTGGCAACTCAAATTTCCTTGCCTCTCAATCAGCAGAGGTGCCTGCTCAAGTTTTAAAAAAAGGGTGATAAAATAAAACCCCAGATATGTTACAATCCTTTATAAAACTTTGAAAACTTAATTACAAATTAAATTTTAAATTTTGTACTTTTTAATAATTTTATCTAATTATTTTAAAATTTTAAAATAAATATTTATTCTTTTAATTTATTTTTAAAAATATTTTTCGATGATAATTTTTGAAATTTTATAATAAGAAAAGATGACGTAGGAAATCGATTGTGCTTATTTAAAAAATAATAATTATGAATAAAAAATAGTTTATTCTAGACTTAATAATATAATCATTAAAAATCTCATACATGTACATTTTTTCATATATATTTACATCTAAATGTGATAAAAATTTTATTGACTGATTAATTTTATTTTAATAAGCAGAATTGACTTGCCACGTTATTTTTCTCAATATAAAATTTTAAAAATTGTCACAATTTTTTTAAAAATATAAATATTTATTTTCAAATTTTAAAATAATTAAATAAATTATTAAAAATATAAAATTCAAAATCTAATTAATAATTAGACCACCTCTAAATAAAAAAAGAAAATATAGGTCGTTATAAATTCATAGATTATAGACCCTTCACTGAGGATTAATGCTATTTGGACTTTTGCTCCTATTTATTAGATTTTAATAAATTTCTACCAAGTGTTCTGCATTGTTTTTGGACTTTGGCCTTATTAATGCTCCTTTTATGTAAATTAGATTTTTATTTTATTTTAAAAAGTTATCTGTTAAAATAAACTTTGAATATATTCTTTATTTTTAAATATAAAATATAATTTAAATAATTTTTTTACTTTAAAATTAGTAAGTGCATATTACAAATTATATATTTTTTAATTGATATTTTAAAATATCTTTATTAGAAAAATAAAAAAGAATAAAACCATAAATACTTATGAAATTAAAAAGAAAGTCTAAAAAATCTATGTAACTTATTTTTATATTTATATTTAAATATTTTGTAAAATAATCCTTATTATAAAAATGGTGTTGCACCATTTGAATGCTCTTATACTGGCTATCTAAAATCTATTTAAAAGAAAATCTAAAAATTCAAATAAGTAAGCAGGACAAGATGGGATATTAATCCAGAGATTGGGGTGTGCATGAACACTTGAAAGACAATATATCCAAAGATCATATAAATGTGAAATTCTGAAAGGGACATTACAACCTTTTACAACTGTTATCCATTTCGATCTCACAGTCTTATCTTCAACTCTGATACTATGCATGAGTCATGATTAGATGAGGTGGATTTATTTACTTTATTTTTTATTTTTAAATTGTTACTCTTTAATAGATATGAATTTAAAATATTTTGGAAATTGTTTAAAATATTTAATCTTCAATTTGCTGCCTCATTGCCAAATAAGATTGAGAAAAGAATATTGGAATGTGGCTGCCCATCTCACAAGTGTTCCAAAGGAATATCAAATGAGATTACATGTGTCATGATCACCTTTTCTTTCACTTTTTTTGTTTTAAAGAAACTTCATAAATGCAAGAGAACTTATAAAAGAATAATAGAAAAACAAGAACAGGACCATAGACGATACAGAGATGAGCCCTAATTTTCTGATACATCTCTATCATCAAAAGCTTGACAAACACTAATTAATGCCAGTAAGATTACAGAACAAGCTGGACCAGAAAACACCCCTCTCCACAGTGCCCAACTTTAAAATAATTAATTATTAATAATAATAATATCTATAAATATCACATAAAAGCAAACCTGTATTTGATTTTTTTAATAATATAGTTTTGACAACGTCTGCCTGCCATTCCAAACAAAACAAATTTGTAGAGCTGTACATTTTATGGATTACTTGATTTTCAGATATTGAGGTCAATATTAATAATACAGGTTCTATTTTTATTTATTCATTTATTATTATTATTCTCAATATTAATAATCCGTTATTCGGAGCCTTTCCTCATATGTCACATTGTGCCACTTGGTTAATGGACAAAGAATCAAATATATCCAATTTAGATTTCTTAGTAAATAATTCTTTAAATTCAAATGAACCTAATTTAATTT
This sequence comes from Ricinus communis, assembly GCF_019578655.1. Lineage (NCBI taxonomy): Eukaryota > Viridiplantae > Streptophyta > Magnoliopsida > Malpighiales > Euphorbiaceae > Ricinus > Ricinus communis. The sequence continues at coordinate 6,189,960 of NC_063263.1, read as the reverse complement.
TTTTTTTTGATAAATAGCTCCCTGAATTTATGTCCAAAGATTAAATACATTCAAATTATTATTTTTTAAAATAAAATAGCATTAGATTTTTAGATTTTAATTGAATTATAAAAATTAAAATAATATCTATTTCATTAGTTTACTGATACAATATCCAGTGACGTGTTATATAAGCGTATTTGATAAAATTTAAAATTTATATTTAATTGATCTAAAAATAACAAATATTAAATAAATTAAATTTTAACTTTTTAAGAATTAATAAGTCAAATTCAATTTTACAAGAATTAAATAAGTCAAATTTTAAATTTCTTAATAAATAGGCTTATAACTTGATATTTTTGGATCAACCAAATCTAAATTTTAAATTTTACCAAACAAGCTCTTGTATAACACATTACTAGATATTGTGTCAATAAATTACTAAAATAAATTTTATTTTTAAATTAAATATATTTGACAATTGAATATAAATTTAAAAATTTATTTATTGAAAAAGTTTAAATTGGTCATATTTAATTCTTGGACATAATTTTAAAAAGCTATTTATAAAAAAAATAAAATAAAATGGACTTAACTATAGTTATAATTTCAGGGAGCAAACTTACCCTTTGTCCCTAAGCTAATTGCATAATAGCAACTGGACATCATCTTATTGTGGAGTTGCTGGGTAGGACAAAGAGTAGGGATGACAACAGTTGGCTACCTTATTTAAGAAGTTTCTGATATTCAAAAGTTTAAAATATAAAATATCTGACACTTTAATTTGAATATTTATATGATATCTGCATATATATAAAGTTAATCATTAATCGAATTTAAATATTAAAAATAATAAATAATTATTTAAAAATATGGAAATAAAATAGTAAAAAATAATTGCATTGTACAATTAGGTTACAGATGCTCAACTGACTTGTTTAATATTAGCACAAAAGTGCACAACACAATGATGTAGAAAATGTTTTCCTCTTTCAATGGAAAATAATAAATTTTTTATTAATTAAAAATGAAAATGCTAAGAGAAACCGAAAAAAGAAGGATAAATAAGGACAAATACATGCATTACAAGATAGATCTCACAGTGCATAGCATGAATTACAAGTACAAGAAACATGGTCCCAAAATCAAGTTGGGCCAGCCATGTGATATTTGGGTCTGAGTTAATTCTTTATCTTTGTTATTTTATCCATGTAACTTTTGTTTTTTAAAACGCCTTTGTGATGGAATTATACATTGTGTTGAAAGATATGCTGCAGGCACATTTGTATTTTCCTGGCATTACCATGGTATTTTCCCTGTCATATTGATACTCATTTGGCACTTTTATTAAATCCTTCAGAAAAGGCATTTCAACTTAATGCCATGCTCTTATTAATTAAATCACTACAGAAAACATACACATAGCCGCCCAACAAAACACACAAATCGAACACTAGTTAGCTATAAGATTGCTCTCCAAGAATAAATTAGATTTAACTGTTTACAGACCAAGAGAGAATGGGAAAGTAGTGGAACTCAACCAGCTGCCACCAGCAATAAACTTGCCAGGAGTAAAACCTTGAGCTTCGGTTGCACTTGTGATAACCTTAAACCCTTTCCAGCTGACCCTCTTTGATGTTCCAGCACCAGCCCCGCTATTCTGATACTCTCCATAAAACAGAGTACTCAATGCGAAACTCCCACTCCATTCATGCCATCCTGCAGGATGTATCACATCACTGATTGCTGTCTGCATTACCACAGTTCTCGAGTATTCTTTCCAGGGCCTGCCAAGATATGTTGGGAAGCTACTTTGAACAGGTCTTAAATCAGAAGTGGCGCCAATCCTGCATTTCTGGATCACTATTCCTGTGTTCTGATTAGGGTCAGACCTGCCTTGAGCTGTAACCATATTTTTCTGGCCTGAATTGGGTTTTCTAGCATGGATGTCACAGTCTTGGAAAACAGCTGCTGAGTTGCCAAAAATGAAGTCGACTGTGCCTGCGATATAGCAGTTTATGAAAAACTGACGATTGGAATGGACATAGAGAGTGTCTTGGTAGGCTATCATGTCGCATTCGTAGAAAGCTGCTAGATCAGCACCAACTCTTAGTGCTACTGCCTGGTGCTTTGATGGTCCAGCCTTGTTTTCAAACGTTACTCCCCTGGCTAGGAATCCTTGCCCTACCGCAGCTGCGACCACATGCCAATGTTAGTAGAAATACCGGTAAGTTAGTAAAAAACCAGTTAAAGTACCAATAAGATTTGCACGATAAGGTTAGATTTGTTTTCAGTTCTGTCAACTAATCTGAACTCAACCAGAATTATTCTTTTTTTTAAAAAAAAAAAAAAACAGCTATCTTGCACATAATATATTGGTGAATGAAAAAGAAAATCTCTAGCTACCACGACAACAGACAAGGCATTTTCATGTATACAAATTATTAGGCATCCATGTGCTATCTTTTAATGTGATTAATTATTGGTGTAACTGTACCTATTCAAACAATCAATTTTCTGATGGCAAGGACGAAGAGAAGTGAGGCACAGAACTAATCAACATTAACCTCTCATATATCTCAACCAATTTCAAATCGAATCTCAAACTCTTCTACAAAAAAATCTCGAAACTTTTATATTCGTTTTTTCTTAATTTAGTGAAGTTTCTGCTCCTAAATTCAAAATGTTACTGTTAAAAGGAAACAACATATATGAACACCTGATCAAACAATACTTGTCTGACATTGCGAACAACATCCATTCATTAAATCAAATTAAAGAAGAAATGTTAGTGCATAGTAACAAAGATGGGGCCACATGTAATAAGAAAGACTGTCTATGTTTTAGCCTTAATATATAATCAAATATGTGCTTTAAAAAATTGACTGTCGGTGTGAGCAGTTAAATTCAACGATTGAAGAAAATATTCAAGAAAAATAAAAAGAAAAGAAAAAGAAACATCAAGGAAGCATCCTGCTAGCAAGCATATCTAATCTAGATCATTTTAATATGATATATGCCAAGCAAAAGGGCCTACGCAAGGGAAGGCAGTACTAAAGCGTCCCACAAGGAAAAAGTTCATAGGACAAAGTACCCATTAGAGTGTCCTGATGGAGTGGCTGTGAGCCATTTATAGGATAAAATATACAGGTAGAAAATGACGCTTCAGATATGAAAAACTTAGCATTGCATTTTCTAAGGTGGATACAAATTCTCAAAAGGAATTGGGTAAGCTTCAATGTCCTAAGCCTTTTTCTACTGACAATGATGAGCGAGCCAAAGACAGAAGAGGACAAGATGTGACAACCATATATCTCAAAAATCTTTTACGTGTTCTTCTGGAAAACAATATTTTATAAATGACCGGAGAAAGGGATTTGGCAGTAGGTAATTATTTACGGATGAAAAATTGACTCGAGGAACCAAACCATGTGAAAGTCGTCCGTGCATTTCTTAGAATGTGTGTGCATTTGGTATATGCCCTATGTAACCGGAAACTACGGGACTGCAAACAGGAAGCAACAAGACCATGTAACCAGAAGAAAATGCAGATTGCAACTGGAAGTAAACAAGTGCAGACTGTGACCACTATCCACTGACCACATGGAATATTATTCTCGGTGGCTCGATTCAAAGCATGGGCCAAACATTGTTAATGAACAGAAAAGAAAAGAAGCAAAATTTCAGAGTTACATCTTTTGTCGTTGGATGAAATGGGCACTAGAACAAAACTCATTACAGAACCTTTGTTTTGTAGCTAGCTAGTTATAACTCTTATGTAATGTGGTTTGTTGTTTATGATAATATTTGATGATGTATGTTATTTGGGTATTTCTGAAACTAACACCATTGCATTTGGTCAGTCTATAATGGTGCTACAACATATGCATACCTACTGAGTATTAAAAATCTACCCTCAAAGAAAAATAAATAAATAAAAAAAAGAAGAAGTGCCTAGCGCTTTAACAAACATATCCCACCAGCCAATTATAATGGAGCCCATCCCCATCCCCAACCACAAATCCTGTAATAATTCTATGAACCCGCTTATCACGGAATGGAAAGCCCCTCCAAGTTATATTTGCACTTGAGTCTTAATTTAAGTGGCATCAACAGGTTGCGAAGGCGAGAGATTTTAAATTTGAATTTTTTTTTTGTCGGATGTAAATCTTATTGCATAGTACATGTATTTTGACTCTCTCATGAATAAAACAAATTGAATTGGGTTGGTTTTTTTACTTGTAAAATAAAAATAGAAATCTAATTGTTATTTCAAATAAATAAAAAGAAATCTAGTTGCTATTCCATTTTGAAAAAGAATTCGGGCCAGGGTTCAATACTCAAACTTTGCCTCTGGGGACCAAAAATAAAGAAGAAACAGCTTTGCATATATGGCTTAAATTCCTAAAACTACACAATGATGGACAAAAAAGGTCTGATAAAAGTTAGTTTAGATAAACTGTTATGAAATTTTATTTTATTTTTAAATAAAGAAAAGAAAATTGACTTACCAACAGTGGCAGAATTAAATGTTGTGCTTCCATCAACCACGTTCCTACTTCCTGTGATGATAGTAGTTTTTCTTCCATCTCCCAAAAACATTAGATTTGTTTTGCCCTTTGGCACTTCCACATTTTCCTTGTAAACTCCTGCCTTAATTCTGATGATATACCTTTTACTACTTTTCGATGGAGCAGCAGCTACAGCAGCTGATACTGTCTTATAATCACCACTTCCGTCAGCTGCCACCACCACATTCGGTGTCACAGACGAAGACTGCAACAACCGCCTGTCACCGGCTGACAACCACTCCGGCCACACACTTTCTTGATCTTTCTCCTCCTTGAGCTTTCTATTTTTACTACCTGACAACTTAAGCTCATTAGCAATGTCAGTATCTGTCATGTTCTTTATCATTGCCAAAGCATTACTGCACATTTTCTCAACATGAACTTGACCAGCTAACAGAGCCTCTCTGATATGCTTATCAGCACCATCGTGAGAAAACCCATCTAAGCATGTTTCTTGATTAGTTATTGCAGAACTTAATAAAGTTTTAAGATCATCCGCATGCTGAGAAAGGGATTTCTTGTTTGGATACTCTTTTAGATCATCCATAGCCTTATGTAGCTCATCAAGAGTCTCATCTATAGTCTCCAAACAATCATGGAGAGCAGTTTTTTCTCTCTTGGTTAAGCCTTTTCTTTTCGCGAGCTTCTCTACAGTGAAGAAATTGTGTTCAACGGCTGTAGTAGTAAGGTTTAAAGAAACTTCAATGACATCTTTAAGGCTAACCAATTTGCTTGTAGCGCCAGGAGCAGAAGCTACAGCAGAGAAACATAAATCAGGGTATCTTGTGGTGCTACATGAAGATTTGAGTATGGAATGAGATGGTGATGCTGTGGTATCTTTCTTGTTTGAGTTTACACCAGTGACAATGGCGGTAACAGTAGCAATAATGAGCACGGAAGCAAAGAGAGCTAAAAACAGCTTCTTGTGTTTCTTGAAGATGGAATGTTGCTTGCTGGAATCTTGTATTCCAGTCAAGCTTTCCTTATCTTGGGTCATTTTTTGGAGGGTGTTTATGTATCAATGACAGAAAGGAAAGAGAAGAGAAGAGAAGAGAAGATAGTCTATTGTATGGACTATGGATTGAGAGAGGAAGTGCTCATTGGTTTATAAAGAAAGTGAAGTGGCGTGGTGGCTTTTATTTCTTGTCTTCTTTTTCCTTATTTTCTATTTTTTTTAATTGTTTAGATGACATGATGGCATATTAATTTTGGAACACATCATGTTCACAGACATATATGTTTTCTAAATCTTTGAGATTTGAATTCTGACAGTTATATTAGCCTTAATTTAATACATTGTTCTAAAAACTCATTTACAATAAAATTTGTAATAATTAATTAATATATCATTTATATATCACCCTTCAATTTCTATTATATTAATATTTAGTTAGTTATAATAACAACATTTATTTTTATATAATTCAATATATCGATTATTTCTTAGAAAAGATTTAAAAAATGGAATTCATAAAAGGAAAAAAAAACATATTTTCTTTATTAGATTGAATCTTATCTTATTTTAATATATATTTTTATTTATATATTAAACTGAACTGATGTAACATATTAATTTTAAATTATTTAATATAATAATATAAATAATTTGAGGGTAAATTGTGTTTTCAGCTTTTGGATCTAAAAACATGCAAGGCTTGTATTGTAGAGACCTAATCGAGGAGGAATGTCATTATGTCATATTATCCGAAGCCTATAATTATTAACAACTTGGACTATTCTATTTTAATTCTTGTTATTATACATCACATGCTTTCTTTTTATTACTTTCTTCTCTCATTCTAATTTATCATATATATTATGTTATCTAAAACCACCAAACTTCTGAGCCATTCTGACATAAACGTGAACATATATATATATATCATGCTCTTTTTCTTTCAATTTTTTTTTTTTTATCTTTAAGGTTCCTCTGCAACTATTTTGGGAACTTTTGTTCTATACAGATACCATCTTAAAGTAGCTGTTCGAATTTTTGTTTTATGCGTCCTAAACCTTATCTTGCCAATATTCATTACAAAGACTATATAACAATAAAAAGAATTATAGAAATCTTTTTAATCCTCCTACAGAATATTTTGCATTTTTTAACCATATAGATCTCGCTTATGTAAATTAATATATTCATGTAATTGCCTGTCATATAAATATGTGAATCTTTCTTCTTTAATAATCTAACTAATTATATATTATTTTCTTTAATACATAATAAGTTCATGTTCGATATTTTTGGTCGGTAAAAACGCTTTGATTTTTTTTTTTTTTTTTCAGAAACCGATAAATTAATATTAATTTATAAAAGACATTTTAAACTTAATATCTTTTAATACCCAGCAGGAAATGTTTCAAAAGAAAATACCCAACAAACAATTCTTGTAAAGACTTCAAAAAAAATAAATCAAACACTTGTTGATGTAATAGCAGCATTCCAACTAGCTTGAATTGTACATAATAAATTTACAGGTCAATTATATATGACGATGAATAGGGTAACATGCATTCTCACTTCATTGGATTATATGCTTTAGATTCTGCCCTTTTTTTTTTCTTTTTTTTTTTTTCTCTCTATCATAAGAGAAAAGCAATTAGCAAAAGAAATAAAGTTGATTCTTTCTTTCTGCGCTTTTTCTTTCATTAAAAAAAGTCAAAGTTAATTTGCTTTTGTCTCTCACAGTCTACTGAGGGCAAGTACAGGGTTAGCTGTTTTCCATCATTACTTGGCATGTTTTCTTTGTTTTTAATTAACTTATTTATTAGATTATATGTTGGTTACTCAATGATTATATTATTTATATATAATTAAAACTATAAATAGTAACAGACTAACTTTGTGTTAATTAAAACAATAAATTATGCAGAGAGGTCAAGTGTGTGTTTTTGTTGCTTTCTTTGTTCTTGCATAAATAAAAATTGGTTGGTTTGGAAATAATAATAAATAAAAATAAACATGGGACTAAGAGACAAGACAAGCTAGAGAAGGCATATGTTCCATTTCCTACATGGTTATATATATATTGCATTTAACAATAATTTTTAAAATTAAGTTTCTTTTGGATTCATGATTCTCTTCCTGCCTAATGAGTGGATTTTTGCTTTCATATACTGATTATCACGAACAAAATGAGAGTTCGAAGGAGGAGGGGGAGGGGCTAGTTTTTCTTTTTCTTAAGTTAATAGGGACTAAGATGAAAAGGTCTGAAGTCTATACCGATATTTAAGAATTTTAAAAGTTGAAGGACCCAAAATGAAAAAAAAAAAAATTCACTAATTTAGAATTTATTTAGAAAAGCTATATATTCTAAAAGTTAGAAAGGCAACAGTAATTAAAAAAAAAGTATAAAATATATAAATAAAACTTCGAATTATTTTGGAAATAAAAGTAAGCCAAAATGGTATAAATTGTTTTGGAAGGGGGGGCCAACTGATGTTTGGCCAAATGGATATTTCTTCATGGCCCCCGCCTCCTTGACTTCGCCTCTATAGTTAGGAAAAGAAACGCTCTTCCCCCTTCAAAGTCATGTGGATAATTTTGCTTTTTTTTTTTTTCCAATAAACTAGATATATAAATTCATACGATAGGTACAAAATTGGACTACGATACTATTTGAATGGCTCAAAAAATCATAAAATTTTATCAAGAACACAACTTGACTTTTGTCCCCATGTGACATACATTTTGGACTATTCACCCAATAGCTTAAAATCTAATAACTAATATATATGAAACATGTTGATATGCAATTCAATGGAGCGTACAACGATGAATTAACGTGCAATCAACATTAAATTAATAATATAAATATAAATAAATTCAATAATAATTTGAAAGAATTGTATTACTAATAAGTAAATGATAAAAATTGATTATAAATCAATACAAAAAGAAAATTATAGTGGCGGGATGATCCTAACAATAGAACCGGTGGCAAATATGTCTTCGAGACCACACTGTTGCTCCACATCATAACCACCTTACAGTGTTAGTAGAACCAATAGCAATCTCTAGCAAAATTAATGAGGAAAATACCAAAATAAGTTTTCATGTTAGATATTTGAAAACTTTATGCTGAGAATATTCGTTACACATGTATCATGTCTTAGAAGACAAATAAGTAACATTACATTGCATTGCACATTGTACATGCATGCGAATTCGTTACTTGTTTTAGGGTTATAATAATTTTCGTTTTGAAATTAAATTCAAATTAAAGTCCGAGATGTCCCATTTTATTAAGAAAAATAGAATAAAATATTTTTTATTTCATATCGGTCAAAATTTAGGCCATCTCGAACTGGAATGATCAAGATTGAATCAAAATTGCCATTCTGAACGAGTTAACAAAATAGGCCGAAATAAAATAACTTTATAGAAAAAAATAAATCATTGAATTGAGTTATGCAGTTCGTTAGTACTTAAATCTAACACAATAAAATTTCTTTTTTCTCAATCAATAAAAACAAATTGAAATTTTAAATTTCAAATAATCACCACTTTATCTTTATCTATCGTCTCATCTATTTATAATTTAGTCGGTTATGAGATTTCATTATTATAATTCTATAATAATAAAAACTTAGGTATATATATACTTGTTGCTTTTCAATTTACTATTTAATTAGATTATAGATAATAATTTTGTAGTGTTGTATTTAAATAATTTAAAATTAAATTATATCATATAATTTCGAACAGTATGAAACGGGATACTAAAATACTCTGGTATTGGAATATTTCATTCCAATAATAAATCCAGAACGGTCGGAATGAAATTCATAATTTTAATTTCAAATAAAGATAATATAGATATTTCTTTCTCTTTTCTTTGTCCAAAAAAGAAAGAAAGTACACGCATCCATCTACATCCTTAGATAAAAAGAAATGTCTATCAATTGTGAATGTACCAAAATTAATTATTTTTCCTTTCAAGAAAAATCAAAAAAGAATTTCTGAAAACAAAAGTCCAAAAGCAAAAAAAAAATAAAAAATAAAAATAAAGATCAATGATAATAGAAGCGCAGCCTATAGTAGCTGGCTGGCTGGCTTTACTGGTGGTTTTGGCGTAATATGTAAAGAGTCAAAGTTCAAAGGAGCAGCCACACACACACACACCCACAAACCTATTATCTCCTTTTTCTCTTTTCTTCTTTTTGTTTTTTTTGGCAAGTGGAAAAGAATAATGTCTCTACACTCGAGAAATATTATATAATATGAATCCAACTGGTAAGTATTAGAGTTTTAACTTTTACTATAAAAATGTGAAGATCTTAAAAGATATTTATTTGAGGAAGAAATATTATATATCAATTGAATTGTAACTTTAATATTGACGTGAGATTAGAAAGTATTCCTTCAAGATCAGAATATTAAATTTCATATGAATGAAATATCAGAAATTAATTCAATGTTTGTCTTGAAGCTAAAAATTATTGGGGAGTTGAATGCATTATTCTAGTGCACATGCAGCTCACTAAATTAAAACACATGCATATTATTGCTTTCAATTTCAATGACTCTTTGCGCGTGTATAATCATACCGTTTAGATAAATTGATATATATATTTATTAATTTTAATAAATTATATGATAACAAAATATAAAATATTTATATACATTACAACAGTGAGACATAATTGGATAGTATAATTTGTGTGTTTTAATTAAGAATCAAATTGATGAATTTGAAGCATAAATTTCGGGAATTGATGGATGGTTCACTTGTTTTGTTGACTGTCTTTATGTTTGAAATAAATTAATGTGTAATTTGCATGATAATTTAAAATTGGTAGGTTCTTTATAATATAAGCGTCAATCATGGTTACAGAAATTGGTGTCCAGCCAACTAATTTTACTTAATAATTTGCCATGTTAATACCATTGTTTTCTTCCTTTAAGCCGAGTGGATGGCTACATTATGGAAAAGGATATCTTCCTCACATGCAAATCATTTCATTCTTTGGACAATTTCTTCTTTTATTTATTCAAATTTAATCATTAATGTCCATAGTCATTCTTTATCATTCATTATAAAAATTATATATGTTTATTAATAATGAAAATAATAAATAGAAAGATAAAAATTTAAGACTTTTTTAACTTTTATAAATAAAAGTATCAATTGATTTTTGATTTATTTTTTATTAATTTAATGTTTAAGATTTAAAATGAAATTTAAAAATTTGATTAATAAAATAAAATATATACATTTAATAATTGACTTAATCTTTTAAAATTTTTTTATCTTAATATGGTGTATATATGATAATAAATAAAAAAATGACACGTGACTATGAGTGAACACTTCTAATATTCTCTTTATATATATAAAATTTTATATTTTAAATAGTTATATTATAAAATAATACTTTAACACACTATTTATTTTTTAAATAAAAAATAAAGAGTATGCATAGAGAGTCAAATTTTACTCTCTATTTTATATTTAATAATACATTTTAATTTTCTATATATTTAATCAACTGATATTCATAATTTATTTTTTATTGATAAAATTTAAAAATATAAAAAAAATAATATTTTTAAAAATAAAAATAAAATAAAAAATGTAATATAAAGAGTGTATGGAATTTAAATAAAATATTTTATACTTTATATTTAAAATAAAAAATATAACTAAAAATATATTAATATATTAATATTAAATTAATATTTATTTTATTTAAAATAAATATTTATATATTAATTATTTGTCTTGTCGGATGTAAAGAAAGAATTTTTCTTATCCTTTTTAGTTTGTTCCTTGTAGATTATACTGTTATCAAGTGGAAACTAGTTGGTTTTGCATCATTAATCACTTTATTAACTAAGAAAGAAAGAAAAAGCCAACAAATGTGGAGTAATTAAGTTGCTTTATTATTATTATTATTATTCTTGAAAAAGAACCTCAAAAGAAATTAAAGGGAAAGAAGTTCCAATTTCTTTTTATTTGTTTAATTCGATCAGCTGTCAACTTACATATAAAATCATATAATCATGACGTTTCTTGGACAGGATTTAATGTCTTTCTTTTTTTAATCTGATGGCTTTTTGGTTGTCGGTGAAAAGCAACAATGCGGAGAATCGAAAAACAACAAATTACAGAAGATTTAAAACACGACCAATCACTTTTTATAGTATAACTAGTTTTGCTTCTCATGTGGCGCGTAGATTATTGCAGTAAAAGTTATGAATAAAAATATTTAATAAATTAATATATTAAATACTATTATTAACTATATTATATTATTTTATATATAATTTTAATTGTATGTTAAGGACGCAAATTAATAAATTATCTAATATGAATCAACTTTAAAAATTATATTTTATAAAATTACTAAATATTTAATATTTTTATTATTACTGGTACTAGACTTTATATGTTTATTTTATTTAATTAATTTTTATTTAAAATTCTGTATAATTTATGAAAATATTTATTTGATAGAGTAATTATTTTTATTTACTTTAAATTTTTCAATTCCACTATTTTAGTATTATTTGAGAAATATTAAAATAAAATTTATATATTGATAAATAAAAATGTATGAAAAAGTTTAATGTTTTAGTTTTAGTAAAATTTTCTTAATATCTTTAATCTTATAATATAGTACCTTTAATAATAATAATATAATAATTATTTATATAAAAAAAAGAACGGAATAAAAGAGAAAACTTTAAAAGTAATAAAAGATTAGCATCAGATTTTAATAGTAAAATATATATTAAAAATTTAAATTATATTTTTTATATTATTTATTATTTTATACTTATTAATAACTAATCGTTTATCCGTTGCATGACTATGATTATTATTTTAATTATAAATATAATTTAATAAATTTTTAATCTGTAATATTAATTTATAATTTTTTTAAAATTATAGCAAACTAACTATTCTTAAATGTCCTTAATCTTTTTAATATTTTAAGATTTTATTAATAATATTAAAATTATTTATTATTTAATTTTAATAATATACAAATTAATATTTCAATATAATTGATATTATTAATTTTTTAGAATTAAAAATTTATTATATAATATTAATTTATTATTGAATATAATATTAAAATGTTATTTTCTATAATTATAATTATTATTTAGGTATTAAATTAATTTATTAATTAATATAGTATTAAAATTTAATTAATATATTATTTTTTAGAATAGAATTAATATTATTATTTAATTATGAAACTATTTATTAACTAATATAATATTAAAATATAATTAATATACTATTTTTTAGAAAGTGTTAGTGTTTAATTAGGAATGTAACTTATGAATCAATAAATTAATAAGAAAAATATTAAATTATATATAAGCTTGAATCTTGTGTGTCAAAAATAAGTACACATATAAAAAAGAATTATATAATAAAAATTAAGCATACATATAAAAAAATTTAATTCTCAAATATATATAATGAGTGCAAATTGTTTATATATATACTTTAATATATATATATATATATATATATATACTTTAGTATATCAAAAGATATTAATCATTTGAAATACTTTATTTGCAATAATTCTATTAATGAAGTATTATAATAATGAGTGCATGAATTAATATATTAGTAGAATAAATTTAAAAATATTTGATCTTTCTTTTCTTATGCAAATTGTTTTCAGTTTTTATCAAAATTTGTATTGAGTTATTTGAAATTTTTATTACAAATAGTTATTTAGACTCCCTTATTTATATATATATATATATATATATATATATATATATATATATATTGTGTGTGATAAAATAATTTATCAATTATTTATAGTAGGAATGCATGTAAAATCATAAAAGATTAGAAAAATAAATGAATTTTAATAGAAATTGAAAATGTATTAATTAAAAAGTAATTGCACTATGAATTATGAAAGAAGTAGAATAGAAATAGATTAATTACTGATTAATTATAAAAGTATTTTAGTTAATAAGAATTTTCTATAAAGTAGTTTATGATGTGTGTAAGCTATGTGAGTGCTTTACTGCTGTAGATTCTCTTATAATTAATATATTTAATGTATAAAGTAATTATTAAATATTAGAATTATGTGAGTACTTCATTACTGTAGATTCTCTTATAATTAACATATTTAATGAATAAAAAAATTATTAAATATCAAAATTATTAATTTATTAAATTTATGTGAAATAAAAGTATAAATCAATGCAAGACTAGTTTATTATATTTTTATCATAATAAAAATTTTAAAATAGTTATTTGCTCAATATACTCAAAGCATGTTTTGTAGGTCTAAATTCAATAAATTATTATTTAAAAAGGAATTTATGTTCTAACTAAATATTTAAAGTACAATTCAATAATTGACAACAGAAAATAATGTATACTCCAAAGTACTTTTAATAATTTCTATTTTAATAGCAATGGAATTATTTTAACTTGTTCCTATTTTAATTCTTTTTGAAATATTTCTTTTAATAATTAATAATTATAAAGGATTCTCTAATATATTTATTAATTATTCAATGTGAAATGAAGTAGGTTTTACAAAAATATGTTAATTATTAATTTTAATATATTAAGATACAGTCCAAAAAATATGATAGATTATAAAATAATATATATTTTTTATTTTATCTTTTGATGTGAAATAAAAATTAATGTATTTTTCCCTTTAAAACTAAAACAAAGAGACTTATAATTATCATATTATTAGTTCACTACGAATATTTTTCAATTTTAAATCATAGTTCTATTTAAGTAAAAATAATATATACAAACAAGCTTATAATATTTTTTTGGTTACAGAGGAGGGGAATACCCAGAAAAGAAAAGAAAAGAAAGCTAACTAATCCACTACAAATCTAGGGAAGGAGGCACCATGTTGGATGATCACGGCTGGCAAGCCAATCAGCCGGACGATTTCCCTATGGGTACACATCTTGGATGATCATTCCGTATAAAACTTTTCAATAAAAAACGACACACTTGAACTTAGCTGAAACACGGTCCAACCCGAACATCAATACTAGAAAGTCAAGACCACCACCAATTGTGAATCTATTAAAGAAAACATATATATATATATATATATATATATATATATATATATATATATATATATATGTACTCACACGTGGATATCATAATATATCATCGTAACATATTGTTTGGTGAAAAATTGATGTTGGATGGAAAATTGATATTAAGCTTGCCGCTTGGCACTTGGATAACATACATGAAACGTTGAAATTGAATTGCATGTTAACTTTTATAATCAAACTATTTGTGAATTCCTAAGCTCATTTGCTACAATTTATTTAGATCCTAATTGAGTATTTTTGAAAATAATGTATTTGATATAAAAAATTAAATTGAGAGTAAAAACTAAAGATTTTGATTGAGAAAAAATTGATTTACATTAATGATAATATCAACATTATTGGAAATTGAAATAACAATTTGGAATTGAAAAGTTTGAATTGAAATAAGGCTAGAATTGAAATAAACAAAGCTTGAATAATTGAAACAAGCTTGAATGATTAAAGAACTTGCTGTAGAATTTCTTTATTGTGCAGTAGTTATTTTTGGTGTTAATGTTGGTCCCCAAGTCTTTGCTTGATGTCTGTTTTTTATAGAGATCCCTAAGTTTCACTTTACTTGGGATATAGAGCCCCATTATCTCATTTACTTGGGGAGTTGAAGTACAGAAGTGGTGGTAACTTGGACATAATCGTTGTTAACTTCTTCTTCTAACGTGGTGCTAAATCCTTTAGCCGTTTGTTTTAATTATTAATTAATAAATTAAATTAAATTAAATTAATTAATTAGAACAAATAATTATAGTTCAAACAATTGCTCACAACGCGTGTATTGGCCAGTATTTGGCAATAACACATGTAAATCAGCTCCATTGTTCTTCTCCGTACTTAACACGTGTAGCAATAATAAACCATCTTTTTTTTTCTTTTTGGATTTCTCTCTCTACCAGTGGCACCTCTTCGTTTCAGCTACCTTGCGCCCGAAAAGACAACGGCTCACTAACTTCGTAGCCTGCTTTTCATTAATCGCACGTTGTTGAGAAAGACAACCATCACACCATCACTGCTTGTTCGTTTGCTACTGCCTCTTTTCATTCAATGATGCTAGTGCTGCATCAACAGTCTTCCCTTCACCAATCGATCAATCTTCACCGTCATAAGTTTCAACTGAGAGTTCGTTAGTTTGGTTCAAACTGAAACCATCTCCTCTATACGTGACTCTTTGAGTTAATTGGTGAGATTTTATCTGCATAAATTCTTGGTACTGGAAAGTTTACTCACCTACAAAAAGTCTTTCCAAGTTTATTAAAGAAAAATGTTAAAAAAGAATTTTCTTATCCAATTTCTTTGATTTTTGTGTTTTTATTTGTTGGGTAATTCTATAAAAATATATTTGAATTGCTAGAAAGATTTTTAGGATGTAGCCAGATTTTTTTAAAAATATTATCTGAATCTCCAAGAATTTTAAATTTGGAGCTCTCGAACTGAAATATTTTAAAATATTATCTAGATCCTCAAGAATATTTCCAACTTGTGGCTCCCGAATTGAAGTATTATCAGTTAACTTAGGGAATTGATAGACAAACCCCAGAACTAATTTTACTTGGAGATCTCATATTAAAATATTATCGGTTAATTTAGAAAACTCGATAGACAAAATTAGATTGCCAAGAACTAGTTTTACTTGGGTTTTCATATTAAAATATTATCGATTTCTTAAGAATAATTCTAACTTGGGGAACTACTTGGGCTCCCGACTTAAAATACTTTAAATTATTACTATATCTCCGAGAACAATTCTAACTTGGAGAACTACTTGGGGCTCCTGACTTAAAATATTTAAAAGTATTATTAGGTCCCCTAAGAACAATTATAACTTGATGAACTACTTGAGATCCACTTTAAATATTTTATTGGTCTTCCACATATTTATTCCTTGAGAAATCATATATTCCTAGGACTAATAAAATATTTAAATCATAACATGCTTTGTTCCCAAATACCTATACAATGAGGCTTTTATCCTTAAAGTTTCTAACAATTAAAATAATTAAAACGTGTGCACCTGTTTAGTTTTACAGCTGTGGATCAACGCCGAGTTTATCATTATGATTCTTCTGAGACCACCAACGCTATCTATTATGAAGATATAGCTCATTCTGTTTGGGGAGGTGCTTTGCTTCTTTTCTCGTTAACTTTGATGTATGCGTACTGCTTCCTCATATTATCTTCATATTGGACATGTTTTCACTGAGTGCCTCCATTATCATGTACTTTCTGCATGTGCTTTATCTCATCTTGCATAATCTTTGTTATTCATTATTCAATCGTTACACATCATAAATAGGACACTAAAAAAATAAAAATAAAAATGGCCATGAGGCATACTTTTATTTAATTTTTTGAATGGTGGTTTAGAACTTCACAATAAAATAACAAATAATAGAAAATAACTAAAAGAAAAAATTAGTCATTTATTTTGGCCTTACATAAATTCCAAGAGTAATAAAAAATATTATTCCAAGATCTTTTTCTTGGCCGTAGGTCGGCTTTATGCCTCATTGTTTAGTTTTTTTTTTAGATCTATTATCCCTTTTGTGCAGTTCTTTCTGTAATCTTACTAGCCAATAATAATTTTTCTCTCCATACAAAAAAAATAAAATAAATCAAACAAGCTAGTTAATATATAATAGTTTGCATAAAGGTATAAAATTTCCAATCAGACACAAGTAATTGGTAATAAAATTAAGAAAACAAATAGAAATAATTTAATGCCAATTGTGATTCCAACAGATAAAATTTATAATTTTTGATTACCTCTTTAATATATATTGACATATGTTCCTTTGTAGAGGTAAGATCTTCTACTGGTTTATCAACTACCACCCCCTTTAAATCACCATGTTGCCTTTAAAGTCTTTCATCTTGTATTCTTATGAGTGGTTGGTGCCACGGTTGATTAGCTTTTCCATGATGCTTTGAGTGTTTCTTATGCAATCCCATAAAGGAGTTGAATTCCTACAGACATGAACATTATTTCTCTGTTTTTGCTTGTATTTTACCAAGAACTGCTTAGAAATCCATATCTTATAAAAAACTTTCCCATTGTGAATCTCTAAAGAATTATCTTCTTTAACTAAGTTTTTTTTAGGGATCCACAATTTGCGTAATTATTTTTCATCTACAGATCTTTCCTTTTCTTTTCTTTTTTAATCAAAGATGATAATTGAAAATGGCATGTTAATGAGGCGGCCGTGTCTTCGCAGATTTCTTAGAGAATTGGTTAGTTTCTCCTTAATTTATTTTCTGTTGATATTGCTTGCTTGCTTTTTTCTTTACGAGAACTTTTAGGAATATATGGAGGGACTTTTGAGGAATGCCCCCGAGTTTGTTAACAGTAAAAACTTGATGTGGCGACATAGACCTACTATTAAAGTGACCATGTGGTGCCTTTATATAATTATTCTTTTCTTCCATCTTTTGTGGTGAAAGATAACTTTTTTCTATATTTATTTAATGGTCATTTTTCTTTGAATAACTTATGGATGAATTTTCCATAGGCTCTTCCATATCAGTGTACCTCAAAGGCATTGACAAAACATCGTGACCCTTTAGCCTAAGACTTTTTAGAACCAAGCTTGAAATAACTTCTTCTATAATATTAGTCATTGTTGAACTAAATTATTGTCATAATCTTTTAGTTACTTCATTTTGGCTTTTCATAATCTTTTCCATATGTTTGCACGCCAATTTTGCTTGAATCCTGAAATTATCAGCTAATGAATGAGTGTTAGTATCAAAAATATTTACTGAAAATAAAAAATTTGTTTGCCCTTCTACAACATGTGCTGTTAGGGTGTAGAGGGCATCATGATAATGATTCTCTTTGTGAGAAACAAGATTTCATTCTTCATTTGTATCATAATATGGATCATAGTAGGAGTAAACCCCCATTCATAAGGAACATTCAGATTGTGCCTTGCTGTTACAGGTACAAAGTCCAAGTCTTAGACCTGGCAATATAATTTTTAAAAGAAATTTTTTTTTTTAAAATTGATGACATTCTTTAGGAGGGATCCCATTGAGCGTGCCAAAATATGTTTGGTAGAAAATTGATCCCGAGTGTGCCACGTGTGTAAGGTACACGAACCGTTAAAATTGAATTGCGCTTTGACTTTTATAATTAGACGAACTGTGAATTCCTAAGCTCATCTGCCACAATTTGCTTAGAAACTAATTGAATACCTTTGCAAATATTGTGTTTGATGCAAGAAATTAAATTGAGACTAAAGGTTAAGATTTTGATTGAGAGAAAATTGATTTGCATTAATGATAATATCAACATTGTTGGAAATTGAAATAATAATTTGGAATTGAAAAGCTTGAATTGAAACAAGGCTGGAATTGAAAAGCTTGATGGTCCCCCGGTCTTTGCTGGATGTCTGCTTTTTATAGAGATCCCAAGTTCCAATTTACTTAGTTATATACTTCCGTGTTTTGTTAATGTGGAGCTCTATTATCTCGTTTATTTGGGGAGTTGAAGTACACAAGTGGTGGTGACTTGAAAACCACTATTAACTTCTTCTTCTAACGTGGTGCTAAATCTTTTAGCCGTTTGTTTTAATTATTAACTAATTAATTAATTAAATTAAATAATTTTAGGCCAAACAAACATATATAAAAGTGTGAAGAAGAGAGATGACGAATAAATTTATCGAAAGAGCCTTATAATTACTGTTGCTAAGATTGAACAATTTAGTCTTTTACTAATTTAATAGAAAAGATGATAGATAATAGTAGTGTAAGGATAAAACTTTATATAGAGACAGGACACTACAAGATTATAAAGATTGACCAATTTAATTTTTTACTAATTTAATAAAAAAGATAATATTTAATAGCAATATATGGAAAAAATTCATATAGAGATAGGACATTACAATAAAAAAAAAAAAAAAAACTAAAATTCTATTAAAAATAAAAAAAATAACAAATTTAAATATCAAATTTAATATGTTGAATACCAATTTTACTTAAATATAAAAAAGCACACGTATATGTATGTGTGTAGGAGGGAAAAAAAAAACAAAAATAATATGCCATGCATTAACTAATAGTAAAAGTAATTTGACTTTAAAATCAAGAAAAAATCTAAGGTTTTTGTTCTTAAAAGAAAACCAAAAATTATAAGTATTAGATTATTTTAGGTCATAGTATAATAAATATTAGACAATGTTCAATTAGTCATTATGATGGATTTAAATTTTATTTTATAAAATTATATAAATCTCTATATTTATTAAGTTTGGATTTAATAATTATTTTATCATTTACAAGTTTAACTACTTTTAGATAAAAGAAAAGTAAAAATTTTAATTTAATGAATTAGAAGTATTTAAGTAGAAATTAATTATTTATAAGTCTAGCTACTTAAGTAATATTAAATAATCAGTCTCAACTATAATTTAATTTATAAATATAGAATATAATTATCAAGAACAATTGTAAATACAATTATAGAATATAAATTATTTATAAAAAAATATAGTTAAGATAGAACTAGTAAAGTAATTATATAATCAATCTACATTTTCTTACAAACTAGATAGACTTTTCATATCACTAAAAATAAAACTATTGACATTTATTGAGTGAAAAACTAAAATATTTAAAAGAAATAAAATCATTACTAAATCTATATGATAAAATACTAAGAAAATTATATTTTGGCTAACATCAAAAGCTTTAGGTTTGCTAAATTGAACAAATACGTAGATACTGATCATTGAAGAAGTTATAAGATCAATCCAAAATTTGAGAAAATACTTAAATAACGTCAAAAATTCATATAAATTTTATATTTATTTTGTCTGAAAATAAAGGAATTGAGTCAATACTTTAGAATGTTGACTCAATGAGAAATTTTACTTAAAAAAGATAAAATCATAAAAGTAATTTAAATTAATAATGAATTTCATATGTAGAAACACTTTTAATTTGTGCATTAGGAATTTATATCAACTGGCTAAATATGTAAAAGAAGCTATAAATGAAAACTCCTTCAATTTATGTGTGTTTCTATAGTCATGAACTATTTCTACTTACATATAAAAAAAAAAGTTGTGATAGGATTATTCTTTAGTACATATTATTGCATGTAATATAAATAAATAAAATATATTTATAAAATAAATATTAATCTAGGAGACTGTGGATATTTAAATTGAATGAGTCATATTTACCAAACATATGATGAGATGTTTGGAAAAATAAAATTTCAATTTTGGTTAATAATATTTCAACTTATTAATGACAAATTATTAATATTATTGTAAAATTTATTTGAATTATGAGAATATTGAGTTCAATTACTTAAAAATTTTAAAATTAACTCAATTAATGCATTTATAGATATAAATGGATTCATTGCTTTTCAAAAATAAAATTTAAATGAACTAATTATAATTTAAGAATTATGCAATTTTACATTAATAGTATTTATTATTTTAAATTTAGTAATTATTATATTTTTATTATAAATGAGTTGAATTATTAATATTTATGTGAAACGCACGTGGGTGAAAAACTAGTATAATAAAATAGTGACAACATAGATTTTGTTATTCAGTAGCTTCAAAGACTAGCAATCAGTCATGTGTATTTTATGTGACATTAACATGTAATATGTTGTTTATATAAAATAAAAAAGTCTCTTTGTCATTTTTATTCTCAATTTCTACCTTTCGTACATACTATAACGATTAGAGTATTTGCTCTAAAAAAGGTAAAAGTATTAAATTTAAATTTTATTTATTATTATAGCAAGTATAAGAAATTTATTATATTTTGTTGTATAATTTATTGCTCGTTAAATTTGTCATAAATAAAAAATAAATTTTATATATTCACCTCACCCTAAAAAAAAAACTTATAATACATCTTTTATTTTATTTTTCATCCGAAATATTATTTTTCTATAATTATTGCTAACTGAAGCTTCATCAATTAAAGAGTTTCTGTTATAAATGCTATAAATGCTATAAAATAATTATAAAAATTGCTGATAATAAAAATATCAAAAAATAAAATTTTATTTACAAAAATACTTTAAAATGAAATTTTATTTACAAAAATATCATAAAATAAAATTTTATTTATAAAAATACTCGATTTGGTTTTCAGATGAAAATATATATGTTGGATATACTTTTCAAAAGAGTACATATTCAGTATACTTTTGAGAGACAATGAATCTAAAACATATTAATTGTTAAAAAATATTATTGCATTTTATTTTGTTTGTGATATTAATGATTGATAAATAAATAAATCAATCTAAAAAGTTTTTTTCTAATTTAAAGATTTAAAAATGTATTGAGAATATCATATCCAAAAAATGACATAAATTGCTATAAGACAAAAAAGTATATGATCCGTATATATTAAAAAAAAGAAACATATGCTGGTATATATTAAATATATCTTAGATACCTTAATTTTTTTTAAATAAAATAAAATATAAATTTAAAAAAATTAAATAATAAAAGATATACATTTGCTAAATAATATTATATTTTAAGTATTTAAATTTTTTATAATAAAATATAATTTAACTTAATTTTTTAATAGCAAATGATATATGTTTATTAAAATATGGTATACATTAGATATTTATAAAGTATCTAAAATTAATTTTAGAAAAATAAAAAAGATAAAGAAGGTGAAGAATAAATATTTCTAAAAACAATAGGGAGTAATTTTCAAATTTTTTTTTTCTAAAATTAATTTTTTTTTTAAAATGAAAACAGCTACATTAAGCCCAAATAAATTGTAGTATTGGGCTTTACCATTTCAAAAAGAGAAGTTTGGGCTAATAATGTAGCCCAAATAGAATTAACAGATTTACAAAGTAACAGATTCTCCTTCTCTCTCTCTCCCTCTCCCTCTCTCTGTCTCTCTCTCCCCGCACCTTTGCCAGTTAGGGTTTAAGGTAAGGTTTATGTTGCTCTACTGAATTCAAATATTTTCTTCAGACGAAGTCTTTGTTCATCAAGTAAAAAGGACGCCAACTTGAAAAGATTCTAGCTTTGAGGCTCCCAATTCAAGTCTGAAATTGAACTTACTAATTGATTCACTGATTCATGTCTTTTTTCGTCTCTATCAAATACAATTAGCTATAAAAGAAAGATGCTTTATAGATGCTTTGTAGTGTATATTGAATTTTCCATTGTATTGGGATATTGGGTTATTCATTTTCAGATTCCATACCTTTATGTTTGTTCTGTTTTTTGTCTACAGGGAAGTGCTCTTGCCGTTCTGCTATATGGTTTCTGTTGGTTCAAAAGCTTTAGTATCATCTAGAAGCTGTAATTTGGTGGAAGATATTGTAATGGGTGGGGAGGATTATAAACAAGGTAGAAACAAAAAGGGCATGGGCAGGAAAGCCAAGAAACAAAATCTTGGTTTTGATGGTGATAATTCTAACAAAACTGTATCTGGACTGGGGCGAGTTGCTGATGGAAGAACGAGAAATTCCTCACAGCCATTGGTTATCAGGTAATTAATTTGTAGATCTTGTATTTGTTTTTACCTCATAGGATGCATACTTTGCTTTAAAAATCTGTTATGGATTGCTATATTTTTCTAGCTATGGTAATTTACCATTTTGGTAGTAGCCAGTTATGCATGTTAGCGACATGAATATTACTTGCAGGAAACAGGTTGATCCTGAGACAAAACAATACTTCTCAGAGATTGCAAATCTTTTTGAAAGTAGCGGAATTGACTTGGAAGAGCGAGCAGTTATTTGTGGTAATGCTCTTGAAGAAGTCAGAGGGAAAGAGTACGAACTGGCAACTGATTATATTATCAGCCATACTTTGCAAAATCTCCTTGAGGGCTGTGATGTGGACCACCTTTGTAGTTTCCTCCGGAGCTGTGCAGAGTTCTTCCCCTTAATTGCAATGGATAGATCTGGTTCTCATGTTGCTGAGACAGCTCTCAAGTCTTTAGCCACACATCTTCAGGACAATGAGGCATATTCTATTATTGAAGAAACTCTAACTGTGATAAGCAAGGTATCAAGTAGATGATTTCTTGTTTAATTAAAAGTTTTCTTATAACAAGGTGGCCTTTCGAAATTGCTTTTGCCTCTCCCTTTTCATCGTCATCTTTTTGCTTTTCTAAGGGACCAAATCTGAAGAGGTTTGTGCTTAAGAAGACTATGACTTTCTATTGTATTTTTCTTTTGTTTTAAGCTTTCTTTGATCTCATGCAGGTGATTGTTGCCAATCCTGTTGATATGATGTGCAATCGTTATGGATCTCATGTTTTTCGAAGTCTTCTTTGTCTTTGTGGGGGAGTCCCATTGGATTCCCAGGAGTTTCATGGAACAAAACAATCAACAATTTTGGCAGAGCGGCTAAACCTCAAGGAAACTTGGATTGGTGGGAATGACTCAGCATGCTGTCAGCAGGCATTTCCCAATTTACTGAAGTTTCTTGTATCAGAAATGTTGAAAAGTGCCAATAAAGACATTAAGACCCTGCAAGTTGATCCATACAGCAGCTTGGTTCTGCAGGCATGTCTGAAGTTTCCTCTTATGATATCTTTTTTCTTACACCACATTTAAACATTTAGCTAGCCTCGGCAGATAAACATTCATGTTTTTTGTCACTGGATTATGAACATTAAGTTAATTCCAGAATACTAAGCTGGGAAGTCTGATTTCAGGTGCTTTGCTGGCTCATTGATATCTCTTTTCCACTTGCCAACTAATTTTCTGAAGTCTAGATGTCCGTACTTCACTTAATTCTGTTAGTTGGGGCAATTCTTCCTTTTGTACTTGTTTTATCTTCAGAAACACACTTCTCTTTTCCCTTTTTGCTTTTGGTAGATTTTAGGTATTTTTTGTTCTAGGGGCCATCAGGTCAACTTAGGCTAACTGGAAAAGTCTTATCCTTTTAGGGCAGTTTGTTTCCGTCTCTTGCATTTCTAATGCATCTTTGTTGGATTGTATAATCTTTCAGAAATCTTATCTGGTGATCTTATTTCGTGCAAAGTTCTTATGATGCTATTAGAGGTAATTAAATCTGGTTAACATTTGACTTTCCACAGACAGCGTTGAAGTTATTAGCCCATGAAGGTCAAGAACTAACGCCAATAATCCCTGTTTTACTTGGATTCAAAGAAGAAGATTTGACAGAAGAGAACTTCATAGATACGACAGCGGTTGGTGAAGTTCAAGAATTGATGAAAGAAACTGCATTCAGTCACTTAATGGAGGTAAGAAATATGTTATTCTATTTTATTTATGTTATCCATTCAAATGTATCATTGGTGCAAGTTGCATTCTGGTTGACTCGTAGCATGTTTTGGCTGTTGCATCCATGGTGTATCTTGTTAATGTGCTTATTTGTTTCCATATATTGAAGATTTGTGCTTTTAAATAAGTATGATATCAAATGATACACAATTTCCTTGCTTAACAAAATTACCACACTACAGATATGTATCTTCAATATGGATGTTCTCCGGTTTCCTGTTAATAGCTTCAGCATGCTTTTATTTGAAAAGACCTTAATTCGAAACCAATTTGCTCTTATTTACATCCAGTTTCTATAGTTGAGAGACAATTCACTCATTCTTTAGAGGAAAAAGGGATATTACTTTTTCAGGTAGCTGATAGCTTTGACACCAGTAATCATTTATTCTAGCTTGTGCAAGATTTATGATAGGACAAGATTAAAGCATAGTATTGTACATAATGTGCATTCATGTTTTCCTTGCTGCAAAAGCAGTTATGAATGGGCTGTGGAAGGGAACCTAGATTCTTACTCAATGCTAATTGCTAAATATTTTATAAATGATGTTGCCATTAGTTGTATCATGCTATTGATTTTTAGATGGCACCTATTCTTAAATTGTGATTGTTTGAATTTTCTGCAAATCTGCAGGTAATCTTGGTAGCGACTCCTGAAAGCTTATATGATGAGATGTTCACAAAACTTTTCAGGAATTCATTGTTTGAGCTTTCATCCCATCATTGCAGCAACTTTGTCATTCAAGCATTAATTTCTCATGCAAGAAATGAAGAACAAGTATGTGCTCTAACATTAAGTCCTTGTAAAATATTCAATCTTCTCCTTATCTTTTGCAATTGTTTGAATCAGGGTGCTATTAGTATAAGTGGATTTGGATTTTAGAATATGGAGACAATTATTTATTCACATTATTACAAAAGTATAATACAATATGTAGTAGGTATTTTTCATCTAGCATGTTGTGCCCAGTCGTAATATCTTGAAGTTTTGATGAAGCATTTCCTCCCGTTTTGACTAATAGATGGAGCTGATCTGGGAGGAACTTGGTCCAAAATTTAGAGATCTTCTTGAAATGGGGAAGGCAGGAGTAATTGCATCACTTATTGCTGCAAGTCTAAGGCTTCATACCCATGAAGATAAGGTTTACTTCTGAAATTAAAGCTTATTTGTCAAGTTATTGGAATTCATTTTGTGATTGAATCTGATATTTACAAATCATCATTTTAGTAAGAGTTATCTTTTCTTTGCTTGTTTGGCAGTGCTGCCAGGCCCTTGTTGCTGCTTTATGCTCACCAAATGAGTCTCCAAGATGGATTGTTCCTCGAATACTATTTCTTGAAAGTTACTTTTCCTTTGGGGACAAGGCCACTTGGAACTGGCCAAATGGTATTAAGATGCATGTCATGGGATCGCTGATTCTCCAGGCAATTTTCAGATTTGGAAGTGTATGTTTCCTTCTTTGTGTATATGATTCTATATCTATTTCCTCATCATTTGTATATGTAGCCAATTTTATGATCATATTGCAAACAGATGCTATAAAATGTGGTTCAGCCATACCAAGAAAAAGGTTATTTTGGGTGATTTTTATGCCTGGTAAGTATGTGTAATTTTATATGCAGAAGTAAGATACTGCAGTCACTATTTGACTGTTGAAAGTAAGATACTGCTGTTGTTATTTGTGTTTATCTCAAATTTTCATGTCACCCCAGGCATCTCTAGAATATTCAAGTTAATTAGCATGTATGGTTTTATGCTGTAGGCTTCTAATATTTTGCATGAGCGTTACATATTCTCTGTTTCTGTTTGACAGGGACTCATTAAGCCTTTTATTACTAGTCTTATATCCATGGAAGGAGAACATGTCCTTCAAACTGCAAAAGATGCTGGTGGAGCACGTGTTATTGAAGCTTTTCTTGGATCCAATGCTTCCTCAAAACAGAAGCACAGACTAATTGTGAAGTATGTCATGCTACATTTCTTGGTAGTTTCACATTTTTATTTCTTTTGATCTCTTTCTTTATTTCTGGTTTGAACAATTGCCAAAAAATTGCTTTGGAAGTTCTGATCTCTACCAAAATTAAATTTTAAATTCTGACAATATAATATGGTTAGCGTGAAACTTGTGATATCTCTGCATGTAGAGAGACAGCTTGTTCCTTTTTAAAAGGGACTGTATTGTCCATGTTTTGTGTACCGTTTTGCGATCTTAAATGCATTTCAAAACAGTCTTGAAATGTTGTCTTGGATTTTGAAGTTAGATTGCTAGTTTACTTCAAATTACTATTCTGATTTCTATTGATTACTCTGAGTTTCTGAAGGCTACGAGGACATTTTGGTGAGCTTGCAGTGCACTCATCTGGCTCATTTACAATTGATAAGTGCTTTGCTGCCAGTAGTATGTCCCTAAGAGAGGCCATAGCATCAGACCTGTTAGCAGTGCGAAATGAACTATCCAGGACCAAGCAAGGTCCTTATATCTTAAAGAAACTAGATATTGACAGGTATGCTTCATTGCCAGTTATATTGACCATTTATGTTATGCCAAGAAGTAATTTCAAGTTTGAGCCTACATAAAAAGTTTGGAATTCAGCTTGTCAATTGTGGAACATTTTAGCATTTCTTGCTTAGCATTGGATTTTTTTGTATGCTTATTGCAACAGATTTGCTAACTGGCCTGATCAGTGGAGGTCCAACCAAGCATCAAAACAATCAACTTACGAAAAGTTTTATGCAGAATTTGGATCTAGTGAAAACAAGTCAAAAATTGGTTCCTTCCTTTCTGATACTTCCAAGAATACATCAAACCCAAATGACTTGAAGAAAATGAGGAAAGAGATTGATTATCATCTTGCCTCTGGTAAATATTCCAAAAGGGGTTATACTGGTTCTGAGGCTGCTGGAACATCTAATAAAGCTATGGAAAGCACGAAGATACCATTCATATCCGGTGATATGAAGGGGAAGAGACGACACAGACATGATAAAGGGACAGAATCTTCAAAGAAGCTAAGAGTGTGATGATGTTGCATTCCCTGATTTTTCAATTTCAACCTTGTATACCTCAGTTGAGCTTTCCACATTACAGTAATGGCAATTTTGTTCTTGAATGTAGCATATCAGACTCCTTTATAGTTGTTTTCTATTATATTTTTCGTGCTCTCAGAATAGTTATGTTTTGTTTAGGCTGCAATTTGTGTATTACATATCCTTTCAAACAAAATGGACATCATCATAAGACTTTACATAAAAGAAATAAGAAGTCTACACTTTACGTAACAACTCATAGTATCTTGGAGGGAAACAAAATTGTAGATGCATTATGAGCTGCTGTTACACCTACATACACTAAGCCAGCAAGAGGTAGAAGAGAATGAATCGAAGGGGAAAAAATAGGAAAGAAAAGAACGGCCATGTGGTAGAGATTCTGAATCTACTGTTAGAAAAGAAAAGAAAAGAAAGGCAATGTTGTAGAGACTCTAAATCTACTGTTTTGGATATTGCTTCAATCATCTAACGGAGGTTTGCACCTGGTACAAAAACACAAGTATGGAAGTCAATTAAAAGTAAACTTGCCAATGGTAGGAAAGGCTTGAAACTGTTGGCACAAAGAGGGGTTACTTATTCTGTGTAGGATTTGAAGTACTTGGAGGTATTCTTCTGAAGCTTGAATCAACCTGCTTGAATGGATTCTTCTTATCTACCTGGAAACCTTGAAAATTTGACAGGGAAGGTGGTCGAGGGTCCGGACGAGCCTCTGCTTGAGCCCTGTTTATCCACCCAGATAGAATAACAGAAAGCAGAAGAGCAAGAACAGCCAGTGCTGTAGCGTATGCTTTCATTTTGATCAACTCCTCTTTTTATGCTAACTTTAACTTCAAGTTCTTGAGCTGTTTCTAGTGAGTGAAAATGGCTTCTTCTAGTATAAATAGTTGAGATTCTTATACCTAACCTGATAGTTAAGCAATATTAGTAAAAATCTGAATTGGGATCTGATGGCAGTGGGATCATGTGCTCTA
The DNA here is from genome assembly GCF_019578655.1 of Ricinus communis. Taxonomy (NCBI): domain Eukaryota; kingdom Viridiplantae; phylum Streptophyta; class Magnoliopsida; order Malpighiales; family Euphorbiaceae; genus Ricinus; species Ricinus communis. The sequence goes on along the minus strand of NC_063263.1, from coordinate 6,161,036 downwards.
CTTTGACTGTTACAAAAAATTTGTGTGTGATGACTTTCAGATTCTGATGACTGATGATTACACAGTATAATGAACTAGGGTCATGTGATCAATCACGTGATATTACTATTAACTCTTTTCTTGGGAACTTGAGAGATAGAAGAAAAGGATTAGTATTATAATCTGCTAAGCTAGTTTTCCAAGGAGTAAGTCTCTTTGGATCCCTTTAAAGTTTGAAAACATGTTTGGTACTAAACAGCTGTTTGAGACAGATGTGGGTTCAGCTTGAGATAAGCTTCAACTGTTTTCTTCTCATGTTCCATTGTATAGATTTTTGTAGCACTTGCCTCAATAGAAAATACTGACCTACTTGATAGATTTAAAACATAACCAATTCTAAGTGATACTCTTTTTTATATATGAAAAATTAGGTTCCAGATTTTAGATCAGCTCGGATTTACTCTTTGAATCACTCTCGTTGACTAGTTCGATGCATATAACGAATATTTATAAAGTAATTTTATATACGTAACCGAATATGAAAATGTATTTCTTGACTAGTTCGATGAAACAAATTAATGAAAACGAATAAAAAATAAACTCTTTTTAATTTTCTTTTTTCTTATAAAGAAAAAGGGTGAGTACACACATTATTGTCAAAAATGAGTTTATATTTGCATTGGCATCTGATGCAGAAAAATGTTAGAACAAGAAACAGAAGCCAATATGAACTGTTCTAACCAAAACAATGGAAAAGAATATAACTCATGGCAGGCAGATGCCTAAAGATAATGTTTTGATGTTTTAGGACCCATTATTTGACCACTCCAGGTGGTCGTCCATTAGCATAAACTGTCCATTTCCACTGACTGAGTGTCAATGTTCTTTTTCATTTTTATTTCTTTTCCTATTCTTCATATTGAAAAGTTTGATGCTTTAGAAAACTACTAAAAGATTTAGAAGGTTTTATTTTTTAAAATATGACAAACAATTATTGAATAATTTTTTTTTTAAACTTATTTTATATATTATTATTTATAATCAAAATTATTGCAACAATCGCGGGCCGTAGAGATAGATTATAGGACTTTGATTATTGCTTTTATCATTTCGTAAGGAAGTTTCCTTCAATAGGAGATTCAAATTTTTACTCAAAAGTGGTGCAAAAATGTGTTTATTTGATTCGTAATGTCTTTCTCTTCAGATTAGGAAACCGAATGCACGATATAAATCTTGAATTATACTTGCATTTACCATATTATTTGAACTCTTGCTCTTACTTATAAATTACTTTTTAACTTTAGATTTAATTTGTGATATTTATAACTATATATATATATTTTTTTTTTCCTTTTTGAGAATTAATTTTTTTAATATATATATATTTATAATTTGACATATAGAATTTTTATTTTGACATGTATATTTATTTTTGACATATAAAATTTAAAATTATATATAATTTTATAATTAATTATTAATTTATTAATTGATAGATTATATTTTCTAACAAAATATTAATTCTAATTCTAAAAAATAGAATATTAACTATATTTTAATAATATATTAACCAATATATTAATTATCTAATTAGATAATGATTCTAATTTTATCTTAAATAATAATATAATAATTATATTGTAATATTATATCAACTAATAATTTAATTTTTTAATTAGATAATAATTCTAATTTTAAAAATAATATTTTAAATTATAATTTAATATTATATTCATTAACAAACTAATTTTTTAATCATATAATAATTTTTAATCCTATAAAATAGTGGTATTAATATATTGAAAGTATTAGTTTATATATCTAAAATCAATTAATAAATATTTTTGATATCTATTAAGTATTCGCAAGTATACAAACCGTTTATATAGTAAGAGTAAGTTCATCATAAGATGGATATGATAAAGAACTGCAAAGTCGTTGTAAGAACTATGACATAAAGTACTAAAGATAAATCTAAACACTTTAAATCAATATTTTAAAAAAGTAATATATTCATAAAATATATAATAAATTATAAAATAAATATGCAATGATTATAATGTATGAACTATATGATAAAACTAGTATTTAGTCTAGCCATTTATTTAGTAATTTTCTTATTTAACTTTAAGTCTAGATCTAATGAATGAGACGGCAATGTGATTTTTCCTTTAGCCACTCAAAGTAATTATGTAACTAAAATTTCTTTTACCAACATAGATTGAAATAAAGATGGTATCTCTAATACATTATTATTATTAAATTGATATGATGGTCAACTAACAATAATAATTGAAACTAATAAAGATATGTAGGTAAATAAATCATTCATCAAATAATTAAATAACAAGGTTCATAAGTAAAAAGACTAAACTAAATACTTATGAAACTAGCATGACATATTCAATCCAATAGTTATTATAATTAAATAGAAAAACATACAAATAAGATACAAAGTAAAAGCTCTCTTGAAATCCAAAATTTATTCAAGTAGGAAGATGATTGGTTCTCCATGTCTACTTCTTAAAAGACTTTTTAAATCTTAAAAGAACAATGGAAACTAGAGTAAAGTGGATGCGGAAGATGAACTGTAGAGAGAATCGCAGAAAGAAAAATAATGAACAGATGCAGATTGAATGTGTATCTCCTCTTGTTGTGCATTTGATCTCCACTACTTGTATAGATTTATCTTGGAGAGTCCTACTCCAAGTACAAAACTTGCAAATATTGTTTTCTACAACTCTTAACTATCATAACTTAAGTAAATAACTAATAATGGTCTATAATTACATAAAGATTTAATTAATTTCTCCTTGTTCATTGCATAATTTTGGTAGGCCTATTAAAATAGTAATTCAGACATCTTTAGTTCTGAATCTTGGCAACAACAATTCTATTTCAGCCTATTTGATAGTGTTTAGCTTATATTTTCACTTTTTGGCTAATGATAACTGGAATTGGACAATAAATATAAAATGAGATAGTAAGCATATAATTCTACATATTATATATATAAAATACTAAAATTTCTAAATATTTATATATAATATGAACCTATCAATTTTTACTATAATTTCTATATTATTTCACTAATAAGATCTTAAAATATTCAAAAAATTAAGAAAAATAATTAAAAATATTTAATTTACTGATATTTTAAGATATTATAAATAATACTAAATATTGAAAAATCTATTAAATTTTATCTATAAATTTAATTTTGTAATGAAAATAAGAATAGCCATACAATGTCGAGATAATTAACTAGTTTTCTTTTACTTTTAATCTCTTTATAATTTCTTCTATTTTTTTGAAATCTGTATCTCATATATATTTACTATAATAAGAGAAAAAGAGTAAAACTATAGACAAGAAACTAGCTAATTGCTTTATAGGCGGTTTATTTTTAGTGTCAATAAAAATTATAAAATCACTAAAATTAAAATTGAATGATACCATACTAAAAAAATTTAGTAAAAATATTAAAAAAGTTAATTGACATATAACTAATTATATATTTTATGTTGTGTCTATTTATTGGATATATAAACATGTTATGTCTTTTAGAATTTTTAAGTACTTATTAATAATTGTAAGATAATTAAGATTTATAATTAAATTATTTTATGTTGTAATATAATATTTTAAAAAATTTATCTAAAAAGTAAAAATTATGAAAAAGAATTTAAAAAGGTGAAAGAATGTGAAATAATTATATAATAATTAAGGTGTTAGAGTTGTCATATAATATTTTCTATAAATTAGTAAATAAATATTAAAATGATTTTTGTTTAAAAAATTAAAAAAAATAGTTTAAATTTTATATAATATACTACTTAAAAGAAAAAGAAAAGAAAAAAACGTTAACATGTATATATAGAAATAGATGTCCAAAAGTAGGCCTGTTACAGTTTACCATTTGAGCAATTCTTATACCGTATAATATGGTTCATTTTCATCAAACAAAACGCGCCTTCTTTTTTCTATTATTTACGTTATTTAAAAGAAATTAAAAAGACAAACCTTTCTATGTTCATCATAATCTCTTATTTGTTCATATATATTTTATTTTTTTGGTAATATACATATATAGTCAAGTAACAATATATAATGGAGTCGCATTTTGGACTTTAGAACCATGATGCTACATGGTCTAGAATCCATGATATATTTTACTCCATTTAAGTGGCCAGGACGGGTTCAAGTTGAGCCCAATCGAGTCTACATTTTATAATGTCTAGACCTATGCTTATTATCCTACTTCCACTCACTTGAATAATAAGTACGGATAAATAATTAAGTGAAATGCATACAAATATTTTAGGAGAACATTTCATTGATCTTCTTTCCAAAGAACCTATTAATTAGATTAATCTTCCTTTTTATTAAAAAGTTCTACAAAATATTCTTATTTTTTAAGATGAGTTTTGTTAGAAAAAATTGCACATAATAAATTAGGTATTATAAAAAAAAATTATAGCAAGATTTGCAAATGTCACATTATATATAAAAAATGCAGTAATTTGATACACAGAAAATTTATATTTGTATAAATTGAATATACTTTTTTTTTTGTGCATATATTCTAGTTTGGAACTAGAACTAATTCATATAATCCCTTAATTTATTAATCTAGTGAGGCCACTTTACAAATTGCGTCAAATTTTCAAGCTTAAAAATTAAAATTAACTCGAAAGTAGAATATAATATTTTCTTTTATAAAAAAAATGGAATGAAACAGAATAATAGTTAGCTTGAATTTTGTTTTATATGTGATTTTAGATGATGCAATAGTAGACAATCTTTAATGAACAAAAATTTATTTAGTGTTGTTGTTGCTAGTAAGTAATTTTTAATAGTCATTAATATATAGAAGTGAAAATGTTTATCGTAGAGATGTATTTACAAAGATGAAAAGAAACATTGAGTAAATGAAGATCATGAAGTAGAACGATGGATGGATGTGAAAATGCATAGTAATAGTAGCTAAAGGAATAAGCAAATAAGTATCAAGGCATAGAGTATCAAAAATGAAGATGAAGGCATAAGTATGAAAATGGATTCAAAAGTCGAAAAGACTTAAAAACTTAAGTGAAATGAAGATTAAGATAAAAATATAAAGCAACAAAGATGATGAAAACTATAGACATATAACAGCAATGCAAAAAAAATTATGGAGCTAAGAAATTCATGTGAGCAAGGATGAGCTCCGTGAAAGAAAAATGATTGATTGAAGTTTAAAGGTGGGCTTGAAAATATTGATTCTTTGAGGTCCGGCAACAAGCTTGGTCCCTTCAAAAGATTTATATGTAAAACGTTATATATTTTTAAAGGCGGATAGAATTTGATCAAAATTTAGACCTGTATAGATAGACCGGGTTGGACTCGAGGTAAGACTTGAAAAATGCAAACCCGACCAAACCCACTCGTCTTTTAAACATGTCTAATAATAATTTTTTTTATAACTATGAGAAAATATATAGTTTTGATGTAAAATAAAATTGAATCAAAATTAAAATTGTTTTGTATCGGATTGGATCGAACCTTAGAGTCAATTATTAATTTATACACGGGAGCACACTTTTGTTACTACTAATATACATACTCACCTGAAGAGATCATCCCAATCTGAGGCAGGAGCTTGCCAAGACTTAGATTGCCTGCACATTTATAAAGATCCCCTATAGATTTTATGAGAATTAATACTCCAAGTATGTCCCAAGGCGGGGCATGCAACTTCAACCCTTTAAATACACTGTTAACTTAAGCATCATATTAGTACTCAAAGTGCATTGCTTGGGTCCTCTAATTTGTTATTTTGTAGGTTTAAATAGAGCAGTTCGTTCAGTAGAAGATGAGGAATTATTAAGACCATATATCATTATCAAACCCTATTTTTCTTACTTATCAGTACCATTATCAGAACTCCCATTCAATCACTCGCACTCATAATTTATAACCTTACTTTCTTTCATCAATTAAAACATCTCAATAATTGGATACTGCAATTCCAAATTTCAATTGGATATATCATTTTTTTTTCTTTCCTTTTATGTGTTTTATTAGTCATTTATTTGGAGCTTTTAAGCTAACACCTTAAAATCTAAGTGCACACTTTCTGTTTACTTTTTAAGTTTAAGGGTTTAACTTTTATCAACTCATGCATTATTGATTATTAATTAGCTATTTTCATATGCATTATTTTTCAAACAACAATATGGTTCATTGCAAGGTGTAGAAATAGCACTCTGAGATGGCTTCCCTTTGCTATGAAATCAAAGACGAAGCTAGGTTGTTGAATGCAACGACTGATTGATGGTGATTCAGGATTCAATATCTATAATATTTAGTTTTAGATTTTCCTAAATATTAGAATTAAATTTATGCTTAAAAATTTAAAATATAAAATATTATATATATATATATATTTTATATAAACATGTGTTCTTTCTACATAAATAACACCCTAGTCGGAAGACCAAGATAATATGAGTAGGATATGTAATACGTCCATAGAGCTTTAACTTTTCCAGTTATATATATATATATATATATATATATATATATATATATAAGATGATATAAAAACACATAGCTAAACACACAGAAAAAAAGATAAAAGGGAAAAGAACTTTTAAAACGGTGCGTTTTAGTATCTACCGACCCTGACAAGGAAACGAAGCATATTTCTTTTGCTATTTTTTTTTTTATATTATTTAGAAAAATAAAAAATAATATGTCACCAAATGACAGTCCAATCAAGACAGCCGTGCTTTCCCATTGCATTTCTTCGTCCTTTCTCTTTTCCTTTTTATTAAATAAAAGGAGTGAGTGACAGGTAAAAAACCAATTTCTTTCCGTTACAATTTCTAATTTTCAATTTTATTTTTCTCATTTATCCTCTCAAACTTCTTCTTCTTCTTCTTCTCGTTTCCGTTCCTTCTTCCGTACATATTTTTATTTCCGGTAGTACCTCTTTTTTAGTAATTATTATTATTGTCTTTGACCATTTTCTTCGAATTTGAGATCGATCTGCTTGGTTTTTTGGTTTAATTTTCTTATTGTTGGTAGATTCTTGATTGTTGTTTTGACTTTTATATGAATAGATTGATGTAATTGAGATTTTCTCACTTGATCCTTCGATTATTGATCTCCTTTGTGTGTGTGTGTGTGTGTGTGTGTATTTTCTTAATATGTTTGGTTAGGGTCAATTTTGATTTCCTTCAAAAATTAGGCACCATGTGTGTGGAATATTTGATTGAATTCTTAATCTTAAAACTGTAGCTGTAACTATTACTGAAATTTCGCTCTCTTTTTTTATATGCTTTGAAATTAATTACATAATTGACAAATTATTGCATGATATATATTGCTAAAATCACTCGCACTTATTTTAAATTTTTTTGTCAGCCAATACATTGAGGTTTTGGAGTTCACTTAAAGAAGGAAAGGGAATAGCTAGGCAGTAGTTGTTTGTGCTGTGAATTGTTTTAAGTTAAATTGTGAGATGGCAGAGAAATCATGCGTCTCTCGGCTTCAGAAGGAATATAGAGCACTGTGTAAAGTATGTTATTCTTCTTTTTTCTTTTCAATTGGAAGTTAGATTGTTATTTAATCTGTTTATGATATTAGCATTAATGGCTGGACCTTACTTTACCTCTTGTAGAGGGTAGGTTATTTTCACTGTTATAACAAATTATTTATGAATTAAATAGAAGAAATAAGACTTTCACTAATTGATTATCTTGTTAAACTGGATGTCTTTCCTAACTGTATTTTAGAAGGCTTTAATATGTGATGTATTCTTGTTTCCATGCTAGAGATTCATTTGAATTGTTTCTTTTCCTATGATGTTTTGTAGGAGCCAGTTCCCCATGTTGTTGCCCGTCCTTCCTCAAGGGACATTCTTGAGTGGCGTAAGTTCTTATTAATCATGATCTTCTATCCCACTTGTGCTGTTTCTTATATAATGGTCTGAACTTATCAACTGTAAACATTTTCATTTAATTCTCTGGTTTTACTGTCATGGACATTTACACCTGCTAACAGTGGGAAGTGGGACGCATGGAAATAGATGGGGGATACAGTCAAACATTCTTAATTGACTATCATCCCTCCTCTTCATGTATGGATAGAGGTAAAAAACAGAGATTACAATCAAACTCAATCTCTTTGCAGAACTTAGGCTCCGTATTTATGGTGAAATTCGTCCATTAAAAACTAAGAGAACATATTTTGGATATCCTTGGAGTAAAAGCTTTATGGCATTGTAATCTTTGGGGTGAAAGAAGTGGGATGCCTGTGTATATATCATACTTTTCATGGATATTGCAAAACTTGTTTTGGGGAAAGCACGATATCAAGATGTGTATGCAACAGAAAAGACTATTGAGCCCAGCTTCAATTGATGCATAAAAAATTCTACAAGGTTCCCCTATTAAAATTCAATGCACGAACTAGAATGTGGTGCATATAGGCAGGCATATGTTTGGCATAAGCAAAATAAAAAGAGTGAATATGCACATGATGTAGATGAGTGTCCAGCAGTTGGGCTGGAGATATACTGATGTTTCATTCTTGTTTTTAATTGCTGCGAGATTCAATTTCTTCTAGGATTGAAATATAATATATACAGTATGATTTGATCATTCTCTTACGATAAGAAAAAGGCACTAAGGGGAATCAGATCCATGTAGAAATAATAACATTGTAGATCAAATAAATCACACAAGAATGGTATATGTGGTTGAGACTGAAGATTTAACTGTTTTTAGGACCATTTTATGTGAATGTTGGAGTAGTAGTTTAAATGCATTTATCAGTCAGATAATTTCAATGTTAATCTGCTGTTGCTAAGTAAATAAAATTCTTAGCCATTTGTTACTTGTTTTAGCTCGCTCATTTGCTTACCCTTTTATTCAGTGTTCTCGCATCAGAAAGTATTTTCCAGTAAAAATTTTGTTGGCATCAGTTCTTACTCTTGCAATCTCACTATTGCTTTTGCGGTCTCTGTCTCATTGTTGTTGATTTAGTAGTTTTCCTTAATACTGATGTTAATCAAATTCAAATTATCCAGATTATGTGTTGGAGGGAAGTGAAGGAACACCTTTTGCAGGTTTGTTAGTTTTATTATTGATCTGGTATTTGTTACTGATTATGCAATCCTATATTATGACTATCTTCCTCAATCAAGAATCTGATGTCAATGTTTTGGTTGGAACAATTGGAATCTCTGGATATTGTGGTGAGAAGGTGGATACTATTATGGAAAGATCAAGTTTCCTCCGGATTATCCTTATAATCCTCCCGGAATCACGTAATGTCTCTACTTGCTGTTGAACTTTTTCTTTTTTCTAGAAATTCTATCTTTTTGGCTGTTTCTTTTTCAGAATAGGAAAAAAATTATTTAATTCTCTTGACCTTTTCTTTTTAAATTCTCTATAGCATGATCACACCCAATGGACGTTTCATGACTCAAAAGAAAATATGCTTATCTATGAGTGATTGTAAGTTTTATAAGAATCTTCATTCATAGAATATCAAGATTCTCTCACCTACAATGACCAATTTTTTATTGACCTTATTCTTGTTGCCTTACAGTTCATCCAGAAAGTTGGAACCCAATGTGGTCTGTATCCAGGTACTACTTCTGATTTTCAAGAGTTGTTTTGGGTTTATATATGGTTTCTCTATCATATAGTATTCTGCCATCAGGTCTTTAGCTTAATACAGCACATGTTGCTTTGGATGCTTGTTCTAATACTCCTGTTTCTGTTAATGCAGTATTCTTACAGGGCTTCTTTCCTTCATGGTGAGTTAATTCTAGCTGTTTGCTGACCAATTATTTTCAATTGTTATTACAATTATAATGTTCATATCTTGCTTCACAATTAATTCCTGTCAATTAATGCATTTTATTTTATTTTTGTTTATTTATTTATTTTTGGCTTTGGGGTTGGTTGTTGGTGGAAAGGGAAGATGTGAGCTGGGTGGAAATGAAGGAAAAGGATCTATATAGCTGCCCCAACTAGGTCAGAATCAAGGCTTAGTTGAATTGAGGAAGGGGATGATAGGCTGGTGTTGCAATTTGAGTTGAGGGAGGGGGGCGGTAGCTTGCTGCTGTAATTTTGGCCGTATTGTTGATAGAATGGCTTAATTGTATAGTTCCTGCGCTGTTTTTAATACAATGGCATTCATGAAGCATACCTGAAACTTATGACTTTCCCTAGAGATCCCTTTTACCAAGGATGAAATTTTTTTTGCAGATGGACAACAGTCCTACGACAGGCAGTGTGAACACTACTGCTGCTGAGAAGCAACGGCTGGCTAAGGCCTCTCTTGCTTTCAATTGTAAGAAGTATGTTTCTCCACTCTCACCAGACTTGTTTTGAGCTTACTTATTTTGGTATTTAAGAAGGAATTTAGAGCATCTGGCCTTGTGTGTATTCATTGAAAAGAAATAAATATTCCTTATTTGTTTTGGCATCTAAGATGGGAGTTTACAATATATATGGTGTTGTCCAACAGAGGCTCTTCCTTCCTTCTTTAGGTTCCTTTTGTCCTTCCTATTTTAAGGTTTAAATTTTTTTCATTTGGTAACTCTTTGCTGAGCAGCCCAACATTTAAGAAGTTGTTTCCAGAGTACGTGGAAAAGTATAACCAGCAGCAGCAATCTGAGCAGATTATGTCAGATCAAGTGTCACGAGAGGCGTCAAGAGAGGATAGATCCAGACCTACATCAGAAAAACTCGACAATTCCTCAGGAGATGTTAAAAGAGATACACTGAAGGACGCAAGAAGAAACGGGAAACAAACGTTCCCAACCTGGCTAATGTTGTTGCTGGTTTCTGCCTTTGGTATTGTAATGGCGTTGCCTTTGCTTCAACTTTAATATAATATAAATTGCGAAATGAGAATGTTGCGATTGGTTAGCGGACATACAAGCTGATGCTAGTTGAAGAACTCTTGGAATGCTACTTAGGTTTGCCCAGTATTTAGCAGAACTTGTATAGAGGTTGTTGGTGCTCACTTGGGTCTTCTTATGTTACTATTGGCAGTTTGTTAGATGATGCCCAAAAGTTGCATGCTTGTGGCTTTATTTTCTAAATATAATTGAAGTTATGTGTGGTACTATAGGTTATTCTTTTCCTTCTATCTTTTGCCTGAAGTATATTTACTACATAATCCCATTAATTGTTTAATTTTTAATTGCCTATGGCAAAGCGTCTCGATAAATCATACAGCATTGTTGTTGCAAAACCGTAGTGGTTTCTTTGAGAATTCTCATAATTCCTTTCTCAATGGCAAACATTCTGAGGTCCTAATGATGTTTATACCTGTTCCGGTTGCAGGCTAATCCCAATTCATACTAAGCTTGATTTAATTTAAAATTTTATAAATAAGTTCGAATTCAGTCCATTTTATAGAATTTTATCTAAATATGTATATAGTTCCTTTCTCTAAATCCATTTAAAAATGATTGGACTTTTTTCAGATTGAAATTCGATCAAGTCTAAAAAATTTTCAGGCAATTCATACCGACTGTTTGGATGTTGCTTTGATAACATTATTGTTAGCAGGATTCACCGCAGTTATGGGGATTTCGAATATTGAAAAATTGAATTTCAAATATACGAAGAGTTCTGATTTTAAAAAGATTGAGTTCTAGAAATACGAAGAATTTAAATATTGAAAAAATTGAATTTCAAAAATATTTAGAATTGTACCACAATATAAAGAATTATTTCAATTTTTTTGAAACTGTTTGAATCTAGCAAAACACTTCAGTACGAAATAAGATATTTAGAAATTCTTTTTTACTTTTATTTAATAAAAATAATATGTTTCATACTTACTCCAATAGAGATGAATGTTTAATGTTTATAATTTTAAATCTGTTACATTTGAATTAATAAATTTATTATTTTACTCTATTATAATTATTTAATTGATTAAGATCTTTTATATTTTAACTTATTTATCATATTTGTAGATTAAAATACTGATATTGGTTTTAATTATTTTTTATTCATACAATAAGAAACAGTTTAGTATAATCTTAATACAGTACAATTTAGAGAAAATCAAAATTGAAGGATGCTTTCGATTCTTGATGTTTTTGAGTTAAATTTTCTGTATATTTGGGATCTTCAAATCCCACCATCGGCCCCAATTGTGAGTTTGGACTGGCTTAAGGGTAGTTCCTGTTGTTTATATCGAATGCAATGATATTATTCCATATTTTCTTTCAAAAGAAAAAAACTTAAAGCCCCTTTGACAAGAAAGAAAAAGAAAGCCCCTTTTCCAAGTTTATATCTTTTCCGATTAGTTTAAAATACCCCCGCCACCGCCGTACCAATACGCTGCACTGCCACTGTAAGAAAACAAAAGAGAAATCAAATTCAGAATTTCACGAACGCAATGTCTATCGTCTCTTTATCGATCTTCTTACTTCTAGCGACGACATTTATGTCTTCGACATCAGCAAAACCTCACATTATTAATTTCCACTCACCAAATCTCTACCCAGAAGGCCTAACCTACGACCCGTCCGCCCAGCATTTCATCGTCGGTTCTATCCACCATCGCACTATCCACTCCGTATCCGACGCCGGCATCGTCGACACCCTAATTTCTGACCCCTCCCTTCCTCCTAACTCCACCGTTTTAGGCCTTACCGTTGATTCTCTCAATAATCGTCTCCTCGCCGTCATCCATTCCGCCCCTCCCCTCCCTCCTTTCAACGCCCTCGCCTCCTACGAACTCCGCTCCCGCCGCCGCCTATTCCTGTCCCTCCTTCCCGACCCTGATTCCGCCACTGACGAAAGCCGCTCCGTCGCCAATGATGTGACCGTTGATTTCAAAGGAAACGCTTACGTCACTAACTCTGCTAAAAACTTTATATGGAAAGTCAACGATCAAGGGGAGGCCTCCATTTTCTCTCGATCTCCGCTTTTTACACATTATCCCGTTGATCAAAGCTCGCCGTTTAGTTACTGCGGTATAAACGGTATTGTATACCTCAGCAAGGGGTATTTACTTGTGGTGCAATCGAACACGGGGAAGATGTTCAAGGTTGACGTGGAAGACGGTGGAGCGAGGACGGTTTTGTTAACAGAGGATTTGACGTTGGCGGATGGGATTGCGATTAGGAAAGACGGTGTCGTTGTGGTGGTGTCGCAAAATAAGCTGTGGTTTTTGAAAAGTGATGACAGTTGGAGCGAGGGAGTTGTTTATGACAAAACTGACCTTGATGTTCAGAGGTTTCCTACTTCTGTAGCAGTAGGAAGAGAGGATAGGGTTTATGTGTTGTATGGGAGTGTGTTGGAGGGTCTGATGGGGAATGGAGGAGGAAGGGAATGGTTTGATATTGAGGAAATTAAGTCAGTAAGAGAGAGTAAAGATGAGAATCTATGGATATTTGTTTTGCTTGGTTTGGGTTTGGCTTATTTTTTGTTTTGGAGGTTTCAAATGAAACAGCTTGTTCAAAATATGGATAAAAAAACCAGTTAAAATTATTGTATTTTTTGCTATCTGATTATTTCACTTTTATTTATATTCTTAGACCAGGCATGCTCATGTAATACATTTACTCTGAAGAAACAGGCGATTGCTTTTTTCGTTTCTCTGTCTCTCTTTGTTCATAAATTAGAAGACCGTTTCTTTCTTTTCTTCGATTTGCTGAGATCTGTGTGGTGGCTTTTGTGAATTTTAGTTGGAAATCTCCGGGGCATTTTGTTGTTTTTCTGTCTTTGCAACTGCAAATGCTTGTTTAAGGTATTTTGATTAAGGAATCTTTATGTTTATAAGTGTTGTCTTCGTGTTAGCAGGTGATATAAAAATGTTTTAGCGGTTCATTTTCAGGTAATTATGGTGGGGTTTTGAAGAACAGGGATTAGCTTTCAGGTATGCTTATCATTAGCAACTTTGTTATTGTTATTACTTTCTTTTTCTGTACTTAAAGATCAAATTATGATTTACTATGACTTTGTTAACTGTTAAGATCAAATTATGATTTACTATGACTTTGTTAACTATTAAGAATAACCCTTCTAAACCAAATCTGTGATCTCCAGTAGCACCTAGGCAGGATAAGGATTTGCAGAACCTAAAAATTTTTGCATCCTTATAGAGCAGCATCTGATTCAGTTATTATATTTAATAAAGCTTTTTTTTTGTTTTACTTCCCATGATAATTCAGTTATTAAATTAGTTAGAGTTTGCTTACTTGAAAATTTCAATTCTCAACCTCTTAGACTCATTTGAATTGGCAGACAGATCCTTTGCTCTCTGGCTCTATCTCATTTGTAGATTTGAAAGTGAAGACTTGTCCCGGGAGAGAAGATCATCTTTCTCATTGAATTGATATCTTGAAGTTGTTGAGAAATACTCAAAACCAGAATCAGTTACTGAGAAGAAAACATATTTTGAAGCTCATTTCGAGGGGCACACGGCTACCAGGTTCGTTTCAGGGCTAAACAGAGGACAATACAGAGGTCTTTGAAAACTTCGGCCACAATCATCTTGTCTTTGCGGGCCACGAAGACGAAGATGATATGAATGGAAGTAGCAATTATGACTAGTTTGATGAGGATGTGTGCTTGAGAATTTGGAGACTGCAGAATTCGACACCGATTTGAGAGAGGTCAGCTGATCATGCAAATGATGGCAACAGCCAGTATGCTCACTTTGATGAGAGCCCTGAAAGTATTGTGCAAACTAAGTGATGGCATGTGAAAGAGTAGATGCTGTTATTTTATCATCTGAATCTCAGATGAAAGCTTGGCAACGATAATTCCTTTTGGTAAGGGTGTCCTTGATAGCATTAAACCTCTGGAAGGGAATAAAAATGAGACTGAATCTGAAAGCATCAACACCCAGGGACAGTAACAAAAGAGAACCTTAATGGCACTGTTGTTAGAGCTGACGAATCACCAGAAATCAGCACAGCGGGGATTGATAATACTACTACAGCATACACCTTCAAATGTTTGGTTTCTAGTTCTAACATGATTCCTTGCTAGTCGCAGGAAAAAAAAAAAAGATTATTATTAGGGACGATCCAAAGCACAGAAAATATAATATGCTAATATCTTGTAATTCAGTCTTTGCTTATGAGACATATGCCTATACTTTATCCCTTTTCTATGTTCCCAATTTGGATCTAGTTTATTTGATGTTTTCTTACTCTAGTTGGAAGCTGCATTGGAAAGTAAATATGTGAAGTCCAAATTGAAGTTCCAAAATCAAGTCCAGAAAAGCAATAGTAACGATGCATCAAAAAGGCCATCAAAGAAGTAGAATAGATGGGCAAGAGAGAGTTCATTGAGAATTATATCAGAAAGCAGTCACCTCAACCTACTGTGCCGACTAGATCTGTCCTGCCTACAACTCGTAAAGGAGAGCTTACCTGTCCTGAGCCAGTTCTGAAGTTGATTTCATGTTCTTAGTTTGGAATTTGATTTGTCTTTCGTGATTGGGATCTGAAAGTTTTAGTACAAGAAGTCTTGCAAACAAGATAATTTCTGCATGCTGCGCTGGTCGCATCCTTCTTCTAAAACTTCTTATATTGCCAGTGAAAAGGAAACTAAACCAAAGAGGAGTTGCATCTGTAAGTTTAGTTTGAGTGAGGGGCTGATAGCTTGCTGCTATAATTTTGATCAGAATGCTGATAGAATGGCTTAATTGTATTGTTTTTTTTTTTTTCTCATTTTTAAGGGATAATGCCTGGGCTCTGTAGGCGGTTCTTAATGCAATGGCATTCCCTGAAGCTTAGTATGACTTTGTGTACTGCTACTGAGAAGCAACGTCTGGCTAAGGCCTCTCTTGCTTTTAATCGTAGGAAGTATGTTTCTCTACCCGGACAGGATTCTTTTCGAGCTAACTTATTTTGGTATTTAGGAAGAAATTAAGAGTATTTGGCATTGTGTATCCATAGGAAAAAAATAAAGAGTCCATATTTGTTTTGGTAAATGAGAGGGAAATTTACAGTCATGTGGTCTTGACGGACAAAGGCTCCTCTTTCTGTCTTTTAAGTTCCTTTGCCTTTTAAAATTGAAGTTCTCAATTGGCAATTTCCTTTGCCAAGCAGTCAGCGTTCTAAGTTGTTTGCGAGGACGAGGACAAATATGACCACCACCAGCAGCAGATTATGTCAGATCAGATCAACTTTCAGCAGATGACAGAACCAGACCTACATCAGAAAAACTTGACAATTCCTTGAGAAGATGTTAAAGAGACACTGAATAGAAGATGTTAAAAGAGATATACTGAAGGGAAGGACGCAAGAAGAAACAGGAAAGAGACATCCCAACCTTGCTAATTTTGTTGCTGGTTTCAGCCTTTGGTATCACAAATGTTATCGGCTCTGCGTCGACTTTATTATTTAGACCGCATAAATGAAAATGTTATAATTGGTCAGCAGACATACAAAGCTCATGCTAGTGGGCTGCTTAGCTTTACCCTCTGTTTAGTGCAACTTGTATAAAGGTTGTTCATGCTCAATGAGGCTCACTTGGGTCTTTTTATGTTACTATTGGCAATTGGTAATTAGATAATGCCAAAAAAAGATTTACATGCTTGCGGCTTTATGTTCTAAATCTAATTGAAGTTACGTGTGATACTCTTGCCCAAAAGACATGGATTATGACTAAAAGTTAGAAAGGTTTCGTGTTTGAGTCTTGGTTACACAGATGCTCTAGTTTAATCCTAAATATATGTATATTGAAAAAACATAATTATAGCCACGCCGTACTCTCTCGAAAAAGTGGATATCATTGTTGTGTTTTTTGTTTTTTGTTTTTTATCTGATAATGAATAATGTCCATAAATATGAAAACAATGATCCTGTTCTTGCCTAACTGTAGTATTAATCGTTGGTGGGGTCAAAATTCTTTTTTCCATGTTAAGACTCTTTATTCCATCTTTAAGTTTGCTGAGATGCAACTCCATCTTTGTTTTTTATTTGGCAATGCGCATCTAATTTAATATGAAGTCTTTTTCTTATTTGCCAAAGTTACAAAAATTTTAAGCCAGTCTGCCTTATTCTATCAGGCAACTAATCCAACGCATGGCCTGTAGTGGGACAGGGCTCAATGATTCTTTCCTACTTCCTAGAGTGACCTTATCTTGGTTTTCTTGATTCGTCAACCCAGATTTTGCAGAGTTCTAGACCTGTATAAGTTGAAGTAGTTCCTGTTTTTGTCTCATCTCTCCACCTCAAGGGTCAAAAAGCATTTTCTTATGAAGTGGGTACCAAATCAAACCCTACTCCACCTCACTGCATGCTGTTATTATTATTGACTGGGCAGGCTAGCTATTTCCCTCCCAAAAGTTTAAAGAAAGAGAGCCTTAATTACTCCGAAACATGCGGGAACCTCTTGTGCTTCTTTTAGTTACTGGGGAGGGGCGCTGAGTGATTTTTTACTCCAAACTTCACAGTCCTGAATATGGTTTTAGTACATAAATAATATCCTGCATCTTACCAGCACCTGGGAATTTAGTACATATTCAAGACTCTGCAAAAGGGGTATGATAGCTGCTATCAACCACTAATTTCTTTGTTAATCTTTACACTTGCCTTTCGATGAGTAGTCTTAAATTGAGAAGAAAGCTATCATTATTCCAAATTCTATTTACCTTCTTCCTTTTCTTAAAGTTTGTTAGCTGGCCATATATATCTGTCTGACATCATTCTTTTTAGTATAAGTATTAAGTAGATTGCTGTTATCATGTGAATTTACTATGCCATTTAACCTTACCTATTGTTTCCAAAACGAAGTGTTAAATAAAAGGGTTACAGCACCATTTCAACTACCACCAAGTTTTTTTATTTATTTAATTTCTCTGGTCTGCTACTTATACTTGATAAAGTATCAGTTGGGTGGTTAGATATTGCCTTTTTAATCACAGCATTCCTGAAATGATTACAGGATCTTTTTAAAATCCTATCTTTCTCTTTCTCTCTTATCTATCTTTACTAAAGATATAAGTGAAGGTAGACAATTGTGAACTTCACTTTTATTCTACTTTCCTATTAATATATCTTTTCCTTTTTACTTGCTCTCCTACCATATTTTGCAAAGTAAATCTGTTGCTTACTTGTTCAGCTGGATGTTTCCTTTTTGTGATTCCTTGATTTTATATATCTGTGTTGTCTGATCTTGGTTTTAGTTTGTGTTATTAACACTAGGAAACAATGAAGAAATCTCCTGTGTACCCAAATTTCGAGACTAGTGATTATGAAGGTGGCTTTGAGTTTGATCCTCAGGTGGATTTTACACAGGTAAATTCTCTTCATCTTTGCTATGCATGTTTTTTCCTGACAATGTGATTGCGTTATCAGTTTTACCGATGATTGCCTCATTTCAAGAATGAAAAGTACTTTGTTTGTTGCATATATCTGTCAAGCATCATTATCTCCAGATTTGCACGCAGAGCAAACTATCTGATGTGATATGGTGAAAGAGAATTATTGCCCTATTCAACTGCTGATTGAAACATAGAACTATAATGTCTATCGTTACTTTGTTAAATTTTTTTATCTGTTTATGGTTTTGATTGGTGTAGTTCTTGGAGGAAGCAAGACAGCATGCAAGAGAAATGAATTTCCAGACAACATCAGCACAACAGCCAGAAGAAGCTGGAAAAAGAACTGGTGAAGAAAAAAAGAGCAAGAAATCATGGAGAACTTCTCTGTTTAAGTGGTGGAAAGCTGACAACAAAAAGAGTGAGGCTAGCAAGGAACCAGAAAATAGCTCCCGCATTTCAAATCCAAGAAAGGGTCATGTTTCTGGTCCAATTTATGGGAGCGGCGGCCTAGCCGTGGAGTCGAAGCACCGGCGGCAGACATCTGGACCCCTTACTAACCTTTTCAACTCCACAAAGAGAACAGGCAATGAGATACCATACATGTGTCTTGATCAGCTTAGTAGCCCTCATGGTGCCAAAGCCTATGGACCTGTTTACCTGGTGACATAATTTCCATGGCCAAGAAAAGGTTGTTCTACTTGAGAATGGAGAATTATAGTGGCAAGAAAGTGCACGAGATCATTTGAATTTGCAGAAACAATCTGTAATCATCTTATTTGATGGAAAGATCTTGAACTGAGGCATAGCTTTATTCCTGTTCTTGTTGTTTACTTAGTTATATCTAAGTTGAGAGTACCTATTGTAAGTAGACTTATGAAATTTCCGAAGTTCTCGGTGCACTTTTCTTGTTTGGATATGCATAAGCATAATAACATGTAATCAGTTTGTCATTTCGAAAGCAACCAAAAAAGAATGTCGGTATGCATTACTTTCCTTCACTGTATTCTTCAAACATTGTTCTGATACTTGAGTAACTTCTTGCATGTAAAGGAATTTGTACAACTAGACATGCAAAAGAGAAAGAAACTATTCAAAGAATTGGACAAAAGAAGCCAAAGGTGACCTTTTCTTTTAATGGTTAATTGGGCTTGGACAGGGTTCAAACTCGCAACCCTGGAGACATTATTGCTAAAGTTCAGTGATAGTCAGAGATGCGCCTCGTCAAGAACCACTAGGCAATAATGATTTTAAAGAAATGGAACCTTCTGTCTTTTAGGTTGTAGGTTCAGCGAGTGATGAAGACGTTACGCGGTCAAGATTGTTGATATTCTGCCTATAAATGTAACTTCTGTGGAGGGAATCAACTGCTAAGAAGGACATTTGAGGTCGTCTAGTCTTGACAAAGGTGCATGCCCCTTACTTGGAGTTATCTATTGAGGAAGCTACACGTTAAGATTTCAATCAAATTTGCTATGCAGACAGTTGACACTGACACAAAGATTAACTGACCTTGAATTTGAGTAAATTTAGAACTCTGCCTTTAACATTGTCCTGTTAATTATATTGGAATTGATATTGAATTAGGTAGGAGATTAGAATGATAGAATTGAAACTTGTTTGGTATTTGCTTTAGTTCATCAAATACAGCCCACAACAGATAAATATGTTCATAAAGATCAAAAGGGAGAAAATGGATCAAAAGAAAAAAACAAGAATGTTACAGAAATACATCTTCTGTAAAGGAGATGGATCGATATTGCTCTCCACCTTTCTTTAAACAGAGAAGCCTGCCTAGTATCCTAAATACATTCATTTCAAACATTTTGTTCTCTAGAATTCTGGGTTCAAAACAGAGTCGCCACCCAAACATTGCATAGCAGAATTTAGTAATCTCAGCATCAAGAATCATAAGAAACCGAGCAAAATCAAATTTCAAGGATGATAAAGACTCAAATTTCTTGATTAACTCCAACTAAGCCAAGCGAATGTTTGACGAGATAATGCAATATCTTCAGTTATAAATAGGCAATTTCAAGACCTATACAAATCTTCTATCCATTGATTAAACATCAGAACTAGCAGAGCTACTAGGAGAAACCCTTTTTTCCCTGCTCAGAAGTCTCTTCAATGACCTTAACCGTTGCGTAGGCATTGGAGACTTGGATTCTTCCTCAGTATAATCACTCGTTTGCAAAGGTATATCAATTACCAACATCTCTTCTTGCCTTCTACTACTACTTCTACTACCACCTGAACCAGATGAGGAAGAAGTTGCTTGAGTAGAGCTCCCTTCTTCCAAACCACCACCACCACCACCACCAGTGCTTACTTGAGTCAGGTCACCCCAAAACAACACATTTGTGGGGAAATTTGGAGACTCTGTTGAATACCCAGGAATCAAAATTTCCTCTTGAGACTGAGTATTACTTTCTTGAAAATCATTACTATCGAAACTAGAGCATTCTTGCTGTGGAGCTACTGAATTTCTACAAAGAGGACAAGTGGAATGAGATTGAAACCACATGTCAATACAATCAACATGGAATCCATGGTTACATTTGGGCAACAATCTAGCCTTTTCACCTTGTGCGATTTCAGATAAACAAACTGCACATTCTAATCCATCTTTAAAATCTTCAGACTGGAAAATTACCACTGGCAAGGATCTCAGAACTGACATATCTAACCCTCTCCGAACTGGGTCTTGGCCAGGGGTAAAGACAAACCGGCGACGGTTCCGGCGAGAGTGTGGAGGTGAAGTTGGCTCTTCAATTCTCCACCAAAACCATTTTGCATAAAGATGAAGTAAAAGAACAAAAACCACCACCATAAATAGAATTATTATGGCTATTACCATGATCCTGCCTGTTATCTCAACTGTTGGTGAGTCATCTAAATCACCCATAGTTGACTATAACAAAGAATCCAAGAAAAGAAAACCCAGTTAAGAAATAATCTTTAATATATATAAAGTAACAAAAAGGAGCAAACGAGCAAGGCCCAGATGAGAAAAAGAAGAAATATCGCAAAAATGTAGCAAAATCCAAATGGGTTTCTTGTTATCTGATGTGATTCTTAAAATCACGAAATGAAGTCGAAGAAAAAGAAAGATGACACGATGGGTATGGATAAAAATCAAGAATGAGCTAAAAGAAATATATAAGAAGATGAAAAAAGAGTTGAACTTGTAGTTTAAGTTCAGAAATTATAATTAGAAAAAGAAAACGATGAGACGTTTGCTTCAACAGAAATAGTAGATTAAATAATCAATATTGGAGACTGGAGAATTGGACCTTAATTATCAAGAAATGAAGAGGAAGTAGATGACACGTTTAGAGTCAAAAAAATAAAAATTCAAGGAAAACAAGAAGAAGAAGAAGAAGGGAAAGAATTGTGAAAAACTGTCACTTTCTTGAATCAACGTGCCGTTTATGGTTTTGGTAGTTCCTTCTTCCCTTTGCTTTGCTTCTTCTTCCTTTTGACTCTTCTTCTAATGGCTTGCTTGCTATTGAGACTGTTTTGAAAGTTGAATTGGCTTTCAGCAATGAATTAAAATCTTTTTATTAATTTATTTTTTTGTTTTCTAATTTTGGATAATTTGTCTTTACTGTCACAAAAAATATAGCAATAAAGAGATTCAAAATTACTGGAAGAAAAAGAGAATCACAGGCTCCGTTTTTGTCCGAAAGCCATCATTACCTCATGTAATTGGACTCACATGCTCCGCCTTTTTATTCTACTACTTTCTTTTTCTGGGTTTAATTATTTGATTTCTTTCAAATGGTAAAGTAATCTGTAAACAGTTGCATTTTTTTCATCTTCAAGGCCTTGATTTATTTGTAAATCTTATTGAATGATTTAATGACTATTACCGCTATAAATAGGATATATATTGGAGGATTTGATAATGGCACCCTGCTGTTTTAACCTGCTTATTTAAATGCATTTGCATAAATCTTATTAGTATAATTTTTTCAAATTTTCCTGTATTTATCATTTCAATCTTACTTAAAAGTAATTTAATTTCGAATCAAATAGAGAGATTTTAAATATAATAAAAATAAAATAAAATAAAAAAAATATAATATTACGATATGAGAGAAACATAGTAAAATATAAGAGTGAAAAGAAGAAATTACTCCAATTTTACAACATATAATAAAACTTTTGTAGAACTTGAAATATACAGTCTCAGAATCAGAAAATTAAACAAATAAGAGACAAGATGGAGCTTACTAGAAGACTGCCTACTTATTGCCATCCTACTAATAATAATAATAATAATAATAATAATAATTAATGTGTATGATAATTGAAATTGAATAATCATGGCAGTATGCTTTTCTAT
This sequence comes from Ricinus communis, assembly GCF_019578655.1. Classification (NCBI taxonomy): domain Eukaryota; kingdom Viridiplantae; phylum Streptophyta; class Magnoliopsida; order Malpighiales; family Euphorbiaceae; genus Ricinus; species Ricinus communis. Next base: position 6,138,400 of record NC_063263.1, on the reverse strand, counting down.
TTCAAATATAAATAATTTGAAAATTCAAATGCAGTATCTCAAAATAAAATAATGGGTATTAGAGGATATCATGTATCATAATAATATGCGAACGTGAAGCAGTCTCATTTTCCTCCATCATTTTTAAATTTAACCAATAGACTTAACTTTAAGAAAAAAAAAAACCATAAAAACAGAGAAATGCCCGTTTATAGGCTATTTAAATTCAAAAGACAAATGAAATTACTAATATTTTATCTCATATTTCAAGAACTGTCCATCAGCTTAATTTAAGAATTTGAATAAAATTTCATATATGAATTTGAAGCTCCACTCTTAATTAATTAAAAAAATAATGGAGGAAAAGGGAGAAAAAGAAACATAAGTCAGATTTTATGACAACAATGTCAAAAGGAAGGTGGCGATTACCGATTTTTCCGGACGAAAATTTGGGATTAGGGGTTTGATTTCTTTTGAAATGTTTTTTGTTTTGTTAAAAAAAAAAAAAAGAAAGAAGAGAGAGGTATACATTTAGACAAAGTTATAGCCTTCTACAGAAAATATTAGTCCTTAAACCCTACTTTTATTAGCTCTGTGATCAAAGTTTTCTTAATTATTTTTCCTGGAATGTTGCATCATAAGTCTAACTTTGTGAATTGTTATATTCGGGTCGAGATCAAATTTAAATTTTTTGAACCAATATTTAACGTGTTATCGATAAATTATAGTATAATATTGTCGATAAAATAATATCTTATTAATTAGTAATTCTATTTAAATAATATAATATTTTTGCTTGTATGAATTGAGCCCGACATGCTAAATTAATAATTGATAGATTTATAAAATAATGCCTTAGAAATTAAAAGAAAATTCTTAAGAGTTAACTTAAATTAATGAATTCTTGTTATATTAATTAATATATTGCTTATTCTTTTCTTAAAATTAAATTCGAGTTGAATCATATCTCAAACTTTATACTTCAAAATCAAAAACAGTCATTATATGATTCTTCGCATTAAATTAAAGTCAAGAAATATAGGAACCAAACAAAGAAGATATTTTACATTAAATTCTAATAATCCCTAATAAAGTAATAAATTAAAACCCTACTTGATTAATAATCTTTCTCGATTTCAAAATTTTAAATAGATAGAAGTCATACTCTATATAATTGAAGATAATACTACAACTATGTGGACGCATTTGAGAAGTGCTAAATGTAGAAACCTTGTGTACAAGTAATTTTCTTTTTCATTTTTTGTGCACTCCTTTTAGCAAAAAAGGAAAATGATAATTGGTTTTATTGACTAATAGAGCATAAAAAGAAAATACTGAAACACATGGTCGGCTCACAAGTTTGAAAGCAGACATTTGGGTTGAGATTGAAAATTCTCAAATACAGACCTCAGCTTACCAGTCAAATCCATACCTTATTGGGGCAGATGGCTTTTCTTCTTCCATAGATGGTTGGTTTGGTCTTTATTTCTTCACCAAAATTGTATTTTCCAGAGCTTGACAATTCTTTTGGTACCGCTCTCGCGGCCCGCACTGAATCAGTGTTTTACTTCTAAACGTCCACTCAACTGCTGCGCCTCAACACATTTTATTTTAATTTATTAAATGAATTTTTTTAACTCCACTAGTTTAGAAATCATTTAGATATCTCCTACTTTAATGTTGTTATATCAAAAGAAGAAGATGATTAAAAATAAAATAAAATCCTGAAGAGTAAAAGAAGAAGAAACAAGAAATCAGAAGGCAGTGATGACGGTGAATTATCTTACCTTGCAATAAAAAAGTTTATTTTGGTGCAAAGAAATGGGAGGTTGTTTTTTTCTTTTCTATGAAGAAGGCATTTCCTAGGAACTTTCTCGGCATCCAAACAACAGATGCTGCTTTCGAGTATAGAAGTTTTAAGCTAAGAGTATTTAATTATAAAATAATTTTTAAAGTAAATTTAATCTATCGCAAATAAAATTAATTTATGTTAATGTATGAAATTATTAATTAAATTATATTATATATTACTGCATAATTAATTTTATGTACGGAAAATGATGCAGTGAATTAAAATTACTTTTTAGAATTTCTGACTGTGGTCTATGAGAGGAGGGAGACCGCATCCACTTTCTCTTCAGTTAAGTGGTCCATTCAACAAAATATGGAGCATGTGCATGTTTCATTTTCTGATGTTATTAATTTCCATTAAAAAAGAAAAATATATTTTTTTTAATAAGAGATTGAATCAGGATAATATGAATCACTAATTTCACAATCATTTTAATTAATTTATTTTCCGGATAAATTTGAATAAAAATTAAATAAGAATTTTTAAAAAATATCTTAAAATCAATAAATTATTATTTTTACTGTATAAATATTTTCTAAAAATACTTTTTTAATTATTTTTTAATCTTTTATCAAAAAACGACTAAATATATAAAAGAAATTATATCATACTCTTGAAAAAATTAATTTTTTTATATATTTATATACAGTAAAAATAAAAAAAAAATATACAAATTTTTAATAAAAATCTCAAAAAATGAGTATTTTTATTATTTCTTTCAAATTAAATTGGGGGAGTGGCAGTGGTGACTAGAAAAGAGCAAAATGTGGTAATTTAGACTAGGGTACAATTCCATGTGATTGAATAAGTAAGTGATTGGGCATAATTTTGGGCTTTAATCAAAGTGAGAAAGAAAATTCAGTTGTGACAAAATGATGAATTTGGAATGATAAACTCCCATCATTATGGCCATTGATGATCATTTTTCTTCTTTTTTTAGTGGTAAAAGCACAGACACAAACGTGCTTCAAGGGCATGTCCTTTTTTTGGTTTTCTTTTGCTTTCCATCCAGTAAAGTTCATAGTTAATAGCTCGCAGGATTATGCCTTTTATATATATGCCAAACTAATAATGAGTTACAAACACATTCACTGCAAATACATTTCACCTATTTAAATGATATTATTAATTGACAGAACATTGAGATATAGATTATATTCTGTAGATGAAAGTAAGAACATACAGTCTTGTCTTGTCTTGTTTACCCAATGATCTTCATTCCAAGGCATCTTTTCTTTGTGGATCTTTAATATTGGAATTGATTGACTCTACCATGAGAATCAAATAGAGATTTTTCCATAATACCCCTAAAAAATGCTAGAAGATATCATCTAAAACTGTTAAAAAGATTTTCATGAGAAAATACTTTAGATTAAAATTTTATCTAAAAAATATAAATGACATATGTTAGTTTTATTTTTTGTTTTATAAAATAGTAATCGTTATTAGCAGTTTGATATATATTTTTATTATTTTTATAATATTTAATTATTTAGTATACGTTTAATATCTATTAGATAATATTAATTTAGTATAGGTAATTAGCATTTAAAATTATTTTTTGGTATCCATTTCATATATTTTTAGAATATATTTCGTATATAACTATTATCTTAAATTATTTTGTAATATTTATTTAAATTTAATATATAATTTTACATATTAATATTTAAAATAATATTGAAAAGTGTGTAGATGATATGATAATGGTCTTTTCTAACTTAACTAAGGCCTCGAGCTATTAAAATTCTTAAGGAATTGTTTTGCCTCGTAAAGAACACACTTTAAATCAAATCTAAATATATATAATATCAAAAACTACCTTTTAATATCTATTTCGAATATTTGGTATAAATTTTATATTTTTTTTATCTAATTAGCATATGACATACGTGACTAAGAATAACATAATAAAAGGAAAAGAATCGAGATATAAAAAACAATAAAAAGTAAAAATCAGTCCATGCGAGTGTATGATAGCAGGACTATCCACAATAAATAAAACAATCCACCATCAGCAACATTTTGTTCATTCAACTACAAAATTTCAATTCCTCTAATAACAATATCCAAAGCAACTCATCTTCTTTCTCGTTGTTTTCTAGAGACTTCAAATCTTTATCCTTCTCTTAGAGCCAAAAGGAATGAAGTTTCCACTCTTAGCTCTTTTAACTATTTTTTTAACAAAACAGCAGCACCTGCTCTTTTTTACTGTCCTCTTCAAGAATTCAACTCAAAATGTGAGCTTCACTGTACAGTTCAAGATCCTGCATCTAAAGAGAATTACCAAAAGCATATGAAACTCTACTGTTAGCTTGGCATTCATGCAAGTACACAACCAACCTTTTGCTTAATGACCAATCTTACAAATAAGACATGAGTTGCTACTCATGTTCAAGAAATTCAAATTGTGTACTCAAGACTAATGAAACTTTGAATTCAGTATAGACAAAAATAGAATCTATGACCATTCACAATTGATCAAATATTAAACTACATCCTCTCCCTCACATCAACATCAACAATTAGTCCTTGAATCTCTTTATAGACTTTCTCAATTTTCCCCATCTATCATGGTTCAGAGTATATCTAACAATTCTTTGATCATGAAAATAAGCCCGTTAACGTTGCATTTCAATTAATGATCTTATTATTCCTTCATGCATTTTTCCTAATTCTGGATAAATGGTGGTTGCGATTTAGGTTGTGGTGGTTGAGCTTCCTCTCTTAATGTTGCATTAATGCCCATTGATGCAAGCCCTTCTAACTCTTGGATGCAGCTGCTACACTGGTTGGTGTTTCATTGGTTAACTTAGGCCTTACTTTTGATTTTAAAAAGTCCAAACTTCATCTTAAGATCTCCGTATGCTTCCGATTGCAGTTGCAATGCTTGAGCTACTGCCCATGAAACATTTGTATTTTTCTTAGGCCTCCCGCCTTTTCTAAGGATTAACAACAACACCAAACAACTTTAGGTGTCCGACCCACTAGCTTTTCCGGGGAACCACACATCACCACCGATACCGACAACACCACCAACACCAGGAGCAGCAACAAGAGCTGCACCCTTTTTAGGACGGCTGACCATTGAAACTGATAGTGGTCGGCTGACTAGCGAGAAACGATTAGGCATGACAACAACGGTGGTGATACGATGGAAGAGAAGGGAGGTTAAAGAAGGTGAGGAGAATGAGATAATAAGAATCAAGAAAAAAAAACATAAAAGTGAAAGAAAAAAGATAAATACGGTATAAATATACTGTATAAAGAAAAAAAAACTACAGTATAAATGATATAATTTAAGAAAGGCCTGGTCACATTAAAAATCTAAATATTTATATCCAATTACAAATTTAATTTATTTAAGAATGGCAGTCGAGCGGATATTTTCAGATACCCGATTCGACCGAATCATATTAAAATATATTTGGGTAGTGATAAACAGGTTTGGAATTTAAATTTACTATCCGTGTCGGGTTTGGGTTTGGATTCAATCGCGCGAATACCCGATACCCGAATCCATTTATGTAGACAGATACGGATACAGGGTATCTAAAACCACTATCCACTACTTGTTTATTTAAATAGGTTTCGTATAGGGTACCCGCCGGTATCTTACCCTATTAGACTCGTTAAAAAAAAAATTATCATTTTTTCTCCGTATGTATTGAACCTTAGACCTTTTATAAAACACATTGTCATTCTACCATTAAGCCATTTTTTTTGTAAAAAGATATATATATATATATATATATATATATATATATATATATATATATATATATATATATATATATATATATATATATATAAAAGTGATTAACGTATAACCTTTATTAAAATTGAATGTTAAGTATACTGATGTTTGCCAAATGTTAAGTATACAAATTATAACAAATATTGTATTTTATTTAGTTTTATTATTTACAACTTTGTTTTAAATTTTATAGAATTTATGCTTGGTTTTGGTTTGTATTAATATATTGAACATTTAATGTTGAATATTTAGATTTGATTAGTTTATATTTTGTAATTTTTATTTATTTTTATTAATTTAAATTATTGTAAACAGATTCGGTAAACGGGTACTCATTTAATTATCCGAATATCCATATAAATAGGTTTTAACGGGCAGGGTACCCGTTATCCATTTAAATACACATAAAATTTATTTAATAGTCATTTAATCTAAACGAATTTTAATAGGATTCGGGTAGTTTACCTTAATCCTATTAGGATTTGGGACAGGTTTGGGTAACAAGTGTCACGACCCGATCAGTGAGCCTGTGACCGGCACTAAGGAATGGATAGGTTTAAGGTCACCAAATCCCATAGTAAGCCTAACCATTCATTAACTCAATCAAATTGAAATTCGGACGCAATCCAAAATATGGTTCACAATTAACCTTAACCATCAAATCTAACATAATTAATTCGGCCTGCCTACATAATTAGGCAAGACCCCAATTTACATAAAATTACAACTGATAAGTCTAAAATTTCTACTGCGGAGAATCTAAAATTTTACAAGTCAAGCATACCAAAATCAATTACATCAACCCGATGATGAAGGAGTCGAGTTGATAGATAAGAATTGTGGGAAGACTAATAATCACCTGAAAAACAGTGAAATTGAGACTGTCAATCTCGAGAGTGAGTTAAAATCATATATCCAAAAACAATTACAAACACTTCCATAATACATTTATTTAATTTGAAATAAACATTAAGTCATGCATAAATATATGTGTCATGTCATGCTTAAATAAAAATATAACTTTCACATACTACGGGACGGAGTACTTCAGTAGAACCCTAATCTCAATACTAACATCTCGACTCTCTCATTCCAACAGAACTGGCGCCTAGAGAGCGAAGCTCGATCAGGGTCCTTAACTCCAGTCCGGTCACTTAATTATCACTATCAGTCTTAGCCTTTCGGCTCTCTTACTCCAATGAGACTGGCGCCCAGAGAGCGAAGCTCGACCAGGGTCCTTAACTCCAGTCTGGTCACTTAGGTATCCAAATAAGCCGGCACCCAGAAAGCAATGCTCGACTAGGGATCTTTACTCCGGCAACTCACTCTACTCAGCCCAGAGAGCAAAGCTCGACCAGGGCAAGTTCTAAATTTACCTTTTAACAATTTACAAACCTTTACCCCTTTATTTCCCGTCTCTGATTCATAACAGTGCGACTCATCAAATAGCATATGTTCTACAGTGGTCCCATCCCGAGTCAACACGAAAACACAAACCATAATGCAGTAAATGAAAAATATATAAATAGTGATTAAATAAATAATTAAAATATTAAATTATTTAATCAGAACTATCACGTAAAATTCTTAGCATGACAGGTGAACAGATATATGACTTTAACTCACAGATCTGACGACCTCCTAGCTCTACTCCGATGTCTTAGGTGGAGCGAGCCGAACTGACGAATTATCTAATGACAGAAAATAATTTAATCAATAACATTGAAACATTTGACAATTAACCCTAGGTCTAGACTCTTACGACTGACTGTCTAAGAATCTCAACTCGGAAGAATCCTACCGAAAATTCGGCAGAACCTCTCCTAAATTACGAATATTTACTCCCCGTATAACGGGTCCAGGACTTGCCAGAAAACACTTCAAATTTTTAAAAATTTATTTTTAACGGGAGTCGAGTCACTAAGACTTTATTATTTTTTCCGACTCCGCCACACATCACAAATCACGACTAATGGCAGACAGTCCAACAATTAATTATTTTAACTCACAATATTTTTCTAATGCTCAACACAATTCAATAAACACATAAATTTTACCAATGAATTCTAAAATCAACGGGCCACAGAATTACCGAGACACTTGATCGCTCGGCTGACTCGCCTCCAGCCGTCGGAGTCCGATCGACGATCCGAACGCACCAACGAACTCGAAACAATGCGTTGATAACAATCCCAGCTTCCGATCTTCCGATCCGAGCCTCGATCATTCGAAGAGATTTATGGACGATCTCGGCCGTCGATTTCCAAACAAAGTCCGATCGCCACAAAACCGGTGCTATTGGAAAGATTGAGCTGAGGAGAGTCTGGATATACCCTCTGATCATCCATCCATCGTCGGATCTCGCCTGAAAAGCTCAAAATTCTAGCTGCCCCCTACTCTTTTCACCTCGCCGGTTCTTGCAATTCGGGCAGCCTCAAGGGGAGATGATGGGCAAAGAAGAAAGCTCACTGGTTGCTGGTCATTTTGAGATCAGAACCACCCAAAATAGTTGTCGGAGACGACCTCAACAACGGCAAGAAGCTGTTGCCCCCTTCCGCCTATTTGCTGCCACCTGACTATGCCGGAGTTGCTGCCGACTCCTCCACCGAGCTCGCCAGCCTCCGCTGCACCTCTAGCCCGCTCCGCTGTGTCCCAGACGGACGCAAATCCCCGTTTGCTATGGAAGTTGACCTGAGCTCCCCTTTCCTAACATCTTCTTCTTCTTCCTTCTTTTCTTCTTTTCTTTTTTTCTTTTCTTTCATTCATTATCGACATTTGGTCCTCAACTTTTCTTCTTTACCATTTAGTCCCTCAACTTCTTTAATTACTAACAATTTCGTCCAGCAAAATTTCTGATTAACCCTTAAACTTTTCTTTAGCTTTTCATTTAAGCTCCTAACTATTTAATTTAGGCCAAAACAGAATTGTTGAAAATATATAATTACTTATTTACCCTTGCTTTTAAATGTAAAATTACTAAAAATCCCTTGCCGACATATTTAATTACAAAAATACCAAACATACAAATTTTCATTAAAATCCCATAGTAATAAAATTATATTTTTAATCCTTATTCTAAAATAAATTTCTAATTTAATCCTAACACGATTAATTTAATCAATCAATTTGCTAAATATTTTCCAATTAAAATTAATACCATTAGCTAATTAAAATACCATTTCCCCAATAATTCTTTTATAAAATATCCTTTGCTAATTCTTTCATAACTTTCAATATAGAAATTAATTTATATATTCATTTTGGAGAAAAAATTGAATGACCAAAAATATAATTTATTTCTCAAATAATTTACTTAATTAATTTCTTAAGAAAAATCAAACTAATTGGATATAGAAAATAACTCTCTTATTTGTCTAGCATCAAAATTCTATTTAAATCATCCCAATTAGATCAAATAAAAATAAAGTAAAATAAATTTAAATAAAAACTTATTTATTAACTATTACTAATATCATTATTATTAAAATAAAAATCTCGGATATTATAACAAGTGTAACTTCTTAAACAGATTTGAGTAATTGTAGTTTAAATGGTTTCGGGTTCGGATAACATTAAACGGACAGATACCCTACTCGTCGCTATCCCTAAATCTATTATTTTAATTTTTATTTAAATTACCTGATTTACCTAATTGATTGCAATTGTAGCTAAATTAAAATTTTAGTTAAAATAAGGTGATGTGAAAAATGACATATGTCATTATTCATTGTCGACAACTTACACGTCATTGTTGCATGTATTTAGACATGACACACGAGTTACCAAAGTCATATTATAGATGAACAAAAAAAATAAATAACAAGTAAAGATCATGAATTAAGAGAAGAATAAACGGTCAAGTAATTTCTTTCTTCACTTTCATAATGATTTTATACATTTTTCTAAGAGGCAAACAATATTAATAAAGTAAACAAAGGGTTAAGAAGATATCATCCGATTTTAACTGATATTTTAATTTGGCTATAATTATAATAAATTATTTAAATAAAATTTAAAATAAACTATATTTGAAGAGAGATAAATATTTAAATTTTTAATGTGATTAGGACTTAAAGAAAAAAAAAGTATAAATTGTAATTTCCCAATCAAATTATGGTTACAAACAAACAATGTTCTAAATCTAAGAAAGTTACTGGGCTTTAATTGGCCATGAATGCAGAAACTGAGTCTAGCCCATCAGCTAAAGAAAATATCAAGAAGATAGATGGAGAGATTAAATGGGTTATGGGCCACAAGAACGAATAATATCAGACGTTATGTTTACCAATTCGTTATCTTAACTTCTGCAACTAATAGACATTCACTCTCTGCTGCTGTATGTGTGTGGCTCTGTCTTCCCTTTGCTTGTCTCTTTTCAAGATTCTGTATCTTACCTTTGCTTACTGTTTTGGAGCTTCCATACAAAGATTCTCCTCCTATTTTACAAAGAAAACATCTTTGCATTGTCTTGTTTGCGTAGGAAGGAAAGGATAAAGGAATCTACATTGAAATGCCTGGCTAATATCTGAGATTTTTCTTCTGGATTTTGGACTGAATGACCTCTTATCAATGCCTGTATTAGGTGCTTTCTTCATTCCCTTTAGTTCTTTCTTTCTTGGGTTCCTTAATTTTTATGTTTCTTTTATCGACTCTTTGATGAATTCGTATCTATTTTTGTTTGCTAAAGAAAGTATGAATTTTTCTCTGTTGCGCCTCTTTCCTTTTCGTTTATTTTCCGTACTAAAAGCTTATAGCTTTGCAAGCAAGATTCTTGCTTAATTCATGGCTGTGCAACTAAAAATATAAGAAACTACATATGCTTTGACTTTAACATGATTCCGTATAGCTTTTAGCTCCTTGTTTGAAGTGTCATTGATGAATCTTATTTTATTTGCTCTCAGTACACTTGCTATTACTGATAAAGTGATAGATGTCTCATGGGGGTGTTTGATATATTACTTTGTAGATATTGCTACTGCTCAGGCTTCTTTGCAGAATCATCTGAGTCCATTAAGGGCTCAACCCCTTATTCCTTGTAAGGTTTTGCCAAGTCCATTTATATTTGGGGATGAGAAGAGACCGCTGGCCCGGTGGAAATCTTTTCACTTCCCTAAAACCTTAAATACTTGTGAAAGGAGTAAACTTCAGATTAAGGCAGTTGCTACTCTTGAACCCAAGGCTTTACACAAGGAGGAAGAGAAGAGTAAAGAGAGTGTGCTGCTTGATGATAATTCAAATGCCCCAGCAGTTCAGGCTGACTCTTCGGATGCAGACTCGTTGGAATTGGATGAAAATGAGAAGTTGAGGCGCATGAGGATCTCTAAAGCAAATAAAGGAAACACGCCATGGAACAAAGGCAGGAAGCACAGTCCTGGTAAGTGCTTAACTGTTTAGCATGGTTTGCCTTTATCTGTTTGCTTTCAACATTTTTTTGTGGTTACTTACAACCTTGATCCATGTGCAGAAACCATTCAACGGATTAGAGAAAGAACAAGGCTTGCAATGCAGAATCCTAAGGTAATGTAATATAAGAGTAATTTAATTTTGTATAATCCTTGGTATGAGTTGATATATCTGAAAGAAAAGATACTATATTTTCATTGCTAATTTCCTTTGAAATTATACAAGCTTAAATAAACAAAATAATGTGGAGATTCTGGAGTATTCTGTTGGTTAACATCTTAATACTGGTCATAGTGGTCGTCATCTATATTATGATTGATTCTTCAGAGAATAGAACTCCTTAGCTCCTCAACTATGAATTGGTCAGCATTTGTGCGCTATGCTCTTACATGAAACTAATGGAGTCATCTAGAGGATCATTGCATTGATCAATGGCTGAGATTAGCTTGGTATCCAACATTTTGGGCAATGGTTAACAAAGGATAGGAGAAGCTGCATAGAGAAATTTATTCATTTTGGCTCCTAATTTGGGTTGATACTTGGCCGCACTGAGTTACCAAGATGCATCGTACCACTCATGTTTTGAATGAAGTTCTAAGCTAGTTAATTGTTGTGCTCGGTGCTTTACAGATAATGCATATGATAAGATGAAAATCAAAGAAATATAAAAAATATTTTTTGATTTTATTTTGCATATTTTATGATTAGCATCAAAATGAAAATTTATTCATTTTTCGTTACAAAATTTGGCTTTGCAGATCAGAATGAAGTTGGCCAACCTTGGACATGCTCAGAGGTGGGTGCTGCACCTTTCCTTTCAACTCTACCTTACTAAGCATCTTCTCTCAAACAATTTGGACATTTCAATTTTCCTTACTTTAGGATTATTTTCCTTTCTTTTTCGGTGGAACTACTAGTCTTTCTCATTCAGAACATCTTGATAAAATCTCCTCTGTTGTCTTTTACTTGGTTGGTTTATAATTGTGGTAGAAGCTCTCACTTTCTAAAATTTTGACTTCTGCTTTTACCTTAGACCAAATAACATAATTATATGCACTATTTATAATTATCTTACAGTAAAGAGACGAGGACAAAAATTGGGGTTGGTGTGCGAATGCGATGGAAAAAGCGCCGCGAGAAGAAGAATGTGCAGGAAACTTGTTTGTTTGAGTGGCAGAACTTGATTGCAGAAGCTTCAAGAAGGGGCTATGCTGGTGAAGAAGAGATGCAGTGGGACTCTTACAAGATATTAACTGAAAAACTTGAAGTTGAATGGGTGGAGAGCATTGAACAAAGGAAAACAATGCCTAGGCCAAAAGGGAGCAAGAGAGCCCCGAAATCCCCTGAGCAAAGAAGAAAAATTGCAGAAGCCATTGCTGCTAAGTGGGCTGATCCTGTGAGTGCTTATTGATTTATCTTGCTTTATGTTATCTGCATTGATGATCATAAACCCAGTCTGTTGATTTTGAGGGATGAAAGAAACAGTGAGATGGATGAAAGTTCCATCACGAGCAGGGAGAAAGAGAAGGATGTTACTTGGCCAAGGAACATGGCATATGTGATCCTAAATATCTTTTCATGAATCTCATTATTACCACCTGCATCCTTTTCTGTTAATTATGTTGCAATTTGAGTTGAGTTAAGTTCATTTGTTATGCCTCGTGGTAATATAAGGTAGGACTGATTCAGCTCTGCTGCTCTGCAGTTGGACACTTTTAGATGCCTGTTTTTCCTTTTAATTTGTTGTTTGTGGTTACACTAGGAATACCGAGAACGAGTTTGCTCCGCGCTATCTAAATATCATGGGACACCAGTTGGAATTAAGCCAAGGCGAAGGACACAACCAAAGAAACAGGACCCAGCAATGAAAAAAAGTGATACAGAGAATTTGTCTAAAAGTGACACCGCAGGCCCAATGCGGCGACCAAGGTTGCGAAGAAGCAAGACACCAGTGTACAAGGATCCTCTGGCAAGGTCAAAGTTAGAGATGATAAAGAAAATAAGGGAACAAAGAGCTGCCGCAGGAACCAAGAAAACTGAAGCCATAGAACGAGCAAGGTTAGTACACAAGGAGATAAATGACTTAGAATATACACGTAAAAATGAACTTGACCAGCCTGTACAATGAAGTTATGAAGAACTCTTGGCCCATCCGATGCCTTTTTTTGGCATGTGTCTAATGCAATTCCCTTATGAAGGTTGAGCTAATTTGACCAGTAATTTTAGAGATTGAATATGCTAGAAGAACTCATGTGGCCTGCATTTCATAATGATCACTGTTTCTGTTGTAACGTAAAATCCTGCCCCCTTATTAGGCTGCTTAGTCGTGGGATACGCTATGCTCATGTTAGCTGGCATACTGCAGGTTATTAATTGCTGAAGCTCAGAAAGCTGCTAAGGCCCTTGAGGTTGCTGCAACAACGAGCCCTATTGCTCAAGCCTCCCTCATAGAAGCTAGAAAGCTAATAGCTGAAGCAATTCTTTCGATTGAATCCGTAGATGCTGAGTATATGACATCTAGTAAGGATGACATTGATCCTTCTCTTTCCCCAATTGAACTGGCTGGGCTGATTGATGAGGAAGCAGATGTGAACAATGGAAATTCTAGTCAAGCAGAGTTGAAAGAAGTTAATGGAACCAAAATCGTAGCATCCAGTGAAGATAAGGACCTCAACTTCACTAACTTATCCCTTCATGATATACTGAATGGTGAATATGAACTTCTCTCTACAAGATCCAATGGGTTTAATTTTCCTTCAATAAATTTGGAGAGTATAATAGAGCATTCAAGTTCACCAAAACCAAATGGAAGTCATAAATCTGAAAAGAGTCCCTTACCAAATGGATCCAAGGTTCAGCATCTGAAAGAGGAGTTGCCTTCTAAACCTATCACTAGCGCTAAGAAATGGGTTTGTGGAAGGCTTGTCGAAGTGACAGACGAAGATTAGTGTGAACTCATTGAAATCCTCAAACTTTGTCCAAGTTTCATCATAGTGGCAGATGGCATAAGCTTTTTGCTCATCGTCATGGTTCTTTTTCATCTAAGAACTCAGGAAGCCTGCCCAACAGAAAGCTGGCTATTTCAGCTTGTCACTTTGCATCTCACCATATTTGGTTGTATGTAATATTTATAGCTGATTAAAAGAAATTTTGGTTAATACTGCATACTTGAACACTAATGATATAAGCCATTGTATCTGTTTCTCTCTATGAAATTTGTTAGTTTAGTTATAAACATTGGCTTCTATACTGTAACTAGATTGTGTAGTTTATAGATAAGAGGCTGGCCGAAGTACATTTACTCACATGCTCTGTTTTGATGTTTGTAAGAGGGCGACATATTTTTGACGGTTTCATTTAGGCTTGCAGTCCCAAAACCCTCACCAAGAAAGATGTTACTAGCAACATGAGCAATCCCTGTTAGCAGTTGGGAACCATAGGAATATGCTTTACAAAGATTAGTGGAAACTTAGAAAGTATTAACATGTAAAATGCATTATTATCGTACAAAAAACATTGAAAAATAAAAAGATCCTGTCTGCTCTTGATTATGGCTTGAAATGAGATTTTTGATGTGCCCAAATCAATTACTTGAACCTACAAACTTCAAATACATTTAGCAGTAGTAACACAGACTGCCACCACTCACTGTGTACAATTTCTTGCCTAAAAACTGTCCCCTAAGATTAACCTTTCATTTAAAAGGGCAGCCCATGGAGGGAGACTCCCTATTAAAAAGATGGAAGCTCAAGCAACTATTATAATATAGGTAGGAAGTCCTATCTTCCCTGATGGCAACAGTACTTTAAGAATTTGACTAGTTACTGGAAGTTGTGCACCCTCTTTGCTGAGGTGAGTGTATTAGAAAGAAGCATTGCTATGGTCATTGGACCAACTCCACCAGGAACTGGAGTGACAGCTGAAGCAACTTTGCAGGCCTCCTCATAGCAAACATCTCCAACCAACCTGTAACCTCGAGGGCTTTTTGCATCCTTTAGTAAATGCATAGACACACGAAAAAAAAGGTCAGTATGATTGAAGCAACAGGTAACAACTTTGCAGAACCAATAGTATTATGATACAGGCCACCCAGAAGGCTAGTGTAACTTTAAACCAAAGAGAAAAGGACAAATTTGATCACCTCCACAGGATTAATTCCAACATCAATTACAACAGCACCAGGTTTAATCCAATTTCCCCTCACCATATTTGGTTGTCCTACAGCAGATATTATGATATCTGCTTGTCTGGTGATCTCCTCAGGGTTCTTTGTTCTAGAATGGACGATACTTACAGTAGCATCTTCCCTCTACCAATGGAGAAACAATATTTGAGGTTAGAGAATGACAGGAAAATATCTCACCATATAACTAACAGGGCAAAAATGGCTAGGTTCAAAAACAGAAAATTGAATTACTTGAAGCATCAAAGCAGCTGGCATCCCAACAATGTTGCTACGACCAATCACAACTGCTCTCTTCCCTTTAATTTCAACCCCATATCTATGCAACAATTCAATGCACCCTTTAGGTGTACATGGAACAAAAAGAGGTTCTCTTCCTCGCATGGCCAGACGGCCAATATTCAGTGGGTGAAAACCATCGACATCTTTCTCAATACTAACCGCATTCAAGATGTTCTGGTCATTCATATGCTGTTACAAAGAGATTACAGACAACTAAGATCAAGCTGGAGACACACATATCAATCTTGTGATTTTCATTCTAATGAGGTTAATCACTATAACATCAAGAAAGAATAACAAGAAGAGATTCAGAAGCATACAGAAGGTAAAGGCAACTGCACAAGGATGCCATGAACTGAAGGATCACTATTAAAACCTGAAATAAACTTGAGCACTTCTTGTTCTGTTGAATCTTCAGGAAGGTTCGCCTCAAAGGAATTAATCCCAACAGAGTCACAAGCTTTTTTCTTGTTCCTTACATAAGTAGCAGAATCCTTCCTATCCCCAACAAGAATGACAGCCAAACCAGGAACAACACCAATTTCATCCTTCATCCTTGACACTTCAACAGTTATCTCCTCCCTAATTTTCATAGCCACCAACTTTCCGTCGATCACCTTAGCACCCGTCTCGCTAGCCATTGACGCTGCAAAAGCAAAACTCAAACATGTTCGATAAAAATGCCTCAAAAAAAATGAAGCACAAACCAAACCACTAATAGCCATGAAAGGTTAAAAGGATTCAAACTTTACTATGCTGACACAAAACAGAAAAATTCTTTTGCTGGGAAATTAGTCATTGATGAAAGGCGATATAGATGTCGGAGAAATAACTATTAACATAGACTTTCACATGTTTGATAAACTGCCTTAGAGAGAAGATTCACAAACCAAACCAGTGAAAGTCATGAAACGTTAAAAAGATTCGAACTTTGCCATGCTGATATAGAAAAGGCAGCTTTTCTTCAGGGATATTAATAACGGACAATGGGTATTGCATATACCATTAATGACTGGCGATGAAGCAGTTGAAGAAGACCCAATACTGACGGTTCCAAAACAGATAGTCCGAACTGAGAGGGGGCCCGCTAAACGGCGGGCAAAGGTGATGCTACCATTACGGTGGAAAGTGGCGGTGCGGTTAAAGAGACGAAGCCGAGGTGTGGCGGAGGAGGAGCAGTCAGTGAAGGTTACAGAAGCCATTTTGTTTAGATAAAGAGAGAAAGAATAGAAAGGAAATCTCTTTATTGCCAGAGTCAAATTAGTTTGAAATTTTTTAGAACTTTGAGTGTTGAATTCGCAATTGTGCTTCTCGTCTGCCAAACTCCAAATTCGGGGCTATGTATTTTAGTAGCTTCAGCTTAGCTGCATATCAAACAAATTCGGCGCTCTCTTTTCGGTCAGACACTTCTTCCTTTTTCTTCAATTCTTTTTTGGTTCCATTTTTATTAGAAATTAAATAAATTAATAGAGGAATAGGGTTCCAATACCAAAATTAAAAGTACTGTTCAGTTAACCGGATCATATATAACCTTTCCATTTTAGTTTTTATTTGTTAAACCAACACTACAACTAAATATTCGGTTAACTATTGATTTAGGCAATTGTAAAATTCTTTTCCAAAAAAAAGCTAATTGTAAAAGTCGGATTTTTAATGACAATTTTTATTAATCAAAAAAATGTTGCATATAGAGAAAAAAAATTTGATTTATCAATCTTTTAATTAAACGGTAGAAATTTCACAAGTTACAAGAATATATATTATAAATATATAAAAATATATTTTTTAAAAATTATATAAAAACTAGCCATTTATTCATGCGTTAAGTGGTCGTTATTATTATTTTGATTATAAAATCAAATTTCCAGATACAATCTAATAAAAAATTTAATATTTAAAATTGCTATAAAATTTTAAAAAATATTAACAAACTAACTATTTTTAAATATTTCTAAAATTTTAAAATCTTATTAATACAATAATATAAAAATTACTTATTAATTAATTTTATCATAAATAACATATCAGTATAATTAATATTATGATTTTTTAGAATTAAAAATTTAATTTATAATGAAATATAATATTAAAAAATATTATTTTTAATATTAAAATTATTATCTAACTATAAAATTAATTTATCAGTTAATATAATATTAAAATATAATTAATATGCTATCTTTTATGACAGATTTAATATCATTATCCGATTAGAAAATTATTTATTAAATAATATTATATTAAAATATAATTAATATTCTATCTTTGATGATTAGAGTCAGTATTTAATTAAGAATATAGTTTATTAATTAATAAATTAATAGAAAAAATTATAAAATTATACATAAGTTTAAATCTCGTATGTTAAAAGTAGTACACATCTTAAAATAAAAATTTTATATGTCTAACATTAACCACGCATTGCAAAACAAATTAGAGGTCAAAGTCGTCTATCCATGTGTTGTATGACCATTATTATTATTTTGATTATAAAATTAAATTTAAAAATATAATTTAATCAGTTGTTTGATATTTAATATTAATTTATAATAATTTTAAAAATAATAGCAAACTAACTATTTTTAAATGTGTTTTATTTTTTAAAATTTTATTTATATTATTACATTAATAAAATATTTATTTATTAATATTATTTTTAAATTAGTACTATTAATAAATTATTTTTAAAGTATTTATTTATTAACTCTAATATTATATAAATTAATACTATCAATATTATTGATATCACTATTTTTTTAAAATTAAGAATTATTTTATAATTAAAAATTAATTTATTAGTAAACATAATATTTAAAAATATTATTTTCTATAATTATAATTATTATCTAGTTAGAAAACTAATTTGTTAGTTAATATAATATTAAAATATAATTAATATGCTATCTTTTAAAATAATTATTATCTAATTAGAAAATTAATCATTATTTAATTAAAAAATTAATTTATTAGTAATATATTATTTCTCAGCATTAGAATTAGTATTTAATTAGGAATGTAACTTATTAATCAATAACTAATAGAAGAAACCACAAAATTACACATAAACTTGCATTTTATGTGTCAAAAATAGTACACATGTCAAAATAAAAATTCTATGTGTCAAAAATTAAGCACACGTGTTAAAAGAAATTTAAGTCTAATAAATTAATATATACTAGTCGTTTATCCATGTGTTGTATGATGTATATCATTATGTATTCAAAAATGTATGAATCATTCCTATAGTAAGGATAAGTTCACCACGAGGTTGATTTAACAAAAAACTGTGGAGTAGTTATTATAAACATTAACTATCACATAAAAATACTAAAAATAAATTTAAACACTATAAGTTAATTTTTTGAAAAGATGAAATATAAAACAATTATAATAAATTATAAAATATATATGTAATGATTATAATGTATTAAGATTATATGCTAAAATTAGTATTTAGTTTAATCATTTACTAAGTAATTTTCTTGTTTATTTTAAGTTTAGATTTAATGAATAAGATGGTGTTGTGTATTTTCCATTAGGCACTCAAAATAACGATGCAACTAAAGTTTTTTATACCTACATAGATTGAAGTAAAAATAGTGTTCCAATTACATTCGACCTAAAAATTTTCATAATAAATATTATTATTAAATTGATATGATGGTCAACTAACAACAACAATTAAAACTAGTAAGATATAAAGACAAAAGAATCATTCATCAAATAAATAAATAACAATATTCATACATAGTAAAAAGACTAAATTAAATACTTATAAAGACTTAACCTAACATATTTAATCTAATGGTCGTTGTAATTAAATAGAAATACATAAAAAAAAAAAAAGTAAAAGCTCTCTTTAAATCAAGAATCCTTCAAGTAAGAAGATGATCAGTTCTCACTCTCCACTTCTTGAAAAGTTCCTTAGATCTTAAAAGAACAGTACTAAAATATTTATAAAAGATAAACTGTAGAGAATTGCAGAGAATTACAGAGAGAGAAATAATGGATAGATGCGAACTTATTGAACTCCACTACTTGTAAAAACTCTTTTCGCTAGAGTCCTCCTTCAAGTACAAAACTTCTAATAGTTATCTCCTATAATTTTTAACTATCATAACTTAAGTAAATAATAATTATTATCCATAATTACATAAAAAATTTAATTAATTTTTCCTTGGATTTTGATAAATTCGGCTAAGCCTGTGAAATTAGTAGTCTACGTCTCTTTAATTCTAAATTGCGCAGCAACAATTTTATTTTAAACCCATTTATATATATTTAGTTCATATGCTCTCTTTTTGGCTATTAACACCTGAAATTAAATAATTAAGTTAAAGTGAGGTAATAAGCACATATCTATATATATATATATATATATATATATATATATATATATATATATATATATATATATATATAACTTTAGTATTATATGGAAACTTTAAAATTAAAAGATTAAAAAATTTATATTAAATCTAGTATATAATATTATATTACAAATTATTACTGATTATTAAATAGAACTTAATAAACGAGTCAAATCTATTATAATATTATTTTATATATTGTCACCAATTATTTAGAATTAAGTTAAAATATAATATTTTAGTATTAGTATTTTAAATTTTTTAATAAATATATATCTTTTATTAATGAAATTCTTTGAAATAAATATAAATTGCCTAATAATAACTTTAAATATTGGGCAATCGGAATGATCACTAATTATGTTATTCATATTTCAATATATTATTTCATATCTAAAATATGGAAGAACATATATTTTTACAACATTATGTCATATTTAACTTATTTTATAATCATATATTTTTTAAACTAAGAAACGAAAACTTTCCTTCGGTTACATGGATTCAATATATATATATATATATATAAATTTTTAAGATCTAAATTTTTAATATATATATATATATGTAATTCTTAACACATAAATTTTTTATTTAATATTTATATTTACTTTTAATACATAAATTAAAATTTATATTTAATTTTATAATTTTTTATTAATTTATTGATTCATAAATTATATTTTTAATTAGATACTAACTTTATTATTAAAAAATAATATATTAATTTTATCTTAATATTATATTAATTAATAAATTATTCTTAAAATATTAGTTTTATTATGACATTTTAATTATATATTAACTATATATTAACTTATAAATTAATTTTATAATTAGATAATAATTTTAATTTTAAAAATAATATTAAATGATATTTTTAATTAAAATTATTTCTAAATTGTATAATAAATTTTAATTTTAACAATAATAATATCAATTATATTAATATATTAATTTATATTATATTTAAATTAATTAACAAATAGTATTTAAATTAATTTTTATATTATTATATTAATACATAAAAATTAAAAATGTTTAAAACTTATTAATTTTCTATTATGTTTTAAAATTTCATAAATTAATATTAAATATTACTAATTATTCCATCCAAAAAGCTATATTCTTATGATCTCATCTAATAGCATTTTCTTATATAAAAACTAATTTGATAAGTAAGGTATTAAAATAAAAATATCTATTAAATAATAAACAATTGATTTCCAGCCACCTTTGGTGATAAATTTGTAATTTAGAATACTTTTTACGTATTTCTAATAAATTAATATTTTACTATATAAATGTAAGAAGACCCATTTAAAAAGTAAATAGCGTTTTGACCTTTTCTAATTTAAAAATAAGAGTCTGGTTTTTAAATCTACACTAATATCATAAACGATCCCTAATAATTTGTTACTTTGGTTACATTGAAAAGACTATAAAATAAAATAAAAACATTCATAGCTTTATATTATATGTATATATAATTAAAATATTTTAGTAGCTTATTAATATGTTATATATATATATATAATATAGAATTATATATTTTTTATCTCACTTTAGTCTTTTTATTTAATTTCAGGTGATACTAGTTAAGAAGGAAGAATATGAGCCAAAAATACATAATTGGGTTTTAATTAGACTGTGGTTGTAAAAGGCTCGGAATAAAAATACATGTACTACCAATATCACGGGCCTAACCAAATTCATTAAGACCCACGAAGGAAAAATTAATTAGTTTTGATGTAATTAAGAATAATTATCTCTTAAATATTTATTTTATTTAGAACAGTAAAGATGATAACTATAATATTGTTATACTGATAAATTTACTATAAAAAATGAATCCCTATTAAGAAGTAGAGATTAATTAAATAAAGAAGAATATATTATTATTCTCTCTCTGAATTTTCTGCAGTTTATATCTAAAATATTTAGTTAGTTTTTATATTGTTCTTTCAGAAATTAGAAAAGCTTTTAAAGACGTGGAGAGTGAAGATCAACCTTCTTCATTGAACAATTTCTAGATTTTGAGAGAGTTTTAATCTTCTGTTTTATATATATTATGTCTTTTTATTTAATTACAATAATCATTAAATTAAATATATCAAACTAAATTTTATAAATATTTAATTTAATTTTTTATTTATATATAAATTTTATATATTATCAATTTAATAAATTATTTATTTATCTTCATACATATATTAGATGAATGATCATCATATTAATTTAATAATAATATTTATTATAAAAAAATTTAGATTAAAAGTATTAGCAATATTATTTTACTTTAATTTATATTTGTATATATAAAAAATCTAGATTCATCTACTTAAGTGACTTAGAAAAAATACACGTCATCATCTCATTTATTAAATTTAAATTTAAAAAAATAAAAAATTACAGACTACTACTTAAAAGTAATAAAATAATCTCTAATTCAAGGATCATATAATTATAATCCCTAACTATTTATGAATTTAGAGGGCATTCCAACATAGTCTCTAAATTAATATCGAAATTATATTATTAAAATATGTGTAAAAAAGTATATTTCATTAATATAATATAGAATATGTTAACATTATTATATAAAAGTTTAATAATATTCATATGATATAAATAATAATATTTATATCAATATTATTTAACTCATTTATTATATAGACAAGTCATACAGACTACCAATTAATATTGATATCTCGTTACTTTTTTCTAAATATAAATCAAATTTGAAATATAAAAAATAAAAGTATTAAATATAAAATATAAAAACTTTCTTCAATAATATAAATAAAATAAAATAATGTAATTTTAGTAGTACAGCTTTTATATATTTTATTAATTAATATAATAATTCTTGTTATTAAGAAAAGAAAGTACTGATGGTTATGAAAATAAAATAAAATATAAATATCAATATAAAATATAAAAAATTTATTAAACTTAAATAATATATATATAGTTATATTTTAATATCTAAGTATATCTTAATATGAATAAAGAAAAGATATAAAGAGGAGAATGCTCTTAAAAGATTTAGTAGAAGTAAATGGTAAACTTTCTCACAAGAAAGAGTATAGAACACTGCTTGATTATATCAGCTCTGTCAGAATAAAACTCTTAAACACTTGTGACATATACATATATATATACAGAAACAATAATTTAGGAAATTAATTAACAGGAGAGTAAGGTTTATCATGACGGTGTTCTCTGATTTGGGAGTCCACAGTCTTTTCCACTTCTTCCCTCTTCTTTTCTTTCTCCTCTTTCCCTTTATCTGTTTCTTCCTTCTGCAAAATCACAACATAAAAGCTCAGATCACAGAGTAGTAATTAAGTTGAGGATTATATTATATTAATCAATTATATCTACAGGTGGTAATACGTTGATAGTCTCAGTGACAGGTCGCTTGGTTCCATGAACAGCAGCTCTGTTGGAAGCTTTTGTTGTGATAAGTCTCCTCATCAACTCATCCTTGTTCTTAACTGATCTCTCAGTAATATTTTGACTCCTCCATAACCACCCTATTACCAGTCTTCCCTCCATGCTTGCTTTCTGGTGATATTGGAAGATCAGAGAGTATCTGTAGTATTTATAGCTGGTACTGGAAGTTGCAATAAGCCAATGTACACGTACCTCCTGAAAATTGGGAAATGGTTTTGCAATGTTAGACATGCACATATGCAACGTGTCTTCAACTGTCCTCACTTACGTGCCTCAGTTAGTCAGCCTGCATGATAAAAAGAATCATTATTACAAGTAAGCATTAGAAAAGAAAATATTTAATAGGGAAATAAATCCACCTATAACACTAAATAATAGTTACTAATAATAATAATAAGATTTAATTTCTAAATAAATCCTATTTTATCACTTGTTCAAAACTATTAAGTAAATTTATTTTTTAATATTAATAATATATATTTTTTGATGTTAATTTCAATCCCAACATTGAATAAAATTATCAATTAAAATTAAAATTTACTAACACACCTTTCGCATTAGAGTTACTAACATTACAAAAAGAAAAACTCATTTGTGGACTCTAATAACTATCTATTGATAGTACAGCGACCACTGGAAAAGGTCAAAATTCTCAACAGATTAGCAACGACTTTTAGCGGTAGTACCAAATCTAGTGCACAAATTTCTTGCTATAATTTACGATAAATTACTGACATTTTAATAATAGCTCTAATCAACCACATAAAATTTGTCACAATAAATTAGAGACAATATGGCTCGAAATTTTGCATTCAGGCTTTGCTCTTAATAATGTATTATTGGTCGATTAAAATGAAATTCAGCGATAACCCTTCATTATATAATATATATATATATATGAAAGGTTTTCTTAATTTAGCAGTGGAATCTGTTGCTAAGATTTTAGATAAATATGTTGGCTTTTTTATAAACTATTTATATCAGATTATGATCCAATAATTTAGTGAAGGACATTGATCTTTGCTGTATTCTTAGAAAAAAGAATGCCTTTCTTTTGTTACTAGTAAATTTCAGGTTTAGTTGGATTGATAATTAGAGATTTTGAGTTTGAAATCTTCTTCGAATTCATGTGAGATTAATTCTCTATTTAAGTGAAGACTATAAAAGAAATGTAAAATATATATAAATATTTTTATTTTTTATAAAAATAATAATTAATATATATTAATTATATCTTTAGTTAAATAATAATTTTAAAATTTAACTATAGGCATATGGGTTTATAATTTAACATATTAATAATATCACTCTCACCTCCGATGGAGTTAATTTTCTGTAGAATAAAACTATGCACATATGTGAAACCCATCATGGCTCACCTATATCAACTGATATAATGTTTTATTTCAATTTAATTATTCTAATTAATTTTTTATTTAAAAAAAATGGACCAAAATATAATAATAATAATAATAAAAATAAAATATTATTATTATTAATTTTTAAAGATATTTTATGTTTTTATCGATGAATAGTAATAAAAATATTCATTATTTTTAAAAATATATTTTAATTTTAGCAATATAATAGCTACATATTTTAAGAATATATTTGGCTGCTAGTGACGGACCAACGACATAATATTTAATTGATTAAAAAATTAAGATATACTATTAGAGACGGTACTTCCATTGCTAAATCGTATTCATTTTAACAACTGTTTTAGATACAAACTATCGTTGCCAAATAAATGATAGATGAGAAATAAAGTTGTGCTCTTAATGAAATAAATAGTTTTTTGAAATCAGTATAAATAAATATTATATGATTTTACTGTTTTATAATTTGTAGTATGTAGTTTTTTTTAGATAAAAAGAGTGTAATAATAGCGGCAACCAAGAAAGGAATGATTTGATTAAAATAAAAAATTAAAAATAAAAAATCAAGCAAAACCTCACAGCACCAAAAATTTATAATAATTCAACCAATTCTTGCCTACATTCATCCCTCAAAAATTTTCTTGAGATTTCCACTATCAAATAGAATTACAAACCTAACTTTATTTGTGTCTTTTTCAAGGCCAAGAATAAACTCAAGTATTTGTTCAAAAGGCTCACACTCTAATCTAGGTGTTTTCGTAGGCTCACATTCTAACTCATTCTAAGATTTTCAATTTTAGTTACAATAGTTGTTTAATTACTTACCCAAATACTCAATCTCACTTCTGAGCTTTAAATATAAGAATTAAATATCCAACCACCCAAAGAATCAATTCCAAGCTTTAATCTTTAATACAAGATTAAAGAGATGAAGTTTTGAAGTTGTTGAGAATAAATGCACAGTGGGAGCTCAAATAAATACTCTTGCTTGAGCTAGTACACTTAGAAATAATATTTAAATACCTTTAGGTGAAATAGAGACGTTGTACCCTCGTTAAATGCAAAAATAGTCATTTCAAAAATCTTTATAAATGCAACTTCACAGATGTGAACAATTCTTCACAAGCGTGAAGCATCAACTCGAAGAAAATTTGAAAAGCTGAAACTCGTAATGGCCGTGAATAATTTTTCATGACCGGAATTTTTTGTTCAAGGCTAGAAAGTTTTGTTTACGCTGGAAACTCTTATTCACGGCCTGGGAACTTTTTTTATGAACTCTTATGTGGTTTCTTCAAGTTTTACGAGGAGACCATTTTTCACGGGCCTGACTATTTCTTTACGGCCGCGAATTCTTGTTTTCACAACTGGAAAGGATACCATGGATGCTACTATCTTTTATGCTATTTGAGGCTAGAATTCTCCGTGCCCGAAAAACTGAAGTTTCATGGCCGTGAATAAAAGTTCATAGGCATGAATATGTCCTATCTTAGAAGAGCTAATTTTCTTTCCTTGCACATAAACATTTAAATAAAATTAGTCATTCTTAATTATTTATAACCATCAAAATAAAATTAATAACCTTCAAGGTTCATCAAAGAGGTATGTGGTTATGAATCGTGGTAAAGAAAAAATATTTCACCATTAAAAGTCTCGATTTGTAAGGATTCAGCCACCTTACTCCGATCAACCATCATTATCATATTTCTCGTATTTGATGAAAATAACTCTTAGTTTCATTATTTGACTATAAATCTTGGTTAATAAGTCATTGATTCAATGATATTGATCTAATGGTCAAACAATGACATTTTGAGTTTTTAAGCTTTAAAACTATATTATCAAACACGGAAAATATAATAATGATGGCTCATTGAAATGAAGATAGTAAATTCTTACAAATAAATACTTTTTAATAGTAAAATGCTTTCTTTTTTCATGATTTTTAACTAAATAAATCTTTTTTTCTGAAAAGAACAACATACTCAAAGTTGTCAAATGGTGAAACCACATGATACTTTTTTTTTACTTATCCATATTTTTTTTATATTATATTTAGTTGAAATCTATAAAAAAATTAATTTCATTTGAGAAAGAAAACATGAGAAAAAATAAAATAAAATAATAAAGTTGCAAGAAATATTTTAATATTATAGAATGTATTAACTTACCAATATTTAATTCATTTGAAATTCTATTTATTCTTTTAGAATTTGATTGTATAGAATACTAAATTAATTTTCACTTTATTTAAAGCATATAAATTTTAGATTCACAAATGAAGCCCATAAATTTGATAGATTGTAACCAAATCCTATGTTAGTGATGCTATTTTCAGCAGCTAAATTAAACATAAGGCAACATGTAGTCATTAAAAATTAACCACAATGCTTTTAAATGAATAATGTTAAACTACCTTACTAATACTATCTCCCAAATTTAATAATAACTTGATTCTGAAAACTTTACGTGAAAATCGAGTCTTCCACGTACTTCTACTATGATAATGCTTTCTTTCATACTTCATTGCTTTATATTTTTGATAATTTTCTCATTTGATTTATTTATAAGATTGTCATCCATTTGTATATAAATCATTAGCTTGAGTTTCAATTTTAAGAATGCACTTGATTTCGTTAAATTACACACTTAAACAACAACAAAAATCTGCTAAATATGTTAATCTCTCTGGACAAACTAATAATAAATACATACATAATTATTCTGTTATTTTATGATCTTAAATTATAATTTTACTTTTATTTTTTTGTTTGAGTGCGACAAGCTTTGAATTCTAACTAACGCTTTTAAAAAGATTTTACAAATTACTAAATTAAAGAACTGTTTTCCTTTTTATTTATAGTTTAAATTTGTAGAAAATTTGCATAGATATCTAAAATATTAATCCATATATAACAAACTTACTCGTGTTTTTAGCTCAGAAACTTTCAATCCAAAAGTAGAAAGATCGCAACACCAAATAAGAAGAAATCATAGCACCAAATCAATTTTTGAAGTTCATAAGAGATAATCAAATTTCAAACATCTATCTATTTGATTTTGTGTTATTTCAACTTGCTTATATTCAAATACTTCAAATTATATGATTTTAATAGTTATAGAAAATGAATCTTAGATTTCAAAACTCAGAGCTACAACAAACTAACTAATTAGATCTATTTTGCAGAAAACTTAAAAAATAATATATATCGTATAAATTTTTTGTATATTAACTATTATATGAATATAGATATATAAAAGGAATACATTATATATAAAAAATATTTTTTTAAAAAGATAAACCAGTTTTAAAAATATACAATGAAGAATATATACTAAATATATAACGAGTTTATTTTAGGTTCATGATACTATGATTCTCATTGAATTTTCTCTATCAGATTTTTAAATATTTTTAATTTTTTTTAATTTATAGATAAAATATTTATTTTTCTTCACCATAATGAACACAATAATAAGAATCAGATTTAATTTGCAATGATTAAAGAATTAATAGCAATCCTTGAAAATTTATTGACAAATTAAAATATTTCAAATTACAACAAATTGGAGAAGTAAAATATGAATATTACAATAGATGATTTATACTAAGTTTATTTGAAGTATATAAAGGTATCATCGAAGTATATTAAGAGTATATTCAGCTTATATTCAAATAGATTCTTAAACTTAACAGTATATAGTATAATCCGAGTATATTATGAATATTTACTACCATTTCTTAATTATTATAAAATTACTAAATAAGTTTTAAAATCATGTCTGATTCATATATAAATTGCACAACACTTGTAAATTGACAATTATATTAACATAAGTATTAAAACAAAAAAGAAAACAATAATATATTATAAAAAAGGTATCAAATAAAATATAAAGAAGATTTTAAAGTAGACAGCAAAAAGCATATTATGAATATATAGAATATACAATAAACATATATTTCCAAAATCAAAAAAATCTCCACTTGTCCTCTTCCTTACTATTTTCGAATGAGCCTTCTTCGTATCTATCCGAGCTTCAAATGTGTAGTTCAAATGAGTATTAAGATTTTATAGTTTCATCCCCGCAATCCCCTGTAGAGCAGTCTCCTTTACGGTCTTCCCTCTTGCCCCTAGCTCCAAATAATCTCTATACTTTGCTATCACAAGAGTGCTTTCATTCCTTGCCACCTGCTTCTATAATTGGTTGTTCCTTGTCGGTATCTCATCTAGTCTAGATCGATTTCCTAAAAGCTTTTTCTTTAGCAGGCGATTCGACCCGTTTTATCTTTTTTGGTAATAAGGTAAGGTCTTTTCCTATCACGATCGCTTTCCTTTTTCCGACATTCATTCATCTCAAAAGAAACAATACACACTTATGATAGAATTCAAATAATTCAATACAAATTTTACAAAAATTGAAGACAATAAATCAGAAAAAATGTACAATATTTTTATTTTTATTTTATTAATATATTAATTATGTGTTCATTATAGAAATTATAAAAAATAATTGGGCATGATATTTTATGCTCTATACAAAGATAAGAAGTTAGCTAAACTTCAACGGTATTCGCCAAACTATATTTAAAATTTTTCTTTTATTCTCGAAACTTGAAACGGACATGAACCTACTCTCCAAATATTCCCTAAATAAGCCTAGGTTATTTTAAAAAAAATTAAATATTTTATGATTTTATATAAAAAAGTTTTAAATCTAATTATTCATTAAATTTAAAAAGTATATAATAATACATGAGTTCCTACTATAAATATTTATAAATATTATATTATATACTAATTTATTAAATATTTATATATTGTAATTTTTATAATAATGATTTATACACGTAACGCGCATGACAAACAATACCAGTATATATAAATGTAGTAAAATATTTTATTATATAATAAAATAATTATATGTTGACTATTATATTAATATAAATATAAAAAGAATAAATCAATAAATAGATTGAAAAATTCAGAAAAAATATAAAACATATTTGAAAAATACAGTAAAAAGTATATAATAAATATATAACTAATATATTTCAGGTATATAACACTCCGCTTGTTACTGACTTTTTCTATTCAGAATTTCAAATCTTCTATTTTCTTTGGATAAAATACTATTTCTCTTCAACACAATGGATATTGAAAAGAAAGTATCATATACGTAAACTTTGTAAAGAACATTCTATTACCAAAAAATATAAGTTTTTCGATCATTGAAAATAATATCAGAACAGATAAAAATCAACACGAAGTAATAGTAGTTTTGCCATCACTATCTTATTTTTATTTTTTTAAGACTTAATGTTTATATTTTTCTTTGAAGAAGAATTACTACTATTCTTCTTCTTACAATCAAAATCACCATCATTTACATAAAAGATCTGAATTTCGCATTTTTTTTAATGTCTCAATTCAAAATTGAAAAAAAAAAAATCACATGCATGATCAAGTTAACCATTGATTTTTAAGTAATAGTAAAACATTTTAAAAAAGATAAAAAATAAAAATAAAAATAAAAAAATGAGAAGATTTAAAAAAAAAAATATATATATATATATATATATATATATATATATATATATATATATATATATATATATATATATAAATAAGAAATCGTGAAACTACATAGTATTATATTCAAAAAATTGCTAAAAGACAAAAAAGAAAACAATAACATCAGAATAGCGCAAAAAAGGATAAAAATAAAGAATCAAAACACAGCAAATAGAAGTAACAAGAAGAGATGATTTGATGTAATTTCCTCTAATTAAGAGTAATAATTTTATAAAATGGTGATTTACAACAAGTAGTTTCTCTTAATACAGTCAAGGTCTGGCAAATGATATAGCAAAATTATAAATCCACAAACCTTCTTGGATCTAGAATGAAGCAAGGCCAGCGACCCAGTAAAGCATCGGAGCAGCCCGGCCCGACAATGAAGAAGCTGGTACTCGATCGTTTTCCGATATCTAACCCACCGACTGTTGTGTTGTGTTGTGTTGGCTCCACCAGTATTCATAGTCCTTCTCTTTCGTTACAAACCACTTCTTCTTCTTCTTCTTCTTCTTCTGCTTCTCTCACACTCCGCACTCTCGCATTCACTGCATTACCCAATATTTTTCCTTAAGAAAAAGAATAAAATAAAATGGAGAGAGATTCGTCTGATGAAGAAGATGATCGCGAGAATCTAATTGAGCAAAACGACAGGAAACATCACAATCACCAACAAACTGTACCCACTTCCTCTCCTCATCGGAGATCTTTCTCTACCTTCCACATTGAGGAATATGGAGGTGTAATACGTCGTCGTTTGTTCAATAAGCGGTACTATTATTATTTGTTGGCCATTTTCCTTCCTCTGTTAATCATCATCGTCTACTTCTCCGCCGATTTAAGGAGTCTCTTCTCTGCCAATATCTCTTCTCTTAATTTCAATTCGGCTTCTGATCGTATGAGAGAGGCTGAGTTGCAAGCTCTTTACTTGCTTGAACAGCAACAACTCTCTCTTTTATCAATCTTTAATCAATCTTTTCCTTCTAGAAATAAAAACTTTTCGAGTAATTCTAGTTTTATTAATTCATTCGATAATGTAAAGATTGAGAATTTCAGATCTGCCCTTTTAAAGCAGATGACTTTTAACAAACAAATTCAACAGATTCTGTTGTCACCTCATAAATCTGGGAATGAGAATGTCTCTGGTTCTTTCTCGGGTTCTGGATTTGGTTTCGATAGGTGTAAGAAGGTGGAGTCGAGATTCTTGGACAGGAAAACTATAGAGTGGAAACCCAGATCAGATAAGTTTTTGTTTCCCATTTGCTTATCTGGGCAGATGAGTAATCATTTGATTTGTTTGGAAAAACATATGTTTTTTGCTGCTCTGTTGAATCGGGTTTTGGTTATGCCGAGTTCTAAATTTGATTACCAGTATAACAGGGTGTTAGATATTGAGCATATTAATCTGTGTGTGGGAAGAAAAGTGGTGGTTACTTTTGAAGAATTTGTGCAAATGAGGAAGAATCACGTGCATATTGATCGGTTTATATGTTACTTCTCTTCCCCTACTGCATGTTATGTGGATGAAGAACATGTTAAGAAGTTGAAGGGGTTGGGAATTTTAATGGGGAAGCCTGAGTCTCCTTGGAAGGAGGATGTTAAGAAACCAAGTCAGAAAACTGTTCAGGATGTGCTGGCTAAATTCACGTCTAATGATGATGTTATTGCTATTGGAGATGTGTTTTATGCTGATATGGAGCAGGATTGGGTGATGCAACCTGGTGGTCCTCTTGCTCACAAATGCAAGACTTTGATCGAACCAAGTAGGCTCATACTGGTTACTGCCCAGCGATTTATTCAAACTTTCTTGGGGAAGAACTTCATTGCCCTACATTTTCGGAGGCATGGCTTTTTAAAGTTCTGGTATCTTATCTTTGCTTTCCCAGCTGTTTGCTTATGCTTATTGCACCAGCTTTTCATTTTGTTACTATTAGCAAATTGGTGTTAAAGTTGTGATCTTTTACTGGTATCTAGTTGATTTATATACATGCATGTAGTAGACTGCAAACATAGCCATCAATACACTTATAAGCTCACTTGAATGGCAAATATTTTGATGCATTTACAGTCAAATTACAACTGTTTTGCTTGTTTTATTTTAAATTTTTTCACTGATCCACTTGACATGCATGATCTCGTGGCATAGAGTACAGCTCCTTTTTTCTTAAGCATGTTCTGCTTTTGCCTCTAACAATTCTTTGATTTTTGCAGCAATGCTAAAAATCCAAGTTGCTTTTACCCCATTCCCCAAGCTGCAGACTGTATTGCACGGGTGGCTGAAAGGGCCAATGCACCAGTCATTTATCTTTCCACTGATGCAGCGGAAAGTGAAACTGACTTGCTGCAGTCACTAATTATAGTGAATGGGAAAACAGTACCACTTGTCAAACGCCCCTCTCATACTTCAGTTGAAAAGTGGGACTCTTTGTTATCCAGACATGGGATTGAGGATGATTCTCAGGTGAGGTTATGTTTCTTCTATGTTCTCCTTTTATCTTCAGTCTCTTGGGTGAGTTTGCCATTCTTTTTCCTTTCATTTCATTCACAGAAATGGGATCAATATGTGCATCAAACATATTTTTCAATGATCCCCAGTTTCTGTTCAAATATGGCAGAAGATATACAGGATGCCTGGCTTGCACCTTTGTCACTAATTATCATTAGTTTTATGGGGAATTTAATTGGAAGTCTGTTACTCCTGAACCAGTGAACGTGGTTAGAATTCTACAATTTGGGAATATTTGATTTTTCTTCAAAGATATACATTAACGGATACAGGAGAGTTTATCTGCACTTGATATATGAAGTCGGGATTATTAAGGATTTTTACTTGCATGTATTGAGGTGAATGATTCCGTTTGACAAGTTCACTAATTTTTCTATTAAGATTGACCATCTAATTTTAAAACATTAAGGGCATCTAACACTTCTGCTTCATTTATATTCTAGATTCTGAATTTCTAGTGGATAGTGTAGCTGCAGTGGAGTAGAACTGGCTACTCCTGTTATGACATTTCTTTATCACTTTTAATTCTTTTAGTGTACTTATTGTTTTGGTTAAATAGTACTTGTACTCTCCTCCATTTATCGACTCTTGGTCTTTGCAGGTGGAAGCTATGCTTGATAAAACAATCAGTGCCATGTCCAATGTCTTCATTGGAGCGTCTGGGTCTACTTTCACTGAGGATATTTTGCGGCTGCGAAAGGATTGGGAATCTGCATCTTTATGTGATGAATATCTCTGCCAAGGCGAACTGCCAAACTTCATAGCAGAGGATGAATGAAGACACGGGAAATTGATCAATTGTTTTGTAGCACACGCAATCATTTCTGTGAATATCCGGCAGTGAAGATGAGTCACCATGAATCATCAGCACGATTGGTAGCTTATCTTTCCTGGTGCCAATGCCTGAATGGCAAATAGTGCTGAATGTAATTTTCACTTGTATGATACTGTATGATAGGTGGGTAGTAGCATTTACACTGCACATAAGTTTTTTTCTTTTTCATTGTTTTGATGGGTGACAGTAATTTTTGTATTGCACATGAGGTTGAAAAAGTACAGCAGCTAAAAAAACTGTTGACTCCTCGTTATAGCTTCATATATATATATACATCAGCAAATAAGGCATAAAGCAGAATTGGGTTTTTCGTCGGCAACAAATATTACAATCAACATGATCAGATGATACCATATCTTTTTCTTCTTATTCTTTGTCGTCATAGGTTTCAAGATATAAAATAATGGTCAGTTTGGTAATGTCTGACCCATAGTGGAAATTGATGGTGGCCTAAAGAGGAGTCTGAATGTGTCTTTGGGAAAATAATGGAAACATGGGAAGAGGTGGAGTAGCTTTTGTAGTATATGAGAAAACTTATTACAATTTTTATGCTAAAAGATATCTTCAGATTAAATATGTCAACCTTTGATATATCTCACATGTTTGTTGTATCAAAAATTTATCCTACGTTTGAACACTCAAAATTTAAAATTAGTTGCAATCAATTATATATCCCACGTGAACTCTGTCAAATGTCACAATTACATTATAACCGGGTGACTGTAGAGGAAAAAAAAAACCCTTAGCCATTTCTCCTTTTTATCTCTTATTTCTCTAACTTTTTATTAAAATTTAATTTTTTAACTCACTGCCAATTATTTTTAGATCGATTTCTTTTTTATTAATTAATTTTAATAAATAAATATTAGAATTCTTTTAGTATTTTATGGTCTTTTATTATGAAAGTATGGAACACTCCTATAAAAGTTTTATAGTCTTCTATGAAGGTGTTAAATTCACTCTTCATGAGAGTAGTGAAAAGAAAAAAAAGATTCAAAATCCAACATTCAACAATCGATCTCATCATTATAAAGTTCATATTTGATTTAGTACTACCAAATGGAGTAGTTTTCTCATAGAATTATAATATGTTATTCCGTCGATACGATTGATGATTGTAAAAAGTAAATTTTTTTATGCTTGATATTTATTTTTATATTTTATATTAAAATATACTTATTAATTCTCATTAATAGAATATTGATATTTCTTTCAAAATAAGTGATAAAAATTAATAAATTAAAAAAAATTACATCAAATCATCAGGATTAATTACCATAAATTATCCACTCCTTAACACTAACATGACAATTAATATCTTTGATCAGATTAAGCTCATCATACAACACCAAAAAGAAAAAGAAGATTAGAAAAGGAAAAAAAATATTTAACCAACCAAAGCAGCACGTGGGATGCAGACGAGGGGCATTAAACATGACTCAGCCTCGCATTCACTCCACACTGTCGCCGCTCCCTCCCCTCCCCTCCCTGCTTTCTCTCTTTCCGTTTCAGTTCGCAAAGCTCAAATCTCTTAACCCCCACCCCCCCAAAAAAATAAAAAGAACGAAAATGAAAATTGACTACTTCGTTTCTGA
This sequence comes from Ricinus communis, assembly GCF_019578655.1. Classification (NCBI taxonomy): domain Eukaryota; kingdom Viridiplantae; phylum Streptophyta; class Magnoliopsida; order Malpighiales; family Euphorbiaceae; genus Ricinus; species Ricinus communis. Next base: position 6,103,227 of record NC_063263.1, on the reverse strand, counting down.
ACAATAAAAAGATTCTTATTCCTTTCTATGCACTTCACATGGAATATACACGCACATACACCCTCTTCCTGATTTTTGATTGATTTGATTCTTTCCCAGCAATCCCATTTGTATAAAGAATCATATACTTGATTATATAAAGAACTGATACAAAAGAAAAGAAAGAGGAAAAAGAAAGTGGGTTGTTGTTAAAAATCAAGAATCATGAGAGCAAGATTAGTTGTTTTTCCAGTTAAAGGAAGGAACTGGTGTTTTAGTAGATCCATTGAACCTTCAGTTGCAGAAGCTGCATCTGCTTACGCCCCTAATACTCTCAAAGAACTGTGGAAGAACATTTCTTCTTCTAACTCTAATGCCCACAATGCGGAGCTTGTAATCGATTTTGTCTCCAACAAGGTCACCATTTCCTTGAAATTTTTGTTATGATCATGCATATTGCACATTTCTCTTATCATACTTAATGTGTTTGTTTTCTGGGTTTTTCTTCTTTTTTCTATAACAGATGAATAGAGCATGGGTGGGTCTGGAGAAGGCTCCTGAGGGTACTTTGAAGAATAAGCTTCATGGGTACTTTGTAAACATTTCTTTGAGCACTTTTTGCTGTTCTGCATGCGTTTTTATTAGTTGCTGATATAGTAGCTGATTTGGCCATTGAAATTGATTGATGGTTGTAGGTTGGGATTGAAGCTTCTATCACGGGTTAAGCCCTCTGAGATTTTCTTAAAGTCTATATCCAAGGAAGTCACTGATGTTGAAATTATATACCCTTCCAGGTTTTGTTACCTTTTCTTTTGTAATCACGTGGAATTATGTCAATACTTCCTTTGCTTTAAACAAACCTGTGGATTTGACAATTATAATCATATTAAGTTACAGATTCCTCATTTTAAGTTTGATAATAAACAAATCTTATACTGTCTTAAATGGCCATTTGGCGTTCTTGCTAACTCGAGTGGTGTATTCTGAGTTGTAAACCCTTAGACTCGAGAGTTTTAGCAAGTTAACTAACTTGCGATAATATATCTAGATAATTACACATGAACAGAGTATATCTATAACTCACATAGATGTTGCTATTTGTATTGGGATGAGTAGATGTATTTGGTGCAATATTAAACCAGTTGGTTGTTGAAAATTTCGTTTAATACTTCATTGGTTCTTTGTTATATATGGGTGATAGAAAGTATAACAAAGCTGTATTACTTGATAAACAAAGGAGTCAAAATTCAATTATGAGAACCTTGTGCTAGGGTCAGTATCAAGAAGTCTATATTGTGATAGACAAGGGTAAATCCATGAATTATTCCTCTGTTTGTTTAAATTTAGGAATTTGAAGCTAGTACAATTTTCAACTAGTAGTTGCTGCTCATTTTATGTGGCAAAGCACCCACACAACATCGTTATCTAAAATATCTGCAATTTTGATAAGTTGCATTGTATATCTATCTGTTGTGTAAACAACATTTAACATTAGCATCCTTATTGTGATTAAGTTTCTCTGATGCCTTTTTATATAATTTGCTTTAAAACTTGCAGTTTAAATCCACGACTTGTACGCAGAAGATTACGACATGTTGCCTTGAGGTAAATACATCCCTGTGCCATGCCTTATTTACATGGATATGCTATTTTTCGTTTTCTAAGCTACATATGGTGGACAATTTATGACAATTGCTGTCTAATACTCAGTGGATCTGCAATTCACAAGAAATATTTCTATAGTTCAGTTTCTCTACTTCCATTGACAAGTGCATTTATGGTATGTATATACTAGCTTATGATTTCAACTTTTATTCTGAGTTCATTCTCCTGTTCTCAAATTTATTCTTGTTGCATGTAGTGACCTGTATTATTTTGCTTTTTTCATTTGGTGTTGCATTTTTTTTCTATGTTTTTGTAGGTTTTACCTCTGCCCAACATTCCATTCTTTTGGGTCTTATTCCGTGCTTATTCTCATTGGCGAGCTCTTCAGGTGTGTGATATGTTATTGGGATAATTCAGGAAAGATAAAACTAAGGTTGGACATATGACAGAAAACAACTTTCCCGGAGCCTGTTAAAATTGATTATTGGTTTACTGAATGTGTTGCATTCTCCCTGAATATCATATAAACATCTTAAAAGCTTGTCTTGCTTTTTTTCTTTTTTTGCTTCCTATTTCATGCATCAATTAATTGTTTTTTCTTTCTTTAAACTATTCCTTCCCTCTGTTTTTGCATATTCAATACTGTAGGGAAGTGAGAAGCTACTTGAGCTAGTGTCAGATAGTCCACATGCTGACAATCTAGACATTCGAAATAGGCAGACAAGTGAAACAGAGAATGGACACTCTGAACATGAAATCCAGAAGCCACAGAATTTTCCATGGGTAATCCCTTATGTGCAACTTAATGCCTGAGATACTGAGCTCATAATAGAAATTGCATTCCGATTGTGACCTTGAATCATATTTTTCTTACTTTATCTTTTAAAATTTACTTAAGATCCACTTCTGTTGTAAAAGTATTCACTTCTATTGTGATAAAAATGAGTTTCATAGTCATGAAGCAATGTAGTTGTGATAGTTAATGGTGGATATACTCGTAGATGAGCTAGCCCTTACTTTTTTTAAGCATCTGCACCTTGCCATGCTTACCTGATGTTTAATCTCATAGATAGAAAATAAAAATTTTATTAGGATTGTTTAAGAAGAATAATTAACTTTTTTAGGGACACAGCCTGTGATTCTTTGGTATGAATTTCTTTTCTCGTTGCTGATCATTATTTCTGATAACTATTTAGATGTGTACTGGCAGCTTATAATTAATTTTCAAACCAAGGGAAAATTCCCCAAAGCACCATTCTTTAGACCTTTATGCTTAGGGTCTTTAAGGTTGATGCATTATAAAGTGTATATCTGTTGAGCTGTAAAAGGAATGATATCTCCATGTACTTGCTGAGATTTCTTTTGTGGGATATGTCAATAGGTGTTGCAGCCATCAAAGGACCTTGAGAAACTGCTCAACTATGGAGATGAAAACAATGGCCTCAGTAAATGTGGTATTTCAAACATCTGCAAGACCTTTCATTTGAACACAAATGATGTTCTTAGGTTTAAGCGTATGATGTAGTTCACCATTAATTTGTACATTTTTTTTTCTTTTTTCCCTTGGGAATGTAACATAGGTTCATGTCCTTTAAATGGATTAAAACCTCAATTCCAAATTCTTTTCCAAGTTGTATGACACTAACCAATTTGACCGGTCATGTTGGAAGAAGTTTTTTTTTTGAATACATGAGCATTAGCAATGTGTCTTTTTTTTCCCATAAATAGAAGAAAAGAGAGATTACTACGGAAAGGAAAAAAGAATAAACAGAAGAAAATATTTCCTGGATGATCACCCTTAATCACAATTTACCACTTGTGGCATTGAAGGTGGTGTTAATCTATCAGAAACTAATGGTGCAAGGTTCAAAGTCAGTTTGGATAGCAAGAATAGGATAAATATAATGGAACTGGGTAGATTGAAATATCTCTCTCAAATTCCGCCCAAGCTCGAGAACTGGAATTTCTCTCTGGTGTAGAGCATACCCTAGCCTTCCACAAGTACCAAAGAATGAAAACCACCTAATTACGACGAAGTCACCTGTGCAGTCTAAAACATCGAATTGCAAAAGCACATTGGAAGAATAATGGATCCCACAATTTTGTTTTTAGTCTTCGTTCCATCAGGAATTAACTCGACAGGAGGTGAAATTCGAGAACTTTACCTCTAAAAACAAGAGTCCTTGATAATCAAGCTTGGCCTGGATTAGTAAATGATAGCAATTTGGACATTGATACACAACTCAATCGCCCCCCACTGGAAGGATGTTGGAGAGAATTTTTCAAAAGAAAACTTTTCATCGAGTACCTGAACCTTCCAAAGGTGCTTCCAATGAGCAGGAGATAAGTCCACAATTCTATTAGCAGAGAAAGGATAAATATGTATGATGGTCTCTGACATGATGGAACCAAGCATAATAACCCGAGACCGCAGTGTAGTTGAGACAAGTTTATCATAAGACGCTGGTTCCTAACTTTCTAATTCTGAGTACCAAGTTTCAATTTATGGACATTGACCTTAAATATGACTTGTCTATGAGTATGAGCCCAAAAAGTTAGGACTGTGTTGCATGTTTCCAAAGCAATATCTTGCTTGTTGCAAGATGACCACCAAGGAGAGATCGAGCCTTCTTGCGGAGTTGTGTTAAATGAGCGGGGGGCATTAGAAAATTTGGCCCAGAAAATACCTTAATCCCTATGAGAATCCAAGACTAACAGCTGTACAGAACTAACAGGTATTGAGGATTCAAGATGAACAATTTTATATCGACCCCGCATATGATAAATCAAGACTAACAATCATAGAACCTTCATTTGAGCAAGTTGAAATTATTTGGTAACAAAGAGCTTGTTTGATACTTTGCCTTTATCGTTTTGGGTACAATTGTTTCTTCTTAAAGAGGATAGCATAAAAGAGAATTATGTTCACCAAGATTTGTGTGGAAAAATAGAACTTTAATTTCATTGAAACTAATGTAACTAACTTACAAGCAAAAATCTATCTTCCAATACTCCTACATTGATGTCCAAAAAGACACAATAGATAGAGAAAAAATAAAAAAGAAGACATAAAACTACCACCAGCTAACGGCTCCAAAGCCAGGTCAGAAAACTGCATCCTAAAGCAGCAGTTGCTACTTAACAGTACTTGTGCAAACACGAAAACACAATACAAAGAAAAGAAAATTTTCCTACGTCGTCTACCTGAACCTGGAGCGCTTGGCCATGCTGCTACTAGGAGGAGCTCGAGACTTTGAAAGAGTCTTTGCTTTCCTTCTATTCCTCTCCTCCTCACTGTCAGAATCATCCCCTTTCTCCCTGTCTGCATTGCTTGCTTCTCTCTCCAACTCCTCCCACGTCTTTCCCTTTTCTTCCTCAGAGTCTTCCTCAGAATCATCCTCATCATCCTCATCCTCAGACTCCACCAGTGACTCACTGTCCGAGTCATCATCTTCTGACTCAGAATCAGGTTCTGCATCTGATGGCTCATAACCCTTATCTGAATCCTCTGTGTTATCAGAATCTGAATCACTAGCTTCTAAATTCAAAAATTCCCAGCCCCCATCATCTATGAAACTCTGAGGATCATCAGTGATTGTCTTCAGTATCTGTCGCCAGTTCAGATTCAACTTGCTCTCATAATACTTGATGTCTGTTGTGTCAAGCCATTCCTTGATGCCATCCAGTGATGTAGATGGAATAGAATCAATCCTAAGAACATCACGCTTGAAGTCCTTAAACACAATGGTCATATCAAAATTTTTCTGTCCTAGACCCACTCTCTCCAAGTTCACAATCTCTATCTCACTTAGGGTGACAACAAGGAAAGGAGTCTCAATTAGCTCAACGAGACAGCTTGAAGTTGGAACAATGAAAGATGAGGTTTTGTAAGGTACCCCATGGAATCCAAGCTCTCTCAGAGGCTGATCAAACTCAAGGTCAAGTCCACTGAACTGGGACTGGCTCCAAAGATCATTCACCCTATTCACAAAGCTCTGGAAATCCATGTTGATCTTATTCTTCCTGTCCCTTTCTCTTTGCTCTTCTTCAATTTCATCAGGGTCATAAGCAGATCTCTTCCCACCTCCCAAGGTCTGGACTGACTCCATCACCTCAACATAAAACTGCACATCCTTGGTCTTCTTGTTTCCCACCATAATGTGATTGTGAAGATGGAAGTGGAGAAGAGTGATCATCTCCCTCTCTGCAGGCTGGAAAAATGCGTGTTTGATGTTGGCAAACATGACCTCCACCTTCTCATCAGGTCTACTTGTTGCAAATAGGAACCCATTTAGATGAGTTTCCAGAACACCGGGAAGCTTTCTTCCACGGCCACCAAATACAGGTCGAATCCAAAGATCATGCAACTTTATTGGCTTGAACTTGTTATTAGCACGCTGAAGTTTCTCCTGAGTAACCAAGGTTGCCCTCTCAGCTCTCTCAGACTCCCTAGACACAACATGCCGCCTTAGTGTCTTAATCTGCTGCACCACTTCGCTAATGTGTCTAGGGTCCTTAGAACGAAATGACACCTCCTTCAGATAAATAGATCCCTGGTACTTCAGTGAATTCACATCATGTGCACTAAAAGGGGTTCCTGGAACCACAAATTGAATGCGAATATAGCAATTCCTGTTGGTGTCCTGTTGGCTGGAGACTGTCCTTATTGTAGCAACATGGAAAGGCACCATGCTTCCATAAATAGGTAAAAGCACAGTTTCATTCTTCTGGTCTATCTGAATCATTAGATCTCTTAAAGAAGGAATGTCATTGACGTTCTTGTATGCTATTAAATCAGCTGATGTCTTCACAGCAGATCGATTATCCCCTGCTGCACCTCCTCCACCAGCAAGTCGCCGAGCAGTTTCCTCATTCTTTTGACGGGCAAGTTCTGCCTGGTGCTGCCTCCGCATCTCCTCCTTTGAAATATCCCCAGTATCGGACCTTAGTGTTGTCTTAGAAATCACAGTATTAATTCCATTAACCCCAGCTTTAGTTTGGGGTTTTACTTCTTCATCCTCTTCATTAAATGAATAAGCCACATCCTTAACAGCTTTGGAGGTCTTGAAAGTCACCACATCCGGATTTGTTTGACCTACAATAACTGTATCAGCAAGTAACAAAGAAAATTTCTGGATCTTTGGGTTTTTGGTTTGATTCTGCAGGTTCTGAAAACCCAGGGACACATTAAAAACCATATTCACTTTTATAACCCGGTCATTCTTGGCATTGAGATTCAGCGCAGACTCGCGGAACTCAAGCCCAATGCCTGTCCCTGCAGATTTTGTCATGTGTGGAACTAACTCAGGAGCCTCATTCTTAACCACTGTAACAGCTGCTTGATATGCAGCACTGAATTTATTCCCAGGCTTCAATGCACCAATTGCTGCCTCATGTGCTTTGAGAAGCACCTCATAAGCCTTGCTCTGCATAGAATTGGCATCTATCAAGAATGTCCTGGCAACATTTGAGCAGTAATTGTTATATCGAGCACCGATGGCAACTATAATTACACTAGCAGGATCATAGTATAGAAGCTCATCATTGCTAGCAGCACTCGGTCTGAGATCAAAATCACCACCGCTCTGAAATATTGGAGGGTAACAAATATCACAATTCTCCGCCCTCAACTTCACCTTAGCTTTGGATGGATCCATAATGGCTTTCTCAGCCTCATCCATCAAAGAAGAATGAGAAACTTTCTTTTCCTCATCAATAACATTCTCGAGATTAGGAATAACAACATTGCTCATGACACCACAACTCAAAAAAGCAGCTTTCTTAACACTAATAATCTCATCAGGATCCTTGAAAGCAAGCAAATCAGCAAACCCATTAGTCACATCAACAATCTGCTCAAAACCAGCATTCATCAATTTCTGATTCCACATCTCTAAAAGTGCACCTTCAGGAACTTCCTTGGCTATATACCCAACAACACTAGACACATTCATAGCACGAAATATATCTTCCATAGCACCAGAACCATTATCACCCTTGGCCTTAACATGCATAACAACATCAATTCCACCATCAGCAGCCTCCTTAGCAGGAGCCCTAACAACTTCAAGCAAAGAAATCTTCTTCTGACTACACAAGAAATGAATCTGTTTCTTCGTAAAAACCATAATTGTCTCCGGGAACTCATATCCTAACAACCAAACATTCATGGCAGACGATTTCAAGTACCTTAAATCCTCGGATGGAGGTGGAGTAGCTATAGCAATAGCATCCGCTGAACCCCATAACTCATCTTTATGCTCATTCCAATGCGAATAAAGTAACTTAAGCCGTGATTTGAACTTATTCGTGTTAATTACATAAGCATTGCTAGGGTTTCGCTGGTCAGCCATCAAAACCACTCTCTAATCCTATAACAAAAGAAAGGAGTTCAAAAAATTAGGGTTACAGCATGTACGTTTGTTTAATACGACGGCGTATACTGTCTATGATATAAAGGTAGGGTTAGGGTTTGCGGAGACGCAGAAAAAAAAAAAAAGCTAGAGGTACTATAAAGAAATGGGAGAAATTGAATCAAAACACTAAAACAAACAAGTAAAACAAAAAAAAAAAAAAACAGAGAAATTAAGCGAAGAGAAGAGAAGAGGAGAGATATACTGAGAGCGAGAGAGAGAGTTACCGTGATTGAAGAACGGACTTTTGAAAATTATTGAGAAAGAATTGAGATGAAGAAGAGAGGGAAAATAAGAGAAGCGAAGTGAGTGAATTTTCTTTTTCTTTTTTCTTTTAAAAAATCGGGAAGGGTATTTATATTTTCGTTACGCAATTATAGGAGGAGGTCTAGAGAAATAAAAATTATAATTTTCTTTTTTCTCTCGAAGCTTCTGTAAAGTTGATAGGTTGATTTGTCATTTTGGCGCTCGTTACCTTTTATTGTTCCCGCTCTTACAAGAAAATATAAAATTAAAATTGGATAATGGTATTTTTACTTTGGTTTTAATTGAATGGAATTGCATTTTGTATAATTCAAACTCGATTCAGTTTTGTTTTTTCAGTTTGAACTTTATTTTGATTTGGCTTAATTATTATTATATTAAAAAATAACATAATAAAAAAATTTAAATTATGAAAAGAATATTAAATTTAATTATTTTGATCATATGAATGATACATTATAAAATTAATAAACAATCTGAATATAAAATAGAACTTCTAATTTAGTTTATATATATATATATATGTAAATAAATGATATTATATATTTGAGATTTAATTCGCCTAAGCCCATTGAGCAAAATAATAAAAGATAAATAGATGTTTACTAGTAAAGAAAAATTAAAAGTGCATAAATTTTAATATTTTATTTCACTTAAATTTATAATTATATTATGTTAAATTAAAATTTATAAAATGATTTCTATCATGCAATTAGTTCATCATGGGACAATTCTAGGCCTTTAATTGATAATGTTTCATCTTTGACGAGTGCTTTAAATGCTTGGAATTCTGAGACTTTTGGCAATATTTTTAAGAGGAAGAGGAAGTTATGGGCTAGAATTTCTAGTATTCAAAAAATTCTTGAACAAAATCACAGACTGGCCCTGCTGAAGTAACAATTAAGGAGTGAACTAGATTTTACAATAAGAATAAATTTTTTGGTATTAGAAATTTAGAGAAAAATGGATCCATTCAGGCAATAGAAGTACAAGATCTTTTCACTTATCTATTGTGATTCGCAAGAACAAATGTTTTATAAATGGCCTTGAAGATGGAGAGATGTTTGGGTTTGGGATCAACAAGCTCTTCAATAGATGGTGTATGACTACTTCTCCAGCCTCTACTCTGCTGAAGCTTGTTTAGGCTCCTTACAGGTTATGCAGACTAGAGGAATGTTTCCACCTTTAAAACAATGGCAAGTGGACCTTCTCAACGCTCCTTTTTCATCTTATGAGGTGAAGGATGCTATTATGAGTATGTCCCCGTACAAGGCCACGGGACCTGATGGCTTTCAAGCGGGTTTTTACCAGAAGATGTGGGCAATTTTTGGCCATTCCTTACGTAAGTTTGTGCTTGATTTTTCAATTCAGGCGTTATGCCCATCTCCATGAATGAGACTTTGATTGTTTTGATCCCGAAAGTGAAAGAGATTGAGTCTTTAAATCAAATGCGACCCATCAGCTTATGTAACGTCGGGTACAAGGGATTACAAAAACTTTAGTTAATCGGCTTAAGAATATTCTGCCCAATATAATTTCTCCAACACAGTGTAGTTTTGTCCCTGGAAGACAAATCGCAGATAACACCGTGATTTTTCAAGAGGTTATTCATTGGATGCATTCGAAAGAGTCAGGATCTGGATTTTATGACTCTTAAAATTGACCTGCATAAAGCTTCTGATAAGCTATCTTGCTCTTTTCTAAAAGATACTTTGGATGACGTGCGTCTGAGTTCTGATTGGGTTCGAAAAGTTATGGCTTGTATTTCCTCTCCTTCTATGTCTATCCTTTGGAATGGAACCAAGCTTAACAACCTTAATTCGTCTAGAGGAGTTCGTCAGGGGGATCCTATATCTCCAAACACTTTTGTGCTTTGCATTGAGCGACTTTCGTAAATGATAAATAAGTTGGTGGTTGAAGGAAATTGGCATTCTCTTTTTCATTTACTTTTTGCGGATGATATAGTTTTGTTTGCTGAAGCCTCGTTGGATCAGCTAAAAGTTGTGATGGAGTGCCTTCAAAGTTTCTGTAATTGCTCAGGATAAAAGATCAACTTCTCCAAATCAAGTATGTATGTCTCTAAGAATGTGAGTGATGACTTGGCCAAAGATTTATCTGCTTACTATGGGATGCCTATTGTGAAGGACATGGGAAAATATCTTGGAATGCAAACTGTTGATGGAAGTTATCTAAGCTTTCGTGTAAGCATATCTTAGATCGAGTAGCTGATTGCTTAGCGGGTTGGAGAGCGAAAAACTTGTCTTTTGCTGGGCGCACAACACTTGTTCAATCAGTGCTCACGAGCATTCCTTGTTACGCCATGCAAACTGTCGCTCTCCCGTTGGGAGTGTGTAATGAAATTGAAAAGCTTTGCAGGTCTTTTCTTTGGAATGGTGCTAATGATGGTAGAAGGAAAATGAGTATTAACAATGGATAATAGGCATGATACTCGTATTTTGCCCGATAATTGGATTAGACCTTTCCCTTTGATCTCGGTGGTATGCTCTGACATCTCATTGGTTGAGCAATATAAGTTGTTTCGGACTACTGGATTATTGGGCAGGGTTGGAATTGGAGTGTCCCATCCTCTCTTCTTCCATCGGAGATCCGATATAGTTTGTCGGTTTTCTATGTCAGAGCTAAACATGAAATGGGGGACTCCTTTTGCTGGAGCTTATCGAACAATGACAATTTCACTGTCAAGTCTTCTAATGATTTTCAACGTCAAAATGTGGATGTTGATAGAGCTCGTCTTTGAAGGATAATTTGGAGGCTTAACGTTCCTCAGAGAGTTAGATCCTTTCTTTGGCTAGTATGTCATGGTCGTGTTATGTCTAACTTTGAAAGGGCAAGGCGTGGTATCACTGACAACTCTTGTTGTGATGTTTGCAGAATGGTTGATGAAACTCAGGTTCATATTTTTAGAGATTGTCCTCTTGCGGTTGGGATCTGGAATAATGTTTCAAGTGCTTCTGAGCTTCGAGATCAGCAAGATCTATCCTTTGCTGATTACCTTCAGACCAATCTTTGCTCTGTTTAGTTTTGCAAAAACAAGGTAGGTTGGGCAAAGCGTTTTGCTATAACGTTATGGTGGAATTGGAAATTGAGGTGCAATAAAATTTTCAGGATGAAAAATTTGTCTATTCCTGATAAAGTGAGGTGTTTATTTGTGTTTTTTAATGAAATTGAGCAATCCTTGTCTTCTCAACAGTTGGTGTTTCCTGTTACTTCTAGAGGAACAATTCTTGTTGATTGGGACTCTCCTCTAATGGTGGCCTTTAAGTTGAATATGGATGGCAGCAACAAGAGTCATGAAGCTAAAGCTGGGGCTAGAGGAGTTATTCGTGACTCAAATGGGTGATGAGTTGGTGGTTTTGTGATCCACATTGGTGCTTATGATGTGGTGGGTGCTGAACTTTGGGCATTTCTTCAAGGCATCTGGCCTGGTGCAGAAACATTCATGCTAACTTAGTTTCAGCTTGTCTTGATCTGCTGCAAAATAGGTGAGATGTGCAAATTAAGCATGTGTTCAGAGAAATGAATCAAGTAACTGACTCTTTGGCTAATATGCTTTCGCGTTTCCTATTGGGATTCATATATTGGATGAAATGCCCAGTAACATTCAACAGTTGATGAATATGGACGTTATTGGTATAGTTTGGCCTAGATGGACCAGAGTTGTTTAATGTTTCTTTTTTGTATTTCTTGTTCTTTTTTATTTTTGTTCTTCTGATTTCTTGGCTTTTAAGCCCTCCTTTATATTAAAAAAGTATTAATTTTGTGTAAGATTGATTATAACTAAATTAAATTGTAACAAAATAAATAATAATTTAAATAAATAATTTATAAATATATTTTATAATATTAAAATATCTATTCCAATTTTAATTTTTTATCTTTTTCAAATAGATAATTTTTTTATATATATATAAAAGAAAATAGGACTGCATCTTGCATTGTATAATGGGCTTGTGAGACTGATCTGAAATGAAATCTAAAGGGCCGATACATACGGCACGTGCAAGGCCCATTAGGCTCTGTCTTCTTCGACACGGCGTCTCTGTGTATACTGATAGAAAAAGAAACAAAAGAAACAAGTCTGTCTTTCATTTGGTTAATTTCTGAAGAAAAAAATCCATAAGTTTTGTTAGAGAAAACAAAAAATAGAGAAATGGCAAATGATCATGAAGATATAATCAAGGACGAGAAAAACCCTCCTCCTCTGGACGAAGACGATATCGCTCTTCTTAAAACTTACGTAATTCTCTTTGCAATTTTTATATGTTTCGAAACCCTAATGTCTGATTATTTTTCTCATGTTGCTTTTTAAAATTTTAGGGTTTGGTTGCTACGTTTCATTAATTGCTTCTTACTTTTCTAAAGCTCTTTGCCTTATGTGTGTGTGTGTGCAGGGTTTAGGACCGTATTCAACTAGCATTAAGAAAGCTGAGAAGGAAATAAAGGAAATGGCTAAGAAAGTCAATGATATATGCGGTATTATGTTGTTCTACTATTCTTTTATCTATATATGTCACTTGTTTCAGTTTGCAATTAGCGTTGGTTTGTGCTATTCCCTTTAAGCAGCTGTAAGAACCCTACAATGCTTGAAAGCATAACCTTTCTCTTCTTTTGCTGTTTGGTGATAACATAAGGGCTCTTCAACAACTTGTTTCGTAAGAATACAGCAGTTTTCACCTGATAATTTCCTCTCTTTTTTCCTCTGAATGATGTAATAGCTGGATCCTATTCCTAGTGTTGAACAGAGTATTGCTACCCTGCTACAGATAATCACTTAGATTTTGATGTCATAAGTTACGTATATAATATACATTGTTGTGATCTTAATATTTGCAAGCAATTTGCTGAATGATGATCACTTGCAATCTCTTCAAATGAGTGACAAGTCATTGCTTTTCTTTTTTTAAATTTGTAAAATGTGATCTTTTCATGTTGAAAAGAAAGGCGAAAGGTTGTCTATGATATGACTTGGATAATTTTCTCGTCTTCATTGAAGTGCTAATCCATGATTATTTGATTATCATGCTGGCCAAGAACCAAGCCTGATAAGATGTGGTGTGTAGTCATGAGTGCAAAATACCCAGTCTAATAAGCACTAATTCGGCAGAGTGTTTTCATAGGTATATTTGATATGGTCAACACGTTTGGTAGTCTGGCTAATTTATGTTTGCATGGTTTGGTTGTAAACATTTGAAGGCTATTTTGTAATTTTGCTTTCCATCCATTGTAAAAGGTATCAAGGAGTCTGACACTGGCTTAGCTGCACCCAGCCAGTGGGATCTTGTTTCTGATAAGCAAATGATGCAGGAGGAGCAACCTCTTCAGGTACATATTTAACAAAGTATACATAAGATAATTTATTTTCTGTTTCTATACCACTAACTTCTTCTTTCAACCAGGTGGCAAGGTGCACAAAGATAATAAGTCCAAACACTGAAGATGCCAAATATGTAATAAATGTCAAACAAATTGCAAAGGTAGACGTGAATGTCAATCTTTAAGCAAATTATGGCAGCGTATTTTGAGGGGATGGGACTTTTTATTCTGTCATATTTTCATTTTCTATTAGATTGCACTCTTACATGGTAGGATTGTGGTGTGAATTACTTTTTGGTGATTTTTTTTAAAAAGTAACCATCCATGAGTCTTAATCATATGTAAATTGCTGTCTAAAATTACTTATAATTTTTTCATTACAGTTTGTTGTTGGGCTAGGTGACAAGGTTTCCCCAACTGATATAGAAGAAGGCATGCGTGTTGGGTAAGTGTAAATTTTTTACTTTGAGATTAAGAATATGACTATACTCGAGATCAGCTTTTTAATGATTGGGTAATGGTGGCATAATTTAGTATTTTTTTATTCTTTTATTCTGCACTGTGGCCAATATATATTCATCTTTTCATGCAGGGTTGACCGCAATAAATACCAGATACAGATTCCTTTACCTCCAAAAATTGATCCAAGTGTGACAATGATGACAGTGGAAGAGAAACCAGATGTAACATATAATGATGTTGGTGGATGCAAGGAGCAAATTGACAAGATGCGAGAAGTATGTATAGCTCCCTTTGTCAGTTGTTTTTGAAAACCTTTTCCTTTCCACCCTTTCAATTTCATTTTAAGCATTATATGACTAGATATATTGTGCAATACTCACATTTGTGAACTCATTGTAGGTTGTTGAACTGCCCATGCTTCATCCTGAAAAATTTGTAAAGCTTGGTATTGATCCTCCCAAAGGTGTTCTCTGCTATGGTCCTCCTGGAACTGGTAAAACACTTCTAGCCAGAGCTGTGGCTAATAGAACTGATGCTTGTTTCATTCGAGTTATTGGAAGTGAGCTTGTTCAGAAATATGTTGGAGAGGGAGCTAGAATGGTTCGCGAGTTATTTCAGGTAAAAATCTCTCATGGTTGATGGTTTATATTCTTTTACTTTGTTCATTATTATGTAGTTTTGCATGCTGCCTTATTACCTTGACTAAAATGCAATCTGCTGCAGATGGCACGTTCAAAGAAGGCTTGCATTGTATTTTTTGATGAGGTTGATGCCATAGGTGGTGCACGTTTTGATGATGGTGTGGGTGGAGACAATGAGGTCCAGCGTACAATGCTTGAAATTGTGAATCAACTTGATGGATTTGATGCCCGTGGAAACATTAAAGTTCTCATGGCTACAAACAGGTTAAATTTGATAACCACCCAACTTGTTTTGTTGTGAGCTTTTACCTTGAACTTGTTTCCTTTCAAAAGTACACTCCTTTTTTTAGTGGTCTTTCATATGTACCAAGTTCTTGTTTCTCTCCTCCTTTCTTTTCTTCTGAAATACAAAGTTGCCTTATCTGTGTCTGCATGTGCGCATGTTTGTGGCTTGTCTATTGCATCAGTTGAGTGATTTCACGGTTTCATGAATTGCAATTTTGAGTGTTTGGTATGTATTTGATTTATAAACTGTTGGATGTGAATTCTTGTTTCAGGCCTGACACTCTTGATCCAGCGCTATTGCGTCCTGGACGGTTAGATCGGAAGGTTGAGTTTGGTCTTCCAGACTTGGAAAGCAGAACACAGATATTTAAGATCCATACAAGAACAATGAACTGTGAAAGGGATATCCGATTTGAGCTTTTGGCCCGGCTTTGCCCGAATTCAACTGGTAATGATGATCTCTCTAAGGGCATTTTAAGTGGATTATCAGTATAATAAAATGGTTTCTTGATTTATTATGGTTGGACTAATAAAACGCGAGACCACTTTATTGCTGCTTGTGTATTTGGGAATTCTGGTTATTGATTTTCTGATTCTTACTCTTCTTATTCAGGAGCTGACATAAGGAGTGTATGTACGGAAGCTGGAATGTTTGCAATTCGAGCCCGAAGGAAGACTGTAACAGAAAAAGACTTCCTGGATGCAGTAAATAAGGTAATTAAAGGATACCAGAAGTTTAGTGCAACACCAAAATACATGGTCTACAATTAAGCAGATCTTTTCACAAAGAAACAGAAATTTGGCACTGCGTATAAATCTGTCAAAGTGATATATCATCTGAATGAGCTGCGGTTTCATGAAAAAAGAAAAAGTTTCTTGCTTGGTTCATGGATCTTTGGATCTTTCATTGTTGTTTTTTCTTTCCAATGATATAAGCTGTATTACATTTGCATAGCCGTTCAAGTTAAATGCCTCTCGATGGTCTTTTTCTTTGATCAAACTTTATTTTTAACGAGATTTGTTGCCTGAAGATGGGAGTGTTGTGATCATGGGTTTCCTCTTGAATATTTATATTATTGTTTAGCAATGGATTGCAATTCCTATATGGTGTAGCAGGATGGATATGGACATTCTCTTTTGCAATGTACACCCCTATAACAACCTTAGTGACGTTTCTGGTATTGCAATATGCAAACTGTAACAGCCTTCTAAATAATCAATGGTCTAAACAAGCAATTTGGCCAAAAAATACACTTCTGAGACTTTTATTCCTTACTTAAATTTACAGATATGATGTTTTTCCATAGTTGCACAATGAAATAAAGAGAGGTCTGGGGCAAATCAAGCTTCCACTAATTTTAGCACCCAATCTGAATCGAATTTCTTCGCAGACTTAACGACAGCACGGCAGGAACTAGCTCAACCGTACAAATATTTAAACATGTATCAACCTTTCTAATTCTATTTGTTCAATCAAAAAGATTAAACCAAAAAATGTATCCAATAAACTCAAAACAAGAAAATGTGAACTGTATTTTACATCAACCGTGGGGGTATATTACATGTAGTCATGTGCATCTGCATTGTCAACTTGCCGGGAAGCTCCCTGATCATTTCCAACTGTTCTCTTGCTCATGTTAGCTCGCTGAACTAATCGAACCAATGCCTGAACCACTTCTGACATCGGTGGTCGAAACTCTGGCTCAGGCTGCCACAATATAGTGGAAATAAGCATTAAACCTCACTTGTCATTCAGAATTAGAGCCAAGATCATAAATCGAAACCAGAATGAAGAAAAATGTGAATGAAAATGGGAATTATTGTCTTTTATATGTTGTTCGACTTGGTATGGAATATGAGTGGAATGAGAATTGAATTCCATTTATCATCCACGCCAATAATAAAATTTCATTATTATAGAAGAGTAGTAATGTTTAATTTGTCATTATTCTATGCAAATAACATGAAAATAAGTTATTATTTCGCTTGTTTATCCATTTATAATTAGTTGACATGATTCTCATTGGAATGAAAAGTTCATTCCCTAAAGAGAGAGGGGAAATAGGTGGATTTCTATTGATTGGAGAATCCAATTCCCATTTTGAAGTGATGTTTACTTAACTCATTCTCATTTCTATTTCTAATCTATTTTTTCATGAACCAAACATTCCCTTAGTATATTACAGTTTTCCCCTTCTAAATGATGCAAGGAAATCCTATACTCGTATAGTAGATTCTCTGCCACAGGTTTTGAACTTGTTAGTTATATCCAACCATGCACCCACATAAAGTAAAGGATAAAGTACTCATTCATTACCTGGACACAAAGAGCAATAACATCAGCAAACCGAGAGAGAGATTTGACAGGGTAGAGCCCCTTGAGAGCCGGGTCAACCATTTTAGATAGAGCATCGATGTCGTGGAGTTGAGGTGTGGCCCATCGAACCAAAGATTGCTCAGATCTTGGCCTTGAGCTGTAAAATTGTTCAAATTGCAAGTTCAAGGACCAATAAATTTATTCTTACATACAAATTAAATAATAATGAGATTTAAACGACTCATTCTTGACAATATGAGTCTTGGGAGATGGGAAGCTTTGCAATATACTGAAATGCTCTAGAAGATAATGCACCCTTTTCTTGTATTTGTGTAATCTATCTAACAAGATTTCTGAGGTCGCACATGAATGTTGAAAAGGACGCATTATGTTCTAGTGGTACCCAGTCTATCTATAAATTCTTGACAGTAAGAGATCACAATATCCTACTCCTTTGTTAAGTTATCAACATTTCACCTGTCAAATGGTTTACGGCCAGTGAGAAGCTCTAACATGACTACTCCAAAACTGTAAACGTCACTCTTGAGAGTATATTGACCAGACATGGCTACCTCAGGTGCACCATATCCAGATCCTGCATTATTGTTCAATGCCTGCATGTGAAAATTTTTTTAAAAAAAATATTAAATTAGAAGTTAAAAAAAACACAAGATTTTTCAGCAAATGCATCTGATAGTTATCTGTTACAATATTGAAATTAAAAGATGACCCAGAAAAGGTCAGTCATATAGAAGTCCATCTTCCATACAAAAAACACATTATTGATAATGTAAAACTTATATTTAAGAATTTTACTTGTGATAATTTCGTAATATGAGAGTACAACACTATTCTTGCAAAAAGAAAGGGCAGTATGTGGATTACAAGAAAAATTTAAAGAAATTTAGAATCACCTGCTCTGCATTTGGAAGAAAGCTAGCCAAGCCAGAGTCTGAAAGGTGAGGATTGAGCTCTGTATCCAGTAGTATGTTTGCTGATTTGATATTCTTATGAATAATAGATGGAGAGCATACTTCATGCAGGTACCTGAAAAATCGCTTCTTGAGTACAAGGAAGGCCATCCATGAATATTATACAGAAATAACCTGGTCTGCCAAAGTTTAACCCTCCCTATCTGATACTTGTAGAGGGCTATTAATATTATACAAATAGTACAAGCTGTATTATTTCAAGAATAACCATCAGCAAAAGAATACTAATAGGTAAAGAGAGAACAGGGAGCAGATTATTAATTTTTCCTTAGCATCAGTGAAAAATGTGAAAAACAGATTCCTCTTTTATCATGTATTTTCGGAACTTACTCTAATGCACGGGCAGTCCCCAAAGCTATCTTGACACGAGTATTCCATATCAAAGGCTTGCTGTCTTCATCTGACAGATGCAGGAAATCATGCAATGACCCACTTTTATGAAACTCATAAACCAGCAAGTGCTGCCCATGTTCTGAACAATAACCCATAAGTTCTGTCACATTTGGATGATGCAACTCAGAGATTTTTGAAATCATCTCTATAAAATCGTCAGACATGTTGCTGGAAAGAGTGGATGAATCTATTTTCTTCACAGCAAGAACCTGCAGTAGTCAAACAAAAGAAAGAAGAGAAATCACAACCAAAAGAAAGAAGAAAAGAGAAATCACAACTTTAAAGTTATTAAAACCCTTAAAAGCACAAACATTTGAATGGGAAACAAGAAAAGAATGAACCAGAACGATCTTAGCTGGGTAAGAACGGTCGAGAGAGAGAGAGAGAGAGAGAGAGAGAGAGAGAGGAAAAAGAGAGAGTTCTGGTTGATGTTATACCTTTCCACCATCAAACTGAGCTCGATAAACACGTCCAAAAGACCCCTCACCAAGAAGATGGTCAATACTGAAGCTGCCAGTAGCTATCTGCAGGTCTGCTATTGAGTATGTTGTCACATCTAAAGGAGCTGTAACAGGCTTCTTAACAACAACAGGCTTCTTTGAAAAATCATCCTCATCAAATGATTTATGGCGGTCAATAGGTGGAGGTCTAAGATTTATAGAGGCTGAGGTATCAAATGTCTTTGTACTGACTGTGGTGGGAGGTTGTATGGCCTTCATTTCTGCAACACCATTCCATGCATGAGAAAACATAAAATAGGATATGGCAAAAAATCCAATCATTCAGGAAGCTACTAGCATGGACATGATGGTAAAGTAAAAGTTTAAAATTTGAACGAATTTATTGGCATATTCCTCGGGAGGTTTAATTCAATTGCACTGACAACACTGACTCCCATAGGACAGGGCTTGTCTCTTCCCCATACAAGAGACTGCTACATGTAGCAATTCAATTTGACATTTTTTCAGAGGGTTTTTAACATTGAACTGACAGTGACTCCAATCGGGATCAGGTTAAAGGTTATTTTCCCCCACAAGTCACTGATTTAGTGATAGGATTAGCATTCATTAATGGACACAGTTCTTGGTGTAACCATCTGGCAGTTCATACATCTTTTGTCCTAGACTCTGAAAGTTGCAATTCAGCAAGTTGCATTTCAATTTACCCAATGTTTAAACTCAGTATCATAAGCATAATATTATGGTTGTTTACACTTCAATAGCAAAAACATTCTCCTCATTTTCAGACTGGAAATGAATATCATTATTCATACGGCAGGATAAGGGAAATAGAACACTGAAGCACATCTTTTAGGTGATTCAAAGTGCTCAACTAATGTGAGAAATTGAAAAATATGAGTTACCTTGTACTTCATTTGATGCAAGAGGAGCAAATGGCTCATTATCAAGCTTTTCTATATCTGATGATGACCTCTTGGATCTTCTCTTGGCAATGAAGAATGCTGCTATTCCCCCAACCACTAGAATAGATATGATTATCCCAGCTATGCCACCAGCCCCAATTCCTGATTTTTTGCTGCTGCTACCATCACTGCCAGATGGGCTGTTATTGCCTCCAGACTTATGACCTCGGTTTCTGGGGGCTGGAGGTGTACCGGGTGGAGGTGGGGGTGCCGGCCCTGAGCTCCAATTGTTACCATCCATCCTGTAGATTACTCACTTTGAGCAACATTTCTTTTTTTGAGAAAAGAGTATGTCACGAGCTTAACTAATGCTATCCTAAAATGCTTACTGTGGATGAATTTCCTTTAACTGTTGCGGAATCCAGCCAGTGAACTGATTATTTGCAACATTTCTGGCAAACACGAACATGCATATCATGAAGGGCCATAAAATGCTTCAACTGTAAGGAAAGATAATATGATATGCAAATTAAATTTAACTGATGCTGGCTACCCACAGATTTTTAAGAGGAAGATCTGCAAGGACATCTATAGTGCCTGTGAACCGGTTATTTTGCAAATACCTATAAATTGGAAAATCGAACATTTTAACAAAAGTGAGGAAGGAACGTTTTTATGTACCACAATCAGAGAAAATGATATTTTAGAAACTTACATTGAGGTCATGCTTGAGAGGTTTCTAAAACTCCAAGGAAGGTTACCTGGCAGTTGGTTGAAGGAAACATCCCTACAGCAGAGATAGAAATCATTGATACTTGTGGTCATTCAATTCCACAAATCCAGCCTAAGGTGTTTAATCTAACTGTTACCCAATGAAGAGAATATGCAGAGCCCACATGCTACAGGAGATTATACAAACCCCAGGAAAAAGAAAAAATACATATAGCATCTTGGCCAAAAAATACAAAGAACCCACAGATATTGCAAATTTGCAATTAAAAGCATAATCAAGAAGGGAGGTTTGTTCTTAAAAGTAATCAATACTCAATAATTTTTCAAGAACATCAAGAAAATAAATCATTTCCTATCAAACAAATAAGAAGAATAAATAATACTCTAAACTCTAGAACAAAGTAACAGAAGGAAGGCATGTAGTTCTTACTCCTTAAGGTGTATTAGAAGATCTTACAGTGTAGTGAGAGAAGAAAGCTTTCCAAACAAGTCACTCAATTGGTTCTGGAGCTGATTGTGAGCAACATTTCTATCCCCCAAACAAAGAACAGAGAATATGAGTTCGGACTTTTTAAATAAGTTGCATCAGAGAATGAATCACTAGAAGTACTCACAAATAAGTAAGCTTAGTCATTGAAGAGAAGTCATAAGGAATATCTCCAGTAAATTGATTATTAGCAAGATTTCTGCATATAAAAGAGCGCATGAATAAATAATCAAAACACCATAAATGGAGAAAGAAAACTAAGAAACATATGCAGAATGTGAAGCATACACTTGTGTCAAGTTTCTAGGAAGTCCATAAGGTATGTTGCCCGCAAGATTATTATTACTCAAGTCCCTGTGGAAAATTAACCAGGTCAGTATATCATAGTAATACAAGTACTAAAGATATCAACACAATATACAAGAGCATTGATCTCACAGATTTATTAATGCCGTCAAAAGGTTAAGCTGGTAACCCAATGATCCAGAAAGTGAAAGGCCGGATAGTTTACTGAGCAAAAAAAGAAGCAACAGAAAACATGAGTTCAAAGGATTCAATTATTGTGGCAATGCCTCACAGTAACATGTGAAAAAGAGTCAATATTCCCATAGAAGATTACATTTCCGTAACTCGTGAGCCTGAGCAAGTAACACCTTTCCATGACTCTCCGCATGGATCACCTCCATTTGATGTCCATTTTGTTAGCTGAGGTGGTGAATTTAAGCTGGTATACATGGTTCTTAAAGCAGAGGCTGCACATAAAGAAGTTACAAATAGGATAAATAATACAGTACTGACAGAATCATCAACCACTATTCCGGTCACAAACAACTCCAAAATTTATTGACATTGTTATTCAAAGTAAAAACAATTCAAATGATAATATCAGTAGTAAAATATTCTGTACATGGGTAACTAGTTTGCATGATAATCATTTATTTGTTCAAGAAGGGGGTGATTGATTAACCTCTTAGCAGAATGTAAAACAAGATAAACAAACCAAAGCAGGTTAGAATGAGCAATAGTGTGTGGATATATCAGAGATTTAGGATTTTGTAGGGCATTTTAGGACTAAAACTAGTTTAGGACCATGAGCTTAGGTTCTTAAGAGGAGTGATTGCCTTTTCTGCAAAACATATAGAAATTTGGACAAGAACAAAGCACATTACAGCATTGTTTTCTTCCTGAATTTCTATAGAAACAACAATCTTTCATTTTGAAATTTACTCACTAGTACAGTTAATGTTAAAAACAATAATTGATACAACACAAGTAACTTACTGCTTATCAAGACCAACTCAATACTACTGGGCAAAACAAAGGCCATTAATAGAAAAGCACCTTATGATCCTGTACCCAATTTCCATGTCCCCAGAAGTGATGCCACATATGGAACTCGTTTGATGGAAAATCACTTTTGGGCATTCTAAGGTTGGGTATCCTGATATACTTCTTTATTGATGTTTACTACTCATTTATGTATTCTGGATTCAAGGTCTATCTGGAGTTGCTATTCTGCAGATCCCAGAAATCACCCATTTCACCAAAAGCAACTTTTTCCAGATTCTTGTGAAGAGAAACAGCAACAATGGCCTCAATTACACCCTAAGTTGGATTTATGTTCTTAGCAACTGCTTCTAGGAATCCCAAACATTAGAGTAGGACTTGTCATCATAGTCTGAATCTTCAGACTGATAGAATGAGTGATGTCCCATGGGGAAAGTCAGTAATTTGTGAAATACAGTTGCTTGCCAGAAAAATTGAGGAACTCCAGCTGCTGTTTCACATACAGGCCAAAGTAATGAAATCCATCATCGCGTGGCATCATTATGAAAGAAGCATTACTCATCAATTTTCTGCAAATAAATACCAAATTTGAAAGGTACAAACTTCCTTTACTCAAACTGAAAAAGGTTTCACCAATCTTTGTATTAGTTTGCTGAGGAACAAGCTTTTTTAAGATGTCTTATATTTTCTCCTTTTTCTTCATCTTGGACTTCTATCTGTTTCATGTCCCAAGCTTCTCTTTCAATTCCCCTTCCATCAAACCATAGTCTTTTTGGCAATTAAAAGCAGCGGCTGCTATGAAGTACCAATAACCCACAAATAGAGTCAATCATGATGTTCAATAGTCATTTACGGAAACTTCTAACCAACAATTTGTTTGGATCCCTAACTCAGAAAAAAGATACACCTATGCAGCCCGTCCCCTCCAATATATCAGGGTATTGCACAAGCACAATCCATATGGAGCAGATACAAGAACACAGATATGAAAATCATATATGTCAAAGAGTGAAATTTTCTATAGAAGTCTTCTGTTTCTAGGCATAACACTTCATTTGTCTACACAACTGAATCATTCTAAATTAAGAACTAAGACAGCAGTATCACACACCTCCTCTTCTATCTATCTCTCAAGAAATTTTCTGGGTACCAAGAAATTGTAATTAGCACCAAATCTTGCTGACTTGAACTGGAAATAGAATTATTTGAAGGAAGAAAAGAAAAACTTGTCCCAACCCAGGACTGATCTTTGCATTTGAATCTTTGCATTTGAACACTAATCTATACTTTACAGCCGTGTGAACACCTTGTAATAAATTTCTTTTTGAAAAAAAATAAGAAGAACTATTGAAACAAAAGGCAGAGAAAGAAGAATCTGCAAATGCATCAAACAACAATGATCTTTTTTGTGGTCACAACAGAAGTCACAAGCAAGCAGCGTAAACCAAGTAGTAAAGAAGAAGCAAGCACAAAAAGAGGAAAAAGGAAAAAAAAAGGAGAGAACTAAAGGAAATGCAGATGTGGCAAAGATCAGCACATGCAAATCCATCTATATGAAGCTTACATTTAAAAAAAAAAAAGAGAAACAAAGAAAAAGCAGAACAAGCAGAACAAAGATAGTAAAGAAAAAATAAGTAAGATTGCAGCAGAACTAACCATCATTTGGATCTGTGTCACCATTGATGCAACTCAGAATGCATATTATCACCGTCACTATTACCAGCTGACCCTTTCTGCAAATCTCCATTATCACCTCAAAGCTCAAAACTTTCCGTGTCAAACCCTCACCCACAAACACAGACCAAGACAAGGTCTTGGCTTTAATGCCTTAAAAACCCTTTTCTTTATATAATTTTTGTTTCTTTAAAGGAAATTTATTTTCTTTATTTTCTTTAGTAATAAAATACTCATTTAGCCATTACCCTTTTCTCCAGTCTCCAAGTGAAGCTGGCAAGCACGATTTGCCAGAAGAATCCAAAGCCACAGAATACCCTCCTGTTATTTTTATTTATTTTATCACATTCTCTCTCTCTTTCCCTCTCTGTCTCTCTCTTACACTTCCTTTCTTGGGTTTTGTTTTACTTACATTTACC
Organism: Ricinus communis; assembly: GCF_019578655.1. NCBI lineage: Eukaryota > Viridiplantae > Streptophyta > Magnoliopsida > Malpighiales > Euphorbiaceae > Ricinus > Ricinus communis. The sequence goes on along the minus strand of NC_063263.1, from coordinate 6,078,580 downwards.
CCATCATACTAAGAAAAAACAACAATATAGTGAAAACAGAGTTCTGTTTTGATAGGTGAATCAGCTCTCTCTCTCTCTATGTGTATGTACATATATATATTTATATATATATATTAGCCAGCTCTCTCAACAAGAACGCTTATCATTATTACATACCATTATTCTTTTTCTTGATTCTTATTCTTTGCATAAATAATATACTGTTACTATCAAGAGGAGATTAATTCAAATGGGGTTTATTAGCCAAAGTTAATTATAATGATCATAAAGAGAAACAACAAGACTCCTGAATGATTGATTGTGTATATATACATATATATATATATATATATATATATATAAAGAAAAAGAATATTAAAACATAGCTATCATTAGTTGGATAGACCTGTAATAGCAGCAGTAGCAGTAGTATTAGAATGGTAATTAAAATGTCACTTTTAAATCACGTCATTTTGGCCATACTTAACGGCAATGTCACGAGACTCTTGTAACTTAAAAATCATTTTCTTGTATCTTTTTCTTCTTTTCTCTATCTACTGCAGGTATGCTCCAATTCTTCTTAATTAGAGTAATTTAGAGCATCAGCACGTTGGAGACTGGTTTAAAAGGTTCAATACAGTTAAAGAGTATTCAAAGTTGAAACTCTAAACTTAATTAGCTGTGAAATATTTTATGAAGAATTTAGAACAATGTAATGATTATGAGGGTATAAAATCCTACACCAAGGCAAACAAAAAGAATAATTGGGTGATTTTAGGATTATAAGAACAGCCCGAGTACTGTTATTCTTGATTTTTTTTTTTGTCTTTAAAAATAAATAAGAACATTGCTGGCATAGAAAAGATAATGTTGTTTGGTTGGTAAGCAAAGGGAATGAGTCAGAAGAAATTAGCAGATTCTTTTGGGGTTGGGGTGGTGGTAACAGCAATTAAAGTAGGTGAAGAATCCTTTTCTTTGTTTTATTTTTATTTTTTATTGTAATTGTTATTAGACTTTTGCTTATATTGACAACTAAAATTTCATGAATCTTCGGTACCACTGCCAATTCAATCAATTTGCTCAACGCTGATTTACCTTTTACTCAATTTCTCCTCTCCTAATTAATTGGTGAAATAAAATATTAAATTTTTTATTTATATTATATGTAACCATTAAAAAGAATAAATTATTAAGTTTAATAATTCAAAATAATCGTATTATATAATATTGAATCAATTACTTTAAAAAATACATAGTGATTTTTATTTTATTTCTGACTGCCAGACAGACAAAAATGATGCGGTTCTTTTGTCCTTTATTTAAATATAAAATCTATACTATTTTTTTTTTTACATTTTAATTTAAGGTTTGGAATTAAATTATGTACCGTTAAAGGTAAAGTTAAATAATTTAAAAAGAAAAAGAACTTTAGTAAATCAATCTGAGTCTAGAATTTGTTGGACCAGATGTTTGAGAGATGAATAAAACTGAGCCACTTTTTTATTTTAATTTTATAAACTTAACCTAAAGATGGAAGAAAAATGAAATTGCTCAAGTAAAAGATGGTGACTAGTGTATGAGAGAGAGGTAGGGCTCTAGGAGACGTGGCAACCACCTGCTTTTCTTCATAGAATGTCAAGAACTGAGAACTAAATTTTCTTTCTAGTTTACTTCCCTATAAATCTTTTTCTTCTAATTCATACAGTGAATGTTTAAAGAAAAAAAAAATCTGAATTTAATACTTTTTTAATTTGAATTAAATAAAAAAAATACTATCTCATTTTACCATTTAATAACTTATAGTATGTGATATTTTTTTAGATGAAAAAAGGTATATAATCATAAATCATGATAAAAAATAATATTTTATTGTTAAAAAGTATTAATTAATAATAATGTTATTATTTTTTTATTTGATGATATAACCTTAAAACTTACTAACTCAAAACATCATTGTTTAACTGTTAAATTAATCTCATCGAATTAATAATTTTTTAAACTGTGATTTAATAGTCAAATAATAAAATTATGAATTATTAAGCTCTAAACTCATATTATAAAATAAGAATAATATGATAAATTATAGTTAATCGAAGTAAATGTAGCTGAATTCTTATAAAAAGAGACTTTTTAACAATAAAATAGATTTCTTCTCACAATTTTTATTTGTCCAAAAGAAAATTACATACTAAAAGTTATAAAATAAAAATTCACAAAATAATTTATATATTAATTTCTTTAAATTTCTATAACCAAAAATATTAACAAGATGAAGCAATTTTATTTAGATAGAATTATGATTGGTAATATTGAGATTAAATGGTAAGATAAGAAAACATTAAATAGGAGTGGGTTTGATTTATAATTTTAGGCTAATAAAGAATGGGTAATGGGGTGGAAAGGGGCTTTTAAAAGTATGGGAGACAGAGAGGTTGCAAATTTGTAAGGTGTCGGTTGTGGACAACATTTTCAGACTCAAAATCTGTCACGCGTTTATCAATCATCCTAATGTTCTCTAGTCATACATATTTATTACCTAAGAATCAGACTATCACCATTCACTAAATTGATCTGTCCCCACTTCATTTTCATTACCATTTTTTGTAGACTCTTTATTATTGTGTTAATTATAAATAACAAATTTGATTGTAATACAAAAAATTGAACACAACTCTCAAATTTTATAATTTTTTTTTTTTATATTTCAACGAGAATAAGAATTTAAAATTATTTTAGAATTTTATTAATATATTAAAAATAAATCTTATTTATTATTTTATTTACTAATTATATATAAAATTAGTGCTATGTATATACTTGATATAATTCTTTTACTTTATATTTTAAAAAGGTTAATATGAATAGAAACTTTGTTAGTAAAAATAATCGTCAAACACTTTTATGATTCATTTTACAAGAATAATATCTAAATTATATAATTATATATATAATTTGTGGCTTGCTAAGTTTTAATGAAAAAATGAAATAAAAATAAAATAAAATTTTAATCAATGAAAATAAATAATAATTTAAAAAAATTGTTTCTATGACTGTTTATCATTTCAAAATTAGTGTTTTTTATATTAATTTTTTAAAATTTTATATAAATTAATAATTATGATTATATATTGTCACAATCAAATGTTATAGATAGAGTTTCATAGTATTTTGTATAATATATATATATATATATATATATATATATATATATATATATATATAACTTCTTTATATGCGATAATTTTACAAATTCATTGTAAAATTAACATTATTTAATACAATTCTTTATATATGATAGTAATTATGTATTTTTGGAATATCTAAAATTTTATTAGTCCATTTTAAATTGTTAATATTTATGAAATATCATAAAGAATTTTAAGGTTAATTAAAGTGCCAATAAATTAAAACTAATGTATTTCAAATTTTATTATTTATACATGAATTTCTATTTATAAAAGCTGAATTATTAAAAAAAAAACTCATATAAATCACGAAGAAAAAAAAAAGAATTAAAAACTAGAGATTTAAAAAGTAATATCAATAATTTAGAGTACACGTGATCAATGGACCAATGGTTTTAGTATCACCGATTCACTGTATTGATATGAAGAATTGTCAACACGGTTCTGAAGAATTCAAAATTTTGAATAAATATTGGAATTTTAAAATTGAATTTCTTCAATCTCATGCTACGATAAAAGTTTTTATCTCGAATTGTATTAATTTTTTTAAATAATTTAATACAGAAATTTGAGTTTAATACAATAATCCAGTTTGATATGATACGGTAATGGGATATACAGGCTTAGAAATTCTATATTTTAAATAATTATACTAAAGTTAAATTAAAATTACACAAAAATTTCACAATAAAAATAAAAATTTACCATGATTACATTATATTTATATTTAATAGCTACATAATAGACAAGTTTATTTTCAATCCATCAAACTAATAAATAATTATATATTAAACAGATATGTATTTAATAGTTCTAGCCTACTAAGCTGAAGCTGAATATTTATAATATTTCATTGTCCAAATGATAATTAAGTTTCATCTAATCCTTTTAATGTAATATAGTGTTGTTTTAGTAAAAGACATATTATTGTAAAAATTATTTTGTAAATATGATTAATATTTTATTAGTATTTGGTAAATTATTTTTATATTTAATTTTAAGCGCTTAAAATTTAGACTTATCTATTATAAAAATAATTAAAAATATAAATAAATAAAATTTTAATCAATTCTAGTTTTAATTTTTTGATTCGAAATAATATGGAATGACTCAGTGTAGAGAACTAATAAAATCCAGAATCAAGATCTAATTTGGAAAAAGTTAAATGGTGAGCGAATATTTTCAACTCTAGATACTTTTAGTACAGTTTAGGATCTTATACTCTGCCTACTTTTAAGTTAACTTTTAAACAAAAATTAAACCATAAACTATAATTATTTTATTATAAATGAGAGAGGAAGAATCAACCTTTAACCTCTTATTCAAGTTGAGATATTGTATCTGCGCTCAACTAAGCATATGAATATATAAAAATAATTCCATTTTACTTTTCTGATATTGGATATTCCAATATAGCCATTATCATATTATACACAATATGCTGTTACCTATAATATATATATATATATATATATATATATATATATATATATATATATATACAATAAGCTGTTGAAAAAGGACACACAGTAAACAATATTAATATAGTCCCACAAAAAAAAAAATTAAAAAGAAAACAAGTAATTGATTATGAAAAATAATCTTTCAAACCATTGATAGGGAAAGAGCCAAAAGAATCAAGCAATATATTGGTGAGCTACCAAAAATATTTGGTGTATGTGTAAGATGTAATATCAGTTTATACATTAAAGGACTTTAATAATTTTGAACAATTAGGTGAAGAATTAGGTTTAATGACATTAGCATTTTCTTGATTAGGCAAAATTCCAAAATGTGCATATGTACCCAAAAAATATAAGATATAAATTTAATTTGGTGAACATGCACTTTGCAGAATGTGAGCGAATACTGTCATTGGTTGGGCCAACTCAATGCCAGCTTCGGTTTTGCTGTGACTTTAAGTTTTAGGGTTCAAATTGGCCCCAAATTTTGTTAAAGTCCAGAGAACATGGCTATTTTTATTTCCTAAATGGGTCCAAGCCTTTTGACTATGCAAGCTTTCTATGGAAAAAATAAAATATTAATATATTCCTATAAGATGAATGCTTAATTATTGGAAATAAACAAATGATAATTTTATGTAATGAAGTGATAGAAAATTAAAAGGAACTTGAAACAACAAAATGAACGAATATCTAAGGTCTTATGATATGGCAATTAAATATATATATGTTAATAGCATTTAATTCTTCGAAAGATAGATTATTTAATATTAATAAAATTCATATCATAACATATAAACCGTAAGAACTAGCATTCTTATTGAGACTAGAATTCAAGAAGGCGACAAAGGCGAGACTTGAAAGGGTAGGTAAAATTTCAAATTTAGGAACTAGATATAAGACATTAATTACTAGATTTCTGTCTATTTATCTTTTCTGGAAAAGTTTAACGAGATCATTTTTCCTAGTGAATGAATATTTTATTTTTAAAAGAAAATGTATATCAGCAGTTTCATAAGTTGCACTTTCTTTCGATGTTGGCCTAGATCATGTATTCATTTAGAAGTATTACCAAATCTTAATCGTAATTAACTAAAATTAGTTTCAAAAAAATAAAATCAACTACATAAATTTTTTATTTTTTCACCCTAAATGATTTAGGCAGAAAGTCATTTATAAAACCGATGAATCATTATAAATAAATTTCTCAAAAAAATTTGGATACATTAGTAAAATCAAATTTTCCTAACGAATATAAGAATACACCAACTTGATACATATATATATATATATATATATATATAGGTTACAAAAAATAATAGAACCTTTAAATGACATATTCTAACAAACTTGGGCAGTTGTATAGATTTGTAGGACCGCCCAATTTTTATCTTTTCGATTTCCGATCTTCCACGCATTACCAAGTCTATCTTATCCTCTATCTTAAATTTAAAAAATAAAAATGGCAAAAAAATAAAAAACAAGAATTAGATAGTAACATATTTATTTATATTCCCAATTTGGAATTTCAGCAAAGCTAAGCTAAAGTTACAGTCAAACTATATTGAGGTTATAATGTTTAGCTACTTTCTTTCAGTCTGATCATATAATATTCTGTTACCATAAAATTATTAAATATTAAGACAAAAGTATAATCAAGTTCTAACTTTTGTGTAAAGCTCCAAATAAATTATTAAATTTAAAATGGCTCAAATTTATCCTTACAATTTTAAAAAATATAATAATTATAGACTCAATGTATTAATTATTTAATTATTCTAATATTTTAAATTTTAATTTAATTTAATAAATATTCGAACTCTATTTTTATAATCTTTTAAATACTTGTAATTTTTAATTTAGTCTAATAGACGCCTAAGTTTTATTTTTGTAACATTTAATAAGCAGTGTAAAAAAGTGTTTAAATATTACAAAAATAAATTGAGGTGTTTATAAGATTATATTAATATTCAAGGTATTAAAGTGACCAAATAGATAAAATTTATTTTATTATAACTATTACATTAAGAGTTAAGGTGTTAAAAGTAAATATGTATTTTATTATAATTATATCTTTGGAGCTAATTTCTTTTTCTAACTAATGATAATGATGCTAATTTTTCTTTATCAAAATGAAGGATGCATTATTGTTTTACGATCTTGTTCACTCAAAAATAAAAATAATACTTTCTAATGTACAAAAAAAACGAGTTGGAAAGAGTTGAAGCGATTCCTTCAAGGCTTAAAACTAATTGAATTTTATATTATTATGCATCACAATAAATAAAATTAGCTTTTAAAAATGTAAAATTATTCTATTTTTAAAATTTTTAAAAGTATATCTGAGTTATTAAAATTTTAAAATTTAATTAAATCTTGATAAAGAATTCAGGGACTTATTTGTATCTTTTGCAAATATTTAAAAAGAAAAAAAAAACCTGATTTACAAGTTTTGCAAAGTGCTTTCGGTTTAAGAGTTTTGCGTAGAGTAGCAAAAAGGAAGTCAAGTGCGTATAAGGAATACCTTTCTCTATCTTTCCTAGTAAGATCTTCATCTTTTTTCTCAACTGTAATAGAAAAGAAGAAGTTTATATATATATATATATATATATATATATATATATATATATATATATATATATATATAGCTTTGCTACTTGCGACCTTTTGAGTTCTGCTTCTGCATTTCCCCACATAATTTAAGAAAAATAAATCCCCACATGCCCGAATGTGAATTGCAATTCCATGATATTATTATGGAGATTTTATTTACCATGTCTCCTTAGTTACTTATATGATATTATTCGATCAAAATTCAACATTTAAAGAAACTAATGTTATATTTACAGAAATGTATAATTTTAAATCTTTCTAATATATCATGGGTATAGATTGATAATTATTAGTTGATATTATTTTTATTTTAATAGTTTATTACTATAGTTTACCACTAAAGCATGCATCCGATTATTATCAGCAGAGAGTCAAGTTCCCTAATCAACCTTTTTTGTTTTTTGTTTTCAGCTTTTCTAACATTGCGTAACAAATGTAGACAGAAAAACAATTGACGTCAAAAGAAAAACTTGGAAACTTTTTCCAAGTTGACAGCATTATGCATGGTTCAAGCTGAAGAAAGGAGGACAGGTGGCCAAAGCTTTTGAACGTCTCTGTTCTCTTCTCTTCGTTATGGATAATGAGGCGTTCAAGGAACTTGATATCATAGGCCCACAAAAAAGAAGAGCAGAAATCCGGCCATGGGTTTTATCCTAAAATTATTTCAAATACGAGTATGAGTGGAGAAAGACAAAACCATTGATCAATTTAATGATAATAATAGACCATGCCTTGTGTCGGTTAGAACCGCTTAAGTGTAACTGCTAATACCATAATTTGAAAGACAAAAAAAAAAAAAGAAGAATCCTGTTCTTAAATACCCCATGAATCTTGAAATTTTCTTGGTAACTAAAATCTTGAGTCTTGAATTTTCTTGACAATAAAGTTAGAGTGCAAGAAAGTGACACACGTTGATAATACTTGTATACTCATGGCTACTAGCATTAGAAAATCTGGAGACAGTGCCATGAATAGTGATGACGGTGATCATGAAAATGGGAGTGAAGAAGTTGATGAAAATGAAGGATCCAGGTACCTTATAGTGAAGCCAGAGAAGGGAGGATTGAAGGACTTGTGGAGGTACATGGCGTGGAGTGATATAGGGAGAGGATTGAGATTCTTGGAAAGCTCAGAGGATGGCGTAATGAATGGAGAAGCAGCTGATCACAGGTGGGTTATATTGGTTTCTATTATCTTTCGCAAAATTCTTCATGTTTTTGGCAAGCCAATGGAATATACTGGTTATATAGTTGATTTCTTCCTCAACACCCTCTCTGAAAATGGTGGCCTCTTTGGCCTATTCTGGAACTTTATCCAAGGTAAATATATCATCTACACTCATCCCAATCTCTCTTTCCCTTCTTTTAATTTTTTTTTTTTTTTTTGTGTGTGTGTGCGTCTCCGTTATATGTGCTTGATTAAGCTTTTAGATGTATCTATGCTTGCAAGGCTTATTTTGCATGGAGTTTATGTAAAAGAGTTTAGTAATTAGAAATCAAGTAGGCTCAACTAATGGTACATAAGAGGGTTATAGATAATTTGAAGATAAAAAAGGTTGGTGTTTTAGCTTTAACTTAAAGAAGTAATCAGAAAATCCAAATAAGGGTTCTTTAACTGATTAGGCTAGCAGTACAATGACCTAATGCCAGTCTCGTACTACAGTAGAAAGGATGCTGATTGGCACAAGGAAAATCCGACTTCCTAGGTTAAGTTTAATGTGAGTCACATTTATGCTTGTAGTTAAATGATTGAATGCTTGAATGGTATTGTACCAAGCCTAGTGTTTGATAAAATGAAGGTGCTAGTACAGTAGCGACTTTTTAGTTTGTAGGTGAATGCTTCTAAAATTAATTGCAGATTCCTTTGTTGGTATACTTGATTATTGCAAAGTTATAGTTGGTTTTTGACTAACTGGGGTTAGCACTATGAGGAGCAGGAAAAGTAGTTATACCGCAGAGAGGCACAGACACTTTTATAAGCACAATTGGACACTTGGATGGGCGAATAGACCTGTACAAGGCTGAAAACTTGCTGGAACAAATAGATGATTGTAATCCTGTAGAAGAAAACATCAAACCGAAAATGGGGCATCGAGCTCTCATGGATCTTTGCATAATGGCTTCCAAGTTAGCATATGAGAATGCCAAAGTGGTTCAAAATGTTGTTGTGCATCACTGGAAGGCAAGCAACTCTGATTCTCAATTCTTTCTCTTCTGATACTTGCATCTGTATTGAATTCAGTTTTGCTCATCATGAACTTGTCATTTATCTGATTTTCGACAAAAGCAGATGCATTTTGTGGACTTCTATGACTGCTGGAATGGTAAGAATACATATGCCATTTGGATATATGTTCTGCTGATCATGTTTATGGTGCTTTTTAATTCTTTAATTTCGATAATGGCTTCATAGATTTCCAAAAGGAAAACTCCACCCAAGTGTTCATAATCTGTGACAAGCCCAGTGATGCAGATTTGATACTGATAAGCTTTAGGGGCACAGAGCCTTTTGATGCTGATGACTGGAGTACTGATGTTGATTATTCTTGGTATGAGGTCCCAAAATTGGGAAAAGTTCATATGGGATTCTTAGAAGCATTAGGTTTAGGCAATAGAGTCAACACAGTCACCTTCCATCATCAGCTTCAACAGAATAACATGAATCCCAACAGTGCAAATGGTATTGATTCAGAAAGTGCGGATTCAATATCCTCAAATGTTGATTCAGACAACGAACATAGCATCTGGGATCAATCTTCTGTCTCCAATGTGCCTAATATTCCACCTGATATGGTAAAGAAAAGTGCATACTATGCTGTGAGAAAGATGCTTAAGAGCTTACTAAGAAAGCACAAGAATGCAGAATTTGTAGCTACTGGACATAGCTTAGGCGGAGCACTTGCTATACTTTTCCCAACTGTCTTAGTGCTGCATGAGGAGATGGAGATGATGCAACGGTTACTTGGTGTATACACATTTGGGCAGCCAAGAATTGGAGATATGCAACTAGGAAAATTCATGCAAGCCCATTTGGAGCTCCCATTTCCTAAATACTTCAGGATAGTTTACTGCAATGACCTTGTTCCAAGGTTGCCTTATGACGATAAAACCTTCCTGTATAAGCATTTTGGAATTTGCCTTTACTATGACAGCTTCTACAATGAGCAGGTATCTAACTTTAATTTTCCTTTCCGTTTGCACTTTTTCTTACCATCTGCAAATCATATCAAAATTGTCTTTCCTTATACTGCATAAAGTGTTTGAATTAGTAGTCCAATGTTCGAGTATCAGTCTTATAGTACAGGAACTTAACTCCTGAAATCTCCTTTTCTGTTTAAGAATTTCTGAAGCACGGAATAAAAAGAAAGTACTAGAATAATATATAGACCACAAACAGAAAGCATGTCTTGTGTTAAAGACTTTTATGTTTTAAAGTAACATTACTTTTCCAACAAGAATTTGACATTATTTGTACATTGTATATGTATGCAATCTTGAAGAAGCTGGACGAGGAGCCAGACAAGAATTTTTTTGGGTTGAGATATGTAATTCCACTGCACCTAAATGCTGTATGGGAGTTAATCAGAAGTCTGATGATGGGGTATATTTATGGGCCAGAATACAGAGAGGGATGGCTGTCCATATTGTTCAGGGTATTGGGACTGGCACTTCCAGGTATTGCTGACCATTGTCCTACAGATTATGTCAACTCAGTAAGGCTTGGAAGAGAAACCTCTTCTCCCTGAGCAGCTGCTCTTCTGCAAGTAATCTTTGTAATTTATATTTACTATAACTTCTTGCAGTCTCTCAGCATAAAATCAACAGGTTATCAGGAAAGCAAAATGCTAATTATTAATAAAAAGTATACTTCTTGTCATGTTGCCTTTCTTCTCTTCAGGTACTGTGGTACAATGTCCTAGAGGATAGCATGTTTCATCATGGTTTGGTTATGATTTTGGAATTGATTGTGGCCAGGCATTCTTAAATTCAACTAAGCTGCGATGAGCATATAGAACTGGCCTAGAATATCTTGTCATCATTTTCTCTTATTCTTTATATCTATTTTGGGTTTTTGTTTGATATTATTCTTCCCCAATTAGTAATTTTGACATTTCAGTCTTTACATTAGGTTATTAAAGTGAGTAATTAATGGATGGGGTGCAGATTCTTTGTCTTGGGCCTTTGCTAGCAATGGCGAATTTCCCACTAAGTCAGCTTAAAATAACCTTCTCTTGGATGAATCTTATGTAGAGGATCATTATTATTATAAGGCTATCTAGGACTGTTATGGGCCTCAAAGAATTTAAATTTTTTTATTGGGTTGAATTTAACTATTTTCTAAGTTGATGAATATTTTAATTCAAATTAATTCTATTTTTTATAAAAATAAGAGAGTGAGTTGCATTCTTTTTAGAAAGGGAGTGAATATAATAAAAATAAAAAATATTAATTTTTTTATATTAGATTAAATTATTTAAATTAAAAGATATATATTGATATTTAATAAAATATAATAAAATAAATAAATATTACTGCTTTTTAGTGTTCTTATTGTTTTTTTTTTAATAATGACGGTGAAGGAAATAGTTACGGTAATAGTGATGCTAAAGACAGTAGAGGTAAGAACGGTTTCAGCTAGAATAATAATAGTAGTGACTATTTATTGTTTAATTATTTTAATTGTACTAAAATTATAAAATAGTTTTTAAATATTATTATATATTTTTAATTATTTTTATTTTTTCAGAGAGAGTCTCTCACTTTTTTTTCTTTCAAAATAGGATTAATTTGAGCAAAATATACAAAGATTTAGATTGAAAAGTCTATAAATTTGGAAAAGAAAACTAAATTGAACCTGACTGATAAAGTTAGTGGCTAAATTAAACTTTATTTCTTTATTTTTTTTAATTATTTGTTAATTTTGTTGAATAAATATTATAAATATTTAAATTTTTTTCTTCTCTGATAGGAGTTTTATTTTTCTTTCTCTATGGAAATTTATTGTTTTTTGTTATGAGAATTAGGATGAGCTTGATTCTAAGATAAATATCATATTCATTTAAAAACTCATCAAATGATAAAAAAAATCAATTTGTAGTTTAATATAGCTGCCAAGCAAGTGAAATATATTTCTTATCGATAAATGCAACCAAAATACTATATGTAATTATTTCGTCAATACGATCAATAAAGCTCATAGAGAAAAATTTTATAATAAGATGAGTATATATTTTTTAAAATATGGTCAATTTTATTTCTTTGTTACAAGTTGTACTTATTAATATCTTTTAACCAAAGACTCTTTTTATTTTAAAAAAAAAGAGTGATTGATCTCACAAACAACAAAAGCAATAAAGCTTATAGTGTATTCAGTAACAGGATGTGTGCTAGCTAGTGGATTTATTTAGTCTTTGTTAGTTTATTGTAGATTGCTCGTAATTGATGTCTTCTACAGATTGGTATGTAAGCATAGTGTTGCTATTTTTGCAGATTAGTGTTACATGTTATTTCCTCTTGTAATTTTGCCTTAGTTTTTAGGTGGGTTCTTTTCATCATCTTGAATCTCTATCCTTGGTGGTTTTTTCCCTTATTAATTGATAATATTTAATTCCTTATAAATAAATAAAAACAAATCAATATGCTGCTCCTACTAAAAGATTTAGGCTTTTAGCCTTTGAAAAGGTAATTGCCTTAAAACACAAGAAATATTAAAAAGAAGAACAACATAGACGGTCACCAAATTTTACACTTTTTAATAAAAATGTATTAAAATTTTAATTAAAAAAAATATAAGCAATATTGTCTCGTAACAAATTAAAAGTTTACCATTTTTTTATTAAGAAGTGCAAAGCTTGGTGATTATCTATGTAATTTATTCGTTAAGATGTCGGAAAAATTCAAACGGTATTATTAAAATTAAAATTTAGGAACAATTTAGTTGGGAGTCAAAAGACTTGATTTTTTTTTTAATTATAAAATAACAAAATTTGGTGACCATCGAAATTTTCAAGTTAATGGGGCTAATGCTTCCTAGTATTGCTGCTCGTAGCCCTGCTCATTGTGTTAATTCAGTTAGGGCTAAAAAGGAGAAAGCATGTTCATTAGCCTCTTAATCATAGCATCTTCATCGGCCTCTTAATCACTGTAACACCTGTCTGTTCTGTTTTTATGGTGGTGGTTTGTTTGTCTGTTTGTTGAGGGCATGAAATGTTAATAGTTCTTAGTTGTGGAGCTTTGATCATCCTGCATTAAACATTTTAAGCTGTAGGGTAGTTTTATTTATTTCGTTTCTTTGAACAAAATCTTGTATTTCAATAAAGAGGAAAAAGTTGGGCGACAGATATTAGTTATAATACACATTAAAGAAAAACAGTTGCAAGTGTCATAGAGACCAAATCCTTAAACAGTAAATAAAAGATAACATGTTTATCGTCAAAGAAGTGGACATAACAATGGACATTAGAAGAAAGAACCCTCCACAGGAAAAGCTGCAAATTTTGCATTAGACGACATTCAAATAGCAACAGCACGAATTGCTTTCGAAATGGCTAAAATCTAGTAACTACACTGCGAAAACGAAACATTCTTTACCAACACTAATCCTAGCAAATTAATAACCTAATATGCTTCACTGGGTCTTTTGGACATTCACGTTTAGACTGTGCGTTAAATTTTAAACTTTGCAAGAGCTGTGCCTATTCTGTATAAAAAAGAAGTAATAATCTATTTTTTATTTTAATTTTTGTTTATTTAATGTGATATATAATATTTTTATATTAAAATATTAAAAATAATTTAACGAAAATATTTTATGCCATATGGGCCTTGGAATAAACAAACTCTTTTCAATTATGCTATAAAGTTCATTTGTTCTTTCTTTTATCACTTTCACTCGCAGACAATTTGGATAAACTTTCTCCAATATGAATTCCTAAATTCGAGAAAAGTTGGATGAGATATTGTCGATTTTTATGATCCATCCCTACCTCTCAAAAAGCGTGATATAATTCTTGAAAATATTAATATTGTCATCATTAATTGATATAATTCACTTTCATTAAACGTGGTTATTAATAATATAATAAATAGGATCATATATTTTTAGAGACATGTCCACTTATTATATAGAGAATTTTATTTTGCATACCGGAGTCAAATATGAAATTTCCTATCCTTTAAGCAAAAGACAAGCTATGAGATATATGATATATATATTCCAGAATTTGGAGAACTTGCATGTTTCATAACTAGTTGCCTCGTGATTCAGAATGATCAGTTGCTACGCTGGAAATGAGGTTGTCAGCTTGCGGGTTTTGCAGGGAATGGAACCCCTCTCCCAACAGGTCGCCTATGCCTGCAACATGGGCACTGATCTCAAACTCAGAAGATATTCAACAGAGAAGCTGGAAATTGTACAGCTTGAGATGCATATTTATCTGCATTTGATCGGGCGGAGAAGAAAAAAGGACGAAAGAAAATTATATATATTGATGAACTGTCTGTCTCAGTCTGTTTCATAACTCACTAGTCCTACCAATTAATGCAACACTATAACAGCAACAGAAATTTGTTCGGGCATCCATTAATGTATTCTGCATTAATTTCTTAGATCTGAACTCATTCTTACGCATGTAAGAGACTTCCCGACATGGTTTCTAGAGAAAACTGTGGATATAGGACTCCAAACACATTCTTTCAAGAAATTTCTTAATAATTATGATCGATATAGTAAGATTTATTTAAACCGCCAGGCTTGTAATCTGAAGAAAGAGATGTTTATGCTCCGAAATATATCTCGATTCAAAAGATTTTAATTGTCCAATAAAATAATTTATTTTAAGGTTACAAATTCTAATAAAAAAAAGCCCTTTCTAGAAAGGGCATATTTTCATATAATTGGAAATTGGAAGCCATGGCCTGCATGGAAACAAATTCCCGTATAGCATTATCCTTTCCAGACCAAAAGTGTTAGGTATTGTTCCTGTCATCAGTATGGGGTGGACGCAGTGAAACTCAGGTTCACACGATCCATGTTATGCACTAACACTTGTAAGATTAATGCAGGAACCGAACTAGAATAAATAATTAAAAAAGGGTCCAAAATTAAAAATACCAGAATTATTTTTCAGTAGAAACAGAGAGGGATAAAGTAAGAATATGTAATACTATATTCTTTTTTGACAAGAAAAACACTATAGAGAACTTTTTCCATTTCAAATACTTTGGGAGACCATAGCCTTCCACACCCTTGCTCCTGGTTCAGGCCCTGATTGCATGCATTGTTTGGCATTGAGTTATAAAAGTGTATTTCTAACTTTGATAAAAGCTAATACTTTCAACTCCCAACAACAATCTCAAAATATAACCATAAATATAATTAATATATATGATTATATCTCATAATAATTAATTCATTTTATATATTTATAAAAAAATCAAAATAAAAAAAATTAAGTAATTGCTGAAAAACATGCGAAGTGTGAATTAATTATTGGTACAAGCTTTGGAAGGTTTCAGAAGATGGAATCATACCTTTGCAACAAAATGTATAGCTATAGTTTATATTTTGTTAGGCATATAACCCTGGGGACATGCTCATCTGCGTAGCTAATAGCTAATTAAATTGCTTGAAATTACAAACAGTTGACACTAAGTTACAATTATTAAATTAAATGTATTAATAAAGTTGCTAACGGTTTAAATTTGAAGGCACTAAATAATTATAAAGAAAACTAGAGAATCTTTTATGGAAAAGGTTAAAACTTAAATGACATAGTAAAATTTTATACTTTGTCCTGACACAAATTAGTCCAATTATTAAACCAGCATTACCTCTAAACACGAAAGTACCATAAAAGACAAGAGAAAGTAGAATAAACGTATAAAACATGAAATCACATTTGAAATAAAATAATGTGTTCTGAAATTATATACGATAGCAATAGTAATTATCTAAAACAGAAGGGTAGGTCGGTCCAATAATTTTCTTACCTCAACGGACTAAATAAGTTATTTAGTAGCTAAGGGCCAAGAATTTCTATATCTTTATGTTAATTTGTATCATTTCGTATCAAATGAAAATTGCAGATTCAATTTAATTATTTTTGCATGTTTGCAACGTGCGCACATGTTTCACAATCAATAATCTAGCTGGCAAGAAAATTATTGTTGTTATATATATATACATATAACTTCGGTTATCTTAACTTATATCTACATATAATATAATATAATTCAATATATAAGTTATTATGAATGGAATATATATATATATATTTAATTTTTTTAATATTTATATTTAATTTTAGACACCTAAAATTTTTATTTTGATATTTGTACTATTTTTGGTATATAAAATTTAAATTTATATGTAATTTTATAATTTTTCTATTAATTTATTATTTAATAAGTTACGCTCTTAATTACACACTAATTCTAATCCTAAAAAGTGATATATTTATTATATTTTAATATTTTATTAACTAATAAATAGAGTTTTAAAAGATTAAAAAAATAAAAAATAATTAGTTTGCTATTATTTTTAATATATTTTGAATTAATATTAGATATCAAAAATTTTATTAAATTGTATCTATTAATTTATTTTATAGCTGAAATAATATTATCATACGGCTGATAATTTTTTTATTAAGAAAAACCTTCGCTCACAGTCAAATTCGCATACGCATATTGACATAAAACAAGTCATTAATTAAACCATGCAATAGGCATTCTTTTTCATGCATGTTTTTCATATGAAAATAGAAATTAAGATGTCAGTTCATTGAAACCTATATACTTATGTTTTCTTGGGTAATACTGTTTTGTTTTATAAGCGAAATTCATTGATAATGGACACAAGCTCCTAAAATACAAAGAGTGACAACTCAAGGAAGAATTCGAGAGAAGCCAAAATCTTTATTTATTATTATTATTTTTTTGGTAATACTTGAACCTCTATATATTGCTATACTTAAAGCACAACACTTCCAATATTAGCTCAATAAATTAATGAATAAATTTGTTGCTATTGTCTTATTGACTATATTTTATATTTTAGAGTCAAAAGATGAAGCTTGATTTTTAAATTTCTTGCATTTGATTTTTATATCGATTAATTGTAAATATTTTTAATTACAAAGTTAAATTACAATTCTTTATTAAAAAGGATTATATATAGAATTTGATTAATATTGGATTGCATTTATAAAAAATTTATTTATTTTTATTATAAATATTTTTTAATTCAAAAACTGAAATTATAAAATTAATAAATATAAAGTTTGAATAATGATAAATTAAATAGGGTAATTTCTACCCAATGAAAAAATTATCAATCAAAATTATTCAAAGCCATGCGACAATAGAAAAAAACTAAATTAACACTTTTACTATTAAAATATTATCGCATAAGCCATAAGATTAAATATACTCAAATTCAAAAAAAATAATTTTATGTATTTAAATAATAATATTTTTTTAATAATAGAATGAGTTAATAAATTTGACAGATAATTTTATGGATGCTAAAATTAAAATAATTATTAAAATAAAATATTAAAATTATAACAAATGAACTAATTAATAATATTAACATTAAAAAGATTCTCTTCTAATAAAATTTCTAATATATTAGTCCAGTAATAAAATAATACCGTATCAACAATGATCTTCCAAAGTCTAAATCTCATAAAAAAACTATTTAATATAGTTAAAATATTCATTTTATTACTGATTATGTTAATCAATTACATGACGCAGTTAATCATCTTCCTTTAACAACTCTCGCCATAAAAATTAACGAAGTGAACCAAATTAATAAATGGGAACTTGGGAAGGTGACTTTTTCCTACCTTCTACACTATTATTGTCCATGTTCAGAAAAAAAAAAAAAAACCAAGAAAACATAGGCTCACACGGTCGTGCTAATGCAGTGCCGGTCCAATTAGGAACACAGGATCAGCCGGTCTTAAGAATTTATTTTATTAATCTATTTTATTTAAATTTAATTTAATTATAACTAATTTTATAAATTTTTAAATTAATTTTTATTTCATTTAAAAATTTAAATTTATAAATAAATTTCATAGATTCTCACTAAATATAAATATATATTTCTGAGAATATGATGATATAATTTATAGACAAATGCCTATAACAATGACGACCAGAAGGTATAAACAAAATCAATCATGAATCTAATACTCAGAAGAGAGGAGAGCTGTTGTTAGAAAGAGACCTTCTTTTTATTTTACTTTGAAAAAAATGTGCAAATAAGGGGAAGCTTATTTCTCCTAGTTGAAGTTTGGTAGGATTTCTAATAGAAAATAATAAATTTCTATATAAATTAAAATAGACTGTAACTACGTCAGCATGGTAGATGACAGGAAGCAAAACCAATTATGAATCACAAGATAATGAGAAATGGACAAAAAGTAACAATTTTTTAATAACTCATTAATTGGTTCTGATTCTATAATTGCATCAATTAGTCAAGTTCGTGGAAGATAAAGATACCCCAAAGGACCATGGCCGGCAACACCAGTGCTTGCTACTCTTGCAGCAGCCCATGTTTTTATTGTGCTTGTCCTTGCCCTTTTCATGCTTTTTAAACTACCTTAATTTTATGCGAATGCTTGTAGCTTATGTTAATTTTTAATTGATTTTGTTTATGAATAATATGATAAGTTTATCTAAGAATTTCTCTTAATTTATTATTTTTAAAAATTTATCTGAAGGTAATATATATATATATTATAAAATTCATAGATTTAAAAATCTTACTTTCAAATATTAATCATGACAACCCTAAAAACGATCCCATTGGTATTGTTATTTGTGAGAATTAAAAAGATATTGAGTTTGAGCCTCTTCATCAACTATTGAGATTACCTAGAATTACTATTTTTTCTTTAAATTACCAAATTGGGAGGGCAGACCAAAACTTTTATAAATACAAGGCAGATAATAATAATAGAGCATCAAAAATTGTGTCTTGTGTGAAAAGAAGGAGAAAAGAAAAAGAACAAACATGTATTGTGTCTGTTATAGCTCTGCCTTTTGATGCCAAGTTTACCTATAAATACATTTATAATTCTCCTCTCTCACCCTATCTTCAAAGTAGTTTTGAACTCTCTGCTGAGGGAAAAAAAGAGTGAGGGAAGTGAGAAACCAAAAGCCATGGCTGCTTCTGCTACTACTAGCAATAATATTGCTCCAAACTTCTTGGTTGTTGACCCAAAAAAGGGAAGAAAAAGAGACATATTCAAGTATTTGGTGAGGAAAGATGTGAAGAGTGGAATGAGTTTCTTGGATAGTTCAGAGGAAGGAGTTAAAGGTGGCGCAGCAGTTGATCATAGGTGGATTTTATTGGTTTCTATCATCATTCGAAGGGTTCTTGCGCTTATTGATACCCCATTAAAGTACCTTGGATATGTCATTGATTTCTTTCTCAACCTTATCTCCCAAAATAGTGGATTCTCTGGCATACTCAACAACTTTCTCCATGGTATATATACACACACTTACTATATATAATATATCTATTTCAGTTCTTACTCATTATCATCAGTTAACATTTTAGTTTCTATCATTTTATTCAGATTCTTTTACGTAAATTTTTTATTTTTATTTTTTTTAATAATCTTACATACTATATAGTTACTTCATGTTCTTAAACTGTTTTTATACTTTAGAAGGGGTATGATATTTCTTGATTCAAATTCTTTTGAAAGGTCTTATAATTAAGAAAGTATATATTTAAGTAGTCTATACATCACACAGGAATTTAAGTACCTTTATCTTCAAGGTAGATAGTACTTTGATCATTAAAAAGAAAAGAAAGAAAAGAATCACAATTTTATTAGAGTTCGACTCAAATTCATTTATAAACAAAATTATGAGAAAGTATAGTATCCTTCTGCTAGTAAGAGGAGGTTTTTGGCAAAAGTCTGTTCTTCACATTTTTAACAACTCTTTTCTTTTGAATTCTCAAAAAAGAAAAAAAAGAGACCAACTCTTTTCTTTTGCAATATGTCAGTTACATATTTGACGACACTCTTTTGCGTCGCTGATGATTCTACTAACGTCGCTAAAAATCCTTATCGATCCCTAAGTTACACTCGAGATAGGGGCAAAAAGAAAACAAGCAAAATTATATTTCCTAACCTAAAGTTATCTCAAATAACAAAACTTCCTCGAAAGAGACAATATCTAAATTATCTGCCCAATGCTTGGGAAAGTTGCAAAAGTTGGTAAAGCGACCAACCGTTCCATGGCAAAGACAAAGTTAACACATGTCGAGTTTTAAGGTTCATGTAAAACATGATATCCTAGCTTTTGTCTAAGAATAAACTACTGAGTATTAGTGTTTTTATCATGAGCCATTTTATGCTAGGAGTCTGGAATTGCAGTACATAATGATAATATGCTTAAACTCCATATTCGCAGGAAACCTGAAGATACCGAGGAGAGGAACAGAGAATTTTATAAGCACGATTGGGCAATTGGATGGGCGAATAGACCTTTATAGAACTACAATATTATCGGAGAAAGTAGATGATTCTGTTGCTACTGATGTTAACAACATTAAAGCAGAACTGGGTAATCGATATCTCATGGATCTTTGTATCATGGCAGCCAAACTTGTCTATGAGAATGAGAAAGTTGCTCAAAATGTTGTTGATCGTCACTGGAAGGCAAGCACTGAATTTATTTCTTTTTCCATCTTCTTTTAACAGTTTCTGATGTTTTCTAATATAATATCTAATTAACGCAATCCTGTAAATTCTTGACATAAAAACAGATGCATTTTGTGGCTTTCTACAACTGCTGGAATGGTAAGAATACCATTTCTCTTTTCATTCTTTTTTTTTTCTTTTTGGCTAACTGGGATTTGATTAGCCAAAGCTTATTTGTGGTTCCTTTTTGTAATAGAGTACCAAAAGCAAAACAACACCCAAGTGTTCATATGTTGTGACAAGCCAAAGGATGCAAATTTGATAGTGGTCAGCTTTAGAGGAACAGAACCATTTAATGCACAAGATTGGAGTACGGATTTTGATTTCTCGTGGTATGAAATCCCAAAAGTTGGAAAGATCCATATTGGATTCTTAGAAGCTTTAGGTCTGGGCAACAGAAGTGACGCTACCACTTTCCAAACTCACCTTCAGAGGAAACATACAGGTTTCTTCCATCTAAATGGTGAGTCTGAAGGCAATATGACGGAATGGGCAAAGAAGAGTGCATACTATGCTGTCGCGTTGAAGCTAAAGAGCTTACTGAAAGAACACAGGAATGCTAAATTTATAGTCACTGGACATAGTTTAGGTGGAGCACTTGCAATATTGTTCCCGTCAATACTGGTAATACAGGAGGAGACAGAGATGCTAAACAGGTTGCTGAACATATACACATTTGGGCAGCCAAGAATTGGAGATGCACAGCTTGGAACTTTCATGGAGTCCCACTTGAATTATCCAGTTACTAGATACTTCAGGGTTGTTTACTGCAACGATATGGTGCCTAGAGTGCCTTTCGATGACAAGATTTTCGCTTTCAAGCATTTCGGTACATGTCTTTACTATGATAGCCGCTACTTTGGCCGAGTAAGTACTTCTTGCCTTTCTTCTTCTAACCTTCTTCAGTCCTGATTCACTCAATTTCTAGCTAGCTTTATGAATATATGAATTGATATCTTTCTGTTCTTTTGTTCTGAAGTTTATGGATGAGGAGCCGAACAGAAATTATTTTGGACTGAGACACATAATTCCAATGCGGGTGAATGCATTATGGGAACTATTCAGAAGTTTTATGATAACCCATGCACATGGACCTGACTACCAGGAGAGTTGGTTCTGCACTCTTTCCAGGGTAGCAGGACTGGTGCTTCCTGGTGTTGCTGCTCATAGTCCTATAGATTATGTTAATTCAGTTAGGCTTGGAAAGGAGAGAGTAGCTCCAATGACATCCTTGAAAAGCTTCGCTCGCAAGTCATAAATCTGGGTTGCACTTATACTCTTCTTCATGGATCATCACAATGGAGACACTGAACACAAAGGAAAATAATAACAGGGTGCAGTTTAAAATGATCATAAGGGAAATAAATCTTATATTTCTTACTCTTACGGAAATTTGATAATCTGTGACCTTGTGGTTGTGGGTAGTTCCAATTTAATTTCTTTTTCTTTTCAATAAAAATCCTGTACTTCGGTGATAATATGAATTATAGTGTGACTTTTTTGGTTGCCCATAGAAATGAATTTTTCGTCAGCAAGCTGCTTGTATTTTAAACCATATGAATCCTGATAAGTCATAATGGTTTGATGTTCTCAAGAGTCACAGATTCTCCTCTCCTTTAGTTTATAAGATCCTATAAGGCTAATTCAATTACAATTATAAACAGAAATTGAAAAAGAATTTTTATATAAAGTTGAGAGGTAATGATATAAATAATTATTAAATTTTATATTTAGTTTTATTTTAGTTATATAGTTATTTTGATTATTTAATTTTAATTTTAGTAATAATTTAGTCATCCTACTAATGAGGGATTCACACGTCGTAAGTGTTTTTTAATATGAATATGAATTTATTTAGTTATTTATGTATATTGAAAGCTACCTCAATTATTTATTTTCTTTTTAACATTCAAAACGAGGCAAACAGCCTTAATTCAGACACAATCTAGGAATAGCAACGCCAAAAGAGTCCTGCCAGCAGCAAATCGTGGAAGAAACTTGGAGCTTCATTGAGCACATGACAGTCAAAACCAAAACTGAAACCAGCAGCAGCTATTTTGTCTGCACAACGAATTCGCTTTCCTGTAAATATGTTGAAACTTCAGGTCCCAATCCATGAGCATCACTCTTTGAATATCTTAATCAGAGAGAGATTACGAACACAAGAGTAACTGGACTTGGTCATTGCATCAACAACTGCTTTGTTATCGCATTCAATTACTAAAAGTTTTAAGGCGAGAGTCTACTCCTTAGCTAATTCCCTTAGGCTCCAAAGAACAATGGTAATGCTATTAAAAGATAATATAAAAATTTATTTTTGAATTGGTCAATAATTGGTGGGTGTCACGAGTCCCGGTCTTTAATTTTCTTGAATTTATATCTATTTTATATGTAAATATCTTTATTAGTTTTAAGTGTAACTAGTGTTTGGATATTCATTTAATATTTTTTTAAAGTATTTAAATATTGACTTAAAATTAAATAAAAGTGTGATTTCTCTTTCTTTATTCTCTTTTTTTAAAAATTATCTCAGTACAATAATACATAAAGTCAGAGAAAGAATACAAAATTACCAATTTACTATATATGCTTTTAGAATAGAAAAAGAAAAGATATATAATTATAATTTCATATTTTTTCAATTTTAGATAATTTCTTTATAGATAAATAACAATACATACGTTAAATTATTAGTGATCTTCAGGCGCTAATAACTACAAATTAAATGGCATTAAAAAAACTAAAATTCTGCAACTTGCAAAGTCTAGTAGCAATCGTGAGAACAAGTTAAATTTTGCCACCTATTCTATTATTCAAAAAATTTTAAAACTTACTGACTCTCTCAGAATTTTATTTTATTTATTTAGCTTGAAAGAAGCTTATCAATTACATAATAAAAACTAATTTTTCCTTTATATGTATCATAAAAGTTATAAATTTCATAAAAAGATTAATAATAATAAAAATTTCAAAATCGAGATTCTTTTTAATTTTATAAATAAAAATATTTATTAGACATTTCTAGACAAAAAATAATAAACCCTTACTTGACTACCTTAAGATAAGGTCGGGTAAAATTTTCTCCATTGATATACTTTTTCTTTTTGATCTCCTGTTCGAACCGGGGTTTGAAACCAAACTTCTCCTTCTAAGATTATCGACCGATTTGTGCGGACATACAGAAATCTTTCTCAGGCTAATTATTGTGAAGCTTTCTTCACAATAATTATGACAATAATTATGATGATAGGAGTTTGACAAGAGATTGCAGAAAGAGGAGTAAAGATATGGATATAAGTGTGCAATCATGCATTTGCTTGATGTGAATTATCTAACCAACTCACATAATATTTACAATTTTCTAACTTGAATCTGAGAAACCCAAGTTGTGAATGAGGTTTAAAAAAATATAATCCTAAGTTAGTGAACCCTAAATTATGCATCAAGCATGATTAATTTAGTAATTGATCATGGACTTGAAGCAGCATCAAGTTGAGTCATGGACATGCAATAGTCTCAAGAAAGGACATTTCAAAAAGAAATTTATAATATGTATCCAGCATGGTTAGGTAGCAAATTTGTCTTGCACCGGAGAAAAATAAATTATTGTTATTAGATAATTAGTTGTTGTTCTTTAAATAAAATTAAAAAATTATAGAACAGGACACATCTCGTCTTTATCATTAAAATTATTAAAAAATATGTATATTTTATTGGTAGAATTGATGATGGAGAAGCAAACAATATCATAATTAATGAGTCTTGTCTATTAAATTATACATTAAAAAACAAAAAGATAACACTGATTTATTAAAGAATCTTGGAAAAAATAGTACGTCTTGACGATCAGGATTATGTTATTCGTTGCTTAATAATTGCATGATTTGAATCAAGTAAAATGTGATAGAAATTGATAATACATAATTTAACTAATAACTTTATTGTTACTAATCTAGTTATGTTTGGCCTTTTATATAGTTTGTGACAGTGACTATATATTCTTTTTCTAAACCTAATAGGAGTATCTATACATATTTTCCATCTTGCATACAGTGAAATAAATATAAAAATATTTATTCAATTGTGATTTTGTCTCTACATAAATAATACACATATGGAGGTACATAAAGCCTATTTGGCTCAGCTAATTAATGCAACTAGTAGCTGGTGGCTGATAGCTGATAAATTAAGTTGTTTGATAGAATTTTATTAGCGGTTACTGTTAGTATGTTAAATGAACACTGAAGGTATAATTTATAGTTAAATATATTTTATTTTATTATATTATATTTAATGATATAAATTAATTAAAATTTTATAATTAATTTTTTAGCTCAATTGTATTCATTATTAAAAATATTTATAAAAATTATTTTAAAAGTGAAAATTTAAATTTAAATTCTATTCATAAATTTCTAATTTGAAATATCATATTTTTTAAATATTATAATTATTTAGCTATTAAGAATAATTTCAAATAATAATTATTTATTTTAAAATATAAGAACTTAATTATATAAGATCAATTTAAAATAAGTTATTGTTAATAAGTTTTAATAAGGATACTGCCTTATTGTCTCCATGCCATAGGTAGATCCAAAATTTTATGTGTTCTTACCCTGTTACAAAGAATCATAGATATAGATTAAATAAAAGTACAAGACAATAATTATATAAAAATGGCTAATTCCAATGGTAATAATATTTATTTTTTAAAAAAATTATTTAATTTTTATTTTATATTCTTAAGGTGAATATAAAAATTTTAAAAGCTAATGGAAAAGGGACAAAGAAAAGAGCTAGGCAAGGTACTTGTGACTATTAAGAGAAAAAACTTTAAAAAGAAAAAAGAAAAACATGGCTGAATTCTTGGTGATCCTATAATGATAATCAAGCATATATATATATATATATATATGTATATACAACCCCATTTTCTAATTATATCAGATAAGATTCTCACTAAATTCAATAAAAATAAATAAACTTAAGAAATTGTCAACACGTATACGTATGATAACTAATTAAATAATTTAAATAGCAGACTATACCAATAATTATCTCATTCTTATCCTAACAGACTTCATCTCTTTCTTTCTATACTCCCCATGCATTTTTATATCTTATATTTTCTCAAGCACAATAATCACGAGGTATTGCTACTTATGACAAACACTAATTTGGTAATCCTCTTGTCTTCTAAGAGTAAAAAAATTAAAATCAAAATTAAATCTTATTTATAAATTTAATATATATATACATCAAACTGATAAATAATTATTAGTTTTTAATATAATTAAAATATAAAATATTTATATATACGTGTCACCCTCTTACTATAATGATGCATATCTAAAAAGATAAGATTTTTTTTTTAATTTAAATACAATTTGGAAGTTAATATATAGAAAGTGATAATTACATGTCCAAATTCTAGAAGAAAAAAAAAAGTCATAAGCACTAAAAACATTACACATATAATTGATTTGTACTATTATAAGGTTTCATAATATAATTTTAAGGCAAAGTCTTGGCTATTGATGACTGGGTCGCATGCCCAATAGATCCATATTTTCTATATGATCATTGATTTGCATGTTTTTATTGTTTTTTCTCCCCTTATAATAACAATGGTGTCGGCTAGGTGACTGGTAAAATTGGGCAGAGAAAAATGCTGTTGTCTCCCAACAGTAATGCCGACGTTGGCATTTCTGTCACCATGACAAAAAAAAAAAAAAGTAATTCTGACAAAAAAAGTTACCAGCCATGAAAAATAAGATTTGAATATATAGACCCGAATTAAATGACAGAGGAGGCATCTTTAAATTTGTTTAAAAGTGTGAATCAAATATACAAATTTAAGGAAAAAAAAACGTGATTGAATTATTTCAAATTGCTTGATTATGTGTATTTAAAGATTAATTTATAATAAAATTATTTTCTTTATAAATATTATTAATCATGCTAACAGAATAGTGAATTATAATTTGATATAGAAAATACTCTATTCAATAATACTAAATCACATATAAGTATTTATTAATTGATAATTTAAATGACGGAATTAAATTTTTTTTACTATTTATGTAGAATGAGAAAAATCAATACTCACGTAATAAAGAATTATATAAAATCTTTACAAAAAAATTCAATATTTTGTAATAAAATATTATAAAGTTCTTTAAGAAAATAATAATAGTTACCTATTAAATTAATTAAATATAAAATAAGAAGAAAATG
This sequence comes from Ricinus communis, assembly GCF_019578655.1. Lineage (NCBI taxonomy): Eukaryota > Viridiplantae > Streptophyta > Magnoliopsida > Malpighiales > Euphorbiaceae > Ricinus > Ricinus communis. Next base: position 6,051,362 of record NC_063263.1, on the reverse strand, counting down.
TACGACCACTGATAAAAGATAGTCAAGGTTCATTTTCTGACGAAGAATAAGAAAAATGAGGAAATTGGATAGACTATTAATTGAGATGGAAACAAAGAGTCCAAAAAATGTTGTTAATTGTACTGAGAGGTTCATGTGATAATTGTTTAAAAGGAGGATGTCCAATTGACCAAAATATCCAAATCCATATTGAAGAATTGAGATGGGGCACGATAGGAATACTTTTTGGAAGAGCATACATAATTCAACTACGCGTCAGGAAATTTTTGCCATTGACCACTGTCTCCGGAACATCTTATTTTGTTAAGGCTAAATTTAGAAAACAATTATTTAATTTAAAGACTATTTAAATGAAGTCCACAAATAAGAAATTCAACCAACAATCGTTCAATATTATATTTATTATATTAAACTTTTTATTTTATTTCTTACCATTATATTAATGTTTTCAGAATTTTCATTGTTTAACTCTCTTAATAAGTCATAAATATATTTAATATAAATATAGTGATTATTAAAAGTAAAAAATAAATTTATAGAATATTTTTAACTAAAATATTATTGCTTTTTTTTAATTACAACATATTAATTTAGTTTATAGAGTACTTTGAGAACTTTAAAATAATATTTATTTTATATCATGAATTATATTAGAAATAAAAGGATATATTTATAATATAAACTTTTAATATAAGATCTATGCATATAGATATTTTACTAGATAAAATAAATATAGATTTTATATATTTTTAATATCAAATAAATAATTTAAGTAACTAAAAGTTTTCAAAAGAAGTAACAAGTTTTGTTTTGTGTTAAAGTAAAGATTTTTAGTTTGACCTTAATAAAATAGGGAGTGGTAATATCTCTGTCCTATCTGCACATCTTTTTATGGTTTCAATTTTTGATGTGTTTGGTAGAAATTTATTAGCAATTGCGATCACTGTAATTGATAGCTAGTGATTGATAAATTAAATTATTTAGTAGAATTTTATTAGTGGTTGTTGTTAGTATGTTGAATAACCATTGAAGATGTAATTTATTGTTAAATATATATTTTTTATTTTATTATATTATATTTAATAATTTAAATTAATAAAAATAATTTATAATGATTAAAAATATTATAGTTGATTTTTTTATAGCTCAATTGTATTTATTATTAAAAATATTTATAAGAATTATTTTAAAAGTAAAAATCTAAATTTAAATTTTACTAATAAAAATTTCTAATTTCAAATATTATAATTTTAAATATTATAATTATTTAACTATTAAGAATAATTTTAAAATAATAATTAATTATTTTAAAATATAAAAAATTTAATTATATGGAATCAATTTAAAATAAGTTACTATTAATAAATTTTAAAAAGATAATAGTGTTCAAATAAATAAAAAAAATCAAATCAACTATCAACTGATAAAAAAAAGTTATAAAATAAAACTGATATAATTAGCAGCTGGTTTGGACTAAATCAACTATTAGCAATTATTTTTTAAATATTTATCAAACGCTTTAATATAGCTATTCAGTGAGAAACATTTACCAACTGCATCAAATCTCTGAACCAAATACTCTCTAGTTTCAACTTTGAGTCCATATATTTCAAACTACATATTTCTTTTTAATGAGAATTTTTGTATTAAAACAAGACAATCTTTATTTTAAAGAATCAAATCATTGAGTAAATATTAAAGATATTTTAATTATATTAAACTTTAATTACATATAACGAAATATTATAATAATCAAAATAATTTAAAAATAACAATTGATTCAATGTCATATGTACATGACACTAGTGTCATACATATTTTCGAACCATTAAATTATTATTTTAATTATAACTATTAAATAAAAAATTTATTCATAGAATAATAAATTGCTATTTTTTACTGATTATAACATAGATTAAAAATTTAATAATATTTATATTTTATTTCATCGATTATATATAATTTTCTTAAAAATATCAATTTTATTTTTTTATAATAAAATTCAGTAATTTTTTAAAGATAAAATTCTTATGATAACAATATCACGTGACACCAAATAATAAGCCATTAAAAATGCATACATTCATAAAATTTATAAAATCTTATATGAAATTACAAAAGATATAAAAGAATTTATTATTTTTTTATAAGAAAACAATAATTTATGCGATTACAAAAATTTGTATTGTTTTTCATAATTATTGAGTTAGGCAACAACAATTATTTTTCATAAAATCATAACTTTTTAAAGTAATAAGAGTTACAAAAATATTATTCTAATTTATAAAAAAGTGATCTCTCGCTCTTATTTTTCCATTGGTTTACCAATTGTTTTATAAATAATGGACTTGCACAAAAATAGTAATCTTTTTATTATATGGGAATTTATTTTGCCATTAAGTAGTATTAAGAATAATAATTTTAATTGTGAGAAGGTATAGAAAAGAAATAAAATTTGTAAAGATGATCTCAAGGAATTTGGGGGAGCAGTCTTCGGTGTGAAGAATATTGAACTGAGATGAAGTTACGTATATCTTGAACGAACAAACAGGGGAGAGTGAGAGATAACTACTTTTGACACTCTTCATTTGATGTATTTATAAGCATAAAACAAAATAATGGTTAGTGAAAAGAATTCAATACCTGGATTACCCTTCAGAAAAAAGTGCAAGTCAAAAGGACGGAGTTCCCATGTGCGATTTGAATGGAGAGTCCAACCCATATCAACATTTCATTATTCAGATTTGGCTCCCTATTTATTTAGAATATTAATATTTTTAACATTAGGTTTGTTCTTATTATATAAATAAGGATATAAAAATAATAATAAATTTTATTAATTATAAAAAATAATAAGCTCAAATTTTTAAAAGAACTAAATAAAAATATTTTACTCTGTTAAAGATAAAATAACAAAAAGACTCAACATCTAATGGAATAAATACCTTTAAAAGCTACTATTATATCTTCAAATAAAGAAAACTTTCATTGCTACTATTTGGCTGCTGGAAAATAACCATTTTAAAAAATAACCTGAAAAATAATGAGTGAAAATTTAAAATAAATTTTACATAAATTATGGAAAGAAATACAATGGTTAAATATAAAATTTATATTTTAATTTACAAGAGGTTTATTTAATTTTATTTTTATCATCAATATATAACATTAATTCTGATATTATAAATATCTTATTTTATTATTATAGATAACATATATTATTTATAACACGTATAAAATTTATTAACCTATCAAACTTGAATTTTTATTTTTTCAAGATGGACTTAAGTTTTTAGCGAGTTAAAAAAAAAGAAAGTCAAAATCATAGGTTAAACAGCGAGTGAAGCTCAAATGCTTCACATTGTTTTACACCCCTGTACATCATACATTAGATATTGATTAATTGTTTAATGGGTACATAGCCAAGTTGGTAACCAGTTATAATCAGTGTGGGAAAAAGGAGAAACGATCAGTGATATTAAAGGTCAAGATCAAGAAGAAAATCAATGATTTGTGACTACTCTACCAATAACACACAAGTGAACATGCATTAACTATTTATTTAATTGTTTCCTATAGTTGCATTGCATCGCCAGCAGGCCATTGCAGCATCTAGCTTAATATTAGTTGCTTTCTTATTATTACATATGATGATATATGAACGTACGATTACAATATTATTTTCTTCTAAAGAACTCTTCCATACATAACAACTTGTCCAAAGAACAAAAAAATGGCAATAAAGAATTTGTCGAACGTGTATCACGTGGTTCTGCCAAGAAGAATGATCTGGAAATTTTATAAGTAGGGGAAGCCAGAGAATAATAGAGCATACATGAATGCTTTGTTATAGTTATACAGTCCATAATTGATGCCAATTATACCTATAAATTTGTTGATTCTCCTTGCTCACCCTGTCTCAAAGATAGTAGTGAACTCTTTAGTGAGAAAAAAGGGTGAAGGAAGTAGCGATCAGAAACCAAAAGCCATGGATGCAACTACTGATCATAATACTACCAGTAACTATATGAACGTTCCTCCTAACTTCTTGATAGTGAACCCAAATAAAGGAAGGAAAAGAGACATATTCAAGTACCTGTTGAAGAAAGATGTGAAGAGTGGAATGAGTTTCCTGGACAGTTCAGAGGAAGGAGTTAAGGGTGGTGCAGCTGTTGATCATAGGTGGATTTTATTGGTTTCCATTATTATTCGCAGGGTTCTTGCCCTTATTGCAACGCCATTGAAGTACTTTGGTTTTGTCGTTGATTTCTTTCTCAACCTCCTTTCCCAGAATGGTGGATTCTCTGGCATACTCAACAATTTTCTCCATGGTATCCATTCCAAATCCTTCCGCTAATGAACTTTCAATCTCAAAATTTATACTTACATTTCAAGTTTTGATTATGGCTAATAATTATTATTTTCATGTATTACTTACTTCTTTTTCAAAGTTGTAGACTAATTTGGTTTACACTATATTCAAAAGAAATCTTTGATATAATATTGATGATCAACTTTTTATGACTATACATCAAACTATTGATATTAAAATTTGAAAATTAAAATAAAACCACTAATATTTTAAGTAAGTCATGTTTGCCTCGTGCATTATAAAAAAAGAGGGCTTTTGCCGGGAAACATTTCCCTTAAAAGTCACGAATTGGTCGCCAAATGATTTAGTAGCGAATTAGGAAATCCCTAGAGATCCGCTGCTAAAACAACGCGTCGTGTTAGAAAGAGTAAGAATAGTCAATATTGGTTAACAAGTTAGACAACCCTAGTTGCTAATTAGTAAGCACAAGCAAAGGAGAAACAAACAAAACCATAAAGCTTTTGTTAAATTTGTCAAACAATTATTCTGAGTTATATGAATATCAAAGTTATTTGAAGTGTCTAGAATAGTTATTGGTTATTTATTGTTGAATCTAAAATTTGCAGGCAAACTGAAGATACCCATGAGAGGCACAGAACATTTTATAAGCACAATTGGGCACTTAGATGGGCGAATAGACTTATACCGAAGTACAATCTTGGCAGAGAAAGTAGATGATTCCGTTGCTAATGATGCGAACATAAGATCAGAATTGGGTAACCGATATCTGATGGACCTTTGTATTATGGCATCTAAGCTTGTTTATGAGAACGAGAAAGTTGTTAAAAACGTTGTCGACCATCACTGGAAGGCAAGCTTCAATTTCCCTAAATTCCCTCTCTTTCTCTAATCATTTCTGATATGCACACTCATTCAAATTAATTTTGTCAACAACAGATGCATTTTCTGGCCTTCTACAACTGCTGGAATGGTGAGGAAACACAATTCTTTCAATACCCAATTCTTATATATATATTTTTTCTCGCCTCATGGTTTTAATAGCTTTTTTTTTTTTTGTTAAATATATATTTGATGTATAGAAAACCAAAAGGAAAGCAATACCCAAGTGCTCATGTTATCTGACAAGCCTAAAGATGCCAATTTGATAGTGATCAGCTTTAGAGGAACAGAACCATTCAATGCACAGGACTGGAGTACTGATTTTGATTTCTCTTGGTATGAAATCCCAAAAGTTGGAAAGATCCATATCGGATTCTTAGAAGCTTTAGGTTTGGGGAATAGAGGTGATGCTACTACTTTCCAGACTTACCTTCAGAGGAAACATACAAAAGGTTTCCTCCATCTAAACGGGGATCATTCAGAAGGTACAATGATAGAGTGGGCAAAGAAGAGTGCTTACTATGCTGTACTGTTGAAGCTGAAGAGTTTACTGAAAGAGCACAAGCATGCAAAATTTGTGGTCACTGGACATAGCTTAGGTGGAGCGCTGGCTATACTGTTCCCATCCGTGCTAGTGATACAGGAGGAGACTGAGATACTGCAGAGGTTGTTAAATATATACACATTTGGGCAGCCAAGGATTGGCGATGTGCAGCTTGGGAAGTTCATGGAATCCTACCTGAATTATCCAGTTACTAGATATTTCAGGGTTGTTTATTGCAATGACATGGTGCCTAGAGTGCCTTTTGATGACAAGATCTTCGCTTTCAAGCATTTCGGAAATTGCCTTTACTTTGATAGCCGCTACTTTGGCCGAGTATGTACTTTTTTCCTTTTCATTTAAAGAATAGTAGGGTAAGACTGTCAGGATGAACTCTTAACTTTCTGATTTACAGAGCAAGCACTTGCATATTGGACCCAATTATTTTATTTTTTGAACTTTTCGCTTTATTTACATGAATTAATTTTTCTTTTTCTTTTCTGTTGTTTTTGCGTTTGAAGCTTATGGATGAGGAGCCGAACAGAAATTACTTTGGATTGAGACATATAATCCCAATGCGCCTGAATGCGATATGGGAGGTGTTGAGAAGTTTTATAATAAGCCATACACATGGAGCAGATTACCAGGAGAGTTGGTTCTGCACATTTTTCAGGGTCATGGGACTGGTGCTTCCTGGTGTTGCTGCTCATAGTCCTATTGATTATGTTAATTCAGTAAGGCTTGGAAGGGAAAGGGTAGCTCCATTGGCGTCATTGAAAAGCTTTGCTCGCAAATTATAAGATGTGGTTACAGTCCTTTTCTTCATCAAGAGGTCAAAAGATCGTTGGTTGGAAATATTTGCCACCAAGGGAAAATAACAATATAGTACTAGTATAACATTGTCTAGCAAAGTTATTTATCTTACAACTTTTCATATGTAAGCTTGTTGCATAGAATAAAACTAATCACATTACTTCTTCAACAAAAAACTTATTATCACCACAAGCCTATCCAACGCAGAAAAGAATATGAAAAAAAGAATTATCAATTTATGATTTATGATTGATTATTTCAATTAATTTGTTATATTATCTTACTTTCTTAGCCAAAAATATTGAAAATGAATAAATTCTTTTTTTTAGGTACATTATTTTATTACTTTGAAATATCAAATTAATTATTGATTGATATATTCGAACACTATGATTAAATTGTGATAAATGAGAATTTGAATAAATTAAGAATACTAAGGTAATTATTTTTGTTAAAAACTAGAAAAAATAGTGTTAGCTTAAAAACTCGACAAAAATATTTATTTCTATTGAGCTTAATAATTAATATTAAATTTAAGAACTAAATTGGACTTTCTTTTACTGATTAAATCTTTTGACTAGATTGATTAAATGAAGAATCTAATGGAGTGACTTAATTGTAATCACAGTAAAAAATTTAGTGACAATTGAATTCAGTTTTTAAATAAAGGTATCAAAATGTAAATATACTAAAATGATGTATTAAGATGGGCACAAAAACTCTGCCAAAGATTTGTTTAGGAGGAAAACAGACTTACCTATTAATATTTTAAAATTCAATTTATTTAAATAAATAGCTTAATGCTACCTTTATAATCTTTTAAATATTTTTTATTTAATTTAATAAAATATATTTCATTTATTTTAAAATATTTAAGCACTCGAGCATTATATACAAAATAATGCTACACAACTCATTTTTGTTTATTTCAATTTTTATGCAGCTGTAAAACATATAATATTTTTGTTAGATTGTCTCTTATTGTTCTAAAGCTTAGTAAAAATATTATATATTACATCATGTGGATAAGAATTGGAATAAATAATATGATAGATTGTTTAAAAATTAAACATCCTAACATAAAGTTAAATTGTCCATCAAATTACTTTAAAAATTAAACTATTAAAATGACCAATAATTAAAGTTGACATATCCAAACATACATTCAGCCATTTGGCTATAAATTGGAGGGCAATTGTCAGGAATCTTATGCAATTTGGATTTTGTTTTAACCGTACCCAGATAATAAATCAAGCTAATGCGCAGATATGAGTACCTCATCTTACCACAATGCAGCAAGACACCAGAAATTGCTGTACATAAAGCGTCTGCTGTAATAATTGAAATTTTTTTGTCTAAATTTGATATAATGTCTTTATATATATTCTAAATTTATAAATAATTGACGTATATTTATTTATTTTAAATGATATGACAAATTCTCATGGCAGAACAAGTAATGCTTTGGACTTCCGCTCCAAACCATCTATTCATTTAACTTTGCAAAAATCAAATAAGTGAAAAATTAACTATGTCAAGTAATTTTATTACATTGGAATTTACCAAATTCTTACACGAAAATCTTTGCAACTTAAAAAGAACAAGAATCTCCAAATCTCGAAACAAATAGTCCCCCTATCCGGATGAGGAAAAAAGAAAAGCCAATTGCATGCAATACAAACTATGAAACACCATGAGTTTATACTCTCTTGAGAGTAACTCCTTTGACTCTTGAAGCTCAAAAGAATTTAATCACCAATGCCATTCCAAAGGACTGTCGAATAACAAATTTTAATTCTTTTGGCAGATTAAACTTGTAATTTATCTTCGAAGATGCTGCTGCCAGGTTTTGCTTCCACTAGAAAATTGGAAGATACAATGTTTATTTATGTTGTGGGTTTAGACTGTATGAGCCCCTTGGATCACATTCAAGTCCAAATTCTTAAGCCTCACTACTGATTCAACATGTCCTCTCAAGGTATGAATCTCGCCAAGCCTGCAGAGTTGGAAGGTCTTTTGCTTAGCATGAATCCGAATTGTGAAAGAAAATCGAGTAAGGAGTTACTGGAAAGAAGCAAAGAATGAATAAAAGGGTCCAAATACCTGGCGATTTCAGCGCGCCGCCTGGCCTGTTCAGCAATCAAAGTAGATCTGGATCTCTTATTGTTGGGTACTTCCTGGTGGGCATCCTCCAAGCCTTGTAGACTTCTCTGAGAACGAACCCACTTAGCTTCCCTATCTTCCTTTCCATAATCTTTCTTTGAAGTGAAAGCAGTCTGTTCGAAAACAGGAGGAAATCATCGAAGTGTCATTTCAAGAAAAGACATTATAATGATTGAGTACTGTAACCCCAATTGCAACAGCACTAACCTTTCTGTCAAATACAAGACTCCATGGCTGTCCGCTCAAGGCGTAACGAACTGCAAACTTGATAAAATCCAGGGGTACGTAGAAGATTAAACTGTACAACCATATAACACCAGCCCATCCCCACCCAATGCCACTAAAATCAGCAAACCCAATATGTGCATAGACTGCAATTATGGTTGCCACCTGCACATGGAGAAGAAGAGAACATAAGGTCAAAAACAATTAATCTCTTAGATCAAAGGCTTAATTAGCCAATCTCAGATAAAAAAGGTTTACCAGTTGAGCCACCACAAATGCACACATCAAGAGAACTCCAGGCCTCTCCAAGAACGAAAAACTCTGACTACGCGTAACGAAAATGAGAGCCTGGCTGATGATGCTGACATGCAGATATACAGCAGCAGCAACTTCTTCTTTGTTATCTGCTATATTTCTCACTTGGAAGGTTCTCTGCATTCGTTTGGATGATTGTTGAAGTAAGAAAATCCGTTGCAGGAACACAATTAATTTATATTGCAACATTTAAAGAGAGATTATAGTCTAAATTTTATACCTCAAAGAAATTAGTGCTAGTCACAGCCCAGTAGAACAGGACAGTAATTAAGGCTAAATATGTCCCAATGACAACTCCAGTTGCAAAGATTTCAGGTAGCTTCCAACTGTCTGGCATTGGCGATGGCTTAACTCGATCTTGGGAAATAGTCATGATAGTCCCTAATTTTAGAAACAGAAAAAAAAAAATCATCCAATGATCTTCGGAAATAGTCATGACAACTGAATATCAATCAGAAGTATGGCGGCTTGTACAGTATAGCTGTTTTCATCCAATAGTCTCTCACTTAGTTTTGATATTTGATCACTGTTAACTGGAAAAGAATAGGGTAAGGCTTCCCTGGTTTGGAAATCTTACCATCGTTAAGAATTGCTATAATCAGAACCATGAAAGGTGGGAAGTCGAATTCCCATATTAAGGCTAAAAGCATAAATCCAAGCTGCATAGAAATTAAAACTGAATCAAAACAAAAGCAAAAAGTCCTACATGTAGCTTCTGTTTCGTGAAATTAAACGTAGCGGTTCAAGTTTACAAGCAAGCTCAGCTTACCACAATACGAATGGTAATGGAGACGGCATATATCTGCACATTGCATACAGTATTATCAGTAGCCAACCACCAAAGAAAGAAAAGCCGGTAAGCTAGTGAATATGGAGGAGTGAGATTTTTCTACAAATTTCAAGATGATAATTATGGCTTTTTTGTAAATCTGTCAAGGAGTTGTGACAGGACTTGCTGTCAGACTTGTTCAAATCATCAAATATGTTCTTTATGTCCTATTTTTGTATTTTGTTCTGTTCATTGTAAAACTTCCATAGTAGGAAAGAAACTCTGGAAGGTACTAATGTATTTAGAGGAATTCCAAAATTTATTTATTGGAAAAGGTTGATACTTAACCGTATAGTTCTTCATTCTTTGGAATATAGCTCTGCTAGTTAAGACAGCACTGACGATCACACTTAAGCCAGGCTCAGTTAAGACTATATCAGAAGCACTTCTTGCAGCATCCGTAGAATCTGCCACTGCTATACCAATATCTGCTTTCTTCAAGGCAGGAGCATCATTCACACCATCCCCAGTCATCCCGACCACATGCTGCCTTTCTTGTAGGATTCTAACAATTTCGTATTTATGTTCTGAAAGTTTCAGAATAGTAATAAGTAGAAGAGCCTAGAGAAGGTGAGATGTAAGCAAAGGCACAAAAATCTACCAGTATAAACATTCAGGACAAAAAATAAAAGCTACATTTGACATTCTGTCATAATCTAGTCTATCTGAACTTGCTTAAGAATCAAGATAGAGGTATTGAGCTCATAATTCAATTACCAGGAAATACGCCAGCAAAGCCATCTGCCTTCTCAATGAGCTCATCCACTGGAAGAGCTTCAGTTTCACTCTTTTCCCGGCCTAACAGCGATGAAGAAGGATACATGTTTGTTCCCATTCCCAGTCGCCTTCCTGTTTCCTTTGCAATTGCAAGCTGATCACCTACATTAGCACATTAACATTTTAGTCTTTTTTTTTTTTCCTTTTTAATTTCTGCCAAGATCACCCATAGTAGCATCAAGAACAATATTAACGACTATTAAATGTGTACAAGCTCTTCGTGTATAACCAGAAATCTTCAAGTACCTGTAATCATCTTAACATTAACCCCAAGGTTAAGTGCGCGGCGGATGGTCTCAGCACTATCATGTCTTGGAGGATCAAACAAGGGCAACAACCCACAAAATGTCCAAGGACCTCCAGGACTTTCCTTACTCTTTTCAGGTACTTCCTGCAAGGATTGTTATATGAAATGAATTACATCAGAAAGATGCCTTCAGTCCCTGAAAGAAAAACTTCTTGATTTTCTTTTTTTTTTTTTTTTTTCTTTCTAAAAATGAGATCTCAAATCATGGTCATGTTTTCTTCTCACCAGGCCCAACCAGTATGAACTAGGGAAAGAGAGGTGCAAGCATTATACCTGCATTGCAACTCCAAGTGACCGCAAGCCTCTTTCTGCGAACTTGTCAATGACAGCATGAACCCTTTGAGCAATCCGATCTTTCTCTTTGGATAGATTTAGTATCTGGTATAATGGAAAAAGGCAAGAGAAACTTAAATTTTGGTACTCCAATAATAAATTGGACACTTAGGCTATTGCTTATCAAATGTAGAATGGATTTCATTGTTCTATGTGAGGATTCTGAAGTTCAGTAAATACCTGTTCAGGAGCTCCTTTGGTGGCACGATACCAGTTATTGTTAGAATCAATGTATGTAATTGCAGTACGTTTGTCCACTGGATTGAAAGGCAGAAAATGCACTTCCTTAATGTTCGCGCGTGCCTGTAGACAAGAAGGTGAAATCATTCTTTCTTCTTTTAAATTTATATTTCTAACAAAGGAACAATGACTTGTCTATTGTCTTTACCTCTTTTGGATCAGCAAGCATGTTAACAATGGCTGCATCAATAGCATCCTGATTCTCAAGTCTGGATGCTCTTGCTGCAAGCAATACTATCATTTCTTTGTCCATTTCCTTGTTAAAAACCTGATTTGAGATGTAAGTTCAATCATTAAACTTATCTAACAAATGAGGCAACAAAAGTAGCAGCGTGATCTTAGGGTCTAGAAGATATCTAATGGTATCAGAATGTAGAAACCCAGATTTTTAACATGTAAAATCTGATGAAGAAAAAACTGAGTTTGGGAACTAATGTACTCTTATAATCTGTTTTAGAATAAGACAATCTGTTTGTGACTAAATGCTCTGTTCAGAAACAGGGTACTCTGCTCAAAAGCAGGGTATTCATGCATGTAGTGTTGCTAGAAATGGTAAAAATATTGCAAGGTATCATATGATAAGGACTAAGATAAAACTGTTTTAAATGGAAAACGAAATATTTATTTTTTACCTCGATGAGGTTTCGATCAACAGTGAGGCGATTCAAGGTGAGAGTTCCAGTTTTGTCACTGCAAAGAACGTCCATTCCTGCCATTTCTTCAATTGCAGTCATCCTCTTCGTGATAGCACCCTTATAAATTTAAAAATAAAGAAAGGAGGTTCAAATATGGTAGCATTCAAACACTAGAATTACAAGCTATGAAACAATCAGTATTTTAAATGAATTTTAGCAGTAAGATATGCAACCTGTTGAGAAAGACGATGAGAACCAATGGCGAGTGTAACAGACAACACTGTTGGCATAGCTATAGGTATTCCTCCAATCAAGAGAACAAGGAGATTGTTGATCCCATCTCTATATGAACGACGCTGAACTGGGTACATGATAATAATTTCAAGAACCATGCCTACTGCTATAGAACAAATGCAGAAGTTCCCAATGGCAGTAAGAACCTGTCACAACAAAAATTAATCAAAGAAGTTCTGAAAACTGCAAATACTAAAGATTGTCATTATGCAATATTTGCAGAATTGTTTTTGCGTGTGTTACAATGGATTTAAAGTCATAATAGAATAAGGAATTAGTCTTATTCTCTGACTAAATGATGAATAATTCCGCATAATTACCTTCTGGAAATGTCCGACAACTTCGGTGGAATCCACTAGATGTGCTGCTTTTCCAAAGAAGGTGTTTACTCCAGTTGCTATGACTACAGCTTCAATTTCACCATGCTTACATGTTGAACCAGAAAATACTTCGTCACCTGTCTTTTTGGTGACAGGAAGGGATTCTCCAGTAAGAGCTGACTGCACAGGAAATTCATTACATCATTTTTATGGTCTGAGGTTACCTTGAATTACAGTAATGAACACTAGTAAGTAAATCAATAATGATGATATCCTACATTGATTACGAGTCAAGAGGACTTAAAACTTTATAGGGTTCATTCAATATCACCTCCTTTTCTTTTAGGGGCTTTTTTCTTATAAAGTCACGACTAAGGCTTGGTCCATTGACAGAAAATACTAGGAAAAGAAAAGCACTTGCCTGATCAATTTTTAAGGGATCTCCTTCGAGCAGTCTAGCATCAGCAGGGATGATATCCCCAAGTTTAATGCTAACAATATCTCCCGGTACCAAAACAGCTGCTTCTTGCTCTTTCCATTGTCCATCTCTGAGGACCTGCACAAAGAGATTTTTTCAAGTCAGAATAGCATTCCCACCTAATTTTGCAAGTTAGCTATCAAATAGGCAGCACCATTCCACTTCAGATTTGAATCCAAGAAACCTACTACAGTAAGTAAGCTTCTGCATTACTCATTAATTTTTAGGCACAATATGATTCTTTGGAGTAGGTTTGAACAACAAATTTATCCAAAAAGGTTATTCATGAATAAGCATGATATGATTAATTATAGTAATTGAGTCCGTCAATCAAAAGTACGCACCTTTGTTTTTGGAGCCAAACGTGCCATAAGTGCAGCTGCAGCATTCCCAGCATTATTTTCCTCTATAAAACTAATTGTTGAATTAATTATCAGCAGAATAACAATCCCTACAAAATCCTGCCAATCTGGACCTTGCCCCTGAAATATTATTCCATAGGAAAAGAGATATGAAAGATGCATACAGAATTCTACTCCACGCAGAAGCAGGTAAAGAAAAAAGGAGAAATGTAATGGACATAGTAGAGTAATAATGGTAGTAAGATAAAGTGACTTACACCACCATTAGCAAGGGCAATTGCCATTATAGCTGCAGCTTCCATAACCCATGATAAGGGATTCCACATAAAACCGAGAAACTTCAAGAACTTGTTTTCCTGCATCAGAGAGACTCAAAAACATGCTTATATTTTACTCCTTCTCAAATCCTAGTACACATTAGGCAAAATGCTTCATTCATGTAACGCAATTTCATGTTCAAATTGATTCTTCTACTTGCTTCAGAAGCTAACAAATTGGATATTCTAAAGCTGTACTACTTACAGGCTTCTCTTCAAGTTTGTTCGGGCCAAAAATAGTCAACCGAACTTCAGCATCTTCCGATGAAAGTCCTTGTGGCGAAGTTTTCAGCTGTTGAAACACTTCCTCAAGTGGCAAACGTTCCTATTAAACAGAGTTTCCAAAAGCTCTTAGCGCTACAAAATGGAATGCTTTTTAAAAGGATAATCACATGTTTATCTGATGCTTTCTCAGACTTACCAAGTCAATCCCATCTCGGTTGAAGTTTTCGGGAGCCAGCAATGGTTTATCCAGCTCCTCAGCCATGATTCAAGCCTCAGAATCTGGACCAAAGAACAACAAAGTGTTCCTCATTATATGACAAGGAGTTTGGGTTGCTAGACAATATCACAAATGGTGATAAATTGTACATTAATATAATGAGATCCAAATTTATCTGCCAAATTTTATAATTAAATCTCATCTATATAATTGAGTTGGAATATCTCCAAACACTGTAAGCTCTACCTAACCATTTGGCCTGCCAAATCAAAATTTGGTTGTAGAGAGTCTTCTCTAAGTAGTAATTTGCCTCTACCGAAAATATAACGAACTGTTTCTTTCTTACTACCTATACTAGTCATATCCATATTATCAGCATCGGCATCATGCATGTATGAATCACTCCACTTAAACCTAGTACTAATTAATAAGCATGCTATCATAAACAAGTAATTAACCCAAAAAGATTAAAGACAGATCATTACAAGAAATCCTGCGTTTGGACGGATTTAGTGATGTAAGAAACAAGAATTAACGTGTAAACGTTCATTCATTTATTGATCGACTTACTTTCCTGAAGATAGATGAGAAAGAGAGGAACCCAGAAAAAGAAGAACACTTAATTAAGCTCCCAGTTTCATGTGAGTGCAGTGAAGTGATCAGGAGAGAAAATAAGCTGAGAAGAGAGTAGTGAACTTTAAAATGCTTTAAAAAAGAGTGGTATTAAATACATATGGTGATGATTAGATAGCTGACTGTTTGTTGGCAGTTGATGACAAGCAGCTACTAACCCTAATCTTACTTGTCTCAATCTTGGTACTGCCATTTCTTCTTCAGAAATCTAAAAGGACTAATTTTAAACACCTTTTTGTGTCTTTCCTTATTTTGTTTGAAAGATTAAAGATTTTCTCTACAACTCACCAACAAAACCAAACCACCATACACGCTAGCTAGCTAAGGAAGCAAGAAATGAAGACCGTTTGCTTATAACTACCTTTCTTTAACTGACCCTTTGTAACCTAACGGTCTTCATATGTTTCCCTCCAAAATGTCCAATTGTTTCTTTTTGTTACAAAATTAAAAAAGAAAAATGCCAAATATGGCCCAATTATCTACAACACTTATACTATACTATCCTGGGTTTTTGTATTTACGAGAGGTCTGATCATAGACTGCATGATAAAATATTTATTTTCTTATACCCCTTATAAAGATAAAACCTCACGTAATGTATAAAAGAGATGACTCAAACTTTTCAAAAAAAAAAAAATTACCGCTTAAGTTAAACTTATATAATACCATATTAGTTTAAAATAAATTTAATTAAGCTTATTGTAATTAATGGTTTTTTTTTTTTAATAATAGACGGATGCCTATCATACATCATGAATGGCTGCTGCCATGCTTGTTATTTTCCTTTTGGCAGTATGCCCCATCGGCCGATCTGGGCCTTACCTGATTCCATCATTACATTCTTTTCAGGTATTATAGGGTAAGAAATTTAAGAAAAAATATATACATTACTTGTCAACAACTTGTTATTTGAATGGTTGAATAATGATACCAAAAATAATAAACCCATCAAAGAGGAAACTATATAAAACTTGGTATAGTAGGGTGGTACGGCTAATTAATTTACTTTGTTTTTGGAGCTAAATTGTTAGGTGGAATTTGTGTGTATTGGAGCATAACTGAGTACTGGATGACCCTTTGATCAGTCATCAGAGTTTTTATAATTAATTCTATTAAAATGGTTCGTTGCACTAGTTAATTAAATGTGAGAAATGAATAATTAAGTCAAAAAGATGATTTGATTTGATGCTTTGATAATTGGGATCTGAATTTCTTAGGCGAAATGGGCTTCTTTTAAATATTGGAATATCAGGTTATTTGAAATACTTGAAAATTTGCAATGATAAATGTTTAACATATTACATAGCTTAATTTAAAAAAAGAAAAAAGAAAAACAAAGAACGTATTACAGGGCTTATTTGACAGTTACTTTAATTGATGAATGAATTTTTTGTATTATTTAAATTTTCTAATAAGAAAGACTTCTTTTTCATTGGTAATACCCACTTTTGAAATAGTCCTAACTCATCACTAAGATATGATATTGGTAAACATAATAAAAAAACTACAATATATATATTTATATTGGCTAAGCTACCAATATATTCTTTTTATTTCCATAATATAGTTGATTTCCAACTTATATATGGATTAAGAACATAAACTTTTTTAGTTATGTCATTAAGTTTTAGGACTATTTTTTAAAATACCCTTATTTGATTTTCTATAAAATCTATATTCTTAAAATATAAGGCATGTGATAAAATTTATGTAATTTAATGAAGGGTATTTTTTTCTACAGTTATTTACTAAACTAATAATTATAAAAAATGAATTATAATGTAAGACAAATCCAAAAAGGAACAAAAAAACTATCTTTTTAAAACAGAGGGAAACATTATTTGAAGATTGAATTGTATAATTATTTCATAATAAATATACACTCGGTTTATTGAATTTTAATTTCTCAATCTCTAAAATCCTTCACACTTGAGAAGGGTCATGAAATGATTGCAAAAAATGCAATGAACAATTGCAGAGAGGTAAATATTTAGGAAAAGGCAGGCTTAAGTGCTTAATTATTTCATTGAATATGTAATTAGAAAAGGAAAAGGTGGACCAACTGATGGTGCCTGTAGATGTGGTCGTGTGGGTTTTTTATTTTTAAAATATTTTTTTCTTTTAATTAAATTGCCACATTAAAAATGGATGATTATTGCTCTTTTAGATATAATTATTATGTGTATGCTTTGAAGTTGTGGTTTGGTATGTCTTTGACCGTTTGTTGTTAGATTAAATAAAATAAATAATTTTTATTGGGATGTTGTTAGTCAAGGTCTAGTTGTTTTCCATCTCTAATTTTCCTGTGATTTTTTCACAAAAAAGAAAATTCCCTTTTTGCAAACTCAATTAATATGCACGTGAAGTTGCACCTTTGCTCCCCTTTTCTATAAAAGAAAAAACATGAATCCACATTAAAGATTGAGATTCATTTCTCACTAAAATTTACAGCTCAAACTTTATATATATTTATATTTCTTAAAATTTCAAATCATTAATTTCATAACAACTAATATTAAGAATAATATAATGAATTTATCAGTTATGGATAAAACCGATATTGATAAAATTGAATAAAAAATGACTAACTAATTTTATATACTATTTAATTTTAAAATATTTTAATATATCTTTTACACTTTATATATTTATATATATATATATATATAAACTAATATTTTTATTTAATATTTTAACTATATTTCGCTATAAATTTATGATCAAAGTTATTAATGTCTTGTACAGTTAATATAAAAACATTATAATATAGGATAGTAATCATATAATAATTTATGTGAAATTAATAAATATCAAACAACTAAATTAAAAAGTTCAACTAATCAATTAACCAGTGTAAAAACAATTAAAATTATAAAATTACTCCAGGGTTTAATTAATCGGAGCATGAGCAGCCATAGCTAGTATTTTATTTGCTAAAAAAATTATGAAAAAAGAAAAAGAAAAAGAAATTCTCATTTATATATAAATTTATAATATTTTTTATTAATTTATTGATTAATAAATTATATTTTCAATTAAACACTAATTTTAATTCTAAAAAATAATATATTAATTATATTTTAATATTATATTAACTAATAAATTAGTTTGTTAGTTAGATAATAATTCTAATTTTATAAAATAATATTTTTAATTATTTTTTTAATTTTATATTTAATAATAAATTAATTTCTTAATTATATAATAAATTTTAATTTTAAAAAATAATAATATTAATCATATCGATGGTATTAGTTTATATAATACTAAAATTAATTAATAAATAATTTTTATATTATTAATATTAATAAAATTTTAATTTTCTAAAGAAATTAAAATAAACATTTAAAATTAATTAGTTTTTTATTATTTTTTAAAATTATATAAATTAATGTTAGATTTTAAAATTTATATGAAAAATAAATTTAAAGAATTTTCTTTATACGATTTTTAATTTATCAGCTTTTTTCCTATTAAAAACTGTTATTTTCTTTCAAAACTCACAGCTGGATATTTTTTTATGTTATTTCCAAAGTTACGGCTGGACATTCTTTTATTGAAAACAATTCTTTCCTTACAAAATCATTGCTTTTATAAAATAAAAAATAAATGGAATAAATCAGACACAAAATCAACTTTATTACAACATTTAAACTAAAACAAAAATTAAAAATTAAAAAAAAAAACATATTAATCTAACAAAAGCATCATTGTGATTGCTGAATAGAACAATAAAAAAATAGGTTCAAATTAAAATATATAGTCAATTTTGAACATTCAAATCAAGCTATAAATCATAATTTAGTAACTAGACAGGTATTTTTAAAGCTCATACAATATATCAGTAGTAAAGTTCAGCAAGATCTATCAAAATCAAGATAAATATTAAAAAATTTCAATTAAAGTTCTTTACTTTTGAAAATAAAAATTATATGCTTTCTATTATTCAAAAACATCAGAAGCAACTACTATATGTGTAAATATATTGAAGAAATACCATGCAATACTATTTTATTTTGACTTTTAATTAAATTCTAAAAAACGGATGCATCGGTGTTTTTTCAAAATTATATATTATTATAGGTATACGAACAATATCTTTCTATTATTTATTGGTATCTTTTGCATATTCACAATAATAGGCATAAAATATATCAAAAATATCTCTCTAAAATCATAAATGTATTAACAAATAATTTTGCACATATGAAATTTTAATATAAAAATTTTAAATATGTAGTAAAATATATTTTAAATATCTTCATTTGTATCTTTTACACAACTGAGTAATTATTTCATATATTATAACTTTAACTAAAACAATCATAAATACACAACTAATAGTATATTATCAATATCTTGTTGATATACCACAATAATCTTACTTAAATTTATTTTTTATTTTAGAAATAGAAGAAACACTAGTATTGCTCCAACACAATGGACAATGGAATGAAAATATGAACTTTATTAACTTTAAAATTTGTAGTATTCTAATTCCAAAGAATTCAAGCTTCTAAATTGATATATATTTTGTTAAAGCAAATGGTAAAAAAAGATAGGTGAATGAAGTGCATATTTAGTATAAAGTGAAAAATAAATATCCACCACTGAAGATATAAAATAATTCAAATCTACAATTCTATTTGGAGCAAAAAAAAGAAGAAGCAAATTTCACAAATAATCCACTTTACATTATAATTTTTGCATCAAGTTCAAGATCGACAAATATGAAACTCACAATTGTTCTAGAATATGTAGTACTGTCAACATCAGTAGTCAAACAAATTTCAACAAACGAAGGAGAAAACTTTAGAAAAAATCAGAGGTAAAATAAACAAACAAAAAAAACTCTTACGATTTAGTAGCATTTCTTATACATATATACTGCTATATCATATCTTTTAGATATACCGTAAGTATCGTTTAGATTTCTTATTACTCAAAATCAAAATAAAATTTAAATTAAAAAATAATATTTAATACAGTTACATAGTATATTGATAAATAGAATCTTTGTAGTATCTAAAAAGTAGCTTTTTAAAATCTTCATATTTGCAAGTAAAACTATCTAATGACCAAGTTTATGATGTGATAGATAATGGATCAAATATTGAAGTTGATATAGCAAAGCAAATATGTAAATGCAACAGATTCCAAATTGATGATATACCATGTCTTTATGCATCATCTATCATAAAGAAATATAATATGGATCCATATAGATATTATTTACATTATTACACTATGTTGACTGCATATGAAGAAAATATTTTTTTAATTAGAAATAGAAAACACATGGAATATACCAGAAGAAATAAAAATAAAGTTGTTCTACCACCAGAAAGGAGGATTAAATCTGGTAGACAAAAAAAAAGCACCATAGAAGACTCTGAAGTAAAACAATTGTGAAAAATGTAGTCAACTTGGATATGATAGAATTCAAGCATCAAAATTCTTTGATTCACTAATTCCACAGACTTCTTTGAACCTTCCATCATAATAGAAAGTAACAACATATCAATTATAAAGATCATTAATATTAAATCTCATACATATCAACCTCAAATGCAAAACACTCAGCAAAAGTAAAAATAAAAAGACCACAATATCTAGAAACAAAAAAACCAAATAATTAAAATTATAAAAATATAAACAAAAAGTTATGAGTAATCATTAAAAAAAAATTCTCATTTTGGCATGAAAATATTCCTCTTGCTTTGATAATATATAGTTTCAGTATATCACCAGTATATTTTAAGTATCATGTTCTAAAAAATAAAAACAAAATAAACTTCAATCATTTTAACAATATATTGATTTATGATATCTTTAAAGTACATAATTAATATCTTTTAATATGAAATATTAAAATCATAGAACAATTAAATACTTCAACTAAAAATTGATGAAAATAGAAAGCATATATAGAAAAATCAAACCTTATCTAATGATAACTGCATCTTATACATGAAAATAAAGGTACGATTCAAATAATTATATTATTATAACATATTGTTTTAGTATATAAATAGTATACTTGAAGTATTATATTGTAGAAAAATTAAAAATAAAATACAATTCAATCATATTAACAACATACATATATAAGATCTTTTTAGTATATGAATAGTATTTCTTTGATAGAAGACCTCAATTACAATATGGATGAACTATAAAGCATATATAAAGTAATTAAACTTTATACAATCATTAACTACATCTTATTCATTAAAATACATGTATGATTTAAACTTATATACTATTACAATATATACTTATAATATATCATAAACATACTTAAGTATCATATGTTATAGAAAAATAAAAAATAAAAAATGCTTTAATCATTTTAATCGTATACTGATATATAATATATAAATAGTATTTTTTTGATATACAACATCAAGCAAATACAGACTTCAATTATAACATAGATAAACTAAAAATCATACATAAAGAAATCAAATCTTATTTAATGACAACTTCAACTTATCCATGAAAATGCATATACGATTCAAATAAATATACTGTTATAACAAATATTATTAGTAAATGAACAGTGTACTTTATATTTCATGATATATAAGAATCAGAAATAAAATTTACTTCAAATATTTTAACAATATCTTCCAAGTATATTTAAAATAAACAAACAATTAGTACAAAAGAATACAAACCAAAAATTTTAAAAAAAAACCTAGAAAAAATATATAAAACCTTCTCATAAATATCTTTTCAATTCTTAAAAAAAAAAAATACCTTCAAAGCTTGAACTACAGGTTCCTCAATCGAGATTTTGCTATGTTATTTAGATTGAGCTTTAGTTGAATCAACATCAGGTTTTCTAATAATTACTTTCCTTTCTTTTAAATGTCTCGATGGAGAATCATCACTAATATTTTCTCTTTTTCTTAATGATTCAAGAGAATCTTTTGCAGCATGTGTTTTTTTTTAATTGATTTTTCTTACTTCTTCATCAACATCATTCTCTTTTTAGATTGAACTTCTATTACTTCACTAATAACTTTTTTTTATCCATCTCAATTTTAAGAAAAGCTAGGTTTAACCAAATTTCTCATAATCTGACTATTTGAATTTACAGCAAAACTGAATTTATAGAATTATTATCTATTAAAATCTCATCATAACTACTAATTTTAAGCAACAAATTGAAAAGATTCAAATTTCATTTTCAAAAACAGATAAAAAGGTAAGGTTGTAATTTAAAAGATAGATATATTAAAAGAAAAGAAGAATAGTAGAAAGGAAAAAAGAGAAACACGTGCAAAACAAGGTGTTTAAATCAACAAAAAAAAAAAAGAAAAGGTGTAAATGAAAGATAAAGATAAAATTATAGTATAAAAAAAATCTTTTACACCGTATGAATATAAAAGTAAGAAAACAAACGTAAAAAAGAAAAAAAAATTTAAGAAAAAAATAGTGGACCATGAAATTTCTTCATTAATAAATTAAGATTTATGATTTCCAACAAATTCAATCCTGGACCCATTTCGCTCTATAGAAATTGGGCTCTCTACGCTATATTGGGCCTCCAGCCCAAATTATAGGTCTGACTTCTAGATATTACACGCCAATAACATTATATGGGTCATAATTTTCTGTAAACTCTTTTCACATCAATAACTAGTTTTTTTATTATATTGAAAATATGAATTTTCTGTAACTTTTATATGGCTCACAGAGCCATAACAACTGTGCCACGTAGTAACGCACCAAAATAAAAATAAATAAATAAATCAACAAATAAGTATTATCCCTTAATTTCCTGGTTAGATCATAGCTGAATGTTAATAAAAAATAATAATTAAAAAAAGCCTATCCTTAGAACAAAAAGGAAAATTTTAAATATTATTGGTAAATAAAAGTGTACTTATCGTAGTACGAAACCTATTGTTTGGTATAATTAAGGTGCTGAGTTTGACAACTTCAAAGTCACTCCAATGGAGATATACATTGGACATAGATCATCTCTTTTCACAGCCTTCAAAAGTGAGCAATTCCCCCCTGGAGATGAAGGCCATGTTCAATGAAGGAACAATAGAAAGGCCATCCTTTTTTCTTTTTTTTCTTTTTTTTGTATTTTTTCTTTAATTTTAGTTTATTTTTTATGGGAGATAATTAACCATTAAAGATAAATTATAAGGTGCGTGTTTAATTTAAAAATTTTATGCAACTGATAATTATTTATTTGTTAATATTTAAAAATTAATGGATAATTGTTGATTTAATCCCATGAATTACTGATTTTTTCAGGTCTGTTTTAGAATTTTATTTATTTATTTAGACAATATTATTTTTTATTAAAAGCTAGTAACAATATCTTATTTTAAATTAACCTCATACAAGTGAGTTTTTTATAATTCGCAATAAATAATATTTTAATATTATACTTAGTAGTTAAATAATTATGATATTTATGATTATAGTGTCTAAAATCGAAAGATATATTTATTCTTAGAATTTAAATCTCAATCCCTATTTTTGAAATAATTTTTGTAAATACTTTTAATAATAAATATATTGAGTTAAATAAGAATAATTTTAGAATTATTAATGTTATAATCTATATTATTAAAATTAATATTATAAAATAAAAATATATTTAAATATGAGTAATATCATTATGAGCCATGTATTGATGTTCTAAACCAAATATAACTAATAAAATTTAATCTTAGGGTTGAATTTATCAGCTATTAATTATTAGCTATCGATTACTAGTTATCAGCTACTAATTATCAGTTCCAAACTAAATAGGGCTATAATATTAATATAAAATTAAATATCAATATACATTAACTACTTAATTTTAATTTACTTGAGAACAACCATATCTATGGAGATCAAAGTTGTCTGCATTGACCGCCTTATGGAACGTGATATTTGGGAAGTTAAAAAAAGATTTTGTCAATCTTCTTTCTAGTTATGGTTAAAATTTTTGGGTTTGCTCAAATTAACCATCCATCCGGGAAGCAGCCATCATTACTACCACCAAATGTAACTTTGCATTTGAGTAAATATTCATTCTCAGATGCTTATGCATATGAACATTGAGATCATTAAATCATAAATATTATATATATATAATTTATTGTGTTGTTTTTGGACTCCCTTTTGCTTCGAGATGAAGACTCAGCTGCATAATGTGTGAATAAAGCAATTCACATAATCTGCCCTAAACTACCATACTATGTATACAACACCAAAGGATCATATCCCTAAATATCGTATCATATAAATTGAATCTTCTATGTAAAGGCGAGAGGCAAAAGGCGAGAACATATACTTTTCATTGTATAAACGTGCATATTCTATATACACACAAGCTAGCTTCACCTTTTTTTTAAAATAATATTTAATTTGGCCACAGGCAGCATTAAATAAATCTTTTTACCTTTTTAGGCCATTTAAATTCAATATTTAGCTTTTTTTATTCATTTAGTTACTTTTTTTAATAAATCAAAAGTGTGAAATAGAAATGCTTATTACATAATAAAAAATAATTATTATTAGTTATAGTTTCTCCTTTACTAAATTCTAGACTCTATCTCCTCCTTTTCTTTCTACATGGAATCAGAAAAAGAAATCATGCAAGAAATTCCCAAAATTCTTTCATAAAATCCAAAAAGAAATTAAAAGTAAAAAAAATTAATTCTAATAAAACAGATTAAATCAGTAAAGCGAAATAAATTGGGTAGTGAAGAAAAGAAATACCAAAAGACGAAGATGGACTTTTCAGGAACAAACCTAAAACTATCAATGTGTGAAATTGTCGATCATGAATCCCTCGCAGTATAAAGCGTTCAAAGAATCTAAGAGGCATTCCTTCAATTGTCGATCAATTCTTGTCTATCTTCGCCTCCTTTCTTTTGTTCCGACTGGCAACGTCCATAATATTTTTGTTACAGGAGGCGAAGTTAACGGTGGCTTTGTTGCTAGAAGCAACATTGACTGTGACTTTGTTTCTAAAGGTGTCATTGACGGTGGCTTTGTTGCTACAGGCGACGTTAATGACGGTGGTTAAGTTAATGTGTATTGTTTATTTATTTATAATGAAAAATATTAATTCATATTTATACTAAATTTATCTTTATTTATTTTCTCGCTTTTTTCTTAGAAGGGCAACTCGCATCTGTAATTTTTGACAAAAAACAGAAAGTTTTGGATTTAAATCGCTAACAAAGATAAAAAAATATTTATTTATTTATTTATAGCCATAAATATTTATATAAAAGAAATTAATATGTATTCCGCTTGTAGAAAGGAATAAAAGAAAATACCAAGTTGATTAAAGAAAAATAAAAAGTGGATCCTGTTATCTAATCGGATGTGCTGAAGTGGGTCTTGTATGATATAGATACATGGCAGGATCTGATTAGAGATTGGAGATATAGAATTCTTCTATCTATGTACCATTTAATTACCAAGAAATATAAATATATTATTAAAATTTCTCTATAATTATATATTTAGGATTAAATAAAATTTATACTTACGAAGATATTATATTTTAGTAAAAATTTAGAAATTAAAATATTTTTTTAGACCTAATACTTAATATTGTAAATAAAATGATATACATTAAAAATAAAATATGTTAATATCTTGTCATAGTATATAAAAAAGATCGGTGATACGTAATAATACTACAATAAAATAAAAATAATATTATATATATTTTCTAAAATTATATATATAAATATTGCTATATATAAAAATATTTCTTTTAAATAAAATTTAAAAATTTATAATTTATTACTATAGAAAATTTATTTCTATTTATAATTATTTTCAGTCAAAATTATAATTTTTAATTATTATATAGAAATTATTTTTATATAAAATATCTATACAGAGTGATTTTATTGTATTCAAATAAAGGAGATATTGTAGAGTGAGATAGGATATATGAGATCCATGGTGCTGTGTTGTTATAACTTGAATGACAGCTGGCTTGGCTTCTTCCTTCTTGCTTCCTTTGACTTGCAATCTTGAGTTAACATTGTCCTCCTCTAATAATATTCCTTCATTATTGCTGTACGCATAACCCTGAAGTTTGCTCAAATATTTCATGAGTAATTATAAAGTGCCATTGTTAACCTTCTCCAAATACTGGACTTCAGCTTCGAATATATATATATATTTTTTTACTAGTTATTGGTTGAAATAATTATATTTACGGTTTTTTTTGGTATTTATTTTGATTCCTTTTCGTTATTCAATTTTAATTTTATTATAATATAAATTATTTCTATTACTAAAAAACTATTATATTATAATTTTCTTTTTACGATAAATCAATTTTTCGATAGCCAACATAACTCATATGATATAATGAAAATAAATTACATCAAAATCTTTAATGATTAGATTATAATCAAGTGTAAAATTAATGAACATTAATACAATCATTCTTTATAATTACAACACGAAAATAAATAATAGAAGAAACATTTTATAAGTGTGCACACGTGAGAGTGAACTAATGCTTGGAAGCTAGAAAGAAAGATGAGGGAGTTTAGTTTTTTTTGTTTTTTTTTTTTTTTCTGTTTTCTTCTGAATCATGGAAAGGAGAATCCAACCAAAACGACTTCCTACCTCAAAACTGAGGCCAGCTTGCCGGAAGCCTGTTCCCATAACCTAAATCCTTTGCCTTGTCTTCATTAAACATTTTTCCACTTTTCATGCCCACCTTTTGCCACTTCTCTAATCTATCACTCTCTCAAAATTAAAATTATTGAACACATCTCTCTTCCCACTAATAATACAATACAATACAATCCCCACATCCAAGACTTCAATTCTTTTTCTTAAAAGAAAAAATATAAAAAGAATTCAAGAAATTAAAGCCATCTCTTTCTTTGTCTTCTTTTAACCTTGGTAATAGTACTATACTAATAAATGTTTGCACGTAAGTACCAATATTGAAGAAATAAAAAAATAGTTTGCTGTAATTTTCCATGCAAATCCCTCAGTTTTTGAACCTGACCATGTTCACTTCCCTTACTTAATTCCTTCAAAACTCAGTTAACCCTTCTTGGTTTTTGAGCTTTGACATTGTATATATACTTCCACTTCCCCTGCAGCATCTCTCAAGCTCCATCGAGCTTTTTTTTCTGGTAAAGCCTAGTGTTTTTTTTTTTTTTTTATATACAGTATAATCTTCAACACCAAAAACTATGGCTAACGAGCTTAAGCTCCAAGAATTCAACAAGTACGGAACCAAGCCCTCTTCAAAGAGAAAGGGTCATGGCTTCACAACCAAGTGTGCTTCCTTGATTAAAGAGCAACGTGCTCGTGTCTACATCTTGCGTCGTTGCGCTACCATGCTCCTCTGCTGGTATATCCATGGCGATGACTAGTCGATCCAACTTGTTCATCGATCTGAAAAGGGTGTCTCAGTATATTTTGTTTCTCAAATTAATGCTCTCGTAATTTTTCTTCCCTTACACTTTGTTATATATGCTGATCCAGTAAGGTTTCATGGGCTAAGGCGTGGCTTATTCTGCTATATGTGTGCATCATCATTCTCTCCTGGAGTGCAATTCCAACCTTTTTTTAAACCCAATTGAGAGGAATCCATCAATTGGGTTTTTGGTAACACAGGAGAGTTTGTTGATGATGGTGATGGTGACATATTTGCAAAGCTACACTCTTGCTTTTTCACCAACTGGGCATCAAGTGTATATATATATATATATATCTATAGATATTGTGTGCAAGTACTAAGAAACATGGAGCTGTTATTGAAATAAACGTGGAAGGTTGATTCATTATCTCCATGCTCTTATTATTTGTTTATCAAAGGTTGTTTCCCTGTGAATTTAAGGGTTAATTTCAGTTGTATTCGGGTTTCTGATGTACCCTAGCCGGGTAGCTGCTGCTGGCCTGCTGCACTTTTTTTTTTTTTTTTTTCTCTCAAAAGAGAAAATCTTCTCCCCGTCTTAATTAGTCTTTTCGGAAATAACATGAATTTCATGTTATTTACCTGCAGGAAAAAAGAGAAAAATGAAGGGAGAACCTGTAAGCTTGTAATTTCTTACTTGTAAGTTGTAACCATGTAATTTCTTACTTGTAAGTTGTAACCATGTAATTGAGTTATTTATGTTATAATAATTTGATCTCTATTTATGAGATTGTTGTATATCTTTTTTTTTTATCAAATTTAATTGATATTTACTTTATTTGAAAATTTTAAAACCGGCAATTAATCAATATAAGATTCATATATAATTTATTTAAAATTAAAAAATATTTTAAATAATTTATCTTAAATGATTTAAATGGTCACTGTATTTTACACTTAGTTTCACTTTAGTCACAAACTTTTAATTTATTTTGTTTCTATTACTCAATTTTATTTTCATTTCAATTTAATCACTTCATAAATAAAAAATTGGCATTTGACAAAAACAATCAATAAAAAAAAGTAATTAAGATGTCAAATTCTTATTGGCAAAATAATTTAATTGTAAACAAAAATTAAAGTTAAATGATTAAATATAATAAATTAAAGTTTTGTGACTAAAATAAAATTAATTATAAAGTTTAATTACCATTTATATTATTATCTCATCTTAACTAATTTAAGGTTATTAGATTAATTGAGTGTGTCTTTGGATAACGCAGCAAAAAGAGAAACAAATTTCTTTTGAATTCGAACAATAGAACCTTAAAAATAGAATGTCCTGTAGTAGTGATATAATTCAATAGAAGTACTTACTAGTGCATGAATTGGTATGTCAAAGTGAATGACAATTGATGGAATGAAGAGAATTGTATGACTAAAATTGAATAGAATATTTGCCCAAGTATAAATGGAACTCACCAAGTTAATCACACATGCAAATGATGTAATGTTGTCTAGGATAGAACTCAGCAAGTTGTCCCACCTATGATACATATCCTGGCCCATGTTTTGGAGTTGAAGACAGACCCTTCTGTTTCATGACAAAACATAATGGCAAGTTGCAACTAAGCATGGCCAAGGAATGTGGCAACTTTTGATGAACATATGCAGCTTTCTAAGTTATGCCTGTAATGTCAAGGTGGGAACAGCTAAGGTCTTCATTCTCTCAATCTACATGCTAAGATTTTAGACATAACTTAGTTCTGTGTGATCCAAAACTAATGTTGTTGATGGATCTTCTCAAGATTAAGATTCTCGAGACATTTAATATTGGCATTTTTCTTATAGGTTAAGTATTTAAGATTTGCATTTTTCAGTATTCAGGTCAACATATCATTTTCTTTCCCCCTAAAATATCTGCATGTTTAATTATTTTAAATTCTGTAGAAGGTTCATCGAAATTGGTTGCCCTGTGGGGTTCCAGGTTATCCTACAATAATGGTAACCATCTACATCCACAAGAAAATTGCAGGGCTAAAAGGTTGATCAAAGAACAATACTTTCCAAGAATTATAATTGAGACGATAGGTTCCATCGACCATCTGTTATGAAACATTGTGTTTGTCAAGTCATCAACTTCTGTTCTCTTAGTTTTGTTTGTAAGATCAATCGAGGGCATAATTTAAGAAATCAAATGGTAAAAAAGGCCTGAACTTCAACATCAATGGAATTTTTTATTTTATTTGATATGCATTATTCAAGGAGCTGAAGGAAGTAAAAATCACTGATCAATCCAGTCTTTGAAGAGCAACATCATGTATATAGGTATATTTATAGCAGCAATGACTACAACCATCCGGAAAGTCCTCATTAGTCTTCGGATAATGATCTTTGTCTTTGATTTGCTTGTTCTATGTGCTAGTTTAATGTTTGGATCTGTATTTCCATCAATGTTCACAGATATCTCCATCTCCTGAGAAATGTTTTTTCTTGCTGTTGGTCGCATCACAGCATTACCCCTGCCCTCATGTAAAGGGAAAAAATTAAAACCAGAATAAAAAAAAATAAACTATCATGTAGAACATAGTAATATAACAATTTCCCATGTATAATCGGTAAATATTAACAAGGTTCAGTCAACTATTTGAAGTTTGTATAATGCATCATATAGGCAGTGGATGGGAAAAGGGCCCAAAGGACATATAGCAGTGGGCGAGTCACAAAATGCATACTAAAAATTGCGAGATGCAGAGATAAAAACATCACCTCCCAACTGAGGCTTTATCACCATGACATGAAGTAGGAGTATTTACTGGTTTCTTTACAAGATGCATTGTTCCTTCTGCATCCCACATCTCTTCGTACTCAAAATTCTCATCTTCATTTTTCTCTTTTGTACCTCCCTTAAACATACTGCTGTACAGTCTGATATATCCCATTAGACCACTCAAGTAACGCTCAAAACTTATGCCACTTGCTGGCCAGAAGAGAAGAGTAAGAAGGGTCAGAATGTAGAGGGAAATATACCTGACATTTTAAGCAAATAGACGCAGTAGCTTAGTAACATTATATACCCACCCTCCTCAAAAACTCGTAAGGCAATTACTATTGATACTCTACTCATCTAGTGCGATAATTACCATATGTAAATATGTGTTTGCATTGGAAGAAAGCAAAGTTGAGAAATTAACGCATCTTCTGCAGCGGATCGATTTGCTTGTGCAGAGTTACTAACAGATAGTAGCATGAAGGATGGATATAAGTTCCCCTGCTGCCAGCTTATGGTCCCTACAGAATGCTGCATATAATTATCAACTAAAGTCATTACCTCAGAAAACCTAGAAATGACAAAATTTCATGCCATTACCTCTTTTATGGGGATAGAATTTGACTCATGTGTCACTGTACACTGGTCATGATCGTGTCCTGATAATATTAGGGCCTGTAGAAGACAGCTGTATTATTGCCAGCAAAAGCATCTTCCAAATCCAAAGAATGTATCAAAGCACAATTTTACATGTGCATGTAGCTTTAGATAAATGAGCACTACTAGAGATTTGGTTTTCTTTTCTCCTATGCTTTTTTTTTTTGAACCTATCACATGCTTCAAAACGCTAAGCGGAGTCTTACAAAAGGTCCTCCTTTGAGGTTCTTTATGATTGTGACTGACTACTAACTGCATGAACTACTCTATGATTTGAAATCAAGTTCAAGTTCAGCTTTTACAAAAAAATAATCTGCAAACCACATAAGCAGATAAGCACTGCAAAGACAATTCAAGGGCATAAAAAGTGATTTACCGGCTTGAGCAATTCCAGCAATTTGTTTGAGGATTCTTCAGTTACAAAATTCTGGTACCTGCAGCAATCAACCATCCCGCGAACTGTTAAATGGCAGCCATCAATTGAATTCTACAATTTCATGCAACTTCCCTGTGACCATTTTATCAGAAAAGAACAAGAAGCTTACGTAATTTCTTGACTATGAGCAGAACGTGAAATCCGCTGCATATGAAGAGAAATGCGAGTGAGTTCATGCATGGACAGAACATAAGCATTCATATAAATTATCCCAGCCAGGATAATGAATTCAATTCACTTGGAAAAAGAAAAGTATCAACAGAGATTATGAACAAAGGGAGGATTCTGCTGAATTGACAACAAAATACCTGATTTATGATTGGGGAACTACGGTGAGAGCCACAATCGGTGTTGTCCCGCCGATACAAAGGAATATGGGTCAATAAAACCCTTGGAGCTAACTGAATGTCTACATAAATGTTTTAAAAAATTTATTAATTTATAAGTTGTAAGCATAAACTCATAGGTGGAAAAAAAGAAGAAGGAATATCATATACCCTTAGAGACATTTTTTACAAACTCCCAAGTCATGGAAGCTAAATTTCCTTGTGGGTCACCTGGAGATGGCAAAATCAAAATATGCTCAGACTTACTTTCCCTTAAAACTCCCAACAAATTCAAGTTTTATTTTGAATACTTACTAATTACTATGCTGTGCACAAAACCACACAATCAATGAAGCTTACAACAAATATTTGTGATAATGCAAACCATTTACTTTATATGATTTTATCTAATCCAGTGAGAGATCAAGAATCCTCATTTTTTTAAAGCACTGCCGAGTACCTTAAAGGATTGAAACATAGAATTGGCTAAAGTGTAAACCAAAGTATGCAACTACTCTCCACCATAGAAAACTAGGTAACATATATTACTCGGCATCAACCCAACTCCCAGCAAAGATAGCACTGATGCCACAGTCATACAGTGCTAAAACAGAGAGTACCTTCCTTGGAAACACAATCCATGCACATTGATTCTACATTGGTTAAGAGGCCTATTTTAGTTGAACGTTAAAAGTAAATCTAAACTTGTAGATACGTTAACTAGGAAGGCCTATGCAAACCAAAAATATGGATTATAATTATATGGCTTGAGAGGGGCAAAGAGCAACTAAAATTACCAGGAGCAGACAGGAAATATTACAAACTAGTGTTCAAAGTTCAGAAGCAAATTTAGCACAAGATGACATGTAACTGTTACATTTTCCACGTTTTTAAATTGGACTTGTGAGTGTGTACATCTAGTGTTAACTGCTTTACCATCAAGAGTTTGAGCGTCAACAGCAATAAACTCCACTTTTCCAACTGTAAATTGGAAGTTTCTAATCCCAAACCCTTCCACATATCGTCTAACAACCTGTATGAATGTAAAAGTACTGCTTATTAAACAAATACAATCTATGATGTATATATAATTAATTTGAAGAAGTATTCTACTAAATTTCAAGTATAGGGAACAAAATACAGACAAGAAAAAGCACTCAACCTACAAATCCCTTAAAACAAAAACTTTGAACTTATCGTGAAGATATTCAGCAGTAGATATTATGTATAAACAGCAAGTTTCAGTACCCAATTTCAAGGTTAAAACTTTTTCTAGTGCAATTCTTCATACATTTTGGAATTTCTGTGGTATATTTAATTTTCAAGTTTTCCCTGAACAGGTTCCGTCATTTCAAAAGGCAAATGTTCAGGGGGCCGGGGGAGGAGGGTGTGCTATGGCCCCTGCCCCCCACCAAACATTTTTTTTTTAAATTTTAATTTATCCTGATAGCTTCTCTGCAATTTTCAGTTTGGTCCTTTCAAAAATTTCGGCTTGGGCCCCTTGAATTTCATCCTGGCACTGTCACTGGCAATGTTCATCAACTAAGACAGTAAAAGAAATGGCTAATAAACAATATGCAGTTCCAAGAACGTGATAAATTTCAAAATACCTCTGGTTTATGAGAATTGAGGCTTGCATAGCCAATGTCATGGTTTCCAGGAATGGAGTAAACCTGAAAATCTGAATATCTTCCTTCTGAATTCATAGCAAAGATATGCCTATACCGTTGTAATGATTCCTGCCATCTTATCAGTCAAAGAATGTCAAGTGCATTCTGCAGCAGAAACTAAACAAAGACATGTAAAGAGAAGAATTGGCATAGAAAACATCAAGAGAAAGAAGCTAATAGCAGGTCATATAACGAGATGTGTTGCGAAATATATCTGAAAGATATGTTGAAATTCCAAATTGAGAGAAGCAATATAAAAACTAAGTATATAGGATAGAAATTTCTGATCAGTATGTGAAAAGACAAAATAGAGAGAAGCAAAACAAGAGGTGGATATCATATATTCGAGGTGCAAAATAGATATCCAATCTAGCAAAGCTAACAGGAAAGTTCTAATTCTTTGGTATTGTAATAGTCTGAGAATGGAAAAGCTTATGTATTGACATCATTTTAAGTGGCAAATATTATCTACAACAACAATGTGTACGCTTTTAGGCTACTTTAATTACATAGCAGCTAATTAAAGTTCCCACAAATTTCCAAGCCTTACTCTTGATCTGACAGATGAGGTCCACCATCAAAATAATCACCCAAAAACAAAATGACATCAGGTTTGAAAGGCAGGATGGACAAAAGGAATGCCCTGCGCATGTATAAGTCAGTATAAAATTGTGCAGTCTCCAAAGCAAATGATTTTGGAGGTAGATGATGCGAGGTTCTGTCCATAATCTGTCAAGAATAATAAATCTATATCAATGCATAAGATCCCAAATTCAGAAAAGAAAAATGGCGCAGTAGATAAGCAAAGCTTACCTGTGGGTCTGCTATGACAGCAACTTTTACATAATTTCCTACACCATTTATCTGAAACAGAATTTGGAAGTAATCTTTTAGTTTTCGCTAACATGTCCATCTCCATATTCACTTGTTTGCCCAAATCTATGCATTAACTAGACATGTAAGTGAATCTCTTACAGCTAATCAAGATGGCCAAGAGCATAGTGATCTATAGGTTTCAGGGGAAAAAGGATTAGGAATAGTTCTAAAATGGGGATTAGTAATATTGATGGTAAAGGATACCATAAAAATAGGATCTAGCTATATACTAATTATAGAATAAGCACATTCGGAAAAGGGGGGAAAAAGTCAATGCAGCCAAAAGAAAACACAAAGAATATAACTTTCCAGTTTAAGCTATCTCATCTAATTGATTACTAAGTAAATCTTTAAGCTTGATTTGGTAAATGAGAGTGGAAACTGAATTACCGTGGAATTGGAAGATAACGATTGAAGATGAGGCCAAGAGCAAGACCAAAGAGAGGGTACCCAAAAGGAAAACATTTCACCGTAAAGAAGCGTCGCCGCCCATATCCCACAAAGCGCCACCGTCAGCTTGTGATGCTGCTTCATTTCCTACAATCTCGTACTCTCTTCGTAGAAGACTAGTTAGTTGGTCTCAAGTTATTGTGTTTTATCAGTCAGGTGCTTGTTATAATACCATGTGGACTAGCTCATCCTACAAGAACTCTAACCTTACATGTCCTTATAAACGACATGAATAGAATCCTCTGCCGTTTGAAATGTCATTTGCCTCTCAACGACTTTCGCTTATTATAATACATTTGGACTAGCTCCATTGATTGTGAAAGTTTAAAATTTTAACCAGAGCAGAGATGAGACATTTAAGATATGCCCGATTGCAATAAAGGTTCAACATTCATCCCCATCTCATCGATATTTCAATGACCATTATCTGAATCATATTTATTTGCATTTTATGTGCGTATAGTACTCTTTTTCCTCTGCATGTTTAATAGTTTGTTGTAACGATGCCCATATTGCAAGCGGTCTTTTGTTTCTCTATCTTGCTTCTTATATGTTACCCGTTATCGGTTCCTTCCATATTTTGGGTTTTGAATCTCAATCCACATTATATATAATTAACTATTTATTTTAATTTGTTAATAATATTTTTTATTTTACTTTCTAATTAATTTTTTATTAATAAAGTAAAGAAAAAGAGAAAAAAATAAATAAAGAGAAAGAATATGATTTAAAAAAAATAAAAAAATAAGAGCGATATAATAAAATATATTTAAAAATTAGTTTTTATCTTTCTAAATTTAAGAAAAAAAAATGACTCAGTAAGTCATTTTAGAGAAAAGAAATGAATTAAAAATCTTTTAAAAGTATAATTTTTATATATATTCTTTATTGGGGATGTTCTTATCGAAGAAAACTTTCGGTATTGCTCGTTTCTTTAGGCTAAAAATTTAGAGATTTTCAGGTGGAATTATTGGACAAGAAAAGATTCAAACTGGAGGCAATTGTGTTGCTTGGGCTTAAATATGATGTTGAACACTTGAATTTCATCAAAGTGTATGAATCTTTACTAGCTTAATTTTAATAAATCTTTATAACAAAATAATTTTGGTTTTAAAGTCTACAATATTTGGCTTTTCAGCCAATGCAGAGGCAGGTTACCCTTTTATTTTAGTAATCCATAATCAGTAGAACTGCATATATTACCATACTATGTGTGACTTTTCAGCTAATGCAAATGCAGTTTACCATTTACTTTAAGCAACCCACAAGTGAGTAGGATTGGATTTTGAGTTAATTAAGTAAGATATGATAAAACATGATATCCTACCAACTTAGGTAACCTTTTGAATGGCAGTGTTCAAAATGAAACCTTGGATGGATTATATTTTTTTAATATCATTTTCCAGCAGATTAAAGGCACAAGGTATTAAGAGGTTGAGAAAAGCTCTTATGGATTCTTTTTAATAAATCCTTGACAAAAATGATAAGAAGGCAAGTTCCTTGTACTATTGATGTAGGTACTATCTTAATTGCTTGGTCTAATCTTATTAATAAATTTTTGTTAGTGTTTATCTATTTGTTTGAAACATTTCTTTTGTAATTAGCAAATTGAATGAGTTTATTCCTTGGTTCAGTACCATTCACGAGAAAGATGAAATCTCAAGGAGGTACCATATTAGAATTAGTTGAGTTTTTGGTGGAAGCTTTTACTTTTAATTTTGTCAAGTTGATTGGTTAATAGTTTTTAATAACTAATATGAGATTTTCATTGTTTTAGTAAAGCTTCAACATAATAACTAAATTGATGTGATTGTAGTTTTTCCTTCTGTACATCTTTAAAGCATATGATATATGATAAATTTTGATTTACAATATCAAAATGACATAAACGTTTGCTTAAAAATACCCATATCTGGTGCAAATATACACACACACACACCAAATGGCATTTTTACTAACTCTTGTTTTGCTTTCTGTGTGAATTTACGTTCTTTAGCCAATCAACAACTTCCTTGATGGTTGGCCTCTTGAATAGTTCGTGGTTAACATATCTGCATGCTATATCTAACACTTACACTATCTTATCATCAAAGCCCTTTCCTTTCAGGTAAGGATCAAAGACTTGGTCTTGCTTTCCCTCGCTTCTCATTTATCGGACCTAGGCAACTAGTTCTTTTGATATCTTTAGCTTGAACACCTCTACAGGTCTCTTCCTAGTTAGCAGCTAACGACCCAAAGCTGTACATGTCTCCTCTTAATGTGGCTACCGATGCTTGTTCATACTATGGAGGGATGTAACCCAGGATACCAACATGCTAACTCGTAATATGAGTTTGATAAGGAAGAATTAACCTAGCCAATCCAAAATATGTTACATGTGCCTTGAACTTTTCATTAAGAAGGATATTACTAGATTTAATATCCCGATGCACAATGTGTGGCTCACATATATAGTGCATATAAAGTAGACCACAATTAGCTCCCCTAGCAATCTTCAGTCGAGATGGCCAATCTAGTTTCGATGCTCCATCAACCTTCTCATGCAACCAATAATCTAGACTTCCATTCTCCATGTAAAAATATGTAACCAGTACAAAACCCTCATGCACGCAATAACCTTGCAATAAAACCAGATTTTCATGTTGGGCTATGGAAAGAGCCTCCACCTCTACTTTGAATTCTCTTCTCATGAGACCCATTTCTCCTGAAAGTTTTTTGACAGCCAACTTGATCCCATTTGCTAGTTTTGCTTTATAAACCAAACAAAAGCCGACAAGGCTTGCTTGGTTGAAATGGTCAATGGTTTTTAAGAGTTCAGTTATGATTAGATCCTTAATTTACTAGGCTGGTATCCTTATCAGCTTCAAGAGAAAATCTAGGATAACGATTGTTGGATATTGCATTCATTTCTACGTCATCAGAGTCTAGTGCTAGTATAGTAATTAAGTAAACCAGTCTTAAAATAAATACTAACTACCAATCCAACAAGTTTCACATTTGTGCTGTTATGAGTGTTTTTATAAGGTGCAGTAGGATGGATGGGTCCTGATGGATTTGAGAAAGAATGTTGTACAACAGAACCACACAACTTAAGATTTTCTGAAAATCTAGAAACATGAAAAGTATCAAACTGACCTCATGATGGTATGGGTCCTTGAAGATTATTGTTTGCAATGTAAAATGAAGACAAAAAATATAGACCTCTTAATGATGTTGGGATTTCTCCAAAAGCTGGTTTTCAGAGAGATGCAATATCTCCAAGTTGGTGAAGTTTAATATTTGATTTGGAAGAGAAGTTATTCTTTCTAAGATCCAATGCATGAAGAAGCTTCAGTTGGTTAATTTCTATTAGGATATCACTAGTGAGGTTATTGTTCCCGAGTATATAGTTGGTGCCAGGCTGGAGACCTGATTGTACTGCTGATAGGTAGCATTATTGGATTGAGCAAATACAGGCAATGGCAAATAAATTCGGTCAATTAGTTGATTAGCCCCTTGCGATGCTAGTGTGTGCAGTTGCCCAAGTTCCTTAGGTACTCTTGAAAGAAGATTATTGGACATGTCTATGTAAATAGGCTTTCTAAACCATCCAACCAACTAGGAATAGAGCCTGTTATTTGATTAATAGACAGATCCAAGGATAGAACTTGGAGATTTTAGAATCTGTTTAGTCTCTTATGTTCTGGTCATCTGGTATCTTTTTATTGAAGAAATTGACTGAAAGGATCAAAGTAGTGAGGTTCTTGTAACCCATCATAATTTGGTAGCCCTAGTAAGGTTGGTTAAGTTGTTGTAAGAAACTAGGAGGAAAGATAAAGATTCTAATTGTTGTATTTCAGGTAAAAGTTTCCTTCCAACCGGTTATAGGCGAGTCTAACAACAATTAACTTGCTACATGAATAAAGGGTTGCATGCAAATTACCTGTGAAGTTTTTGTTACCAAGATCGAGGATGCTAAGTTGAAAGAACTTGGAGAGATTAAATTTAGAGAGCTTCCCTTCCAAGAAGTTGACCTTTAAATTCAATGTAACAAGTTTGGTAATAGTTCATGAAAGATGGCGATATTGTCCCAATGAGATTATTGGTATGAAGCTATAGCTAGACCAAGTTGGAGATCTTGCTAATATCCCGAGGTGTTGTGCCAATTAATTGATTAGTATATATAGGAGATCAAGATTAAGGTTGATAATTTTATTATTAATGGTACTAGAAAGGTGATTGGGAGGGAAGGTGAGTTTTTCAAGCAAGACAATACTGTAAATATCTTCAGGTTTTGTCCCTAAAAAATTATAAGAACCTGTAAAGAAATCCTCAGGTTTTGCAAGAGGAGGAGACAAAATTTTGCTAATGCCTCAAAAAGTAACCAAAGACTCAACACGTTTCCATGAGCAGAAATCAGTAGAAGAAGACCGATTCAATGGAGGAGAAGATGTTAATTTGACAAAAAGATTAAGAGAGAATTATGATCATCTCGATTACAGACAGCTGGAACATGACAAGGATGCTCAACAGGAACACGATCAAGACAAGAACACTCAAGACCATGATTAAGGATTCTAATTTCAAAATATCAAACATTGATCTATAACCAAAAAAAAAAGAGAAAATAAATTGGAACCTGAAATCTCCGATCAAAGATTACAACAATAGAACTTTGAATTGAGGATATAAAAATTTTAAAAGTGATGAATAATGCAAAAATTCAATCTAAAAAAACAATAACAAAAATGATATAATAATACTAAATAAGAAATTAATAAAAGAAAGGCTAAATACATATTGGCACATTTGGAATTTGTTCAAATAATTAATTTTAATATCTTAACTTTTGATATAATCTCATACACATCTTAATTTGTATTTTTTATCTTTTCTTTCTTTCCTTTCTCTTATACAAAGACTCTCTCTATTGTATCAAAGCTATGGATAAAAAAAAAAAAAAAAAAGAAAAAATTAGATAGAATATGTAATAATTAATAAACTCTTATAATAAAATATAAAATCCAAAAATTGCTTTAAGATGCCACCAAAGAAAGAAAAGATATCTCTCAAAATATTATTTTCACATATATAAAAATAAATTTTTTTTATAATCTTATATCTAACAAAATTTTCAATAAATACTACTGCATTAATGGAAAAATTAAAATATTTGGTTCGATGACTTAATTATTTTAATAAATATTAGATTTTTATTGACAATCACACACCTTAATGTTAAACTTACCCTTTTCCAACAATAGTTAAGAACTCTAAAAGAAAATATTTACAATAATTTGAGAGTAGATAAATTAATATTTTCATTTGTTGGAGAATTGGTAGTATGCGTCTATTGTTTTTATTGAATAAAACAAAAATTATTTTTATAAAAGTATAATTTTTATTATGCAGCACACCTTTATTAAAAATTTGATGAATTGAAAATAAATTACTATGTTTTAATATTTTAATTAGTACTTAAGAAATTAAGCTAAACTCTTTAATGTTGAAAACAAAGGAAAAAAAAAAAGGTGAAGTATTCGGATAAAGAATTTCCGAAGTGCATGTATAAAAAAAATAATATTTTGATGAAGATATCCAATAAATTACATTAATTATTAAAGGAGAGAAAAGAACTATAATTTTTAGTTTATCAATTATTATTATAAATTATATTAGCGGGAAATAAAAAATAAAACTCGCGGGAAAATGCAACTGTATGATTTAGCATAGAGTAAAGGAACAATTTAAGAAGAATTGTGAGATAAAAAATATAACCCCAAAATCAACAATGGGATTAAGGTTACGAAGAGGAAACATTGTATGGGCAAGAGTACAATACCCACGAAAATGGTGGCCTGGTCTTGTTTTAAGCATCAAAGGCCACTGGGTTGCCGTTTCTTTCTTTAACGACATCGAGGACGGTCCTTGCTATTTTCTAGAAACAGAGGTTTGTTCTTTCCAAGAGAACTTTGAATCTCTAGTTAAGACAATACAAAACTGTAGTAAAGGTGAGAAATTGTTGGATTTTGCTTTGAAATTGATTTCAAGAAGGGTGTATTCGAGCTTGAAATGTTCTTGCCATTTCTTTACGCCTAGGAAAAATAGGGATGTTTTGAAGAAAGATTTGTTTGAGAGCAATCTGGTGTTGGGTTTTGTTCTTGATGTTGCGGTCTCACCATTTATCGGAGTTTCAGATTTGGTCTATGCAGTCACTCTGGCTGCCAAGATTAATGCTTTTCGGAGTTATGTTGTAGGTGAGTCAGAAGTTTGTTACTAAAATTTAAATACCCAAATGGGTAATTGCTTGTTTTACATCATTTCACATTGAGTTAAAGAATGTTATGCGATGGCGTTGATTATTATTTGAGTGATTTGGGTAAAAAAAAAATAATTCATCACCTTGGATGAGGTTTAGGGGAACTTTGGCTGATATTTTGATGCTTGTTCTTGGCTGTTTGAATAGAGTGGAGTCTAGGTTGGTATGGATGTGACATGGACCAGCCAGCTAATGATGGTGCAGTCTATGCATATGATGTTATGCTGCTTTCAACAATGTCAGTCTCATTGTGTGGATTGAGGTTTTATCTGTGTTGGATTTTTCGTTTTGTTTAGGGGGAAACTTCTTTTTTGTTTCAAGCAATTTGGTATCTTTTTTTTCCTTCAATAGCATGTGTTGCATATCTTCTTAATTTCAACTATTCTATCATGTGCTTGATGGATCACATCTTAGCATTGTCTTTCTGGGCAGTTCTGACCCTGTTTAAAGTAGCTTTATAAATGGTGGATTTATTGTTCATAAGTTTCTCCTTTTGGATGTCTTTCAGGTGCTTGCTCAGTAGCTCGAAATTCTGATGTTTCAGAGCTCGAATTTGCACCCTTAAATGAGGATCAACCTAACCGCCGGTCATGGATAGAAATTAAGGAGACCAAGACACAATCAGTGTATGAGATGCTGATAATCTTGCGTTGTCTTGCTTTAGATGCAAAATATCTGAGCAGAGAATGCTTGAACACAGTGAAACAGAATGTTTTGAAGTTCAGAAATCTGGCATACCAAAATAGCTTGATTCCTATTGTAAAGAAATGCTCTTACAGCAGTATTTCACATCCTCGGTGTGAAAAAACTCAGACAATGGTCAAAGTTGATAAAAACTATTGTAAGGATGTTTTCGCCTCCCTTGAACCTTATGTGGCAAGCTCTATTAAATTCCTGGGTTGGAAGAGGCAAGTTAACCATCCTGCTGACTCCGGTTCTTCCCTTGAACCTTATGTGGCAAGCTCTATTAAATTCCTGGGGTGGAAGAGGCAAGTTGACCATCCTGCTGACTCTGGTTCTTCCCTTGAACCTTATGTGGCAAGCTCTATTAAATTCCTGGGGTGGAAGAGGCAAATTGACTGTCCTGATGATTCTGGTTCTTCCCTTGAACCTTATGTGGCAAGCTCTATTAAATTCCTAGGGTGGAAGAGGCAAATTGACCATCCTGTTGATTCTGGTTCTTCCCTTGAACCTTATGTGGCAAGCTCTATTAAATTCCTGGGGTGGAAGAGACAAGCTGAACATCCTGTTGATTCTGGTTATTCTTTTAAGTTGTGCAAGACTATGCGTCTATTCTCAACCAATGGAGCTGATGTTTCTCTTGACAAAGGGAAAACTGCCAGTGATTTATGGATATCCGATGCTTTGATCTCAAAGCCTGTTTTCTCAGATCTTTCTTTGAAGTTCCGCAACACCACGCCCTTTGCCTTCTGCAATGGCACAGATGCTTATCTACATGTAAAAAGAACAGGCTATGAGGCAAATACATTTGATGCTTTTTCCTCAGTCTCTAAATTAGAGCTCGTTATGATCCATGATGCAAATGCAGGGACAAGAAATTACTTGCCATCTCCTGATACTGCAGATCAAGTTCAGATGGAGCCTAGTAGTGGTGATTATAAGACATCTGTTGATACCAATGGACAAG
Organism: Ricinus communis; assembly: GCF_019578655.1. Classification (NCBI taxonomy): domain Eukaryota; kingdom Viridiplantae; phylum Streptophyta; class Magnoliopsida; order Malpighiales; family Euphorbiaceae; genus Ricinus; species Ricinus communis. Next base: position 6,008,625 of record NC_063263.1, on the reverse strand, counting down.
TGAGCATCAATGCAGCTTTCAGAGACGGTTCTATGGGTATTAAGAAGCTTCATTCATTTGTTACTTCCGATGCATCATTCAAACTAAAAGTAGTGCAGCAATCAGCGATCGGTGCCCTTTCCGATTATCAATATTTGCACATGAAGTTCCCCAGGGATTTTAGTCTTCCATCCCAGAAGGATTTCATAAGGAAATTTAGTAGATTTGGCAAAGTAGACTCTTTGAGAACCAAAATCTTTACGCGTTTGGGCTCTGCCCAGGTAGTTTTTTTACACCATCTTGATGCAGTTACTGCTTATCAGTACTTAAAGAGGAAGAAAAATTTATTTGGTGAAGCAAAAATTCTGTTCTGGCTGGACCCATATGAGAAAAAAAGAAGAGGATCGAAGTTTGTAGTCTCCTTGCCAAACCTGAAGTCATGCCTTAAAAAATCAGATAGGAAGCATGGACAAGAAGATAAGAAGCACACCAAGAAGGTCAGGTTCTTAATGGAAACTTAGAATAGAGCAGTGTACAGGTTAATAGTTTTTTCTTTGAAATGTTTATGTATCCCTAGCAAGAATTCTGCTTGAAGGGTGAGCTGGACTTGTACAGGGAGCCCAGTTTCTGTTGCTATTAGTTGCTCGTATGTGATAATAGGAAACTGTCTGTTATGTTTTTGACCGAAACGTTGTAGTACTCTAGAAATGAAATGGATTTGGAATCTCTCTCTCTCTCTAACTGGGATCCTGTTCAAGCTCGTTTCTTTGAGCCTGGCCTGTTTTGCCAAATAAAATATGTTTGTCTAAGTTGGGACGGGCTTGGTCAATTCTTCTCATTTCTAGGTCATAAAGTTTCTTTATAAAATAAACATTCGAAACATAGTAGATGGACAGAAAGCACATGACTTCTCTGGAATGTTCGAGCTCTTTTCTGCTGCCCATAAAAGCTATTACCATCTGATCTCCACATTTATCACGCAAAAGCTATTACCAAAATCTATTTTCCTTTTCTATCTTTAAGCTTTCGCTCTTATCTCTTTCTCCTTTCAGCAATGAGGTAAGCCTTCAAGCTTTTTCCCCTTCACTTTTCTTTCCATGAAGCAGTTGTTCTTATGATTATATTAAAAGTAGAAGAACAAAAAATGTGTTTCTTATGCAGCCGCCACCCAATTGTGAAGTGGGCACAGAGAAGTGACAAAGTGTTCATAACTGTTGAGTTGCCTGATGCTAAAGATGTAAAGCTTAAGCTTGAACCTGAAGGGAGATTCATCTTTTCTGCTACTAAAGATGATGTTCCTTATGAAGTTGACATTGAACTGTTTGATAAGGTTAATGTAAAGGTAATGATACTGACCTTTTAAAAGTGGAACAGAATTTAATAGGTATTTTTATAAGTAAAAAGAACCCACCAAAGATGAGATCTCTTGTGCAGGAGAGTAAGTACAATATTGGTGTGAGAAGTATTGTTTATGACATAAAGAAAGTAGAGAAGAAATGGTGGGGCAGGTTGATTAAGCAGGAAGGAAAGACTCCTGTCTTTCTCAAAGTTGACTGGGATAAGTGGGTTGACGAAGATGATGAGAATGGTACGTATTGGTGTCAATTATCTGTGATGTTGGTGTTATTGTTGTTTATTAGGTTCATTAACTGGGAGCTTTCAACTTGTGATTTTAACAGATAAAGGTCACTTTGATGTGGATGACATGGATTTCTCGGTGAGTCAAACTGTGAAATTTTATTCGACCATTGATCTCTTGTTGCTTGACATGAATTGCTCTTGGTTATTGGCAAAATCTTTTGACATATGTTGTGGATTTTCTTGTAGTGACCCTAACATGTTGTTAATCATCCTAAAAGTGTTTATCCACCCAAATACAATGCAATTCCTAGAATAGTATCTTATTCATTCTTTATAATAGGTTGAACATTTTATGGAGTAGAGCTGTCTTCTCTTTGGGTTGTTTGTTCTTGATCAATTACATCGGAATAGCTCTAGGATGGAAGCTAGAGAGATAAACGTCCGAAATGATAATTACTTTAGTGTATCACATTGCCAAGGATGGTGTTCAGCTTTAACTTTAGTTGCAGAAGTTCTCCAATTAAGCATGGCCAATAAAAAACAACAAAAACTGAGATATCATATGGAAGTTTCCAAATGGAAAAACAATTCCTGAAGCACTGAATTTCAAGTGGCCAGAAACTTTCCTGACCACATAATTATTGCATTGTTCTTATTGCTGATAAGAGATTGATAATAAACTGCAGAAGTTAGACATGGGTGGGGACGATTTTGAAATGGACGAGTTGAAGGATAAAGAAGGTTAGAATTTCTTCTGTGAAATAATTGTCTTGACAGATTCATTTACAAATTGCTGTTTTAGTCAGTGCAAAAATACTTTTACCTTCTGTCTGGAGTGGAACAATTTGTATGATGAAATGCATACATTGGTAATTCTTGAATTCCATGTTATGTCATGTGTCTTGGAACTTTCAGGAGAAGGCGAAAACTAGGCGAAAACTAAAAAAAGGAAGGGAAAGAAGCGGAACCGAGTACATCAGCTACTATGGAGGCTAAGGCTTGATTGTCTTGGAAAGTGACCATAACGAATTTCAACTTGTTATAATATGTGCCTACAAATTTTACAAAGTGTACGTTTCATGGATGGACCCCTAAAATGTCATGAAAAATTATGTACTTCTTTTCTTTTTCTTTTGAAAGAAAATAACCTTCTATCTGTTGGAAATTAAAGGAAGAGTCTGCGCTTCCCAGAACAAGTTGCTGAATTTACTCTTGTAAGAGTTCTCTATTAGACTGCTTTAACACTTAACATTTCCTGCCTATGTCAAATACCATGTTTTAACAGGTACTAAAAATGTATATAGGTAATAAATAAATGGCAGCAATAGGGGCACCATTCTTTATTAATGTAGAGAAGGAAGTTTTTGACATAAGAAGACACGTCATTGGAAAGGAAAGTCTAAAGAAGAAAAATAAATAACTGGTGAGAAGAAGTTACAAATTGGATCATGCAAACATTTTTATAGCCTGCGGAAAGACGCTGGCTTTGCTACTATATAGATATAGTACAAGATACTAAAGTTACAGGCACAAATACAAAACAGCAATACTAACCTGAATCTTTCATTGCATTGCCTTGCACTACAAGCCCTAATACACTTCTACTAGTCTATGGTCCTTCATAAAAAATTAGATGGCTAGGACCTACCTCTTTTGGAGGCCATAAGCTGAGTCTGCCCTGAGAAGTGGATTTGTCCTACCTGGCTAGGATCGGTGGGGAAAAGAAGGATGGTAAGAAAAGCTGTGCCCATAACTGACTAATAACCTCCGCATTGGTCAAGACGAGTATGCACAGTTGAAGTCGCTAAAATTTGGCTGCCACATTGAGAAACCAAATAAAGGATATTACTAAGAAGGTTTGAAATGCTTGACCATATACTACAACCGACCATAAAAATATGATATTATGAGATGTTCTCTAGTTGAAGCTTAACCACAACAGGAAATCAAGCAGTCGAATTTAATTACAATCAGAATATGAGAGTTCACCCATATCTTGCAAACCTTCAACAAAATAAAGTGAAATTTGCTGCCCCATGAGAGAGATCCAGCAGTATTGTTGCTGCAGCAATGGCTACCAAGCCCTTAAAATAAAATTTATTTCATATTGCAATCTTATTTATCAGCATGCAGACTTCAGCAGACCAGCTGTCCCTAAATGAGTCTAAATAAAAATAAAAAAGGCCACTGCAAAAGGACGCCTCACCCTGTAACCATAGATCATTCATTGATCTAATAAATGACACCATTACTAGTTTCAAAGACAATTTATATTTAATCAGAAGTTAGTCTATAATCAGCTCTGTGAATATCTTGATCAGCATAACAACTTATCAAGCTCCTAAGGCCAATTCGACACCCTATCCTTCTCCAAAAGTTCTCTTGGTTCTTCAACTATTATTTTTGAAGTCCACAGAAAACCAAGCATTCGGATAAGTTTAAGACAACCAAGCATAGCCACCCGAGATATAGATAAGTTTATGCTAAGAGCCTAAATAACAGTAAATTAGTTGAGACAAACTTCCCAGTCTGACGGACTATATAAACCTCTATCCTAAATAGTTAAAGCCAGTTGTACAAATAATTTTCTAAATATTGTCCACCAAGTGAAATCTCTGGGAGCTGTTCTGTCACTTCAGGCCCAACAGAACGCAATCACCTGCTGCATCTAGGGATCTATGTTAGATATAGTCAAACCACTTGCTGTGGCCGTCCGTCCCTCTCCTAATATTTTCCTAAAACGCAACATGTAAATCCAGAACTAACAAATTTCTCATGCAGCCCCTTTCTCTGTTTAGAAAAACTTATATTACCCTCTACTTACCCTCACTTTTCTGTTTCCACACATCTTGGTAAAAGTATTTTCACCCCATGATAGACCAGGAATGATTAAGGTCTACTTATCTACCTACAATTTCTTTAGGCTTAACATCAAACTTTGCTGGTGATAAGTAGATGTTTCTTCAAAAAAAAAAAAAAACCATCTTACTATAGAAACAACAGTATTCAAATTTCCTGTGCGGCTAATCACATTACTATAACACGAACCATTTCCCTCAGGCACATTCATTCCTAACATGTAATATAAATTGGGCATAAGTTCGAAATCTCTTAGATCCTTTACATATAATACCTCTTCCCAACAAATCACTGACACAATTTGAGCACGAAAAGCTGTCTCGCATGCATTTATAAATCATCAGCATGAGTGCACGTGTGTGCCTGTGTCTACGCGTGTGTTTTCAGTGTACACATAAACAGACATACAATTATCTGATTTAAGGAATATCAGGCATGATTATAAATACCCAAAGACAAAAAGAATATATTTCCATCGTGACAAAATTTCACATAAGCAAACATGGGGAAGATTCCTGACCTTTTCAGCCATGCCTATGCCTCCAGGCCTTTTCAACTTCAACCAAATGAACCCCGGCACTTTTGGGATCCACATAAGCATTTCTTTCTTCCATGCTGTACGTTATTATTACCCTCAGCCTCATCTGAGCGAGAAATCCCATAGTCATAAGTCAGCTCTGTCATTGGGGGTATGTGTCTCACTGCAAAAAATGCAATATGGACATAGGATTCACTGTTGTGTTCATATGCAACTGGCTGCCAGAAAACATTGGGATTACAGCTATGATTCATAAATCGGGCCACATTTCCAACATTTCTGGCACTTATGATTAGGGGAGAAGGGATGTTGCATTCTTCAGTAATGTCATTATCACCCTCCTCTACTAGTCCAGGTTCGCAATTCCATTTGAATGGCTCATAAACACGGGTTGTATCGAACACATACTCATCTTCGCCTTCCCCGTCCTGCTTTCCCTTTACTTTTTCTATAACTTCACCTGCATATTCACAAATAAAAGTACCACTACGGATGGGATCCCATGATCGCAGGCCCCAACCTCTGTCCTTTGTTTTAAACACTTCCAAGCGAACCTTTAAACCAGTCTGAGACACTCGGTTCTTGCAGTTCGGAATGCATGGACATGTAGGACCACATTCATGAACCAATGGCCTCCTGCTTACAAGAACCCCATTGGCCGTATAAGGGAAGTCACCTCCATTTTTCCTAATGCAAGAGCAGTCTAGATCACCTGGGGAACATGCATTGCGGCAGTTGCATCCATATGAAGGCTCAGTTAGTTTAAATGATTTAATATACTTGACAGTGGGGAAATATGTGAAGTATGCAGGTCCCTTCTCTTCATCAACATCATTCACGAGTGAAACAGGTAGAGTTTCAGCCCCTGAAGTGAGGTCCGGAAGAATTAGTCCAACTCTTGTAGAAATCCCTTCCTTCCACTGCTGAATTGATTTCCAAACTGAAAAAGCACCTGGCTGCCCAGGCACTCTAACCAACTTGTACTTAAAAATATTGCAACCAGATTTGCCCTTGTCCACCCATGACTCCTGAATTCTATAGAGCCCATCATACATATAGACTTTTGCTGCTTGACTAAGAGTGTCCTTCATTCCCCGAATGACTCTCACTTCATTAGCTCGGTGCAAGCTCCTCTCCAATGCAAGGTTACCCCTCTCAAGCTTCTGATCAGCCGCTTCTTTCTTATTGCTGTTCGCATTGCCACCCTGCCCACTATAAATTAACACATCCCTATCTTCTGCCTCATCATCGTACCCACCAGACGAAACAATGCTGACAGCCAGAGGATCTTCATCTATATCACCTCTTACAATCATGTAATCAATCCCAGCCATGGACTGAGAATGCAACCCAATCACACACATTTCCATTCGAAAAAAGAAAATATCTCCAATTTCCACCCCAGGTACTGCTCCAATTCTCTTCCTCATGTTTGACCTCACCCCTTTGCTCATTAAAACATTGCCTGCTTTCAAATCTGCACGCTTAATCAACCCAGTGGGTGCCTCCTTAGAATCTTCTAATTGGCTAAGCCTTCTCCTAAGTGCATCAAATCTCATCATTATATTAATAACCACTCCCCTATCACCGTCCTCTCTCTGAGAGGGAGTAATCCCCGCAACAAAATTGTTATCAACAACGGACAGAGTAAAATCCAAATCTTTCTTAGCCCTCTTTTGCGAAGAGGATGTTGAGTTCCTTGGCCGCCCGACAGGGCGCTTTGGCCTTCCATCAGAGGTACCTTCTTCATTCCCACCTCTAGAAACGCCCCCATTAGACTGGGGTGCCCTGAAAGAACGAAGGGGTGCTGGAGTGTGAGTCTCCTGGTTAAGGTCAGGAGGGGTGCTGGCTGTGGTAGTGGCGGCGAGTTGTGGTCCATTAAAAGGGTAAAATGGCGAAAACCCAGATGGGAAAGGACCATTAGGAGGTGCACAAATGAATGGTGGAGTCTGAGGACTATTTGGAAACACAGGCACCAAAGTACGCAGTGGTTTCACATCCAAAACTCTAGATTTGTCAAAAGTAGATGAAGGAGGTACAGAATTATTACCAGACCCTCCTTCCATTCCAATACTTACTCAAACCCAAAATAAACAAGCAACTAATTTATATAAACCAACTCTCCGATACCTGACGAGGAATCCACTTCAACTTTCCCCGATTCACCACTTCATTTCAAAATATTCTTACCTAAAAACCGGAAGATCATTTCTCCATCCTTTTTCCTGCAACAATAAAACAAACTTAAGGTTTGCATGTCTACAACAATCAAAAGAACAATAAGAACTAGGAAAAGGGTAGTAAAGATCTGCATCCTTACGTGCCAAAAGTACAAAATGATCAACAGATCAAACCGAAAACTTGAAGGCCAAAAACAGAGAACAGAAAGATTGACCTTTTCTTAACGAATTGAGTTACTGTTAGGGCTTTGCAAGAAGAGAAACTGAGAGATTGGAAATGTTTCCTTTGTTTCTTATTCTCTCTTTGAAGTAATATGGAGAAATGTTCAGTTCAACCCGCTAACCTGAACCGAATAGACCGAAACAAATCAAACCAATTATAGATTGGACAAATGGTCAATTTGGCCCCTGAAATTGTGTCAATGAGTCAAATGAACCAAAGTGTAATTATACCAACAAAAAGGGACCAAATAGATCTAATATTTAATTTTACTTCATCCGTATTGCAAATGATGTTAAATGAAAGCGAGTCTAGCATTTTAACATATACATATTAAAACAGGTATTTTTTTATTTATTTTAAATTTTTTAAATTCTTATAACTCTTTATCTCAAATAAAAAAATTTAAAATAATCAATCAATTATCTTATATTTTATAAAAAAGGTTAACCACCTCTTCTTTTTTATATTACTTTTCTTTATTTATTAATCTCTTTTTTTTCTTTCTCTTTTTTCAATAATCTCATTACAATACCACTCATTACGATATTATTAATACAACAATTTCCATCGTCACGTTGTCAATCGCCACATCACTTCAATAATACATTTGAGAATTTCAGATTTTTTTAAATTATTTAATTTTTTTGTTAATTTTTATTTCTTCTTGTTGTTAGGTAAATCTTAGAAAATAGAGAATTCTAAATTTGAATGAAATATATGAGCTATTGATTGGTTTTGTATTTGTCAGATTTTCAACGGATTTATTATTGCGTGTCTGCAAGAATGATTTATTTTTTTATTTTCTTTTCTTTTTCTATTGTTAAATAATGAGAAAGTGATATTAGTAAATAATAACACTATTTTAGTTTTTATTCTTTTTCTCATATCCAATACTATTCTAATTTCTTGATTTTATTTCTTTTAAGCAAAAATTTTAAAAAATAGTAAGGGTGTTTTGTCGATAATAATAAATGAATTTAATATAATGTATTTTCTATTCTAGTGATAACGGATGAGTTTGATGTAATAATAGGCGTGTTTTAATGATAATGGTAATGGTAGTAATAGTTGTGGGTGGGTTTAGTGGTGATGAAAAAAATGATTTATGGTAGAAACTATGTTTGTTGACTAGTGGTAATAGAGTGATGGTGTGGTACAAATGGTGGGAGAGGTGGCGAGACAAGCAAAATTGAATTTCTTAAAAGATATATGAAAATAATATATATATATATATATATATATATATATATATATATATATATATATATTAAGAATTTTAAATTTTAATTTATTTAATTAATTTAAGTATAGTGTGTTACACACACTCTTAACTAAAGAAAATCTGGGCTAATATGACCTTAAAATAAAAAGTTCAGGCATCTATTTGTTAAGAAAATAAAATTTAACTGATTTGATCCTGGCAAACTGACACTTTGTACATTATATATTAGATTGGATTGATAAAAAGTTAAATCGATAAGATACATATACGGTTTGACTTCAATTTTACTAAAAAAATAAAAATTAGTATTTTAATACCACTTTAAAATTAAATTGGATAAAACCGGATTTCAAACAACTTTTTAGTTTTAAAAACTATTTTTAGTAAAATACTTATTCAAAAAAATAATTTATCAATTATTGTTCAGGTTAAAATATTATATTCATCTTTTATCGTTTAGAAAATAGTTTTAAATAGTTTTTAATTTGAATTTAACAAAATTATATGTTAAAATTTTAAATTAACCGAATGAATTAATGAAATTGGCCAATCTAATAAAATCAGTTGACTAATTTCTTTTTAATAGTGTGTTGATTTTGAAATGTGAAATTATATAAAAGGAATAAAATATATAGATTAATTTGTATACTCTTAAACCGAGCCCAATCTAACCGAATAGAATCGTACCGAATACGGAATCAGACGTATTAATATCTAATAATTAGTAATAAAGGGAAGTTGGAAAAGAAAGGAGAGGTTGAGAAGCGTTGGTCTCAAAACTGGTGTATGTTCAGCTCTGTGTCCGATGCATCATTTGATGTGGCATCACTCAATTTTTATTTTCTTTTTTACTCAATTTCTTTTAGTTGTCTAATTTGTTAATATTTAACTCTTTCCTTTTATCTATTTATGTTTCTTTTCAAGAGAATTCTTTCCTTTTATTATTATTATTATTATTATTAAAATTACACTCGTATGTTTTTTTTTTAAATAATTACAAAATATCTCTTATTTTTATTTTTATATTTTTAATTTTCTTCTCTTTATATTTTTACACTTTTTTTTATGAGAAATCAATGTTAGACTTTTTAATCTTATTCACCAGTCATGAGCATGGTTAATGGCTGCAATATTCTAAATCTAGATTTTAAAGGGGCGGAAAAGCTAAAGCTTGCCTCTAATTGGCCGAAAAATTGTTGGCAAGCAGGCTATTCATGAACGGTAGTAAGAGGTGGTAACTCCTTCTCTTTACTATGTTGATACTGGGTCGTTTCCGGTGAGACTGATAGCGGAGGAGACCTCGTGATATCGCAGAGATCCTATGGCAAGAATTCCGCATTGAATGGCAAGAATTTTCGCGTTGAACAAAGGGAAAGTAATGAGGAAAGGTGAAGTTGAGCTTTCTTTCTCTACAGATAGGTACCCCTTCTTCTTCTTCTAGTTTTGAAGCAACAAATCACATTCTTAAATTAGTTTCTTTTGCTGTTAAAAGTTTATTTGGATTGTATAAGCGTGGATGCTCCTATAAATATACATGAAAGAGAGATTCAATTAAAATAATAGATTTGATGGAATTGTTTCGTGCAGTGTTCTCGACGTGTTGTTCTTGTGGTGATAGTGCGATGGTATTCTCGAATGGATATGGATGTGAGTTAACACTACCATCGTATATTTAGCATTTGATTCTATTCAATCTCTTTTACTTGTGAGTGTTAATATATATTAATTTTGTGTGAATTTATTTTTGTATGTATAAATTAAATCGAAGCACGACAAGGACATAGATTTTTATGATTATGATTTGAAAATACAACTTAAGTTATTTGCTTAGTATTTTCTAAGATTGGTTCTATATCTATTTTAGGGGTTAGAAACTACTTTGGGTTTATAATATTTTTTCTTGTGACTGCTGAAGAAATTGATGAACATAAAATATAATTCTCATTCCTTGAGAAAAGCTTGTACATGGCTATCTATATGTATATAAAGTGTTACACGGTATTTGCAATTATAAAAGGAAGTTGTCGTTGGTGTTTTGTAAATAAGGGAAGTTGGTAATATTAGGAAATAGACGTTTGTTGTTTGTTGACTGTGGATGGTGATGAGGCTTTGTAAGGAAAGGAGTTTTTGATGGAAAGAATTTTGATTTGATTTGGTCAAGGTAGACATTGAGGGTTGGTTTGGGTACCTCTGTCATGGGTGTCTCTGTTATGCTTAATACCCTTTCTCAAATTGGAGAGAACTGGTAGGTGGACACCAAGTTTGTTGCAAAAAAGAAGAAACGTGTGAGCGGGTAATGGTTTTGTGAAGACATCGGCAACTTAGTATGGAGAGGGAATGTAATGAGTAACCAAGGCTCCAATGGCGACTTTTTCACGTACAAAATGATAGTCAATTTCAATATGCTTGGTGCGAGAATGAAAAACTAGATTAATGGTCATGTATAGAGCACTCTTATTGTCATAAAAAAGTTGAGGAGCTTGTTTTAGAGGAGTGCCAATGTCACGTAAAAGGAATTGAATCCAAACTATTTCAGCAGTAGTGGAGGCTAAGGCTCTATATTCTGCTTCGGTGCTTGAGCGAGAGACTGTGGGTTGTTTCTTGGAGGACCAGGAGATGCAATTGGACCCAAGGAAAATGCAGTAGCCTGTGGTACTCCGTCGGATTGTTGGACACCCGGCCCAATCTACATCATAAAAATCATAAAGAGATAAATTATTATGTTTATGAAATGAAATGCCAAAGTCTAACGTCCCATTGAGATATCTAAGGATACGTTTAACAGCTCTCATATCTCCTACAGTTGGGTTGTGAAGAGATTGACACACCTTATTGACAGCTTGAACAATGTCAGTTCTAGTGTATGTGAGATATTGTAATGCGCCAACCAAGCTGCGATATTAGATGATATTAACGACATCCTTGTCACGAGGTGTGGATTGGGATTTGAGAGCCATGGGAGTTTTATAATGGGTGCTATTTTGAAGGTTGGCATGCTGAAGTAGTTCTCTGGCATATTGGCCCTGGGAGAGAGAGATGCCATGTTCAGTCTTTTGAACTGCAATGCCTAAGAAAAAATGCAATTCTCCAAGATCTTTAAGTGCAAACTCGGAGCTAAGTTGCTGGAGGAGGAGCTAAATGAAAGAGTCTTTGTTTCCTGTGAGCATAATGTCATCTACATAAATAAGCATTAGTACAGTTAAGTATTCAATGAGTAAAATAAAAAGAGAGGGGTCAGCTATACTGCAACTAAAATCAAGATGAAGAAGGTATTTGGATAGGCGATTGAACCAGGCTCGAGGGGCTTGCTTGAGACCATAGATAGACTTGTTTAATTTGCAAACAAAGTGAGGGTAGAGAGGATCTTTGAATCCTGGTGGTTGGTCCATGTAGACTGTCTCTTTGAGATGGCCATGGATAAACACATTTTTGACATCAAGCTGGCGTGATTTCCAGTTGGAAGTGGTGGCAATGCTAAGGACAACACGAATAGTGGTAGCTTTAACTACCGGGCTATAAGTTTCCTCATAGTCTAATCCTTCAATTTGTGAGTATCCTTGACAACTAGACGGGCCTTGTGGCGTTCGATCGTCCCATCTTTTTTAAATTTAATGCGAAAGATCCATTTAGACCCGATGATATTTGTATCAGGTGGTTTGGGTACGAGGGTCCAAGTGTTGTTGTCATGGAGAGCTTGAAATTCTTGGTTCATGGCTTCTTTCCAGTGAGATATTTGAAGGGTTATTTTGTATGTTTTAGGAACGTTGAAGTCACTGAGAGCCGGTTGGTGCGTCGGACAAAACCTTTGAGTGGCTTGGGCAAGAGCTGGATCAAGGTGAGGGTGTTGGCGAAGTTGGTTACGAGTGATCATATGATGACCGGTGGTAGAGATAGCAGAGGTAGGGGAGTGCCTTGAGCGGTCAGAGTCGGGCATGATGGGTGAGTTGAGGCGAGAGAGGAGGAAGGAGTGGTGCGTTGGCAGGTCTGGATTCTCAAAAGGGATGGGACAGGAACATGGGAGCCGATGGTTAGAGGCTGATTAGTGGAGGGAGAAAGCGAAGGTGAGGATGTGATATCAGGATGCGGGTGTGGGTGAGGAAGGGACTGTGCCGTGGTTGGGACAGGCGGGGAAGGATATACTGCAGGGCCATGGTTGTCGTTGGTTTCGGTGGCATCGGCAATGGGAGTCTGATGTGCGAGGCTAGTGTCGGGATGAGAGGGGTTGGTTTGGGTGCCTCTGTCATGGGTGTCTCTGTTATGCTTAATAACTACAATATGGTGGTGCTTTTGCAGTAATGGTGGCGTTGTGTTTGTAACAGTGATGGTGTTTTATTAGTGGTGGTTTGGTTGTATCCCTTTATCAGTGAAAATGACAATGATGTTTGTTATTTATGCGTAATTAAAAGAAAAAATACTTACTTTTCTATGACTACATTAGATCACAAATACAATTTATTAAAAAATTATGTTTAATATTCACAACTCAAATATCAAAGTTCTTAATTGTTGCAAACATTCAGAAAAAATATAATTATATGTATCAATGTGTGTAGCCGCAGTTATTATATTAAAATAACTTTCTATATTTGCTTTGTATTGGTAACTTCCTTAGCGGTTACCAACACAAAACAATTAATGATTATAATAATATTAATTATATTAATATGAATTTAAATTAAATTAAATGGTTTGGATCAACCCGTCGTGACTCAAATTCTAATCATGGTGGTGGTGATACTTGTGGGTATAATGATGGTATAATATAAGAATTGATAAGCTTTTCTTTTTTATGAAATTTTAGTATGTGAATGGTGGTTGTAAGGGTAAGTAAGGTTAGAATGGTCGATGGATCCAAATCCCGTCAGGAATCAATAACCATACCTAAAATACCATAACAAAATAACCAAATTTTATAACTGAATTAAACTGATCCGAATTTATTTTCTATTACGGTGTAATCGGTTCTTTAGTACCAGTACCGTATTATAATTATAACACCGGAACAACTGCCTTATAACTTGATCAGGACCAAATAGGTAGAACTGAATTTTTTACATATATTTATTAATAATTATTTATATTATATAAATAATACCTATTAAAAATAACTATAATATTATAAAATAGTTTATACTTTATAAAAAAAATTATTTTATATAATTCAAGCAAGTATTATCGAAATTAAAAAAAATACTACATATTATAAATAACTATAATATTATAATGTACTTTATACTCTATAAAAGAAATATAAGTTATATATTAATATATCATATACTATCTTTACCATACTAAATTTATAATTTTATAATTCTTACTTACCCCATATATATATGGCATACACCAACAGAATGAATAGAAAAACTCTCCTTTTGCAATTCGGGAAAATAATCACTTAAAATCTCAATTCAGATAGAAAATCAAAAGGAAAAAGGAAGAAATTCGCTCGCGTAGATAAGATCCTTTTTGGAACACACCGCTGCACCTCTCAATTTTCAATTCTGAAAGACAAAATCCCTAAGGCAAATTTCTAGACAGAAAATCAAAAGAAAGAAGGAAGAAATTTTCTCGCCTAGACGTCTTCCTCTTTAGCGCCACACACAATTGGCTCGCAAAAATCCAGAAGCAAGAATTGGCTTGCGTAGACGTCTTCCTCTTTAGCGCTCTTTCTTCCCATAACTATGTCGTCGTTGTTCAGTCCCGGATATTTTTCTTTTTGATGGGTAGATTGTTGGCTGCAACTGTGAAAAATATTTTATTTTAATGATTGCCATCTGCAAGATGTTTTTATGCTAGCAATAACATATATTTTAATGGTTTGTATTTGAACATTGAATAAATTGTTATACTTATAAGTGACTGAATTGCAAAACAGGTTGTTAAGAATGTGATTGCAATTTTAATTCAGATTTTTATGCTACTTTCTTTACGTTAGTAATCATATTTTTTCAAAATATAATTGATTAAATATGAGATTAAAATTGTATTTTTTAAAATTTTTTAGAACCAAAAATAGCACCGAACCGAACTATATTTAATCGTAAAAATTGGTATAATACGGTACGGATCCTTTTATGTTTTGTACAGTACTGGTATCTTCAATTTTAAAAGAATCGAGGTTGGGTATAGTACTGGTGATTTATAGATAATCGATCCGTACTCAACCCTAAAGATGGTGACACTGGAAATGACGAGAGGTTAAGATTGTGGATAATTAAATTCTGACTCATTTTATTATTTTAGAAATAAAGAATTATCTTTAAGTAATATTATAAACAATTATTTATAATATATATTTGTAAGATTGTAAAGTCAGTAGGTGGGTAGTCCATGTCAACGGGACTTAACAGACGTTAGACCTCCCTTAATCTAACTCTAAAAGAAAACATCAGGTGTCCATGTGATCCACGTGATATATAATTCTTAAGAAGACACACGAATGTATATTAAAATAATAACTAATTAAAATGTTTATGATTAACAGATTTGTTAACATTAAATAAATTTTAAAAAATGCTAAACTTTTAATAGTAAATCAGAAAAATTTAAAATATTACATATTTACTTTAAATATTTTTATTAATATTTAATTAGTATTTAATTGATGTAAAAGGAATATAATTTATATTTGATTGATTTTTTATTTATTTTTTAATATAGTATTTATTTGAATTTTGATTTTATTCATTAGTTTTATTTATTTTTTATTTACTTAATATTTTTTTATAATTAGTCATTTTTATTGATTTTTGATTGGTTTTACTTGATATTTACTTTTTTAAAATATTTTTAATATAATTAATGTTTAGTTAATGTTTAAGATATTTGACTTGAACATATCTTTGTAGATATGTTATTCTGAAAAGAGTATTTTTATAATTTTTTTGAAATAAAAATATAATTATTATTATATATAAAAATTATTTCTATAAAGAATCCTTATTAAAAAGGTTGCATTTGATTTATAGGGTGCATTTTTCTGTATTTAACATTTAAAACAGTTAGTCGTTTATCCGTGTGTTACATGATCGTTATCATTATTTCGATTATAAATTCAAATTGATAGATACAATTTAATAAAAATTTTAATATTTAATATTAATTTATAATATTTTAAAAAATAATAGCAAACTAACTATTTCTAAATATTTTAAAAATATTTATTAGTGCAGTAATATACAAATTATTTTAAAAATATTTGTTAATTAATTTTAATATTATATACTATCAATATAATTGATATTACTATTTTCTTAAGATAAAAATTATTATTTAATTAAAGACTTAATCATTATTGAATATAATATTAAAAAATAAAATTTGAAATTTTATCTTTTAAAATTAGAAGTATTATCTATTTAGAAAATTAATTTATTAGCTAAAAAAATATTAAAATATAATTAATATTCTATTTCTTAGAATAGAATTAGTATTATTATTTGATTAGAAAACTATTTATTACTTAATAAAATATTAAAGTATAATTAACATATTATTTTTAGGATTATAGTCAGTATTTAATTAGGAATGTAACTAATTAATTAATAAATTAATAAAAAAATTATAAAATTTACCCATAAACTTGAATCTCATATGTAAAAAATAAGTACATTGATGTGCATTATTTTATACATGTTTATATGCCCAATTAGTTATATTTTTGTGCATAGTTATCTTGATTTATGCCAGAATCACCTGTGTTTTGGTTCCTTTCATGTTTTATGTCAGTATTATGGACATTATCGAATTGGTGAAGGAAATAAATCGATTCTCTGAATAGGAATCCATCAAAATTGAGCAAGGACTAGCATTCCAAGGTTGAGGCCGACTACGGCGTGTTGAACCATCACATCGACGACTCGAGTGCCGGTTTAGCACACAGTTTGAACCACACGGCCTCGCGCTGGCTCGTGGTGGCTCGACCTAAACTAGAGAACGGCCAGAAAGAAGCCTTAAGTTGCGGGATGTGGAGGTCCAGCACGGCCTGGACTCCGCCTGTGCTGATGAGCACGGGCTTGACTACGGCCGTACTGCGAGATTTATATAGGCAAATGCGATTTATTGAGTTAGGATTCAATTTTTTGACTTGATTTTACACATACATGCATAAGCCATCTTTTTCCAGACTTCAATATTCGACTTTAGGAGAGTATTTCATCTACTGAAGGAAGGATTAAATTGGTTTTAACATCAAATTGAAGATCAAGAGGAGATTTGGAGGCATTCAAGAGGCAATTTAGGGTTCATCATTCGGAATTGAAATTTAGGATTTTTCATCCAACTTGAAGAAGAAGGGTGTACATGCTTTCAATTTTTACTTTTCTGAATTTGTTCTTTACTTTGTGTTGCTTATTAGTATGAGTAACTAAATTTGTTAAACCCATTGGGGTTCCTATGTCGTTGGATTATTTTTAATGTATTATTAATACTTGTCTCTTCTTGCTTTCATTATTAATGAGAAATCACATTTTTCATGAGACGTTGTGAGTTGTGGTGTTTAGATTGCTTTATGTAATTGAGAAATTTATTTAGTAATTGAAAATTTGAATAGCAAGAACCGGTTAATGATCATTTAGAGATAAGAATAATTAACTAGTCGGATTAAGAATTAACAAAGCTTAATAGAGGCGAGTTAAAACTTAATGCTAATAAATAATCGATTGTTAGGAAGAGATTTCTACTTTAGGTTCTTAGGTTTAGGAATTCGGTTATCTCGAGAGGGAAACCAAATTCAGTTAAGAATTCACCCACGGGTAATTGCAATTGGTAATCAGTATAATCTCTATCTTCACTAAAATCCAACTAGTTTAGGTCCCTTTGGGTTTGCTTTTTCCTTTAATTGTTTCACTAAATCCTTTCAGTCTGTCTGACACTTAGTTGACCATTTGCTTACATTTAATTATAGAATAACAACTTCATTGATTTTGTTAGGTTTAGATATCATAAAACGTTGTAGTAGTTCTAGGATCACCCTTACCCAAGAATACGACATTGATACTCACTGTTAGTGCTAGTCTGCATTGATAGGTTCACTGTCTTAGATTGTAGCTACACAAATAGGTTATCATACATCTATCAACACAAATAAGTATGCATGTCAAAATAAAAATTCTATGCATCAAAAATTAAACACACATGTCAAAAAAATATTAAATATATATATATATAATATTAATTATGAGATCTAAATTTTTTTTGACATGTATGCTTAATTTTTTATATATAAATTTTTATTTTGGTATGTGTAATTATTATTTGACACATAAAATTTAAGCTTATATGTAATTTTATAATTTTTTTATTGATTTATTGATTCATAAGTTACATTCCTAATTAAATGCTCACACTAATCCTTAGAAATTATACATTAATCATATTCTATTATGTTTGCTTGTGACTTGTGTCATTTTTTAAATATTATTGATGTTATGACTGTAACTTTGGAAAAATGCGACAATAGAACATTGCCCCCTGATGGATTGCATCAGAACCGCGTGCACACTAGTATAAATCGAAAACAAAAAATAGGAAAATATTTATGTGATATGCCTTGGTTGAGCATAGCTATATGACTTTAACTCACAATTCTGACAACTTTCTCAAGCACCTATTGGAATAAAAATATAACACAGTTAATTAATTAAAATAAATTAAAATTTACTTTTAAAATCATATATTGCTAAACACATATATTAATTTTATAAATTAATTAGTATTTTTAAATTTTTAAATTAATTAGCATATTTCAAGAATTGATGATGAAATAAGAATAATGAAATTGGAAAATATAAATAATTATATATAACAAATGCAAAGTCAAAATACTGTACAAAAAATAATAAAGTAAAGTATAAATAGAAAAGTCTCTAATCGAAGGCAGTGGAAGAGGAGGAGTCGCTATGGTCTTGAGCCGGAGGATCCGGGGTAGTAGTCGCAGATGCACCGGCTGGAGTAAGCACATGTGGTGGAACGAAGCCAACACCAAACATGCAAAATGTCGTGATCATCCACTGAGATCCGCAATGCTGCCGTACTTTAATCCGGCATCCGCCATATCTCATGTCATGCGCCTTCCGCGGAAATCGAGGCCCCATATATACTATATGTCATGTTCTCCCCGCTGACAACGCCGACATCTACGGCCATGACATGTCAACGGAGGATCGAAGAACTCGTCATTGGCCGAGGCCGATAGTTATATGTAGATTTGCACATGCGGCCTTTAACAAGATCTTAATAACAGCGGGAATCAATTGAAAAATAATATATTTAAGTAACTTAACCATATGGGACTTTCATATGATGTCGACCATCGGTCTTCATATCGTACGGCAATGTAGGCGCGAGGGCTCATGATCCAACTCTCTAGCTTAAACAAAAGAAGATAGTTAGATTAAAAATTATTATCTATTACAAATTTAATTAAAACTTGTAAATAAAGTACAAAATATTCATTCTTACCAGTGCTCTGGGTGGTTGATGGTCGACCTCGACCCAACAGTGTGACGAGTAGGGCCTTTATGAGGGCCGACAACCTTACTGAGATGGTCTTGCTATGGATCTCACAGGTTGCCTTTACCTCAGGCCTCTTTTAGTAGTCTGTCCAGTAGGCCCAGGAGATAGCTTCCCGCTCCTCTTCCAGTAGAATACCATGTCGCGGTATCTTTCAGTTGCCTACCTATCGCAAGCAGGTCAGAGCTTGTCCTTGTGCCTCAAGTCCTAGGTGAAAAATTTCTGCAAAATAAAAAAAATGTTAATATTAATTATTTGTAAATAAAGAAGTACTAAATAATTATAATATTTATACCTTTCACTCCGTGAAGTACGAGTCCTTCGTCGCCTTAGGCACGAATCGCTATGCGTACCCCTCATGCTTTATGGCGTTCTTGAAAATCTTTGTGGCCCTCACCGAGCAGAGATGAAAGGATACCAGCCTGTATACAGGAAATTTAATGTAGTTAGTTTAGAAAAGAATATTGAATATATTTACAGTAATTATCAATATCATAAAAATGATAAATTTGATTATATATCGTTCTCAATCTATATCCGGGGCTTCAAACTCCATGATGATGATCCGAAAAGTAAGGTCCCCTCAAGTGGCAGCATAGATGTAGTGGGAAATGGAACAGTAGTGAGTGATGAACCAGTGGTGGACAGTAAAATAATAGTAAAAGGTTAAGAATCTATGGGGGTAGTGGAGGATGGTAAAAGCAAACTGGATGTAGAGGTGGGTGTAGAAGAATGTGTCTAGAATGTATCCATGATAGGAGGTAAGGGTGGTGGTGTAGGTTGTTTGCGACGATCCTTACGAGGACGTTTGTCTGTCATCTAAATTACTTCATTTTCCAATATTGCAAACATTTTTATTTTATTTTAAACAACATAAGAAGCTTAAAAAAATATATGAAGCACTCGATGTAAAAATAGCATAAAATAAATAAAATTCATAATACATATGAGTTAATTATAGAAAAATAACTTATATGGCTAAGTATTACTATTATCTAACTCTTTATTCCGATTTTCTGTTTCCGAATCAAGTTCCAAGTCATCATCACTACTGCCAGTTTCAACTTAAAGTTCTATTAACCCACCATCCACATCATTTAAGGATATCAAATCTTCATCTAATTGTACTAGCGCATATACGTTCAACTGATCCTCCTCAAATGATGGTGTTAGAGCTGATGATGCAGTCTCTAGAACATCCACATCAGATCTTATTTTTATTTTGCAAATGGTCCATTAGTCGTTCTTGTCCTGACGCAAGCTCGGACGTGCATCATACGTTCAATTGTTTAACATTATTAGCACATTCGTAAAAAATTTGGCAACATCTCCCCTCAGTTCTCCGAGTGCACAAAATAGAATATGAGTTATCGCATATTCCAATATGCACACGAAGAACAAAAAGGTATACTGTGGATTAATCTACATATGAAAAAGATAACGCCAAATAGTCTTTTTATGGGTAACACATTTCCAAACTATCCACATTAGACAATTTAGTGACCTCTTACTCTCCAGTGAGAAAGACACCGAACAACATTCTATGATTTTCAATTTGTAGAAATATTCTTTTATCCCTACTACTATTAGATTTTTTTAAGAATTTAAATCTAATTTTAAAACTTTTTAAATATTTTAATCACTTTTGTTCTGATAATATTTTATCTCAAAAAATAATAAAATTACTAAGTTATTAATTATAGTTTTATACAAAACTTTTATTTTTATTTTTAGGGATGTTATTTTCCCTCTAAAATTCTACTAAAATTTCAGCAGAGTCTTCTCTATAATATGGATATACCCCCACTAAAATATATCCTTTAACTTCATCATTTCTATTTTACTTCTCCCTTATGTATTTTTCTTAAATTAAATGAATTTTTCAATAAATTTCAACCAAACACAACACCCTTAAAGAGAAAAAGAGAAACTAATACATACTTAGCCTCTTGTACTTTAATAGCATTGCCCTTTTTTAGGAACATTTTACATATTTTACGGGAAAGTATGCGTAAATTTTTCTTTTACAGTGACTTTTCTTTTTATGATCTTTTTTCAAATTCTATTTTAAATTTTTTTCAAAAAGATTATTTCTATAGTTTTTTTGGAACTGCATTGTAGTATCATTGTGATATTTTATTGATATATTTTTAATATATTTTTATTACTGTTAAATATATTTTAAAATTTTATTTTAATTATATCTTCATATATTTTAAACTTCAATTGATATATTTATGGTATATCATAGTATATTCTTTGAAACACACAGTTTCATTTCATCGAAATAACAATAATTGCTATAAAAAAACATGTAATATCATTAAATTCATGAATATCAAATATAAAGATATAAAATAAAAACGATAAATATCCATCATTTGGATGATTTCATAGTAATATAAGTTAAAATCATATCCTATTGATATTTTATAGGTATACTCTTAGAATCTTTTTTTGAATGAAATGCTAAAAAATAAATTCATAATAATATAAGTTAAAACAAAAAGAAAATTATTTGATATCTTTTAGGTATTTTTTAGTTTTTTTTTTTTGACGAAATTATGAAAAAAATAAAATGATCTAAAATAAAAACTGAATTCATAATAATATAAAGTAAAAATAATATCCTTTCTTATAGTATATTTTGAGTATCTTTTTTATTTATATTTTTATTATTTTTTTTATGAAATTTTAAAAGATATAAAATAAAAGATAAAATCATAATAATATAAAATTTTTAAAAATATTTTTTGAGTACCTTATAAATATATTTTTGAAATATTTTTTTCTAATAAAATTCTGAAAAAAAGAATCGTATAAAAATTTCTTTTTGACTGCAAATATTTGTTTTTTAAAGAAGTAGTGGAGCATCAAAATTTATTTATTTGAGAACGTTGTTGCACTTTGATCCGTAAATAAATTACTCCTTTTTGTAAACAAGTGGGAGGCCAAAGGCCTAAAACAAACTCTTCTAGACAGGTTCGCGCAAAGGACACTCCAATCATGTCCTGAATAATAAGACCAACATGATCACGAGGACAGGAGAAGACAGCCCATGACACCTAAAACTGTAAACATGACCGAGATTGGCTAGATGATCTACACATTTCTTTGCCTCACGGTAGACATGGCTGGTCGTCACAATCCAATCCAGATTCAGCAGTCGTAGTAAGAAAAATGCTGTGGGTAAATCTGCTGTGAGCAAATCAAATAAAATCAATAAATAAAAATGAAAAAAGAGAATTTTACCATAAAATTTTTGAAGGTAAATTTTTTGCGGAATTCATGAATAAGAAATAAATTTGCAGAGGAAAGGAGGGACGAAAAGAAGGAAGAATGCAAAGTAAACATGAAAATAAACAGCAAAAAACGTGTTTATTCCTGTTAGTTACACTGTAACAGAAAGAATATAACAAAGAATCAGTTCTGTTTAGCCCTGGACTCTTACTGTATTCATTACAGTGATGAAATTCAGTTCTGTAGGTTCAAGAAAAGGAAGGAACAGAAAAAGAAAAGAAAAGAAAAAACTACAAAGAACAGGAAACTCTATCCTTCCAAAAATTATGACTCCGAATTCTATAAAAATAGTCCTTCTTTTCACAATCTTTGTTCATCCATTTTCACTTCTTCTTCTTCTTACTATTCAACATATACTGCAAACGTCAGACGAACAGAATGTGTACCATCAACCCAAGTCACAGACCCATAATTGTAGCCCTTTGTTGCCATCTTGCCATTGAAGGATATCTTGAAAGACTTTCTTGATACTCCTTCTTTGAAAATAAGTTTCTTTGGTGTAACCTTTACTTCTAGTCCTTGAGGGGCTTGGAGTGTAGTAACATATGTGCTATTTGGGGAACCAACATTAGTAACAATTCTTTTAACGGTCCTGGCAGGTTGGTGTCTATCGAGTTTGCTGATGGAGACTGACGGATAATTGATGTTGGAGATTAGTTTGTCAAAGCTGACTCTTGGACAGTTGAAGTTTGTGTTAGACATTGATCTTATGTTTTTCTCTGAGTACCCATAGTAACAAAGGAATTGAAGATAGTCTTCAGTTGTTGTTTCGAAGACAAGCCCTGGATCAAGAGCACTAAGTGGGTTTATTTCTCCAACCCCCATTTCATGCGGATTCGAATATGAACTTGAACTATTTGTCAAGGGTTTCCCCATATTGTTATAAATATTTGCTGCAGAAAGAAAGACAAATAGTCAATCGCCTATTCGAGTGCACTGAATAATAATTCGCTGAGAAACAGAAGTGTTTCAGCTCTTAAAAATATACCTGTTGTCATAAGTGCGGATCTTATCCTGGAAGAACTCCATCCTTGATGAACGGACTTAATGAATGCAGCAGCTCCTGTAACATGAGGACAAGCCATTGATGTGCCAGATCTTATTGCATATCCTGCTGGCTTCTTTCCAACCGGAACACTTCCTGACTCATTTTTGGGAGTTATGGCAGCTAAAATGGCCACTCCTGGAGCCATTATATCTGGCTGAATAGCTAAATTGCGTTAATAATTATCTGTATAGATTTATCTTGTCAACAGAATGCACTGCCACATAATATAAAGGCCCAGTTTGGCACAACTGTGCATATGGTTCAAAAAGCCAAGACGCAACTATTGAGAAAAGGTATACTATTAGTTTTTGCAATAAGTTGCCATTTTTTGTCTCTACTTTTGTGCATAGTTGTCGAAAGATAAATGCCAAACTTGGTCATAGTCCATATGGAGCCCATTGATATATTATGAATTTGAATGTGTATGTGCAGAAAATAACCTTCAGGATGTTTTCTGTAAGCTGTGCAGGTCCCCTGGAAGAGAAATATGCAACTACGGGTGCTGGTCTGTAGCGTGGAACGTCAACAGCTGGAAGGATTGTTGCAGTTGGCTTTCTGTAAAGATACAGGAAATCAATGATCATGACAGAGAGATTAGTGGAAATCTTTTTCTGTAGATTGTAGAAAATCTGATAGTAATTCCTGATTACTTCGTAGAATTTATGTATTTAAGGAGCTGAGTTCCTGCAATATTGCCAACTTCTGCGAATGGGAAAACACCTGAATCAAAGGGTACACCTTCTTCAACCTCATTGATCAAAATCAACCCTTTGGCTCTGGCATCTTCCACAACTAATTTCTTGATTCGCCTTGGAATACTTGGATCATTGTCTATGCAGACCACAATCTTCCCAGCAACTTTCGCCCTGTCTAATGATCCTGGGTAGCAATTCCTGCATTAAAAGGATTTTACTAAATGAAGAGTGAGAGCATTCTATAAGCATAGTCTATTTTCTTGTTATTGATTATCATAATTTTACAATTATGCAGATACGGGAAACATGCTCAATTATGCATAGAAAGATCAATAACCTTGCTTCTGATACAGGAGTAAAATTAGCAGCAGCATTTCCACCAAATGCAAGAGGATAAGTCCTTGACCGTTTGAGGTTTGAGAAATTAATGGCGGATCCCTAAAATAAAAATTAAAATGGATAAAAGATATAGGAATAAAAAAGAAAATTATCGCGTTATCTGTTATGAGACAAATATTCGATCATAGGACTATTAAATAGTTAATTCACTAGTCAATAAATGAATATCTTACTCTAAAAGTCTTCCCATTTCCAAGAATCATAGTAGATTGGAAATCTCTATCAATATTAGAAGCTGCAACAGTAAAAATCCAAGGAGCTGAATTGACAATAGTATAAGGGTCAGGTCCATCATTTCCAGCAGAACATATTATCATAACACCCATTTGTTGTGCATGAAATGCACCAATTGCAATAGGGTCATTCAGGTAATCTGATTGAAAAATTGAACTCAACCCTATAGAAATGGAGATTACATCAACTCCATCTTTAATTGCATCATCAATTGCCTGCAAGATTGTGGAGCCAGCACAACCATCTGTTGTACAAGCTTTGTAGATTGCTAACCTAGATGAAGGTGAGCCACCCCTGGCTGTCCCTCTTGCTAGGCCATAGTAACTTACATTAGCTACTTCAGCACCACCTGCTATAGATGCAGTGTGGGTGCCATGGCCAATGTCGTCCCTTGGAGAGCCATTTGGTTTGGCCACATGGGTCTTGTTATTCTTGTATGTTCTCAGAATAGTGTCATAGTATCTTGCTCCTATCAGCTTCCTGCAAATTTTTATATCAAGAGAATAAGGAATATCACAACATGGAATTTGCTATGTGGCCACTGTATGCTAAAATTCCAAACAGTAAGTAACCCAATAATAAGTCTTTAGTACTTGAAATGGACAGTCACATGCAGCCACTTTAATGAATATTTTAATACAATTACATGTATAAGAATATTGTATTATTTTGTTTTTGGATGTTTATAAAAGAAAAATGAAAAGGAAGAGAAAAGAAAAAAAAAAAAAAAAAGCAGACATGTTGTACCTGTTACAATTGGATTTCTTGAAGTCATGCCCTTCCATGCAAACTCCTTTCCATCTTGAAGGGATTTCTCCAAGTCCTTTGTCACTGAAACTTGGAGACTCAGGCCATATTCCTAGAGGAAAAGAAAAGGTATACTAGTTTTAAAAAAGAGAATTGCAATCACGAGCATACATTTACATATAAATAAAAATTTTGATAAAAATTTGAAAATAAACAAAATTGAGAAAGACCCAAAAAACATGTAAATATGAAAAAGATGAAGGAGCTAATGCACATGGATTTTCTCAAGGTGGCCTACACTTTCATGTGGCTCTTTTTGTTGCCATGTAGCCTTCCAACAAAAGTTGTGGGTGTTGGGGCCATTGAGTTAGTTAGTATGTGAAATCTTTTCTACTGACTGTTGCTATCCAGACAGCAATTAATTCAAAAACTCTTTTTCCAAATTGATCTTTCATAGTCTCACTCACGTCTTTTCTGGCTATAGCTAATGTCCAATGATTTTCCTTATGAAATAACAAGTTGCAAAAAGAAAATATTTTGTAATGGAATTAAGATGGGAATTTATTAAAAAAGAAAAAGAAAAAGAAGAAGTAATTACCTGTGTCAATCACCCCAATAATTACATCACTTGATAAATGAGAATACTTCTGGCTAGATTGCATCCCTGAATTTGCCTCCAAGAAATCCCAAGAACGTGTTGTATGGAGTTTAAGAGTTGGATCTTTGAAGACTGACACAACTCTTTCATGGCCTGTTTTCCAGAATTGCATTAAAATCTTAATAAAAAATCCAAAGCATACATCAATTAGGCACCACAATATTATCATCCACACATGGTCTGCCCATGATTATACAGTAACCATAACATATCATATTTGCCTATCTTTTCTGGCCTGCTATAAGTTAATAATCTACCCAATAATTGCAATTGTGTTCCCTTATTTTCTTTTAGATCATGCTATTCATTTTAATGAAACTGTGAGAAGATATATTAATTTCCTTTTTTTTTTTTACTAAATTTTTAGAACCCAGCATAATCAATCATAAATCATGCTGAGTAATGAAAGTTTTTCAGTGCTACGAAAGCCAACATGTTATAGGTGTTTAATACTCATGTCTGCTCATGATTTGGACATGTAAATTAAGTATATATCTTCTTTTATATATTATGACTGGTTAACTGGCCTCACCACAGCTGACAGCGACTCTATCTCTACCACAGGACATTTCTTTTCAATATTTCTCTTCTAGTATTTATTCAACTAACTCTGTCCATCTTACAGGAAATGAGAGATTCTTTCTTTCTAATAAACAACCGGAAAGTGTAGAAATTGGATTCTCTATTTCCTTTCATTTGGGTCGATAAATTTTTGACTTATTTATGCGTATGTTCTTATAATTTAGACATTGAAACAATATATAACGAAATGTTTTTTGAAAAATTAAAACCAAGTATTTGAACCCGTGAAGAATTCAATATTTTTAATTTTTATTATTTATATAAATCAATTAGTCTAATCGGTTAAATTCAATCAAATTCACTTCAGTCAAATTTTTAATTTTAAAAACTAAACTGGATTGGACTAGCTAATCACGGATTCTTGATTGAACCAATTGAATCCGGCAATCACGTACGGTTTTTAGAACAACTTCTTTCATAGTCACCTGCAGAATATATGACCTTACTTTGTTTCATGTAATCAAATAAATAAAATAATAACATGTCGCATGCTGCCTAAGATATTGTTGATTAAATTAAGAAAATTTAAAGTTAAAGGGTGTATGTATATATTCTCCCTGTTGAAATTCTTGAAGCCAAGGTGTCATTTTCTGCTTTAGTATTATTGAAACAGAAAAGAATATACTGCAGTAAAAAGGAAAAAGAAAAGAACTACCAGACAATTCAGAAGCTTCAATCTCTGTGAGCATGGCAGAGAATCCAGTGAAAGCATGACTGTAATGATGGACTAATGATATTCTCTCACTCTCATGACTGCCAAAAATCACATCAAAGGCATATATTATTTGTCAATATTCAACAACAAACCTATAAATAAAACAATGACGATGATGAAATATAGACCTTGGTATAATGGAGGATAACAACTGCAAATGAGCTGACTCCACAGACTGATCAGTGTTCTCTCCACCGACGTTCCCATTTCCTGAACTTCCCATGTAAACAATGTATTGCTGCCAAGATTCAAGAAAACATAACTATCATTATATATACATTCTCGAAAGAAAGAAAGGGAAGAAAACAAGGATTCTAATATTTTCTTTAGTGGATATGATTATGGATATACGTGTATACCCTTCTTGTTTAGGTAAAAAGCATGCAGTAATTTGATTGATTACCTGAGGAGTTTGAGATGAGGAGTAAGTGGAAGTTATAAGAAGGGAAGGTAATAAAGAAAGGAAAAGGAGAAGTTGCAGAGGATGAAGAGAGGCCATGGAAGATGAGAAATATTGGATGACAAGAAAGATGGAAGTGTGGATTGAGTGGCTTATGAAGCCACCCATTTGTAGGCTAAATAAGAGGGGTGAGAACTTTTTTAACTTGACAAATTAAACTTGTATTGCCACAAGTAAAAGCATCTTGGAATGTTCATTTCTGGTTTTTTTCTTATTCAACCTCAAAAGTTCAATAAACTCTCTGGTAGAATCACTCAGGTTAAATATCATTACCTTATTATACTTGGAGTAAATCTTACTCTTATTTGCTTTTATGTATGACCCACACCAACACATTATTTTATTAGTACCTAAAATTGTAGGCTGTTTAATTTTACTCTAAATAACTGGCAGATTATGGACTATTTAACCATATAAAATGTTATATCCTTGGCCTTTATGCTTTTTCCTCTCTTTCATTATACAGTACAGGAATGTAGTGTGATCGGTAAATGCATGGATCGTATTAATTTTCTAAATCTGATTAGTCAAGACCCAATATCATTTCTTAACACATACAATAGAGATTGTTTTAAGGAAAAAAGAGACACAATGCTTCGTTGTTTCTTGGAATACAATATGCGTTTTTGTGACCTTGAATTAGCACAATGAACTTCCAATTTACTACCAGGATAGCTTCTTTACTTTGTTTGCACATGTTTATTGATCATGTTTTTCTTTTCTTTTTGGAAAAAAGATAATAACTCTTCTTTTATTTAGATTTTAGTAGTCTTGAAGTAGACCAAGAACTGTTGATTCACGGTTCTGTGGCTCTTGAAACCAATCGAATCAGCTTTACAGTTCTAGCTACAGCAGGTTTCAACCAGTGGAAAAAACTAAAACTTGTCTATTTGTTCTTTTTTGGCTTAAAATGGAAATAAGAACTCTTCATGAACCGAACCGACGATTCCTGTTCTAACCGCAGAACTAACTCTCTGATTTAAGATTGATCCGAACTAAATTTCAATTATCTTAATCGGTCTAATTCTAAATTCAAACTATCGTATCCATGACTATTCAGAAATATAAAACAATAAAAACTCCCATAAATAATGGACAAGAAGACTTGAGCTTGGGAAATCTCTAAATCTCACAAGTGAGAATACCAATTAAGTTATTACATACAATTTTTTTTCAATGCTGAGGGATGTATCTCAAGACTAATACTTATAGTTGACTATCTTTTATTTATTGGATAAGGGTTCAATATCTAATGAATAGAATGTCTTGATAACTTGGAGAAGACAACAGAATATTTCGTCTCTAGAACTCATCGTAACAAAAACGACAACAAAAAAGGCACACCACACAACAGCTCTACAAACTGAGATGGAAGCGACCAAGAAACCTTTCTGTACATATCGAGCATGAGTATAATGAGAAAAGTGAGTTATTTATAATCATAAACTTATCATGCAAGTAATCATTTTCTCTTTTGCTAAAGAGGAGGAATAATACTCTATATATGATGCTTCATTGCCCATGTGCATACTTTGTTTCTTCATTTCCTTTAGTCTCCTTATTTTCTTCTTCTTCAAGGTTTTTTTTTCCTTTTAACTAATTTATTAGTATGTTCTGATATTATTCTTCGTTTCCTTTATTCTCCTTCCTTTTTCCTTTATCTTCTTCTTCTTTTTCATGGTTTATTATTTGACATGTAAAGAGTTCCAGTTATATGAACCCCCAGAAAGCTTTAAGGGATATAGTATATTGTTCCTTGTGAAACAAGACAGCTGGTTCTTCTGACTTCAACACTCGTTCCTTATCCTTCTTTTTCACCCACTAACAAAGAAGTGCAAGCATTATACTATATTTTTAGCAAAACATGAAAATCACGATGCATGGAGATAATTAAGGATGCAGATGGAAGAAAGAAATAAACAGCCCAAGGCCTGAACCATGGCATCACCATCAACTTTTCTGCTCTTTCTACCAGATTGTTATCAACGCAATATATTAACTATCCAATATGCTTTTCAACTTAGTGGCGTTCCACTTGGAGCTTTAAAAAAGAAACCGGTAAAAGAAAAGAAATTGAGAGGAAATTTGCATCATATCCATAATATGTAAATTTTCACATAATACGTAGCTTTTTCACATCACATAGCCAATAACAATTTTAAGTTCAGTAGGGACACACTGTTCGCTTTCTAGATAGCTAATTGAAAGCATTTCCCAGAACCGGTCCTTATTCATAGAGGGACAACTCGAGGAAAGGGAAAACTGCATAGCAGGGAAGCACCATAGCAGCAACTTCAGGCGGTGACCACAAGAACCAGAGACATAGAACCAAGTGCTTGAACAACTTACACTAGATGAAAGTGAACTGAAATCTCATACAGGCTTTGCTCGAATAATGCTAAGCCAGATGTAGATACTATCTGGATGACGCAAGGCAAGAGCTCCCCACCTGTGGTGCCCCAAGTCCTTCCTGAGGCATTCTTTGAAAGCTTTTGTTCTTCTAGGAATCACCCATTACTAAAACTGACCTTATTTCACATGAAGATAATTTTGAATATATACAGATAAAAAGGGCTATTTTATTTAGCTTGATTCTTTTTCTCTACAGAAGAAGAGTCAAACTTTAGGCACTTTGATCGGACTGTTTCTCTGCAAGCTGATTGTTAAGAAATTCGAGCACTGAAAGGCGCTGCAATTCAAAACACATGTTATCTAGGTCACTAACAGGATCTAAATAGTTGCAATGGATCGAGCAAAAAGGAATCTTTTACCCTTTGGTCTAGAGCAGCTTCTTCAGGTTTTAACGTCAAAGATTCCAACAGTTTTATGGCTTCCTGAAATCTACTGACTGCTGCATCTTCATTTCCAAGACTCCTATCTGCATCAGCAACTTTTGCTAGCGAAACAGCCACATCTAGACTCTGCAATCAAATGCAATGAATGTCAGGAAATGTGGAACTTTCTGACCAAAGTGAACATAAACCTTCAAATGTTTCAAAAATGCGTTATTGGAGAGAGAATGTGGTCCAAAGTGGAAGAATTAAGCAACATTTGAATTTTGAAATGCAACATGAGCACTTCAGCAGGGAAAGATATAGCTTTTATTTCCCTAATAAATTCCACTAGAGGCTTTATACACACATGGTATCTCTGTTCGTCTATTTAACTCAGCTAATGATTTTCCTCTATTCTAATTTTCATCAAAGGCAAGGATATCATTCAAGAATCATAGCACATAATGACTCACTATTTTGTTCTTCTGACCAGTTATTTTCCTCTTCTGACCATCCCTATAATACATCATCACAATCTCATGTGGCATAAAACAAGATACAGATAGAAACGTTCAAGGATCAGATGCAAAAAAGTCTAGAACAAGAAGCAAGAAAGAGAGCAACAAAGGGGAGAACATCGCCATGCTTGGAAGAGTTTAGTTTAGGTGGCTATTAAATTTAGTAATTACGATGTTAAGAAACCGAAGTATGGGAGATGAATTTTAATCAGATTTTCTTTCGTTAAATTTAATTATGAACACTATTTTGACTATTTTCTTTAGAGGCATTGAAGAGATTTCAGGCATCAGCCAAAAAGGGTAAAGTAGACCCTTAATTGGTGAGTTCATGAGGAATGTTAATAAGTTCCCCTTTTCACTAGAAGGAAGCTCCACCAAACATTTGGACCAGATCAAGAATACACGCTCATGCATGTAACTTAATATGGAAATGGTTGTAAATCTAAGGACTGAGCAACCAAATAGAAAATAACAAGAGGTCCTACAGCCTATACACCATTTTCTTCTGGAGACTGAACCCAGACCAGAAGAAAATGACAACTATTAGAAGGAGCAGGGACTTCAGAAATCACTGTGAGACCAAAAATAGGGCACCAGCTAACAACAACAACAAGAAACAATAATAATCAAAACGCAAAATGCCCTTGGATTTTTCAGTTTTATTTTATTGAATGCCTTAGTTTTTATTTTGTTTCATTGAGTCCTCATACTTTTATTTTTGCTTTGATTTAGGATCCAATAGTCCTTAATGAAAACAGTAATAGAAGTACAATGGCTCAATACAATAAACAAAAATTTTATGCAATATGTGTAAGAAGTCCTTAATCCAAGAAAAATAAAAGGACATGGGCTCAATAGAACAAAATAAAAATTCAGAGGCTCAATAGAATAAGATTGAAAAGTTCAAGGGCTTAATAATGGGTTTTGCCTAATTAAAACAGAACTAGCAAGACAGATCTTTCATATATATTATCATGTTGGTATCATGCATGGTGACATGGCCACCATGTTATGTCCCAAAGGCATAGGTCCAATTCATAATTTGTATCATAATAAAAAAGATATAAAAAGTCATGATAGTGAGGCATTAATAAGTAACAAGTGACATGAGAATGACCAAAAATAACCATTTTCTGACCTGGGAAGAAACATGAGGGTGATGTTCGATGGCATCGCGACGCACATTGAGAGAACGAGAATAATAAGATTTAGCAGCTTCCAGATCTCCATCATAATATTTAAGATCTCCAATTTTATTAAGAGAAACAGACAGTGTATGCATGACCTGTAAAGTAGTTACCAAAATAATTAGGCTTGGATTGGCACCTCAAAAGCACACATAGAATAACATGCAAGAAGGTTTGCAGAGTTGCAACCTCCTGATCATCTGTAGGGAATTTTGAGAGAAACTCCACACTCTCTTCAAAATATGCAACTGCAGAGCCAGCATCTCCCATTGCTCGACTGCAACAAAAATGGCAAATCAAATTCTGCTCAATGTAAAGGCCTCAGGATTCAAAATCTGCTACTTCAGGAATATTGAAGGCATCAATGAAGCCTGAAACTGAAAGTATGTTTTAACATACTCAGAAAAATATGGGTTATCCACAGAAGTTGAAAGGCAATAGAGAACATGCTACTAATAATGTAAATTTAAATCAAGTTGATTATGAATGCCAGCTATAATCATAAAGGTGAAGTGCTGACGGACCAGCAGTCACCAAGCATTCCAAGAACTGCCCCAAGCTGTGAACATAACTCTGGAGTGTTGCCTGCTGCTTCTATCTGACCTCGGATATCTTCTGCACAGAGACTGAGTCTTGATTTGGCACTTTCAAAATTCTTGGCACGGAATGCCTACACATGGAAAGATAAGCAATTAATTAGTCATCCCTAAGCCAAAAGCCAAGAAAGAAACTAAACAAATAAATTAGAAAAAAGTTTACCAGTACATACAACATAAAATCTGATAATAATCATTACAGCAAAATGCCATTTTAACATAAAAGAACTTTGAGCTTTTTACTCCAAAAGATAACATTAGAAACTTAAAATGGCATTTTGCATATGGAAATAAGAAAAGCTCATTTATGGCAAGATAACAATCTCACCCTCATAGCATGTTGCACCAAAAAAGCACCTCTCTCCAAAGACACATCCTCATATATAACTTTCGTATTTTCGCCTACTTCTTCCTCTTCATGTTTATTGATATGAGACCTCTTAATTCTAGCATGACCCTCAATAAACCGATCAACAGTAGCCTGAAGATTCATCTCAGCTTCAAACTTCTCAATATCAGCTCCGCACAATGGACAGTCCCTAAAGGGCGAAACACAGGCCCTACATCAATATCAGCAGAATAACTGTTAGAAAAAATCCAAGTAGAAAGAGAAAAAAGAAAAAGACAAAGAACTCCCACATTAAAAAATAAAAAATAAAAAAAATAAAAAAATAAAAAAAACCAACATCACAAAGCTTAAGCTTACTTGCAAAAGATATGATTACAGGGAACACATTTAGTAGTGTCAAAGAGAAGTGCTTGGCATATAATACAACTAAGAGGGCCAATTTTAAAAGACCGAGAATCATATCCTAATGGACACTTTGCAGGAATTGTAGCAGCAGATTTTGGAGAAGCATTAGCATCAGCATTAACAGAGTCATATCCAAAAGGGCATTTTGGAGAATTGCTATTAACAGAATCACCACCACCACAAGATTCTTTCTTTGCCTTCAATTCAAGTTCTTGACCATGTTTGCTTTGATTCTCACTTGTTTTTTTTGCTGGTGAATCATCTGGTCTTGAAGCTTTGACAAATGGACACACTGGTGTCATATTGCTTAGTAATCTGAATCAAATATCAATAAATTTTCAAGAAAAGAGCTTAATTTACAGATCTAAGGCATCAAATTTCTTAAATCAAAGCCTCATCAATTAAGTCGTGGATAAAATAATGAAACTTAAGCAATAATTGTTGATGATTTGAGTAAAGACTACAACTTTAAAGCTAATTGAATCATTTGTGCCTCGAATTAAAGAAAATTAAGATTGTACCTGTGCAAAGAAACAGAACCCTAATTATTTGAGTTTCTTCTTCTTCTGGTTCTAAATTGCTCTCTTTTTATTTTCGTTTGTGATTCGGATAAAAAATGAGAAATCCGAAGGATCGGGAATCGGAAATTAGGAGCGGCAAGCGTAAGATCCCTTTATTTTATCCTCTTATTATATTTATTTTTCCTATTTCAATTTGCCA
The DNA here is from genome assembly GCF_019578655.1 of Ricinus communis. Classification (NCBI taxonomy): domain Eukaryota; kingdom Viridiplantae; phylum Streptophyta; class Magnoliopsida; order Malpighiales; family Euphorbiaceae; genus Ricinus; species Ricinus communis. The sequence goes on along the minus strand of NC_063263.1, from coordinate 5,974,144 downwards.
CATCTGCTAGATTTTTATTTATTTTCTCTATTTATTTTCTAATTTTTTAATTTTTTTAATATGTATGAAAAAACACTCGCATAAGTACATTTATTTATATATTATACATTTATTATTATCAATTTATTTATAAAAAATAATATAAAATAAAATTAATGATGTGTTAAAATTTCAATACTTTAAAATTTGTTAATTATATTTTAAAAGTACAAAAATACAAATATATTAATTAATTTACTAAAAATAATATTATAACAATAATTAACATGTTCTTTTTAAAATCTAAAGTTATTATATATTTAGTAAATTAATTTACTTAATAGAATATTAAAAAATATAATTTTCTTAAGATTAAAATTATTATTTAACAAAAAATATTAGTATTAATTACATAATAAACAATAGAGTTATATATTATGATTTAAAAATAAATATATTTTTAATCTTTTATTAGAAAATTAATTAATTAATTAATATAATATTTTAAATATAATTAAATATTTTTTCTAAAATTATAAGCATTCTTTAATTGAAAAACTTATTAACTTATTAATTAATATAAAAAATTATAAAATTATACATCAAATTAAATCTTATATATCAAATATTTAAATAAAAGTGTTGTTAGGTGATTAAAATTATTCTCCGAGTACAAACTGACTTATTCGTTCTAAGAACATTTTTTTATTTTGAAAAGCATAATTTTTATAATAAAGAATAGTTTAAAGAATATAAAAGTAAAATATTTTTATATAAAATAGTAAACTAACTATTTTTAGATATTTAATTTTTTAAAAATTCTAAAATTTTATTAATGCGATAATATAAAAATTATCTATTACTTAATTTTAATATTATGTAAATTAATATATCAATTTAATTGATATTATTATTTTCTAAAATTATTATATAATTAAAAAATTAATTTTATTGAATAAATATCAAAAATATTATCTTTAGAATTAGAATTATTATTTAATTACAAAACTAATTTATTAGTTAATATAATATTAAAATATAATTAATATGTTATTTTTTAGGATAAAATTAGTTTCATTATATGATTAGAAAACTATTTATTAGTTAATATAAAATTAAAATATAATTAATATGCTATTTCTTAGGATTATAGCGAGTGTTTAGTTAGAAATATAACTTATAAATCAATGCATTAAAAGAAAAAATTATAAAATTTACACATAAATTTGAATTCCATATATCAAAAGTAAGCGCACATGTCAAAATAAAAAATTTATGTGTTAAAAATTAAATATACATATCAAAAAAATTTAAATATTTTATTACAAAGCATAAAATATTTCTTCATTTATTCTGATGTATATAACATTCTTATATAAGAACTTTCATAAATAACACGCTTTTGACAAAAAACAAAAATCACAGCAGAGAGTACATAATCAACCTCAAAAAAATTAATGTCCATGAAAATCGCTTGATACATAGAACTGATGCTCTCACGAAATAATGATTGTTAATTTAATTTTTGTTGAGATTCAACCGAACATTGACTATTATTATTTAATGGAAGAATTTTAGAAGCCTGTTTGAGAAGAATAGTGAGAACTAATTTACTGTCTTTGGTCGTGTTCATGTGTTATTGGTTATAGGTTTCTAGTTTATAAAAATAAACTTTTCTTATTTGATGAACCTCCATTGAAGCTTATCCACTGCATTAAATGTCATTTACCAAAAGTACATAAAAAAAAAAAAACTTCTTGCAATATCTGGTCTTCATGCACCCATTGTGATGAATGTTTTTGCATTATAGTTGAAGAAGCTTATCCACAAATCTATTTTTCATCATATTAGATTATGTGTATCTTTATGTAACTGATTTATTTGCTATCCTTAGCTGTATGTTTGTTAAATAGATTAGGCAGAGATTTTCTGTTATTATTTTGAACTGTACAAAGAGCTTTCTAATTGAATCAATGAAGGAGAGAGTTTTCATTTCAAACTTTTCATGGTATCAGAGCTTTGATCAAAACTCGATTATCTAAAAAAATATGGAAGGTGAGGGAAAGAAACAAGTGTCACCATACACCTTGTCTACAAATGAAAATCTTAGAAATATAAGCACCCAGATGCAATTGAGAGAAGACAACTATGATGAATGGGCTGGAGCAATTCGAACTGCTCTGCGAGCCAAGAAGGAATTTGGCTTTATCGATGGAACCATGAAAGAACCCGAAGAGGGTTCAAATGAATTAGAAGATTAGTGGACTGTGAATTCCATGCTTGTGTCATGGATATTGAATACAGTCAAACCAACGATGCGATCTACTTTGACACACATGAAAATTGCAAAAGATCTCTAGGAAGACATTAAGGATTATTTTTCAGTAACTAATGTCATACGAGTGCAGCAGTTGAAAGCAGAACTGGCTAATTGCAAACAACAAGGAATTTCACTCATGAATTACTAAGTAAAATTGAAGCAACTGTGGGAAGAATTGGCAAATTATGATATGATTTCTGCGTGCACGTGTGGGGGCTGTAAGTGCAATATTGCAGCTGAGTTGACTAAGAAACGAGAAGAAGAAAAACTTCACATACAGAACAGTTCGATCAAATATTTTAAGCACTTCTCCATTGTTTGGTGTGAGTAAGGCATATTCTTTGATGTATCAAGAGGAGAGAGTTTAAAATATTTCAAGAGGCAAAGAGATAAAGGGAGAGGCTGTCAGCTTTATGGCTCAACCAGCATTGGAACAAAAGATAAAAATATTATTTGTAAACACTACAACCGAGAAGGACATGATGTTGAGGACTGTTTTCAATTGATTGGGTATCCTGATTGGTGGGGTGATTGACCTAAAATATCTGGTCGAGGTAGAGGAAGACAAAATGGATGAAGAGGACGTGGAAAGGCTTTAGGTAGAGGACGTGGTAGAGCACGAATCAATGCTACTCAGGTAATTGGGCAGTATGATAAGGAAACGAAGGATCATGCAACTCTTAGAAATTTGACAAGTGAACAGTGGGCAGCAGTTCTGAGTTTGTTGAACACATACAAATCAGGAAGTGATGAGAAGATGACTGGTAAGAGAAATTCTAATTGGTAATTGACTCCGGGGCTACCCAACATATGCCAGGAAACTCAGGATGTTTAACTAATTTGAACAAGATCTCAGGTTGCCCAATTGGCTTACGTAATGGAAATCAAGTATTGGCATTGCAAGAAGGATCGATTTGCATGGGAAAGTGCATAAAATTAGAAAACATTCTTCATAAGATTAAATTGCAATCTGATTTCTGTGTCATAATTGCTTGATGTATTAAATTGTAATGTGTTGTTCACTAATAAGCTTTGTTTAATACAGGATCGAACTTCGAGGATGGTGATTGGAGCGGATGAATGATGCAGGGGGCTTTACTGCCTTAAGAAGGAGTCACCAGTTCAAGTATTCAAGGCTATAAAATTAAAGTTACATGATCTTTGGCATAGAAGGATAGGACATCCGTCTTTAAAAGTGGTAGGATTAGTTCCTAGAATTAGAAATCAACTAGGTACAAATAAAACTTGTGATGCTTGCTTCAAAGCTAAACAAACTAGAGAAGTGTTTTATTCTAGTAAAAATAAAGCTAATGAAATTTTTGTATTTGTTCATTGTGATTTGTGGGGACCTTATAGAGTCTCTAGTTCATGTATTGCATCCTATTTTCTTACAATTGTTGATGATTTTTCAAGATGTGTGTGGATATACTTGATGATAGATAAAACTGAGGTAAGCCGAATTTTGCAAAGTTATGTTGCTATGGTTAAAAGGAAATTTGATAAGAATGTTAAAATAGTCAGAAGTGATCGTGGAATTGAATTTGTAGGTATGACAAGCTATTTTTCAGAAAATGGGATACTTCGTCAAACTTCGTGCGTAGGAACTCCACAATAGAATGGGCGAGTGGGAAGGAAGCACCGTCACGTTCTTAATATGGCAAGAGCTTTGAGATTTCAAGCTAATCTGCCTATTGGTTTTTGGCGTGAATGTGTATTAACTACTGGATATCTAATCAATCGAACTCCTTCTCAACTATTAGAAGGGAAAACACCTTATGATGTTCTGTATGGTAAGTCTCTTGATTATAACTACATTCGTACATTCAGATGCTTGTGCTATGCGAAGAATTTGAATAAAGAAAAAGATAAATTTGCTAGTAGAAGTCACCGATGTATTTTTGTGGGATATCTTTTTGGTCAGAAAGGTTGGCGATTATATGATTTAGATATGCAAAAATACTGTGTCTAGAGATGTCGTATTTTGTGAAGATGAGTTTTCATATGCAGTTGATAATACATAAGTCAACAAGCATGTTTCCAATTCTAAGCAATTCCAAGTGAATGAATGCTTTGAAGAGGAAGTTGAAGGTGAGAAAGGAGAAAATGAAACTGGCCAAATTGATCATGATAAAGAATGAAACGAGCACTTGCGACATATTTAAAGATGATAATGCTGAAGTGAGGGAGGGAAATACAAAGTTAGTGCCCAGGTCAGAAAATATAGAAGTGGTAGAAGGATTGACAGAACTTGGGCATGGTCTTCGCTCAAAACAAGTGTCTACATGGCTGAAAGAGTATGTGACATATGCTGCTCAAAGCGTTAGCCTCTCTGCAAGTTTATCCAAACCAGCTCCATTCTCAGGTATGTCCTATGACTTAGCTAAATATGTGAATTACACAAGTTTCTCACCAGAACATCAAGTCTTCTTGGCAGCCATAACAACGAATATAGAGCCCAAGTTTTACCATCAAGTAGTAAAGGATGTTTGGTGGAGAGAAGCTATGAAGAAGGAGATTGATGCACTAAAGAATAATGGAACATGGACTCTCGTCGATCTGCCATAAGGGAAGAAGGTAATAAGAAGCAAATGAGTTATACAAAACTAAGTATAACTCGAATGAAACAGTTGAGCGATACAAGGCACGTCTAGTGATTCTTAGAAACAATTAAATGGAAGGAATATACTACAATAAGACATTTGCACCAGTGGCAAAAATGGTAATAGTGCGCACATTTCTGTCTATGGCAGTGGCTAAAGAATGGGAACTTCATCAAATGGATGTTCATAATGCATTTCTTCATGGAGACTTGGCTGAAGAAGTTTACATGAAGATGCCACCTGGATTTCACACTTAACAGCTCGAAAAAGTGTGCCGTTTGAGGAAGTCTCTTTACGAATTGCGACAAGCTCCTTGTTGTTGGTTTGCAAAATTGGTTGATGCATTGAAACAGTATGGGTTCATTCAGTCACATTCTGATTATTCATTATTTACTTTGATTCAAGGTGAAATACATTTAGCTGTCCTAGTGTATGTTGATGATCTTATAATTGCTGGCAATAAATCACACTTAATTGCCAAATTTAAATCATACTTGAGTCAATGCTTTCATATGAAGGATTTGGGTGTTTTGAGATATTTCTTAGGAGTTGAAGTGGCAAAAGTGATGAAGGAATTTTTTTATGCCAGCGAAAATATACGTTGGACATAATCAATAAAGCTGGATAGTTGGGTGCTAAGCCATCGAATTTTCCTATGGAATAGAATCAACATCTTCCATTAGCCAAATGTGAATTGATAGAAGATCCTGAAAAATTTCGGCGGTTAGTGGGACATTTGATTTATCTAAGTCTAACTCAACCTGAGTTGTCATATAGTATTCATATTTGGCACAATTTATGCAACAACCAAGGAAAGAACATTGGAAAGCAGCTTTACGTATAGTTAGATACTTGAAAGGCAGTCCGGGACAAGGAATTCTTCTGAAAGCTAATTGTAGTCTTGAGCAACAGCCTATTGTGACTAAGATTGGGGAGGTTGTCCATTAACTCGGTGATCATTCACTGAGTATCTTATATTTCTTAGAGGCTCTCCATTTTTCTGGAAAACCAAGAAACAACATACTGTTTCTAGATCGTTTTCAGAAGCCGAGTATCGTTCAATGGCTGCAACTGTTTGTGAACTCAAATGTCTATTCAAGTGTTTTGTAACAGTCAAGCAGCCATGCATTTGCTACTAATCCTTTTTTCATGAGCGCCCTAAAAATATAGAAGTTGATTGTCATTTTATGTATGATGAGATACGAAATAGTGTGATTGCCATAGATTATATTCAAAGCAGCGAGTAACTGGCGGACATATTTACTAAGGCATTAGGCAAAGAGAGGTTCGAATTTCTTCTTCACAAGTTTGGTGTTTGTAATCCTCACGCTCCAACTTGAGATAGGATACTGGATGATGTATATCTTTATGCAACTGATTTGTTTGTTATCCTTAGCTGTATATTGGTTAGCTGTGATTTATTTTTAGCTCTATGTTTGTTAAATAGATTAGGCAGAAATTTCCTGTTATTATTTTGAACTGTATAAACAGCTCTCTAATTTAATTAACGAAGGACAAAGTCTTCATCTCAAATTTTTCATATCAAGTACCCAAATTTGGGTTGAAGTTTTTTTGCATTGAAGGACTGCAGGCCGCTTTTCAATCAATTTGATGAAATTTTGGGATTTCAAGAGATTAATCATAGATCGTGTTCTCTGTTGCTTATTTTCATGAAGACGTAACTTCCAAGAGACTGAAATTACAGATTCCAAAGGAAACCCACACGAGTTGATGAAGACGAAGTGGTGGGAAAATAAAGCTCCTAGTTTTTGGAATTGCAATCGCAGGAATTTAAAAGCAGTGAGAGAGGAACGGTTTTTTTGGTTAGGTTTCTGCGAGTAGAAGAATGGGCCTACTTTCATGTAAACCCACATTAACTACTAACCCACTAAAAAAACCATCTTTAACCGGTTAACCCACTTTCTTGTTTTAAATAATAAAATAAGATATAAAAGTAATAATCTTCACTAATTTTGATTCCCATTAGAAGGTTGAGTATCAAATTAGTTTGATACTTCAAAAAATTAGAAAAAAAAAAAAGAGAAGGCCATGGATCATAGGAGACAGCGTAATCGTCATCAACGTCAGAACCATTCATTCTCCAATTCATCATCGTCGTCTTCTTCTTCTTCATCTTCGATTGAATCAAAGCGCTCCACATCAAATAATATCAGAAGCAACGAAGTTTCAAGCTCTAACTCTAATAATATAAGCAACAATTATATGCCTAAGAACACAAGTAATTCCCGTTATGTGCCACCCAGTAGAAGACCAAGCATTACTACTAGCACTACCCAGAATGAAAAAGTTAAAATTGGTGGAGAAGAAGAAGTAACTACAAAAGATTATAGCTTTCCAGTTTTAGTTGGAACTTGTCCTTTTATGTGCCCAGGTAAGTTATTCGTTAATCAACTTTTCTTTTCTTTGGTTTATTTTGAAGCTATAATAAATTAGTTGGTTTTTATGGATAAAATAGTCCAAGAAATTTACTGGTGCTCCTCTGAGTTAGACAACAACTGAAAATCACTGTACTCTTAGGATCTTCTATGTTTAGTTTAGTGTAGTTTGGTTGTTTTGTTCACATCTTTGTCTTGGAAGAAGCAAACTTTTGACTTTGTTCCTAACTGCTGAAGAGTGTATTTGTCTATGGTGAAATGTTGGGAGATTGGTACTAAAATAAATTGTATTATGATTTAACATTGAGGTTTGTCTATGGTGAGTGACTAATCTGGAAATCATGGGATGCAGGACACGTTCTCTTCCTAATGTCTATTAGGTTATCTATTGTTTCTCCTTTATATTGTTCCTATCTGTGCAAAGAATCATGCTGCCATTTATCTGAATTGGAAAGATTGAGACTTTAATAGAGCTTCCAGTCTGTCCATACACCTTTTATTCACTCTCATTATTCTAGCTTACATCCCTTGGATACTAGAAAAACTATAAAGACTTTATCCTGTCCATTACCATAAATTAGATGCGCAGGTTGTGGACAAATGAACTTCCATCTGTCATTAGAGGCAACAACCTGCCAGATGAACCTTTTTTTTACTTCTTAGCTTCCTTGTGTTTTTTTAAATGAATTAGAACATATGTGTGAAGATACATTTGTTGTTTTGATAATTAACTTTTAGCTGGTTGTAGTTGTTAACTTCTTTTACCTTTTTGTCCATTTTTGTGCTGATAGAGAGTGAAAGGACCCAACGAGAGCGACTGCGAGACTTGGCTGTGTTTGAGAGGCTACATGGAAATCCAGGGAAAACATCTCCAAGCTTAGCTGTCAAAAAGGTACTCTCACCTCTTATGTCTTTCCACCTCTTTGTTAGTCTGTTGGAGTGGGTGGTAGTAACCATGTACCTCACAAAAAACCTTTCGTGTATTTGAGCTGCAAATGGAGGGTTGTGTGCTCAAGCTTGTTGAAATAATTTCAGAATGTTGCTGCCATTATATCAGTTACCAACAAAAAGACATTCTCGTTTGGCAATCTAATTATCTGCCTCTTTTCTCCCTTTTATCATTACTATAAGAAGACTTTGCAGTACTTGATGCATCTTATGACAATGTTAGCAAGTATACTTGATTCTTGATAGTTGATTTAAATGCACCCTGTCTGAAAATTCTCAATAGTTTATTAGTTTCTGGGATATTCGTCTTTCAGATGCAACTGCAAGTAACAAGTCCCATAGGTTATTAGTTTCTGAGACTGGTCATCTTTCAGATGCAAGTAACAGTTACCCTTGCCATTTCCTTTTTTGGTTTTATCTCAAGCTCGTCAATGCCATAGCTTCACTTGTTTGCTCTTGTGCTGGGGTGCTTCAATTTCTATAGTTAATATGCTTTTGTTATAGGCAAAAGCAGGCCTCAAGGCCCCAGAACTAGATATTTTTGAAAAAAAGAAATCATTTATATTCGAGTTTCAAAATAAAAGTACAACTCACCTTTATCTTCTCTTATTAGTTTTGCAGAACAATATCAACCGCACATGTGCAAGCATCTGATGTGCGGCCACTCCCTGTATTGGAAGACACTTTGAGCTACCTTTTGAACTTGGCAGACTCTACAGACCATCCTTTTGAAGTAGTTCATGATTTCCTCTTTGACAGGACAAGGTCCATAAGACAAGATCTTAGTATGCAGAATATAGTCAATGACAAAGCAATCTATATGTATGAGAAAATGGTAACATTTTGTTGGCTTAAACTTTTTCCATTATCTTCTTTCTAGAAAGGTTCATCCACTCAATTGATAGTTTGGATCAAGTAATTCTTTTTAGTAAATATTACTTTCCCTTCTGCAGAAAGATATACACATGATATTTCCAGTCTTCAACTTGTTCATCATGAAATAGATTCATTATTCTCATAATTATTAAGACAGTTATTTTTGTTTGCATGATACGAGCACGATATGTGATAATTGTACCCGAGGATGGATAATGGGTATTTTCGGATTGTTTGAACAAAACATCAATCTAGGTTTAAATTAAATTCGGATTTGAATTTTGATTCAATTGAGGAGTAAGCCTATTTTTCTGGTTCTAATATCAGTAGTAATAGCTTTTTCTATGGAATTCCATACAAAAGTAACCTTTATTTCTTCTGTTTTCTTTATTTCCCTGCTTAAGGTTCTCACATGAATATGATACTTTAACTTGTTTTTGGTGCACAGGTTAAATTTCATGTTGAATCTCACCATAGGCTTCAACATGGTGGTAGCGGTGAACATATTTCTTCCGTGCATTACCTCAACATGGAGCAGCTGATAAAGGCTCTGACATCTCTTTATAAACTATATGATGCAAATCGAAATCCCAATTGTATATATGAAAATGAGTCGGAGTTCCGCTCACTTTACGTTCTTCTTCATCTTGATTCCAGAAACCAACCAATGGTTTGAACTCTACTTCATTAGTGTGGTTAACTATAGTCTTCTTTCATGAACACATCCTTGTAAGGTGCTAAGTAGTTTCAATGTAACTTTATGATGTTCAGGGGGAGTCGCTTTCTTTGTGGTTTAGTCGCCTGCCTCACCCAATTATCCAGTCAAAAGAAATGTGTTTTTCCCGGAGCGTATTGCGGTATATGCTTAAACTTTCAGACCATTAGGTGTTTTCAGCTGTTATCTCATCTAAACTAGGCTTCTACTTTTCTTTTCCGTTTCCTTTAACTTGTTTTAATGACTCCTCAAATTTGTATGTCTGAACCCTTTTTCCGCAGAGCTTTTCGCATGGGCAATTACAAGCGGTTTTTTTATACTGTGGCTGCTGAAGCATCCCATCTGCAATACTGTATTATTGAACGTTACTTTAATGAGGTAATGAAAAATGTTTGTCCAACTTGAGCTTTTGCCTTGTAGTAATGCTGACCTTGGTTAAAAATCGATTACAGTCTGGCCAGCCTTGACATCTTATCCCTATTCGTCTTTTCATGATACATCTACTGTTATTGGTCCTTGCTGTCGTTTTGTTGCGTTTCACTTTGCCTTTGGCTTATTTGTTTAACAAATTTTATTACATACATAGCAGAGTTAGTGCCAATATTTGGTGCTTATTCTCCAGAATGCATGTGGAAGCATATTAAGGCTGCTTGATGTAGCCCTTCTAATTATTTCTGTTGAACAATTTTTTGTCATGAAGATCCGAGCGCAGTCTCTATCGTGTATAAATAATGCTGGCTACAAACTTCATCCATATCCCTTGGCACACCTATCAAATCTCTTAATAATGAAGGTATGCTTTTCATTATTTGGAACTCACTGCATTACTAGTTGGTGACTAATTTCGTAATTGATTTATGAAATCTGCATGTGCTTTTAGGAATCAAATCTGGAACTCTTTTGCAATGCTTGTGGTCTTAAGACCTACACTGATGAAATGGGAAATAAGTTGCTACCTACCAAGCAAACAACCTTCTGTATCCCCAAGGGAGGATTTCAAAGCTTTAACTTTACAGATTTGGAGCAGTTTGACAGATGACTAATCAAGTCCATTGCAAGAAGAGAACATTTGGAAAAGAATTATTCTTTCAGGGAAGCTTTGTAATGCACAAGCCAGGCTTATTCTCAGAGTGCTAACATGCTTCATGCCATGTTTTAGAGTGCCTTAACCCTAGCTCAGTTGTACAAAGAGCCATTCACTATTTGTCTAGCCAATTTGTGAATCATAGGCCTAAGGATTGAACTAAAGTTGGTTTCCCCATGAAGGGCACTGATCGGGCAAGGACGACCTGAATACTTGCTCTTGTACACCTCTAGGCACAGTTTGTTTGGCATTTATTGATCCTCTGGAGAGGAATATCTGTTGTATTTTATGTGCAAACTTGTCATTATCAATATTTCAACTTCTTATATTCCATATGTCAAATTTCGGATATTCTTTGAAAATTTTGCAAGTTAATTATTGATCTTACAAGTTTGCAAATAAGCAATGACCTGATACAGAAAATATGAGTTGAACGCATTCTTTCACAGTTCATGTTGAACTTATCTTCCAATGTTTGCTGGGGTTAAAAGTAAAAGCCACAGCAGCCTTTTCCACTCCGCATCTCCTCTGTACATGGGTGCAGGGGTGTCAGGAACTCGTGCTATCTGTTAAAACCAAATATCAAATATGTCATTACTAATTAGTATAACGGCAATTCACAAAAGATTTACATTGGCTACTAATTGTGGATGAAGTGAACATGAAAGAAATCAAGAAGATGAGAACAATACCCAGCTAAAATAGACAAAAATTAAAATGTTTTACGCCCAAAGCAATGTCACAACCAAAAACAAGATGAAGGCAAGTCCAAGACAGAATCCAACAATGGCCATGAAAGCCTGGCAACAAATGAACAAAATTAAATAAAGTTAAGTAATTTAAATAAAAACATTTTAAGTAATCCAAATGTAATATACCTTCCCCTGAGACTCAAACTTAAATTTGAGCGTAAACCATGACAATCCTCTGTCTACAAAAGGAGCAAGAGCAACGGCCCTGAATAAAGAACAAATGCTTCAAAATATTTATTTCAATAATTATAAAGAGAAAACAATACAAAATATAGTCACTAGATATGAGTTAAAGTTATGCAATTCTAAATATAAATAGCCATGAATTTCAATGAAAAAAAGGATAAATGTAAAAAATCAAGATGATGCATATTAGAAAATCAGTATTCAGAAGAACAAAAACATAATGCCAGCCAGCTATATATAATCATAACTCCTCAGCATTTGCTGTTCAGATGCTCAATTTTCATTCAAACCCATTAAGTAATCAACAAAAAGAAAATGTCATTAAAGCACATCCTCACATTTAGACTGGAAAAATAGGACAATTGAGTTTGAGCATCTCACCCTCCAGCTCTTATAAGCTTAGTAACTTGACTCCCAGCCCACACCATGGCCATTACTTTGAGAAATCTATAAATGTTTACAGTGTTAGCAGCATTTCTACTCTCATAAGCACTTAGAAGATGAGAGGTTACCGTTCAACAGCAGCAAAGTAACCCATTTTACCAGGAGCCGGAGCAACATAAAACCTAGCAAGCAAGTGAAAAATTGTTTAACAGCCATAGGATCTTAACCGAGTAATATGCTAGAAAACAATGAAAACCCAGGCATAAGACTTTCTTTAAAGCACGATCCCTCACATTTGCATGTGAAAGAAAAAAGGAAAAAAATGATCTTATCTTGAACTATTTTACAACAGAAACCTTCACCACCAAACTCGGCACAATCTACTGACTATTTACTCATGATGATAGGTTGAAGCAGAAGAGACTTATCATAGACTCAACTATCTACTCAATCCTAGACTTAACACCTCTTTCTCTCTCTCTCTCTCCGGGTCGGTATGTTGTGTGGGGTGATGGAGATTCAGCCATTTTACTTTCTGTTATTATTGCATCTTTGTAGAGCGCTCAAAAGCATAAACGCACCAAATAGAATCTACACCTCCCAGAAATTTTTGTAGTGTTTGTTATTGTAGAAATTAAAAGAAACATGAAATCAAGATTAAAGGATTTGGAGAGTGATTTCACATACCACACCAAGAGAAAGGTTGTGAGATAGTATGCAGTATTCAACAGCCCATATGACAATATTCCAGAAACTCCATATCTTTTTAGTTTCTTCAACATCCTAGAAAATCAAAACAATAAGTCTATGACAAATAGACCAACGCAATATACACAGCAGCTTAAAAGACCAGAGAATATATGTGCATTTTAGCATTCATTTTTATCACTAATGTGGAATCAAATCACTCGGACAATAATTAACCAGTTCAAACTTGATCAATAATTAATTATCAGCTTCATACAGACTTGTCATCATCATGGCATTTTTGAAAGAAAAAAACAAGTAGTAATAATTCACAGTGAAGGCAAGCAGTAAGTACGCGCCGGACGTGAATGATGCTTGACCGGCGTCATATTTTTCTCTTGAACCTGCAAAATTGAAAACATGACAGCGGTAAACTTATATAACTGCAAATTTGACACTAAAAATAAATCATAAAAAAAAGTTAAACATTGTTATACCTTCAAGGTTAGAATCAACGTTATCTGGATAAGCCTGGCCTTGATACAAAAATAGAAATTACAGTTTTAATCTAAAAACTCTACTTGTAATCATAAAAAAAAATTAAAATTTAATTTGCAATGAATAAGATTAGAATGTGTTTACTCACATTGCTTTCTCCGTTAGTTGAGCAGAGTCGTCGTGTATGGTTCTGATTCAGCGACGAATTCTGACATTTTTGCAAGTAATAATGCCTTGGAAATCGAGAAATGAAAGTGCAACGGAGCTTGTTGAAACCCTAGATAAATTTTACAATTAAAAAAACCAACAAAAAAAAAAAAAAACTATAGTGAATGAAATCAAATTGAGTTTGAATTTGAGAAAAAAAGATTTAAAGTAAATAAGTACGTGGTGCTGCAACAATGGCGTAGAGTAGGTGAACTTCAAAGAGAAAGACATCGGCGATGAGAAATGAGGTCGATTAAATTACGCGGGAGTCTGTTATTGAAAGTATTAATTTTTTCTTTTAATTCTCCAAATAATAATAACATTTTACATTATTATTTTTTTCAAAAGAATAAAAAGATAATAATAACATTTTACATTTTTTTTTTTAATTCATTAGAAGGATCAATAAAAAGAAAACCAGCGAAACGAATCCACTTGAGAAAGTAATCAAATCGAATTAAAATATTGTTAATCACATTGATTGGTTCGGCTTCAATTTTTATTTTTAATTAATCTCATTTTCGATAATCAATTGAGTTTATTTTCATATTTTTATAATTTATACATATATTTTTAGATTTTTCACCAATTAATCAACCAAATATTATTGATTCTTTTTTCCTTTTTTCAGTTTTTTTTCTCAAACTAACCAATAATTTAAATTTTTTATTTGATTTTTCAATTTAAACAATTTATAAACCCAACCTCATTACTCAATTTTTGTGTGAAAATATAATGTTTTTTTGTATGTTCTTATTAAATTATAAATAATTATTTTTTATTTTAATTTATTTTAAAATGTATATATTTTAATAATATTTTTCATTTTATTTTTTTAGTTTATTTTTTATTAATAAAATGAAAGAAAATATGACTTTAAATTTTTAAAGTGAAAAATTGAAGAATTATTGCTGGACAAATCTCAGTTTAATGAGATGAGAGAAGAAGCTTTTATTAAGATGAATATTGACGTTTCTTGTTTAGTACTGCAAGTGCACTAACCGTTCCTATAGTAAGGGTAAGTTCACTACAAAGTCAATCTCTCAATGAACTATGATGTCACTTATTATAAAGACTAATTATCAATATAAAACAATAAAAAAATTTAAATACTCTAAATCAGTAGATTGAGAGAATAATGCTCATAAAATAAAATAATTAAATAATAAATAAATATACAATATAAATGCAAATGCTTATGATTTAAAACTATATGCTAAAGATAGTATTTAGTCTAGTCATTTACTTAATAATCTCCTTGTTTTATTTTAAGCCTAGATCTAGAGAATGAGATGATGATGTGCATTTTCTCTAAATCACTCAAGCTAATGATGCAACCTAGGTTTCTTATACTAACATAGATTAAAATAAAGATGATATTTCTTAAACTTTTAATCTAAAAATTTCCATAACAAATATTACTAGGCAACCAATAATAATAGATGAAATTAATACATATATAAAGGTAAAGAAATCATTCATTAAATAAATAAATAACAAGATTCATACAAAAGTAAAAAGACTAAAGTAAACACTTACGAAAACTAGCATAATATATTTAACTCAATAATCAATTGTGTTAAATAGAAAAACATAAAATAATAAAGTAAAAACTCACTCTAGATCTAAAATTTTTTTCGAGCAGGAAGACGATTGGTACTCACTCTCTACTTCTTGAAAAACTTCTTAGATCTTAAAAAGAGTAATGAAAACTAAACTAAATATTTATGGAGAATTATGGAGAAAATAATGATGAGCAAGTGTAGAGAACACATATGAGAAAACTTTCATTCCTCCAAAATTAGGTTTTGCAAATATATATATAAAGAAAAGTCATCATTTATATAAATCTCCCTAGAGATAAATATACTAATATAAGTCTATATAATAGATAAGACTTTTAGTATCTTTATCTCCGCCAAATATTTTTTCATAAATAACTCTTAATATAAATCTTAATAATTATACAAAATGACTAAAATGTCCCTTGGACTTTGCAATTAGCAATCTATATGTCTTAAACTTGGGCCTTGATACGAACATATTAAATTAAGCTTCTTTTTACGTATTTAGCTTTATATTTTTCTCTTTTGGCTAATACCACATGAAAATAAATAATTAAGCTCAAGTGAGGGTAAGAACACATATTTTTACTATAGTATATATAAAAATATATCATTTAAGCTCTAAAATACTCTTAAATATTTATATTTAATTTATATCGATGAAATATATAGTCTTTTACAAGTGTAGCCTAAAAGAGAAAGAAAAGGTATCGGGATCAAGGGACAAGAAAAGCTAAATACTAAAAGACAAGACAATACAACTAATACAAGAATATGTCTAGACGAAAGGGACAGTAATGACTGGATCACAGGGAACGACATATAATTGCGTCGTTATTGCTTGTGATTCTAACATCCCCCTGCAAACTTGGTGGATCAACCATTCGAAGTTTGTCTCGTAAGAACTGAAAACGAGTGTGTGACAGAGATTTGGTGAGGCAGTCTGCAATCTTGTCACTTGATGGCACAAACCTGACATCCAATTGTTTGGCCAAAACTCTATCTTGAATGAAATGCACATCAACTTTAATATGTTTCGTCCTGGCATGAAACACAGGATTTGCAGCCAAGGCACTTGCACTAAGATTATCACACCATGCTATAGGAACACATAAGAGAGGAAAGTAAATTTCCTTAAGTAAAGATTCCAACAAAATTAACTCATAAGTTATCGCTGTTAGGGCTCTATACTCAGACTCAACACTTGATCTTGAAACTACACTTTGTTTCTTAGAGGACCAGGACAAAAAGGTGTCACTCAGATATATACAGTAACCTACAGTTGACCTCCTGTCATCAACACAGTAGGCGTAGTCTGCATCTGTAAATCCTTGTAGAGTTAAGCTTGCGCACAACTTGATGTGAATTCTTAGAGTTCTTGTTCCTTTAAGATACCTCAAAACTCTTTTCACTCCTTTCTAATGAACATTAGTTGGATGTTGCATAAACTGACTCAACCTGTTCACAATAAAGGATATATCGGGTCTTGTGTTTGTCAAATATTGCAAGGCCCCAATAACCTTTCTGTACTCAATTGGATTTTGCAATGGAGTTCCCTCTGCTAGACTCAGTTTCTTTACTGTGATTGCTAGTGTTGAGCAGGGTTTAGTATTCTCCATTTCTGTTCTTTTTAGTAGCTCTATATATACCTTCTTTGAGTTAAATGCATCCTAGTTTGATCTCTTTTGACTTCTATTCTTAGAAAGTGGTTGCCGATCACCCATGTCCTTAAGAGCTAATAGACTATTTAATCTCTTGACGAAGATCATGATTGACTTAGAATTGCTTCCAGTGATTATAATGTCATCTACATAGATCAAAAGCATTATAACTTGAGTCTTGTCTTTATACGGATTAGAGAAGTGTCACATCTTAGCATTTTTAAATCCCCAACTAGACAGAGTGTTCTTCAGTCTGTTGTACCAGGCATTGGGTGCCTGCTTTAGACCATATAGGGCCTTATTCAGTTTACACACAAAGTCTGGTCTTGATTTATCTTTGAACCATCTAATTGTGCCATGTAAACGGTTTCCTCAAGCTTTCCATTCTGAAAAGCATAATTTATATCTAATTGCTTTACATACCAGCCCTTTGAGACAACTATAATCAGTATCACTCCAATAGTTGATGCCTTCACCACAGGACTGAAAGTTTCTGAGAAGTCTATCCTAGGAGTTTAGGTAAAGCCCTTTGCAACCAGCCTGGCTTTACACCTCTGATAACTACCACCAGCATTGTATTTCACTTTAAAGACCTACTTGTTTTCTCTAAGGCTGAGATTGGGTGAATTGGGGACTAAGGTCCAAGTTTTGTTTCTTTCCAAGGCTTTAAGTTCCTCCCTTATAGCCTTTAGCCACTGCTCAGAATTTAAGGCTTCTTGAATGGAGCTTGGTTCTTATGGTGTACAGGATTTGAATACATAAAACGTTTTGTATTTTGAAGGGTATTTTAAAGGTTTATGGATTCTAGCTTTGGCTCTGGTGATCATATGGTGTCTTGGAGGTTCAGGAGAGGGAGTTGGTATGAAATAAGGTACAATGGATTCCGTTTGATCTAGTGGACTTGTTGATTCAGAATGTTGGTATTGGTCATGAGTTGAATGATTGTGTTTAGGGTTGGACTTACTTAAGTAGTTTGCAGAAGAGAGTTGTTTATCATTAGCTTGTTGGTGCATAGATGGAGACTTGGCTGGAGATAATGCTTCTTCAGAAGAAACCTGCAAAGGACTCTTAGAGCTTGATCCTGTAGATTTGTGAGTAAGAGAGGGAAGTTGGTTTACAGTTTCAGTGTTTTTGAGATTTGGGAACTAGTGATGATAGGTAATGACAGTTGGTAATTTTGATTGTTTTGAGTTTAGAAACCCATGTTGAAAGGAAACTCTTTTTCATTAAAGACTACATGTAGAGATAGATAGATTCTTCCAGTAGCACTAAGCCATTTGTATCCCTTGTGAGATTCACTGTAACTAAGGAACACATACTTTGATTTGTGAAGTTGGAACTTTTGTGTTTGATATGGTCTCAAGCATGGAAAGTATGCACATCCGAAGGTTGTTAGGGTATTATATTCTGGTTGTTTGCTAGACAATTTACAAAGAGGTTTTTTTCCTTAAAGAGTTGGTGTAGGAAGTCTGTTGATCAAGAACATAGAGTTTTGAAAGGCTTCACACCAGAACTTTAATGGCATGTGGGCTTGTGCTAGGAGAGTAAGGCCAGTCTCAACAATATGTCTATGTTTCCTTTCTGCCCTGCCATTCTTTGCTGATGAGCTTTGACAATATTGTTAATCAATTCCATAATGAGTACTCTTTTCCCCACTCTAGCTCCGCCGAATAGTCTTATTTATCCCATTGCTCTTATTACAGTGGTTGACAGTGGCTTATGTACACAATCTCATTGTGTGAGGACAAGAAAATCTAATTGCTACCCCTTATTCTTTTACAAGGTTGGTGAATGCTTGGTACTCTCCACCCATATTAGACTGAATAGTTTTTATTTTTCTCTCAAGTTGATTTTCAACCAGGCTTTTAAATTCAATAAGGACCTTGAGGGCATTTGACTTGTTTCTCAAGGGATAGATCCAGGTGTACCTACTGTAATAATCTATAAAGTGTATGTAGTACCTGAATCCTAAGGTAGATTGAACTGGGAAAGGTTCCCATATATCAGTATGAATAAGGTCTAAAGGTTTCAAGGAATGAGACACAGAATTTTTGAATGGTAACAGATGAGACTTCCCAAATTGACAGGCATCACAAAATGATACTTTTGCATTAATAATGCAATGTTGATTATATGATTGTAAGATTTGATTCAATACTCTATCTAAAGGATGGCCAACCTTCTGTGCCAATCCTCCTTTTGAAAACTTAACATTGATTCCTCGATTCTACTAGTTGAACAGCTTTAGTCTGGTTTGTGAGAGGTCCTGATGTTTGAGAGAGATTGGTTGAGGGTCTGGTGGTGTCAGTTTCAAGCTGATAGAATCCATCTTTAGGTTTTCCTTGTAGAAGGATTACTCATGTTGCCTTGTCCTTCACAGTGCACCCACAAGAATCAAATTAAACAACAACATCATTAGCATTTATAAGCTGAGAGACACTGAGTAAATTCTTTTTAATAGCGAGTACATGAAGAATGTCTTTGAGCAATAAGCATTTATCAGTTTTGGTGTATAAATGTGCATTTCCAATGAGAGCAATCTTCAATTTATTTCCATTACCAACAGTTAAGAATTGTTTACCCATGTATTCAGTTACTGTTTCCATTTGAGATACATCATCAGTGACGTGGCAGTTTGCGCCACTGTCAGCATACCACCCAGGGTCACTCACAGTCTCAGGAGCTGCAAGGTAAGCAGTGTTGTTGTTGTTGTAGTTGTTGGTGTTATTATTATTTCTGTTCTGAGTTTGAGGATCATTATATGACTCATCATATATGTTAGAGCATTTGACAGTTGTATGTCCTATTCTACCACAGACCTAACATA
Source organism: Ricinus communis (assembly GCF_019578655.1). NCBI lineage: Eukaryota > Viridiplantae > Streptophyta > Magnoliopsida > Malpighiales > Euphorbiaceae > Ricinus > Ricinus communis. The sequence goes on along the minus strand of NC_063263.1, from coordinate 5,954,459 downwards.
TAGGTCTGACATTACCTCCTCTCGCACCTCTGGCTCTTGACCTTCCTCCTCTGCCAAAATAGCCACTCCTCCTTCCTTGGTTTTTATTTTGCGTTGTAGCAGTTTGTTAGTACTGTGGACGACCTTGATTTCTTTGAGCATTGCCATGATATGAGCCCTAACTCTTACTAAAGCATCCTTGACAACTGGCATTTTTGTTACCAACATAGTTTGCAGAAACCTGCCCCAGATTAATTAATGCTATTCCTGCATTCATCTGCTCAATCCTCTTCTCGTAGCTCAACAGGATTGCTTGGAGCTCAAGCTAGCTGACATCTTCTTTTTCATTTACCTGACAAACCACAGGATTGTAATCATGTGAATTCAGTCCAATAAGGACTTAAGTAACTAAATCATCCATAGGAATTGGCTTTCCAGCAAGAGCCATATTGTCAGCTAGCTTCTTAGCTGTTTTGAGATATTCAGACATCTTCATGCCCTCTTTCTGGAGTTTTTGGAATTCCCTCTTGTAATAAACTATTTTAAATTTAGTTTCACACCGAACAGTGCTTTGAGAGCATCCCACAGATATGTTGATGTCTCATTTCCAATAACTATAGCTGCAAGTTCAGGTTCTATTGAGTTATAGAGCCACCCCTATTGTATTTGGTCCTGTACTATCCATTCTTCATATTTTGGATTCTCAGTAAGTTCCAGGTCACCATCACCAAGCTTTGATATTACAAACTCCAAAGAACACTTCTTTGATCCAGTAATGAATCGTTCAAGCCTGTTGCCTCTTATCACAGGGAGGACTAAGTTCTTCAAGAGAAAGTAGTTTTCCTGATTCAGTTTGATTGAACAGTATGAGCCGAGAGGATTTCCTCCTGAGAGACCATTTGGTCTTGAGTTGCTGGAGAGACTCGTGGTAGAGCTCTTGAGCTCTGCAGCTTTTGACATTCCAGATTTTCCTTCTTCTTTCTTTGGTACCTTGTCATCATATGACCTTTTCTGTGTTTGAGGAGTTTTGGTTGATTCAGCCTCATCGTGTGAAGACCCAGCCATTGCAGTAGCTCTGATACCAAGTGAAGAATTGAAGAGTTAATGCTGGACAAATCTCAGCTTAATGAGCTGAGAGAGGAAGCTTTCATTATGATGAATATATAGTCTTTATAAGTGTGCCTAAAAGAGAAAGAAAAGATATTGGTACACATGTCATTACATCAACTAAAGATATCTACCTAGGATCAAGGGACAAGAATAGCTAAAGACTAAAGGACAAAACAATACAGCTAATACAAGAATATGTCTAGACAAAAGGGATAACAATGACTGGATCACAGGAAATGACATATAGCTGTGTCATTTTTGCTTTTAGTTCTAACACTTGAGTCATTTTAGAAAATGATAATGAACTAGAAAATCTTTTGAAAACTTAATTTTTATATTGCTTCATACAACAAAGAATAAAGCATTACTTAAAAAATTGTTGGGATGCTGACTAGATGACAAATTTGAGTATCACAAATTGAAAAACTCTTCGACATATAAAGTAAGAATACCAACTAAATTACTTATTGATAAATACATTTTTATGTTATTATACTAAATATACATTTATCTTTGATTGACGGACGATTAAGACGTATTTTTATAATTCAATGTCAAACATAGAACATACAAGATTCTCACGACAAGGATGAATACATTTTATATCTTTGGAGTAAGACAAATTAGGGCATCTGATCAAGTAATATATTGCATAGTAATTATTGATCAAAATCCTGAATATTAAAACATGTTCATATTCGATGACTCTATGCATAAATAGTTAACTTGTCTTGGATACTTATGAAAATATTTTTACCGTCATTCATTTAAAAAAGGAAAAAGAAAAAAAGGCTGGCTGTACTGGATCCCTGTAGTGAAACTCTAACGTTAAGTTCATCAAACAGAATAGAGGGTCTTTTTGCTGCAAAAAGAAAGTCAAATCCATACCTTTCATATTTGGAGATATTTGATAGCCATTTATATGAGGTTGTTTAATGGAACTTTCAAGTTTTTATCAAAAATAGACCGTAGATAAAGAACTTTGCATCAACTCTTGTGACATTGAAAATGGTGAAAATCTTAGTTCAAGTGCATATTGTTGACAGAAAAATGTACAGAATGAATGTTAAAAATAAGACCCAGAATACACTATGGACAAAAGGAATCGTTTTCGGCCACCTGCGCAAGATAGTACACGTACAAGGGACAGCAGATAGATTCTTACAAAATACAACTACAAAACCAGCTTCACATAAGCTGTATTTTCAATGTCAAGTTGGACGGAAGGCAAGGTCACTGTCAACCTTGATAATGAAACAAACAATTAATACATCAATTGCTTACAATGAGAGATTTCCTCAAGAAAAGAAAACTTCGGGAATATCGGTCACAATCATAATATCCTCCTGTCTTACTCTACAGATGTATAGGCAACAACTATTATGTGCTAAGGAGAGCATAGGGATGATCATACTATAAGGAAGGCTTAAGTAATACCACATACGTACCTTGGATATCCGAATATGCGCTCAGGCTAACTCTGGAGATGCTAGCTTGGATTCACCACCCACCCTTTTCCTATAGAATCTCCATCTTATTTCCTGTTTGATAAGCAGCATTAATCCAGAAAACATATTCTTGAAAATTCTTTTTGCAAAGTTCATCCTGCAGTGTTTCCAATTTATTCTCTGCAGTTTCCCTGTATCAGCTCCTTCGTCAGGATTTTATTCGTGGAAATCTAATCAAGTCTTAAGCAATCAAATAGTTCTGATATTATTTTCTCTTCTCAGTTAGATCACATCTGGCTCTCACTGTACATATTATTAACCTTCTATTAGGCATGTTCTTGATCTTTAGCTCTTAAGTCGCCAAATAAAATGTGCTTAAAACTGCATAGGATATGTAACATTCAAGTTTAATAGAAGCAACACAGAACATTTATCACGGTACTAACCCATCGGAAAACTGAACCTGTTTATTTTGTTTTCTATTTCTTTTTAATGTTTATAACTTCTGTTTGAGAGCAAGATCATCCTGACTAGGTATAGCAAGAGATTTCCAACAAGCGGTAAAAATAATGTCTTTACAAGATCATCCTCAAAGAGTAGTGGTGATCCAAGATGCTTCAAAGGATGTTAGTCCGAGTGCAATCAGATGGCTACTTGATAACTTTCCATTTAAGCCTGGAGATGTTCTTATACTCTTTGGAGTTCTTCACCAGGTTAATAACCCTAGTACGTTATCTTTCATGGGAGCTGGGAAGCTGAGTAAGAATTTATGTTTGTTTATTTTCATTTATGGAAAGAAGGAAAGAAATAATATCAACATGCTCAAATCATGTAACAGGTAAAGCATAAATTCCAACCTTGTAACATACAATTCATAGTACTAATTACTTCACTTTCTCCTCCTTTGGTTCTTGTATTTCTTTTTATTTCTTAGTGGGGTACAAAGTGAAGGTGGACTCGAGTTCAATGGTCGCCATGAACCCAAAATTTATTGCAGAAGAAGTTGCTAGGAAGACAGATGAATACTCTACCAATGTAGAGATTAAGAGAATTGCTAAGCACTGTGAAGAGGAACAGGTCAGGCTAATGAAATCATGGCTAGACTGGCATTTATTTAATTTTCTTCTAAATCATAATACAAATTAGCTGGAAAGTTAGAAGATCACAAAGTTTAGTCTAAAAGTGCACTGTCTTAAGAGAAAAACAGAATAACTTAATATTCAGACTAGAGATGAATTATTTAGGAGAACCAACTTGATCCTGATGATAAATCTGACTCACACTCTACCAGCTTTTCTTTTAATTGACTTTGCAGTAGATATCATCCGTTTGGTGATGCTAAATCTCACATTCAATAGCCTCATAAGGCTGAGAACACATTTTGAGGGCATTTTCCTCCCCGAAGAACCTTTAACTAGCAACTAAGGCTGTTGCAAGATCAAGGCCTTCAACTCTGTACAACTCTGTTGTTTATTTTATCCAAGAGACATTTTCTTTTGAATTGGTTAATAAGTAAAGAGGTGCATTTGTAGCTGCTATAGATCATTTCACTAGACTTATTATTGGTACTCAGACAATCCAAGGAAGCTTCCAACACTTAACCTCTATCTGTCACATGGCTGATGGGAGTATTTTGTGCTTGAAATATGTCAGATCGAGTTCAATATAGAGGTGCGAGCAGGAGCTGCTCCAAAAGTTGTTGCTATAAAAGCTGCGAAATACTTAAAGGCTACATGGATTGTACTTGACAGGTCTGCAAATTCTCAACCTGTTATTCCTGAACTAGTGTTGTACTTTAATGAGATTTTGCTGCTGTGTGCCTGCAAGTTGCTTCAAATGCATACAATACGTAACAAATGTATTGAACTACAAAGAAAAAAAAAAAAAAGCACGGTTGTATTCTTGCAGATGTTTATGTTTTCTAAGACTATAGCATGCAAAATTAAGTTTGAATGTCTACGCAAAGCAGAAATGAAAGAAAAGGAAAAGGACCTGTTGTAATGTACTAGATATGCTGCAGGCATTTGAAGAGAGACAAGAAGTATTTCATCGAGAAGCTCCAGTGTGGAATATCAAGGATGAAGCGCGACAACACTGTTGAAGTATTGAGAGGACCAAAAGCGAGAGTGACAACAATATCACCCCCAGAAAGAACCATTCAGACCAAAAGTCAAGTAAAATATGATGAAATGATACCAGGAAGCCCCACAAAAAGTGGTTCTTCTCAGAGTAAGTATATCATAGCCTTAACACTATCTTACAGACTAATACTTACGTCCATATATTACCAGATTCTTAACAGAAAGCCGTTGTTTCTTCAGATCGCAGAACATCTAGCAGTTTAGGCAAAGAAGTACAAGTTGATTACAGCGACAAGATCCCCCACCAGAGCAGTAGCAAGTCAACGTCACTTTCTAAACCTTCATCAAGTGATCAGATCATGACAGCTTCTTCTTCAACTTCAAATCTTGGGTATCATGAAGCATCAGGTTCTAGTTTAACTGACGCAAGGCACTCTCCGTTCAATTATCAAGATGAAGACTACACAAACACAGAACGAGAAACTGCTGGAGAGCAATCCCCATTTTCAAATGCAGAGGGGCATCAAGGCAGTCAAAAAGAGGTCAATGCAGAAAGCCCAAATGAACAACTCAAACAGCATAGGAACAATGAGGGTTGGATGGGAGGTGGTCCAACCGATGAGATGTTCAATAATTCCGTTTGCTCAATTTGTAAGAACAGGCGACCAAGGATTGGATGGAAGAGAGACTTCACTTATGCCGAACTCCATGCTGCAACTGAGGGATTTTCCCCCAAGAACTTCCTATCTGAAGGTGGTTTTGGTTCCGTTTATAGAGGAGAACTAGGTGGGCTGAAGATTGCCGTAAAGCAACACAAAAGTGCAAGCTTCCAAGGAGAGAAAGAATTCAAGTCTGAAGTTAATGTCCTCAGCAGAGCTAGAAACGAGAATTTGGTGATGCTCTTAGGATCATGTTCTGAAGGAAGCCAGAGGCTGCTTGTTTATGAATATGTTTGCAACGGTTCACTGGACCAACATCTGTCCAGTAAGCATGCAATATCCCAGAAACTAATCCAGCATATCGTTTAAGATAATTTGGAAACACTTATATATTAACCATAAAAGCCTAATCGAGGAATACCGTTTTCTAAATTGATGCAGAACACACCCGCAGACCTCTCAGTTGGGAAAAGAGGATGAAAATAGCTTTAGGAGCTGCAAAAGGCTTACAGTATCTGCATGAAAATAGCATTATCCACAGAGATATGAGGCCAAACAACATCCTCATAACCCATGATCATGAAGCACTAGTAAGAATTCAGAGACAATTACACTTCTAATCTCATGTTTTATGTTCTCATACTGCAGCTGTTTAACATATTTAATAAATTTTCTACTGCAAAACTTATCAGCTTGGAGATTTTGGACTTGCAAGAGCTCAACATGATGACTCGGATCACTCCTGGGAGACGAGAGTTGTTGGAACTTTGGGGTACTTGGCACCAGAATATGCAGAATGTGGGAAAGTGTCGACTAAAACAGATGTTTATTCTTTTGGGATTGTGCTATTGCAGCTGATCACTGGACTCAAGACTACAGACAAGATACTTGGAGGGAAAAGTCTTGTGGGATGGGTGATAACCTTAACATCAGACATCTATTACCTGCAATTCCTTCATCTTTAATCTTCTACTAGTTGCCATCGTACATTTCAAGGTACTTTTATTTGATTTCATTCTTTCTTCTTGCAGGCAAGGCCACTATTAAAAGAAAAGAACTACCCAGATCTAATCGACCCTGGGATCTTGGATTCCCATGATGTTCATCAACTCTTCTGGATGGTTCGCGTGGCAGAAAAATGTCTCAGCAAGGATCCTCACAAGAGATTAACCATGGATAAGGTAAATCTTATGCATCACACTGTACTTTATCAATGTTTCCAAGAGAAGTTCAGAAGCACTTAGCTATTCTGCTAAATCAATTCGGCAAACTTATACACAGGTCTAAGGTAACAGGTTTTGGTGTTTAATAACATTGCAGGTGGTTTATGCCTTAAATCACATAATGGCAAGCGACAAGGCATGTGGAATTAAAGATTATTCCCCAGCACAATCAAATTCAGCAAGTAGCACTCCAGGGTCTTACGATTCAAGAGATGATTCAACTTTTACAATAGGAACTACATCAATAAGTAGCATTAGTCACATAAGTGAAAAGCTACCACCATCACCCCCGATAGGATTTTCTACATCGCCGCTGCAACTAGCCAGTAGCCATTTCTATCGGAAGATCACCATACCTAGGACTACTGTATAATCAATATCAGACAATGAAAGGCAGATGAACTTCACAGGATAGCATTCGGTCCTTTACGGTGAGATTTTCATTTAAATATGATGTCCAATTCTATTAGTTTCTTGTGATGATTAATGCAGGTTAATAATCCAGTTCTTTTTAGTCCTCAACCAGCTGTTTCTTTTCTGGTGGGATTTCATGAACATCTGCAAGTTGTACGCTCTATAATTGTGTTTCCAAGAAACTAGTTTCAATAATACATTGCTTTAAATGGAAATTCTAGCAGAAGAGGAGTATATAAAGTGAATGGTTCAAATTGATAATTTAGAAATAGTGAATTGGTTTAAAATGAATGCTAAATTGGATCAAGAATGCTCCTTTCATATTCATAACTAAGCAAAATCAACCAAAAAAATAAAACGATATCTAAGCTCAAGAACTAGGGAAATTACAGGGAAATGTAGACATGTCATCCAAAAACAAATTTAATACATCAAAAATATGAGTTGAAGTGCTTAGTTATTCTACAAATTTGACAAGCCATAATGCATTTGTATACCTCATTAAGTTCCATATTGGCATACATGCATTTTCCTGTTTCACAAATTGAGAAACCAAAAACCACAACCCACAAATAAAACAACTTTCACCCAGACATATTATACCATGAACCTTTTTGTGGTCCAGCAGGTACCAGGCACAGACCTGAGTACCCAAACTGAAGAAATGATCAACATAAATCAAGCAACAACAGTATCAGAAGTTCAGAAATTTTGATAGCTAGCAGGTTTCAAGGGAGTTCAGACATTTGACAGACAGCAGGCATGTTATTCCATGCACAAGAACCAAGTCCCCATACTTGATTTGATGTAGAAGCTCCAGCAGACATTTGCTTATAATCACTGCTCAAATCATCACCAAGAAGCGTTGCTATGTTATCCGTCATAATGACTTGGTCCTTAATGTAACCAGAACCCTGACCAAGCCAATCAGAAGCAAGTAAAGCATCAGGGCGAGTAATATCCACCCGAGTAGTGGTTTCTTTATCTCTTTCTGGACTCCATGGTTGACTAACTAGTTCTGTTTTCACAATGCAACCTGCAGAATATCCAAATTTAAGTGGAAATACTGTAACCAAAGCAAGTGCAGATTATGAGTGCAAGGTGAAAAAAGAAATTAATTGAGACTAATATGAAAATAACCCAGTAGGAAAGTAATATTATATTTATAGAATAAGAAACATATAAGAGAAAAACACAAACCAGCTGCATTCCATTAGAATAACTTTCCAATTTTGCAAACATTGGGAAACCATTCACAAAAATATAACGACTCTAGTTTAAGACATAAGTTTGATTGTGTTGAAAGACAACAAAGTACATCCTTCAAAATACTCAATACACATGGATTGGGACTATAATCCTTTAAAAAATGCAAGAGTTTATGATGCTTACCAGTGAAAGTATCAGTAGGTGGTGGTTCATCCAAAGAACTTCCACTGGCACTTATAGGAGTGCACTCACTGAAAAGAGAAGTCGCAGTGTGACCCAATGGGGAAAGGGGATCACCATAATCTTCCCATTCTGTCTCACAAATATTAATGGCAGAACATTCAGCAAGTTCACCAGGAGTAACAGTTGATGAATTTGAACTCTTCTCCGATGAATGATTCTTAGCACTGCTTAAAGCTTTAGCCTCATAAAGTAAAGCATCCAAGAGGCCACTATTACGTGGAGAAGATTCAATTATAGCTGTTGGTGGAGACTGGATGAAATTGTCAAGAGTCTCAAGTAAAGGTGGTGGGGATGTACCCCAGCTACCTAAATCAGTTTCTGGATATTGGAGTGAAGGGAGCTCCAACTTCACAGGCCCAGAGGTGAGCTTGGAAGTAGAGAAATCGCCATTTGCAAGGGTATGGCTGCCCTGATTTTCACCAAAGGACTGAGGGTTCTTGGTGGGATCAGGATCAAATGGAAAAGATAACCCAAAAGATTGGGCAACTTTATCACAAGATTCATCCTGAAATTGGTCAAACAAAGGGAATTCGCTTTTTATATTGCCACTGTAACCAGGTATAAAAGTTGTTGATTCTCGAAGACGCTTCTGACGATGTGCTGATGGAGACATGAAGCTACCATATTGAGAAGAACTCAGACCCTTTATCAGCATGCTGCTTGTAGTAATATCAGCAAGTTCAGGGACATATGGTGAGATGCCTTGGCTTGCTTTTAAACTGTCAAATATGACATCAGGTATCTCATAGCCATTGTTGCGCAAGAGATCACCGTGAACCTTATCCCCGGTATTGATTCCGCCAATGGTTAGGCCTTGATGGCTCTCCTGCAGTGCTTGGAAAGAGACTTCTGGAGGATATAGAGGTAAACCAGCCCGTTGGCGCCTCTTAATTCTGGTGTTCCAGTAATTCTTTATCTCATTGTCTGTACGACCAGGCAACTGGTAGAAGTAAAAGGGACCAAAATTATTATTGGCAGACCTGATTCGAAATTCAGGGAAAACCAGACTTCGAAATGTTGAGGCATTTTAGGACTTCAAATTGAATGTAAATTATAGAGGGTAAAATTACCAAATCTTTTGTGGTTGGTAATGTTATTTATACACATGTTAGAGGGCCAAGGAATTGAACAAGCATTACAATATAAGTGAAAAGACAAATATGATGGCTTTCTGGGTTTGGCAATTGAGTTATATAAATTTGAAAGAAGCAGTGATAAACTCAAACATTGAAACACAAATGCATGAGATAATTCACAGCTAAAACTTGTACACTAACACATTCTCAAAAAGAAAAAGGTACCCTGATATTTAAGGCATGCCAGATCACAATTTTTTCATATATGTGACTACAAATGTAAAGTACAGTTAGTTAATACCATTTTCAGTTAATTAATTTTCAGTTCGAGCTGTTTCAAGTTTACGCTTCCAATTGATATTAACATGCAACACAATTCAAAGAAAAAGCAAATATTGATATACCATATATCAAATAAGATCGATTATAGACTTACATGTGCAGCCATGCGTGCCCATTTGTTTCCCATCTTGGCATGGAGCTCAATGATTAACTGTTCTTCTTCTTGAGTAAATGCCCCTTTTTTCAAATTAGGCCTCAGGTGATTGGCCCATCGCAATCTGCAGCTTTTGCCACAGCGAGAAAGTCCTGAGTGCTTCTGAACGGCATTCCAGTTCCCCTCCCCATGTTTCTTCACATATTCTATCAAAATTGCATCTTCAGCAGATGTCCATGGCCCTTTCTTCAGCATAGCTCCTCCATTTGCGCTTCCTCCGCAGTTACCTCCCTCAGCCAATGGTGAATCAATCCGATCCTTAGAGAACAGCCCATCATCACTCTCATTTGTCGTGTGACTCATCTCCTTGTAATCACACGGCCAATTCCTATTAAACAGCTCAGAACCATTCAATCAGCAGGGCAAGAACCTGAACCAAAAAGAGGATGAGAAAAATAAATCAACACACAAATAAATGAAAAGGCATTGCGGCTTGCTCTCCACTTTTTGATACTTGCACTCCACCTCCCACGCGTTCATTTTTTTTTTCCAATAAAATTACTTTATAGAATATGACAAACTACAAGTGGGTCAAAAATCAATAATGGCTTCACGCAAATATACAATCTCAAAGCAGACAAAGCCTGAAGAAACAAAATTAAGCTATAAAAAGAAAGAAATATATATATATATATATATATACCTTAAAAGGAATAACACATGTAAAGGAGAGACGGTAATAGAAACAACTTAAGCACAGAACCAAAGCTCAGTATACACAGTATTCAAGAGTTGAATGATAATAAGCTCCCAAATGTAAGAAAAAGCATGGATTTTATAAACTTAAAAAAGGGAAGCAGGTCATAATATTCCCCGTGTACAAGTAAATGCTTCTTACCCAATCCAGAACACATAAATTGAAATAAAAAAACATCTAGAACACGCTCATTTCTAAGACCATGAAAAGTGAACATGCTCATTACGCACAATTTAATTGGTTTACACACAAAAAGCACATAAGAGGAAATCCTGGCATCATTTATTGCAGTATATTGCATTTAATTATTATACTTATTGAATTGGCAAAATAAATTACACCATGCTATATATAGCAGAATACAGTATTGAAAAACAATGGATATGCTATCAAATTCAAGACTACCAATAACACCAAAAGAAAAATTAAAACTTGTGCTTCACTTAACCAAAATTTAGCAAAAAGTTTAATAAAGAGAAAGTAATAATAAAGTACTGAACAAAAAATAGAAAAACAACAAAATCTACCGAACAGAGTTAAGTACCTGAATCAGACCAAGATGCCAAAATCCCAAAGCCAAAATCTTTGAGTTACCAAACTTGGAATCCTTGAAAAGTTCAGATATAGTTCCTGAATGAGCTAACAGCTGAGAAAAGGGTAAAAACAGAATACCTGGAAAAAGAAAAGAAGGAAAACCCAAAGCTCAATTCATTGATTAACACCCAGATGAAAAATCTACACTGCATCTAAACTAGAATCAGCTAAAAATTGCTATAATGAAAATTCCATAATACATGACATCAAAATTTTTTCTTTTTTTCAAATGAAAAATACAATAGTGAAGCAGCTAAATTGTAGCTCTAAAGTTCCATTCGCAGATCCAAATAAACAGAAACCCTAGCTAATCAAAACAATAAAATTACATAAATAAGAAGCTGAAAATCAGAGAAACGAAGGTCGTAACCGTAATTTGTGAAAAAGCAGAAATAAGATCTGAGCATAGAATGAGCAAAACATTGATCCAAAAATTTCAAGCCCACACACCAAACAATACACTAAGTGCTCAAAGAAAGAAAGAAAGATTTTTACACAAGTGAAAAAAAATGAAAATGGAAAATGGAAGCTAATAAATGAAGCCAATGAATATTCAAAAAAAAAAAAAAGAAGAAGAAGAAGAAGAAGAAGAAGAGGAAGAAACTTTTTTAGAGAAAGAGAAAGTAATTAAGCTAAAGAAAGAAATGGCAAAAGAAGAGTGAAATTAGGAGAGAAAAATCAGGAGAAAGCACCACCTTAAAAAAAATAATAAATTAATCTTTTCAATTCAGCTTTATTAAGCTTACACAAGCGAATAAGCAAATGCACAGAGCTTCAATTTTTAGCTTCTTTCAAAAATTTAAACACAACCCATTTGTAGAAATAATGTAAAGTTAAAAACCCATTACTTTTTACTTACTTTTGCTAGAAATAGAGAGAAAAGATAACTTGACTTGATCAATAAAAACTCCACCTTTAGCCACAACTATGTCTTTCTTTTTCTTTCTAAAAACAGTAGCTGTCTCTGGGTTGTCTCTGTATTAATCACTAAAACATATCGATCTTGAACTTTTCAATGCCCAGTCTCTTTCTCTCTCTCTCTCTACATATATATATACATATACACATATATAGCAGAGAAAGAGAAGAAAGAAGCCATGATTGGTAAATGAGGAAGGCGAAGATGGTGGAGGTGGTGATAGGACCCACTTGCACATGAGAAAGGTGTACTTTAGCATTAGGTAATTGGAGCGTGAGTGACACGTGTAGTTGGGTGAGAGTGGGATTTTGATTTTTCCTTTCTTTCCTTTTTTTTTTTTTTTTGTTGGAAATGGAGGCAGACCATTGCATGGATGGTCCGATAGTGATATTGATTGCTAGTAAATTTTATTTGTATTAATGTTTGCTATATTAAGAAGCTCATGTGATATAGAGAATGAATGATATTGATATCTGATAGGTATTGGTTTTTTATCTGGTGTACTAAGGTCTATCTTCTTAATTATGTGGAAACGGCTAAGCCATTAGTCAATGCGACTTTCTTTTTTTTTCCCACACTGAATTATGTACAATCAGATCCATTTCTAAAATATCAAATTTATTAGTTCTCTTAGCTTGCGACTGTTTTCTTTATCAAAAAATATTCGTTTAAAAAATTAAACTCTAAATAATATAATAAATAGTATATAGAAGGATAATCAAATTTATTAATAAAATTCTTTTTAGTGAATATTTTTATAGGATAAACTTATTACAGTAATTACTATTAAAACATAATACTAACAAATAGTTGTTATTTCCTAATGAAGATAAATTATGTTATTTTTAAGCTAATAAATTATTATCTAAAAATAATTGCTTATCATTTAAAGGTAACATCAAATTTAATTGATATACAATTTTTTGATGATAAAATATTATAAAATTAGAAATTAGTCTTTTTTGTTTAAAACTAAGTTTATAATCAATTAATGACAAAAATTTAACATAACTTAACTTAAATTATATTTAAATTTTTATATATTTTTTAATTAATTAATATGCATATAGTTATATTTTTCTTAATAGGGGTTCAACTAATTTTTTTTAAAAACTCTTTTCTTTATTGAAGTTTCATATTTTAATTACAGAGGATTATTTAGATTGGCGGTGTTTTTTTATTTTATATTAATAAATATTAATAAATAAATATTAATATATATTTTATGAGTTTTATGATATCATTATGAAAGTATTAAATTTTTTTTTATAGAAATAGTAAAAAAATAAAGTTTTAATTTAGTATTTAAATAATTAGTATCGTTAAAATGATATTTTTAAAGTTAATAAATGATCTAGTGCCATCAAGCAGAGTACTTTTTCATATTATTACAATCTACTATCTTGCCAATATAATTAATAATTGTTAAAAATAAATTATTTATATATATATTTTATAATATTGAGTATTTATTTTATTTTTTATATCAAAATATATTATTAATTTTTATTATAGAAATATTTCTTTAACGAAAATACAGGATTCAACTAAATTGTTTCTGACGTTGAATAAAATATTATTCAATTGGCTTTTCTTTTTTCCTTTTTCTTTTTTTTAAAAAAAAAAAAGAAAAGAAAAAGGAATTTACAGGAACTTTAAATTAAAATGATAAATGAAATGGGAAGAAAGAGACTATAATTGCATGTGGGCTCAAGCCATTATTAAGGTGTACGTAGTTCGGGCCCACCATATCCTACGATGTCCCGCATTATAAAAAGTCTTTTCTCTCTCCCTTTTTCCAAATATCTTTCCCATGTCAGTCTCTCTTGTATGCAAAAAGCCTCAATTCTAGCTGATGATGGGCCTTCATTCCATATCAACCCGCGTACCAATTGCATCATCAAACTTACTCTATTATTCAAAAAATAAAAATACGCCTAAATTATAATTATAAATAAGAAGTTCTCGTTTTTTATCTTTTAAATTTATGATTTTTATAATAATGGATATAAAAAAAAAACTATTTCATATTATATTTAACTTCTGCCAATCAGATCCGGAATAAATTGAGAAATAAAAATTGAAAGAAAGTAGGCAAAATGTGATTTTATTTATTTTGGTTTCTACTTTCCAATTTTCTATCCATTCTCTTCTTGCCGAAAGCTCATACGGATGATTCAATGAGGTCATTCATTCAATTCAAGACCCGCAGTCATATTTATTATCTCTTCTAAGGAAGATATGGATACTTTCTTCTTCTTTCCTTTTTTCTTCTTTTTTCACTCCGTCGTCTTGTCTTTTTATCACCTTTGTAGCCTTTAGTGTGCGATCAAATTTTACTCATAATTTATCCTTTTATTATTTGACTGTTTTTTTTTAGGCATATATTATTTGACTGTTAAAAACAACACTTTTTTTTGCAGTATCAAACGTATACGCTGCTCGCGTTCATACCACAAACTCCCAAAGGCAGCAACGTGTCCATTGCAGTCATTTTCAGCACCAGGCAGGTATGGCCCTCCAGTAGCGTTTGAGAATGCTCTTCTTATGCCCTTTTTTAATTAGAAGAAAAGGTAATAATTTTGAATTTAAATGTCATGGGGCTTTACAATAAAAGATGTAGTAGGTGATCCTCTCTTAGACTATTTTTGGCGGAGTAAAAATTTCACATCATTAAAATATAAAAAATACCAATAATTTTATAAAAATGAAAGTCCAACTAATTAAATTGCTAGTTCTAATTAGGAATGATCTCAATGCTTTCCGTCTAAATCGAATAGTTATACCGAAAAATACTAAAATCAAAATAACTACATATTTTAAACTAATCGCATCTTTCACATTTAAAATTGGACTTATATCTTAGTGCTATATAAAGTTTGTAAGTTTTTATTTTAATGCTAGCCATTTATAAAATATTGTTATGCTAGCAGTAGCAGATATTTAAATAATTTATATTTGAACATTAAATTATTATATTTGCAAGTATTAAATTGAAAAAATTGGTTCAGTTCGATATAATGTTATTTATATTTGGTACGGTACTGGTATCTTAAATTTTAAGAAAAATGAGGTTTGGTACCGATGAATTATGAATAATTGAATTGAACTAATTCGTACTCAGTCATAATTTTAATTATTTTGGTATTGATCGGACTCAAACTTAATTTTAATTATTTTGATATTGATCGGACTCAAGCTTCTATTAGTTGATAACTACGCTCTTTCATTCATTATCAACTTAATTAATCAATTCAAGTTGATAATATTTAATGCCATTAAATTGACACACTCTATTAGAGGCGAATAATGGTCGATTTTGTTTGAATTTTTTAACATAAAATAAAAAATAAATTTAAATTTTATTCTTTAAAATTGAATCGAAATATTATGAATTCCCCAGTCGAACCAAATTGAAGATCAACTTGGACTTTTTGAAATATATATTTTCAATAATTTAGACAATAATTATTTATATATAAATAAATATATTTTTCTGTAGATAAATAAATAAATAATAGTTTAGATATAAATATTTTGGTTAGTTCAATTATACTCAAAATTTTTGGACAAGAATCAATATGAATTTAGATATTATTTATTTGCACTTATTAAAATAAATTAAACCAAAATAAATCGATCAATGGTTTCAATTCGGTTTTGCTCACTCCTTGTGTCGATTACTTTTCAATGCACACCTAATGTATCAAATTGATTTTCATAAAATTATTGTGCTTTAATCAAATGACTAGACATTTAATGTCGGAGGTTAAAATCTCGAGTTCGATACCTTCCATTCTTAAAATGTAGTAGTTTATTTTCTACTTTATACAAATAATTATTCCCCACCTTATATTGTTAAAAGAAATTAATTCTTACTTTACATTTAGTTAAAATTCATAAAATTTATAAAATTTATTACAAATCTAATGTTTATGTGTTTTAAATGAAATAAAAACTTGTTTAAAATTCTACATAATCGAATTTGTATAAAATGGATTATAGTTAAATTCAATCATAACAAAATAAATATAAAATTTTGAAATGAATTTTATATTAGTAGTAAGTTAATTTATTTTACAATATTAATATATTTTTTTTCAATTTTATATTTATATTTATATTTTATTAAATTTATATACGTTTTAAAAAAGAATATAAATTTTTTAATAAATTTTAATTAAATATAACAATATACAGTATAAATGAAATGGGAATTATAAATAATTGAGATCCATCTTGGAACTATTTGTTTAGCTACCTTACCACTTAGAAGGCAAAAGAAATTAATTCTTTGATACTCGAATTGTCAGCTTTTGTGTTTATGAAGACCTTTCACAAATTTTCTTCCTTTTGAATAATAGTATTCAAGCTTTGCAAGTTCACGCATTGCATTGAATTGAATTGAATTGATCCACATTGATTTAATCTAGATGGGAGCAAGAAAAAGAAAAAAAATAAATTACTTTTCAAGTTTTCAACGAACCCATTTTCTATCCACACACATTCTCGTTAACCAAACAGAAATTGGCCGGGAAAATAGAAAAAGTATAAATGGACGGCTACTTATGTTATGTCATCATTATCCAATTCTGTCCAGCTAACATAGTTTGTGCGTCAGCGCATGCAAGGAGAATAATTATTACGTGAAAACACAGAACCACAACAATAATTTTGGAAAAAGAAGATAGTTTCTGAAAAATCAATTATTTTCCCAATAAAATAAAAAAGATTAAAAAAGGAGGGAAGCTTTCTGTATTTATCCATGCCACACATAACGTTAAAGCCATAAATTATTATTTGGGTATTACGTATATGTAAGCTTCTTTCGTGGGAAAAGTTTCACTACTTTATATTTTTTTTTCAAATATATTTAATTAATTGTAATTATTCTTTTCTTTTTAATTTCACCTTTCAATTACGTAAGAAAACATTTATCTACTTCAAAACGATATTTCTTTTCCGAATATTTATTACTATTAATTATTAAATAATAATATAATATTTAAAATAAATATTTAAAGTAATTTATTATACATAATTTATAGTAGCCTATTGCCTCCGCTAAAATATGTATATCTTTAAATATTATTTTAAAGTTTTTATTTTTTAAAAATTTTTATTGTATATTTTATTAATTTTTATCGACTATTTAGAGTGGATATACTTTTTAAATTAAAAACACAAAGTATAAGTCTTTTATATATAAATTTTTTAATATTATCAGATGTTAGAGTGCTTATTAAAGAAAAAAAATAGTTAATAAGAGATTTGAATTAAATCGTTAAGAAATAAAAATTAATAAATGATTAAATCAAATTTTAAAAATTGAATCTGATATGTTTTAAAATTTTAAATTAAATTTAAATAGTAAATTAGATGAAATAATTTTGAAATTAGTTGGTAAATTAGTTTTTTAATTTTTCTAAATATGTTTAGATTAATCTATACCTTTTATATCTTTTTATTATATTTATTTTAGAAACTCATATTTTTAGTGAAAACTAATAAGAATAATTATTCTTTAGATAAACGACTTCATGGAATCATTTTTCCATTCAAAAATATATTCCACTTATTTTTCACGTTGCTTAAATAATACTATAATTCATAGAAAATGACTTGAAACTATCAATAAAATATAGAAATTTATGTAACATGGAAATCAATTTCTTCCACTTCAAAAATTCAAAACAAGGGGCGAAAAATATACCAAAACAATAACATAAGAGCGCAAAATTCCAATCGTGTCATACAATACGTGTCACCGTAGGAAAAGATTTCCTCAAGTAAGTCAATCGGACGGCTAAGATATAACCTCAAAACATGCACTCAGAAATTCAGGACCACACCGAAAAAATCACCGACTCGTGGAAAACAATAAAGTAGATTGGGTTAATTACTATGAAGTCCCCGAGGTTAGATTATAGTTACAAATACATTCTCTTTATTTGACAATTAATTAATTCGGCCTTTAAATTTTATATCCATTTGTTACGGAGATCCTTCGTTACTTCTTTTCGTTTTTATGATAGTCAAATTTTAAACCACCGAATTTATAAAATAATAAATGTAGTAAAGTTAAATTTATTAAATTAGAGTATAAGTTTTTATCATAATAAAACTTTTAAATTCAACAACTTTTAATTTTAGTTTATTAAAAGAATTTAATTTATATGTAGTTTTTATTTTCAGCATAATTTAGTTGTAGTGTTTAAGCATATTAATTTTTTTTGTAAAACTTTTAATTTCTTACAAAATTTAATTCATATATTTTAATTTTCTAATTATAATTAACTCGTAGTGTCTAAGTATATTAATATCTAAATAATTATCTTAAGACTGATTTTTATCTTTTAAATAAATAAAATATGACACATAAAAGTAAGAAATTTTAAATTATATTGTAAAGATTATTATTGAATTTTAAATATTTATCAAAACTAGAAAATAAAATAATATAAATATTATTTGAAGATGTTAAAATCTTACTATTAATGATATGATATTTATAAATTAGATGATATTCTTTTCATTACAATTAGAAAAACTAGAAAAACTGCTATAATTTAATTAAAAGTTAATTTAAATTTAGTATAATAAGTAATATTAAATTTAAGGATGAAATTTATTAACTCAATTCTTCGATCAATTGATTAATATAAAAAATGAATGGACAATTTTTTTAATTAATTGACATAAAATACATGTAGAGTAATTAAAAATGACGTTCTATTTTCAAAAACATTTTAGTAATTCATTGAAGTATATTTTATCCTTAATTCCTAAATCTAAATGTATTTTGCTATGTGTTTAAATTTTAATTTATATAATAATTTTTTTATATTTTTAGTTTTAGTGGCACAAAACTTATTTATTCTTATATAATATATAATGCCATAAGTTGACACATATTTGATATTCTTACTAGCTTAAAAATTTTAATAATATAATAAAGATTATGTTTTGGTAAAGTTTCTATTGGCATTAAGTTGAAAAGGATACTAGGATACTAGTGTTATTGAATTTCAAATGTAAATGTTGATGTGATAAATATTATACTTTAAGGACTTTAGTGAAAAATATGCTTAAGAATGTGACTGAAAATGAGATTTACCCAAAAACAACAAAAACATTTTGCTGCCCGTTGTAGACTCCTCCCTTCCACTCTGCTAAAAATAATAATCGAAAGGAAAAAAAAAAAAAAGCTTTTAAAAAATAGAAAACGCAATCGCATAATCTCTTCGATGTCCTCTATTTCATCATCTTGATTAATCATCATCAGTGTTTTAGATCTCAGATCCAAAGAAAAGGTATCAATCGCTTCTCTCTGTGTCGTTATGTCTTTTAATCCAACTTCAATTTCATTTTTCTTTGATTTATGCGGTTTTTTTTAGAATCGCATGCTACATTACGGTTGTTTTGTATCTGATGATTTGTTTCGATGTTAATTAACTCTTCAAAAACCCTAACTCTTTGTTTTGGCGATGCTTATGATTATTCTTGTTTATTCTTTAGGGTTTCAATGGAGAGCTTAGCGCAACTAGAAGCATTATGCGAGAGATTATACAATTCACAAGACTCGGCAGAGCGAGCACATGCGGAGAATACATTGAAATGTTTCTCGATGAATACTGATTATATTTCACAATGTCAATACATTCTTGATAATGCATTGACTCCTTATGCTTTAATGCTCGCTAGTTCTAGTCTTCTTAAGCAAGTTACTGAGCATAGTTTATCCACACAGCTTCGTCTTGATATTCAGAATTATCTCATTAATTATCTTGCAACTCGAGGACCTGAATTGCAACCTTTTGTTATTGCTTCTTTGATACAACTTCTGTGTCGTGTTACGAAATTCGGTTGGTTTGATGATGATAGGTTTAGAGATGTTGTTAAGGAGTCTACAAATTTCTTGGGTCAGGTAATAGATTTTACTCTCTAATTTAATATTTGTCGAGATGTATATTTTATCCGTCTTTGCTTTTCAATTGATTTTTAAAGCATTTAGAGTGTATCAGAAGTCTACGAATGCAATAATTTAATTCAATTGAATTCTATTTAGTCAATTCTCATGTTTGGAAATCTTTTAGTTGCTAATATTTCAATTCTTTTGGCTTAAAAACATTATGCATTTTGGAAGGAATAAAATCATACCAAAAATGACATGCTCTTGCATTGCGTATGATTTATTGCATACAAAATATTGCTCTACTTTGACAACTATGGTTACAGTGCTGTATTTGCCCTTCATGTGGATTCTTTTGTTGCGTGCCATGTGTAAAAAAAAAAAGATTTATTTGGGATTAATTTCTATAAACGTAGTTGGCCAACTATCCCTGATGTTACTCTTTGATTTTTAGTTTCTTTCTGGATTTTGATGTCTAGTTCTCATGTTGTTGGTGTTAAATAATATCTTAGCTTTTGCCTCTATGCCTGTTACTAATAATTTCTTGACCTCTAAATTGGTGCACTATTAAGCCTTAATCTTAACTATTTTAACCTTTAGCCAGCTTATCTTCAATTGTTGTAGAATATTTTAAAACTAATAACATTTTGTTTTTCACAGTACAATACATGTGATTAGAAATAGCATGTCCCTCGTAATTATGCAATTTCCATAGTTTAAAATTTCAAATACCTCGTCAACTTCTTGGATATTAGTTTGGAAGCTTGTTGACTCGAGACAAGAAATAAATATGGTTAGGTTGAAGGCCGATATTTCTAAGCTTGCTATGCATTAGGTATTAATCATTGATTCTGCTATTTGGTGGTGCTTGATTCTTTCACATACATGTTTATTATAATTATATTTTGTTCTTTATTTTTCTCTTTTGTTTCTGATTAAGCAGGCAACATCAAATCATTATGCCATTGGTTTGAAGATACTGAATCAACTTGTATCTGAGATGAATCAGGTTGGTTATAATATTTGTAAACATTATGGTGATTAGTAGCGGGTCTACTTCAGAAAATGAAATATAAGTATAGAAGATACCAAAAGTATATGCAGGATAGGAAGTTTATGATCCGAAGTATTTAGTTTGTAAGATTTGTAGTACAAATGCCCATAAAAATGGAATAATTTATTTAGACCAGCTAGTCAGCTACTATAGAAGGGGCCTCAAATGGAAGTATCGAAAGAAAAGCATAGTAATTCTGACGTGCCTTGGCATGCATTAACACTCTGGACTAGTTTATTAGAATTTTATGAAATGGTAATCCTGATAGCCTTTAAGAATTTGCTGTGACCATTCGAGTTGTACACACTACTGCAGCTAGTTCTGAAATGGTAATCCTGGTGATCTTTTTGAATTTACCTTCACCATCAGAATTGTACATGTGCAATTAATTTTTAAATTGGATTTCAGGCTCTTTTATTGTTCTTTTATGAGATTTCTGTTAGTATTGCAGCTGCTACTGCTGCTATTATACTAATGATCTGCTTACTGACATCTGATTGTGTGTCTTTTGATGTATAAATTGTCAGCCTAATACAGGTTTGCCTGCAACAAATCATCGAAGGGTAGCCTGCAGCTTTAGGGATCAGTCACTTTTCCAAATATTCCAAATATCTCTAACCTCATTGCATCAATTGAAAAATGATGGTAATGAGTTAGCATCCCATGTCGTCTTCCTCTTCCCTTCATGCCCTCAACCTGATCACCTGTCGCATTTACTGTACTGTTCTCCTTGACTGCTTTCCATTTCCTGGTTATTGAATATTCTGATATGTTGTACTTTGTGGGGTACAGTTTCAAGTCGATTGCAAGAGTTAGCTCTTTCGCTGTCCCTCAAATGCTTGTCTTTTGATTTTGTTGGGACATCAATTGATGAAAGTTCAGAAGAGTTTGGTACTGTTCAGGTACTTTTACATGCTGTACTAATGTATGGATATGCTTTCAATTTTTAATTATTTAGATGGTTAAGAAATGTTTGCCTTTTAGATTGTGAGACTCTAAGTTAATATTATAACCCTTCTACAGATTCCATCATCTTGGAGGCCAGTTTTAGAGGATCCATCAACATTACAAATATTTTTTGATTACTATGCTATTACAACAGCTCCTCTTTCAAAGGAGGTCAGTCCCAGTATCTGTCTATTTATAGTTCTCTTACAGATATCCCTAGATTTTGAAATGGTGTTCGTTTGTAGTGTTCACATTTTAAAAGTATCCCTTTTTTTGGCTTAAATAATGAACTGGCACTAGTTTTTATTTATTTATTTCCTCCTTCCTATTTTAGGTTCTATTCTTCAATTTATGTTTTAAATGAGCATATGTCAAATTCTTCTTTAACTATTTATTCCAAATTACTTTAATCTATATTTTTTATTTTTATTGTAACAAAATGAACTTTAATTACTATTGCAATTATGACCAGCTTACAATGTTATCTATCAATGAAGCGATAGCCATTACTTATGTTCAAGCATATGTGTGATCATAGCACCTACTCATTTTTATCCATTAATTGTATTCAAAGAAATGGTCTAACTATCCCTTGGTGAGATTGAGTTATTAGTTGAAACGTAAATAAGTGACATCAATTGTCTAACAAACATATTGTGAATTTGAGAATCAATTTCCTAGTAATTGTGGGAATGCTTTTGTGTTTTGCCTAGGTTATCTCTGGCTATAATTGTAAGGATAGCTAAAATTTACGGATTGTTTTGTTAAAAGTAAAAGTTTTGGTAAAGAGTGAAGAAGTGATTAATTCTGAATTAATTTGCAAAGCTGGCCAACTATTTATTGCTAATTGTTATTTTGTACACATAAATGTGTGGTGGATGTTTGTTATACCCCACATGTTTGTTGGTTTTCTTTTGGTGGAAGTTAGAAGACACATCAGATTTCTGCTAAACTATCTTTTCTGCATTCTTTGGGTTTATTTGTCATTTACCATTTTGGTTCTCATTTATTAAGATTCTTATTTATTTCTAGGCATTGGAGTGCTTGGTCCGTCTTGCATCTGTGCGGCGTTCTTTATTTACAAATGATACTACCCGTTCTAAGTTTTTGGCGCATTTAATGACAGGAACCAAAGAAATTCTACAAACAGGACAAGGTGCTGTTGACTTGACCTTTCGTTCATATTTCTTCTTGTTTAACCTGCGAGTCTGATGTTATTGCATATCAGCTAAACTATGATACAATTATGTGTGTGGTTTGGTTTATAGTCCTCATTTTTCCATATTCAATTATTTTTTGTCCTAGTACTGTTTATATCTAAATACTTAGTGAATTTCTGCGTTTCCAACACTAGATTACAAATCAACTGAGCTTGGACCTATTTAATCTTTAGACTGGAGTTAATGATTAAGAAACATAAATTTTACTTCTATAATTTAACAACGAGTCTTAAAGTTTTAGTTAAGCTTGTTCTCTCTATTCTTCTTGTATGCATAAACTAATATGTCAAGTTTGAAGTTTGATACTGACTTGATGTTGAGCGCAGTGCTTGGTTGTTTGCATAATGCTCTGGGCTCTGTCTATTGGAGCTGCTCAAAACTGCTGGCTATGTGTGCCTGCCAATTCTTTTGGCTTTTATTTACTGATTTTGTATGGACTGAAAAACAGGTCTTGCTGATCATGATAATTACCATGAGTACTGTCGTCTCCTTGGACGTTTCAGAGTGAACTATCAGGTAATTTGTTGTATAAAATTTGACCAGGTACTATTATATGCATCTCTTCTGAAATTTTTAGGCTTTTGATTTTCAAATTATAGCTTTTGTACGTGTACATGCTGGCGTATGTCCACGTGTGTGTTTGCACTTGTCTGCCACATGTTGCATAAGGCTCTGTAGATTTGATATCCAAGAATATGTATAATCTTGCATTCTTAATCAGTTAACTGCTTCAAGATTTATAAGACTTACAAAATACATTACGGCTTATTTATGATATTTGCATGCTTGATAAGTTTGATCAGTTTCTGATTAGCAGAAGTAGTTTAGTACTTCTGGTGATTCATGTTAGCAGCTGTTGAAAGTAATAGGGTTGGTACATGTAATCACTAATATGTAAAATTTTAACATACACATGAATTGTTGTCTAGAAGTTGATAATATATAGAATTTAACATACACGTGATTTGTTGTCTAGAAGTTGATTCTTGGGTATGGTCTTTCATTAGGAATGAAACTATATGTTTGATGATCCCTTTTCTCCATCTTCCCTGAATTAATTATAAAGAAAACCTTCTCGGGTGTCTGTTGCAGCCCTTTAGTATCAAAGTATTGTCCTTACTTTTAAATTGCATTGCTGCAATACTGTTGGTGGCATTTGGTTCTTGTAATTGGTCTTTATGCCAAGCAAACCTGAAGTTGTTGTTGTCATTTCAAGTTGTGGATATCGAGAGTGTGTATTCTTTGATTGCTTTCATATAATTCCATAAGCGTGATTCTGTATATCCACAATGTGTGAAATTGTTGCAGCTGTCCGAGCTTGTGAATGTTGAAGGCTATGGTGACTGGATACAGTTGGTAGCAGAGTTCACTTTAACGTCTTTGCAGTCTTGGCAGGTTGAGTAGCATTAGTTACTTCATTTTCTTTTTCCCAAAAGTCTGATGATAATTATATAGCCTTGTTGATGTATAATATATGTAAATTTATCTATAGATCATCTGACAAATTTATACTCCGGAGAAAATGCATTCTGGGTAAGAATGCTTTCTGTTCAAATGCTAATTTTGTCTATTTTTACCAGTGGGCCAGCAGCAGTGTATATTACCTTTTAGGACTATGGTCCAAATTAGTGACATCAGTACCATATTTGAAGGGTGATGCACCGAGTATGCTTGATGAATTTGTGCCTAAAATTACCGAAGGCTTTATTACCTCAAGGTTTAACTCTGTGCAGGTAAGTTTGTTATTGAGGACTGCTTATTAGTTTTCCTAGTTCCAGTAAAAATTGCTCTGTTTATCTTCTGTGTTCTCTAGGCTGGGTTTCCAGATGATCTTTCGGACAATCCCTTAGACAATGTTGAACTTCTCCAAGATCAACTAGACTGCTTCCCTTATCTATGTAGATTCCAGGTTCAGTTACCAAATAGCATACTTTGGATTCCTTAATTTTACCGTCATGTTTACTGATTTGTATGCAGATGAAGTTCCTATTATTACCAAGTGCATGATTTTTAAAGGTATTAGTTTTTTCGGATTTATGATTCTTTTCCCCGCTTTTTTGGCAGTATGAGAGCAGTGGTTTTTACATAATTAACATCATGGAGCCTATTCTGCAAGCTTACACGGTATTATAGCTTGGGATGGATTTGTTTTTTTTTTTTCTTCTCTTCTTCTCTTTTTACTGTTAAAGCACTTGTAGACTAGTGCATGATAAATTGGATCCTTCTAATTGGCTTATATAGGAAAGAGCAAGAGTGCAGACAACTGATGGCAATGAACTTGCTGTCATTGAGGCAAAGCTTGCTTGGATTGTTCATATTATTGCTGCTATTCTGAAAATCAAACAATCTACTGGCTGTAGGTAAATTTTCTTCTCAATTTTTGCTTATTCTGTTAAGAGTGGATTATTAATTACTGAGTGGATTATTAATTACTTTGGCAATTAAATATGTTTTTTACATTTATCTAATGCAGTGCGGAGTCACAAGAAATGCTTGATGCAGAACTTTCAGCTCGCGTGTTGCAATTAATCAATGTCATGGATAGTGGGCTACATAGCCAGGTATTGGAGCCAGAATAACCTCTTCCTGTAACATGTTTGGATGAATTTGTTTGTTACCAAATCTCAACAGCAGCTTCTGTTGCTTGATTTCTTATTGGGACTTGTATAATTTTCAACCAAATTTGAGGAAGCTTGTTTGAGCTTTTGTTTTTGATAAGTGGAAGCTTTTGATTAAGATTGTTGTTTATATTTGGGTCTGGCTAAGGTGGATTGGGGTCTCTTTTGGTAGATATAATCAGTCGAGCTTTAATTATTGATCTCTTTTTTGTACCTAAAAGAAGCTAATTATGTCATGTATGTATGGAGAACTTTGGCCTGCTTGTTTAACAGTTCTTGAAAATATTGCTGAAACAGAAGTGACTCTGGAGGTTGTTTTGTGGATTTGACATATCAGTTTTGCATTTTATATGTGTATAGTTGATGCACATGGCTTTATGAGAGACCTTCAGTGTAAACCTTTTTACGTCTCTAAATTGAGAGGCTTACTAGTGCTCTTATAGCCCTGGCAACTTTTCCTCTCCCTCCAACCCCAAGCGTCGAAAATACTTACACTCCTCTATTGTGAAGTAAAAAATGACTTCTCTTATTGGACTTAAATGATGGTAGTTATAGGATGTGCTTTTTCTTGACTTTAACATCCCCCCTCTCCTTTCATGTCCTATGCTGAAGCATTTTTGGCTTTGTTATATATAAATTGATTCAACAACTTTGGGGAGGGTTTTTATTGTGATTTTCACATATTGACATGTAATAGAGATATGGTCAACTGAGTAAGCAAAGACTCGATCGTGCAATTCTCACCTTCTTCCAGCATTTCCGGAAATCTTACGTAGGTGATCAGGCTGTGCACTCATCCAAGGTAATGAAGTTTCTCAAGCTTTGACTTATACTTCATTTATGTTAATATCCTCCAGTCTATATATGCTTTGCTTGCGTTAATGTCCTCAAATCTTTCTTTTTTCTATTACAGCAGTTATATGCTCGATTATCTGAGCTTCTTGGATTACATGATCATTTGGTACTACTGAATGTGATTGTTGGGAAGATTGCTACGAATCTAAAGTGCTACACGGAGGTGATTTTCTAATTTATTATTTGGTACTTGTTTTGTTTTGTTGTCTGTTATGATTATGGCTGCTAATTCTATATCTTCATTTCTGCTTATTCCAGAGTGAGGAGGTTATTGATCACACTTTAAATTTGTTCTTGGAATTGGCATCTGGGTTAGTTATACTGTTTCAGTATTTAGCTAAGACGAGTCGAGCTATTTGTTCTCTTGTTTTATATGGATGTTTGTCTGATCATGACTCATATTTTGAATTTTATTTATCTTTGTAACAGTTATATGACTGGAAAGCTTCTACTGAAGCTGGACGCTATCAAATTTATAGTCGCTAACCATACTGTAATTTTGGCTCTTGTGTATTTCTTATTTGTTTCCTCGTTCTGCTTTAATTCAGTTTTTATAGTTTGTGTCGGTCAATAACTTAACATGATTTTCTTTTTTCTTTTGAAAATTCAGAGGGAGCACTTCCCCTTCTTAGAAGAATATAGATGCTCTCGTAGCAGAACAATTTTTTATTACACCATTGGCTGGTTAATATTCATGGAGGACAGCCCTGTGAAATTCAAGTCTTCAATGGAACCACTTCTTCAAGTACTCACTTTTTCTCTTCCTTGCTCTATATACATGTCTGTTTGCGTTCACACGCATATGTCCCTGCTTTTCAAAACCTAATCTTTTTAGGAGTTGGTTCTGCTGTTTCTCCCAGTTTTGAGCCACTCTATGATGCTCAAGTTTGGTACTGTTTTTTCGTGCACTTGAAAATATGCAGGTTTTAGGTGACATTTTCTTGACCAGCTCATGTACTTGCGTTGTTATCATCTGTTGCATTTCGTAGTTATGATGGTTTATTTTGCATTTTGAGTTTCCTATCATTGAGATATTGTTAATGGTGACATAGGTATTCATCAGTTTGGAATCAACACCAGATGCAATGTTTCGGAGTGATGCGGTTAAGTTTGCTCTAATTGGGTTGATGAGGGATCTTAGAGGAATTGCAATGGCTACAAACAGGCATGTGTATGTTTGATGTCTGAGATCTGTTCATTTATCTTGGAGGCTAGATTTTTAAATCCTGTTATTATTATTTTTCAGTCGCAGAACTTACGGGCTTTTGTTTGATTGGCTATATCCTGCTCATTTGCCACTTCTCCTGAAAGGGATTTCACATTGGGCAGATACACCTGAGGTATGTAGACAGTCAATTTGTGTATACTATGTCTGTGTTCCAAGTGACAAAACAGTTCTAGGCCATGTTATACAACTATGCACTTGCTGGTTGCTGACTTTAAATTCTGCTTTTAAGGGTGACTATTTAGATGGTTCTTGAGTAGTAAGTTAAATTTACAGGCTCTAACATTTGAGTTCTACTGAAGTACTCATCTTCTAGGAAAAATGTAATTTTTTTGAATGACCTCATATTGTAACCTGAAACATACGTGTCCTCTTTTCTAATTGCGATTTCTGCTTTAATTCCACCAAAAATGTTATTTTATTTGCTTTATTATTAATTATTAATATTTTTAGGCTGGTAAAATACTTTGTTGTTCTTGCACTGAACTCCTTTTTTGGGAAATGATGATGATGCTGGAGCTATGTGTATTTAGGTTTTGTTAAATCATGTCATTCAACAATGAGCATTGCTGTTTTATTCTCTTATCTTTCTTGTAAATCGTCAACTTATTTTTGGCTCAACTTGTAGGTTACTACTCCACTATTGAAATTCATGGCTGAATTTGTGTTAAACAAGGCCCAGCGCTTAACTTTTGATTCATCTTCTCCAAATGGCATTCTTCTTTTCCGGGAGGTCAGCAAACTGATTGTAGCCTATGGCACCAGGATTTTAACTCTTCCAAATGCTGCTGATATATATGCCTACAAATACAAGGGAATATGGATCTGTTTAACTATTCTCTCTAGAGGTTAGAGTTGGACTGTCAATCTCCTTTTACTCTTGTGTACTGCATTGTAATTGGTAAAAGCTGTGTGACCTTTTCTAGCTTGCTTTCTAGTTTGAGATTTTTTTGTTTGTTTTGTGCATAACTGAAATCTAAAGCAAACATTATCTGTTTGAGAAGTTTTTGAGGTCCACTTGATTGATAAAAAATATGCATAGCAGAAGCAAAAAAATGTTAAATGTATTTCTTTTCCCCGCTTCTGAGGGTAGCAAATATTTTTGCCTTAATGCACTGCTTATGTCTTGAAATTCATAGGATGGATATCTGTATTCTACTTTTACCTTGTTTCTATAACTTGCTTTTGTTATGATGTTTCTACCGAGCATTCTTTTGTATGAAAAGTTGCATTTTATTTCATCTAAGAAGTGAAGCTTTTTATTACTGTCAAACAATACCCGATGATTCCATGAGATTCTTTGGCTTTGGAATTTGGAGAATGTAGTGGGATAAATTTTAATGATTTCTTCCCTTTTACTTGCTGGTGTGTATTCTCCATTCATATGATGCACCAACTCCTTCTGGGGGTTCCTTCTTCTTTTTTCCTTGTGATGCTTTTGATAATAAAACATAAGGAGCTTAAGAAAAATAATGCAACTTGAGAGAATAGGCTCATCTAGAAACCTAATGGAGACCTTTTGATGGTTTGTAGGTGGACCTTTTGATGGTTTGTAGGTGGACATCCAAGAGAGATTCCTTTGGAAGGGGGAGATATCATAGTAGATATCATTTCTTATAATGGGGCACGATTACTCTTGCTTAAAGTGGGTTGGGATTCAATGAAGCCTTTCTTGGGAAGTGGTTATGGAGATAAGTGAAAATCACTCTCTTTAGTCATTTAGATAAGTGAAAATCACTCTATAATCTATATGGTCAATCATCAAAGTCAGGTTGGAACATAGTGATGGGATTTCATTGTCTAGAAATCCTCATGGTGTGGGGTGATGGAAGCGTACTTATCTTCTTTGCTTTCATTGCTTTTGAAGTGGGATTTCTTTAGTTTTCATGGTTCTTAGCATGGAGATTTTCTTGTAAGAAACCAATCCCTACGTCTTTTCATTTGTTTCGTTCAGGGATGCTTTGACTAGCAATATCTTTAATATGAGTGATAATCATTCCAAGTTTTGAAGGAATCTCCATGATTGGGGGATGGAGATGGTCTTAGTTTGAAGAAAGAAGTTTGTGAATCCAATGAGCATTTTATGTGAATGTTGACCGAGGAAGGTGATTGTTACTGTATTGTTTCAAATTCTACTTTTTAGTTTTGTTACTAAATTTGTGTTTTTGTTATCTGAATTGGAGTTACCGGTGTGCATTATATTGTGTAAATTTCTTAATCTAATTGGCTGTGAATTATTGATCAGCAGATTTTTGAAAAAATGCATCATATAATCTGAAATTTTAAAGCTTTGCTATACATTGTTGGCAGCTCTTGCTGGAAATTATGTCAATTTTGGTGTGTTTGAACTCTATGGAGATAGAGCTCTTGCTGATGCACTTGATATTGCTCTAAAGTTGACCCTGTCAATTCCTCTGGCTGACATATTGGCATTTCGGAAGGTACAGTTGACTTCTTGACTGCGGATTGTAATACTTCATGGATAATACCTTTAGATCTTCTCTCCCCCCATGATTCCCTATTTCAAAGTTTTTAATATTTTTTAGATCATTTTGTGCCTGTAGATGGTAGACTATCTTTAATGGTTTAGTCTAGGGTTGATTACCATAAAAATTAAAATTGAAAAACCCAAGGTCTGGCCCTATACTCACTAGCCTCTTTTCCGATATATAGGGTTAATCGGATAAATCAGACTTCAGATTTTCTTTTTTCCCACTTTAAGTGACTGTCTTTACATGACTTTTACAATGGAGGACATTGCTCTGCAATCTTCAGGTTATCGTCCCAAACCAAGGCTTTGACGAAGGGCCATCTTAAATTTGCTTGTATTTGCAGTTGGCTTATGACTACCAACTTCAGTATATAGTGGACTTTTTCTTTGTCAAATGAGTACTCTTACATCGTACACTTTGTGGAGTTTCTTTCATTTGAATGATCTCTTTCCACTGTGTTGCTTACAATTACGTGCTTGGATCTTTCAGTTTACTTGTCGTATTATCATTATTGTCCTATTTTGGAATTATGAAAAGTTACACTTTATTTTTTTTCCTTTTGGCAGTTGACAAGGGCTTACTTCGCATTCTTGGAGGTTCTGTTCAGCAGCCATATTATTTTTATCTTGAATCTGGAAACGAACACATTCATGCATATAGTTGGATCTCTAGAATCTGGTCTTAAAGGTCTGGATACAAATATCTCATCACAGGTATGTAATGCACTATTGGAAGTCATAATTCTTAACTAGCTACATCTATCATTTTCACATTAGAGGTATTTTGAACATCCTGGAGTATAACTTGCTGTCTTTACCTCTGAATGCATGTTTCATATATGTTCTTTGTTATAACAGTGTGCGTCCGCTGTTGATAATTTGGCTGCTTTCTATTTCAACAATATTACAATGGGGGAGGCACCCACATTACCTGCTGCAGTTAAGCTTGCTCGACATATTGCAGACTGCCCCAATTTATTTCCAGAAGTAAGCTAGTGCAATTCTTTATCATATTACATAGTATTGGTGAAACTATATTGAACTTGATAGGCATAAGGTTATTGAGTGGTTTATGACTGATTCTGTTAGTTGGAGTATTGAGGATGTGAAAGAAAAAGAAAGAAAAGGTGGCAAGTAAGATTGACAGGGAAAGAGAGGGTCTTTCCCCATTATCATGGCTATCTGCTATTAGTATGAAGCTGGAAAACCGAGATGCAAATGTTTGGTTTCTATTGTTTGACATTAATTAAATTTTCTTTATAGCATGGAATTTTCTGTGCTGTTTATCTGAACCTTCCATTAAATATTAAAGCCAAAGAAGTTGAACAAGCTGTCATACAAATGAATTTGTAGTTTCTCTCATGTTTAAACTTGCATACGCCTTAAATCAATGTTGACTGATTTCTCTATCTCAATACTGCTAAAAATGTTTGGAATATTATTTAAATGCCTCTGGTTTGAGATTGAGCATTGTGGTTTCTACTTTCTGGCGTGGGACTTGTGTAATGGTGGAGAACTTTTAGCCAATCTGTGATATGAATTCAGGAAAATGTCTTTAGTTGATATGAATCAGGAAAATGTCTTTAGTTGATTTGTTCTTAATGTGCTGCTTCAAACCATGGAAAGATGTAGTCTTAAATTGAATATATTTTGCTTTTGTTCTTTCAAACTGTAACTCCTGTTATGCTTATGTTAATTGTGCCTCTATAGCAGGCCTTCGTTTTGAATAAGCATTGTTATCTCTTAGGTTTTATTGCCTAAATTGGTGAAGATGGGGATAGGTATCTTGTAGACATTGGAGGATAATGAACCTTTGGTGTTGGAAATCTTGCTCTCACCATCAACTTTTAAGTAGAGTAGAGCTTTCTCTTGGTTATCTTTATTCTGGTCCATCTGTCTGTGATTCTATTTTTCCACATGCAGTCTACTGCATATAGTTTTCATTTTGCTCTTGATTCTATCCGATTACAAAAAATTTTCGGAGGCGTTTTCTTTTCTATCAGAATTTAGAAATTTAAGTTTTCTAATTGAATTTAGTTGAATTTGTAGTGAAGAATTTTGATTGGTTATTGTTTGCTTATGTGCTAAACTCTTTTCTTTAAATTTACAGATATTGAAGACCCTGTTCGAGATTGTTCTATTTGAGGATTGTGGTAACCAGTGGAGTCTCAGTAGACCTATGTTGAGCTTAATTCTTATTAGCGAGCAGGTACAGCTGAATCTGAAAGCGCCATATACAGATTTGCATGTTCAAAACAACATAAGTTACACCAGCTTATAGTCTGCATCCTCAATGGGATGATCAGTCAGCCTTCCTTTATTGTCATGGAGAATGGGCATGATCTGCTTAGTTTACTATGATTTCTTTGACCACCCCACCTGTCATCCATATCTTTTTACATGTTCCTATTCTGTTGTAGTCTTTTCTGTTACTAGAATATTGTTCAAATTGTGGCATTGTTGAAGCACATATATAGGTTCCCTTCTTTCCTTCTCAACACTTGCCCAAATAATGTTTTAGTCCAATACTGGCCTTATAATTGGCATGGCCATATCACTGTTGATTGTAGGAATTGTTTAGGTCTCTATTTTAGCCTGATTTATATAATTTCATGCTACTTCTGTGCGAATTGTTATCTTTCTAGTCTCTTCAAGTTTGGTCTTCACTTTGAATTCCCACTATATGTTTGATCAAGAAACTGTCATTTTCTTGCAGATTTTCTCTGATTTGAAGGCTCAAATTTTGGTTTCACAGGTAAATATTTTTCTCTTGCTTTTTACTACAATTTCTGATCCGTAAACAGAAAATCAGCTTAGATTTGTTTCATCTGATCGGTAAACTTGTACTTCTTGTCTATGCGCCCAGTCATCATTGCTGCTTTTGTAGAGGATCATTATTTCTAGACTTAGATGTATTTTGCGGTTTGGCTTTGTTTTAATTTTGATTTGCTAAAGCTTTATGCTTTTTACACCTTGACTGTTAGGGGTGAAGTATATAATAACAAATTTCCTAGTTATCACTTGGGCTCTTCAGTGCACATTTTTCACAACAATCTTGAATTAGTATACAAGAGTTTGGCAGTGTACCTGAGTTGAGGTGGAGTTGGGAATAATCTATAGTTTTCCTGTCATTTGCGGTCATAACATTTGTTATCGTTCAATTTCAAGTAAAAAATCTCCTGAATTGGCAGAACTAGAGCACATATACATTAGTATTTGTTAGTAGTTTTCTGAGATGCGTATTAGACTATACAAATGGTATTTTTATTAGAAAGGGACTAGCACCTGCAAAAGCGCTAATTCCTAGCTTAGTTAGTTGCATTGGTTGAAACAATGGCATGGTATTCTCTGACTATGGCTGCTTGCATATGTGGACCTTGATGGTGCATTTTGTTATGTTAGGATGTGTATTGGTTGATTGGTGATTCAAAACGAGCTGCTTTTTCTAAATTTTAAGGGTTATGTATTTAGGAGCAGATAGAGTGTTTATTTTTATTACTGGATGACCTTGTATTATTAGTTCTTAATTTTTTTCTGCGCGTGCAGACACATTTGCATGCTTCTGTCTGTGTTTTGCTGTTTGCAGTATATCATCCTTCTGCTGACACTTTTACATCATGTTGCAGCCGGTGGATCAACATCAGCGACTTTCCCTTTGTTTTGACAAGCTGATGGCAGATGTTACTAGAAGTTTGGATTCAAAGAACAGGGACAGGTTCACTCAGAATCTGACTGTTTTCAGGCATGAATTTCGTGTCAAGTAATACTGCTTTTTCTACTTGGTCTTGGGGACTGCTTTATCTCCAGATTATGTTTGTCTGAAGATTCACAACATACATAACTCTTTGCACGGGAAGGGGAGCATCTTTTAGATGCTATATCTGTATTAGAAGCAGATTTCTAAAGAAAGCTAAAAAAGGAAAAAAAAAAAAGAAGGTTTGCAATGGAGGCAGGTGTTGTATGAAATTTTTGTGGTGTACAGATTTCTCTTTTTGTTTCTCTAAATGTTTTATTCCATAGGAAGAGACTAGAAATGTTAGGTGGTATACTATGGCTAGGGGATTACAGAAAAGGGCTTTTCAGGAGTGACTGGTGAGTTTGATAGTTCCGTGTTTAGAGTATCAATTCTTTTTAGAACAAAGATGTAAATCATTCATGAGGTTTGTGTTTTAGTGTTGGGTCAGAAGCAGATTTTTTGTACATTAACTTCAACATATTCTTTGTATATGTTGATAATAGAAAGAAAAAAAGAATGAAAAATTTTAGTCTATCATTCTTGTTCTCCTTCCTGTAGCTTGAAATTGTGTTCAGTGTTCTCCGAGATTGGAGGAAGCTAGCTATAATTCTTCTGTTGTACTCGTATTTGTGTATTTCTGGCGCCATGCTATCTTCTGACTCGGTTTTGGAGCTGGTGAGGCCGTAAGAGCATATTGATTCCTGATGCTGGAATAGGTTTGAATTGGTGATTCCTGATTCTTTTTGGGTTCTCAGGATCTCACTTTCTGTTTTGCTTGATATGGTTGTGCTGGAAAGTTTCTGTGTATCCTTGAAACATGTCTACTTCTTGTTTTTCATGTGAACGGCAAAGGGATATAATAAGGCTTTTGATATTTGACGAAATGCGCGAGGTAGTTTCTCCATTTCCTGTAAATGGGGAATCCATGAGGAACAGCTTTTTATCTTATCTTTCTCCTCTGTTTTTATTGCATCATAGTCCTTAAATGGTATCTATAGACGTGCTAAAGTTGCATCTTTTTGTTATTATATTTTAACAATTCGTTTTATTTATCAGCAATAACTATTCAGCCATGTAATTATTGATTGATGTAGTTCTCAGATTGTATGGATTGCTTCTTCTCGGATGTTGATCTATTAGTTCAGCTTTTATTTGGAAAAGCTTCTGTGAATTTTGTTAGAAAACAGATACGACAATGAGAAAATATTTTTGATATTACTAGATAAGCAAATAATGAAAATATTATTTTAACTTATGTGTGTGTGTGTTATAGTTCTTGAAAAAAAAATTATAAATAGAGAGCACCACCAAAGTGAAAACTTGTTTGTTTTATTTTAGGGCCTGTAATTTTTTTTTCATTTTATTACAGTATAAATATATGATCCTGATTAAATTATACAATATCGTTAAGAAGTTCTGGCTTGATTTTATAACTGTTACGGTACCACTTATTAATGATGTTCTGTAATTAGTTTTTATTTGTTAACGATTATATTTGTAAGGTATCAAAATGATAAAAAATAAATGACGGATCTCAAAGTAAAAATATGTTAAATTATCTTGTAATTTGCTAGAGTTTTCCTGAAGTTCTTTTTTGCATTAATTGTGGACGGAAAAGAAAGAAAACTAAAATGATGAGAGGAAAAAAGAAAGAGGAAAGGAAAAGAGAAAAAGAATGGTAATTCAACATCTATGTTTTATTGCAGTTTAAGAGATGATAGAAATACAATTTCTCTTCTGCTTTTCTGCCAAGGGAAAAATTTTAAAAAATTAATATTTTTTTAATTTTTTCAGATAAAAGAATAAATAAGGATAATTTCTTACAAGAATAGGTACTTCAGCAATGAAATTTCTAATTTGCGAGGATTTGATTATTTTGATAAATTATTATTTTTGTGTTGTTCCTATATAATAATATAGGGCTAGAAATGAAAACTCTTCTGATGTTATTGTTCCAGCAGGGTAAATTAAATGACTAAATATAAATTTATGTTTTCATATACAACCAATACGATTATATAAATATCACAACAATAATAATTGACCGAAATTAAAATAATTAAATGCTTATAATGGAATACTTACTTGATAACAATTATCAACAAATATCCTTTTTCTTACTTAAAAGAATTACATATAAAAAATTATTAAAATTTAAAACTACGTGATATTTTTATATTTATTTTATTTTAATATTACTTATGTAACTTTAATATGAAGAGTTGTATTAATTAACTTTTTTATATATTTTCTTATTCTCTTTCTGAATTAAAAAAAATCATAGCTTCGATGTTAAATTCCCAACTGTTTTTAATCATTAATTGACTTTATATTATGAGAAAGCTGTACATACAAACTCTTTTTTTTTTTTTTTTCTAAATGTAATTTTAAATATATTAATGAAACCATTTTTCCCCTAGTGCGAGAGAGATGTTAGAAATTTTAGAAAGGTTCCAAAGTCCAGAGCTCCAAGTGTAAAACTGGTTGCCAATTCAGCTAGTCCCTAATCGGTGACCATAAACCCTACTTCACAGTTCTAAAACTAGTAACTACTCTCCCTATCTCTCTCTCACAGTTAGTTTCAAGCTTTGCGCTGTTTCAGAAACCTCTCTGTATTGTTCTCTGTTTCCACTTTCCGTATTTACTGTTCCCTCCTATTTATTTATTTTCTTTTCTTGTAATAAATTAACGTGAGTTTTATCTTCATTTTTCAGGTGAAAGATTTAATTGATATGCTTATGTAGAATTGAATTACAAGGTAATACATGCTCCGCCTGAACGTTTTCTTTTTTCTTTTCCTCATATAAGGGCTTTTTCGCAACTTTTGTTTTGTTAATTTAATTGATAGTTGTTAATGAAGGGTTCAATCTCAAGAAGCAATATAACATCAAAGCTGAAGCTTGCAAGAAACAAGAAACCATCATCCAGATTTTTCTCATCATCTACATTATCTCTTCGTGAGAAGGAAGAGGATAAGGATATCATTTATTCTAAATTTGGTCTTTTGTCAGAACCCAAGTCGAAAAGAATTGATTTTTTGATTCCTGAATATCAGAATCCAGAGGCAAAATGTGTCTGGAGCTTGGGTTGTAGTACTAGGTTTATTACTGATTTGAGTCAGGTTAGTGTTCTTGGTGTTCTCAATGATCTTTTTGGGGAGAGTTTTAATGCTGCATTTGCTCTTTACTTCTTTAGGTTGTCTCAGTGTTGCTCTGGGTTGGAGCATACAATTCGATCACTATGTAGATTGATACATATTTTGGTTTATGGAAAGAGGAATTATAGAGTGATGGACTTGATTCTATTTCTTGTGAGAAATATTGGTGGAGCAGTTGGTGAGGAGGAATTGTGTGATTTACTTTTCAAATTGGTATATGATACTGGGTTCGGAACTAAGGATTTGGAAACTGTATACAGTATGCTTGTTGACTGTTATGTTACTGAGAGCAAAGTGAGTTTGGCTCTTAACTTGATACATGAAATTAAGTTACTTAACATCTTTCCTTCAATGGGGGTTTGTAATTCACTGCTGAAGGCATTATTGAGATCGCATCAGTTGGACTTGGCATGGGATATATTAGAAGGAATGCAGAGCTTCGGGATGCATTTGAATGCATCTATCCTTAGCTTATTCATTGAAAGCTATTGTGCTGAAGGTAATATACAAAGTGGTTGGAAAATTCTTATGGAAATGAAGAACTATGGCATTAAGGCTGATGTAATTGCATACACAATTGTGATTGATGCACTTTGTAAAATTTCTTGTGTGAAAGTGGCTACTTCTTTGTTGTTTAAAATGATCCACTGTGGAATTTCGGTGGATTCAGTCTCAGTTTCTTCAGTTATTGATGGTTATTGTAAGAAGGGAAGATCAGATAAAGCAATAAATCTTCTAAATTTCTTCAACGTTAGACCTAATATTTTTGTGTATAGCAGCTTTATGACAAAGTTATGCAAAGATGGTAACATGCTTGAAGCCTCAAAAACTTTTCAGGAAATGTCCGAGTTTGGCCTGTATCCAGATTGTTTTTGTTATACTATTATAATCGGGGGTTACTGTAAAGTAGGAGACATAAATAAAGCTTTTCAATATCTAGGGGAAATGTTGAAGTTTGGGATCACACCATCTGTGACTACATATACATTACTTATCAATGCCTGTTGTAAGTCCGGAGACATGGCAATGGCAGAGTATTTATTGCAAAGGATGATGCTTGAGGGCTTGATACCTGATGTTGTTACATTCAACTGTCTAATTGATGGCTTTGGAAAGAAGGGGTATTTGCAAAAGGCCTTTGAGCTTTTGGATATTATGAGATCTGCTGGCATGTCTCCTGATACTGTGACCTATAATGCTCTCATTCACAGTCTTATTGCAAGAGGATATCCGAATGAGGCAAAAGATATATTACATGAGCTTATTAGGAGGGGTTTGTCGCCAGATGTGATGACTTTCACTGATGTCATAGATGGATTTTCAAAGAAGGGGAACTTTGAGGAAGCATTTCTAGTATGGTCCTACATGAGTGAGCGCCATGTGAAACCTGATGTTGTGACGTGCAGTGCTTTACTTAATGGATATTGTAGGGCGCGCCGTATGGATGAAGCTAATGCTCTATTTCTTAAGATGCTTGATGCTGGACTCAAACCAGATTTGGTATTATATAACAATCTCATACATGGATTTTGTAGTGCTGGCAATATGAATGCTGCATGCAACTTGGTAGCTATGATGATTGATGATGGTTTTCTCCCCAATATTACTACCCATCGGGCATTTGCACTTGGGTTTGAGAAGAAGTGGGTGAAAAATCCTGAGCTACATGCATCTTTGAAACTGAAACAGATTCTGCTGACACATAGTACTTGTCTTGATGTCGATGAGCATCTAGCAATGATGCAGCAACCTCTCAGCTAAGATGTTGCGATTTCTGTATAGAGTTCAACTTCGAAGCTGCCTATGTGTTGAAACTTCAGCACCTCTTGAGATATGGTTTGCAGGGTGATGCTAATCAGAGCTATTATACAACAACCTTTCAACTGAGGTGCTGCTTGCTATCCTGGGGTGAGTTGAGATATAAGAAATATGCTGCATTCCTTTTGATTTTTCTTTCAGCTTGTGATGTGAAGTGTTTTCTTTTGATGTGCTATTAATTATAAATCCAGCTTGATGGCTTTCTCAGGTAGGAGTCTAAGTCAGTTTCACCATCAGAACATGGAGCCTATAGCCACCAGTTTGCTAAAACAGAGAACTTATAATGTGGAAATTTTCTCGTCAATTAGTAGTTGTGGATGAATTTTAACTATGGCAAGCCGTATTCTTGGGTAGCTTGTTCCCCCCTTTCTCTCTCTCTTTTTTTTTTTCCTCTTTTTTTCTTTTTTGATGAACTTCCCTCCTTTCCCTAGAGCTTCTGCTTAATTGATGCCTTGCTCACAGCAAACAAACACACACAAAGAGATACTTTAAATGACTTAGATGTTCTTTGGTTCCTATTGATCACATCCCTTTTGCTAATGCACTAGATTTAACCAACTTCTCCTCTCCAAATGATTTGTTTTGGCAGGTGGTGCAGTTTCGTCCATGTTTCACATTGTCATGTCATCCATGGCTAAAAGATCAAAATTATCCAAGTCTGGTGGATGAGGTGCATATTAATTATACTTGTTGAGAGAGATTATTGCATTCATTTCTTTTTCTGCTGCTGCTTCTCCCTTTTGGAGTGGGGTTGACTGTTGAGGGCGCAAGTAAGCAGGAGATTGAGCAGCAAGGATGCTGGTGATACTTGGATGGGAGAGATTCCCTTCTACTTTAGAAGATTGTGGTGGGATAGGAACTATCTAGGCTTGTGCTTGTTAATATTGCCACAGCTCTGGATTATAGTATGTATATTATTTGTATAATTATTTTGTTAATAACCAAATTAGCTTGTAATCTTTTATCAATTATTTTTTTCCCTTCGTGACTCGTTGATTATTATGAACTAAGCTTAAGGTTATCTTTTTATATTAGTTTCTTATAATATTCTTTTGCATAAGCTCATTCCTTTCAGTATAAAAAAGAAAGTACGAAAAAATCTCCAAATCGAGTAGAAAAAGGAAAAACTCAAATATGATCAGTCCTTATTTAAGTAGGTTTTAATAATTGATTTTATT
The DNA here is from genome assembly GCF_019578655.1 of Ricinus communis. Lineage (NCBI taxonomy): Eukaryota > Viridiplantae > Streptophyta > Magnoliopsida > Malpighiales > Euphorbiaceae > Ricinus > Ricinus communis. The sequence goes on along the minus strand of NC_063263.1, from coordinate 5,914,099 downwards.
ATATAATAAAACCTAACGAGTTAAATAGTTCTTGATTAACTTGTATAATATCTCTTTTTTATTTTACTCTTCCTATTCTGAAAAGGTTTCCTTCTTCTAGCTAGCTTGGTTAAACCCTACATTACATGTATATAAAGGCACGTAAAGAAAGCGTTCTCCATCTTAATCTAACTAGAAAACAAGACCCTTTTCTCTTCTCTTTTTCCTCCGTCAATCATCAGCATGGAAAGTTCATTATTCACAAGACCACCCTATTCGGATGTTAAATTCTGTATCAAACTTGACAAGGATATCCTCCCTTCATGCAGATGTTTACAACTTATTCCACCAAGAACGTTCTACATTCTTTACCGTCTTCGACAAGAAATTAAATTCTGCCACCCATCATCATCATCATCCTCATCAGAAGAAGAAGAAGAAGAAGATGAAGAAAATTGTGTCTACAAGAACGGACTGTTACACAAACTTGATCCTTGGGAAAACTCTTACCTAACCCCAACAGACGACTTAGACCATGTCAAGTGCTTCTTGTCTCTCTTACTTTCTGATATACCCTTTTGTACATTTGATGACGAGTTTTTAGATAAGCCTATCCGTTCACTGTCTTCATCGTCTTGCCAAACATCCCCAGATAGGGTGGTGCCGGTTGTCGTGCAGGTGAAGGTTGAAACTCATGTTGCCTGCTGGGAATCTGATGTCCCGAGTATATTGAGTGATGTCCTATCATCAAGAAAACAACCGAAACAGATTGAAACCTCAGTTCTTCAGCTTTATACAATGATAAGGAGGTCGGAGGTTTCAACTCCCGACCGTCAATGTGTTATCTGCTTTGAAGAATTGGGTGCCGGTTCAAGAGCTACAGCATTGCCTTGCTCCCATATTTTTCATACACAATGCATTTTGACATGGCTAGATAATAATCTGTCTTGTCCTTTGTGCCGCTCGCCATTGACAGATTTAACCGGTGATAATAGCTTATAGTTGAACGTGGAATAAATTGATTAGACGCATTGTTTTTGTTAGACATTTGATTTTATGTTCTGACATGTTTTTTGCAGATACATATTAAATGCATGGTACTCTAGGGTTTTAAGTGTCTGTCTCAATTGTCATGACTGTAAATTATAAAGTTCTTACAGAATTAATGCACAGAAAAATTTTACAGTTTTCTTCAATTTTCAACTTCTCTCCTCCTCCTCTGCGGCTGTAGTTATTCCTTGTTTGTTGGTAGTGTTGTTGAGGAGGAGGACCAGATTGTTATTGTCATTACCATTGATGCTGTTGAAATGAGGAGTGTATGATTTTGGTTTCTTGGGAATAATCAAGATCTATCTCAGATCCATTATTTTCCTTTATTTACATTTGCTTTCATTTTCTCATATACATTATCCTGTTTTAATATATAATTAATTACAAACTATTATTATATTTTACAAACATCTATAACCTAATTAATATATATATAATAAAGATCAAACAAATAAAATAGTTTAACCACAACTTGATATATAAAACTACTAAAAATGACATTTATCACTTTTTTATTGATATTAATTAATAAAAAATAATTCTTTTCTCTTTTAATCTATAATTGTAATATTTTCTAAAATTTTAATTTTTACGTGTATTTTTTTGTTTTTATTTTAATTTATGAATTTATTTTATTCTATTTTCATATAACATTTCTTGCTATATTATAAAATTTTACTTTTAATTTGATTATTTATTTAATATATTTATTTTTTTATTTAAGTTCATTAATGAATTTTGTATTTTTTCTTTTATAGTTTAATTACTTTTTTTTGTTGCTTTTATTCATTTTAATCTAAAATTTATATTTATTTATGCCTTTATTTTTTTTTCTTTTCAGTGATTTATTTATTTATTAATTGTAGAAAGAAGTCTATATAATAATTTTTATCCAAAAATGGCTTTAAAGAAAAAAATGAGAACCTTTATTTTAATAAAAATATATTGAAGCCATTTGAATTTTTCTTACTTTGCATTAACTTCAATTAATAATGAATAATCAATTCTATTTGTTTACGCATATTTTATATTATCATAAAAATAGAATTTAAGTATAATTTTTTTTTTATTTTAATATTTTATAAATTCTTATATTATCTATATTAGTTTTTAATATATTTAAATTAAGAATTTATAAATTAGATAAATGAAACCAGTATGGTCAAAATTGACTGAAATTGGCTTATAATCTGAAGCGAGTCAAGATCAATTTCTCATCAACTAGAGCTAGAATTATTAGTTCTAATTCTAACTCATAAAATAATTTATTTTAATTAATCTTTTATATTCTAAAATTTAGTTGGATCAAGTTGAAATCGAAATAAACTAGCTCTATTGTTACGACATCTATTTTTATATATGCTATGATAGTTATTTTATTTATATTTGATAAATAAATTAATATCAATAGGGAATATATAATATATGTTCTATTAATTATTTAGTTTATATTAAAACTATAATAACTTAAATGAAAGTAATATAATTATTATACAGTATAATTAATTTAGCCATAAGATATGAATATAATACTGATTCATAAATAAGATATATATAATTTTTATTAAATTCTGCGCAAAACACATGTATTAAACTAGTATTATATATATATATATATATATATATATATATTACAACATTTTATAAAACCACATTACATACGTTATATAATAATTTATTATGATATTAAATACTAATAAAATAAAATGATATAATTAAGTATTTATTAAAATAAAATGATGATTAAATATAATAAAAAAACACTAGTAATTATATAATGCCACTAATTTACTATATATTTATTATTATTTTATTATTTTTTATGATCATTCAATTTTAAATTATTAAAATAAATTGATAATATTAAATACTATTTAAGATAAAATAGTAGTTATTTTCTTATAATATAATATATTAATTATTAAATAAAATATTTTAAACTAAAAGTTTAAATTATAAAATATCAATAGCACAAGTAAATCGCTAGTATATATGTAAAATATTTAATAAATTGCTTGTACTTTTAAGAAATAACACCTGGGAGCTTGTTCTTCCATCTCCCAACTGTAATCTTATCGGTAATAAGTGGGTTTTCAAAGTGAAGTTTCATGCTGATGGCTCGATTCAAAGGCATAAAGCCAGACTTGTTGCAAAAGGATTTCATCAAAATTCAGGAGTTGATTACTTTGAGACCTTTAATCCAGTGGTAAAGGCTCCTATAGTTGGGATCATTTTAGCTTTGGCAGTGCATTTTGGTTGAGATATTGTGTTACAAGAGACTGTGTATATGCATTAGCCTGAAGGATTTATTGATCCTAAGTTTCCCAATCACGTTTGTAAACTTAAGAAAGCCTTATATAGCCTTAAACAGGCGCCTAGAGTGTGGAATGACAAAGTGCATATGGCTTTAATTCGTTAGGTTTTTGTTCCTTCCAAATTTGACACGTCATTGTTCATATATAAATATGGTGATAAACTTCTTTATCTCCTCGTTTCTGGTTACTGGAAATAGTTCTGAATTGCCAAAATAAGTTATTCGCGACCTGCACACCATGTTTGCTTTGAAGGAATTAGGCAGCCTTCATTATTTCTTGGGGATTGAAGCTTATAGGGATTCTTCTGGTTTGTATCTTTCACAAACTAAGTATATCACTGATCTGTTGAAGAAACTTCATATGGATGGTGCTAAGCCATGTATTACTCCTGCTGCTCCTGGGCGTATGTTATCTCGGTTTGATGGTGAACCATTGTCTAATCCAAGTGAGTATTGTAGCACTATTGGTGCGCTACAATATTTGACTTTAACCCGCCCTGATATTGCTTATATAGTCAGCAAACTCAGTCAATTTATTCAGCAACCAATTTGATGTGCATTGTCAAGCTGCAAAACGGATTCTTCGATACTTAAAAGGCATTATTACACGAGGCATATCATTTACTCCTAGCACGTCTCTGCAACTCACTGCATTCTCTGATGCGGACTGGTCAAACAGCCTTGATGATCGTCGATTTACTGGTGCTTACTGTGTTTTCTTAGGCTCTTGTTTGGTATCTAAAGAAAATCTCCAAAAAGAAGATCTCTAGAAAATCTCTAAAGATCTTCCAATAAAAGATTTTTCGAAAAACTCCAAAAGATCTTGTAAGAAAAAATCTCCTGAAAATCTCCAAGAGAAGATCTAAGAAAAATCTTCAAGAGACCTTTACAAATCAAGAAAAAATTTTAAGAGATCTTTTATAATCAAAGAGATTGCATTGAAGATCAATGAGATTGACTGTAAGGGTAAAGAATTGCATGAAGAGCTACGAGATCGCCCAAAGAACTATGAGATCACTTGAAGTGGTATGAGATCATCCAAAGAGCTTTAAGATCGCTCGAGAAGCTATAAAATCTCCTAAAGAATTATGAGATAGCTCGAAAAGCTATTAGATCTCCTAGAGATCTATGATATCGCTTGAAAAGCAATGAGATCCCCCACATATCATAATCCATGATCTCCACCAATTATTAGGGTCAAGCACCGTACTCTTTACTTCTTAAAAAATAGGAGGTCATATCTCCACCATTTAAGATATTCATCACTAGTTTTTCTATACAGATCTCTCCAGTTTAGATCTTCTATACAGATCTGCACATCATAGATCTCCCGCATAGATCTCCACAATATAAATCTCTAATTAATAAAGAATTCACTTAATTAATTTCTTAAAAAATCATACTAATTAGATATAGAAAATACTCCCTTATTTTGTCTAGTATTAAAATTTTATTTAAATCATCCCAATTAAATCAAATAAAAATTAAATTAAATTAATTTAAATAAAAACTCTTTATTAATTATTGCTAATATTATTATTATGATTAAAAGAAAAATTTCGGGTATTACATAAAAGTCTTAATTTGCAATATAAATATTCAGTCACCTTCACTCTAATCAGTTATTATTATCATGATATATGTTTTTGATAACTTGAGTTTAGAGTTTAACAACTCTTAATTTTATTATTTGACCGTCAAAGGTAGTTTAAAAAGTTCTTAATTCGATGAGATCAATTTGCCAGTCAAATAAGGAGTTGTTAAACTATAAACTTACATTTTCAGACAAGACAACATGATGATAATAGATGATCAGAAAGAAAGCTATTAGAACTTTGCAAATTAAGAATTTAACAATGAGCTATCTTTTTTCATTTTTATAATCACGAAATTTTTTTAAATAGATTTAGTTTGTATAGTGACATGTAACTTTATTTATTAATTATTATATTTTCATTGGTTGAATTTTAATTATGAGTTGTTAATGATAATAAATAAATAAAATAAAGTTCAATTTGGCCCCTAAACTTATAGTAGAAGGCCAGATAAACCCTTTTGACCTTTTTTGGCCAATTTAGTACCTAACTTGCTATTTTTGGTTCAATTAACTCCAAATTTTGGCATACACACCAATTAAATGAATTAAAAAGTAATATATAAATAATATAATAATTATTTTATCTTTTCTAAGAACTCTTTTATTTTATTTTATTTTTTATATATTATTTATTTTGTTATATAATTAGTTTCAAAATCTTGAGATCTGAAGCTCAATGTTTGCTTTTTTGCTTTCAAAAAATAAATAATAAAAAACTTGATGCTTGCCTCTCTGCAAGTTTATTATATCTATATATTTTTTTTGTCCGTCATTTAGTAGATCATTATCTATATAGATCCCATCAATAGTTGAAGTGGAGAGCTTTTCTGCAGCACCGTTTCCGTCAGCATGAAACTTTAGCTTCTTACATTAAGGCCTTTGACAATGGAAATTAACTCATCAGCCCAAATCTTTAAACAATAGTCTTTACTTCTTCAGGTACGGTATAATTACATAGGGATATACCTGCAAACATGCCATTATCGGTGGTTTAGCATTAAGCTTGTGATATTCACCTTGAATGTGTTGAAATGCAGCTTTGCAAAACTAAAACCGTAATCCTCAGCTTCTCCTGAAATTTTCAATACACAATAAGAAAAAATTTCTATTTTGAAACTAAAAAATTATTTAATTTTGACATATAATGGATTGGACTGTACCACAAAAGCACACTCTAACGTTCAAGTAGCCTTTTTCTTCGATTTGAATGAGTTATGAACAAAACAATGTTTGTTTGAATTTCTACACAATAGGTTTGCTTTCTTTCTTTATATATATAACAATTTTTTTGCCAGCAATTTATTTTACATATGATGAAAATAATATAGTTGATAAAGATGAAGTTTAAAAAAGAAAAAGAAAAGCACTTTTTGATCTTGATGACTGAAGAGAGAAAATATTTTTTTTTAGTTCAATTTTTAAGAAAAGGCATTCACTCTCCTTAGCAAGGCTGTGACTTCCATGCACTACCTATTGGGTTAAAGTGGACCAAAAATAATAAGTTTTGTGCTAAATTGGTCTAAAAAATTCAAAAGGATTAATTTGACATTCTGTAATAAATTTAGAAGCTAAATTGAACTTTATTTTTAAATAAATTAACCACTAAAATATAATAATTAATAAATAAATTTATGTATTATTATATAATTTTTAACCTACAACTAATATATAAACCGAATTTATCCAAAAATTATAAAACATATTATGCCAAAAAAAAATATAAAACAGTTATGTTCTTTAGTGAAGTAACTAGATGATTATCCTTTTAATTATAATGGGTTAGGGTTACTAGTTGACGTGGCTTAATATGTAACTAGGCCCATTTTTCTACTCAGAAACCCTAATAAGAACCCTCCTCTCTCTATCTCTCCAAAATCTCTAGCATTTCAATGCAAAAAAAATATCTGAGCATTACTGTCCTATATCACAAAATGGCTAATAATCAAATAAGAAACCTGTTATCTCATATACAAAAACGTTTCTTTATATCATCTGTAACTTTGTCTTCCACACCATTGTCCGCCACTTCTTCTTCATCATTTACAGTTCATTACCTATTGAAGTCATGTGGGCTTCCTTTAGAATCTGCAATTTCAGTCTCTGAGAAGTTACAGCTTGATGCTAAGAACCAACAGAGGACACAATCTGTAGTCGATCTCTTGAAATCTCACAATTTCAGTGATACCCAGTTGGTCAAATTGATTGAAAAGCGGCCTGCAGTTCTTCAATGCAAAGCTCAAGAAAATATTCAACCCAAATTTGAGTACTTGATAAAACAAGGGTTTAAAGGTAAGCTTCTTCCTGAGCTTATTTTGTCAAATCCTGTAATTTTAAGAAGAGCTTTAGATTCTCATATTAAACCTTCTTTTGAGTTCTTGAAATCAGTTCTTGATAGTAATGACAAAATTGTAGCTGCTATCAGACGTTCTTCATGGTTGTTGACATTTGATTTGAAAGGTACCATGCAACCAAATGTTGAATTTTTACTAAAAGAGGGAGTGCCTGCTTATGGTATTGAAAAAATGATTTTACTGCAGCCTAGAGCTATAATGCAAAAACATGATAGGATGGTTTATGCAGTTAATGCTGTTAAGAATCTAGGTCTTGAACCGAAATCTCGAATGTTTATACATGCCGTCAGAGTGATTATATCGATGAGTGAGTTGACTTGGAAGAAGAAATTTGAGATGATGAAGAGCATGGGGTGGAATGAGGAGGAGATTTTATCAGCTTTTAAGCGAGATCCACTTTGTTTGGCTTGTTCAGAAGAAAAAATCAAGAATGCAATGGATTTCTACTTGAATACTATGAAGTTGAAACCGCATGTTATTATTGCTTATCCCAAGTTTCTTATGTATGCAATTGATACAAGGCTTCGTCCAAGGTATAATGTTTTGAAAGTTTTGGAGTCAAAGAAGCTGATTGAAGGGGACAAGAAGATCGAGTGGTTGCTGACAATAAATGAGAAGACTTTCCTGCAGCAATATGTTATTAAGTATGTGGATAAAGTCCCAGGTATAACGGAAATGTACCTTGGTACCAGAAAATTAAAGAGATAGGTATTTGGTAGCGAAGAAGTAAGTGTACATTTGCATTATTAAATATGTTAGCAATTATATTGCTTTTACCTTTGTGAATAAGAGCTAGTTTTGGATATTGCTGCTTTCAATTTATTTTGGCGCAATCTGTTGTTTTAAATGTGTCAGTCTCATGTCATATCCTTTTCTTATTTTGGTTTTAGAGGGTCATCTCTCGATATTTTTCCATTAATATTTTGCTCTGGATTAATTCCCTTAGTTATTTGTCTCTTATCCCATCTTCTGATTCCTGCTTTTAGTCACTTCCCAATATTTGAACTTCAACATGACATGAGAACTTATCCATATGCACTTCTCCAACACGGTGTATAGATTTGAAGAACTTCCTAACCTTCACCTGTTTGTCTAAACCCTGGACCTCTCTAAAAATATGATGAACAATTGAACATGAAATCCCCAGTATGAAATCGACATTATTTGACAGATAAAAGCATGGGAATAGGAGATGTATCACATAACATTTTAGATTAGGCTGCTATGGTTGGTAAACAACATGATGGATTATGTTGCCATCTGCAGGTCTGAAGCTTTCACATGTCTTTAACCTGGCTGCTTTTCAGTTTTATAGAGCTTTGGAAAAGAGAATTCTTGTGGGGTTGTGAAAATGGGATACATTTAATTACATTTCTCTGTACATCTTTGCAACTTCCAAGAAGTATGAAAAGGGTGGCTTCAAATTGAATAAAAGGGTGTACAATTGGATATCAAGAAGCATGCACAAGCAAATAGGGGCACGCCCCAGCAAATAGAGATGGAAGTGGAAGGAGAATGAATTAGTTTGTTTTGTATTAACATCTTTAGCTGTATGCAAATGCGTGCAAAAGCATGAACAAACTAAATAATAAAAAAGATAGTGAGTCCCCAGATGTATGCATATGCATTTGCAATCAGCAATTGAGACGAGTGATATATCATCAAGTTATCTACTCTATGAATTGGCGCTCTTTGCACAAATGAGTAGCAGTTTTTAGCATTATGAGTGGTGGTTATTAATTGTGGTATGCATTTTCTTACAGTTCATTTTCTCGTATAGTTATGTATTGGATGATACGAATATATTAATGGATCTCTGCTTATCAGTAGCTTCCTCATTCTCGAGGAGTCATGCTGGCTACCCAAAGGAGTAGGTGTGCCCTCTTTTACTATACCAGCTAGGAGGTGGCTAATTTGCATACTTACTGGCGCTCTATCTTTTGACTGCTAATCTCAAGGGTTGTATTTTCTTTTTTAATGTTTCTTTTTGTGGTTTGGATAGTGCTTCTGCTAAAGTTTTCTCAGGTTGCCTCTGAAGTTAGTGCTTTTCTTTCTCGTTATCCTCTCCCTGGCTCCCCTCTTCATAACCTAATTGACTTGATGGGTCGATTGGTCGGCTTTTGATTTGTTCTTGACTTGATGAATGAGAGGGCTGGGCTGTGATGAAGGGGCAAACACTTTGAAGAGAATTTAGGTGCCATTATTTCATTTGAATGATGCTCGCCCTGTTTCTAACATGAATTTGGGCACATAAGAGCAAAAGAGGTGTCTTCTCCTGTCTTAAGATTGAGAGTCAAACCTTCCTACGAAAAGTTGAATTTTGGGACTGAAAGAACAATGACCAAAACTTGGAAGGTTTGTCCATTGTCTAGTGGATAGGGCAGAGGTCTTCTAAACCCCTGGACTCAATATTTTCCCATGCAGTTGCTCAATTATGGAGAGCATGATCCTGGGTGTATGAGCAATGTTTGCTGTTAAAGAACAGTACTAATATATAGGTATAGTTGTATGGCAATTTAACTAAATTAGTTATGGTTCAGTGGCAATGTTTCCACTGCAAAGCGGCAGTGTGACTGTTTTTCAATCGTTCTCTTTGTCCCGATCAAATTGGAGTATTGTGTCTGAACCAAAAACGGAAATTCATTTTCCATGTTTTATTCTTACTACGATTTTCAATTCATCCAACTTGAGATTTAGGTATGCATTTAATCACAAATTTTCTTTTTTGAGTTACAAATAAGAGGATGAAGTTTCTAGAGTTATAGGAGACTTGAATTTGAGAATTGGACATAGCACCTAAATATAATTTCTTTTTGAGTTACAAATTAAAATGAGAGGAGGCATCTTATTAAATTACAAACGAGTTGCAAATAAGAAGAGAAGAGGACTTGAATTTGAAAATTAGGCATGCACCTAACCTCGGCTAAGCATAAACCATTAGTCCGCAAATCAGGTCTTGGTCATCAAACTTTTTTAATTTAAAAACATTAAAATCACCACAAGAATTTGAAATTGAAAAGGCAAATGCACAAAAAGCAAATACCTAAATTCATATTATTGATTTAAACAAAGAGATGCCCGAAAATGGATATAAGCAAAGAACATACAACTCATTCATCACCAAAAGATGCATTTCATATTTGTTTAGTAATACAAAGGAAAACAAGCACAATATGAAACTAGCAAAATTTGGAAATAACAAAACAAATTCAACTCGAAAGAAGAGTGTAAAACCATAATAAACATCCACTAGATCACATAACAAATTCAGGTAAGAATTCTTCTATCAGTTGGTAAGCTCCATGATGGCAGAAACTATGTCTCCATCCGCAGCCTTCAAAGCCTTTACGGCCTTTGACCTAGAGACTCCCGCCTGTGTCATCACCAATTCAATATCCTTTGGCTCCACTCCAGTTTCATCCACCTCTTCATCATCCTGAGCCATGGCTGAAGTCTCAGGCTTGGAAATCACATGGCTGAGATCTGGAGCCTTAAATTGCTCTGCAGCCTGTGTTTGTAGCTGTGAGCTCAAGTCCTCAATCTTAGCCTCGCCAAAGATCACATAAGTGTCTGATGTTGGGCTCTTGAAAACATCAAGCTTTGAAATGACAAATAAAATCTGACATAGTAGGGAAACAATACCAAGTATTAGCAAACAAGTTCCCAAATCAGGGAAGAGACGGACAAATAAATAGATTCTTTCAAAGAAAGAAAAAAACTAGATCGAAGTACACACATTCTTGCTCTTTTTGACAGTAACCCGACTAACACCAGGAATAGGTTTCATTCCAAGCTTCAACATTGCTTTCCGACTCTTCTTTTCACTCCGGCTTTGCTTTGATCTACCACTTACATCTCCATCATGTTGTCCTGTGCATAAAAGAGAGGAAAATAGTTGGCATTATAAATGAACTGCAGAATAAATAAGCATAGTTGCATCCTTATGGCTAGCTTTTCAAAGAGTTAAAAAGTGAATCAAGATTTAAGATGCTGTTTTTACCCTCAGCTTCATCATCATCTTTGTCATCATCATCATCATCATCATCATCTTCCTCATCCTCATCATCATCTTCATCCTCAACCACAGGCTTATCAGCCTTCACAAAATAGTAATACAAGGATTGCTATTAGTAGCCAAATATATGAAAGCACAAAATAAAACAGCAAAATCATCCTATATCATGAGAATCTAACAAAATTATAAATACTGTGCCCTTCTAAAGTACATAAATGGAATACCTATCCTAAAACACACAACAGAAGTGAACAAGAGAACAAGAAACCAAGATCCCAAATTATCCTGGTAAACTAAATCAGAGGATGATAAGTCACTTTAGCAGATTCCAGGGAGCAACCGCACATGATTATACTGCATTAAAGTCAACGGGAAATCAAGTATTAAACTAATACCATAACCGGGAAACTACAGCAAGCTCATCGGGGTCACTAAGAGACATAATAATAACCAGTTAAAACGCTATAACGGTATCAAAATTTTAAGTTTTCTTCGCAGCTGTCATAAATGATTGCATTCTATACATTTTCCCTCCTCTCATACATTTCGATAAAACAAAATCCGTCCATCTAACATTCAATTGAAAGGTTAGCTTTTAACCCATATTATGCCCGCAAACAAATTAAGGTAGAAGTTGCTCATAACCAGAAGCAGGCATCATTTAATCATTTTTTTTTTTTTTGGTTTAATAAGGGAAAAAAGAGTTGAAATCCTGAAGTCATTTTCATAGTAGCAGCAATCAGATCTAACACAAAATAGGCCAACAATAAACAGAAGAACAAAAGAGGACCCAGTAATTCAGTCCTGAAAAGGGTCTTTAAATTTACATTAAAAAAGAAAAAGATTCCTTAGATTCCCAGTAGAAACTATAAAAGGAAGAAAATGAAATAGAGATAGAGATAGAGGGATTATACCTCCTCGAGGATCTTTTGAGCTTCGAGCTGAGCGGCGAGCTCCTCTTGAGTCTCAGCAGTCATAGTTTGCTTCTTTCTTTGATTGGAGAGAGAAAGAGTGTGTCGAAGGTTAAAGCTCTGAAATTGATCACACCAAAAACCCTAAAACCCCCAAATGTGTTTTCACGACAAAAGTGTTAAGCATTTAATAGTCCGGGCCAACCAGTCCACTGAATTACAATACTGACGTTCATAATCGGGCCTCAGCATTCAGGCTACTTTGGGCCTGGGCCATCTGCCCGTTTCTTTTTTCTTTTTTTATTTTTTAATTAGCTGTTGGAATTTTAATTTCTATTTTTAGAATTTCAATACATATACTTGGATAATTTATAATAGGATATTAAGTAAAAAAATGAAAAAATCGAAACTAGTATAAAATACAAGATAGACACCACCCAGATATTAAGGAAGATATATTTAATTAAGACTTATCTATATTTTTTTAAATGAATTAAGTGTGTTTGGATGCATGAATTTGGATTTCTCAAATCTAAATTTAAAAATTCAACAATTCAAAAATCTCTTGTTTGGATAGTATAAAGAATTTGAAATCTCATATTTCAAATTCATCTTAATTTTAAAATTTTAAATAATCATTAAATTTAAATATCTTGGATAACTATATACTTAAGATTCATAATTATAAATAGAAAAGTATGATGTGACATAATTTTTCATCCATGGAAAAATTTTAAAGTCATAAATTTTAATTTGATATGATTTATGTATATATAATAATTTTTAATTATTATTTAACCTTGGAATTTATATTAGATTCAAATAACATAAATAATAGATAATTTGAAAGATAAAAGAAAATGTGTTCGGTGCCAAATGGTAAAAGAGAAAAGTAGAAGGATAAATAATAAGTTGAAAGATAAAAGAAATTTAGATTTAAAATAACAAAAGTAAATGTGTTTAGATACAATTTTATCATAGATTTGCTTTAAATGTAAATTTAAATATAAACGGACATCCGATTTGATTCAAATTTAAATCTCATTGGAGTTTTTAAATTATTAATTATTTTTACAAATTTTGTGATTTTATAAATATTTTTTATATATTTTACTAAAAAATATTTTTATAGACTTTGATTGATTTTCACAAACTATTTATTTATTATTTAATTATTTAAAAATAAATTCAATCATTTTATTTTTATTATTTTTTTTTGCGTTTACTTTAAATATTATTTCACATAAATATCATATGCAACTCCATATATAAGTAATAAATTTTATTTTGTTGTTGTGTTAAATTTATATTATTTTGAAAACTTTATCTCACAACATGAATAGTATTTTTTTGTCAAGAAAATAATTCTTTTAAAAAAATTAACATATTATAATTTGTTTCTAATTAAACCACTAAATTCATGTCATGATTATTATATTTTATTTATTAATTATTTAATAAATATTTAAACTAACAATAATCACGCTTATTAGTTATTTAAAAATTTATATTAAATAACTCCTTACTTATACAAAATTTTAAAAAATTATCATTAAAGTATTTAAGAGTTGAAATTGAATGCACCCTCTTATAATATTAAAGTGAAGGAAATGGTTGTCATGTATTTCTCGAATTAAGTAGCAATTTAGCTCTTGAATATAGTAGCTAGGTCCAAATCTATCTAAAATTAACTCTCTGCTCTAATTGCTCAACACATCTTATAAATTGGTCGATTTAATCCAAATTTAAGAGAATGGAATTCACACATTTACATTTATAGGTAAATAAGTTATATAAAATAATACTAATTTCATTTCTTCATTTTTCATTTTCCATCTTTATTCTTTTCTTTCAATTTTTGGTGAAATTTTTTTCTCAAATAAATGAAAACTACAAACTTATAAAAAATTTGAATCATATATTTTACAAATATATAATATAAAAAATTACAAAATTTATTTCAAAAAGATTACAGAATTAGATAAAACAAATTGAAAAAGGAAAAAGAGGGAGAGCACCGTAGGCTCGTCGTCCCAAACATCGCTTGCTTTTTATCCACAGCCGCCTTCACAACCACCACCATCTTCCTCCACTCTCTTTATTTTCTCTCCACAAACACCCTCTCACTCCTCTCCCTACTAAACCAACAACAACCACAACAAAACAAAAAATCAAGAGCAGCAATGGCCTTAACATTCACAACCACCTGCACCGCTACCACAACCACCACCAATAGCCTTAACAGCCACAAAAACAGTCACCTCTTTTGGGATGATGTTGTTAGCGAGATGGGTAACCAAAAACACTCAACCTGTGCATTCTAAACTCACACAATCCATTGCCCAAAACTCGTTCAACTCAGTCTTTATGGACCTCTCAACCTCAAGTCTCTGTTGATGTTGATAATGATATATATTGCATTGAGTTGAGAGCGTGGAACCCTAGGTGATATCGATGTTGATAATCCAATTAGGGGAAAAACGAGTTTTGGACAACGACTGCAAATCTAGGTGAACAGATTGTTGAATGGCTTCATCTTCGAGTAGTGACTCAACCTACGCATCCCAAACTCGTAGACTTTGATTTGGGGTTAAGGTCTTTAAACAATTTTGGGTGAAACAAAATTTATGGGCATCCTCTTGTTGATAACACTCGCACTTTCTCTGATCTTTCAAAACCAAATTACCTACCCATTAACAAAAACCAAAAATTAGTACCCGTTGTTATGAGTTGCTGAGGCTTTTTAGCCATAAATGAGGACGATTTTTCATTTTCTAACTCAGTTGCCAACTCTCTGCAATTCAAATCCCATTCTTATGAAGAAAAAAAAGCTTTGATCATTTTTTCTAAAATCTTTAAACAGATTGACTTAACCTCCGTTAGGAAATAAATGTCACACTTAAAATTAGTTTAATCGGTAAAAGTATTAATTCTTAAAAATAAGAGATATTAAATATTAAATGAATTTTTATTTTTATAGTAAATATAAAGAATGACTACTTTCTTTTTATATATTATTAAACTTGTATGTAAAAATGGCAGAACTTTTTCACTTGTTACTCATTGGAAGTAACTATGGCTTGTGGAAGATGAATTTAGTAGTCAATTAATTATGTTTCATTTTTCTAAATTTAAAAAATTGATTTGGAACTGTTAGACAACTCATCACATGCGCAAATGATCTAATTGATGGCCACTTCATATAATGCTCTTCTTTATCAATACAATAAGACAAGTACGTGGTCGCCATCCCAAAATAAACTCCAGAATTAGTTCCTTTCTTCTCTTCTGTACTGTTGTAATGATGGATGAGCTACAAGTATTGCTTTTAACTCTTCCTGAAGAGAGAGACTGGCAGGGAGTCTATCTTTATCAGTACAAAGGATTCTGGTATACTTCTGTTGCCAGTATGCCCAAATCAGGCACTACTTGGTTAATTTCTATTCTTTATTTGATTACAAACCGGAGTCGCTATGCATTTAATCTTGATGAATGCCCTTTGCTCACTTCGAGTCCTCATGATCTTGTTCCTTTTCTAGGACTCGATCTTTACTTGAAAAAACCAGCGCCCTGATCTTGAAACTATTCCCGACCCAAGAACATTTGCTACAAACACCCCTTATAGTTCCTTGCCGACTTCCATTACCAATTCCAATTGTAAGATTGTCTATGTGTGTAGGAATCCTTTGGATCAATTCATCTCCTATTGGCAATTTTTGCTCAAGATTCGACCCATATCGAATGATGATCAAACTAATTCTCTAGAGGAAGCATTCGAGATGCACTGCAAGGGAATCCATAAGTTTGGACCGTTTTGGGATCATGTTTTAGAGTATTGGAAAGCAAGCCAAGATAATCCTGACAAAGTGTTTTTCGTGAAATATGAAGAGCTCAAAGAAGACATCATAGGACACACGAAAAAGCTGGCCGAGTTCGTGGATTTTCCTTTTTCAAAGGAAGAAGAGGAACAAGGTATTGTGCAAGAAATAACAAGAATTTGTAGTTTGGAAAACCTGAAGAATTTGGATGAACAAGAGTGGTAAGCACCCTGTTGGAGTTCCAAACCATGCCTTTTTCAGGAAAGGAGATTGGAGCAACTATTTGACACCTTCGATGGCAGAGCGTATGATCAATCATCTTCAAGAAAATTGAAGGAATCTGGTTTGTGTTTTGATCTATCTTGCAAAATCTAGAAAGAAGCCTAGCTATGTATACCTTTGCCCCAGTTTGAGGGTCCTTTGTTCTAGATTTATATGCATCATATCATCCTACTGCATGTATAATCTAGCCAAATATACAAGCATATGCTCTGGCTTTGATGATTTTATTTCCTGAACAAGAGATCTGTTAAAGATCAGGGTGTATATATGTATTTGTTTTTGCTACTTCTGGTATATTTGAGATTCCCAACCGAGAATTTTGAGATGTTTAGAATTGAATTGCTAACTTCATAGTATTGATGCATGCAACCGATTATTACTGAACCATTAGTCTAAGACCATTTCTTTATTTCATAGGCACATTGAAATTATTAAGCTGATTGATGAATAATATAGCGAAAATTAGAAAATTCCACTTCTCAATTCTGATAATACTATGTCCCTTGACTTATAAATAAAAAGACATGAACAGAAGTGTTGAATTAGTTGAAAGTGTAAGGCATCCACATGTTAAGAATATATACTCTGTTTGCAGCTTAATAATGCGTTAAGTAGGGTATTTTCAATCATCTGAACACTTTCTTTAGCTTGGTTTTCCCCTTCCCAAAAATTAAGTTGCCAGCAGCCACAGGCTTAGCCTGGTTATAGGTGCATAAATCAATTTAATTAAGTTGTCAAGTTTGAATTGTCGTAAAAGAATCCTTAAATTTAATACCATTTTTAGCCCCCAACCCTTTCCATATGAAAATCTCCAAATTTGACATAACAATTTCAAGTTGAATTTCCTACCGAAGAAAAGGAAAATAATTGGCAAATGAAGCTGAAGAATTCCTCTAACATCACCAAAGTTTTCCTTCTCGACTTTCCTGCAGAAATCAGTAACTTCTTGTCTCCATCTGATAGATCTTCTCTGCAGCAAGCTAACTTTGAGGATCCTTTCCCAAATGCCTTTGGAAGAAGGGCAACCAAAGAATAGATGGGAGATAATTTCAGAAGCAACGTTGCATAGAACACACTTATCATCTATTGTTACTGTTGAAGAAAGAAGAAAAGAAACTGAGGTCTCAGAGGCTGCACAAGCTAGGTTGCTTGTGCAGACCTATCATCACAGACCTCAGTGTAAAAAGGAGCATCCTTTCCTGCAAAGCAGGAAAGGTCACTTCAGCTCATACCCTATTCAGAAAGAGTCGTTAGGCAACTGTTAGGATAGAACACAAATAAGCAAATCATGTATATATAGCATTCATCTCACTGTAAAAGAACTCAGAATCCTTATTTTTAATTCAATCTTCTTCATTGTTCTTTTTACATGGTATCAGAGCCTGGTTTCCACCAGTAATCATCATCTATCCATTCTTTTTCAGCCATGTCTCAAAATGAAAAATTGACCAATATCATTCTTAAAGACAACTCAAACTATTTCAAATGGTCCAAAACTGTGTATATTGCCCTCAGTGGCAGAAAAAGATTAGGATTTATCACTAGGACAAAGCAACGGCCAAAACCAGAGAGGCCAGAAGCTCCCATCGAAGAAGAAATTGACAGAATAGAGGAATGACAGACATCTCACCATTTGGTCATGTCTTGGCTCACAAATACTATGGAGCCCCAAATTTCCCATTTCTGCATCCTGATAGAATCATCAAAATCAATTTGGGATAAAATGCAAAGCCTTTACGGCCACCAACATAATTTTGCACATATATTCAGACTCAAACAAGAGTTAGCTCAAATCACTAAGGGAACAAAAAATTCCTCGCAATATGTAACAGAAATACTCATACGGTGGGAAGAGTTGCAGAACTATATTCCGCCTTCAATCGACCCACTAGAAATTCAAAAAAGGAACGAACAAGATCTTGTGTACACTTACCTTGGAGGATTGGACTCAAGCTATGAAAGCCTAAGATCGCAGATCCTCCTCACGTTCGAGCTTCCTCGAATAGACGAAGTAATAGCAAGCGTTTAGCGCGAAGAAATGCGAAGGAACACCATGAGCGCCTCCTCTCCCCCGCAAGTTGCGGAAAATCACGCCTACAACGCCGACGCTGGCGAATGGCCAAGCATTGTGACCACCGCCAGCGTGGTCACTCACGTGAGGTCTGTTGGCACATACACCCGCACTTGAGGCAATCGCGGGGGTGGGACGGAGCTGGAACAGTGAGGAGAGGGGGAAGAGGATAAAGGAAAGGGGGCGGTGGCAGGAGAGAAGGTTTTTGGACAAAGGGAAATAGAGGAGAAAGAGGAGAAGTAGGGTTAGGAATGGGTGTATATGCCGGGGCAGGTGTCTTTAATCAAACCCGACCCGAATCCGGCTTACAGACCTGACCCGACGACCCGTCCTCACTTGGACTCGGCCCATCCAGGCTTCGGCCTAGTAAGTCCCCCAGCCCAACAGTCTCTATGGGCTCCTCAAGTCCACCAAAATCAGCCCGCCCATCAGGCCAAATCGACCCCCCATGATCCAGCCCACCAGGCCCAGTCGACTCACACGGCCCACCAGCCATCTCAAGCCCAAATGGCTGACATCTTGGCCCAACTCCGGGCCCTGGTCCAGCAGCCCAACCGGTTCGGTTCAAACCCATCCGATGGGTCAGGTTCGGTTCAACCACTATTAAATTCATCAAATTTCTACCATAATGCTTGGATTATTGACTCTAGAGTCACTGATCACATGACTTGGGATCCTACTCAATTACAAAAAATTCATTCTATCAGAGATTCTCATCATGTGACAGTTGCCAATGGCAACTGTAACACCCGGAATTTTTATATATTTAATAATGAGTTTTTATTTAAGTCAATTTTAACTTCATTATTATTGGGTTTAATTTGAAATGATTTAATGAAAAATTTAATATTAATTAAATAAATGAGTTATTTTCTATACTCAATTAGTTTGAAATTTTAAGAAATTATTCAAGTAAATTATTTAAGGAATAAATAATATTTTTTATTTTGGTTATTCAAATTTTCCCAAGAGCATATTTATATAAGTAAAATTATATATCGGAAAATTTTGGAAGAAATTATAAAGGATGTGTTTATAAAAGAATTTTGGGAAAATTGGTATTATAATTGATTAGTAGTATTAAATTTTGAGTTGGAAATTGATTAATTAATTTAATTGTGTGTTAGGACTAAATTGGAAATTTATTTTGGAATAAGGATTGAAAGTATAATTTTATTTTTATGGGGTTTTAATGGAAATTTGTGAGTTTGGTATTTTCGTAAATAAATATGTCGGTCAGGGGTATTGTTGTAATTATGTATTTTCAATAATTCGGATTTGGCCCAAATTAAATGGTTAAGGGCTTAATTGAAAGGCTAAAAAGAAGTTTGGGGGTTAAATTAGAATTCTGCAGGATGAAATTGTAAGTAATTAAGAAAGTTGAGGGACCAAATTGTAATAAGAAAAAGTTCAGGGGTCAAATGTCGATATTGAAGGGAAAGAAACCGGGGAAGAAAGTGAGGGCGTGGAGGCCGGCCGGCGAGAATCGCGTGTGGCGCGACTTCAAGTGGCCGAGTTGGGTGGCGATCGGCTCTCTCGTGAGAGCTTTCTTTTGGCGTGGTGGCCGGGAGACGGAAGATCCGGTGGAGAGAGAAAATGGTGGCGGTGTTTTGGGTTTTTCCGGTGAGCTCCGTGAGGATGGATGATCGGAGGATGTATCCCGACTCTCCTCGGCCTCAAGCTTCGCGATGGCACCGGTTTTGTGGCGATCGGGCTTCGTTGGCAAATCGACGGTCGAGATCGTCCGCAAATCTCTCCCGGATGATCGGGTGTCGGATCGGAAAATCGGGCGGGGATCATCATCGGCCGTCGTTGTGAGTCCGATGGTGTGTTCGGATCGAAGTCGACCGAGCGATCGAGCGTCTCGGTAATTTTCTTTGGCCCGTTAATTTTAGAAATTCTTGGTTTAATTGTGTCTATTGGATGGTATTGAGTATTTGATGATATTTGTGAGTTATAAATAATTGTCTGTCAGTTTGCCTGCCTCGTATTTTGTGCTGTGTGGCGGAGTCGGGAAATAGTGAAGTTTGGGGACCCGACTCCCGTTGTTTAAATTGTTGAATATTTGGAGTGTTCTTCTGGCAGGTCCTGGACCCGTTTTTACGGGGGGTAATGTTCGTGTTGTAGGGGAGGTTCTGCCGAATTTTCGGTAGTTCCCGAGTCGAGATTCTTAGACAGTCAGTCCTAGGAGTCTAGACCTAGGATTAATGATCGATTGTTTCATCGTTTTGATAAATTGTTTTCCGTGATTAGATGATCTGTCTGTTCGGCTCGCTCCTACCGAGGCACCGGAGCAGAGCTAGGAGGTCGCCAATCCTGTGAGTTAAAGTCATTTAATCATTGCACTATTGCTAAGTCTGATTTTAATATGCTATTTTGGAAGTTTATGTTTAACATGGTTACTAATATCTCAACGTAATTAATTTTACTGGATTATTAATTATTGAAGATAATATGAGTATTATTATAGTAATGTTATAATAATTCCAAATATCATCAGTTTTCCACCCCATTTCCGATGTTTTACTCTTAATTGTTAATCATTAATTTGATATGGTTGAATGACTTCATTATACAATGATATTTATTAAATGGATGATTATGTCTTGGGAAACGTGGCTTGTAGAACATGCCGCCTGATGGGTTACATCAGGACCGCGTGCGCACCGGTAATGATCATGGACATAAGGTTATTATGGATTTGTTTGCCCTGATCGAGCATTGCTCTCCGGGTCGAGTTCGATTGATTGCGGAGTTAAGGTCCCCGATCGAGCTTGCTCTCCGGGGCGCCGGCTTATTTGGAATTCAAGTGTTCAGTCGGAGGTAAGGACCTGATCGAGCTTGCTCTCTGGGCGCGGACTGTTGGATTAAGAGAGCCGAAAGGCTATTAGAATTTGGGGTTAGGGTTCTACTGAGCCACTCGTCCCGTAAAAGTAAAAATATATTTTTATTTATTCATTTATTTATTTATTATGATTTGATTATAATGTGATTTGTATTTACGTGCATGGTTGATATTTTGATTCGAATGATTAATATTTTATGTGAAGGAAATAGTAGGGTATGATTATAGTATGATTTGAATAATCTATTTTTTCCGAGAAGAAGCAATAGTCCCTAGATTATTTGATTTTAACTCACTCTCGAACGATTGCATTTTTTTTTTTTTCGGATTCGTGATCGTTAGTTCTCCGCGACTCTTATTCAAGAATCCGACTCCTTCATCATCGGGTGATGTATTTGATTTGGTATGTAAATTGGTAAATCTTAGATTCTCCGTGAGTAGTAATAGTAAATGTATCAGTTGTAAATTTTCTGAGCTTCAGGTCTCGCCTAGTTTTTCTGGCAGACCGAAGTATTTATGTAGAATGTAGCTATTAAGATAATTTGTGGTTTTAATAATATTAATTTGAGATGAGATTTGTTTAAATCAGTGAGTGTCAGGCTTACTACGGGTTTCGGTGGCCTTAAGCCTACCCATTCCTAGTGCTTGGTCCACGGGCCCACAGTGGGGTCGTGACAAAGTTGGTATCGAGCTTAGGTTTAGATTTCCTTCCGACCTAAGTTAAGATTTTCTGCAATCGCGGAGTTAGGATCATGTCTGTCTTGTTGTTTTCATTGACTCCAGTGTCTCAGCCTTCACTGTTAGAGAGTCAGTCTTTCCTTTCTTGTAAGCTTGTCCTTGGTGCTGTGCTGAGAATGTGCTTTGTAGCGATGGGAGGATCCGAAGCGCGATAGACTCGTGATGTTTCTTCAAGTGATTAGTGCAGTCCGCCTTTAGAAGCTTTGATTGTGTTTTCGATGGTGGGCACCGCAGTCAGTTTTAGTGTAGAGCGTGGTTGCAGTCGTGTCATGGACTGCCTCGTCATCGCATCAGGCATCGTCTTATTGAGTAGCGCCGAAGGTAGTGCCTGGGAAGTCGAGTGGATGTCAGCTATTATGGTTGAGTTGGTGATTGTAAGAAGCTTAAGAAAGGTGGCAGGAGTGTTTTCGGACGCTCAGAATCCAGAGAAACTTAAGCGAACATTATCTATTTTTCTAAGTAGAACAAGTGTTTTAAAATACAATGTTGCGCCCAGTCCTGTAAGAATGCATTATGGCATAACCCTCCAAAGACATATTTTGTGTCCACTAATTCCCCCCAAGACATGCTAATGCATCAAAGATTTAGGCATCCTCCTGACATTGTTTTAAATAAATTACTTTGTTCAAATTTAAATTCTAGCAATTGTGATGTGTATAAATTCTCGAAACACACGCGATTACCTTTTTCCTTGTCATCTAGTGTGTCTGAAAACACATTTGATTTAATTCATTCTGATGTTTGGGGACCTGCCCCCGTTACTGCCTATAATCATTTCCGCTATTTTGTTATTTTTATTGATGATTACTCTCGGACCACTTGGATTTATTTATTAAAAGGAAAAAATGAAATTTTTTCCCGCTTTCAAGATTTTTTCAATTTCATCAAAAATCAATATAATGCAAAATTAACATTTTTTCGCTCCGATAATGGTACGGAGTACGTAAATCAACATTTTTTCACTTTTCTTAAACATCATGGCATCATACATCAAACCACTTGTGTTAATACCCCCGAGCAAAATGGAGTGTCTGAACGCAAAAATCGACATCTTCTCAATGTTGCTAGCACTCTTCTTTTTCAAAATCATGTGCCCTCTATGTTTTGGTCGGATGCCTTGTTAACCGCAGCCTATCTCATAAATCGGCTGCCTACTGTCATCTTAAAAAATCTCAGCCCTCTAGAAGTTTTCAAAGGCCGAAAAATATAAGTAGGTCACCTCCGGGTTTTTGGATGTGTTTGCTATGTTCATATCAAACGCTCACACAAACTAGACAAAAGCTCGGTCAAGACCCTCTTTCTAGGCTATTCCTCCACCCAAAAAGGGTACAAATGCTATGATCCTTTAAACCATAAAGCTTATGTTTCTCGTGATGTCACCTTTGTGGAAACTGAATCCTACTACACACCCTCCACCGGTGTTGCCTTCCCTCCTAGACCTTGTCAGTCTTTTTTCCACTTAACTGTAATTCTTCTCTTAGCAGCTCTGAACAGGATTATCAGCCTCAGGGGGAGTCTCCTTCTGTCTCAAGGCCACTTCCTTCATGGGGAGAAACTCGGCCTCACGAAAAAGAAGAAATTGCTTGAGAAGATCCACTCGTCAATCTAGACCCCCTGTAAAATTTAGAGACTATGTGTCTCATACGGTAACATATCCAATTCAGAAGTTCATTTCTTATAATGTCTTATCTAATCAATATCGCAACTACCTTTGTCAGATCTCAAACCACACTGAACCCATAAATTTCTACGAAGCCAACGCCGACCCTAAATGGTGTAAGGCTATGGAAGAAGGACTTCGTGCCTTAGAGAAAAATGATACATGGAGTATTGTTCATCTTCCACAAAATAAAAAACCCGTGGGATGCAAAAGGATATACAAGATCAAGTACAATAGTAATGGAACTATTGAGAGATACAAGGCCAGACTTGTAACCCGAGGTTTCACTTAAACTTATGGAGTTGACTATCAAGAGACATTTTCTCCAGTGGCCAAAATGAATACGGTCAGAATTCTTCTCTCAACAGCAATCAATCAGGACTGGAATCTATTTCAAATGGATGTCAAGAACGCCTTCCTACAAGGTAATTTAGAAGAGGAAGTTTACATGAGACTACCTCCTGGTCATAAGTCAACCTCAGACACTTCCATGGTATGTAAACTAAAGAAGGCTATCTATGGCCTAAAACAGTCCCCGAGAGCATGGTATGCCAAACTTAGCCGTTTTTTACTAGGTATTAATTTCAGTAAATGTGAATCTGACTCATCTATGTTTGTTAAAAATACTCTTAATCACACCATTGTTATCTTAGTGTATGTTGATGATATTATAATAATAGGGAATGATGATCGAGGAATAGAGGATGTCAAAGTCTAAAACGAGAGTTCGACATCAAAGATCTTGGTCAACTGTCATATTTCCTAGGCATAGAAATGGCAAAATCCAACAAGGGCTTATTTCTATCTCAAAGGAAATATACCCTCGACCTCTTGAAAGAAATTGGAAAAATAGGCGCCAAACCTGCCATCACCCCTATGGAAACCAAAATTAAACTTAACTTAGAAGATGGAGAACCCTTAACCAACATAGGGCACTATCAGCGCTTGGTAGGGAAATTGATTTATCTTACTGTCACTAGACCTGACATTTCATTTGCAGTTAGTGTAGTGAGCCAGTTTATGCATGCTCCTCGCACCAGTCACCTAGAAGCTATAGATCGAATCCTCAGATATCTCAAGGGAACTCGCAGACAAGGAATCTGGATGAAGAAGAACAATACTACTAACATAGTTAGTTTTTCTAATGCAGATTGGGCTGGAAGTTGTGATAGGAAGTCAACCACTGGTTACTGTGTCTTTATAGGAGGAAACTTGGTGACTTGGAAAAGTAAAAGACAAAGTGTAGTGGCCAGATCAAGCGCCAAAGCTGAATATCGTGCAATGGCTTCCACTGCAAGCGAACTCATTTGGATCAAACAAGTCCTTAAAGATATGAAAGTTTCAAGTAAAGAACTAATACAAATGCATTGCGATAATCAAGCTGCTTGACATATCGCATCAAATCTGGTGTTTCACGAACGAACCAAACACATTGAAGTTGATTGTCACTTCATCAGATAAAAGGTTCAAAAAGGAGAGATTGAGACCCTCTACATCAGAAGTCAAGACCAACTGGCAGACATATTCATAAAGGCCCTTGATAGGCAGAATCATCATTCGATCCTCAGCAAGATGGGTTCCATAAACTTACTCGAACCCACCTTGAGGGGGAGTGTTGAAAAAAGAAGAAAAGAAACTAAAGTCTTAGAGGCTGCACAAGCTAGGTTGCTTATGCAAACCTATCATCACAAACCTCAGGGTAAAAAGGAGCATCCTTTCCTGTAAAGCAGGAAAGGTCACTTCAACCCATACCCTATTCAGAAAGAGTCGTTAGGCAACCGTTATGATAGAACACAAATAAGCAAATCATGTATATATATCATTCATCTCACTGTAAAAGAACTCATAATCCTTATTTTTAATTCAATCTTCTTCATTGTTCTTTTCACAGTTACCCTCCATACCATCAACTTATTCTTAGTTCTCAGCTTGTCATGAAGGGCCAACCATACAATGAAGCTGAACGGAGGCACAACAGTCAAACTTGTTCCAAGAAAGAAGCTATGCTCCTTCTCAAAGCTCTCCAGGTAGAAGCCACAGACCAAACATCATAATTAAGTCTTCAAATCACTTTATCCTCCATATCTTCAGACACTCTAAAACTATGTTTAATATAACTCAAGACTTTATAGACACCACACCAGCATCATCAGAAGATTCCCAGCCACCATGCTTTCATGGATCACACACAAGAGTTCTTGCGGGAATATTTTTTCAATCATCTAGAGTGTAGGAAACATTACTACGGGCATTGCCATGGATCATACCAGAAGTTCATACTTCTTCCATTCCGAGGTTTATACTCAAAACATGCTTTAAATCTTTCTCTCTAATCTTAATCAACTGCCTCCAAATCCAGCTGGCAGAATGGGGTTCATTCCTGCCCCAGTCATTATGCAGATGCAGGTGCATATCTAATTTCAGACATGTGTTTGAGTTTTCAGTTTTACTACTCAACACTTTTTTTTTTATCATTCTTCATTTTGTATCTTTGATTCGCTATAGTTTTCTTGGATGTTGTCGCTTATAATTTTCTGCCTTGAATTTGCATACTCTGAGCTACGAAGTGATGCTTGCTGCAATGATATAATACTGGACGACAACATTCCAAAATAAAGGTAACTTTCAGAAACATCCAATGCCCTCAATGAATAAGTACCCTTTTCTCGCTTCAAATCCCTCACGATCTTTTTCCTTTTTTGAACTCAAATCCCTCGAAACTATTCTTGATCCAAACTCCTTTATAGTTCCTGTCAACTTCCATTATTGATTCTAATCATGTAAGATTGTTAATGTGAGCACATCTGTATCAAATTCATTTCCTTACAAAAATTTTTTTATGCTTAAGCTTGGGCTCAAGAATGCTGACCAAATTTCGCTTTTGAGTTGTACTGCGAGGGAACTAATGGCTGCCTGGTTTGGAGAGCAAATTAAGAAAATACTGATAGTGTTACGAAAATATGAAAGAAAACATCAAAAGATACAAACAAACCTTAAAAGAATAAATACATGAAAAGGTTCGGTATTTCACTTAATTATTGTTGTATTAGCCCAACATAAATGCTATTTTTGTACTTTATTCCGGTGTGTATCCTTACCAAACATAGGGATTTAACTTTAGAAAACTCAATAGATAAGAAGAAGAAGGTATAGTTAATATACGAGAAACTTGTGTATGTTTCATATGCATTTTCAAATTCTTACTGCAGCATAATTAACACCGGAAACTTCTTATTTAAATTTAGTGTATAATACTATAATAGAAAATTATTTTCTAAATTTTGTGTATGTCTCTATTTATACACTAAATTGATAGATAATTCACATATATTCATTAGTTTTAAATGATAACATATGTGTCAATCATCTAATATCCAAGAATAAAACACATATGCATGCGTGCCATTATCTTATTAGTTGCTTTATATACATCAAGTCTAGGTAAGAATCTTCCCATTACAACTAATAGAGAGAGTGAAACATATATAACTTGGGAGAAATTCTTAGTTAGATTCAGTCCACCATGTCATACGTAGACTAAATCAATTACATGGTGATATATGACTTCATTTATTAATTGTAGCATTGTCATTAGTTGGATTTTAATCATGAGTTGTTATTGGTAATAAATATATCAACCAATAAAAATGCTACAACTAATAAATAAAGTCATATGTTACCATATAATTGATTTAGTTACAAATGATGTGGTAGACTGAGTCAATCTAATAAATTCTCCATGACTTAAAATATATATACCACAACTAATATTAGAAAGACATGTATATAGAAGTGTTTTATACTTTGTTATTGAATAATAGATACATATTTCATTATTTAAAACTAATAAAGATGTGTCAATCATTTATCAGTTTTTTATATAAAAAGAACTTTTTAATAATATCAACTCATTTTACAACTTTCTCTTATTAACATTAGAGAGTGCATGATATGAATCAAGGCTGCCATGAGATTCCATTGCAAAGGCATGCATCAAAAAGTCCAAAATAGAAATGCAACTCATGCATGAAAAAAAGAGTCCAACCTTATAATGGAGTATTCAGTCCATTTTGAAGAATAAAAGCCATTTGGCCATGATTAGGCTTTTAGGCTTAATTCATATTTATATGGGTTCTTATCTTTTAGATTTTAGCTTACGTAGTTGTTTTAGTTTATTTTTATTTAATTAAGGATTATTTTATTAGGCGTGAGTTATATGTATTGTGTGTGGAGTTACAAATAAATGCACATGTTTAGTTGTCATTTGGGAGTTACAAAATGAGTGACATCAATATAAAAACAGCCACTTTTAATGAGTTTTAAGGGGAATTAAAGGAAAAAACGTGGGAAAGCTCAAAAGATATCTATTTAGGTTTCTTTATCTTGTTTTGGCTATAAATATCAAAGCTAAATCCATTTGTAAATATATAATTGATGAATGATAATCTTTGTTTGCTCTTTGTGAGTGTTTTTGCTTAAGTTCTTGCATGAACTTTGAACTTATCAAACTATTTTTAGTTTGTGGCGTTCTCTAACCAAAATCTTGTGTTTGATTCTTAACTTATCAAATCATACTTGGTTTATGGCGTTTGGAGTTGAATTCAAGTGCTAGTTTCATTGTTGGAACTAGTTTTCCCTAACTTCACTTAAGGAGATCCATGGGTTTTGGAATCATCTTGATTGGAGGGTGTTTTCTTGCATTCCATATGTATCATAACTCATTAGTTATTGGGTGTATGATTGCTAAGATGATGATTTCCTATCAGTGCAAATTTGAGTAGGTAGAAATTATATTAGTTTTTAGTTTATTTACTTTGTTTCATATGTAGGATTTGTTTAAAATTGCTTTCTAGATTATTCTTTTAAAAAGTTGATAAATGAATTTTTAAAAATAAATAAAAACAGAACAATTTATGAAAAGATAAAAAATTAATCAATTAAATTAAAGAAATCTAAATCTATCAACTTACAATAATTTCATAAAAAATTAAAAAAAGAAAAGAAAAGATAGATTGCAATCTTTTTCACAATTTCTTAAAATGCTAATAGAAACTTCATTGTGAATATACAATAATAAATCTATGCAACTCATCAGTGTCGTGGTAGTCATCATCATCATCCAAATCATCATACACAGCACCTCTTTACTTATTCACAGCCTCACTTCCTCCCTCATTATCAAAATTACTAGCCTCATTCACAGCCTCACCCCCTACCTTATTACAACATTATTAGTCTCATTAACACCTCCCTCAATTCAAGGTAATAGTTCAGAAACTTCTATAAGTATGGGCTCATCCACATCATGGTCAGTATATATTTATCGCATTATTACACTCTAAGTTCTTAATTATATGATGAATATCATTATCACTTTCAAGTAAGAACAGTCCATTATTCATACTCTTTTCGGGTTCATAGAAGAATACCTTACTAACATTAGAAAACTCTGACGCATCTCTATATCTTTTTGTAATATGAGTGACTGACAGAAAATCAGGATCAAACCTCTCAATAATATCTACTTCCCATCAACATAATCTAGCTTAGGTGACCTGGACCATTTACCAACATAGTGGAAACACACTGATATATTCCTCAGCCATACTGCAATGCAAAATGACATAGCACAAACACATAAATCCTGACACTCTAACTCACATAAATCGTAATTCTTAATGTTTTTCTCAAATGGTAAAGATAAACAAAGCACAATCCCAAATTTTTAATTGGATCAACCGGTAAACTTTAATTTAATTTTGAATAGTGTTATGAACGCAAAACCCTAAAATGCTAAACCCTAAGTTGCTGTCTGCAAAGTCAGTAAAGCTTATAACTTTGATGGCAATATTTCCTCCAATAAAGCACAATACTGCTTCAATAAATCGACAACAAGACAACAACAAGCAAAATCAACCCTATAAAATCTTGTTTGTTTATGTTAGAGGTTGACAAAGATAACTGTCTCTTTTCTGCAAACTAGTGGAAAAGTTGGAAACTTTTAGCTCATTCAATAGGGTTAGATTTCTCTTTCTCCACTTGCTGCACATGTGCAATTAACTATTGACTCGATATATCTCGGACAAAAATGTGAATCCCGTTAACTATTGACTTGATTCGTCTCTTTTAAAATATTCAAGGATGATATTGAGCCATTTTGGAATAAAGAAGGTTAACTGAACATCACAAAATACTTCAGGGTTTCTTTATATATATATATATATATATATATATATATATATAATTAATTTATTAAAAATAAATTATTTTCTTAATTAAGAACTAATTTTAAGTTATACATATGTATTTATATTTTCTAAGAATAATTTTAAGTTACATTTCTAATATTATATTAAATGATATATTATTTTTAATTATATAATAGTTCTAATTCTAAAAAATAATATATTTAATTATATTTTAATATTAGTTATATATAACAAATAAATTAAGACATAAAATTCTTAATATGTATATTTATTTTGATACATAAATATTATATTAGTATATAATTTCTATATTTTTTTATATTAGTATTTCAGTAGTAATTTATTTTCTAATTAGACAATTATTATGATTTTATAAAATACATTTTTAATTATATTTTAATACTATTTTAATTAATAATTTTTTAGTTATATTAATTATTAAATTAATCTTTTGCTTATATTATCTATTTTAATCTCATTTTTGTAACTTATATTAATGAATCAATCAATAAATACTTTTAAATAATTTTTTATTTCATTAACAAAATTTTAAAATATTAACTGTTTTATTAAGTCACCTAAAAATATTTAAATTATTATTATGAACTCATTATAATATAATTATTTATGCTAAAATTAATGATAATATTCCGTATAAAAAGATTGATAACAATAATAAATGAGTAGTTAGATTTTAATTTTTCTTTTTATTCTAACTCTCTAAGCATTTCCAAAATTAAATTTGGTAGAGAATAAATACAAACAGTATCTCAGTTCCACGTGGCAACCGATGATAGGTCTGTCCGTTATAATCCCTGAATAGGCTGTCTCTGTATTATACCCAAGGAAATTGAAACTTTTCTCTCCACGCGTTTGGTTTTCGAGAAAGTGACACAGCTCGGGAAAATTTTCTCTTTTTCTTTTTTCTCGAGAAAAAAATAGAACCAAACCCTATAACCATTGTCTTAATTTCCCCGATGAACTCTTAACAATCACCCTCTCTCATCATCTTGACGGCTAGATCCCTCCTCCGGCGATCCTCCGGTGACCGATCTGACCGGCGAGAGATCACCTTTTTGTCTTTTCTATCTCTAGCTACACACAGGTATCTTTCTCTCTCTTAGTTTAATTGAGAATAGTTTTATTATAGATATCGTTGTCTTAAAGTAAAAAATGTGTACTCTTGATTATTTGATAGCTGAGTTTAAGTTTAAAGTTTTTGAATTTTGAGTTTATTTTTATTTATTAGTCGTTACTGAAAATTTTTCAGTTTATTTTCTCTTAATATTTGAACATCTTATTTGCTTTTAACTTACATGGTGCAAAATTTGAATTTTTTTTTTTTAGTAATAAATTTTGTTTTTAAGTGAATGCATATTTCTTTTAGTAGCAGAGTAAGAAGATACTTATTTTCATGATATTCAATACTCATTAAGTCAAATTGCTAGGAGTATCTATTTAAAGGACACGAGTTGTTTGATGCATATGTAAACTGAGTTGCAGGATACCAGGATAAAGTTGCAAACTGTCATAGAATGTAGCAATGTGTTTTTGTTTGAAGGACTTGGTGTCCCCATTAGATTTATAGAGGATACGGAATTGAGATGGGCCTTTGGACTTTCAGATATTGAGGCTGATTATATATGTTGCCAAATAATCTGTGTTATTTTGTTCATCTTCTCCATAAGCCTTTGATGGATTGATTCTAACTTGATAATGGAAAAAATGCCAATGCATTTCTTGGCTTTAGATTCTAGAAAGCCAACTTTTCGTTTACATCCGAAGCCTGCCTACTAAATTTTGAATTTTAGTTGCTTTTTTTGGAAAATCATGCATTAACTGAACTTGAATTATTATATAAAACTTTTGCTTTATATCAAAAATAAAGTTTGTTAAAAAGCCCTTTTTAGAAGCAAAATAGAACCAGAGGTTCAGACTCTGTACCTTGCCAATAGGCATTGACCATGATTGACTTTTGGATGTTTTGAATCCAAGGGTGCAAGAAAATCTTAAAAGTTTGGTTCAAATAAATGAGATTTTGTATGCAAGGCATCTTCAGTTTTGGTTGTTGAACTTGATGCCCAGTACTCAAGTTGTTTCTGCCCCTTTCTCTCTAACATCCATCGTTGCCCCTTTCTTACATGGCGTAAATGCTTTCCCTCATAATCAAGTGCCCAACCCTAACTGTAAATATTTATACATGCTCATATGATCAGTTCCAGAAATTCTGCAACTCTCCCCTTCTTTGATATGACATGATGATGTCTTTGATTGGTTTCATTGTCACTTAGTAATTGTGACTGTCTTTCTCTTTTTATTGCAATGAATTTGTCAGTGCTTCCCCTTATATACCCCCTCAATGGAACAAACTTTTATAGTTCTGTACAGATGGAGCATCATATTGACAAACATGCAGGTGGCTTGCGGTTCTGTTATTTCTTTTAGACAATGATTGGCTTTCTCTTGAACTAAAGATGATAACCTTTGTTTATATCCTTCCACAGCATTCATGCACGGTATCCATAATCTAAATACGAGCTGCCTGGATTATATGCTTTATAATCTAAAAATTCCATTGCCACTAATTGAGGGCTGTTTATCTATGCTTATATATTCTTTACTTCACATTGACCATTTGTGATTTTCACTCTATAAACCTGAATTTGTATAGTTTACTGCAGGTAGTTATCAAAGAAATGTAAATTAGTCATTCTAAGTTTGGATATGGAGAGGGTATTCTTGAAAGCTTTCTAGAATTATAGAATAATGCTACTCTAAATTTGCTCTGATATGCACTGCCACAACACCAAAATGTTGTTTACCTTTATTTCAGCTCAAGGAACAAATATCTTAAGTGATTTGTTTTTTAATGTCTCAGTAAATGGACCATTATGACTTGCAAGCACAGAGAAGGGAAATGAAGCATAAAGGAAGAAATGTTGTTTGGTCTATTGCTATGGACAAGTGTCTCATTGAAGCTCTTGCTGTTCAGGCTAGAAATGGAAACAAAATAGACAAATGTTTCAATGAGAATGCATATACTGCAGCTTGTTTTGCTGTGAACTCCCACTTTAACTTGAACTTGAACAATCAAAAAGTTGTTAATCGTCTTAAGACAATTAAGAAGCGGTACAAGGTTATAAGGGATATGCTAAGTCAAGATGGGTTCAGGTGGAATCCCAATACAAAGATGATTGAGTGCGATAGTGATGATCTTTGGAAGAGATACATTGCAGTAGGTCTTTATTTACTAATCTTTTATTTGGCAGATCTTCTTCCCTTGGTATGTCAGGCCCTTGTTTACTTTATTTGTATGTGTTATAATATGTTGAACAGGCACATCCTGATGCGAAAGGAATTCGGGGTAAGCAGATTGAGATGTATGACGAACTGAAAATCGTTTGTGGAAATTACCAAGCCCCTAGTCGTTGGGCTAAGATGAAAGATGGAGGTCATGTAGCAAAGAATTTTGAAGAAGATTCTCCTTCATATCTTTCGCCAAGTTCAGAAGATGTGAGCGAGACTGATGGAACAGAATCATATACTGGACCACCAGATTGTATCCCAGATGGTAGTCAGGACCCTCCTCTGATCCAGCCTATGAGACAACTCCCTAAACGAGCCCGTGGGTCAGAAGCTCTTCAAGATGCAATGTTGGCAGTGGCATCAAGCATTCGTCGTTTAGCTGATGCAATGGAGCAAAGCAAAACTGCCATCAATGCCTCAGAACTATTACGCGCGGTAATGGAGATTGATGGCTTAGAAGAGGCTAAACAAATGTATGCTTTCGAATATCTGAATGCTGATCCCATTAAAGCCAGAGCTTTTATGACATATAATGCTCGAATGAGGAAAGTTTATTTATTTCGACAGTTTTGGTGGTGGAAGTGACACTTTCATGTATAGTTTGCAAAATTGTGAGAGAACTGTTTCTTGGATGTTTACACATTAAACCTTAATTGATGTTTGAAGGTGAATGTACAGATATTTGATGATCTCAGGATGAAAATTTAGAGCTAGAAGCTGGTATTGTAGAGACATTCGCCAGCACCTTTACTGCATCTTCTTTTGAGTGAAGCGAGCACTTACTGTAAGATCATCTGGTCTCTTTCTTGCTTTATCCTTTTAAAGAGGTCAGGAATTGCTCTTTGTTCTCTTAATTTAGGGTATAGCTGCTGAAATTCGGTGGCCCCGTGGAGTTCACTGTGCTAATTGGTTTTAATGGAACATCATAATGTCTAATACTCAAATTTTTGTTGCTTTTGATTATTATTTTCATCAGTGATGAAGTTCTTCATAGCGTTATTTGAACACCATTAATTTTTGAATTGCCTATGAACTTGAAGTATTTTGTGGTGGGGATGCTTGTGATTGCGTTTAGCCTTATCTAGTTAAGAGCAGAGCAGAGCTGACATATTTAAGTTCTCAGATCCAGTCAGTTTCAATGGACTTATAATGGACCAGTCGTCGCTGATTACAACCCTTATTTTGTTTTAATTCTTGTTTGTTTTTATCGTCTTTTCCATAGCAATACGCTTGGAACTATTACAGATCAGGTTTTGTGCGTTTGATCTGATCAAGTCACTAGGCCATCTCTTGAGTAAGAGAAGATATAATTCTTCCAATCCCCAATACCACCACGCCTAAAGAATGCACCATTCGGCCATCTGAGCAAAGGATTTTAAAAAAATGCAAGGCTATATAGGTCTGCATGCAGCAGCTTTTGATTTTTATTTCTTAAAATTTTTCTTTTAAAGAAAGCTTCCATTTTTGCAATGGCGAGAGTATCCTAGAATTACTGCAAAATTGCAGTTCTTTCTGTTACTGTAAAAATAGCGGGCATTAAATACCTTTAGTCACGGAGCTTGGTACAGAGCAGGTATCTTCCGCAAGAAGCCTGTTTTCTATTCGGTTGCTAAAGACTTCAACTGTGAATCGTTGGGTAATTTGGCTTAATGGTGAGTGGTGCTTGTAAAGTGCAGAAGGAAACTTTCCAGAAACTTTATGTGTCAGTTCCTCTAATGCCCTTGACCTCCAAACATGGTACATTAACACTCAGCAATCAGAAGTCAAATTCACCAGTAATCTCCACAGGAACAGAACCCGTCCTTGAAGTGGTGAAACCTATGCATGTCACGCACTATGATTTCCCGTCCAGTAACAAGTGAAATGTACTTAGTTGCGCTATGACAATCGCCACAAACTCGTAGATTCTTCCTGATGTGTATGGGTATACCAGGGCTTGTATTCAGAAGCCCAAAGGCAATAGCCAATTTCTCACTATGGGTATTCAGCAACCGCTCCTTGACATCATCTTCAACGTCATGGATTGAATTGGTGTCAGGAACATAACCAGCAGCTTTAATCCTGTCAACTAGAGTCTCAAGAAAAGCATAGATCTTTCTGGACTGGGGATGGCTTGTACTGCCAGAATAGAAACTGTGAACCTCATTTCTTAATTCTACTAAACTACATCCTGGAGTTTTTTGAAGCCCTTTCTTCTGCATCATTTTTCTAACTTCAGCCACTTTGTCCCACATTGAAGCCGTGGCATACATGTTAGCCAGCAAGACATGATATCCGCCCTCTTCTGGGTTCAACTCAAAGAGTCTGTATGCTGCCTTCTCCCCCAACCCAACATTCTTGTGAATTTTGCAAGCACCCAGCATGGCACCATAAACAGTTATCCCTGGTTCAACAGGCATCTTCTGAATAAAATCCCAAGCTTCACTGAGCCGGCCAGCTCGACCAAGGAGGTCAACCATGGCTCCATAATGATCCATATTGGGTTCGAGTCCATAATCCTTTTTCATGCTGTCAAAATGTTGCCGCCCTTCTTCCACTAAACCTGAGTGGCTGCAAGCAGAGAGAACACAAAGAAAAGTAACATCATTTGGCTTGATGGTTCCCTTCTGCATTTCCACAAAAAGTTGTACAGCTTCTTTTCCAAGCCCATGCGTTCCATAGGCATCTATCATAGAATTCCAAGTTATGACATGCCTTTCACTCATCATATTAAAGAGCTTCCTTGCAGTGTGAATAGCTCCACATTTTGCATACATGTCAACAAGAGCAGTCATCACAAAAACAGTATCATCTAAGAGCCTTCTTATAACAAGTCCATGAATCCATTTTGCCTGACGTGGAATTGATAACTCGGCAAGAGCAGGAATCACACTTACCATTGTGAATGAATCCGGCTTTATATTTTGAGATTGCATCTCACAAAAGAAATTTAAAGCCTCATTTAGCCGCCCATTCTGGGCATACCCCAATATCATGGCATTCCATGATACAAGAGTTCTGTTTTGCAAGTTTTCAAACAAATTGGCAGCAAAATCGACCTGCTTGCATTTGGAATACATCGAAATCAGAGAATTCATTACAGAAACATTAGAATCAAGTTTCAAATCCTCCACTAGTTTATGAACAAACTTTCCCTGCTCAAGATCACCCGAATCAGCACAGGCATGTAAAACTTCCATGACAGTAACATCAGTTGGCTGAAGCCCTTCATCCATCATTTTCTTGAAAAGCACCTTTGCTTCCTCAGGATCTCCATTTTCCACACACCCAGCAATCATTGAATTCCATGTAACAACAGTTCTACTACCCATCCCATCAAAAATTACTCTAGCAGTCCCCACAGAATCACATTTCGAATACATATCTACCAAAGCAGTTGAAATATTCACAAGCCAATCGAACCCAGCTCTAATAACATAAGCATGAATAGCCTTCCCAAATCTCAATGACCTTATATCTGCAACGGCAGGCAAAACAGAAACAATCGTAACAGAATCAGGCCTATGTCCTTCCTCAAATATCTTTGGAACCAACTCTAATGCCACTTTAGTCAACCCATTTTGTGCATACCCAGAAATAATAGTGTTCCAACAAACCAAATCCCTCTCAGTCATTCTATCAAACATCTTATATGCATCACCAATTACTCTACATTTACAATACAAACTAACAACCGCAGTCATAGCAAACAAATTCCAAGAAAACCCACTAGTAATCAACTGTCCATGAATCTCTTTACCTCTTCTAAGATCAAAATTATCTCCACAAAGTGTCAACAAATAAGTGAAATTATAAACAACAGGTCTAACATTATCATGCTTCATTCTACAAAAGAATAACAAAGCAGAATCCAAAGATGAATTCTTTGCAAACCCTTTAAGCATAGTATGATAAAGGGCTTCTAATTTATTCTCAATTGGTTCAAAAACACGAGCAGCTTCTGTTAAGCTACCATAGTTACAGAAAAGACTAATGAGCTTTGTTTGGAAAAGCTCTTCACTGTAGAAACCGTTTTTAATAATAGAAGGAATGATTTGGTGCAGTTCTTTAACTGAAGTGCAGAGCTCTAACAGAACTGCAGTTGGGTGCTTGTATATGTGACCGGGGATATAGGTTCTTCGTGGGAGTGTGTTAATAGTAGTAGAATGGCGTGTTTTTGAATGAAGTGGTGATGGTGATGGTGATGGCGTTGCAATGATGGGTAAGAGCTGAGAGCTCATCTCTTTTCTGTCTTCTCTTACAGTGTGAGTTTCGCTCTCTAGTCTTTACATTACAGCTTATTTGTCAATGGAGGGTAGAATCTTTTTCAAGTTGTCATCTTTCCTTCTCCTCTTCTTCTTCTCCTTCCCATTTTTTTTTTTTTTTTATCTTATGTTTTATACATTTTAATTTCCTTTGAAGATATTTTTTCCTTGCTGAAAAAGATATTTTATTTTATAGGATATCTCGTGAAGACAGATTTATCTTTCAAAGGAAATATAATTTTGAAACTATTTTAAATTTCATTAAGATTCTATTTATCACAGCATTTTTTAATGTTAAACATTTAGTAAAATTATTATATATCACCTCAAATTAATAAAAATTTTAAAAAAATTAAGATAAATTATGTAATATTGTTCTAAATTATTAAATAAATAGTTTAATGTCTAATATTTAACTATTGGAGAGTTATAAATTTAGAAAAAAAAACACGATAATTAAGTTATTAAAATAATTATTTATTATCTATAACTCGGTGCCATGTTATTATTTAAATTTTGATTAATTTTTTTGAACAATTAAAAATTTCATTATTTCAGACCAAACAGAGACGTCTTCCTAAAACAATTAAAACATAAAACAGAAAAAAAGAAGAAGATAATTTTGACACTCAGGTAAATCCAATTAAAAATTTCCTTTTATCCTCGCGAATTCCTAAACTCTTCCAACCCACTCAAAATGCATTTATTATATTATTATTCTAATCAAACAATAATTATAATATTTATCATATATATTTAATATTATATTAACTTTTCTAATTAAAGATAGTTTTAATTCTAATATTATATATTAATTAATAATTATACAATAATTTCTAGTCTTAAGATATAGAAATATAAATAACACTTATAGTATAAATTTATTTAATAAATAATTAATATTAAAATATACTTTTTTAAAACGACATCTAAAAAACATTAATCTATTATTATTATTTAAATATTATAAAATAATATAAATATTAAATTTATAGATTAAATTTAATTATATTATTATTATTATTTATAATTAAAATAATAATAACAATTGTGTTAGTATTATAAAATTTATGTTAAAATTAAAACTCTCATTATCATAATTTAATCACATTATCAATAAATTTTAAATAAAAGGTGATCAGATAACTAACTTTCTTTTTCTCTACCACCAGAGTGTTATGCCTATTACATGAAAGTTGGGTGAGAGAGTGATTGAAAATTCTGTTTCAAAGCTTGTACGCTGCATGCGTCAAGCAGTGCAATATATGGGCTTTCCTTTAGATGATTATGGTAAATTTGTTGCCTATATATGTGCGCAAAATTATGGGACTCCGGGTCACAATAAAGTAAATTCTTTTCAAGGTACCGGTGCTGAGAAACATCTGGTATGCTTCTTGTAATGGTTGCATAATTATGTCTCTTATGATTGATACTTGTGACTTAAGTTAAATTCTTTTTCAAATGATCCTACAATGGTTGTTGAAAAGCTTTTGGATGTTTCATATGTCATTTAATTTCTTGGGATAAGAAGAGCAGTTACAATCAAGGGATTTGTAATTCATCTTCAGTCAACTAGTCTCTCAAGTCTGGACATGTTTGTTCTCGACAATGGAGAGGTAGAAAAATCCGAGAAGGAAAATCTAGGATGAAAAAGGTAACAACTCTTCATCATGGTGTGCTGTAGTCTGGCACTGATTGGAAAATTTTGTTAGCATTCGAAGTATCAGTATGGGATGAATGAAGGTAGTGAACACAAGTAGACACTGAAATTCACATGTGTTTCTTCTTCTACAATCTGACAATATTAGAATACAAAAGCTTATGGGATTGATATTTCTTGCTAATTGGCTTAAATAATTACTGAGACATATTGTAGGGGCTACAGGGCTAACCGAATAAATGTTTTGGTGGAGATTTAGAATTTGGTGATTTTCTTATAAGCAATCTATATACAGACAGTCAGCATTGAAGCTTGATATATCATGCTGTTTAGCACTAATCAACAGCTGTTAGAAGTGTTCACTTTCTTTTCTTACAATTCAGGCTTGTTTAGCCCCAAATGATGGTAAACCTTTTGCTGAGAATTTGATTGGTTCCAGAATCAAAGTCTGGTGGCAGAAGAACATGCGTAAGTATTCCATACATCCTTCAATATTAATATGTATATTTCCTTTATGTTGTATTTTTCCTCTCAGACTCTTTTATTTGTGGCTTTTTATAACGTGATAGTAATGCTTGTGGCTTTTTATAACGAGATAGTAGATGTCATTTCTTTTATTTGTGGCTTTTTATAACGAGATAGTAGATGTCATTTCTGCCTACGGTCATGCTTGACTATTCTCTTTGTAACTTCGTTTCTTTATAGCAACAATCAACATCTTATTATGTTTGAGATTTCATTTTTAGAGAGTTTTAAATATCTGGCTTAAGTAACTATCCCGGGAGGGTTAAGACGCCCATATGCATGCAAATTGGAGAGTTAAGGTTTGGACAATTTTAAAGTAGATATTTGGTAACTCTTTTATGTGGAGTTGCATTTGTGAGGTGGAGGTAATTCAAGAGTAGTTTTCACCTTTCTGTATTAAGATTTCTTTTGTAGCCATTTCTTAATAAGAGGTGTTGAGGATTTAGGATAACACATTGTACTTTCCCCCAAAATACAATAGTTTCTGCAGTCTTGTTTACAATTTTAACTGCAAGACTCTGACAATATTTGATCATGTTCCTTTTAGAAGTAAGCCCTTAATAATGATGCATTTGCATCTAAATAGAACTGATGTATGATTAGTGGCTACTCGTACCTATATAAAGGACGAATTCCAACTCTGTATTATTGTTGAGACTAGCAGATGGATTGGCTTCACTAGAACTTGAGCTACTGCTTCTCTCTTAAGTCAGTAAATGCATTGTGCGTCATGCTTGGTTGTTCATATATGCTAGCATTTGCATGCATGTGCATCCATTTATGCTGCTTATTTTCCTGACATTGCATACAGTTTTCTTATCTGCACTTTTTCATTTAAGGTTTTAACTCCCTTTTCTTTTGTTGTTTACAACTTATTTGCAGGTCCTATGAAGGTGATACAGTTTCTTATGATCCTATAGAGAAGAAACATAAGGTGAGAATCATAAAAGTTCCGTCGTGCCTTTTTCTTTTCTCTAGATAATGCGATCATGGGGACAAGTACTTCTAGCATTTTACTGAACATATGCCTCTGTCAGGTTCGATACGCCAATGGTGATGAAAAACTGCTGCTTCTCGAGAAAGAACAGTGGGAGTTTGTTAGTGATGAAAGTGATGCAAGTGGGGTGAGTTGACTGACTGCATCATTATTTTACGATTTAAAAAATTATGATCTATATTAACTACTATATTATTATATTTCATTAATATCTATATAAATAAATTATTATATTATCTAATATTAATTTTAATAATATTTTAACCCGTTGAGAAGGCGAATACTCGTCTAGTTTAATACCTAAAAGTTGCTAGAATTTTCAAATGAAATCTAAGATTATGAAATTAATTTTTTTTATTTTAATGAAATTTCCTATCATTTGAATTTATTTCCTATCTCATATCTCTTCTATTTATTTTATCAATATTTCATATATATATATATATATATATATATATATATATATATTTTCATATATCTCCAACTCTAAATCAATATCTGCTATATATGGGAAGTATCGAGGCCTGTACGATCAAGAGAGCTTGGTGGTGAATATAAAAGGTGGACCTCAAAACTCTATCCTTCGTCACTTGCATAGACCTTTGAAGCAATAATTTACTATATGCGGCAATTGTCATCACTCAGATCTCTCAAGCAATAGGCTATCAGGAGCAATTCCTTTTAACATGTCTTCATTATCATTTTTGTTTGTTTTGAATCTGTCGAGAAATAACTCCTCAGGCATGATTCCTTATACAAGCCAAATGACAACTTCTGCAGCTTCCTCTTTTGCTAGAAACCCAAATCTTTGTGGAGCTCCATCGATCTTTGTTAAATATTGTTACGCCACAACTTTTTGTTGGCTATTTGTGACATTGGATTGCATATATGAACCTCTATGCAGTATATGGTAGGTGAAATTTTACAAGAGCACTGAGTGGTCAGAGTTTTAGCTTACAGTGTCAAGAGCCATAAAAATAGACAAGCAAATTAAATCGAGAAAGGAGAAGCAATCAATTATTGGAAAAGATGAAGAC
This sequence comes from Ricinus communis, assembly GCF_019578655.1. Taxonomy (NCBI): domain Eukaryota; kingdom Viridiplantae; phylum Streptophyta; class Magnoliopsida; order Malpighiales; family Euphorbiaceae; genus Ricinus; species Ricinus communis. Next base: position 5,872,490 of record NC_063263.1, on the reverse strand, counting down.
ATTAAAAAGCTTCACTTTTGTACACCTTCTTGCAAGTAATGCTATTTTTCAAGTAAATAAATGGCTAAACCCACATTTAGGTGGTTGTACTATTCGATTTTATTTCAATTAGTCTCCATCCATCCATTGCGTCTTAAGTCGTCCTCGTGCTTTTATGTTTATACTCATTAAATCCTTTCATCAACAGTCGTGCAAAATTGATAACGAGAATGTTAAATAATTTTCACGTAATTAACTTAAAAAAAAAAAAAAAAAAACAAAGGAAAACAAATGGAACCCGTTGAGGAGACCAAAAGAAATCGATTACAGTTGATCTCTCCCTCTCCTCCTTTTTCTCCACCACCATTTCCACTGTCTTCAATGGTGCATCTGCTAGCCATATTGACAGATCTAATAAAAAGACAAAAACAAAAACAAAAGAGAAAGAAAAGAGAGGGGAACTTTGCTGATTGATGATGGTTGTGAGGATGAGGGTCTCCTTGCTATAAACTCTCCTCTTTATTCCCAACAATTCCACTTTCAAAACCCAAATTAAAACTTTCAATTTTATAAACCCCAACCCTAATTTTGGGATAGCCAACAGTTGAAGAGGGGTTAGAGACGTGAGTTTTGGGATAGCCATCAATAGCACATTTCCTAGATGAAACAAATACGGATGGTTTTTGATATGAAATGTAATACCTGAAATTTCTAGAATTAAATTTTAATTATTTATCAGAGACATTTTAGTAAACAAATACTTTATTGTTTAATGGAGCATTTGATAAAATATTTTCAATAATGATAATTGATTACTATAAGTAACATTTAAATTTAGTATTGTTATAAATAATTGCATAATATCGGTTCTCGATGAAAATAAGATATAGTTTTATGATTTTGAATGGAATGAGTCAAGTTCTATTTAAATTAACTTTAATATGTGTGTATGTCACAAAAATAAAATAAATAATAAAAGAAAAAATTTAAATTATGTTAAATATTATATATATATATATATATATATATATATATGTGTTAAAAAAAATGAATAAATAATATATAAGGGTTACTGTAGCAATTTCATTTTAAGGGGCTCAAAGACACTTTTTCCTTCTTAAAAAGATTTAAGTTAGGTCTTTATGCATATCCTCCCCCTTCTCCCTTTTGTTGCCATCGACCTCCCCTCCTTCAATTTTTGTTTTATGCAGTTGTTAGATGTCGAGCTTCGGCCAAGGGAAGTTCTCAGCATCACCAACACCATGACGCCTCCTCTTTCTGCCTGAAGCCGTAGACAGCGTCGAAGGAGGAGGAAAGAAAGCTACCCTCCGTTGCCGACATTTTTTGGCCAATCCGATGCCGGAAATAGCTTCCTCGGCCCTTAAAACTCCAACCTGGACAATTGCAGCCTCTCGCCGTTGGTTCGGTGATCAGAGTGGGTGTGGTTTCACCAGACTTGTTCGGTTTTTGGTAGCCTTCCAATGGTCATTTGGTGAAGATAACAACATATCTAGACTCCTAGCACCATGATCTACAAATTAGCATCCTTGGATTTCATTTTCGTCACCATCGAAAAATTTTGGCGAACAGACTCCGGTGACCTCGTGACGTGTGCTGGCGGGCAAAAAATTTGTCTCGGCTTTTCGATTTATCGTGTACTAGTTCGCGAATTTTTTATTTCATCTTGGTAAAATATTTTAGACTCAGGACTTAATTTAATTTAGCTTAATATTTATCTATGGTTATATAATTTTTTTATTTAGTGGTTTTAATATAGTAAACATTATAAATTAATAATTAGTCTCATTGAAGCTAATAATTAAAAATGAAACTTTACTTGTATTAATCTCCCTGCAATGGTGGATAAAAAGTCATATTTTATTATACAAGATTATCACGATCTTTTTCATGCTTGTTTAATTTAATTTTTTTTTATTTTTTATATAGTTTAACTATAATATATAATAACAACAAAATGATATTTTTAACTAGAAATGTTTATTTTATATTAATAACTAAATTTATATTATATAATAATTTAATAATACTACTGTAAATATGAACAATTTTAAAATTTTAAAATTTACTTAAAATAAATTGTATTACAAATAAAAAATTAGAGCAAGAAAAAGAATATTAAGTTTATTATTTTAATTAGATATTAAAATTTGTGTTAAAAATAAAATTTTATTCTAATTTGATAATAAAATTAATTTTGACGAACTTGATATTTGATAATAAGTTTAAGGATCAAATTATAATTTTAAATTATCAGTTTAGTCTTTCAACTAACACGGAAGAAGGTGGTAATTAGTTTTATTAAAACTTAAAGGGATTTTAATATAATAAAAAATGCAGGGACCGATTCATATATTAGATCAAACCACAAGGTGTAGATAGTATTTAACCAAAAATTTATCATAATAGTTTCAATCAATAATTGATAATTAATTTCTTTTGAATAATTATAGATTAAAAATAATAATTTTAATATATTTATGTTGTGATTAAAGTTTTATAACTAATTATTATAAATATAAAAAATTAATATATAATTATCCCATAAAATTGTAATTCTTAAAATTATTTTATAAATATTAAAATAATAATAACGCACAATGCACTGAAAAATTATTAATTGGAATTATGTAGTCATTCAAAATAACTAAATTATTAAAATTTTTGAAATCTTTAAAGTATCCAAACAAAGAATTTTAAGTTAAGAGATTTTAAATTCTCAATTTGAAATATAAATTTGAAATTTAAATTCATGTATCTAAATACACATTTAATTTATTGTAATTATCATTTCAAAGTACAATAAATAAAATATAATCAATTTTCATTGGACTTATCTAACCGACATTTAACTTGTTAAACCGATAAATAACACTTTAACCAGTTCGCTCTCTAGTCCAGTTTTTAAAATACTAGTATACAATAGATAACATAAGCATTGATTATCATTGTCCATAACAATTCTGTTTTGAAGATATAAGCAAGTTTTAATTAGAATTCTGAAGACAAAACAAGAACATATATAAAACATAAAGGGACTAATTGATAACACTACTAAGCAAGCACTAACGAACAAAATATAAAAATGGTAAAAAAATTTCTGATGCATAGAGCCTATGGTTGTGACTTAGTGGGTTGCCATGTGGTGTCTACAAGTTTGTTGCGCACACATTTTATTAAGAATTTCATCAAATAGACTTTAATAAGAGCCGATTCATTGAAAAATGGAGCATTTCTGACAACCAACAATATCCCTTCAACTTCTAAGCATTTAGCTTGCAAATATGACAATACTTTCTCGTGAATCTGTAATGAACATTCAAGTATATTCTTTTCATCATCAAGACCTATCAATTCTTATTCAACTTATACTAATTCAGCCCACACATAACAACATTTCTCCAATGCTTGATTCTTGAACATAAGTAAATCTTCAAGTTGGGCAAGATTCATGAATGCTTCAACTCTTTTTTTCTTATGTTAAGCGACTACCAGTAAAAGATTGGGCAATGCATAATGCTATAACCATTTTAAAATATTTAGCAACTAAAGTCTTTAAAAAATAAAAATTGATTTCTTTAATCTTGGAAGTAGCATCAAGAAATTTATATACTTGTTATAAGATCGAAGGGATTCTTGATGTCGAAGTCTGAGCAATTGATTGCTAAATTCTTCTTCGAAGAGCTATTACATATTGACAATTGTATTGATAAAGCAAATCATCCGCATAAAATTTAGGAAGTCTTGAACCTGTATCACTTGTAAAAGAATATGTCTTTTCTAATTCTTGGGTGTTTATCATGTTGTTAGCTTGAGTAATAAACGAGTTGGTATTTATCTTCCACAATCAAACTGAAAGAAAAGCTATAGTCAATCAATTGATATTATGTTGAGAAATAAGGCTAATAATCACAGGAATATGAACAAATAATAAAGAAAAATTAGAACACAGGGATTTAATAAGGTTTGGCAATGTGCCTACATCATCGGGAGCGATGAGCGGCTGTATTATATTATTGATACCCTAACTAGGTTATAAATACAAAATATATATATAACCCTTGGCACAATTACAAAAATACATTGTACCGCTCCAGCATCTGTCCCTTAAACTAGTATATGAGCCATACCTAACATATTCTTAACAAGCCCTATACAATAAAATCAACATGCATCAGAAAAAAAATCAAAACAAATATAATTAGATGTTAGTCAATAGCTATAAATATTAACAGTGACAATGCTTTAATAGAAATTTACCTCAAAACTTCAAGAAAAATAAAAATATGAACTGATAAAAAATAACATGAGTTATGAGATACTATATGTATTTATATTTATAAATATAGTTGATGTCCTAAAATCTAAGTCCTAAACTAATTAGAATGACTATATATATATATATATATATATATATATATATATATATATATATATAATTGAGTTTACAAACTTATTTAAAAGCACATAAATCATAATCAATAAAGAAAAAGGAAAAAAATCCTAAGCATATAGGAAATAAGGAAAGTGAAATACATGAATTTGGACCGATAAAGATTGGTTTTAAGAAAAGAAAACAACTAATTAGACATCTAGTATTTTAGATACTGTACTAAAAAAAAATCAAACAAATAAGTTTTTTTAATACATTGATGAACTTAGAAATGACTTTTTATTGTAAGTTATTTTCAAAGCTTTTGTCTATTGTATAGGTAAATCAAGTAATAACAGACTCTTACTTTTTAAATACATGACATTTAAAATAAGAAATACAAGTCATGTCATTTATTGGGTCGACCTTATTAATAATATGAATAATTTGGACATTTTTTAAAGCTTTATATTAATTGGTATCTTTAAAATTGGCTAAATTCAATTCTTATATCATGGACCCTAGTTCATAATTCTAAATGGACTAAAGTTTATAAACACAAGTGGCGGTTTAGTCCAAACATTTAAACTTTTTAAAAAAAATCATACTTGCAATAAAAAACTACAAACTCATAAGTTTATCCATATTTCATCGCTCTTTAAAACCATTTTCCTCTCCACTAATGTTTTTACTTCATAATCTTTCCTCACCTAGTAATATAAATTTTTCTCTGAGCTCAACAATTATTATGTTCATAAAAATCGCTACTCAGAGAATTCTAAAGCAACAAATTTTCACTAATCATAAGCTCATTATCAGTAAGTATCCTATTTTTGTCTTATATTGTAATCAAATTTCATTTGATCATTCAGTAATGTTCATTGATTTATAAATATGATCGATATGAATTTTTTACTTTTATGATTGGGAAAAAAGTCTACAAATCTTTAGGTTATGGTTTATGAACATAAATCCTTAGGTTAGGATTTCAGAATATGAATCTATGATTACAAATTTTTTTTGTAGATATCAATAATAATTACCGATAATAATGAAAAATTTAATACATTTGTATACAAATTTAATGAGCAATTTTTTTATGAGAAATGAATATTTTAATGCTACTAAATAAATATTGATTAAATATATTACATAAATGACATTAAATAATCATAATAATTGTTCATTATAAAATAAACATTATGATTAAGTTTCATAAACAATTTAATATTCTAGATGAACATCTTTTATGTACATTATGATTCATTTTATACGTATATTTATAATATATACATGAACATCATATACATATTTCATTAACATTTTTGTTATTGAAGATGAATATTTTATATTCAGTAAAATGCACATTTATAGAGGTCAAAATTATATGATGTATATTTTCATTATCGTCACTGAACATTACATTTTTGCATAATGAATATTATACATTTAATGATCTATACATATAAATAATATTTGATTTTGATGAATATTACAATTATGCATGATGAACATTTTTTAATTAACTAATGAACTAAAATAAGTTTTCTTGTTTTAAATGATATCTTATGGACCATGACAAAGAAAATAGTTGCACAACGTACTCCTAAGCCAACAAAAAGGACAAATAGAGAAGAATATGATACAACACATTTTGAAAGGCTTAGAACAGATGCAAGCAAAGCTAGTGCTACATGGAATGAACCATTGGCTAAGAAGTTAAAGAAGAAACATATTCTTACACTACCACAACCATAAGAATAACCTGAAGTCGAAGAGACTAAAAAATCTAATGAACCCAATTAGAATAAAGATAAAGGCAAGGATGATGATGCTACTGCTGAAAAGCAAAAGAACAAAATGCATACAAAACCAGAATTTGCTACTAGAATGTCTCTAGTTAGTTTGATGAAATTGATTGATAAAACTATTTACTTAACAAAAAGTGGTTGTTCTATAGATTTATTTTGGAAGTCTACTTGAGCTATTTGAATGTTATAGAAAATGAATTAAATTTCTTGTAAAGAATTTTAACTACTACAATTTAATAAAATTATAGAATGGTGAACTTGTATTGAATGAAGAAGATGTTGTCTTTACACTAAATCTTTTCCATGGAAAACATAACTGTTAAAGAAGCAAACAAGAAGCTAAACATGAAAAACACAATGAGCTACCAGAAAATTGGAGATTAAAATGGAGTGTATATTGATTCTCTCACAAGTAAGATGCCAGAAGAAATTGTAAGTATAGGAGATTATGGAGATGAATTCAAAAGAGAATTCGTTGTTTTTATAGTTTTTTCTATAATAAAGCGGTTCCAAAATAGGTAATACAACTTCAAGATTTTTTACTTTCTCATTAAGATACAAAAGATAAAAGAGATGAATTAGTATCATTACACCATCAACAGCTTGGTCCAATCTGTAGAAGATTGAAAGAAGAATCCAATATCTTTCTCTTGTGGTCCTATCACTTCCTTATTGATAACAATCATATATTTATGATATTTTTCATTCTTTATTTTTATATTATTCATTTTATAAAATTACAATATTCATTACTTTATATGATAATGCTCACACCAATATTGAATACTAAATTGCATTTTCCTCTCTCTTGATAATATTTACATTCATCTTTCTTACATGTTCATTAAAACTTCCTTGAATATTCAATACTATTTTTCGAAATGTTTATAAGCACCATCTTCCATGTTTACTATTTGTTTAATGTTTATAGCTTTTTTTATTAATGTTTATCATATTTATTCTGTAAAATAGCAGTATTCATTATTAGATGTCATTATGTTCATCTCATAACTGAATATTGTAATCTATTTTTTTTTCAACAAACAACTCTCTTACTTAGATAGAGTAGAATCCAAAGAAAGAGATATTGACAAAAAGTTTATAGTACTATTGAATTGGGATTAAAAAAATACTTTAAAAAGAGTAAGAAAATAAATGGAAAAAAGCTCTTTTAAAAAAGAAAATGCTGTAAGAGCCTTGAAGAAATCTTTAGAAAAAGACAACAAGGAAGATAAAGTTGATGCTGATGATAACATTATTGCAGATTCAACAGAAATCGCAACTAATGTTAAAAAGGTAATTATTCAATGATTATATATGAAAATTATCAACATATATATATATATATATATATATATATATATATATATATATATATTTTGAAAAAGTTTGTAGACAAAGTTGTTGTCGCCTTAAAGAAAATGGCAAGTGCAGTAGTATTGTTTGAAAAAGTTATGATAGAAATAGGAAGGGTCGAATCAGGAAATAATGTACTTAAGAAGTTTCAATGTTGTTTCGAAGATTTACAACAACTTCATAAGCTCTTAGAAAGACAAAGCAACTAAAAGAAAACTAGAATAAGATGATTTCTTCAATGATTCTAAATTTCTTGAAGTAGTTGCAGAACTTGAAAATGCAATTCTGTAATAGATTGAGAATGCAACAAAAAATATTGACCAACCTACATTCTCATTGGGCTTACACCAAATAAAAACAATCAAAAGAATGAAAAGAATGCATAAGAAGTTTAAATGTTCAATAGTATAACATTTTCTGAAGTTCCAGAACCAACAACAAATGAACCTTAAATAAACACTTTTGGAGAACAAGAATTAGCACAAGATCATAGCCAAAAATAAATTGTAGCAGTGTTAAAGATAGCAGTAAGTGAGCCACAAGAAAAAAGCTTATCAAAATCTATAATTAAGAGATAATGAGCCATAAATACCTACTGTTAAAGCTCGAGTTGAAGTTGAACCAACATTTGATCTCAATAACTTTTATAAATTTGTATAAATTTTTTTCATTTATATTATATATGTGGATTATAAAATAATTATATATTCAAATATTCTTAATATGTTAGTATTCAATTTAATCTTTATCTTGCTTGCAAAATTGTTTCCAAATTACCTTGAATGTTCATCAAATTCGTCATGAATGTTTACTTCTACTTAATTAAAAATTCATTAGAACTCTCTTGATTATTCATTAATATTATTTTCAACGTTTATCAATGCAGTAATACATGTTCATTTCTCTTACATAACATGTTCATTAAATATTTATTAATGACTTGTTCAATATTTTGTAACATTGTCATCCATCTTCATTTCTTTTATATAAAATGCCATTACCAAATTTCTTGAATGTTCAATATCTATATGTTAAATGTTGATTAGTTTTTTTTTATCGATGTTCATCATATCTAATTTTTTTTTCTTATTCATTATGTATATAATATAGAATAATTGAAGAATCAAAATTAGAATTGGAGGATGTAAAGAAAAGTATGAGACTGGTAAGAAAACATAAGTGTCCTCCTTTTAAGTTGAGGTATTCTTTTGGATAAAATATAATAAAAAATTGTTAAAAGTCATAGTAAAAATTAGAATCAGAATATGCTTTTATGATGACAAATCAAAAATAAGATTAATGTCTAAGTATTTTAATTTCTTAAATTATATAAAAAATCATTTGTTTTAACTAATTATTTTTCTATTTTATAGTAAATATATGTTTAGATTTGGTAAATGGCTTGGTTTCCATAGAAATTTCAAAAGCCTTTGTAGAGATGAATAACTCTTGATAAACATTTAGGATATGAAGAAAAAAATATTTTAAGCAGACATAGAACTCTTCTTCTCCATATAACTATATGCGAGTACTTTATTAAAAAATAGTTTATTGAATAATTAATAATAATATCAATTACTACTAAATTTTAATTTTTTTAGTTATAATTATAGAATGCAACATAATTCATACTCAAGATTTGACAAGAGATGATTGTCAAAGAAATTTCAATAAAATATTGGATTCAAAGCTGAGGCTAGCTACTAAACAATACAGCAAGGGATGCAAAACTTGTAAGTAATTGTATAAATTCTTACACAAAAAGTTGTTATTTGATTTCTTATAGATATTCTGCTTACATATACTTAACTATTTAGGTAATTTTTATGATTCTCCATGAAAATCATTACTTCCTCATTTGCTTTAACTTCATCAAAGACATGTTAAAACTTATAGACAATAGGTAACTCCGAAAAAAAGTCAAATTTCATGAAAAGTATAGACATTGTTCAAAAACACTGGAACTGTTCATTACTTATTAGTTTTAATGTTTATTGTTTTCCATTAAAATGTCATCATCTTTCAGTTTGCATATATAAAAGCTATGCCCCACTATCCCACAGTAATAGCATACATCCAACATTTTTCATAATGGAAAAACACATAAGATTTCTTTGTTTTGGGCAACCTTGTTTCTAAAATCCTTAAGCATCGGTTTATCGATTTTAACATCGACTCTAATACGTATGAATGAAAAGGATGCTATACTTGGAAATCTTGATTCATTAACCTATTACAAGCCACCAAAAATATTACCAATTCTTTGAGCAAATTGCATGTTAATATGTTTAGGAGATAGATAGTTAACATGCACCCAAAAGAGTGATATAATAAAATTTAGATCAACAAATGAGAGATGTGGAGGCCAAGATTTTATAACAATCAACTGATTATGAATGATCCATAGCCTACCTTCCAAGATCTAGCTGTGATCATCAAGGTGATTCACATGTATGTTGAAAGTGTTTCTCGCAATCTTTGCCACCTCAAATCCAACCTTAAGCGTCATCGACCTATAAAACTTCCTTTACTATTGCACTAAATGTTTTTTAGAGATGATATTCCTTTACTACATTTGCAAGATGAACATTAACTTAATAGATTATATGAATATTCAAATTTAATAAATCATATTTATCAAACAAACATATGATAATAAGTTTAAAAAAAATAAAATTTCAACAATGAATCAACTTATTAATGATATTTTATTAATTTTAGTTTTATAATGAGAACTATGAGTCTAATTAATCCAAGTTCACAAATTAACTTAACCTATGTTTATGAAGATAACAAATCACATTATAAACACAATTGCAAAAGGCATATAATGTTCTATAGTACATATTGACTCATACAATAAAAATAAATAAAAAATATATGATATATTTATAAAAGAGTATTGGGTTATAAAATTGTACGAGTATTTAAGTTGAATGAGTAATAATTACCAAATAAAAACATAATAACATGCTTGGAGCAAAATATTTTATGTAAAAAAATATAATTATCTATAAGAAACTTTAACTAAAATTCTAACAATATTAATATTTTACTAAATTAGCTAATAAAAAAGATCAAACAAAAATCATATTCTATACTTAAAAATTGCTTTAATACTTGATGACATTTTTATTATTATTATGCTATGTGATTGATTTTAGCTTTATTTTAGCAACTAAATATCAACTTCGTATAAAGTATCAAATGATGCAATTCAATACACACTCGAGAAATAAGTTGTGAAAATAGTATTATTTGTTCGTTATGTTTTCATCGTATTAATAATATATCAATTAAAGTCAAAATTTTTAAGTAGATGCATGTTCTTCATTAATTATTTTATTTCATGTTTTTCATTAATTATTTTATTTTTTATTTAATATATATTATTGATTGGAACTGTTATAAAATATTTTATAATTATGAGTCTAAGTAAAACCTTTTTTGATTTTTGAATTATTATATATAAAGATTATATGGAAAAAATAAATAAATTAATTATAATGAATTTAATTATTATTATTTCCGCAGTACGCATGTAAAAAAGTACTATAGAAAAGAATATCTTCAATTATTAGGGCTAAGAGAGAATTGTGACAATATCATGATTACATTCCATGAATAAAACACTTTATATAGCCCAAACAAATTTATATTTCAGCATAGAGAGAGAAAAAATCAGCCTAATATTATAAATAAATAAATGATTTTGTACATAAATATTTTTTATAATAATATTTACATTTTTATTTTAAAAAATAATTTATAAAAATAATTTTTTATACATATTTACAAAAATACGCTCAAGTCAAATACTCTAGAAATCAACTAAATATCAAATATACCAAATTTTTAAAAAAAAATTACATATCAATCAACCAAAAATTAATAAAATTATATGATTATAAAGATAATAAATAAATAAAATCAACAAATAAAAGTAAAATTTAAATAAATATGATTAGACCATAAATACAAAATTAATAAAATATAAACCATACACCTCTTACATCATCGAACATCAATAAAAGAAATTTCAATTAATAAAATATCATAAATTTTTTAATTTTTTAATAATAATTTTCAGAGAAATTTTAGTAATTTAATATTTATTTATTTATTAAAAATTTATTTGAGTGTTTTAAACATTAATTGGTTAATTATTTTAATATATATATATATATATATATATGAGTGTATTTTATTTTTATAAATTTAATATATTATAATCACTTTGTAACACTATTATTATTTTATTTTATATTAATTAAAATTTCTCTTAATTTCATAATTAGTCTCGTTGATGCATGCACGCACTATATGCTTTTAAATGCTACAAAATGAGTCAAAACTGTCAATTATTGATCAAATAAGATTTTTTTTATAAATGAAGAATATGTCTAGAGGGACCAAACAACAGTTTACCTTAATCATTTTGACCCCTCACCTCTATCTCTCTCCATTTCACTCTCTTCTCTCTCTCACTGCTGTCCACCACCGATCTCCACCCATCTGCCGTCGTTTTGCATCAAATCTTGGAGCTCTCGTCATCCCCGACGCTGCAGACGAAGTGACTCTCAGCGTCTTACCTCTAGCTCGCCGAAAAATCGAGTTCTCTGAGAATCGCGTCGCACCATTGCCTCCCTTATTCTGACTGACTAATATTGTTTCCGGCCAAGCCACTGCCACTAAGGAACTCCGCCCCTGATGAGCCTGCCTTGGAAAGTTTCTGGCAGTAAAGTGCGCGTTTGATCGGCCAATGTCCCTCACTAGAGCTGAGACTTTCTAGCGTTGGACATCTCCACACTATTAATGATAAACTAGAGGAGGAGTTAGAGTTTGACTATTTTTCAATAAAGTATAAAAAGGTGAAGAAAAAAATAAAAATATAATAAATTAAAAGTTGATGTATTTTTATAAATATTAAAAAGATATATACAATAAATTTTATTATAATAACAATTCATTTAAAAATTTATACAGTGATAAACAATTTTAATTTTAATTTGGACTAATTATAAATAAAAATAATATTTTTATTATAATAAGTTATATATTTTTTAAATTTTATTTTAAAAAAGTATTTATTTATATAATAATATTTATATATATAATTTTAAAAAATATATTATTGTATTATATTTTATTTATAAAATATAATAAAAAATTAATATATTTTATTTGTAATTTTTATTATTTCGTTAATAAAATTAAATATTAAATTTAAAAAATATTTAACAACTTAAATTTTTATTAAACTATATTTTTTTATAGTTAGAAAAATTATTTAAAATCTTATTTAATTTGAAGTGTATTACAACGAAAAAGTTTTAATATTCAGCGTAAATTTCTCATAAACAAATAAATTCCCCTTAAAAGGAAAAAGGAAAAATCTTAATTGAGAAGGAAGTTAGAAAGAAAGAAGCACAGATCTACGCGCAAACTCAATTTCCTTCTCCTTGTAGGCTACCTCATGAAAGAAAAGGAAGGAAAATCCTGATCGAAATTTCACTTTTTTATTATAACTTTCCATATTTTAGTCTCTCTGCAAAGTCCCCAGCACCGATCAACACCAATGGTACCACCACCACCTCCGGCACCATCAACGCCAAACCACCAGGCTACTCAACAATTCCTCTCATCAGTTCTCTCACAACGCGGCCCATCATCTCTACCATACATCGAAGACACTAAATGGCTAATACGCCAACACCTCCTTTCCCTAATCACTACCTACCCTTCTCTCGAACCCAAAACCGCTACTTTCACACATAACGATGGTCGTTCCGTCAATCTTTTACAAGCTGATGGCACTATTCCGATGCCCTTTCAAGGTGTTACTTATAATATTCCGATCATAATGTGGCTCATGGAATCTTACCCTCGCCACCCGCCTTGTGTTTACGTCAATCCCACGCGCGACATGATTATCAAACGCCCACATCCTCATGTTAATCCATCTGGGTTGGTTTCTGTTCCTTATTTGCAAAACTGGATTTATCCTAGTTCTAATTTAGTCGATTTAGTTAGAGAATTGGGTGGTGTTTTCGGTCGCGATCCTCCTTTGTACTCTCAACGCCGCCCCCAATCTAACCCTAATCCTAACCCTAATCCCAGTTATGTTTCTAATCCTGCCAATTTGTCAACTTTATCAAATTCCTCCGGTTTCGGATCAGTGGGTCCCTCTGGGTATCCGCGGCCACCGCCGCCAACGATGGCTCGGCCATACCCGCCGTCGCCATATGGCGGTAGCGGTGGCGGTGGTGGAACGGAGGATGCGGCAGAGGTTTATAAGAGGAATGCTATTAATAAAATTGTCGAGAGTGTTCATGGGGATGTGTTACAATTGAGAAAAGCAAGGGAAGCGGAGATGGAAGGGTTGTTTAGCGCACAGGCAGTGTTGAGGAGGAGGGAAGAGGAGATTAATAAAGGGCTTAAGGAAATGCAAGATGAGAAAGAGGGATTAGAGGCACAATTGCAGGTTGTTTTGATGAATACAGATGTTTTAGAGGCATGGGTTAGAGAAAATGAAGGGAAAGTCAAAGCAAAAGGACATGTTGATGTGGATGTTGATAATGTGTTTGAGTGTACTGATGCCCTCTCAAAACAGATGTTGGAGTGTACTTCTGCAGATTTGGCAATTGAGGACGTTGTGTATTCACTTGATAAAGCGGTGCAGGAAGGGGTTGTGCCGTTTGATCAGTATTTGAGGAATGTTAGGTTGCTGTCACGAGAGCAGTTTTTTCAGCGGGCTACTGCTGCTAAAGTTAGGGCTACCCAGATGCAGGCTCAGGTTGCGAGTATGGCTGCTAGGTTGTCACATTATGCTTCCTGAGTAGTTGATGGTGTTTGTGCTACGTTTTGTAGCCATTTGAGAGACTGTAATGGATATATTGTATAAGGTTAGAACCTGTTATATACATTATATTTGCTATATTTTTTTCCCTCTTGTTAAATTGCTGTTTTTTTTTTTTTTAATATTTATAAACTGTTAAGTTGCTGTTAATTGATTTGTATTGATAGGAAAATAATACAGTCTGTGAATTATATATGCTGTCATTCAGCAATCGATTTGTTGCAACTCTCTTCTTGAGTTCTTGTCAATTTCCATACAATTTGTTGCGCCGCCGTTTAGTTTGGTGTTGTATGATGCATTTCTAGATTGTTTCTGATATCATGCTTATTGCATTATTAAGTAGTGGTTAGCTTTGTGGAATTTTGGTTATCTAATGTATTATGTCTTTTGGTTTTGTGCACTTATTTGGGTATAAACTAAAAGGCATCTGAAATCTGTGATCATGTTCCTGTTATTAGTTCATTTGATCATTTATTCATCTGTCCTTTATTTTTTTCCTCTTTCTATTTTTCTTTTAAGTTATCTACTGCTGTAGATTGGTGGTTAATTTCTTATAGCTCTACGATTCATGTTTATTGCTAATCTGGTGGCAGGGAAATAAGTAGAGATGCTTTTCCGCTTTTCTGATTATGTTATTTTTCTAATCAATGAAAATGTTTAAATTTATGATTAAGGATACATGGATAGTATTGGTTAGGCTGGCATGCATAGGATTCATATACTTACCAAAGTAGTACAAGTCCTTAATCAGGTTATTGCTCTTGTTTATGTAGAACAGTTTTTGGTGTTATTTAGTGTTCAATTCTTAGATGCTGATTTGTCTGTGACACCGAGGAGCTGTACCTTATAAGCCATCTGCTTCTTGGTATGCATATGATCTTTGTTTGTTATGCTTGACCTTCATATATGATCTTCTTGTAGCTGGAGAAATGCTTGTAAGATGTCTTACTTGAATGCGGCAAACGCAGGATTATAATTCATTGTGTCCTTGTTTGAGATTGTCATTTGCCAAGGCAGCGAGTCTTTGCCCAGGCTGCTTGAGAGCATCCTCAAAGCTGGTATAGCAATATTTAGATCAGGACATTGGTTTGATCTCAGTAGATGCATAATGGGATTAAGACTTTCATTTCACTTGGGAGGTCCAGCAATACATCTGCTTCTTGATCTGCATTGATGATGTAGAAGTCTGATTGTATCCGTTTTCTTCGTAGTTATGCATTTGATGGATGGATGAATGATTTTTGTTTGTTCACTCTCAGGTGTGGCTTTCACCTAATATAATATAATAGCTTTTCAAGTGTAGTGACGAGATTTTAGTTCGTGCACTATTTGTTGATTTCATCTTTTGAGCAAGAACCTACAGGAACTGTTTCCATCACTTGTTTGGGTCACGATCTTTCTCATCATTTAATTTTTGGGGACTGGTCTTTAGTTTATATTAGCCACTGCAACGTACAAAGAGGAGGAGGTATATAAATCCGGATCAGCGGTGCTGTTTGGTTAATTTCAGTCTGCTGTCAAACGACAAGTTTTTTTGATCTGGAAACATGTTGGAACCAATATTCCTGATCAATATTCTTCTGTCCTCCATTTTTAACTCGTGTTCTTATTTAAACCACCTACAAACAAATCTTTGTTTCCCTTCTGCAAATGCAAGCCTTTTTCAATGGGGACTTAATTCCGTACAGAGATTTAGGAAAACAAGTTGTCTAATTTCTCCTAACAATTACATGGGGACTAGTTAGATTACTCAAAAGATAAAACTTTGGTATGAGTTCCCTCATCTAGGGCTGTAGATGGTAATTCCTTGTTTGATGAGAAAGCATTTGATGTTTATGTTCATCTTCACTCGCGGCCTGCAATTTTCGTTTTTGATGAATATTAGAAGTCAATGCTAGCAATTATGGAGATGAATAATAAAATTCCATAATTTGAAAATGTTTTTATAAGTTAAAGTGTTGCTTTTAATAGGATTAAGCAACCTCAAGTTCCTTCACATCTCCAGGCGAACGGGCACCAACCCTAATTAAGGGCATATGGTTGCTTCCATAGCAAACAACTCAAAAACCCTTTTCTCGGTTTTCAATACTACTCAAAGTACTCCTTTGCCTACCATTAGAAAATACACCAGAAAATAACTCAGATTTTTCTTGCCTGCCAAAGAAAAGTTTGGTCTAAGCAAATTGACTTAAAGATGTCACAAACTGAAATGACTTCTTGATTTTGCGTTGATAAAAAGGTCTTGATCGTGGCAACTGGTAAAATAAAAATGCAGGCCTTATAGACTATTCACCTTTTTCCATTTCCTCATGCAACATATAAACTATTTCCTTCTTTTTTTCTTGAACTCTTATATAAACTATTTCCTGAAAAAGACAATCTACATTAATGTTAATGAATCGTTTACTATGAGAAAGTCTAAAAGTTTGCAAATAACTTTGAGCATTTTTCAGGGCATCTGTTGTCATTTAAGTATCATAGAAGTCGAGCCTCTGAAGCAACTGCTCGATTCAATTTCGATGAGGTCCTTCACCTTAGTTTCTATTTTGGCAGTTTTCCCTCTTATAATCATGCTCGCAGTGACTTATCAAGATCAAGTGCTTAATGCAATTGAGGGATTCGCTGAGTTCAAGGTTCTAGGAGGAAAATCTCAAAACGTTGCACAATTTGGTGATGGTAGGAGAATCATCTATTTACAGCATCCTTTTCTTGAGTAAGCTTGATTTTCCTGATATTCCTTATCCTTTCTAATTCACAGGTGCAGGATATGATTCTTCTCGACCTGCTAACATTTCTGATGACCAACTGCTTGGTGGATTCCTGGATTCAGGATATGATATGAGAATCTTGCTTAAGCAGATACCAATCTTTCCTATTCCGCAAACCTTCACCTTATAAACCTTCTTCTTACCTCCTTTCCAAACTACACAATTACGAAAATCTCCATAAACACTGTGGTCCTTACACAGAATCCTATAACAGAACACTCAAAGTGCTTGATTCCAGCAACGTTTCTAGTTCTACAGAGTGTAAATACATGGTCTGGATAGGTCATGCAGGCTTGGGGAACAGGATACTAACAATGGCCTCAGCATTTCTCTACGCTCTCCTTACAAACCAAACTTTACTTGTTCAACATGATGCTGATATGGCTGATCTATTTTGCGAGCCATTTCCTAATACATCATGGTTACTGCCTCCAGATTTTACCCTGAAGAATGAGCTCAGTAAGGTAAGTCGGTGGTTTTCGCATACTTACGGGAACATGGTAAAGGATAGGATCATTAGTCGGTCTATCGAGTTGCCTCCATCAGTTCTTTTTCTTTTTCTAGCTTCTGGATGTAGTAATTTTTATAAGCTTTTCTGCTGGGAAGAGCATCAAGCACCTTTTCATAAAGTCCCTTGGTTGATTATGAAATCTGATGAATTCTTCACTCCATCTTTCTTGCTAATGCCAACTTTCCAGCAAGAGCTAAGCAAGATGTTTCCTGACAAAGAAACTGGTTTCCACCACTTGGTTAGGTATCTTTTCCACCCTTCAAATAAGGCATGGGGACTTATCACTAGTTTTTCTATGAATCTTACTTAGCTAAGGCAGATGAAAGAATTGGTATGCAAATAAGAGTATTCAAGCCTAAAGATTCTCCATTTCAGGTTGTGATGGATCAAATTTTAGCTTGTACCAAACAAGAATATTTGCTGCCAGAAGTAGACAAAGAAGAACTTGTAGCCTCTCGGACGAAAAGCCAGACACCATCAAAAGCTATACTAATAGCATCTTTATACTCAGAATTTTATGAGAATTTGAAGTACATGTACTGGACATTTCCAACAAAAAAAGGGGAGGCAATTGAGGTTTATCAGCCAGCCCATGAAGAGTATCAACATTTTGGTGACAATATGCACAATGTAAAGGCATGGGTTGAAATGAATCTATTAAGTTTGAGTGATGTACTAGTGACTACCTCATGGTCAACCTTCAGATATGTAGCTCAAGGCCTTGGTGGCTTGAAGCCATGGATCCTGTACAGGCCTGAGAACTGGAAGAACACAGATCCGGCTTGTTATAGAGTCACTTCAATGGAACCCTGTCTCCACATACCACCTAGTTTTGACTGCAAAACAAAGGTAAATGCTGATATGGGTAACGTTGTTCCTTATGTCAAGCACTGCGAGGATGTAACTTAAGGACTCAAGTTTGTTAACAACTTTACTGCATAATCCCAGCTAGAGATTGATTATTACTGTAATTGATATTTATGTTTATCATTAACAGGTTAATTAGCATAAACTCCAATTGTAGAAGAAACTGAAAAACGCCAAAGCCATTAAGCACTTCCATTTGGCTCTTTGAGTAGGCTCTTGTGAAGACATTATGGTTGATTGGTGGCTTAAACTAATTACCATATTTGTAAATGAACAGAAGAAGTTTCAAGATCCTCCTTTACAAAAAACAATGAAAAAACATGTCATTTAGTCAAGTAAATACTATGTATAAACAAACCAATAAGAGAGAACAAACTCTAGAGATCCCCTAATCAAGTGATTGAGGGAGACATGCACTGAGTATTAAATTAGTGAAAGTCAAATGCTATGGAGAATTGTTATTATTCTAATGCTACTCAGCTACGTCTAGATTTCGTGTTAGAAGGCAATATATTTCTTATCCGATCCATTGAAAAATTTTAAAGCAAGATGCAGAGAATTGATCACCTTTGACTATTAGTTAACTAGCCTATTTGCCAAGGTCAGGACTTCAAGATTTTCAGGTTGAATGCTGCCACTAAAGTTCAGAGATTTGAATCATGGTAGGCAAGCTTCTCTCAAGAAAATACTTGGTTTAGTACATTGAGGACTTTGGCAATAGTAACTTATTTGGTAGCTTTACCAACTACGATCATGCTATCACTGATTTACCATGATAAGATTGGGGAAGTTTCTGAAGTCAAGGTCCTGGGAGAAAAAGTTCAAAATGTTAAACCATTTTGTTTTTGTAAGACCTAATCATCTAATTGATGCATCATTTTGTTGAGAAAGTGAGGAAAAACTACCCTTGATTTTCCTTGTTTTGCTTTTCCTTTTTAATTCACAAGTTCAGAACATGATTCGCCTCAACCTGCTCGCATTTTGCACCAGCCTGAGAAATGGGAGACCCCTGATTGGATTTGTGTCAATGGAACCTTGTTTCCATAGACCACCCACTAATGACTGCAAGACAAAGGTGAATTTGATATGGGTAAAGTTGTTCCTCATATCAAGCATTGTAAGGAACCAAGTTCAGGACTGAAGCTTGTTATTAGCTAGTATGTATAGTTCTAATTAGACATTAATAATTTGACAGTACTGAGTTATGCTTGCCATTTAGAGGATAATTTGCATAAATTCATTGAAACGCAAGTATAAGAAACTCAAATACAGCAAAACTAGTTTGACTCCTAATAAAACCCAAATATACTACAAATAACCAAAACAACCACCAGCATTTATCCACAATGTGCAAGATAGCCAAGGTCAACATGAGAAAAAAAAGTGAAAAAGCATGAAATTCGGACTACCCTGGCAATGTAATTTTCTTGTTTTGCCATGCATTGGTTTCTTTGTTGGCTTCCTATCTGAAACAACACTCTTCCCAGACAGAACCACAAAAACATGTAATAGCTTTAGCTTTAGACTTGTGGGATACATATGAAACGATTGTTTTCAGCTCAGTCGGATCCCTTTAACAAACCAGTCAATTAGGCCAATTGTTCCTGATCGATCTTGAGCTTGTTTAATAAATGGGTCGGCCATAAACTAGCCAATGTTCAACTCCACTCAGTTCCCCTTGAAGCATATATGCCCATATTTCATAATAACAATAATAACCTGAGGTTTATGCATATATCCACTCTCCAGAACCACCAGTGCCATTGAATGAGATCAACAGAAAAAAGTAAATACGAAATCATTAAAACAGGAAATTTATTTTTGGATATGAGTAAAGGTACCCTTCAAAAGGGTTGCCCTCAATAGGCTTAAGCAAGCAATCACAACAGTCCCTAACCATGCTCACATGGTTACTTCAAAAACGGGATATCAATATTTCTTTTTCTTTTTTAATACACTCGACTCTATCACATAAAACTCTAATCATCTATTAACATAAAGACGAATGAGATAATTCAAGTACTTAAAGATTAGATTAAAAAAAATTAGATTTTTCAGAAATATATGAATAAAATAAGAAGAAAAGACACCTATGCCATTTCTTAGTATAATAATTTTCTCGTTGGTTACATCTTATTATATAATATATATAAATATATATATATATAAGTTTGTAAATCTCAATCAAGGTATGACCTTCTCCTCAGTCGACAGATACTCTACGTGATTACAACTCCCAGAAATTAATAATAATAATTAAGAAAAGTAAAAGCATGATTAGTTTTGATAATAACAGGTCAAAATCTTCGCTCTGAGGCTACAATTTATATGATGTAATTAATTAACATGGACTAGCTCCATTTACTAGACGACTTTGAAGCCACCTTCAAGACACCAGCTTGCTTCCAGTTTCTGTCAGGATATCATGAATGATGATGCACTGCTTATCTTATCTTCTTCTCTACGTAGATTGATTTTCAGGTAATCTTCTTTGGGTTTTATTATCTCTTTTCGCATGCTTTTTTTTCTTTTTATTTCAAAAGAAATTGTGTAATAATATTATGAGCACCGTATAAAGTTTCCTGAGTTTCAGAAAACTTATAGATATTGATTCGTAAACGTTCTGTTTCTGCGTTAAACGACAAGCAGCTAGAGGAAAGAAAGAGAAAAGAAACACAGATATATGTTTGTCAGGGTTGAGAAACTTGTATTCTTGTTCTTGTTCTTGTTCTCGTTGATGACCCAAAACTAAAATATATATATGTTCATGATTCATTTCTTGTCAGTTCATATTTTTTGGAACTGGAATCGAGAATCATATGAAAAAGACTTCTATAAATTTGATATCAATTTTTGGCAGAATTTTGTTCCTCGTCTGTTCTTCCTTCTATTTCCTTGACCTTTTGACTAATATAACCAAAAATATATATATAGAAAATACATTGGCATATTGTAAATTGTCAATCATTTCGCCCGTCGTCATTGAATGATAATTGGGGCTGGGCTTTTGACAATAATCAATAATGGCAGCATGATTAGGAAATAGACCCACCAACCACTAGATTTAATTTTATAATTTCCAAATTGAAGACCCTTTTTTTTAAGGGAAGGAATTATTTTTTTTATATCCTGTAGTTGTTTGTTTGAAGAAGGAAAGGAAGGAAAAAATTGAAAAACCAGAGCCATTGGATTAGTAGTTGAACGGTGGAGTGGTTGTTTCTGCATTAGTCTAGTGATCGAATGGTGGAGGGTTTTATAGTGCATAAAAGAAAATGAACCCATTTTCTTAAAAATAAAAGTTAAGTATAAAAGAAATTTGAGAAAATAGTGGACCTAGTATGTTGATTTGATTCAGCAATTAGATTTTCCTTTTTCTTTCTTTTAGCAATTATCATCCTCAGTCTGAAATCAGAACTAAATGGGGCAAGGTAATGACGCTTGGAGATTTTTCTGCTATTTGCATTTTACAGGTGGTGAGTATTGGCATAGAAGCTTGCATATTGAAAAGATCATTGAGTTTTTAATTATCAAGACAAAATGGAAAGATCAGGATTCAGTTTGAAGAAGCTTACATTGATAATGGCTGTGTGTTTCATTGCCTTGCCTCTTCTATTCCTGCTCTCAATAATATACCAAAACTCAGCTTTCGATATAATCGAAGAATTCACAGCTGAAGCTGTTGGATTGGGAGGAAAAGCTAGAAATTTTACTAGATTTTCAGTTATTGTCGGTAAGATATGGCCATTGTTTTAAGCTCTTCTAATTATGCTGTTTTATACACCTTATGTGCTCATATTTCTTACGATCCAATTTCCAGATTCTGAAGATAATTCTGATAAATTGCTTGGCGGGATACTGGCTCCAGGGTTTGATTCAGAATCTTGCATAAGCAGGTATCAGTCTAGCTTATATCGAAAGCCTTCGCCTCATAAGCCTTCTAACTATCTTCTTTCCAAGCTGCGAAAGTATGAAAATCGCCATAAACATTGCGGACCTGATGCCAAATCCTACAAAAAAGCTGTGAAAGACCTCAATACTTCTAGCCACACCAACATAACTAAAGGCTGTAAGTATGTTGTCTGGTTGCCTTCTAATGGCCTTGGAAACAGGATTGTAAGCATGACTTCAGCATTTCTATATGCACTCCTCACTAACAGGGTCCTGCTTGTTCATCATGGGACTGACATGGATGATCTTTTCTGCGAACCGTTTCCAAATACATCCTGGTTATTACCTAAGGATTTTCCCCTTAAAGATAAATTTGATAGCTCTGAATGGAGAAACATTCTTAGTTATGGAAACCTTCTAAACAATAGCAACACGAACACTTCATCCCTGCCACCTCCAGCATTTCTGCTTCTTTATCTAGCCTATGACTATGATTATCATGACAAACTTTTTTACTTGGATCAGAATCAAGATTTCCTTCAAAAAGTGCCTTGGTTAATCATGAGATCTGACCAGTATTTTGTTCCTTATCTTTTCTTGATCCAGTCTTTCAGAAAAGAGCTGAGCAGGTTATTTCCTGACAAGGAGACTGTTTTCCACCACTTGGGTAGATATCTTTTCCACCCCTCAAATCAAGCATGGGGACTAATCACCAGGTTTTACCAGGCTTACTTGGCAAGAGCAGATGAAATAATTGGCCTACAAATAAGATTATTTGATCCTAAAGCAAGTTCAAGCCATCTTGTAATGAAGCAAATCCTATCCTGTACTGAGAAGGAAAGTCTGCTACCACAACCAGATAAGCAAAAACATGTAGCTTCTCTGTCGAAAAACCAGACATTAAAAGCTATTCTAGTAGCATCACTGCATTCGGTCTACTATGAAAATTTAAAGAACATGTATTGGATGAAACCGACTGCGAATGGGGAGGCAATTGGAGTTTTCCAGCCAAGCAGTGAAGAGTATCAACATTTTGGTGATAACATGCACAATATAAAGGCATGGGCTGAGATGAATATACTAAGCTTGAGTGATGTGTTGATCACTAGTTCTTGGTCTACTTTTGGCTATGTTGCTCAAGGTTTAGGAGGTCTGAAGCCATGGATTCTATTCATGCCTGATAACCAGACTAGTCCTGATCCGCCTTGTCAGAGAGTCATGTCTATGGAGCCCTGCTTCCATTTTCCTCCAGGTTACGATAGGAAGCAAAACAGCATACCCGATAATGTTGATCTTGGTGTTGATGTCAAACATTGTGAAGACGTGAGCTGGGGGGTGAAGCTGGTTAATAAATGATATGATACAGAAAAAGGAATTATGTTTCGTTATACTCTATTCAATTTATTGTCAGTTTTGGATTTGACCCAAGAATCTATTCACTTCCAAGCCTTGATCAGTCTGAGTCATTAACAGGCATAATCAAATTTATAGTTCCTTGTTTTGTTTTGTTTTTTTGAATAAAAAAGGATTATATAATAATCAAGAAGATAGAACGTCCTTAAGCAAGAGGGACCTAACAAACATAGTAGCCTCCTGCCAACACGTAATACGAGCATGAGAAATGGGCAGCTTTCCGTAATGGCATTAGCAACCTCATTAGCTTGCTAATCAGAATTATAGTTCGTTTAAGAACCTAATAGAATCAAAATCAAACAGAAAGTGATTTTGGGTCTGAATTAAAACCAAATAGTCTTTGAACAGTTCGATTGTTGGAATTGAAATTGTCGGTCCAGTTTTAATTTCGAACTAGTTGAGAATTGTGGCCATACCTAGTTTCACCTGTATTTTCCTTTGATATATTAAAAGCTGATTTTATATTACAAACTTGAATCTGAAAAGATCATTCATTTTAGATACGAAGAGAAAATCCCTAACTTATTCAAGATTTTATAACATGTTTCAAACTCTAATCTCTTTCCCAGCCCAAACAATTTAATTTCTTTTTTATTTTGAACGGAGCCCAAACAAACAAAAATAAACAACTTTACTTTTTTCCTCTCAATATATATATTTTTTTTTTTCTTAAAGAAAACTTATACGTTAATAATAGTAAAAGAAGTGGGCCAAATGATTAACTATAATCGAAAGCAAAATAATTGAGCAATTTCTCTCACGCCTGTAATATTGGGCTCCATTAGTTCACACGAAAGACTTGCATAATTAGTCAAAAAGGAGATACGTAAACTGTTACTGTTTTGCCGTTGATCTTAGATTTGGATTTGAGGCAGGCAGGTATGTCTAATTTCCCTAAAACCCATCTTCTTTCTGCATCTTATAGGCTCAAAGATGTCATCTTTATATGTATTTTCTCTCCTCTTTTCTTGTGTATGAGCTTTCTTGATTCTTGAATTTAGAAATTTGAATGCAGTCATAGGCTAACTCATGAAAGATAACATTTCTTGATTTTGTTTTTTGTCAAGTATCTGTGAATTGAAGAGTTAATAACTACATTTTTCTTGTTAGTCATTGTTCTCAAGACCCATTACCCTGGGAAATGATTTCTTGGAATCTCAATGGCTGTTCTTGCTTTACAATTCCATATATAAGCACTAACAAGTGATTCAGCCAGAATTTGACTTTTTGTTTTTTCTTTCTTTCTTCTGGCTAATTGATGAACTTTAACATTGCTTCTCACAACAATAGCATGTCTCAATCAGGCAAAACATACAAGGGAAGAGCAGAAAATACAAATTTTTTTGTTTATACATATGCTTCTGTTAGGTACAGTTTTGCTAGACATACATATAGAAGCTGTGTTGACCTTAAACTTTTAATGATTACAGGTAGACAACTGTAAAATCATGGAAATCTTTCAAGTCACCAAGGAAAGTTTGAGATTCATATTCAAAAGATTCACAAAAGTGTTAGTTGTGTGTTTTATAGCTTTGCCAGTGTTATTCATGGTCTCAATGATGTCTAGTAACTCAAAGTTTGATCTAACTGCAGTCCCTGGGGTAAAAGTTGAAAATGATACAGCATTAGGTTTGGGTGAGTTAGAACATTGCTTCGTTACACCTTAATTTTCAATTATTTCTCATAAATGTTGTGTATGCAGTCACTCAGATATTCATTTAGTGTCATTGTAAAAAATCCATTTAAACTCACAAATGACTAAACAAGTTTCAAGTTCATAAAATTCATTGGAATCAGTGTATTACAGACATGACAAATCATCTCATAAAACTGCAATTGGCTGATGAAGGGGCATACTGCTCTTTATTTGCTAATTTGTGCTGTTCTTTTCTTTTTCCCAAAATTTCAGATACAAAATACGAGTCCTCCCAGCCCACCAGCATACCAGAAGGCAGACTGTTTGATGACACTCTGGCTTATGGATATGGCAAAGTATCAGGCTTGAGAAATGAATTCCTTTGCATTAAATATGAACAAATTTCTTTTAAGTACATAAACTACATTGGATTTGCCAATTTATACAGAACAAATACAAATGTGTTGGAGTGGTCATCTCATCAAACTGTAATAGGATAATTAACTGGATTCTGTTTGTTATTTACTTAAGCTTTTCCTTCTCCAAATTTTCAGATTCGCAGTATGATTCCTCTCAATCTACTAGCACACCTGATAGCAAACTGCTTAACAGAACTTTAGCTCCCAGTTTTGACAAAGTATCAGGTCTGATAACTGAATCCTTTACATCAAAGAATGTCTGAACCACATTGGATTCATCGAACTGCAGATACTTGTGTGTTTGAATAGTCATTGGATAAAACTTTAATTAGATAATTAATGGGCCGCTGTTTATCATTTACTAATTTAAGATGTTTCCAAATTTTCAGATTTCAAATACGAGTCCTCTCAGCCTATCAGCACACCGGATGACAAACTACTGAAAAGAACTCTAGCTCCTACATTTGATGGAGGATCAGGTTCAAGAAATGAATCCAATTTTGTTAAAGGACGATTTTAAATTCATTACAATGCAACAGAAAATGCATTTGAATTTTCATCTCATAAAGTCTTTTAATTGGATGCTAATTCTTATATGCTAATTTGTCTCCCCCCACAGTTTCAAGAAATGAGTCATCCCAGCCAACCACTGTACGCAATGAGAACGTGCTTAATGGGAATCTGGCTCCCAAATTCAGTGAAAGATCAGGTTCAAGAAATGATTCTTCTCAAGCTTCCAGCAATGCCAATGATATATTGCTTGATGGACTAATCTGTCCTGGATTTGATGAAAGGTCCTGCTTAAGCAGGCGCCAGTCTATACTCTATCGTCGAACTTCACCCCATAAGCCCTCTCCCTTTCTCCTTTCTAAACTGCGGAATTATGAAAATCTTCACAAGCGCTGTGGACCTTATACCAAATCCTACAACAAAACCTTAAAGACACTCAAGTCTGGCCACATAAATAGTGCTACCGAGTGTAAATACATTGTCTGGAGACCTGATAATGGCTTGGGAAACAGGATAGTTAGCATGGCATCGTCATTTCTTTATGCTCTCCTCACGAACCGTGTCTTGCTTGTTGATCATGGGGCTGACATGACTGATCTCTTTTGTGAGCCATTTCCGAATTCATCATGGTTATTGCCCATGGACTTTCCCCTTAGGAATCAGTTCCGTAATTCTGAACTGAGGTATGCTCATAGTTTTGGAGGCATGCTAGAAAAAGATGGTACATCAGTGAAGTCAACACCATCATATCTTTATCTTTTCCTTAAGAAACGTGATTATGATCTCGATAAGAAACTTTTTTACTGTGATCAAAATCAATCTCTTCTCCAAAAAGTCCCTTGGCTGATTCTGTTATCGGAGCAATATTTTGCTCCTTCTTTCTTCTTGATTCAATCTTTCAAGGAAGAGGTAACCCGATTGTTCCCTGAGAAAGACACTGTCTTCTATCACTTGGGCAGATATCTTTTCAATCCCTCAAATCAGGTATGGGAGCAGCTAATCACCAAATTCTATGATGCATACTTAGCCAAGGCAGATAAAAGGATTGGCCTCCAAATAAGACTTTTCCATGCTAATACTGCAATGTTTCAAACTGTTATGGATCAAATATTAACCTGTACTGTAAAGAAAAAAATTCTACCGGATGTCAGCAGAAGAAACTCTGCAGCTTCCTCTTCTAGGAGTTGGACATCATCGAAAGCTATTTTAGTAACATCTTTATATACTGAGTTCTACAAGAATTTGAGTAGCATGTATGGGGATAAAGCAGCTGTGAAAGGGGAAGTCATGGGGGTTTACCAGCCAAGCCATGAAGGGTATCAACACCGTGGAGATAATTTGCACAACATGAAGGCATGGGCAGAAATATATCTGCTAAGTCTGTGTGATGTGTTGGTGACTAGCGCTTGGTCAACCTTTGGTTATGTGGCTCACGGTCTTGGAGGTCTGAAACCCTGGATCTTGCATAAGCCAGGGCATGGAATGTACCTTCCTTGTAAACAAGCAATGTCTATGGAACCTTGCTTCCATTATCCTTTTAGTTATGATTGCAAGTCAAAGAAGAATGTTGATCCGGGTACTCTTGTTCCGCATATAAAGCAATGTGAGGACAGAGAGTTGGGAGTGAAGCTGTTTAATGATGATCATTAGCAGGTGGTATCCTGACTTGACAGATTTAGCTTGCAGTGCACAGATTAGCCTAAAGCTGAAAGTAAGACATTGGAATGTCTAGTGGAGATGCATCTTTGAAATTTGCAGCCTAGTTAGTGTGAAATTGTGACTTTGTCAGGGCTGCTGCTGTCTGCATGAATCCACAATTTACTGTGTAACTTGAATACCATGGTAAAGCAAAGCCCAAGGCTGTATTATTAATGTGTTACTGTTTTTCTTTTTGGGATTTCTGGGCCTTTATAAACCAAGATTAATTAGTAAAGACCATACAACAAAAATATTGCTCCAAATCGAATTATGTATCAATATTATGATTGAAGAAGAAGAAGAAAAATCAATTAATGACATAAATAGAATAAAATTAAATTATTGCTCTGGCAATAGAGCTTATCACTTCTTCCTTGGCATTAATATATATATATATATATATGGGGAAACTAAAAATCGTGGCTAATCCCATGTGTTACCTTTGGCTTAATTAGGTTAGCTATTAATCAAACAAGTTGGAGTTTAATACGAAAAAAGAGGAGATATTCATGGAAACTATGAATGTGTTAATTGAAAATTAACGAAAGAATTCAAAATAACTTTGATAATGATGCACCATTATTGAACTTTCAAAGTTTATTAATTAGTTCTTACACAAAGTCACATAATACTGGCCAAATCCAATGTAAATACAAGAACATTAATCTGTGACCAGAGACAATAATTAAATTTATTTTATTTTAACAATCAAATTGTACAATTAATTTAAAAGTAATATTAAAAATTACCAATTAAGGAGAGACATTTTATTTATAATAATTAGAGAGGTGTTGATAATCTCCCTTTCTATTTCTACTGGTAATACTAAGAATTTATTTCCTTTATAGAAAAAAAGAAATAGAGAAACATGGTCATATACTTGCAGTGTCTTTCAGTTGTAAATTATATATGTACGTAGGCAACACGTTAATTACTTCTGGATTATATAATCACTATAGAGACTAATTGCACTACAAACTTTTCATATTCTTGTCATCTTTTGAATTTTAAGAGGTACGTTCTCTGCAACTCTTCTCCTTTTCAATGGTAGAACTTAGAGCTAATATTGTACTCAATCAAATGTATAAATTTTTAATCCGAAAAGGGAAATGCTGGCAATATATAGTCATTGCGTTATGGTTTACATTTTTATTTGATTATTGCTGGAGTTTTCTCTTATGTAAATAAACTGTTTGTGACAATATTGAGTTTAAAATCACTTGATCTTTGATCAGAATTTTGAGGGTATTTTGTTATGGTTTATTGAAGTTTTTGTGGCTAAAATTTGGGGTGATATAATAACTGCATATAATTTGACAAGTATGTGGTCAAGGTTCTTGAAAATCTTTAACTGCAAAATACAGAAGATGTTTGTTGTGTTTTCACCTTGAGTGTGCATTGACATGGTCACTCTCTTTATTTTTCTTTATGTCAAAAACCAAAAAGAAAATCATACAACCTTTTTTTTTAGCTACTCTAGTTATATATTCCATTCAATCATTAAATGAGTTATGCATATTTTAAGTGTTTTATATAAAACAAACCAAAAATAGAGGGTGGAAAGAGTTCTTAAATTTTATAATTATTCTAATGACAGGGGTTAACAGTCTGGATTCAAAAATTAAAAATTATATCTACCCGAAAAATTAATTATTATTATTATTATTATGGCGATAATTGCAGCTTAATAGCTTTCAAAATGGAAGAAAAGAACAGCAGAACTATAAGTAAACATAGGAGCAGGTGTTAATTGCTTTTGTGGGAAAAAAATTCAGCCTTCATCATATAATTTAGGTTACATTATTAGAATTATACAAGTTTCTACTTTAAGAGAAGAAGTTACTGTTTCTTTACTTTTTTTAAAAAAACAAAAACATTTAAAGCTCGATAAGTAAAAGGAAAGAAATCTAGATTTGGAGATTCTTACTGAACTTCCTGATATGCTATGTCAGGCGGTATTTGAAATATAGTAACAAAAGAAAAAATGTACTATGTCGATACATAATCTTTCCTTCCCATTTATAATGGCCTTGACACCTTTCTGATAGCCTGAGGAAGATCAGGAATGCCCTAAACCTCAGGTAAACGAAAGGAAAGTTGTTCTTACAAAGACTCAAGTTTCAGAAGTTAAAACTTTTCTACTTCCCTGGCATGGTGTAGTTCATACACATGTTTGTTTGATTTATTTTCATTTTTATTATTTCTTGTGATTTCGAATTCACAACCCTGTTTCCCATAATTTTTATGTGTGGTAATTGAGCTAACCCCATTTTGGGTGCTTTTCTTGTTTTATTTAATGAAGTAGTTTCCTACAATCAATGGTGGAAATTATAACAAATGACTGTGTGATTGCTAATGTATTACTGCATTATATGTTTATGCATCTTAAATTGTTTACAGGTAGAGACATATATACCATGGAGATTTTTCAGGTCACCAAGGAAAAGTGGGGTTCTGATTCCAAGAGATTCACAATAATTTTTGTTGTGTGCTGTATAGTTTTTCCTGGGTCAATTATGGTCTCTATGATGTATAGAAACTCAATCTTTGATCTTAGTCAAGTCTCTGAAGGAAGTGCTCAAAATTCTACTGCTTTAGGAGTTGGTGAGTGATCCATTTGCTTGCAGTCTTCCATTGCTTCTAAAATACATGCTATGCAATTTCATGTTGCTTCGAAATCCATAGAATGCATTTGAGTGGATTCCTGCTGCAAGAATAGAGTTTTCGTTCACTGCAGAAAAATAGACTTCATCAGAAGGTTGCTTACTTCATCTTTTTCTTTTTTTCAATCTCTTGTGCAGATTCAAGAAAAGATTCCACTGTACCTGCAAGCAGTCATGAAGGTAAGATTCTTCCAAATGGAACTTCAGAACCAGATTCAACAAATGTTTTATCTGAACCCACCAGAAAGCCTGATGAAGAAATGCTAAATGGAACTTTATTTCCTGAAGTTGGAAATGGATCAGGTTCAAAAATGGAGCCCTCTCAGTTTACAAGCCTGGCTAGTGATAAATTGCTTGATGGACTCGTACCTCCTGGTTTAGATGAAAGATCCTGTTCAAGCAGATATCAGTCTATCCTATATCGAAAAACTTCACCCCGTAAACCCTCGCCTTATCTCCTTTCAAAACTACGCGGATATGAAAAACTTCATAAACAATGCGGACCTTACACAAAATCCTTCAACAGGACATTAAAAAGACTTGATGCGAAACGAACAAGCAGTCGCAGTAAGTGTAATTACATTGTCTGGGTACCTGCAAATGGCTTGGGGAACAGGATAATAAGCATGGCTGCAACCTTCCTATATGCTCTACTAACAAACAGAGTGCTTCTTGTTGATCACGGACCAGACATGGCTGATCTCTTCTGTGAACCGTTTCCTAATACCACGTGGTTATTGCCCAAGCACTTTCCTCTCAGGAACCATTGGAAAATGAGGTACGCTAATAGTTTTGGAACCATGTTACAAGCTGGCACCATAAATATGACAATGGACTCACCTCCATCGCATCTGTATCTTAATCTAGATCATAGTACCTATGATCTTGACAAGAAGCTATTTTACTGCGATGAAACCGAAGCTTTTCTCAGGAAAATCAATTGGCTGTTTATGTTGTCAGACCAATATTTTGCACCTTCTTTCTTCCTCAATCCATCTTACAGGGAAGAGGTAAGTAAATTATTCCCTGAAAAGGAAACTATTTTCTATCACTTGGGTCGCTACCTTTTTAATCCCTCAAATCAGGCATGGGGTCTAATTACCAGATATTTTGATGCATATCTTGCCAAGGCAGATCAAAGGGTTGGCATCCAAGTAAGAGTATTCAGACCTGAAAGCACTCCATTTCAAACAGTTTTTGATCAAATATTAGCTTGTACTTTGAAAGAAAAGATCCTACCAGAAATAGAAACACAAAAACCTGAAGCTTATTCCCAATCAAGAAATAAGACCTCAAAAGCGATTCTAGTAACATCTTTACATTCTGAGTTCTATGGAAATTTAAGTAGTCTGTATTGGACAAGAGCAACTGCAACAGGTGAAGTTATTGGGGTTTATCAGCCGAGCCATGAAGAGTATCAACATTTTGGAGATAATGTGCACAGCATGAAAGCATGGGCTGAAATATATCTGTTAAGTTTAAGTGATGTTTTGGTGACCAGTGCTTGGTCTACTTTTGGGTATGTAGCTCAAGGTCTAGGAGGTTTAAAGCCATGGATTCTGAAGAAGACAAATAAAGATAAAATCCCAAACCCACCTTGTATGAGAGACTTGTCTATGGAGCCTTGTTTTCACTTCCCTCCAAAGTATGATTGCCAAGGAAAGCTGAAGTTTGATACCAGTGCCCTTCTTCCTTGTTTGAGACAATGCAAGGACCTAGCTTCGGGAGTCAAGCTGGTTGCGGATCACAATGAGCTATAGACGGACAATGAAAGTTTGTCATGTTTGCAACTCAAATTGATCTTTAGCCAGCAGAGTTGAAAAGTTGTTTCTTTTGTAATGAATTTGGACATCTAGTCTAGTGTTTGTAAAGAGTTTCTGCAGGTTCTTACAGTAGCCCTTGTGCCTCTTGCAAAGTTGTGAGAACTTAAAGATGGATTCTGATCTTGATTAGTTATAGCAGAAATCATTTAATAATCTTGTTATGGAAAACCCCATAAAACAATATCCATATTCTGCATAATTTGGAATGTTAATATGCATTTGGAAAACGAGTGCTAGTTCGGGCATGGAAGCAAAGAAGAGCATGCAAAAACTAACAGAGAACATACTAAAGAAAAGGAAGAAGCATCAAAGCCAGAAAAGCTAGTAGATGCATTTACGACTTAAAAACAAGAAATAACAACCAACATGCATCCATCCACTACACCAGCCAGCCCCATTGCTTTCATTTCTTCCCCCACTCCAAAGTACTATCCCTAGTTCCTAT
Organism: Ricinus communis; assembly: GCF_019578655.1. Taxonomy (NCBI): domain Eukaryota; kingdom Viridiplantae; phylum Streptophyta; class Magnoliopsida; order Malpighiales; family Euphorbiaceae; genus Ricinus; species Ricinus communis. The sequence continues at coordinate 5,839,454 of NC_063263.1, read as the reverse complement.
GGAGATGGAGAAGTGACAAACTGCCTAGGCAGACTAAATATGTCCTTCCCTGCAAAAGGAGACGTCCACTCACGCAAACCAACAGAAGAAGCCATTTCTTTAGCTGCCCCAGCTTCCCGTAACCCTGATATGCAGGAACTATTCATACTGTTCATCCTTGCGCCAGATCTGTCGCTCAACAATGAAGAAAGACCCAGCCACAGCCCCCGCTTAGAGGATGACAGGTTTGTATCCAAAGTCCAATCTATACTGGTGTAGTCAAACTCGGGCATCGAGCCTCCATTATTCCAATCCACATGGGATGTACCTAAAGTCCCAGAGGACCCTACCCCAGTAAATAGACCAAGTGAGGATGGAGCTGCTAGTGAAGGTGAAGATACACTTGCTATACCATATGAACCCCGGGGCACATATGGAGCTGCAAGTGAAGGATGTTTACCCATCGAGCTCCATGAACCTCCCAACCCTGCTGATGCAGGGTCCACTGGCCCATTAAGCAGCAAGGAGCTTTCTTTGTATGAAGCTGGATGGTAAAATTGCTCTGCACTTTGATTTACCAAACCAAAGCTGCCTGTATTCTGACTTGAAAGTAACTTCCCATTGGACCTTACATTTTCAATACCAGGTACAATATTTGAATACCATCCAGCTGTGACAACAGGATAGGTTATACTAGGGACTTCATTTTGCTTGGCATTTATGGATTGGGGACGCTGCATCACAACTACTGGTTCCCTCAGTATTTGCTGATGATTTTTCCCTTCATTTCCAGAAACACCAACCTCTAATTTTCCTGCTGGAAGTTGTACTTGCATAGGTGGCACCATAGATGATGAAAAGGAAGAGCTTGAACCTGCTGTCCACCTCCTTTCTGCCAGTGACTTGGGCTGATTTATAGACTGCAAATTTCGACTCCCAGGTTCTGAATATGTTGACACAGAAATTGCCGCTTTGCTGTAATTAAAATCACGGTCATTTCTTTTCTGTTGTATTGTGACTGAAGCTGATGACATAGGCTTTTCTTGTGGTCTCTTCATATTATTGGCATCAACAGTTTCCTCTTGCGGTGGAGTGGCAGGTGGTTCCTGCTTTTGTGCTTGTATGATCTCTTCTGCCTTCAGAAGATCACCTTCACAAGCAACAACAGCTCTTTCGACCTCCTGTCTTGAGCATTTGTACCTCACTTCCAATGTTGAGAGCTGAGCAAGCTCATCACTAATATCAATTTTTAAGTTACCACTGCTTCCACGTTTAGTGTCCTTGTTACGAGCTTCCTCTTCATTCCCCTCAAACAGCCAGTTTACTGATTGTTCTACCCTGCCCTCATTCAAAACAAGGGCCAAGGTTGCCCGTTCATGAGAAAACCCCATTGCCACGAGCTGCTGAGAAAGGGATTCTAATTTTCTAGACATCAGAAATCCACTGCAACGCTCATGCAACTCTTGTGCCCGCCTCTCCCTCTGACGCTGATGCTTCTTCTCATTTTTCAGCCGGATCTTCTCTCGTCTGTCGTTGTCTAGACCAGGTACAGTATCCTGACGAAAAATCTTCTCTTTCGGGTCTTCTGATTCACCAGAGCAACTCCCATTGTTTGAAACAGAATCGTATTCAGAAACTGTTCCATGTGGACTACTAGAATGCTCATCTGTATCATCTATATTTCTGAAACGACCATTATCATGGAAGGGTGGGGAAGAAGCAGCTGACGGTATCTCTAACGTATGAAATGTCCCAGATAGAGGATTGTATGCACTTGCTGGACTACCACTTACAGTGTTAGTAGACCCAGAAGACTTACTAGATGCTTTCTGCTGTTCCTTAGCAGCCTTTGCTGAGGCCTTATCCTTGGACTTTTTGGATTTTGATGCTGGAGACATCTTTCAGAATTGCAATAAGATCCTATAACAAACAAAAAACAAAAATCAATTTATTACTGCTCAATAAAACAGAGGGGAAAGAATACAACTCTATGAACTGTTAGCACTCAATTAGAAACTCTTATCCACATTGGCAAAGATAATTGAGAACCAGAAAACAATGTTATTAGAAGCCCAAGAAAGTCGCAACCACCATATAACAGAGCATGTTAACTAACTTTGCATCCTTTATTGCTATATCAAGAAGATAACTTTGAGTTCAAAAAAAAAAAAAAGATGATAACTTAAACGGTTACCATACAACAGATAATGCAAAAAATTTTAGGCTGCTTAAAGTTAAAGACAATAACTTAAATGGTTATGGTATAACAACAATTCAAGCTTCATGCGGCACAAAAGCCAATAGAGAAACATAAAAATAAAATTTATTATCCTTCAAAGCACAGGAACAATGCTAATCCAATTAACAACCATCAAATGAATTTTTTATTACATATTATATATATAAGAATTAGGAGATTCCAAGGAAGGGGAATAAACCAAAATCTCTAACATTTCCAAGATGGTAAGAAATTTTCTGCTCTTGGCAATAGCTTAATGTGAAAGGTAATTACAAAAGGAACTATAGCTGACAAATCGGAAGCTTAAATTCACACATATAATGCCACATGTGTTGAATTTTAAAATAATCACTTAAACCCTGTTTAATGGCTAAACACATAAAAATAAAACGTGGAAACAAGCCTGTAAATAATGATATTTTAAAAAGAGAACATGGACCAAAAAAGAAATAGAATTTCTGCTATGCATTCTGACATTTGCAGGCATGTGAGAATCAAACTCCGTGTTTAACAAATTTAATAGTTTATAATAAAAAAATAATTCTCCACCAAAAAAAAGTGCACTATAATTTATATAGTAGTAAAATTTTTAACCACCAATAAAATGATCAAACATGTTAGAAAGAAATCCCAGATTCTGCACTAACAGAACAAAATCTCAATGGTGTTTCCAGGTGATTCTTTATTTTAAAAAAAATAAACGTCACCAAATAATGTCTAATAATCAAAGGGTGCACCGCGGTCCAATCAAATTCATCATTACTATGCTACAATTAAAATGCTATAAATCAAAATACTGGCTTTTTATACATAACAAAAGAAATCAAAAGATAGAAGGAAAAAAGAAAATCATTTCTCATGAACTGCTCATCCAAATCATCACATAATCAAAGCTCTATGCTCATTCGAACATGCACAGATCCGAAACCAAAAAAAAGGGAAAATTATTTTGAAAGCAAAACATAATATCCCACAATTCACAACGGGAAACCAAAATTCGCTGAAAAATTCAGCTACCCATAACAAAAAGAACACAACTTTTGAACACCCGTTGAACCAATATAACAAAAACAGTACAACCAAGACCTAATAAATGATACCTCTTTAGATGTCTCAGAAATGAAAATCCAATTACACCCACAAAAAGAAAACAGAAAAGGAAACAAAGAGATCAATGAATCAAGAAACAAACACAAACCCAGCAAAACATGAAAAGAATTTTAAGATGGTACTTGAGTCCAATATCTAATAAAATCATAATCTTTACAGACAAAGAAAGAAACAATCGAAACAGATCTAAGAAAGTAATAAAAGAAAGAAAGAAAGAACGAACCTGAAAACGAATTAGTTAGATCGATTACGTTTCAATGATTTTATGTTCTAATTCACTTCACTTTCGACAAATTGCGTCTTTCTTTTTTTTTTTTTTTTGGTTGAGATGGCCTTTTTGTTTCTCTATCTCTATCCCTCTGTTTTTCCCGTTTAAGGATTCTCTCTCTAGGGTTCCTCTGTTTCTCTTTTTTTATGTTCCGTATCGTGCGCGAGGTTTAAAATTAGGATACATTTAAATGTATGATTTCAGTTCCGTTTGTTTCTTTTCCTTTTTTTTTTTTTTCTCTTTTTTATTTTGTTATTTTCCCTTAAAATAAGGATCTTAGGAAGTGTCAAGCTGTTTGTTTTTGTATTTCCCTTTTATCACTTTTTTCTATTAATAAAAAATGAAAGGAAAACAATATGTTTTTTTATCTGAATATATTACTTAAACCTTTGTAAATTCAAATCTTATTTCGGAATTACTTTTTAAGAAAAAGTTTACGGAATTAGCAAAATTATAGTTGTTCATCTTTTAAAGGTTAAATTGTAATTTTTAGAAAATTTCTAAATATTATTTTATATATTTATAATGCAAAATATATAATTTGAATTTTTTATTTAATAATCTAATGAATAAAAATTTAAATAATAAATTAACAATATATTAACGATTGCATAATTAATTATTATAATTGCTGATCATGGGTGTTTTAATTTGACCTTTTTATTTATAATAATCAGAAAGATTATAAACTTTTTTATTTATCATCTTATATTTATAGTGTGCACAATATATAAATAGCTAGTCATATATCTATTGTTGTACAATTATTATAATTATTTTAATTATAAATAATAAAATATTTTATAATTATTTTTAATATTTTAATAAAAAACAATAAATCAAATATTTGTATTCGCCTTTCTTAAAAATTCTTTTAATATTTTAAGATTTTGTTACTTTCAAAAGAATATTAGTGTAATAATAACATGAAATTTTTCTGAAAATATCTAATTAATTGACTTTTAGTATTCTATAAATATATTAATATTATTATATTTTAAAAGAAGATTTATTATAATAATTCAATAAATTATTTTATTAATTAATAAGAATATTAAATTATTATTTTTAAAATATTATATACCAAGAAAAATGCTTCAGAAGAAAATAAATAAATAAATTGCTGATTTTAGTTATCCCATGAATAAAAAGAGTGGATAATTATTTTTGTATATTTGAGTATTTAATTCCGAGAAGTTCAATTATAAAATAAAATAATAGAATTACTAATAGTGAAGGCTGTTTAGATCCCGGGAAAATAGTTTAGCCGCCTACTAGAATCATCTATTACCTAAAATTCTGATAAAAATCTATTACCTAAAACACTTTTCAGTCTTCTGCCAAATTTACCCCTGTCCTATGACTGCACTCATATCCTGCGCTTTGTATGATAAAAGGGTATTGTTGGGATATTAAACGATTTTGTGGTCAGATTACATTTAATTTTAGCTCTTTAAATAGCTGAAGAACTTTGTAACCTAAATTACAGTATTTTATTTTATTTTTTTTTTGTTAAGGATTTATTCAGCTACTTCGATTGGCTTCGATTTCCATCCGAATTTCTTTCATGAAATAAAGGCGCCGCAGTCGAGCCGAGCCGAGTCGAGTTGAGTTTAAATTATCTTAATCACCAGCCTAATTACTATTTCCCTTTTCAAACAAGGGAATGCTAATTCGCTTGCCTACACTGTCACATGGTCTTTATTTTATGTTTCCTCCCTTCTTTTTCTAATGTTGGCAATGACCCAACATGTACACAAATAATTTTGCACCTGTACCAATAATCACACAAAATTTCCCACTGAAAATAAAACCATAATGTTCATGAATATTTAAAAGAATTTCATGTTCAATTGTGAAGGACCGACAACCCACATATGCACACATTATTGGTGTGATATAAATCAAAGATCTTGGTTGCTAAGATATCTCATTCCAACCAGAGATCCCAAACTAACACATAAAACAAATTTATCACTGTTAGGTAAATTAATTTCCATGAATAATGACAGATTGAGAAATTCCAACTTGGAAATCTTCTTAAAAGAGATCTAAAAGTTATTAGACCGATAAAAGAAGAACAAAACAACTAATTGAGTGTTAGCTCAATTGGTACTGGAGACGGTCTCGAGATCTCTACCTTTCCAAAATGAACAACATAATATAAAGTTCAGCAAGTTCTTAGCATCAGGCATTGACAAAACTCCAACTCATGTTAAGGTTTCGAGGCTAGAGATCACGTATCAATCATATAACATCAAGACTTGCTCCCCATTGACTTGTACTGATTTGACACAAACTACTTGAATTTTTAAGCGCTCTCTTTTTCCTTGCCAAGATGTTTCTATATTTATTAGGGAATCCGATTTGACAACGACATTGCTGCTTAATGCTTAGCCTTTTTTATTTCTTTATCCATCAACTTTTTAGTTTGCCTTTTGACACAGCAACTAACTACTGCCACAAGATTCAAAAGATAACCAATATGTATAATTTCATTTAAATGTGGTGTGTTTTAAAGAAAGTCTCATTTGGGGTGCTTCTGATAACTTTAACGTGCCTAATCTAATCTAAAGGCAATCCCTAACATTATTCTGCATTATCACGTTAGTTACCATTTTCTTTACCTCCTCCTGTACATGCAACAGTCTCGAGAAAAAGAAAACATATCTTTTTGATACCAAAAACTTTGGCATGACAAAAACCATACCCCATTCTACCTTTAGTGGTGGATTGCAGCTTGCTACCTGGGAAGTTCTGCAGACGGAGTTGCAACTTACTGGACTTTATACATGAATTCTGTCCCATCTGTAGATAATTTTCAGAAAATAGGCAACGTTTCAACAAGACTTGATGGAGACTGTCTAAAAGAATCTTAATGATGCATGAAGTGCACATCAAATTAAATGGAGTAAAGGCCTTCTGTTCAATTACCAGTTGGTCAGTGAAATGTTCCTTGTCCAAAAACAACTCCACCATCAGAAGCTTTCCAAAGCTGATAACCTAGTCAGGAATACACAAATATCTGTAGGCTCTGCTGAAGCAATTTAGTTTGAGGTGTAATTCTGCTTTCTGCATAACAATCACATTGGACATAACTCAGAAAACATATGATTCTCAGGAGGAAAAAAAAATATAAAAAGATTAGTCAAACTTAAGTAAGGTTTTTACAAAGCATTTAGGACATTGCCCTCTGTTGCATTTGCCTAAAAATAAGTGACAAAGATTTGGTTAAGCCAAAAAGAAATTGAAACCCAGGAACTAAGAATATCATCCTGCATAATTGTTCTTCAAAAGGATGATAGGTTAGCATAGGTGACTCAACACTTGCCAAAGGAACACCACTCTCCTAGCAATATTTAGCATGTACAAATGACTAAAATCACATTAGTTAGAAATATGCCATCGGCTCCAAACTGATGTAAGAAACCCCAACAATTCTCACTTATACGATGCTGAATAATAGGAGAAACTTATAGTAAGTTCCCAACAGGTTAGCTCGACTTAAAGAAGTCACTTTGGTACTTCCATAGTTCCAAACAAGTTTCGAGGAAAGTAGCTTAAGCAATAAGGAATCCCCACTTGATATCTCTGTATAACAGTGCATGATACATGTGATTGCATTAGATCATATAGAGAGGACTCGGATGGAACTTGAAGGTCATATGGCAGGTAATGCTACACAATTTTAGCAGCCAACAATAGTTCTAGCTTAACCGCAGAAGACTGTGACAGTCGAACAAAAATATTGTTCAAAAACTCACCGTACTACCGCTTCTTTGCCGTGCAAAGCTGCAAGGCATGCAAGTCGATATATTGCATTGAAATTTTGCTGAGCCATTGCCTCTCTATTAAATATTGCATCAGATAAAACAACAGATGATGCTCCACAGGATATATAGTCACCTACAGAATCTACATCAATATTGAAACAAATATCATTCAAAAGCAAGAAATCCAGGGGAATAATGCTGTTCTCCTCCAAAAGCATACTATACTATGGTCTGAAACTAGAAAAGAAAACTGTATAGCTATAAATAAAATAAGTCTTCTTTCACTGTTATATTAACAGCTACATATAATTTCATCTTTTCTTTTTGGCAACATTTTCTCAGGCCGTTGTAATGTTCAATTTTGTTAAGCTACATGTTTTAATATTTCATTCAGAGAACTCTAAATTAACAAACGGGACACTTAAAGTCTAACTGACGCATGTACCTATAAGGTATTAACTGCATTTCCATCTATATGATACAAGTTTCATATCAAATTAAGGGTCATAGAGTCAGAGATCGTACCTATCTGGACGCCTTGGGATGCAACCATTGGTATGTGAGCGAAAGGTTTATTTAGTGCTGATATATATTGGATACCACCTAAAGCAGAAACAGGATAGACCTAATGCACCAAATAAGATTAAGACAGAATCCATAAGGTCTTCATTGGTCTGAACATAATCCCAAAACCCACATTATAAAGTATTCTTAAAGTGAAAATGGATAAGCAAAAGAACCAATTAGACATGCAGCTTTCAGACAAGATTCTTTTTTTTTTTTTTTGAGTTACAAAATGAAGGGATGAAACTCAAACTTAAGACCTTGCTCAAGTTGAGATGTGCACTATCGCTAGGCTAAGCATGTGGATGCAGCTTCAAACAAGATTTTATATATTAGAGAATGGCTATTTTTGACATTAAACTCATCCTTGCATCCAATAAAGTTGAGCGCATATATCTATGATAATAACTTCTCTTTATTGTTACTACCAACTACAATACCTTAAGCATGGTAAAACTCACCTTAACAATTTTAGCACCAGCAGCATAAGCAGACAATATCTGTAAAAAGAAGTTCTAATTTAATTAAAACCTCTGAAGGGTAAATGGCTCAATGTTCCATAATCAATACAACCGTATGATTTCCAAATTCAGCATTAATGACAACAGTAGCAAAGCTGAGTAGATGAACAGTATACAAAGTTAATTAAGTTTAAAATGCAGAAGTTCCTTACTTCTGTTGGCGTCATTGCACCAGGTATGTACACAACTTCATCATCCTGGACAACATCCATGATACCCTAATAGGAAGCAAGTGAGTTAGTAAAAGAAGAGAGAAGTGTGGAAAGAGAAGTTTAGTCAGTTTTAATCAAGAAGAAAATTCATCTAATTCTAAGGAAAGTAAATTCAGACCTTCACCATTGCAGGACTCATAAGGAATTTAGCTCCAGCATTCTTTGCATTTATAGCATCCTTAGGATCTAAGACAGTACCAACCTGTAAAATATCATCATCACCACAAAATCCCTTAGTGATTCAGCCAAACATATTTAACAGAATCTACCTAGAGACATTGATTAAACGCTTGTCAACAGAACATGCACCACACCTGTTTCCAAAGCTATACTGCTCAAATAAAAATCGTAGCAAATGACAGCACACTAAAAGAGAAGAATTGTTAACCCTTTTGAGAAATCAATTAAAAAGAAAATTCACTATATTTTTTGGTCAGCTGAGATGCTTTTCTAATCAAACATATATTTTCATACAATGGCCAATATACTTAAGATAAGGTCCATGATTAGAAAATCACTAGCATACATCCTTTATTCGAAAAGCTAGGTAAGTGTTTGCAAATTTTGCACAATTTAACCTCGCAGAATATAACAATAATGAATTGCTGAAAAATAACCAAAATGGTGTAGAAAAGAAGATTACCCCTAAGACTTTTGTAGGATGGTCATGCATCAGCTGCTCTAAAACCTTAACACCAAACAAAAGAAGTGCATAAAGTCCCAATCAGTAGGCATAGCAGATAGTCAAAATCTAAAAAGAACAAGTAGTCAAAATCTAAAAAGAATGAAGAACCAAAATTCAAAACCACCTGAAACACACAAGGAGTGGACATCACAATCTCCAGCTGCACATGAAAAGGAAGATATTAAACATGTTACTAATCAAAATACGGATGCAACTAAACTATGATGCTCTACCCTCCAACTTAAGAGGATACCCATGAATCGTTGGCACAAGTAGAAGCTGAACTGCTGGGAGTAAAATCTAGAAAATCAAATAAAGTCTTAACCTTTAGCAGAAATAAAAACAACCCGCTACCAGGAACAATGGAATTAACATACAATTCGGAATATAAAAGAAAGACTCACTACTGAGATTCCCCCTCTCAGCGCAGCAGAAGCAGCTTCAAATGCAACTTCTGCACTAAGATTTATCATAATTTCCAAAAAAGAAAAAAAAATTATCTTTAAAATCGATTCAAATTAAAAAATGAATAAAATAAAATTAAAAAAAAAAAAAAAGGAACCATACAAATGGGTTACAAGGAAAGAGCACCTATTGGCCCGAAGGCAAGCTATAACACCAGAACTGTGAATTAAAGATAAGGTCTTTTCACGTTTGGGAGATAGAGAGAAGGGTGGAGAAGAGCAGTTATAAACCTTAAATGTTTTAAAATTTTGTGATAAATTTGGCGGCAGAATTGGAAAGCACGAGGATAAGCTTGCAACTACCATATCCATACCTCAAGCTAACGCTTCCCTCTCTGTTTTAGCATTGGTTTGGCACATCGACTAAATATCACAGCCGTTGGTGCTGACTAGACGCCTCGTCAGAAATAATACATGTTTTGTTGACAGATTAAACTTATCTCATATCCACATTCAACATAATTTGTCATATTATATTATTATTATCTAAATATATATTAATTTCTAACATCTAACATATATTTTTAACACACACACACATATATATATATATATATATATATATATATATATATATATATATATATATATATATATATATATATATATATACACATAAAATTTAAGTTTCTATACAATTTTATAACTTTTTTATTAATTTATTGATTAAAAAGTTACATTTCTAATTAAAATATAAACACTAATCTTAGGAAATAGAATATATATATATATATATATATAAAGTATACCAAATTTTTCATGAGACTTTATTTGATAATATTTTATAAAGTCACATCACGTAAAGTTATGTGACTTTGAGGTGGTTAAGCATGTTTTCTTATCTAAGTTATAACGCATATCCCCATAAAAAGTATTTCATATCATTAAATATTTATATATAATATTAAATACTAATTCAATAAAATAATATTATTAAGTATTTATTAAAATAAAATTATACCTAAACATAATAAAAGAATTAGTGATTGTATATTACTATTAATTTATTATATATCTATTTTATTTTTTATTATTTTTTATGTTTATTAGATTTTGAAATTATTAAAGTAAAATAATAACATTAAGTGCTTATTAAATTAAAATAATAGCTAAAAATAATTATACCCGAGCTTATTTGGCATGTCTGTTGGCGATTAGTTAATTTCGAGGACGAAATTTTCTAAGTGGGTAGGAATTGTCACAACCAAATTTAATTTTTTTATTAATAATTAATATTTATTAGCATGTCATTAAACATGTCATTTGCATCATGATTATGTGGTTCTTGGCCATCTAAGTTCCATCCAAAGGGTGAATGAATGCTCAACTCTTGATTGTAGGTGCTTCCATACGTATCTTATGTGATGTTGTACCTATGCATGCAGGTCATCTTCTTTTAGGGCGTCCTTGCCAATATGATAGGAGAATAGTTCATGATGGATACACTAATTGTTATTCTTTTGTAATGAATGAAAGACCTATTAATCTTGTTCCTTTGACACCTAAAGAGGTGTATGATGATCAAATACGCATGAAAAAGGAGAGCAAAAAAATAAAAAATCAATAGTGAAGACAGTGAGAAGGCCGAAAGTTTAAAAATAAAAAGAAAAGAGTGTGAGTGAAAAGGCAGGTTTGGCCAAGAGTGAAAAGAAAGTGGGTATGTGCATGAGTGAAAATAAAGAGAGAAAAGTAAACTTTTATATGAGGGAGAGTGAGATTAAGAGGGCTTTTTATTCTAATCAGCCTATGATTGTACTTTTGTACAATGAGGCCTTTTTAAGCACTAACGATTTTGATTCTTTCCTACCAAGTCCTATTCTTTCCTTGATACAGGAATTTGGTGATGTGTTTCCCGAATATGTGCCTAATGGTTTACCACCTATTAGGGGAATTGAGCACTAAATTAACTTTATACCTAGAGATTCAATTCTAAATAAACCAGCCTATAGGATCAATTTCGAGGAGACTACGGAACTTCAAAGGCAAGTTGAGAAGTTGATGACGAAGGCGCACGTGAGGGGGAGCATGAGTTCATGGCGGTTCCTATATTGCTAGTACTTAAGAAGGATGGATCTTGGCGAATGTGTGTTGATCGCCAAGCTATCAACATAGATGAATTGCATGGATCTTGTATGTTTTCTAAGATAGACTTAAATAGTGGATATCATCAAATCCGCATGAGGGAAGAGTACGAATGGAAAACGACATTCAAAACAAAATATCGGTTATATGAGTGGTAAATTATGCCTTTTAGATTAACTAATGCACCTAGTACATTCATGAGACTTGTGAACCATGTTTTGCGCACTTTTATTGGAAAATTTATTGTCATTTATTTTGATGATATTTTAGTTTATAGTTGCACTTTGCATGAACATGTTGAACATTTGCGACTTGTTTTGGATATTTTAAGAGCTGAAAAGCTCTATGCCAATCTCAAAAAGTGTATCTTTTGCATGGATAAACTTGACTTTCTTAGTTATATTGTTAGTGCTAAGGGGATTGAGGTTGATGAGGAAAAAGTGAAAGCCATCAAGGAATGGCCGACGCCTGAGGGAGTTGGGGATGTAAGGAGTTTTCATTGTTTGGCTAGTTTCTATAGGAGATTTGTTAAGGATTTTAGTACAGTAGCCGCCCCTCCCACTGAATTTATCAAACAAAGTGTTTGGTTTAAGTGGGGTGATGAGCAAGAAAAGGCTTTTCATTTGATTAAGGATAAGTTGTCTTCTGTACCTTTTCTTGCTTTACCTAACCTTACAAAAAGTTTTGAGATTGAATGTGATGCTTCATGAATAGCAGAAAAAGAGGACAATCACTTTCTTTAGTGAAAAGCTTAATTGGGCTGCCTTGAATTACCCTACATATGACAAGGAGCTTTATCCTTTGGTGCGCGCCTTAGACTTGGCAACATTATTTGTGGCCCAAAGAGTTTGTGATTCATATAGATCATGAATTTTTGAAGCATCTTAAGGGGCAACACAAGCTAAATAAGCACATTATAAGTGGGTTGAATTCATCGAAATGTTTCCTTATGTGATCAAGTACAAGCAAGGGTAGGAAAATGTGGTTGCAGATGTTTTATCACGTAGGTATGCACTACTTTCTACTCTAGATGCAAAATTACTAGGATTTGAATACATTAAAGATTTGTATGTTGATGATGTTGATTTTAGTAGTGTATTCAATGCTTGTGAGAGAGTAACTTTTGGGAAGTTCTATAGGCATGATCGAATTTTGTTTAAAGAAAACAAACTATGTGTGCCTAATTCTTCTTTGCGTGAGTTGCTTATGAAAGAAGCCCATAGGCGCAGGTTGATGGAGACATTTTGGGATAGCTAAGACTTATAATGTTTTAATTGAACACTTCTTTTGGCCTAATATGAAACGTGATATTATGATATTTGTGAAAGATGTGTTACATGTAAACATACTAAGTCTAAAGTTAAGCCTTATGGTTTGTATACTGCTATACCTATCCCTAGTGAACCTTGGGTTGATATTTCTATGGACTTTGTATTAGGTTTGCCTAGGAAAAAAGGGGTAACGATTCTATATATGTGATTGTTGATAGGTTTTCTAAGATGGCACATTTCATACAATGTCATAAAACCGATGATGCACCATATGTAGTTAATTTGTTCTTTAAGGAAATTGTGCGCATACATGGCATGCCTAAAACTATTATGAGTGATAGGGATGCAAAGTTCTTGAGTTACTTGTGCTATAAATTAAGTACTAGACTTTTATTTTCTACTACTTGTCACCCATAAACTGATGGTCAAACAGAAGTAGTTAATAGGACTTTATCTACTTTGTTGTGCCATTATTCAAAAGAATCTTAAAATATGGGAAGATTGTTTGTCACAATATTTACAATCAAAATAATTTATTTTAAACTAAAAGTTTATATTAAAAGGTTATCAATAATTGTGCATTAGTGTCAACATCTGTTTTTCGAATCTAAATATAAAGGGAATTACAGAAGATCATGTGATGAAAGTTACTGTTTTTTCGAGTCTCGGGAGACGAAGGACAGGCGAATCCGAGATTAGAATTGATGTTAATCCAGCCGAAATTACCCTTTCTAAAATAAATTTGGAGTTCAATGTTAAGAAAAATAAAATTTGAGGGTCAAAATAATGGATTTAATAAATTCAGAGACCTAATTGTAAATTTTTGCCAAACTTCCCTTATGTAGAGTACCAATTTGAGTCTTTTCCTTCGATGTCATTTTTTTTTATGCTTTTACGTCCAAATATAGATCCTAGAAGATTTTTGACGATAATCATATAATTTTTAATGATATTTATTTAAATTTAAAAAATTAAATTTGGATATTTATTAACTATTTCTAAAAAAAAATCTGAGATTATCGATTCCCTTAGGGTTTCCTTTAAAACCCTACCTCTATAAATAGAAAGAGGTATCTAGGGTTAGGGGAGGGACAACAACAAAGAAAAAAAAAATTAAAAGACAACAAGAGATAACATAAACTAATATCGATTGAAAAAATCATCATTCATCATTAGGCAGAGTGTTTAGATCACTGAGAAAGAAGGCCACTAAAGAAAGAACTGTTTTTGGAAACCTTTTTTAAATTGATGGAAGCTTTTTTAATACCAGATCTAGCACTAGATTCCCAACCAGTCTTCGATTCAACTGCATCTTTATCACTTGAGACTCGCAGAATCATCAACTACGGTGACAATCTGAAGGTTCCTCCAAACATGCATCCGTCACCATCAACATCATCCTAAACTCGTTTCTTTGTTTTTATACTTTTTATGTTTTTCTTTAGAAATATGATTAGGATTAATTTTATTATGATTAATATGATTAGATTAGGATTTCTTATGAATCTGCATATTATTAATTTATTGAGTTTTGGAATCTCATAATAAGAACATTAGGGTTTTGAATTTGATAATTTTAGCAATATTAAGGTTTTGAATCTAATTAAACACATGCATAGGATTAATGATTAGATTTATATTTTCATTATAATTTAGTAATTAAATATGTTTATTGGGATTATATGATTAATATGCCATCTTTATTTATTGTTTCTTTAGTTTATAACATTTTGTATTAGTTTTTAGGATTTTTGATTCAATCGATTGATTTATATTATTTCCATTTTTTTTATTTTATTTCTTTCAGATTCTAATTATTTTTCACCTTCTGTGCATATTAAAATCGGCTCTGGGGACGCGAGAAATACACTGAAAGACGGGAAAGTCTGCCTAAATACCCCAAAGCCGATCGGCTCTAAGTCCAATGACGACCAGCTCTACACCTTTTTGTCCCAATTTTTGACTTTTTATCAAGTTTTGATGTATTTTTATCAATTTTATGTACTGTTGTAGATTTTAGAATTTTTTTCTTTGCAATTTTAGTTATAGATCGAGTTGTAAGAGTTAGGTTTATATTTCTACTTTTTATTTTTAGTTATTTGTTGGCTTAATGCATAATAAATAACTGTGATATGACCGTCTAATTAAAGTAGATATAGACTTAGGGCTAAAATTGGACTTAACATGAAAACTATAGTCCAATAGGCTGATCAATATTAATTGAACTTAAACTCTAAAATTGAAATAGACAAAAGGGATTTGCCATGTTTTAGTCAGGATTAGGCTTTATTAGAGTTAGGTTCACACAGAACGGCCTTATCATAATAAGTAGTCTATTAGACATAAATATTGGAAATCAAAAGCATAACTTGTAATTCGACTAGACTAGGTGGGCTATATACATAATTAGTAAATTAGACTAACAACTCTAATATGGGCTGGGCTTAAATAAAATAAACTAGACCTAGATAAATTATGTGTATTATTTGGTATGCTTATGTATGAATTGCTTATGTTTATAGGGAATGATTTGTTAAACAATAAAATTAAAGACTACTATACATAAGTAAGGAAGTTGGTTTCGGGATTCATCTTTGGATTTTTATGGCGTAAGCTTCCTTATGGAATTTGAGAAACGTCACTCATTAGTAAAAATGTCCTGGTAATTACTCAGGTGGCGACTCTTATCTTCACGCTAGTCTCAGTAACTAGTTAGTGTGTTCATGATTAGGTTGAAAAGCCTTACAATGTCGTAGTCGCTAGAGACACTTGGGTGCGTGCCCAAAACTGCCACCCACAATTAGCACAAGAAAATTGTTAGTATTAATTGTAATTTAATATTATTGTAACTAATAAATAGTTTTCTCATCAGATAATGATACTAATTCTGTTCTAAGAAATAAAATATTTATTATATTTTAATATTATATTAAAATAAATTAATTTTCTAAATAGATAATAACTCTAATTCTTAAAATTTTAAATTATATTTCTAATATTATATTCATTAATAGGTGGATGAAGAAAATCAAAGCTAGGCATTCAGAAAAAATTATATGGCTTGATAGTATACCAAAGAAGAAGTAGACGCTGTCATTTAATGACGGCCATGGACATGATATTATGACAATTAATTATGTTGGATCTTTAAATTATGCTTTAAAATCTATAAGAAGGTTGCCTATAACAATTATAATGCATGAGCTGTTTTTGAAATTGGTCGATATATTTAATAAGCACTGAATGAAGTATATTGATGCGATTGTTGAAGGTTATATATATACTGATTATTGTATCGAGGTATTTGAGCATCATGTGCAGAAGGCAAATGGTCATCACGTTAGAACCTTTAATAGAGACACTGGTGTGTGCTCGATTACTATTGTCTAAAACAATGTGCAAAGGAAAAACGGGCATAATCAAACGGTTAACCTAGCAGAACAAACATATACTTGCGGCAAATTTAAACAAATTCAAATATCGTGCTCACATGTAATTGTCACAGGATGTTCATTGAAAAATGGTACAATCTACAAGAGGCACTTCAATATTGGTCCACCGATTTTATACCCCTTGGACATCAAGATTACTGGAAGAATTCACCGAACTCCCTTTAGTGCCTAACCCTGAATGGAAGCGAAAGAAAGGGAGATAAAAGACAAAAAGGATTCAAAATGAAATGGACTGAAAAAATACAGAAGATGTAAGAACTAATTTTTATAGCAAATGTGGTCAAGCTAGGCATAATGCTAGGACATGTCGTATATCTTAATTTATTTACTAGTTTTTTTAGTATTGTTATATTATTTTATGTATCTTACTTTGTATTGGTAAGCTAATTTTATATTTATATCATTGAATATTTAGGCCACGTTATTATCGCAATCAATTACTAGGTTATATCTCTATAATGAAATGAAATAAGGGCAAAGGAAGTAGCACCAGTAAACAAGAGTTTCATACTATGGTCATGGTTGATAAATATACAAATCCTAGTAGCCATGTTTGGTATGGAAAGAAGAGATCATTTGTAAATCAACCAACTCATGCAACATTGAATTAAAGTTATGCAAATCATATTTTTGTGGGTCGTCACACAACTAACTTGAAAGAGTTTGGAAATGTGATTGTTAGTAAAGAATTAGAATGGAGCAGACTTTGGAAAATAAGGTGTGAGCTAGAGGCATATTGTTGATATCATATGATCTACCAAATACCACGAGCTATTTCAGCAACGTTTCTTAGATATACTTTAGAAGAAGTTGGAGTTGTGATAGAACAACTAAAGAGGGAGATTAATGTAATGAATCATCAATTAGAATAATACCACAAGAAGCATGAGCCATTCATGATGGAACTTCCAAATACTATTCTAATACCTTTAGATGAAGAGAGTGTTTTAATTTATAGTGATAATGATGACAATGACGTTGTCAAATATCTTCCTTTATATTTACCCAAATGTTGTTAAAGGATGTTTTATTTAATATTCTAACATGTTAATAATTTTATTAATAGGTACCATGATCAATGTGTCCACTCTTGGTGATATATTCAGAGCAATTAGAAGTTATTAGACACTAGATGATAAATTTTTATAGCCAATAGATCCAAAAAAGCATAATAGTGAGCATATACACAGTCAACTAATGAACAAGTGAGAATTTAGATTACTTCAATCATAAATTCTACGTGAAGAAGCATTCGAATTTTAAATAAGAGTATCGCGTGCGATTGCTATTAATATGAGTCGATAAACTATCTTTAAACTTCACACTGCTTTATATCGCATTAGGAAAAAGAATAATCGAGTTAAAATTCATCTTAGTAGAGAGTATTTCCGTCAACGAATAAAAAGGCTATTGAAGATGGAGATCACCAACAAATTAGAATATTTAGAGCTTATAAAATTCACGTGATTGTCTTTTCAATATTGATTTCTTTGATAGCGAATAATATCAAATGTTTATCATCAGACTTAATATGTTTATGATGCAACCAAACTCTAAAAGATTTATTGTAACCACATTGTCATGAGTCTGATGAATACCTGTTGCAATACATGATATTATTAGCCTTATTCTCACTCAAGTTTCTGTCAATCACTATTGCTTATTCTGTTGCCAATTGTAACATGTAATATCTTGATTGTCGAAGGAACATTCAATTATTCTCTTCTCAGATCTGTTTCACTACAACCTCATAATCTGCCATATTTCTTTGATGAAGTGCTAATAAACGGCATTTCACAACTAGAGCTCCTAATGAACGCAAAACTGAAATCAAATACTCTTTCAGATCTGTATATTTCTCAAAATGATACTGATCATCAAATAGCGATAGGACCCAAATGCTTTCAGTTCTTCTATAACCTGTAGAACCAGCCATACTCAAATTCAATATGATATTTAGGATTTAGTTGCAATATGGTTTTATACTACTAAATATAATGTAATAGTAGAGCTACACATCGATTAAATTATAGACCTGAGCTCAACGACCATTTACAGGATATACTCAGACAAAAAGGTTTATATGGATTAGTCAAGCTGGAATTTTTTCAATTAGATTGGCACCTAATAACCGCACTTGTAAAGAGATGGAGGCCATAAACTCATACCTTCCATCTCCTAGAAGGAGAATGCACTATAATGTTGCAAGATGTAGCCATTTTGATTGAACTTTCTATTGACGGTTATGCATTGATTGGGCCTACTAGATATGATTGGCCTACATTATGTGAGAGATTACTTGGGTTGCACCCTACTACAGAGTCAATTAGAGGGTCACAGCTTCGACTATCATGGATTCGTGCTAACTTTAGCAACATACCACATGAAGCTGACGAAGAAACAGTTCATTATCATGTTAGGGCTTACATCTTACAGCTCATTTCAAGGACCCTATTTCGCTATAAAAGTATCGGACGGGTATCATTAGTCTACCTACCATATTTAAAAAATATTGGGACTATTCGTTAATATAGTTGGAGAGGTGCATGTTTGGCATTTTTATACAGAGAGTTATGTACTGCATCGAGATATCCTCTTGTTTAACAACTTGAGGTTGCACTCTTTATATTGCAACTATGGGCGTGGGAGAGATCTCCATTCATCTCATCAACATTCATCACCCACAATTGCATCATATGATGCTCCTCTCGGACAAAGGTGTCCAATTAATTTAATAATTTTTTAATTGTCTACCCAGTTATTTATATGCATATTTGACAATTCTACCTACATAACAAAATCTAGATGGATCAGTAATCGAATAGTTCACAGAGTAGCCACACATGAGAACCGTGACATCCGATTTAGGTCTAATATATCTCGTGGAGATAAGGCATGTTCAAATTTATACTTTTACATTCTTACAATATTTAAGTATATTTATATTGTGTATTAGATTATAAATTATCTTTTTAATATTACATCTTTTCTTAATAGATTATATGGGAGCTACACACGCATTAGGTCATTAGGAGCCTTCCAACTGACTACTTACATGGTCGTGATATATGGCGAGCTGTAGTACCACTAATATATATTCATATCATCGAATGGCACCAACCTTATAGAGTTTTAAGGCAATTTTATTTAAAATAACCAATCCCTAATCCGCCACAACAAACTGAGGCATTACACTCTATCGTGTTACATAATAATATCCATATTAATTGGGTAGAGCGGCATTCTAGATGGATTGAAATATGGAATAACATAGCTCATTTAGTAAACGGGATAATATCATATGGACCACTCCATTACCATTCGGAATACATGGAGTGGTATCGACGTGTCACGCATAGGTGGATCTCGTACCTAGGTGCTGCAATCGGATCATTGGTTAGTTAACTTCACCTTCATTTTATAATTGTATGCATATATCTGCAATACTATTATTTATTATTCTTTTCATAATTTCTTTCTAGGCTGATGCGCTTGAGCATATTGGGATGACGAACTCCATCGAAACCACACATCGACTTGCTAGGAATTCTTAAGAGGCACTAAATGAGGATAGACGTATTGTCATTATGCCTCCCCCACATCTTGCACCTGCTCCCTAGCCATTGCACGAAGATGTGCAGGGTCCCAACACAGAAGTTCCCTAACCGCCAGATGTCAACGCAACAGGCATAGAGAAGTACCAATCCCACCTACTACAACATGTGCTACAGTGCCAAAATAAGTCTCATATCATAATCAACGGTTGGAGCATCAACTTCATACACAGCTCCTTCTGCAACAACTACATCTTCAAATATTCCAATGCAATCTCAACCAAACCCGTTTGCTGATCCATCAAGCTTTATGGCAGGTCATTTTGCACCATCGTTCTTCGTCCTTTTTTCATCATCAGGTCCATTCACATAGTGGGCTAGAGCTAATTTTGCGCTTTTTCGGCCTTCTCCTACAATATTTTCGACGGCACAATCTCTGTATTTTGACTCGCAACTGACGCAGATACTATTAGATATAATGTTGCCATTATTTTTTCGTTCATCATTTTAGTCCTCCATTCCGACAGCTTTTCATAATTTTTCTCAGTCAAGTACAATGCCAACAGATACATATGCAACTCTGAGTGATGTCGGAGATGCCGATACTGATGTAGATGGTCGCAACGATATTGATGATGTTGAAGCTATTCATGACGGTCTCCAACCTATTTAATCGCCTGATCATTCTTTCATTGAGATTGATACTACATGTAGGAATGCTCAGAGAGCCAAGGGACTAAGATCAAATGTCTAAAGAAGAGATTGTGGCACATTAATACTATTATTATATATGTACTTGACCATTTTATGTAAAAAATTAAATTAAATTTAATCAATCATCTTAGAACTTCCCTAACATATTAATTATCGTAGAAAATTTGTGGGGTATGAAATGGTTATCTTAATTTCTATAATAATCAATTTTAATTTAATAGTTATTTCATAGTATTTAATTGTGTCGTATAATAATTTATTTTAAAATTTATTATAATAATTTATATCTTCCTTACTATAATAATTTATTTTAAATTTACTATAATAATTTATATCTTCCTTACGTACAGTAATTTTAATTTAATAACATATTATAATATATTTTTTATAAAATAGAATTTATTAAAAAATTTAATTAATATTATAATAACTATTATTATATGTCCATCAGTAAAATTGATAGACATTATTCTCTGCAATTTTAATTGAATTGTTGATATTTTAAATTTGTCCACCACTTCAATTGGTGGACAAAATTTTTTTATTATAATTTGAAACATGTTCACCGGTTGAATTGGTGGACAGGATTTTTTAAAAAAAAAATTATAGGCTTTATCCGCCATTTCATTGAGGCGGCGGAGAGAGCCTAAACTTTTAATTTTCTATCCGCCATTTGGAATGGTGGACTGCCCCTGTTCGCCAGTCCAACTGGAAGACAATATTGTCCGCCAGTTCCAACTAGGGACAGTGTCCATGTATGCAAAATTGTATCCTAAATTAAGAATTACTTTTCAAACTATCCCAAAATTAAGATTTTTTTTCATTTGTACCTTAGATTGAATTTTTTTCTTTTCTAAATACCCGAACTAGAGAAAAAGCCCATGACAAATCCAGGCTAAGTCCTCTTGATTTGCATGAGTACTTGATTATAAAACATGCAAATTATTTGCCCAAATTGGAAATAATTCTTACATCTAAAATAATTCGTCTCTTCAGCCACTTTGACTTGAAACGTTTAAACATTATAGTTTTCAAACAGATATATCAAATATAAGAAAGAAATCTTAGTTGATGGACCAAAAATGAACATAATATTTAATGATTATCAAATATCCTTCCTTTTATTGCTGTTTTTTTCCTTAAAAAAACAGTTTCTGTTTGGTTTGAAAGGATGATATTCGAATAAGCAAAATTGAGCATGAGATTTAGAACGGGAGAAGAAAAAAGATAAAATGGTAACTTTGTGTATATGTCCAATTAATATTGATCAAGTTTTAGGACCAAAGTACTTTTCTAATTTGAAATTGATTATTTGAAGAATAATTTTGTTTACTTAATCAGAATTTCGTTAATTTTACCGTCGACAATAAGCTTCAATAGAATTGATTTCACAAAACAAATTTAGAAAAGGGAGAATCACAAAGAATTAATTTCACATTTACGTACACACAATCTTAAATTAAAGTAAATGTGTAATTAAAAATCATAAGTAAATATTTCAAAACAAACATGTGATATTCTTTAAAGCTAAATCATACAAAATACTTAAAGTTTAAGTGACAAATCGATTCCTAACGCATCCACTTGATCACCTGTTGCACGTCCGGCTGGCCGGAGATTATCTCCGGCAGATGATTTAATTATCCCAAGATTATTTGATGACGAAGAAGCACCAACGTTTGGTAATGTATTATTTCTGTTCTCATCAAATCTTGGAGAAGTTCCCAATCCACCACCATTAATAGTATTCAAACTCTCAGCCCTTAGCCTGTCAATTGAAGATTGTGAATTCATCATGGCTTGTTGCCTAGACCACCCGCCATGGCTATAGCGAAAGGCCGCACCGGCACCGGCACTGGAGGACATCCATGGAAAAGATGAAGGCTTCTGAATCAAAGACTCCATTCTCACGCCAAGCGATCTACTAATAGATCCATAAAAAGGGTGAGGCGAAAGGCTTGAATAAGGATAATATGGATAGTGACCAAAAGCACCTAAATCCATCCCATGACGCCTTTTAGCTAGCTGACGTTCTTGTTTGTGGGCATTTTGATGTCCACCAAGAGCCTGTGACGTAGAGAACTCTCTCTTACAGAAGTTGCATGAGAAAACCCTAGTTCCTTCCGGTTGCTTCTCAGCAACAGTTTGATCTTCATGAGAAGACCCGCCACTCGCAGGGTTAAAAAGATTGAGGTCTAGCCTAGACCCACGAACCGAACCCTCGCTCGAAAGCTTCAGATCAAGTAGAGTACGAGAATTCGGTTCGTAGGCTGTCGGAGCAGTCTCTCTCTTCATCCTTAAGTCGATAACACTCTTGCCATGATCACTGCCAACTTTTGGAGCAGTAGCCCCCTCTGAAGCAGCTGATATGCTAGAGGCATCAGAAAGGCATGGTTCTACACGAATTGATTCCATTGCAGAAAACAAAAAAGAAAGCAAGAGATCAACAGAGAAATTGTGATTTGGGTTTGACAAAAATGATCAAATACGCATGTCTTTATATGTAGGGCTGAATATAAATAGAGAATCTTTTCAGAAATGGAAAAAAATCTCACTGTATAGGTTATTATAATCATCAATTCAGCGAAGAATTAAAGTGATGACTAAGCTTGCAAAGATTTTGTTTCATTTAGGAGGCATAAGTCCATGCAATTATTCCTAATATATTCTTTAACTACTATGTGAACATTGTTGATTACCCAAAAAAGGTTAAATTCCCTTTTAAAAAAAGAAAATATTAAAAAGAAAATCCGTGATTTGGTGCCAATTATTGCATTTACTTTTGCATGAAATAAGTCTGTGTTTGATTACTATAATAAGTTTTCATGAAAGGAAATATGGGGTTATTGCAATTATTAATGGTTCAAATTTGAAGAGATTGCTCAAGTTAATTACAGCAACAGTGATGCAAATTTGGAATGAAATTTGAAAAATTTAGTAATACACGAAACTTTACAACTAATTATCTTATACACTACTTCAATCACCCATTCACCCCTATTCTCTTCTTTCTATTTGTGTTCGGATTGTATAAAGATGAATCCGGCAATTTAACAAATACAAATTAGAGAAATAGAAATAAGAATAAGATTGCTCATGATTCATACAAAACAAAAAAACACAGTTCTTCACTTCTTAGTTAAACATCTAATTGTTTCTTTTTCTTTTATTCACGCGTTATTCTCTATTATTCTATACGAAAAACTATATTTATAATATAATTTCTTAGTTTTTAACGTAAAATTAAATAAAATATTACAAATAAGGAGTCATAAATTATACTTTGTGCTCTGATTCAAACTCAGCATATGAAAGTTATTATATAATTCTTCATCTTTTCGCACAAATTAAGGAAAATGATAACTTGTTTAGAATATCTAACTCCGTAACTTATCATGATTAGCTTGCCAATTCAGTTCAGCATTTGAGATGTAATCACAGTTTCATATGTAAATTCTCATGAATTATGCGAGTGATGTGTTAATAATTAATTAAGGGTGTGTTACCTAACAAAGAGAAAAAAATTTAATTATCTTTTGTTTGGTTAAGGGTTTTCTTATATCTCTATCTGTAAAAGGAAAAAAAAAAAAACGTTTCTAATTGACTGATTTCACTAATTCGTACTGTTAATAAATGTTGCTGTGGTTTATGCTTTCTAGAAACGATTCAAAAAAAAAAAAAAAGAGAGAAGAAAATATGTCGGTTATGTTTGTGATATGCAATTAATAACTAACACATTTTTGAATTTCGGTCAATATTCTTTGAATTGAATAATGGCATATTATTTGAATTTTTTTCAACATCTGACCTATCAATTTAATTCCTTTTATATCCTTTTATTAAAAAGATAAAAATGTGGTAATTATTGTATACTTATGTGTTTGCCGATTAACTAGATTTCATTTTATATTGTTTATCTTATGATTTTTAGTGTAATATACAAATTGTCTCTTATGTTTTATTTATTACATTAAAATCGTCTTGTATTTTGAAAGTTAATGCAATTAAATAACAAATTAATAAAAAAAATTATTTGATCTTTAAAATTTCTTATTAAAATTATGATTATAATATAACAAAGTTAATAATAAGAATAATATCTATTCTATTTTAATAAATTAAAATCAAAATTATATGAATTTCTAATATTTTGATAAATATAAATATTTTTTTACTACATATTAGAGTAAGTAAAACAATTACTAGTTAATTATTTTTGTATAAATATTAAAATTAATTTTTGCTAAAAGATAGAATTTTACATTAATTGATTTAAAATTAGTTTAAAAGACTTTGATAAAATTAATGATTAAATTAATTTTCTATTGTTAGTTTATTCTTTTGACTTTCTTGAGTCTCTTGACTTTAGACGAAAGAAACAATAGTTAGTTTTATTAAAAGATAAGGAGATTCTAGTATTAAAATAAACTATAAGAAGTAATATGTATATTACATCTAAAGTTAGACAAATAATATAAAATCAAACATAAATTCTGATTGAATAGTTTTTAGTATGAAATTATAAAATAAAATATTATTTTTAAATATTAAAAGCTAATTAGTATAATATAAAAAAAAATACAAGAGTAATCGCCCAATAAAAATATTGTTTATCATAAGCGTCGGAAGGGCAAGATAGTAATTTTAATTTAAAAATTTTCTTTCCCTTTCTTACTATTCCCATCCCTCAATGTCTTCCCACTAATTTTATTTTTGGGTTAATTATTGTGATAAAAGTGACAAATGGGCTCATGAACTTATCCAATTAATTTCAAATTAAAAATTGTGGCCAATTACTCTGTAGATTTTCACAAAATGGTTAGTTTTACTCTAAACTTAAGCATGTGCATTACATACATATACGTCTACAATAATATAATATTAACATTTTATTTTTCTTTTTATTTTTCATTTTATTTTTTTCAGTATTAATTAAAAAAGTCTTAACAAAACCATGAAATTCATCACAAATCATAAAAATAAAGATTCATTACACATTTAGATTTTTATGAACCACGATGGTTGTGGCTATTGGTGATGGATACGGATGTTAATTCAATCAAATATTCTTTTAGTATTTTTTTTATTTTTAAATAAGTGCATTAAAATCGCACGCGTATCAAATAAGTATAGCAGTAATTTTATAAAATATATTGAATAATTAGGCTATGATTTTTTAATTTAAGATTAATTGGACCGCAAATACAAGTAAGGGAGGTCAAATTGCTAATTTAGCCTTGATTGTTATGTATCCGCCGAATTTTTCATCAAAATTTCTTGAGTTTTTTAAAAACTATTATTACTATTCTCCTTCATATAAATAATATAGTTAAAAGAATAAACTAGTAATTAAAAATTATAATTTAATTTTAAAATTTATTGTTGAATATCAAAACCGTCTAAAATTAATATTTTTATTAGAGTAGAATACAATCTTATTTTTACTATATATTAATTTTAGTATCATAAAAATTGATTAATTAATATTATTTTACTTATATTAAGAAAATCTAGTATGAGAAAAATTTAAAAATATTTAAAACTATCTATTTTCTAAATTATAATATTGAATCACTATATAATTTAATTTTAAATTATTAAATAAAATAAATATTTAATAAATATTATTTTTATTAGACAGCTAAAACTAAACTGTATAAATAAAGTAAGAAATCTTATTTATATCAATCTTATTCTAATAGTAAATACAAAGTTCTATCCATAATTATAAAATTATTATGATTTTCTTAATTGATATCTGTCAAGTCCAATATTCTCTTTCATAAATCAGTCGATATTTATATTACTGGAATAGATCAATGAGATGACTATTTAATTTTTTTTTATCAATTTAAAATATTTTCAACATAGTTTAAATGCTTTTAACACCCTAAGAAAATCCCAAGAGTCATGTCTCTAGAAACTCCGTGTTCAGTCACGGAACCAAGGCAAGATGACCGAGATCCAGACGGTCCTTGGATTAGCATCCACAAAAAAACAGAAAGAAAAGCAGGATAAATTTCCTCTTCCTATGTATAAGGAAGCTTTGGAACTTTTTGCAGAAGAAGGAAAGACTGTCCTTGACATTATCTTTGATGAGATGAAAATATTTTATCTCAAAAAAGAATTGTTTTTGGACAGAAGCCTTCTACTACTTGCAAACAGGAGATCTACTCTGATTTGCCAGCAGTCCAAACACTCCAGACAATCCAAAACTGTTTCATGTTTCAGCATGAAGATTTTCCTCCTCTAGAAAAGTCAGAAAACAAAAGATCAGAGATCATCCCCTTAAGGGTTACTCCATCAGGAACCATAGAGCCTCTCACTCCACCAGAAGAAGTACTGAATTGGCAGACTTCTAATTCAATAGTCCAGAACTCTTATTTAAAGGATATTGATGGAAAATTAGATCATGCTCTCCATTTGGCTCACAAGTTGGACCAAAAGTTGGATACCTTCTTTCAAGAAGTACTCCAACTGTATTCCTCTTTAACCGCCAAATATCAATCCTTAGATAGAGAGCTTCGAGTACCCCAACCGATTACACCAGCTTTCATCCAGAAGGAAAAGGAAATTACGAGGCTCAAAAGGCAGATTGATCAAATTGAACATGACCTTAAAAAAGATCAGTCTTCTATAGTCCCTTCCTTCACATCAGCAGCCTCTACATCTTCTGCAATTGCTCCCTCATACTACTCTGCATTTCCTTTCCTTCCACAACCAGAGCAAGAAGAAACTCCTTACCAACCCTTTGGTACTTTCTCACACCTCTATCCAAAAGGCTCCACAACCCAACAAAAGAAAACTTCACATCCTCCAGTTTCGAAAGGAAATAAATTGCTAGATCAATCACTAATCAGCCCTTATGATTCTGATTCTTCTTCAAATACCTCTGAAATGGCTGATATAATAGAAATATTCATGAACACCTCCACTATTGAACCCTCTCCAGAAGTAGTAGAGTCTGAAGATGGCACAGAGGATGCACAGTCATATTTTGCTCCTACTGGAGCTTCACACCCAAGGTTAAAATCCACAACTGGAACGGGACCTTGGTTCACTTTTGATGATTTGCCTCCATCAAAATGGAGAGATAAACTTTTCCAATTTCTGGCATGGATTGATCTTCAAATGACTTTTGATAGTGCCACACTCAAAAAGGTTCTTGCTGAATTTATAACAAGATTCACAGGCTGTTTAAGGAATTGGTTCCAGTCACAGCCTGAATACACCAAGCTCCAATTTGTGACTTTGCCAACTCCATCAGCTGCGATCACAGTCCTCCATAATCAGTTCCTTGGAAGCTATGATCTCATTATACGACAATAGAAACAGGAATACTTTGATCGAAAATGTTGCTCGTTGAAGATCAAGGATCTAGAAAGACATTACTCGGCAATGTCCAAATTGTATTATATCATTGGAGGGCACGGCGGTGATGATATGCTAAAGTATACTTTCATCACCTCATTACCATATGAGAGACAACCAGAAGTCAATAATATGATCGCCGCAACAAAGAAGCCAGTTACCTCAATTACTCTTGGAGAAATCTGGCAGTTTACTCTCTCCTCTATCAAGAGATTATGTGACCAACAAGAATTATTCAGGAGACTGGCTCAACAGGATTTGATTGTTCAAAAGGCATGTAACAAGAGCCACCTCAAGATTAAATGTAAGTCCTCCAATTGTGTTTGCTCCAGTCACAAGAAGAAAATCAAACACCATTTTCAAAAATACTCTCATAATAGAAACAAAGAGTTCAAGGGAAAAAAGCCATATACAAAGAGATTCAGATACTTCCGGGAAAAAAAAATCAAGGCAACAAATCAAACAGATACTACATTTGTCGAAAGAAAGGGCATTATGCTAAAGATTGCCCTCAAAATTCGAAAAAAGCAGTAAGAATGATCCAGCAAGTTAGCATGTCCATGTCTCTACCAGATTCATTTGAAGAAGATATAGAGTCTCTCTTATCAGAACAAGACGATCTCACTCCATAAAGTCTCTTTGGAATAGAAGAAGAACATTCAGACTCTACTGATTCCTCAGAATAGTCCTCCTTAGATTATGATACTGATGAAATTCCAATCATGATGATCAGTCTTTCTTCAAAAGAAGAAAAGGACATACTAGCAAATGTGATGCAGTATCCTTTCTCTCCATCTCCGGTTTCCCAGTTGTCTCAACTTGCTACTAAGGTTCCTCAAGTACCTTATGTTCCTATACAAGTCTTACCTTCAAGGTATTCAAAACATATCTCAGTCATAGCTTTCTTTGACACTAGAGCTCAAAGAAGCATGATGAATCCTGAAGTTCTCCCATCTGAACATTGGAAATCTCATATTCAGTTTTTCAGAGCAGCAAATGGCTAGACTTTTAAGACTACCTTGATCACAAAATAAAATATCGGGATACAGTTCTTTCCTAATTGTGTGGTATGGACGCACATCATTGGCTCAGATCTCCCAAATAAAGACCTCTTAATAGGTTTTAATATTTATTATCAAGCTCAAAGGCTTCAAATTCTTCCCAATGGATTAAAGTTCAAGAGGCAATTTCGTCCATACACAAATACTTCTAATCTGTTCGCCATAACAGACACAGAATCACAATTCCCGCAATACAAGGAAAAATTCATTCCTTTCTATCTAGAATCTCATTCACATTTTCAACATCCACTACCCTTGTGGAAAAATCCCCAGTTCTATATCAACATTCCTTTCAAGCTTAACGAAGATGTCAATCTAACTAAAGCCACCCATCTAGGAATGTCTCCTACAGATCTAGCTCTTGCCAGATCCGAGTGCCTAACTCTTCTACAACAAGGCCTCATCGAGCCCACAACCTCACAATGGGCCTGTCAAGCCTTTTACATGGAAAAAATATCTGAAAAACTAAGAGGAAAAAAGAGACTTGTTATTGATTACAAGCCTCTGAATTATTTTTTGCAAGACAACAAGTTTCCTCTTCCTCGCATCTCGAACCTAAAAGTCCATATTCAGAAGGCCCAATTCTATTCAAAATTTGGTCTCAAAGTCGGATTTTGGCAATTGGGTATCCATCCATCAGAAAGATACAAAATGGCCTTTTGTATCCCAAACGCACAATACTAATGGACAGTCATGCCTTTTGGGCTCAAAGCAACCCATTCTCAGTTCCAAAAAATAATGATAGAAACCTTTGGGCATATCCTCTATTCCTCCTTAATCTACATTGATGATATTCTCTTATTCTCAGAAACGGCTGAGGAACATCATCAACCCCTGAAACAATTCCTTGCTATCATCCAAAAGTACGGAATAATGCTTTCAGAGAAGAAGAGTATAATTGGCCAGCAAGAGATAGAGTTCCTTGGAATGCATTTTAAAGATGGCCAATATACGTATGGTCCACACTTGACAAAAGAGCTTGATAACTTCCCAAATGAGAATCTCTCTGTAAAGCAAATCCAACAATTTCTTGGGATACTCAACTATGTCAGGGAAGCCATACCACATCTATCCAGTTACACATGTCATCTTTCCAAAATGCTCAAAAGGAACCCTCCCCCTTGGGGAACAGAACAGACAACAGCTGTCAAGAGACTGAAAGAATTTGCTCACAATCCTCCATCCCTTACCATTCCGTCTACAGGACATCTTATCCTACAGACTGACGCATCAGATCATGCATGGGGAGCAATTCTTCTTGAAAATCTTAATGACAAGGAACAACTGTGTGGGCATGCATCAGGATAATTTTCTCCATCAGAAAGGCATTACCATTCAACATATAAAGAGATTTTGACAGTCAAATATGGGATAAAAAAGTTTGAGTTTTTTTATGATCGGTCAACACTTCTTGGTACGAATGGATAACTCTTCATTTTCAAAGATCCTCGAGTCCAATCAGAAGACATTACCAGAACCGCAATTATTGAGGTTAAAGTCATGGTTTAGCAGGTATAATTTTGAAGTCCAGCATATAAAAGGAACAAGAAACCTCATCCCAGATTTCTTATCCAGACTATCAAAGCCACAACCAAAACCCCAACCTATTATCCTTCTCACCTCAACAATTAATCTTCCAATAATCTTCATGGCCTCTGCATCTTCAAAAAACCCTCTGCAACCTCCCTCACCACCAGACCTTCCTACAAACCTCACAACGAAATAGGTCAACAATTTTGCCAAAAATATAATGTTCCATTATTTGGCAATCATCCAACAGACTTTCTCACTACCTATCCAACCCAATTTCTTTTATCCAGATTACCCTTGGTGCTTAATCTATCACCTTTCTCCTACCCATCCACAAATTGAAAGTGAACTATGGTTTCTATGGTGTCTTTCCACAGTTTGTTATCATGCTATAAAAGTGCCAGTCATGGACCTCCTTTACTTCTTCAATATTGATACAAATGCAGAACATATCCATGGAAATATCTCACTTGGTTTAAAACCCCATATCAATGGAAAAAAGATCTCCTCAAAATCATTCATGAAAATAAATTGTTCACAGACAATGATTTCAAGGCTTCAGGATATCATGTCGTCTATATTCTTCATAGGCCTTACTTTAAGCTCTCAGAAGATACCTATGCCACCCAAAACATCTGTTATTATTGGAGAACAATTGAAATGCCCTTACATCTTGCTCCTCCGCCAATAACAAAGGAATTAAAGCTCACTCTACAATTGAGAAATGATTTAGGAAGGATCAATGTCTCTACGCCACTTGTCTGCACTTACAATGGACCTGATAATCAATTGATTGAACACTCCATCACTGAACGATCCATTTTACTTGTGCTGACATCACCACTAGATGATCCAAGTCTGACCACTGAACAACAAGATGCCATTATGCAAGATTCTCAGCCCCTGGATGATGATAGTGGTACATGGTAACTCACTTTTTTTGCTGGCAATAAGACAACACAACACTTAATCTCTCTCCTCGATTATTCATGATATAATGAAAAGGTGTAAGAAGATAAGGTTCTTATCTTATCTTTTCCGTCCTATTAGGTGTATTATTTTCTGTCCTTTTATGCATGTGATAAGATCTATCTTTATGTAAGTGTGCAATCTCATCTTTTCTTCTTAGGTGTACACGTGTAAAAGATAAGATTCCCACCTTATCTTTTCTGTCTTATTGTAATAAGGCTCCTCTATACCGATCATTTTTTATACTGTACGATTATTGTTACTATTTTATTTATAAACGTATCAAGTAATTTTTACTTAAATTAATATTAAAAATATTAGTTAATATCTTTCTAGGAATTATTTAGTTAAAAATCAATTTATTAAATAACATAGTATTTTTCTAAAATTAAAATGATTATCTAATTTAAAAATAATACAGTAATTAATGTGTTAATAATATAATTCAAATATAATAATATATTAAAATTTTAAAAAATAATATATCAATATTTTCTTTATATGTTAAAAATAATATATATTCGAAACTTGATTCAATAATTTAAGTTTATATATATATATATTATATAATAATAAATGGAATCGACGTAAGAGAATAATTATGCATTTTAAAACAGTAGCCATTAGCAAAAGACAATAATTATTTATTTATTTATTTATAGCAAAAGTTCACCACATGACTTGAAACTAAAATAGTCTGTTCAAAAGAACAAAATTGAAACTAAAATATAAAAATGAACAACTTTACCGTAGTTGACTTGCAAGCTGCAAATAAAAAGGTTCATGACTTCATATTGTACACATGTATATCAGTGTCTAGACTGTTCTACAATTTAAGTAACAGTCACGTAGCATTATCCTAAAATTTCATTTCCATTTTTACTATGTTTTATTTTTATTTCTTAAAAAACTTTTGTCAGACCTGTACGGACGGATATCCCGTGGAAACGAGTTTCTTTATCGTGTTTTCGGATCTGAAGAAGGATTAATAGATTTTTCCTCCGAAATCTAAATTCAATTATGAAAGAAATGATTTTGATTTGAAAAAATTAAAATAATTTCAGTTTTATGCTTTTTGTCTGTTTTCGCTTTCTATTGTAATTATTTATTTTAGTGTCTTTATTTTTTTCAATTTAAATGCTTCAAATCTGACAAGCCATGAGGAAGAAGCTTGATACCCGTTTCCCAGCTGTAAGTTTGTTTCTTTATTTCTCATTTTTCAGTTTTTGATTTGGGTATTAGCTCTGGAAATGAAAGTTTATTTTTTGATTGATGGATTGATTGATTTGGGGGTTTAATGTAGACTTGGTTTTGTTATTTTGATTTATTGAGTTTTTAGTCTATTTTCAAGGTTTTGATTACTGGGTTGTTGATAAAATTGGAATTAGGCTTTGGGTGTTAAGAAATTAGGGATCTTTAGCGGAAAAGTATCTGTGTTAGGTTTCTCTGTTCTTAATTGGGTGTTGGATTGTGATCTATAGGGAAAACGAAAAGAGAAAAAGAAAAGGCTAATGACTATTTCATTTTTGGTAGCTTTATTGACTTTTTTCTTTATGGTTGATGGTTATTGTTAGCTTCAGAATATTGTTGATAACTATGTCAGTTACATAGTTAATATGGTGATTTATGCTCCTAGTTCTTTTTTGGTGTTTGCTATTCTTCTTGTTGAGTTGTATGGTACTAATATCAGTTGATTGGTGCTTCATGTTTGGGCTGTTATGAAAATTATGGTTTATTTGTAATGGGTGTTATGCAGCAGTTGTCCTTTCATGACTGGTTGATATATAGTGAATAACTGATTGATCATTTTGAAGGCTTGGACTGTCAACTTATTTGTAGTAATCAATGAGAGTTCTGTGGGTTCTGGACTAAATGTTTTTGCTTTATTTTTTATTTTCAAATTGATTTTTGGTCATGCTAATTCCTGGGGTGAGGGTTGCTTCTTTGATCAAGGTTTAGTTCCACCTACTGTTTTCTTGTTCATTTACTTTGTTCTCAGGCTAGGGGTATAGCTCGATTTTGTGATTTTCTATGCTGGAACTTCGTTGTCTGATATGGTTTATATGTCTCTCTCTTTTCAAGAATAATTAATCAATTACAGGACTGAATTTTTAGGCAATAATGGATATTCAAGGAATAATTCCAACCATGTCTCTCCTAAATGTGCTTCTGGCAATGTGGGATGATAAATTTCCCATTCTAAAACATTATACTGCAAGTGTTATATGCCAATGAAAAGCTAATAACCCCTATCTAGATCTGGTTTTAATTATATGCCAGGTCTAACCTTGCAACATGAAACCGTAGAAAATTCTGACACATCAGTTTGTTTTGGACGTCTGAAGAAGCATACTGGATCCTTGAAATACTGGCTGTCCAGGGGGTCAGATTAGAGGTGGATCTAAGTGTATTTGAGTGCAGCCAGTTCAATTAGAGGAAATAAGCTATAGACTGGACATTTTGGGGGGTGCAACCAAATTGACCCCACTAAGATGATTTGAGAATATGAGTACTAGGATCATTTTGTATGTCAACTTAAAATAGGTTAAAAAGATAATTTGGACACAGTAACATAACTGAAACTATAGTCTTTTCTGATTCTTCTAACAGTGTAGATTTAGGAACTTTTGACACATGCATTTTTCCAAATTTCATCAGTTTTTTCTTTTAAAAAAAAGTCCGGAACATGAGTAAATTACTTAAAGTAATACAATAATATATTTTTAAATCCTTTTTAGCTGATGGGTGGAATTTCTTAATCATGTTATAACTGATGGGAAATATTAATTTTGCAGGCACGCATTAAAAAAATAATGCAAGCTGATGAAGATGTTGGGAAGATAGCGTTGGCAGTACCTGTTTTAGTTTGTAAGTATCTGCTGCAATCCATGCTTGTATCCTTAATGTAAAGGGTAATCCAAATCCATTTGGTTTTTTATGCTTTTCTTCTATATTATGGCAGCTAAAGCATTGGAATTGTTTTTACAAGACCTTTGTGACCGTACATATGAAATCACCCTTCAGCGAGGCGCAAAAACTATGAATTCATTGCATTTGTAAGTGATGTCCTTACAGTTAGTTTTTGCATGGCTGGCTAATTAGTGGCTTGCTGTTAATTCACCATCTAAAAATGTTATTTGGAGGCGTTGTCCTTTAATTTCTCTCTTTGTAGTTGGTTTGACTTCTATATAAAGGATGCAACCCAACGTGCACACAGTTTTTGGAATTCACAAAAATTGAGGAACTGGAACTGACTCTTAGTGTTTGTTGTTTTTTAACTCTTAGATTAATGTATGTGCTTGAGGAAATTATATTGTAGCGAGAAAAACTATGGGTTATCTGTTCCATTTATGTTGTCAAAAATCTTCAACCCCCGCTTTTGACTTGCTGTTGTATTGTCAAGCTATGTTATTTACACTCTTCTCCACTCTTGTTGCTCCCCAGCTTCACCTCTTTCTTTATTGCTAGATGTCCCTGGCTGATAACAAGAGGAAGAATGGGTTTCTTATGTGCTTACATTCTATAATTCTTTTATTTTCTTGCTTAATATGTATGGACATGATGGTGTTATAGAGTGAATTTACTATAGATAGTAATATCATGCTGCCGTTTTGATTATGAACCTCCTTACCCGTGTTTTATTTCAGTGTTATTCTGAGCGGGTATGATCTAATTGAATTCCTTGTTTAACCTGCAGAAAACATTGTGTACAGAGCTACAATGTGTTTGATTTTCTGAGAGAAATTGTCAGTAGGGTTCCTGATTATGGTCATGGTCATGGTCATGGTCATTCTGATAATGCTTCAGATCATAGAACTCTTCAAAAAAGGTGGTTACACAAGTTCTTAACCCTTATTTAGTCCCTAACTTCCCATCTACCTTTTTCCCTATCCTGCAATCTTATATTATTAAACTAGACTTAATTCTTATTGATATTTTTGCAGGAAGCCCATTGGGGAGGAATGCAATGACAGTGATGAAGAGTCCAAGAGAAGCAGGATGGTGAGATAACCTTCCAAATTTTGATAAATTAAATTGGTGTCATCTTCAGTTCATGACATGAGCATGCATGAGTTATTTTTTCCGGTCGTTTCCAATCATCAGTTGGTTGGTTTCTGATGCCTCCACATTTTCAGGTGTAAGGGAGTAGTAAACTATTCATTATAAGTGATTTTACTGCAATTTCATGATAATGAGTAATGACGCCGGTAGCTAGTATGTCTTTAAAGAAGAGAAAAGAAAATCAACTCATTTTGTGGATGTTATATCAGTTGTCAAATTTGGCATATCTAGTGTCCAAAATAATGGTAGTGTAAAGAATATATTAAAGAAGGAAAAATTGTTGTTTAAAATCTTTTGCAGCATGAGATGAGCCATGCAGGCAGCAGTGGCAGAGGAAGAGGCCGTGGTCGAGGGAGAGGCCGTGGACGGGGTGCTCGAAGTGCAGAAAGAGAGTCTTCTCATCGTGACATTGAATCTGAACCCAGTACAACTCTCCAGCAATCTGCAACGAACAACTCAAATACTGGAATGGTTATGGAAAATGATTCAGAATCGGAGCTATTAAAGGAAAATATGATAGTCAATGATGGTGCCAATGCACCAGAAAGAAACTTTGATCTGAATGCCGAGGTTAGTGAGAATGACGATGCAAAGGCTACAACAGCTGCGGCTACAGCAGCTGCGGCTACAACAACAACGACAGCAGCAGCAGCAACAACAACGACAGCAGCAGCAACAACAATAACAACAACATCAACAACAATAATGGTGGCTGAAAGCTCATCAGTGGCGCCTGTTGCTGAACCTAATCATGAAGAATATCCTGGTTGGTCACTTTCTGAAATGGATAAGATGGCCATTGACCCTCTTCAGCTTGCACAACTAGGCACAAGAATAGATGAGGAGGAGGAAGATTACGACGAAGAAGGCTAATACACTGTTAGTAGGGGCTTTTAGAAATGTTAGCGGTTGGGTTCTGTTTAGTGGGTGTAAAGACAGGAGAGGAAAGCAGCAGAAAGTGAAGAACCAGAAAGACCACTCCATGGAGAGCAAAGCACACTTCTTCGACGAGAAGGCTGAAAAACGATCTTTTAGGTTTTTCTTTGTCTCTGTTATTTACATCTCCTATCATGCCATCTCTTGACGACCCTTCCTCCTATAGTAGATTTGCTGACAGTTTCAGACCATTAGCTTGTGTGATTTGAATACCTAATGTAGGATCAGGACGGACACGGCAACCTTAGTAGAAGTTGCTGTTTAAGATTAAGATTGTTGTGTACGATTTCCTTTTAAATTGTAGTCCAAGTCCAACCACATTTTATTAGCATTTGGTAGAAAATTTTCAGCCACTTTGAGATTACTGCTTATTATGTACGAATGCTTTTGTATATGTAGCACAGGTTTTATGAAGAACAGCTTCCCTACGCGAAACAATTTCCAATATAATAGATGCCCTGAAACTATAGTAGTACAATTTGGAAAACTTCATCTGCAAATGGGATGAGGCAGAGAAATGGAGGGACCCTCTACCCGACCCCCATTATCGATATTGAGATTGCTGGGCTCGGTGACGTAGATTTCCCTTGTGACTCGCTCAAAGTCGGAGCAATGGATTGGGACATACCTCAGCTCGTGTTCATACTGCTGGGGGTCGGGTTGGTGTTGATTGTGGATTCGCAGCTACATCGACGCAATCGGTGGCTGCCAATCGGCCGGCAATGAGTCTAAGTCGAGCAACCCAGCTCCTAATTGTGCCAGTTATCTCCATTCCGAGCGGGTTAACTGAACTGCAGACAACTGTCCTTCAAGAGCCAGGGTTCTAAAACAGATGGGCGGGCTGGGTTGGGTTTACGTCAAGACCATCACTTTTTTCTTTTTAATTTGAAGGTAATAGCAGTCTGATATATGGTATTAGTGCTCTCTGTACACCGGAAGGTATCCGGCCCATTGCTTATCCGCGGCAGTAGGATCCGTTCCTACTTGCGGACATGACCAGGACCCGAGGGGCTATCACTCTTTTTTTAAAAAGAATTAATTTAAATTTATTTTAATTACTATCAAACTCTTGAAGTTTATTTTAAGACAATTCCTGCTGTTTTAAAAGAATTAGCATTTTTAGTATTAATCATTTATTTTGATTACCAAACAAAAAAATCTCTCTTATAGGGTCCGTTAGTTCCCATTGTTAAAAAGAAACTCGTACGTCTGATTCTTATTCTATTATTTATAAAAGCAGGTGACAGTGAGAAATTAATATTTCTAAAATGTAAATGGCCAAAAGATTACAAATAAATTTAACATTTTGGTAGTCAAATTAAAATACCAAGTTCTCATCGTAGTTAATTAGAGCACTAAATACACTTAAATAGGTTATTTATTGAAAATAAAGTTTAAATAGATTTTAAATTTTGTTATATATATGTGTTGTATTTCAAAAAAAAAAAAATTATATTACATCTCTAAAGTGAAAGCCTATATTTTTATTTATAACAAAATCATCCTCTTTAAATATGTAAAGAGCCTTGTGGATGTTGGATTCACGCGCATAAAAATTAGACTAAAAGACTAATGTAAATGTAAATTAGTGGATTTATTTTCCTGCGTGTAACGTTCTAATACTAGTTTTATAAATATCAACCTTCTACTAAGTTTTACAGTGTCATCCTTGCACGCCTCAAGCTCCATCAAAATTCGATTCTATTTAACAATATTACACTATGCATAGATAAGGGGTAATTAAAAAAAGAAAAAAAAAGATGGATAATAAGTTATCATTATGTTTAGCTATTTAGTTTTTTAATAAGGGAGGGGAAATAGAAGCGGAATAATTTCCCTTCATTCTCCTTGAGGAAGATGAAATTGATTACACTCTAATTTGGATATCAACTCATGGAAAAGAGTTAAAACATATACATGAAGTCTTCTTTATCTTTCTATTTTTAATAATAATAAAAGAATACGATCTAACAAGATCATATCATATAAATAAATAAATAAATAAAAACTAAACTTTTCGCCTAAACTTTTAATCAGTAATTAGAATTTACTTAGTAATAGTTCTCAACCAAACCCAAGAGTAAGACCATAGTTACTATAGTAAATTCATTTAAAAGTATATAGTATACTTCAAATATATTATAAATAAATAATGAGTATCTACTACCATTATTATTGGAATAATTAAAATAAAAAAATAATAATAATAAAGTAAAAGATAAACAAATAAGAGCATGGAGTTCAGATTTTAGCGCACATAAGTAATTGCCATAATTCTCTCTTAGTCTCCTCCTCCCTCTCTTTTATTTTATTTTTTCTCCTTACTTTTTTAATTTTTCAACTCTCAAAACACGGATACACTTTTTATTTTTCCCTCTATCTCTTTTTCTCTCTAGTGTACCTTAAAAACTTGCCACATTTAGAATTTTTAAAAGAGTAACTAACTGCTTAAATTAATTCAAGCTAAATATAAGTATACACAAAATGTACTAGGATTATAAAGTAAATTTAAAGTATACAATAAATAATATATACTAAATATATAATAAGTTTATTTCAAGTATATAATACTTTAATTCTTATTATTTTTTTTAAAATTTTAAATATTCTTCTATATAAATATAGACATAATCCTTATTTTTATTTGAGAAAGAAAATACAAGAATTTAAAATTAATGTAATAAATGTTCTCATATCAAAAGTAACAATTTTTCAAACTTTATATAGTATATTATGAGTATACAAACAATATATACAATAGATTAGTGTAAAAAATAAAATAAAAATTGAAAAAGCATATATAATTAAAAAAGTAAAAAAGTGTAAGGAAGGAAAAAATTAGCAAAAAATTTAAATTGTATATAATGAGTATATAATAGATTAAAAAAAGAAATCACAAACAAAATATAAAATAGATTTTAAAATATACAGTAAAAGTATATAATGAGTATAACTAACATATTTTAGGCATATCACACTCCAATTGTTAATAATTTTTCTTATTTAGACTTTGAAATCATCTTTTTTATGTACAGACATGGATATAATATTTTTCTTTGAAAAAGAATTAATAATATTTTTGTTCTTACAGTTAAAATCTCAATCATTTTTAATCGAAGAATTTGAACTTTACAGCGTCTTTTTCAATGTCTCATTCCTTTTCTCACAAACATAATATCATTTTTCATACTCATTAACTCCAAAATCTATACTGGTAAAAAAAAAAAGAGTAAAAAATCTCTAAAAATCTATGAATTAAAGTGAAGATTGAGCTTAGAAGAAGAAGAAGACAATTGCGTATTAAATATAATATTCATAAAAGAAATTAAAAAATAAAAATTACAAAATTCAAATCTATAAGAAAAAATTACTTACATGAATAAATAAACTATCGATTTTCAAGTAACAATAGGAAGTTTCAAAGAAAATCTATAATATATATATATATATATATATATATATATATAAAGTAGGCCAAATTTTTCTATTAAATTGCATTTAACAACATTCTATAAAATCACATAATATAAAAATTTATTGAAAAAAATATATTTGACTTTAATATTAGTTATATAATAATTTATTATATGATATTTAAATACTAACCAAGTAAAATGATAATATTAAAATATTCAATTTCCAATAAAATAATATTGTTAAGTACCTATTAAAATAAAATGATACCTAAATATAATAAAAGAATCAGTAATTATATAATGCCACCAATTTACTATATAGCTCTTTCACTCTATTGTACATTTACAACTTGAAAATATCTGTGAAGAAACTATTGTAAGATACAATAGTAAATTTTGAAGTAACTATTATAAATAGTGAAAAAATCAAACTTTGAGTCAATTGTGTATTTAAAGACATGATCATCTTAAGAAAGAATACTTGAATCAGTAGAAATAAAAGTTAAAGCAGTGTGTTTCTCCATAAAAATTAACTAAATTATTTTAATGAAAGCAAATAGAATTAGGAGGATGAGATAATATTAACTAATTAAAAGTCAAAAAATTCAAAACTGAAAAGTGACCACTTCCATAAAAAAAATATCAATCAATTTTCAAATAATAGTGAAATGAAATGAAAAGAAAAATTAAAAAAATTAAAAGAAAAAATGAAATAAAAAGAAATAATAAATCAGGGCAGAACACGGTGAAAAATAAAAAGACCAAAATAGCGTAAAAAAGGAAATAAGAAATTAGTAAAAGAATGAAAATCTAAAGCACCTAGAATAAAAGTAAAAAGAATAAAAAATGGTTAGGCTTTAGATATTTATATTTTAATTTAGCTTTTTCAGTTATCTATTACTCCAACATTGTAGTATAACGTTTTTCCTAACCCTATACATATCAGTTTTTTACTGAATTTTGCGTATGAATGAAGGAAGGAGATTATGGAGATGGTGAGCAGTGGAGGCGGGTTACTAATCTTCTCGATTGTGTTACTGATGCTGATGTTGTTGCTCCTGCTGTCGTTTATGGTGATAGCGAGCTGACAATGACAGCAGCGACAGTGGCTGTGGTGGTGAGAATAGCCAATGGAGTTTTTTTGATTATGTATTTCAATTGTCTTATTTATAAATCAGTTAAAAGACAGTGTCCGCCAGTCTCATATCAGACATATTTATCATAGCCTATTAATAGAAAAAAAAAAAAAAAAAAAACCCAATTAAACTTACTGCCCTATAACATTATAAAATTGATGGTAGACTAGTAGAGTGAAGTGGTCAAATACCATCATCATATTGTAAAAACACGAGGTTTCATTTCCATAATAAAAGGGCAAAACACACTAAAAAAGTAAAGCATTCATAGATTACAATAGTTGAAGCAAGTGAAAGGACATACAAATCCATTAACGTTGTGAGTAAATTGAGCAGTTAGGTATGTGGCTCCATCTGGTTGAGAAGGAAGGTGCCTTCATTGTTTTTGTGCACCTCAACCTTGAACTTCTCTTCACTTGTTCCCCTCTTCACTTTGAGAATCATGTCAAATTTTGCAAAATCATCCACCACCTGTTCACAATTTAACACACTCATTATTAGTTCATCAAATAGAGCAGCTTATTCTTATGGTTGCCAAAGAATAGAAGGGTGTGTGTGAGAGGACAGTTTAATGGGTGGTTATTTTCTTGCCTGCAACAGACAGGGTTGTCTCAATCTCATCTCTCATATGTCAAAATTTGTAGTAATGGGGTTGATTAAGCATGTTTAGAAAAAAAACGCCTACTGAATGACACTCGCCATTTAACATAATACTCCCAAGAATAAATGAAACACTTGTGTTGAACTTGTGAATTCTATAAGGCTAACAGAACCTTTTTGGTTCTCTTTGAAACTGGAACGGAATTTATGAATGTTAATGCTAAGTTGCCACTCACATTCCAGTCAATTTTTCATGTTTGGAAAGATTTTCAATTCTTTCAACTAAGAAAGCAAGGCATTTTGAAAGAAACTGAATCATGCCACCACAGAAGTGACCTGATATTGCCAAGAATTCAAGATTCACATTCCAAACTCATATTCTTCAAGAAAACTATACATAATGGTGATTTTAAGCATCGCAGTGAGAATTAAACTGATTCAATCAGAATTCTTGTAACAGGATAGAATTTCACAATCCCCCTAAATTTAGAAAAAATTCAGAGACAGTTCTGTTTCCATTCAGTTGAATTGTACATCCCAAAACATCACAATGAACAACATCATATACCGAATTCTAAGATTTTAACCTGAAGAAGGGAGCGAGTCGGTTACCTGAGCCTTGGCATGAACAATCTCTTGAAGTTGATATGGGAACAAAGAATTAGACCTCTGTTGAATAGTGTTGACAGCATGAGTCGCTGCATCTTGCACGACTGGATCATGTGCTGCCACTTCTTTCCATTCAGCACCATGCCCCTCTACTCCACAAGACAAAAACCCAGTCTCACCATCTCTATCCAAACAAACACTTTAAAATTCCTGACAAAGCAAAGTACAAATAAATGAAGAAATGAACCTCTCTTGACACCGAGATCAGACGAGGTGAAAGAGGGATGACTAGCAGTGGTATCAGCAACATCAGTGGCGTGTTTGAATTCTTGCAGTTCTTTAAAATTAAGCCATGGCTTGACCCATACTTTAGCTTCATAAATCTTCTTCTTCCCAGCCTCAATAGCTTCAATAGTGAGATGATGCAAAGTCCCAGCCACAACTTGCTCTTTCGCTTTCAACACTCTCCCAAATTCCACCATCGCGTTCTGCACATCAAGAAATAATAATTAAGAACATCAATTTGAAAAAGACCTCTATTGGAATTTTAAGAAAAGTTGAAACCTCTTTCTTGTTGTGCTCATCGACGGCGAAACGAGCGATGCCGTCGATCTCGGCGTTATTTGCGGTGCCTTGAGGAGAATCGTGGACTCCACCTTGAACTGTCGCCATTCTGTCGCTGCAAATGTGGGAATGTCCTCCGATTATTAACAATGAAATAATTAATATG
Organism: Ricinus communis; assembly: GCF_019578655.1. NCBI lineage: Eukaryota > Viridiplantae > Streptophyta > Magnoliopsida > Malpighiales > Euphorbiaceae > Ricinus > Ricinus communis. The sequence goes on along the minus strand of NC_063263.1, from coordinate 5,796,146 downwards.
GTGAGATGAAACAGAGTTTGGTGTTTCATAGCCTTTTATACATTTCTCGTTGTTAAGAACTGGCTTTTGTTTTCGAGAAAAGAAGAACTGTTTCGGCTTTTATTCTTGTCGACGAGTGCGCGTAGATTTTGACGCGTGTGAACACGTGTCGATCAACGGCTTTGGGTTGGGTTACCTTTGGTATATCCTTTGCTTAGTGAGGTTGGAGCGGTCAGATGTGGGGTCAATCATCCTTTAAGACTTAGCATGGATGCCCATCTTCTCGCGTAAGACGCATGATGAAAGTAATAATGATTCGGGAATATTTTGATTTTTAACAATGAATTAGTATCCTTAACGTTATTTCAGTTATCTATTACCTCCTTCCATCACTCTTTTTTTCTTCTCTTAATTAACTGGCTTAATTTTAAAAATATAATTTAATTTTAAATTTATTATTAAATATTAAATTTATTAAAATTAAATTATTATCAAATTTTAGTTATTTTTAATTTTAAAAAATTAATATTATTTAATTGATATAAATTTTTATCCATATATTTAATATCCTTGGATTTTCTTAATTAAAATAATTTAAATTTTTATTTATATTTTCAGATTTTGATGGAGATATAATTTTCTAATGTAATTTAATATCATAAATACTAAATTTATACATTAAAATTTAATAATTACAATGAAGAATAAAAATAAAATATTTAATTATTTAAAAATTAAAAGTGCAATTCTCTATTATTTTATGTTCATTATAAATTTAAAATTTATACATGATGGCTTTGTATATATTAACCATTCAACTTAATCATTATCGGTGTTTCCAGATACTTAAATCTTTATGTCATTTGATTAGTTAGCTACGAAGTTTTACATCATCTATCATGACTTATGTTGTAACACCCGGAATTTTTTTTTAATATATATTTAATAGTGAGTTTTTATTTAAGTTAATTTTAGCCTTATTTTTATTCAAGTAAACTATTTGAGAAATGATTATATTTTGGTTATTCAAATTTTCCCAAATGCATATTTATATAAATAAAATTATATATTGGAAAATTATGATAGAAATTGTAAGGGATGTTTTTATAAAAGAATTTTGAGAAAATTGGTATTATAATTGATTAGTAGTATTAAATTTTGAGTTGGAAATTGATTATTTAATTTAATTGTGTGTAGGATTTAATTGGAGGATTATTTTGGAATAAGGATTAAAAGTATAATGTTATTTTTATGGGGTTTTAATGGAAATTTGTGAGTTTGGTATTTTCGTAAATAAATATGTCGGTCAGGGGTATTTTTGTAATTGTGTATTTTCAATAATTCGGTTTTGACCCAAATTAAATAGTTAAGGGCTTAATTGAAAGGCTAAAAAGAAGTTTGGGGGTCAAATTGGAATTCTGCAGGATGAAATTGTAAGTAATTAAGGAAGTTGAGGGACCAAATTGCAATAAAGAAAAGTTCAGGGGTCAAACGTCGATATTGAAAGGAAAGAAATCGGGGAAGAAGAAAGGAGGAGAGAGAGAGAGGCGATGGTCAAGAAGAAGGGAGGAAGGCGGCGCGTCGGTGGCGCCGTCGGGCGTGAGGCCGGCCGACGGAGCGTGCGGGCGGCGGATTGGCGGCCGCTTCCGGCCTTCCTACCGATCTTGGTGGCGATCGGCTCCCCTTGGAGAGAGGTTCCTTTTAGCGGTAGCGTCAGTTTTGGTGGCCGGAGGAGAGAGTTCCGTGAAGTGGAGGCAGCGTTTTGGGCTTTTCCAGCGAGCTCCGGCGGAGGATGGACGATCGGAGGACGTATCCCGACTCTCCTAATCTCAAGCTTAGCGATGGCACTGGTTTCGTGGCGATCGAGCTTCGTTTGCGAATCGACGGCCGTGATCGTTCGCAAATATCTCCGAATGGTCGGGTGTCAGATCAGAAAATCGAAAGTGGGGATCGTCATCAGCGCGTCGTTGTGAGTCCGATGGTGTGTTCGGATCGTCGATCGGACTCCGGCGGCTGGAGGCGAGTCGACCGAGCGTCTCGGTAATTATCTTGGCCCGTTAATTTTGGAATTCTTGGTTTAATTGTGTCTAATGGTTTATATTGAGTATTTGATGATTTTTGTGAGTTATAAATAATTGTCTGTCAGTTGGCCTGCCATAGTCATATTTTGTGCTGTGTGGCGGAGTCGGGAAATAGTGAAGTTTGGGGACCCGACTCCCGTTGTTTAAATTGTTGGATATTTGGAGTGTTTTTCCGGCAGTCCCGGACCCGTTTTACGGGGTAGTGTTCGTGTTGCAGGGAGGTTCTCAATTTTCTGTAGAATTCTCCCGAGTCGAGATCTAGGAGTCTAGACCTAGGATTAAAGATCGATTGTTTTATTTTGATAAATTGTTTTCCGTGATTAGATGATCTGTCTGGCTCGCTCCTACCGAGGCACCGGAGCGAGCTAGGAGGTCGCCCGTCGAGTTAAAGTCATTTAATCATTGCACTATTGCTAAGTCCGATTTAATATGCTATTTTGAAAGTTCATGCATAATATGATTATTAGTATCGCAAGATAAATGATTTCACTTGATTATTAATATTTGAAATAATATAAATATTATTATTAGTATGTTATAATAAGATAAGCGTTATTATTTTTCCCCTCACAAATTGCACGTTGTTTTACCTTAAATCTTTAATCTTTATTTCGATATGTGTTGGTTGAGTTCATCAGATAATGATATTTATTATATGTGATGATTGCGAATTGGGAAATGTGGCTTGTAGAACATGCCGGTAATGATCATGGATATAAGGTTATTATGGATTTGTTTGCCCGATCGAGCTTGCTCTGAGTTCGATTGATTAGGAGTTAAGGTCCCCGATCGAGCAATGCTCTCTTATTTGGAATTCAAGTGTTCACGGAGGTAAGGACCCCGATCGAGCTTGCTCTCGGCCGGACTGTTGGATTAAGAGAGCCGAAAGGCTACTAGAATTTGGGGTTTAGGGTTCTACCGAGCCACTCGTCCCGTAAAAGTAAATATATATTTTTATTTATTTATTTATTATGGTATTTGATTATAATGTGATTTGTATTTACGTGCATGGTTGATATTTTGATTCGAATGATTAATATTTTATGTGAAGGAAATAGTAGGGTATGATTATAGTATGATTTGAATAATCTATGTTTTCTGAGAAGAAGCAATAGTCCCTAGATTATTTGATTTTAACTCACTCTAGACCGGTCTCCATTTATGTTTTTTCGGATTCGTGATCGCTAGTTCTCCATGACTCTTATTCAAGAACTCCTTCATCATCGGGTGATGTATTTGATTTGGTATGTAAATTGGTAAATCTTAGATTCTCCGCAGTAGTAATAGTAGATGTATCAGTTGTAAATTTCTGAGCTTCGGGTCTCGTCTAGTTTTTCTGGTAGACCGAAGTAATTTTTGTAAAGTGTAGCTATTAAGATAATTTGTGGTTTTAATAATATTAATTTGAGATGAGATTTGTTTAAATCAGTGAGTGTCAGGCTTACTACGGGTTTCGGTGGCCTTAAGCTTACCCATTCCCTAGTGCCGGTCACGGGCCCACGGATGGGGTTGTGACATATGTTAACCCATGTTAATATTTTATATTTTTATCTTTAAAAAATTATATTAAAAATTAAAATTAAAATTAAAATTAAATATTTAATTAAAAATAAAATTATATTATTATGGATGAGTTTGATACTAATCCTATGAGCAATTAGTTTCATCATTCATTTCGGTCTGATGCCATCCATATTTGCTGCAATTCCAACCCTTTCATTTTGAAAGAACCAGATAATCATTTCGGTCCGAATCCATACCTGCTGCAACTTTCATTTTGATTCTGAAAGAACCAAATTGTTTAATTTGCTCTGTTAGTTTCAAAACGCCGACTTGGTATCATGCTCAGGTCAGCCCAACATGAGAACACGAGAGAATAAAATTCAAGGATGACAAATGAAATTTAGAAAAGAATTAAACTACAGGAAAGATTATTAAAAGAAAATAGGCAAGTGAAAGATTCATTTGTAGTGCCCCACCAATATGCATAAAGACTAGAGAAACACACACCATTTATTTGTTCATTAAATCAAAGATGAAAAGGTTGTTGCACATTATTTGTATTAAGTATCAAGATACAACATAATCTCTCTCTCAGAGAGAGAGAAAAAAAAAAAACAAAAAAAAAAAAACAAAAAGTTCAAAGGAGAGAACTATAGAGAAATAAAAGAAAATACATATCTAACTTGAGAGGATGGGGAAGAAAACCACTAGGGCTCAGCAGCAAATATAGGCCCAGAATTGCTTCAAAACCAAACCGATTGTCATGGCATTTAAGACAGCACTTGGGCCATTTTAAAAAACAGGAAGAGGAAAAAACAGCATGAGCAATTAAATACAACTCATGCATCATCCTCGCCCCCTTTGGCAAGCTAATGAGCAAAACAGGAAAGGACTCCCCATCAATTTTGAAGAAAGATAAAAAGAGGGGTTAAAAAAAAAAAGAAAAGATGTCTGGTTGGTTATACAACAATAATTTGATGAAGCATTGACATAAACATTTCATTCTGTCAACTGCTTCTCTTCACAAAGACTATTTCCTGATTAGTTGATTGCGGATAGTTTTCTGACAGCGGTTGAAGCCTTACCTGTGATTTTGTATTAAAAAAAAATCAAATCTCCGCATTCTGAACGAAGATTTTGATCAAAAGAAGTTGTAATTTTTATCAATCACTAATTGATATTTCCAATTTAGAGAAGCTCAGGAATTTATTAGAACTTTTCTCCAACTGGGTTTGGAGGTGGGCAAGTGTCATGGCCCTTTTAACTATTATATCCTAACCACCAACCCATGGAAACCTTCTAAGGAAGACTAATTGCAAAAGCAGTCATGATAATAAGCATCAACATATTGTTATAGAGAAATTTTTTTCAATTCGAAAAATGAAAGGTGAAAAGAAATAATAGTCCAGCAAACAAACCTCGTAGCGTTCAAGCAATGAAGCAAGCAAAATGGCAACTCCTTGGATTACAAATTTTTGACCCACACATGCACGTACACCAGAACCAAACGGAAGAAATGCAGCATTTTCATTTGGATCATTCAAAATGTATGAGCTCTGACCTGGGTCAACAGCATCTTCTGCAACCTCTGAGGAGACTATAAGCAGATATTGGTTAATCGTGAAGCTAGTTAAGTAATGTTATATTAAACTTAACAATCCAAGCATTGGTTTCTCTACTCCTGAACTTGCTACAGTTTATACTGAATGTGAGAGTGTGAATTAATTGAACTAAAAGGCATGTCAATAAGATATGATGAAAAAAAAGAAGAAGCAAATCGGTGAGGTCAAGACACATTGGGAGTTAGTAACTGTGACTAACATTAAATATCTTGGATGATAAAATTCAGATCGGATGAAACTATTAATTCATGTGAGATTGAGAAAACGCATAAAAGAAGAACCTGTAAATGATGAATCCTCCACTGAATCAGAAACCTTTTTGTCTTTTGACAAAAACCGATATGGATTAAATTTGCAAGCATCACTTCCCCAACTGGCATCATCCATCTGGAGCAGATGCACAGGTACCACAAGGACTGATCCGGCTGGTATAGTTACACCATTTTTGAGTCTCAAATCTAGCAGTAAGAGAGAAAAAGAGGTCAATGACTAATACAATACAAATAAACACTATACCAGAAGGGCAATAGGGAAAGGGGTAGTAACAGATTGCAAGTGATTGATAAAGCTAAGCTGGTAACTAGCATATCTAAAGTATGATCTGGGTTTCACTCATTAGCAACATATAACATAAGACTATATAATAAAAGATTGACACAAATAACAAAATCCAGTGACATAAGCCCAAGAATCAATTGCTTTCCCATGTGCTCCTCTTTGGACATAAATGATCGCCAACAAACTTCACTCAACACATGAACACCATAAGCTAAAGGCACTATTTCTTACTCAACCAACAATTAATTGCATAAAGTCCTTCCACACCGCCATTTTTCTCTATAAACCATGAGCACGTGTCTGAATACTAACAAAATTTTGAAGACGAATATCCCAAATATCATGAGGACATCAGCAACAATGAGCAAAGTCATTGAACAATCAGGTATTAAAACGAAAAAAGCTGCATTGGGTATTCTAACCAAGATACAACACAGTGATAATGGTTAAACCAAGTAAAATGCAGACACTGGATAACCTAAATGTCTAAAGAAAGCTACAGATAAAAGGATGGGTATCCCCTGTTGCCATCAAATCCTTGGCAAATAAATAAGTAATGCCTTACCCTCTCTCAAAGAGCATCTCTGTAGCAAAGGTCCTGCTGGCAGAAGGCGGGCTGATTCATAAATAGTTGCCAGTAACAGGGGCATCTCATCAACATTTTGGACATCCTTTGTTGAACCTTGCCTCACCATAATAATCTCCGAGTATATCTGTAGGCATTCAGATTCAAATTTATGATTGAACTAAAACATACACCTTCAATACCTAGAAAGGCATTATTGATTGATTTCACATTCCCCAAAAGAAAATACATCATAGCTCGAATTAACACCTATTGCATTAGAGTTAACAAATTATTTATTTATCATATCAGCACATAAAGAAGCGAACTACCAATGCAGATGAATAATTTGAAAAAAGAAATCCAGTTATGCTTCAAAAAATTGCATATAACGATTAAATCATGACAAAAACTAAGGAAAGGAAGCTTGAATAATCAATTCCATCAATGCGTAATGCCTTACCAACAAACCAGGTAGCAGATAACTAAAATGCGTGAAGCAGTAATTATGCAACAATTACAGTACGGAAGAGGTCAATGGTAAGAAAAAGTATGATAATACTCGAAAAAAAATCTGTCAGCCTCATGCCAAAAATTTGAGAAAGAAGAAATTGTAACAAGCCCTTGTACATAACAAATTATTTTAAAGAAAATTAAAAATAGTAATAAGAGGTCAGAATCAAGGTTCAACATTGAACCCGCACAAATGTTCACAGTTAAAGGGAGCAGCGGCCGCTACCTTATCCTGTATCTCTGGATTTGTAACAAGCCTGTCCAAGATATTACCCAGCAAACTCGCAGTTGCTATGCATCCATGAAACATCATGCCCATAATATTTCCACATGGCTCTTCTCTTGCATTAATATGGCCATCAAGATCCCTTTGGGAAAACTTATCTTGCATCACCACACCAGAAAGAGGTACGCTAGATGCAGCTCTCATTCCATATTTCACAGCTTCATTATTGAGGTTCTGATCCACACGGCTAAAAAGCTTGCAGTTTTTTCTGCACTGTTGAAGAATATCCTGAGTTAAAAATTTCAACTTCGTACACAAAGACTGATACCTCCAAAATCCCTGTTCCCAGATGGGAGTAACCCTATATGAGGCCCAAAAGGAAGCATCTTTAGCAATTTCCATTAGAAGCTCCTCATAAGAAGTTGCCTTAGACCATGCCAAAAATTCACCTCCAAAGAGTGTAGTACCCAAAACGGTAAAAGCCATATGTTGAGAAATCAATTTACAATCAATACCTCCTTTGATCATACCCTCGTCTATTCTTTGTGTGATACAATCTATGGTGTGCTTGGGAATTATTTCTGCTTTTGGAAGCAGTTTTTCATTCAATTGCAATGCTAATGATTCTCTTCTCTTTTGTGCCTGCATATGACAAAAGAAACAATGAAAAATATTGCAGGGACATATAACCTTCTCATAGTCAAACTAAGAAAATAGAATAATGAACGCTTTTGAATCTTCCTGTGCTCATTCGTACACATCGATAAATTTCTCAAGATGACTAATTATTTGAATGCTCTAATAGCACTTTGTGAAGACAAAATGTCAGAAGTTATGTAACCAAAAAAAGAAAAAGAAAAAAAGGTCATGGTTCTTGCTTGTGCAAGCACAATTCTGATCTCTTTTTATTTCAACATGAATCCAAAAGTGAAAAGCAATCCTACTATCAACAAATAATCTAAAATGAAAAAGATCTTCTTCTTTTTTTCTGTTCCAATTATAAACAAAAAAAGTATCTAATAGTGACCAGTTTCTCTAAAACTAGATGATTTGATGGTAAAGCCTGGTGACTAGGTGATGGTGTGATGCAAGTATAAGAGTAATATATATACAATATATATAAATCTTTGTTCCACGCTATTGGCAAGTGGGAGTTCCACTTTGAAAGAGCAATATATCTAAACCTCCGAACATCTTTAACTGAATGACCCTTTGGCTACAAAGTTTTGTTGGTTAGCTCCACATCTCATTAAAACTTAAGTAGGGCCGGGGGAGGAAGATAGACAAAAGGCATGACTTCAGTTCTTTTTTGTAGGAAATTATGCTCTCATAGTATGAAGCTTAACCATATATGTTCATGCTTCTATTTCTTTGTGCTCTTTCTCTTGAACAAGATATTCTAAACCCTTTTCACTCTTGTAACTATTGCACAACAAGTTTCTCCATGTTTGAACAAAGAAAAGTGACAATATTAAAAAAAGATTAAGAACTTCACAGCACAAGGTGACACAAATAAAACTATCAAATTTAACATGTAATTCACATCTCACAGAACAATTAAATTCCAACCTAATTGAAAGGTTCTCATTTGACAAATTAACCAATTAACAAAGCCACTTGTTACAATAAACTCATCAATATTAAACCTTTAGAATGAAAAGAAAAGCAATTGGTAAATATCTATATATATATATATATATATAAATAATTTCTAATGGAAGTAAGGAAAAGTTTAGACCTGGTCATAGGAGCAAAAGAAAAGATTGGATCGTCCAAAGGCTAAACGAAAAGCCTTCCCAGTAAAAGGCAATTTATCCTCAGCCTTTAAGAGCATATCTTGGATAAGCACTGGATCTTTTATAGATACTAGAAGCTGAGTAGGCCCTAACCACAACTTGAGAACAGATCCATATTTATCGTGTAGCTCTGACAATAGCTCTGACAACAAATCCAATTACATCATTAAATTAAGTTTCAACATCACTATCCAAAAATACATGCAAGAATTCAATCCAATTCAAATGGATTCTATTCAGTCAATCCAAACAGGGTCTGATATTACTATTATTTGCCGCTCACTGTTTCAATATAGCTCATTTTCTAGAACAAAGAATCAAAACCAAAACACATCAAAATTGAAAACCTAATTATTCTGAAACAGTAAAATCAAGAAGCGGTAAATTTTGACTTACCGAGGAAATTACCTCGGGAACCGAAGTTATTATGACCGAAAAAGGAAGAACAAGGAGGTCCGGCAATTGCTCGAGCTTTAGACCATAATCTAAATAATTTAAAAACTTTATCGAGCATAAGAGCAGTTATAGTAATCAGAGAAATCCAAAGAAACGCATTCAATTCACGCGTCGCGTAATCTTTTAACAACATTCGAGAATTTTCCATTGAATCACAGCTGTTATACTTCAATTTCAATGATAACAGATAACCGATTAGATTATTCGGTAACTTACACGATGATGAAGAAGAAGAAGAAGAAGAAGAAGAAGAAGGAGAAGAAAGCATTGTTTTTCTTCTGAGTTTTTTTTTTCTCTTAGAGGATTGACTTTTAGGACTGTTTTTGTGGCTGTTTGTGTGTCGTTGGGAATACTGTTGTTTGGTCCGGTTTATTTTCTATTTTGGCGGCACGAAGGGGCCACGTGGGTAGTGGGACCCACTTTGCAAAAGTTAAACTCTTCTCCCATTACTATCTGTCTGCTGAAGGTGATATCGATACACATCTTGGAAAAGGAAAGCCCATTGTTGTCTCTTAGGTCAAGGATAGGGAAAATTTCACAAATATCAGAATAGTACTAATTATATAATATTTTAAAATTTATTTTGAAAAGTATTAAATTTATAAAATTATTTAAAAATATCAACTTTCTTTCTTATAATAAAAATCTTCAAAATAAAAAAATAAAAAAATCCAATAATAACAAATTAATTTATGCAACATTACATTAGAAAATAACTGTGAATATTCAAAAGAAATTAAAAAGAAAGATAAATTTTAAAATAAAAATATAAATCTCATAATATTATTTTATTTTTTTAAAAAAATTTATTTATTTTTATGAATTATATACTAAACTAATAGAATTAACATATTTATAGAAATTTAAAAACTGATTACTGGATCCAAGTTGATATAAGAATATCAAATCTAAAAAAAAATAAAGAACAAACTTACAAATTTTGTTATATGTTATAAAAATATTAAACTAAAAAATAACATATTAAAAAGACATCATAATATGAAAATTTTCTTTTTTTTTTTTAAAAAGGCATTTACTTGTTAATAAAATGATCTAAGTATTGAAAAGATTAAAAAAATATATATATTTACATGACAAAAATTTCTTGTTGATTTCATTAGAAAACATATGTCTTCTAAAAATAAATTATTCTCATATTTTAATTGATTTAAAGCTATAATTGATGAAATAACCACTATTACAAGAGTTATAAAGTTGATTTAATCAATCGAAATTGATTTTAAAAAATTAAATTTGAAAAATAAAGTAAACAATAAAATCAGAAAAATTGTTAATCTGTTATTAAAAAAATAAAAAATAAATCAAAAAAACCATATAACAGTAAAAAATTGTATATTGAATTAAATTATATTTTTTCAGAAAATATGAATACAATACCGGTTACATTGAAGAGTCTTAAGCGGTTGCCTTAGTGAGCTGCCCGTGACTGGTTGCTTAACTTCACCATTGCTGGGTGGGATGCACATTGGCCAGGCCCTTGATGAAGCGCCGGGCTACCTCCACTATTTGAGTTCCTCAAGTCTTTGTGCTTCAATGATGAAAACAATGTGCTTTTAATGTTGAGGTTCGAGGACTGAAAATGCAATAGAGTTATGGTGCTTCAGAAGAAAAGCGTCAGTGGTCTCTGGCTTCATCTATCGCTCGAGCTATTATTGGAGAAGAAGATGAATATGTTCTGTCACAAGTTTTATAGTCAGAAAATAGCTAAGATTTTTTATTGGTTGTTGTTGGTTATATTTTGGGCTTTAAAGAGAAATATTTTAAGATCAATAAAAAATATTATTTTTATTATATAATTTTTTTTAAATATCATTATTTTTTAAAATACAGTGTAATTATTTTTCGGTTATTTTTTAATTATCTTTTTAAAAAAACTAACAATTTACACTGTATTTTTAATAAAAAAATAGAAACCATAGGCATATTTATTATTTTTCCTTTTTTGAATTTAATGGGTTTTTGACGCATGTATAACCCTTGGTATTGCGATATTGTTTGTTCCTTTGGTTATTGTGCACCATATTGGAATAATTTCTTATGCTGTATTGATTTTTCTTTGATACTTTTTAGGACTTTGGATTTCATAATTTAGCACTTTATTTAGTTCAATGAAATTTTAGCAAGAGCAAATGAAGATTCATGTATTCCTTAGGAGTAGTACAAAAGATTGGTTGGCCAGCTAATAATTAAAATAAACGTTAAACTCCATGTTAGAAATTATTCTTAATTTCCTTTTAATAAAATTGTTAAACTATTTGAGAATTTCTTTTTTATAAATTTATAATGATGTACAGATAAATTATGTTTTAAATATAAATCTAGTCAGAATATTATTCTATTCTATTTACTAAAAATGAATTTTTATTTTTAATTATTTTTGAAATTAAAATCTTAAAAAAATTAAGCCTAACTGAGTTTACTTAAAACAACTTGTATTTAAATTCATTCCAATTTTTAAAAGTTAGAAATATTCGGTTCAAATCATTACATATATTATCATATGGTAAATATAAAAAATAATCAGTCTTATTTCACAGTCTAAAATTCATTTAATCTTATGAAAGGATAAAAGAAAATTTTATTATAATTATTTACTCGTGATATCCTTGATCTTTACTCGCTAAGTTTATGGATCATGCCTAACTTCAAGGGTAAATTGCACGTATGGTTTCTCGAATTTAGATATAATATTACAGTCGTCTTTAAATTTTTTAAATTATATCAATAAACTCTCTTAATTATGATTTAGATATCAAAAAACATTCCTACCGTTTAAAACACAAACGGAACAAACTAATAATATTCAAACACATTGCATTTATTTTAAGAAATTAAGAAGCAAAAATAAATAAATTAGTTAAATAAAATAACAAAACTAAAAGAAATAAAAAAAAATATTAAAATAAAAAACAAACTACTTTCTCTTTTATTTTCTTTCACTTTCTTAGAATCCAAACACCTTAAATTCAAACAAAATCCTAAATTGAATTTTTTTCTTAAAAAAATATGAAGTTGCTCCTGCCGCACTATAAACAGATGAAGCTGCTCCCATCTGAGAATGCATCCAACACAATTAGCATGCTTTCTGTTTCTGCGAGTATAAAGTTTTCATGAGCATCTAGTGGAACCGATGGTCCATCTACATTATGTGCGGATGGTTCAGTTTTAGAAGGGTGGGCTTCAACAATTGCACACTCGGCAAAACAAAGAAGCAAGTCGATCAACAACGGTGCTCTCTTGCACCCTGTTTTTATACAACTCACGAGACGATGCAGAGACTGAAACACAGCCTCATTGCCACCTTTGGTACGCATTGCCATGACAACCTGTAGCAAGCACTCCATAAGAACTGGATCTACATAACTTTTGAGAATTGTTTCTTAAATATTAAGCTATTCCACACTTTTGTGGTATGTGCACAACAATTTATAGAAATCTACAAATTGTAAGTATGTGCACAATAGTTCTTTTTTCATTTTCAATTTTGGATTTTGTTTGAATTTAGGGTCTTTGGATTCTAAGAAAGTGAAAGAAAATAAAAGGGGTTGATTTTGATTTTAGTATTCTTATTTCTTTTAGTTATTTTTATTTTTATTTAATTAATTATGTCTCTTTTTTATTTTTTAAAATGAAAGTCATGCGTTTGAATATTCTTGGTTTGTATATAAATTAATTTTATACATGTTATTTGGAGGGTAGGGAGTTTTTTATACTCAAATCACAATTAAGAGAGTTTATTGATATAAATTGAAACTTAGGGACAGCCCTGATATTATGCCCAAATACGAGGGATTGTCTGTGAAATTTACCCCAACTTCAGAGGCAACTTCTTCACTGATGGCTGTTGTGTTGTATTCTGTCTGTGCCCTTTTATGTTCAATTTCCTTATAATCGATTCTTTTTTTGCTCAACCATTGCTTAGAACACAGAAAGGAATATCAGTCATCTCAAATCAAAATTTTGAGATATGGAAAATCACACTATCTCACAGAACATAGCAATCGGATTAGAATCTCAAAGAGCAAAATTTACCAAAAGCATATTACCATTAACGGGCCCTCAAATGCACCACTGTCAGCAAGTATAATATATGAAATTCCTTAGATATGAAAAGCACTTCTATCTGTTCCCTGCAAAACCAATTTTCAATCACTTAAAATAGAGATCTCTACCTTCTATTCAGTGTTCTAGCTAACCAAACACATGTAATGTCAGGACCCATTTCAGGAATGGATATTTCATTGTAATTTAAATCTACCAAGCAATAATATAGAGTTTCCATGGCATTCAAAATGTTAGAACTCCAAAAAAATGCCAAATTTACCATTTTCAACTGTCATCATCCTTACCAGTATATAAAAAAATAATAGAACAAAGCTTGTGAAACTATATTTTGCTAGGTAAAGAAAATCTCTATAACATGACTCTTAATATACACTATAGAGCTACTTAAAGAAACCCTAAAATTATTACTGAGTAAAGCATTTGCTATTCAATAGTTTTTAATGTCTCTGATGAATCCAAAACAGTATCAAGTTCCTTCAACCAAGTTTCTAAAGTCGCAGATTCCTCATGAACATTACTAGTGTTGGTATTTGAATGTTGTAAATTATTGCTTCCATGAACATTATTAGTGTTGGTATGTAAATCATTGTTTCCTCCCTCTATCGTTTGACGATCAAATTCTTGTTTGACAGTGCCTTCATCAGCCCCCCTGCAGGAAACATCATCATCATAATAAACATTCTCGGTGTTAGTCTGTGACTGCTGTGGATTGTTTCCTCTCTGTAGACTGAGTGGCCGACAATCAAACCCTTGATACGCAGTGCCTTGGCAGACGACCACTGGAAAACATAGGTTCGAGCCGCCAAATTCACCTTCCCGAAGTCTTTTCCTTGAATGATTTTCATCATCATCTCCTTGGCCGCATTTTCTTGCATGAACCTCCTGCGATTCGTCAACTTCAAGAGATGCCATTGGTTTTGCTTTATCCAACTCTTTGTTTCTAACTCTACAAAGCACATACTTGTCATCCCTTCTAATGGAAAACTCGTGCATGATCCATCGTCCATTGCCTCTAGCTATAGAACTGTGAGCTTCCGCAACTTCAAAAGACAACAATTTTTGGAACCCAATAAGCTGACCCATGCTATCTCTAACCCCATCCGTTTTTTGACCCTCCCAAGTCCCACAACCAGCAGTTCTTTTGATCCTCGAGCCACTGATGTTCTTCAAATGTGTAAAAACATAAAAAGTTTGCTGTAAATCTTTGTTGAAGATCATCCAAGGCTCTTTGTCTCCATAAAGATCAACCTCAAACACAGTATCATGAGGTAGAGTCTCCCCATTCAGTTTCTTCCGAAGAAACACATTGATTAGCTCTTCCACAGAAGGTTGAAACCGATATCCCGGAGGCAATCTGATAACAGCAGCAGGAGGCGGGGTTTTCATTCCTTCACGCAGGCTTTATTTTTCTATTTGCTATAATTCTTTGATATGGCAGATGTTTATCCATGGAGGCCCTAGCTACACGATTTTATAGGTAATTAAAAACTCATATTTCTTCTGGGAAACTGAAATCATTCACCAATATGGAGAACAACGATATCTTTTTATAGGATATATACCCACGATAATATAAAGTTTCCAAACGACAGGTCGGGACATATCCAAACGAACAGCCGTTTAATGAACAGATGCTTGTCGCTTAAAAGGTCAAACAGAAAAAGAAAAAAAAAAAAGATAAATCAATCATTCATTTTGGCGCCAAGAATAATAATTAACAAAAATTAAAAATTTTACTGGGATTCGCTCTCCAAATGTAATGCAGCAGAATATATAAAAAAAGGCAAGAACTATAATTAAGCAAAGGAAAAACGCTTTTGTAATTGTAACGCTCGCTCTCTCTATAATATAGCATTTTTCTAGGGTTTCGAGGTTTATGCTTCTTGCCAAAAAAAACAATAAAAATGGCAACTGTCTTCTCGCCAGTCTCTCCTTCTCGCACTACTTGTGGATCTCTCCTTCTCGAATTGCAGGTCCATTTGTCATCTGCTTGAATTTATTTTTGGTTGTTCTCCGTTTTGCTAGTTTATGGTTTAAATGTGATGTTTTCAAGTTATGTTTAGGTTTGTTTGCTTTGAAATTACTAGAAATGGTGATTAATAACGGTTCTTAGATGTTGTGTTGGTTGGTAGTGTGGATTTGGAGCATTAGGGATTTGAGTAATTGAACTCTACTTAAATTTTAGTTCCCTGATTATCAATTGTAAAAAAGGTTTTGAATTTGTGATTAGTACTTGATAAAATTTATCAGCATTTTGTGCGCACATTGAAGAAAAAAAATATTTCAAATTGGTTATAAATGATTGTTTTGGATTTTTATATTTAATTCACTATTTCGTAATTTATTGATTGATGTGGAGTTTTGAATAGAAACCTTGCATCATTTACTTGTGTGTTTGTAAATTAGTAGATTTTTTCAAATGTTTTTTTTTTTTTTAAATCCCGTCCTTCTGGTTGTAATGGGAATCTAGTTACCTTAACTATTCTGATGCCTTAAATTTTTTGTGTTTTTATGCAGAAAATCTGGGATGAAATTGGGGAAGGTGATAGTGAAAGAGACAAGATGCTCTTGCAACTGGAGCAAGAATGTCTTGATATTTACCGTAGAAAGGTGGAATTGACTAGAAAGTACAAAGCTGATTTACTTCTGTCATTGGCTGATGCTGAAGCTGAAATTTCCCATATTATTTCTGCTCTTGGGGAAAATGTCTCCTTTTCACGGGTTTGGTGCTTATTAGATCTGTTATTACTGTTGGCATCATTATTCACTTGAATTATTTTTGCTTTACATGTAGGATTTATTACCATTCTGCACATGCAATTTTCTTATTCTGGGTAATGCCTTCTTATTTGGGTCCTTTTCTTGTATTTGAAAAGGGAAAGGGCACTCTCAAGCAGCAAATATCTGCCCTAAAGCCTGCTTTGGAAGATTTGAGGTTAAAAAAGCAAGGAAGAATGAAAGACTTTAATGAGACACAAATGCAGATTGCTCGAATTCATGCAGAAATAAATGGCACCGAGTATTCAAGCAAGTTAATTGACCCACAAGTTGATGAAAATGATTTGACAGTGAGGAGATTGGGGGAGCTGCAGTCACATCTTAAGGAACTTCAAAATGAAAAGGTTCTCTCGATAATGGAATTCTAAACTGAAATCGTAATTACAATTTATATTTGACATATTCTGATGCTTTCTCTTGTTTGATTTTCAGAGTTTGCGATTACAAAAAGTTAATAGCAACATTAGCATTATCCATGACCTATCAGTTGTGATGTCGATCGATTTCTTGAACACTGTTAATGATATTAATCCTAGCTTGACTGATCTTACAAATGGTCAATCCAAGAGCATCAGCAATGACATACTTGCTAGATTGACGGGTGTGATACATTCACTAAAACAGGAGAAGAAACTAAGGCTACAAAAGGTGACAACATTATGAAATCGTATTTATCATTGCTAGATTAACGGGTGGCTGTCTTGATGTCTTCTTTCCCCTTTTTCATATCATGTGTTCCCTGCTTTTATGGTCCTATATCATATGGTTAGTGATCTGGATTTTATTGTTTATAACTTTTATGTTATTTCAGCTTCAAGTTCTTGGATGCAAATTGACAGAGCTATGGAATCTCATGGACACACCTGTTGAGGAGCAGAAAAGATGGGACTATGCTACTTTCTTGATTTCTGCCTCAGTGGATGATGCGTCAAGGCCGGGGTGCCTTGCTCTTGAAGTTATTGAACAGGTAACACAATATTTTTCTCTTTTCTCAGAATTACTTATCTGCAGGGGTTTTTCTATTGATGTACATATTTTATTATTTTTATGTTTAAATTATTGCATAGTATATTTCTCTTAGGCTGAGGTTGAAGTTGAGAGATTGAATGTTCTCAAAGTCAGCAAGTTGAAGGAGTTAGTTTTCAAGAGGCAAAATGAGCTGGAAGAAATCTACCGAGGAGTTCATATGGATGTAGATGGTGATGCAGCAAGGCAGATTCTCATTAGCCTCATAGAATCTGGTTTCTTCTAAAACTAAATCTTTTTTCTTTTTCCTCTTTCTGTATATTTTTGAGTATTATTTATGGTGTTTATGTGTTAGTTTCTGGGGCTCGAATTTCAGTTCTCTGGTTGTTCTGACATGTCTGAAACTTGTATTTATTTTTTCTATTAATGTGGCCTTCTATCTTCTTGTATATGTGCTTCTGCTTTGCTTTATGCAAACCTTCCATTTTTCTCCCTGTTTCTGCCTCTGTTTCATGAACATATATAATGGAATCCATGTAGCTTGCATGCTTGATTACTGCATTTTCAAGAAAATTATTGGCTTTCTTTGTTCTTGTAGATGGTTTGCTGGTATAATCTTCAGTAATTCTCATTATGTTTATTGTTGATATTCTGTAACTTTGTGAATTTTTTTCTGAACTCTCCTCTCTCTCTCTCTCTCTCTCTTTCTCTTCCTTTCTTATTTTCTTTTATTGTATAACTGCCATTTCCTTTTTCTATTTTTCTTTTTATTTTAGGCAACAAAAGTCAGCTGAGTGTCTGATTTGGAAATCTAGTTGAGCATATTAGTGATACAGAATTATTCTAGACATGTGTGCCTTATTCCTTTTATGCAGACTAAGCTTAATGTCTATTCTTTATGTCATTGTGGCTTACTTTATTTATCTTGTTGCTGATATCATGTACTGTGTTTTTAATAGGTAATGCTGATCTAGCTGATTTGCTCTCAAGCATGGATGACCAGATCAGAAAAGCTAAAGACCAAGCTTTAAGCCGGAAGGATATCTTGGAAAGAGTAGAGAAGTGGAAATGTGCATCCGAGGAAGAACAGTGGCTAGATGAATATGAAAGGGTAAGTCTTATTTTAGAAATTAAAAATTTTTATTAGAATTATCTAGATACTGATGTTCCATTAAATTCCTGTCTTTTATACTTAACATTCTTGCATGCATGCCAATGATTAAGTGGGTGGTTTCTACTTTTATTGTTGGCTTTAGTGTTCACTGTTGTTATCAGTTCTATTAATAAATTAGTTTGACTAGCTTACAGTCAATACGGACAGCCGGTCCTTAATATTGATATGCACCATTACTACCTTTGGTCAAAGTCACCTATGTTTTGGTGTCAGTTATAATATTTGGTTGTAGACTAGACTAATTTACCAGTCATAGTTTTTTCTTTAGTTTTCAGCAATATTTATTACTGTTATTTGATAGCACTATTGTGAATGCATCAAATATTGAGAATCACCATAATACGAGTTAAAAGTTGTTGAATACTTCATTTGGGTTCCTTAAATTTCAGGATGAGAATCGCTATAATGCGGGAAGAGGAGCCCACAAAAATCTGAAACGTGCAGAAAAAGCACGGATTCTGGTCAGCAAAATACCATGTGAGCATGCAACCATCATGCAACTTGTTTTACCTAGTGTATGTATTTCTGTTAATCAAGTTATAGTACAACTTTGATAGCTGCCTGAAATGATAATCGGTCATGGAGATGGCTATCTTGCTAGTTGCTAATGATGTCGACAATAGAGCAAGGCTTGTGCTATCATGAACATAA
This sequence comes from Ricinus communis, assembly GCF_019578655.1. Classification (NCBI taxonomy): domain Eukaryota; kingdom Viridiplantae; phylum Streptophyta; class Magnoliopsida; order Malpighiales; family Euphorbiaceae; genus Ricinus; species Ricinus communis. The sequence continues at coordinate 5,777,192 of NC_063263.1, read as the reverse complement.
TACTTTGTCTGTCAGGGAGATGAGTCATGTTTCTTCTGCTTTTGAACTTTGTCCCACGGAAAATTGTGCGGATTCATTCATTTCAATTTAGTGGCAAGAGAGTAAAACTTTAGATTATTTTAAAGAGTATGCTGAAAAGCAATACCAGTAGTTTGGTTTTTAGTACTGTGTTATGAATGGTAATTGAAAGTGAAGTTTCACAGATGGTGTGAGACTTATGTATCAGTACTGATGATTGGTATTAAAACCAACGATAAACTGCCGAGTAAATAAAGCATAATTATAGAGTAAATCTTTGATTGCTTAGTTTATAGAGTAAAAGTTATATAAGTCTTGCTGCCAAGTTGTTTAATGTTTGATCAAGCTGGAATATAACTTTCAAAATCATTTGCTGTCTAGCTATTGTTGAGAATTTGACTGCAAAGGTGAAAGCATGGGAACTGGAGAAGGGAATTTCATTCTTGTATGACAAGGTAAGTCATGAGCTTTGTATTTGTTAGTGTCAAGTTTAGCTATTTGCAGTACCTAAATCTTTTTTAACATTTAGGCTCCCCTGTTAAAAACTCTGGAGGAATATACTGAAATGAGACAGGAGAGAGAGGAAGAGAAGCGGCGATCTCGGGTATATACTTTTCTAGCTATTTATGTACTTCCCCCTCTCTTTTGTTCAATTGCAAATGTAAAACAATTCACATAAATTGTCAGCTTCTTTTTCTTTAATCTACGTGTTTCATGCATATTTTGTTTTGAAAAATCTTTTACAGGAACAGAAACGTCAGCAAGAGCAATTTGCTGCTGAACAAGAGGCACTCTACGGTTCAAGACCGAAGAAGCCTTTGGGCCAGAGCACAAGTGCCAACACCATGGCTGGAACACCAACTGGCCGCCGTGTGGCTACTCCAGGCCGTCATGTAATCTCCGCAGGGAAAGAGCGTAGAGAGAGCAGGTTTCATAATGCAACACCTATAAACTATGTTGCTCTTCCTAAGGATGATTCAGCCTCTCGCGGCAGCTGACCTGCTTACTTGTTCAGGACCTTACTGTAAATGATTCTCTTAGTTTCTCTTTTTCTTTTTTCTTCTTATAGTGTTCTGAAGTTAATTTTTTTTTTTTTCTTTCTTTATAGCTAAAAAATTGTCAAAATGAAATGCTTATATGGATTTTAGCCCAAAATCTATAGTTTTGTCACAGAGATCTTAATTTACAAGCCCAGACCAGTGCATAGGGGTTAAGAAAGACTGGCCCAGCCAACTCTTTTCTTGTGTACCCTACCCGCAGCCTGAACTGAAACAAAAAGAGATTAGAATAATAATTCAGAAATATGATATAATGTATCTACCTTTTGAATCAGAATCAATTAAATTATATTCTGATGGTGAGATAAAAATTGCACAAATAGGAACATGACATGCATCAATAACTTGTTATATCATATCCTTGCATAATAATTAAATATTAAAATGACCAAAAGTTGTGGCTAAAATGACTTTAGAGAAGGAAGAATAGGATCACTGGATGTTGCAAATCAAAACACATTTTATGTGTTTAAGCAAAAGGATGAATTAAGTCATTGTCACCATAAACAAATTTAATTTATGTTTTTTGAGTTTAGGATCTCTTGTATTGTATTTGTATCTGTATTAAGAAACATTATATATGGGGTTAGTGTGGTTGGTCAGATTCATGATCTTAATCCATCATTTGCCACTTAATTTAAATCATCTTTCCCATAATTAAGTGATGAAAAGAAGGCATATTATTGGTAATCCTACACATTACCCAAGTCATTATGGAAGGCTTTTCTCTTGTCGTATAATGGTTAAAAAATAATTATTTTTATATTTATTCCAATTGTGTCCTTACAGTAATAAGATTACTACTCCAAACACACACTATTTAAGATTCGGTTAATAAATATTAAAAGATTAATTTTGAGTTCTTTCTTGACAGAATGAACACATTAGATGTACCTTCTACACAAATGCTACTGTGGGTGATCAATGAGTATCCACTCAATTTTTAGAAATTGAGAATTTATTTATAATTTATTAGTATTCTTAGAATCTATTTTATTCAAAAAAATATTTTTAATCCATTGAGAATTTAATTTTTATAATCACTTTTCTTTTGACTCCACTGACCCAAACTGTAAAAGGTATTCGCCTACTGGGATTAAGAATGTTTCATTGCATCGTTATGATTTATGAAGATTTGAATTCCTTTATATATTAAATTGGGTTGGAAAGAGAGATTTACCTTCTTTTTACCCTTTACATCTCAGTATTTCAAAAAAGAAAAATAAAAAGAAAATGAGATTCCATAATTCTGATTTATAAATAATTAGTGGAAGTGAAACAAATTAAAGGTGATCAGATGCCACATCTAATTAATAAAGGAAAAGAAAATCAGTGTAAGCAGAAAAGCAGACACCCATTTTCTTAATCTGACTAGTAATGGAATTGAATATTAAAAAAAGAAAATGCAATTATCCAAACATATAAAACTAATATCTCTATAAACACGAGCTTATATCTGAAAAATAAAAAATATTTTTAAATAGATTCAGTATATCAATATGCCATCCATAAATAAAATTAATTATACAATAACATACGTTATTATCAGTAATTGTTACATTTGATTTTATTGGACTCGGTGCAATTGTTTCTTAGATATGTTTTTATTCAACTTTACTATATTTTAATTATATTCTCTTTTTTTATGAGGTTTTATCCCACTGGATTTTTTCTCCCAAGATTTTTCTATTTATACTCATTTATTTTTCTAATGAATTCTTCCTCTTTTAAAAAAGTGATAAATAATTAATAATAATAAATGTAAATATAGTATCTAATAAGTAATATTATTATATAATTAATTTTATTAAATGTATCTAAAAAAGTTTCACATAATAATCAGCAGCAGCAGGAGCACCACAAATAAAGAATCAAACCAATAATTTAAAGAGAATGCTGTAAACGTAGATTTTGCAGAGACTTAGTGGCATTGCATACGTATGGAAGATACTAACAATTATATGTGGAGAATCGTTGTCACATTCTTTTCTCTTATTTCAAAAGCCTAATCATACATTCAAAACAATAAACATTCAATACATTTTTGTACCAACCTTTTTAACTTTTCCTATACTCTTAACTAATCTAATCTCATTTTTAATATATAAATAAACAAACACTGTTTATTTCATTTATTTTAGTTCCTAACAACATTTTTAAATCATGCTTTTTTTATTATATTTAAAAATTAAAATTCTAAAATAGTTCTTAAATCATTTTCATTTTTTAAATTTTTTCTCATTAAATTTTAATATGAAAAGAACTATTTTTAAAAATATATTTTATTTTTTTCAAGAGTCACATTTTTTTCTTTATTTTTTTTCTTCTTTCTTTTTCTTTTTTGATAAAAGATTGATGAGGCAGTAAAATAGGAATTATTCTCAAAATATGTATTGCAAGAAAAATTAAAATAGGAAGTATATTACTTATAATTTAATAGGAAAACATATAAGAAACATTGTTGAGTATGCTTTGAACACAATTGAAATCAATTGTATTTTTAATTGGTTTTTGAAAGAAAAATCAGGTTAGATATAACAAAGTATTTACTCAAAATCATAAAAATATATAAAAAACTTTAAATTAAGTGTTATTTTTTTATTCACGGAAAAGCTAACGGGCTGTGAACTGTATAGTAAGAGATAATTATCCTTTTACACTTACTATAAAGGTGAAACTCAACCAGTGAGAAAGAAATTACTCAAACTCGAAACCTTTTACCTCAAAAAGTAAATATTCTTATTATTTGAACTAATTTTCATATATTAAATTAGGCCTTATTTATACACAGAAGGGCCGATTCAAATGGTTGGTAATATTTCTTTTCCCAATGAGTTATAATCTCATAATTTCTGTTAATTGATGTCTATGGAAAACTGAATTTAAAAGATATTATTATTACTTTATTTTCTCCTTTATACAAGAGGCAAGGGTTATTAATATACTGCTTTCAAGTGGGCTTATATATATATAAATAAAATATTTAGATATGCTGTTTAAATTATCCTCATTGACATATAATCTTATCTATTTGATGAAAATGACAGCCACTCTGTCATGGTGTTTCCTAGTTGGCCCTCATGAAAGATATTTCCGATTCTTTGCTTACTTTTTTTTTTTTTTCTTTTCTCATTATTTGATAGATTTGTTGTATATGATTTTGTGTTGAGAAAACACTACCTACTCATACACCTTCCTTTTATTTATTTATTACTTCACTCTACTTTTTTTTTTTTTCTTTTATACTAATGGAGAATTTTATTTCATATAATTTAATCGTTAAATTAAATCAGTAACCGGAAGTTCCTACTTAAGTACAACTATTGCTTCAAATAAGTATACTAAAAGAAAAAAAGTTTAAAAATAAAGAGATAATTACTTCTGTTGTATAATTTAAAAGAAACTAAGATTTACATTTCTTGTAATTTTCATCTATACTTTGCGCCTTAGCCAGTATCATAGATACTCGCTATTATCTTTACTACTGTAAATTCTATATTATATAAATAATTTGCATTCAACTTCTATTGAATAAATATTGAAACATATCTATTTTTTTAAATTTATATCCGATTAGTTTATTTAACATTTTAAATTTTAATTTAATGTAAGAGATCGTTAAATATTTATATTTTTTAATACCCAAAAAGCTTTTAACTTTCAATTTAATTTAATATTACATTTAAATTTTATTTTTTATAATATTTAAGTACTTTCGTGCAATACGCGTGAATGTATTGAATGAAGACATATTGTCAAGAAGTGTTAAAATATCAAAAAAATAATAATAATTCAGATATCTATTATATTGCGAAAGTTAAAATGATCAAATAATTAAAATTGAAGAATATAAATATTGTCAATAAAGAAAAAAAAAAGAAAGTTATTTAACATTGAAAGAATTAATTAAAGTACAGGGTGATTTGTACAAATCAACAACAAAACGGGCAAACAAAGGAATAAAATCACAAGTTGACTTGTGGCAATTCTCTATGAAATTACGTATGATGGGAACAATTGAATCAAAGTGACATTACACACTTTGGAATACTGAATCAAACACCACAAACTATAAACCAAAATAACCTTTCGTTATTTATCTAAATTGGGCATAAAAATTGTACAATATTCGCTAGTCACATGATACATTGTGTCTTCATTTGGCTGCATAAATGCCTGTATTGATGTATGCACATATCAACTCATGATCATCAACCTTACATCTCCATAACAACTACAAGGGTTAGTTGCTAAATTATCTCTGAGGTATTAGAAATTTCACATCACTGAAGCATAAAAAATTTATAAGCAATTTATAATGATAAATTTAACCGACCAAGTAGCTAGTTCTCGTTATTTCACTATTGATTTGAGTTTAATTCTAGTAGTTGGAATCTACACTCATCTATTTATTTAACTGCCAACTTAATTAAATCAGTTCAAAATTTTAATAGTTAGGTTATCCATACAAATATATCTTCTCTTATGTTTGTTAAAAGTTAAATTTTTAGTTTTAAACAAAAAAATATTAATTAATTAATTTTTTTTACTTAGTCTAAGTTTTCATTTTTATAGAATTTACTCATAGTGTCTAAAACTATTAATATTAAGTTTGATATCAGCATTTAATTTATTTAAATTAATAAAATAATAATATATAAAACAAATTTAACTGTTTTTGATAATTTTTATTACTAAATAAGATTTATACAATAAATCAATAAAAATGGAAGATTTTAAATTTTATTTACCAAAATAATAGACAAATAGAATATCTCGAACTGATAAATATTTTTTTTTAAAAGAACATTAGTACAAACTTTAACAAAAGAATATTATTTAATTAGTTTCATTAGATATTTTAATATTAAATTATATAAATAGGAAATTCATTGTACACCATTAAAGAACATGATACTTAGAGGTTATACAAAAGTACTGATTTGAAAATTGTGTACATCTAAGAATAAATATGTGTTCGTCATGCATGAAGATTTATACGAATATTTTGAAGGTAAAATATACATGTGAGTATACAAAAGTAAAAAGAAAAATAATGTGAGAATATTAATTAAATAGTGAAACAAAAAAGAACCTTTTTTTTTAATATATATATATATATATATATATACAAATCTGACAATTAAAAAACAGAATAATTAGATCTCTGGTAGCTGCATGGAACTGTTTAGGGTACATCAGCTAATTTGTTTTAATTTATACATCAAAGATCATTTGCCACCACTACAGCAAAAGGGGCTTTTAGAGAGTCAAAAATACTTTATTATTTATTTCTGTTTCTAAAAGTATTTAGGAGGCAGATATATAGAAATTTTGATACTGCTGTCTCCACAGATACCTATTTTGCATTTACTTAAACAATCATTGATGATTATATTTGTTTATGTTCTAATTTAATAATAACAATTATTGTTCCATTTAATAAATTTTGAAGTTTTTTTTTAATAAGCATTTTTTGAAGTTATATAGTTATGTTCATAAGCTAATAATAATATATGAGATATTGCAATTGTGGGTTCTAGGTTCCTCTTTTTGGGTGTATTGGGCAGTCTATTTGCTTGGGTAGTAATCTCCAATTGCATGTTTTTCCCCATTCTTAAATAATAATAAAAGATCACTTACACAAGGAAAATGTAATGTACAAAAAATGAGTCTTGTTAATTAATAATGCCACATTATTTATAGTTGAACTAAATTTGATTATTTTAGATAATATAGTATTATTAATTAATTGCAACTAAATTTTATTGATTATGTCTATAAATAACATGATAAATAAAGTGTACCGGTATCTGTGAAATTCTACTAAATTTGATCGTGTGTGACATGATAATATTATACCTAATAAAAGAATTATAATTACCCTCTTAAAAAGATATACATCCCCTTTAATTTAATTTTTCTTGCATATAAGTTAATGTTATTGTACTCCTCTTAATATGAGATTCTGGCTTTACCATGCCTAATTAAGCTGTCACTAATTAAGACAAAATGATGGTAGGGCAATGGGGAGAGAGTGAATAGGTTAATTAATGGGTCCCAAACAAGTGGAAAAGAAGCAAAGCAACAACATCAACTACTGCAACTTTTTCTCAAGAACCCTCTATTCTTCTCCATAAACAATAGGAATCATATATATAAGGTGATGTCTATATTATATATTATGTCTAGTGATTTTCTTGTCAGCAACCCAATATATACCCTAATGCTAAGAAATCGGAGAAAAAGAAAAGAGGAATATAATTAAGAAAAGAAACAAAAGGATATATAATATATATATATACTCATAGGATGTCCAAATTGTATCTCACTATATATAGTATCAAGAACATGGGTTGCTAGCTACAGCTCCTGTTTAGTTGCTGTTGGAATTTCAGATAGGAAGCATCAGATGCAAGGAAATTTTATGATTCTAGCTAGCCGAGAAAAAATTTCAACTAGCTAGCCCAACAAACATATACACATGAAAACTAAGTCAACCCACTATAGCATTCTTTTAGTGGAATCTGCATCAGACGTCAGCAATTAATTCTGTAAAATCAATCATGAAGTCCTTAATATTTGTGCAAAATGAGGAATTTTCTGGGTTCTCTCATTTAATTCCATCAGTACTATATAACTTCTCCTTGGAGACATTGATACAAATCATATAACACAACAAAAAAAGAAAAAGAAAAAGAAAACATAATAAAAGGCCATTTCAGAGACAAAAACGAAGCCTATCCCAATCAATTCTCTCTTGATTAGGCTTTGGGGTCTTGGCTGACTTTGATAGGAAGCTCAGGTATAGGCATTGGCATGGTAATGGCCATTGCAGAGAGCTTGTTATTATTGTTGTTAGCTTCTACTTTTTGCAAATCAACTTCATTAGCTTCAATATCTTGAATTGCAACTGAATTGCCATTCCCTTGAACACCCTTTACAGGATCAAGTATCTCTTCATCAGAATCCTGTACCATTCTCTCCTTGTGCTTTCCCCATAGGACTGCATAAAGCCCTATAACTATCAAAACAGCTCCAATCACACTGCACCCACAATTTAATTAATAAGCTAATTAGTAATAGCTCATTAAGCTAATAATTCCATAATAATATTAATATTGGGAATACTTAGAAAGGAAACGGGAGAATCTGTACTTCATGATCATGTAAGATTCTATTTATACTATTGAGAAAATTAAAAAAGAGGTGATAATATATGCTGCCCTAGATAAAACTGCTATATTAGAGGATACTGCTAATTAAGGAATATTGGAGATGCATGCATGTGTATATACATATACAATGAAGAGAAGAATTAATTAATTACCCTCCAAGGAATATCTTTTCTGCCAAGATGAAAGAACCCATGATGGCAACAACTATCATCATCAAAGGGCTAAAAGCAGTAGCAAACACTGGACCCCTTTTCTTTATCACTAATCCTTGGACATAGTATGAAATGCTTGATGTCACAATCCCCTATTCATTGAGAAACCAAGATCCAGTTACTTAACAATAAAATGAACAAAAATTTCCAATGCACAATTAATAAGCTTAATACACTCAGTGATACTTGAGTCATTATAGAGCTGCGAGGGTTCGAGTATGAACCCTGCCTGCAGCCCCACTAAGAGAAGGGTGCAAAAGGAAACTTGTCATCTAGAAAAACAAAAGTGAAAGATAGAGAGAGTTACAGCATAGGCAGCAGCAAGGAGGTTCATGTCCCAGCCAATTTGCCATGCAGAGGTTTTGTGCTCCATTGCAAAGGTCACAGCAATTGCTTGTAGAGTGCCCATAAAGCAGACCAATGTTGTTAAAGAGAGCTGATGATTCTTGTACGTCTTCAATGCTTTAGTCTATCATGTCACATGCAAAATTTGCATATTACTAATAATATTATCTTTTAATGAAAAGTAAATTAAGAAATAAATAAATAAAGTGCAAATTGATTATTACTTGTAATACAAACAAGGAAGCCCAGGCAAGAGTAGCAATGATAAGAAGGATGGAGCCTTTGAGCCAGTCTTTGTCAGTGGTCCCAGTAGTATCAGTAACATAGGATTTACGAGGATGAACATGCTTAGACCACACCATCTCTACTATAGGACCTTTGTATAATGTCATCAACATTGCTCCTGCCACTGTTACTACAGTCCCTGCAATCTTTGCTTGGCATCTTATTTTCTTAATGTCCAGTTTCTCCATTCTGTTACATGCCCACAAATTTAAAAAAGAAAAAGTTGATTAAGCATAGTAGCTAAATAAGGGTACCCAGAAGAGTTGAAACTTAATTTAAGGCGCTCACCTAAATATGAGTGCCATGATAAATGTCATAGCAGGAAGCATGTTGCTCATTGCACATGAGAAAGTTGGTGAAGTGAATTTCAACCCAGCATAGTAGAAGTTTTGGTCTATCACAGGCCTGTATTATAAAGATAAAAATGAAATATAAAACTTGGTGCCTAATTATGATAATGAATATAAGAAACTAATTAGTTAACAAGGACCGAGTTATATATATACCCAAGAAGGCCAAGGACAAACAGTTGCAGGAAAATTGGGAAGGTAATCCTCGGCTGCGCTTTCCTAGAAAGGCGGAACAAAAATGTTTTAAGGATAAAAAATATTTGAAAAAGTAGTTTAAATTAGAAGAAAACCATGTATTAGTTTTGGTTTAAACCTCTCAAAAATGAAAGCGAAGGGGAAAATGACTGCAGTGGCAAAGGCATGGCGGTAAACCACAAGAACATAGTGGCTCATGCCACGATTAAGTGACACTTTTGTAATAATATTCATGCCTGCATAACCAAATTGTAAAGAGATCATGGCAAAGTAGGGTTTAGAAGTCTCAAGAAACTTGGCGCAGCATCCTAGTTGGTTCTTCATGATGATGATTTTCTTGGAACAGAAAATAAGTTTCTTTTCTTCTTTTTTCTATTTTCTCCTTAGAGAAAGAAATAAAAAGGGAAAGAAGGTATCAGGAAGAATAGCCAAAACAATTGGTTTTGTTTGTGTTTCTTCCTAGTGAAAAATCGACAATCGTAGCCTGGTATTTATAATTGCTCGATCAGTGAAGAGAATGATTAAAAGAAATAATAATAATAATAAACTAAAGAAATTAAAAAGAAAGAATAAAGAGAATTCTCCAGTTATCCATTCTGTGCTTCAGAGAGGGAGAGAGAGAGAGAGGTGTTGTACACGTAGAGCATATAGTAGTGAGTATCCGAGTCGATCACTTTTCTTGTAGCTGGGTGGCCAGTGATGCAAGCTTACAGTGACATACATATAATTATTGTTAGTATATATTAAATCCTGTTCTTAGAAATAAAATTTAGAAAAGAAAAAAGAAAAGACAAGTTTAGTACACCTTCACACCCATGCAGATTCCCACATGAGGACGTAGTCATGGAATCTTTTCCAATTTAATTAGAACCGTTTGATGAATTGAAAATTCATGATTAGAGTAGAGCAAGGATCTAGATTCATTCATTTCTCTCATTGTAAAAGCCAAATAGGTCATCAAACTGAACAAGATTCATACTCATCAATCCAAGAATCTTATTATTCACTTCACACCCATATATTTTAGTAGATGAGTTTTCTCTTAAACTAATCATCTCACTTAATCACATGAATATTCTTTTTGAGTTATCAATACATTGATTTTTTAATTTAATAAAATAGAAATTACCATTAATCGAATTCGAAATTCTCTGATTATATATTAAAACAATTATTTCTTTTAAAATTCAAACTATAGAATGAGATTCAGAAAATAGTATTACAACATTTATGATAAAATTGACTTTAAAAAAGACAAATAACTTTTTTCTAATAGTGTTGATGATGAAATTAATGTTAACAATCTTATTCAGCTCAAATAATAATTATGATCTCTTTGGAGCAGTCTCTATTTAGACACAGAGGGGACAAATTAAGACTCATGCTGGCTGATGTTTTCCCATTGGTCATATATAGTTTTCTTTATTCTGCTATATTTCACTTCATTTTTTGTGGTCTTTATGGGACATCAATCAAGCAAAGTGAGCAAAAAAGAACCTATAATTAGTGGGAAAATTTTGGCAAAATACATAATCAACTGCCCAAGAATTGGAGTGGGCGTTGGGATCTCTCTCATATATTCTTATGAATCTAACATAATATCAAAAAAGTGATCATCAAGAGAATTAAAGAACCAAAGAGTTAGGCCTCATCTTTTCAACATTTTCTATTGAAGAAAAAGAAAAGAAGAACAATTCAATGCATATATTCCGTCGGCGACCCATTAATTTTTTCCATGTTGATATCTAATCACAACGTGATGATGTCCAAATACTGTGGAAGAGGGATCCATTATTTCTTGGAAAAATCCTCCACAGACATAACAATGGTTGTATATTAATTCATTCCTTGTCGGTATATAATATATATATATATATATATATAATTATTCTTAAATAAAAATATGCAGCTCTAATTTTTCAAATTGAGAAGATATTACAATTAAAATAATAACAATAGACCCTAATTAATTTAAATAATTAAGTGATCAATAATTTTGAAGAGATCATTCAGGTCCAGAATTATAAATAAAAACAAAGTTACCTTAGCATTGTTTTTTAAAGTTTAGTGACGTTCACTCTTTAAAAATGCCAACAATGTACTATAATAGCTTGATAGTTGAGTACCTATTTTATATTGTAAAAAGCTAACAGTTCAATTCATTTAGAATAATTTTCAAAATACTAAGAGTTTAAGGTATTAATAAAATACAATTAATTAATTTTCTTCTTCTTCTTTTTTAGTGCATTCAAGTCCAACACATGGGGAAAAAAAAGAATTCGTAATTCGCAGAGATCTGGAAGAAGCATCTGTGTAGAAGCCAATCCTCGATGATTATTAATCATGGATATTTCTGCACATCCATCCCAATAACAAGAAGATACGAATTATAAAAAAGAAGAGCAAATAAATATGTGATCTTAAGCATATCATAATAGAATTTTCTTTTGAATTTAATTCATATGTAGCTAATGATAAAAAGAAAAGAAAAGGAAATGGCCTATAAAAATATGATGACGAAAACACCTTTGGGTGCATAAATGAGTAACACTCCCATATGAAACTTGAAAAGATTTCAAGTGGAGCACCACCATTCACAAAATGGGGGTCTAATCATCCCCAATCATCTCAACTTGATTCGTTGTCATCGACCTTACCCCAAATGTTCCACACCCCAACTCCCCAATTCAATCGCATCCTTTCATGGACCGTTGCAAGGCTCTTAAACTTTTAAGTATCATATTTTGATCACTTTGTGTTATATTATAACTTTTCTTCTTACTTATAGGAGATCTAACGGTTATGGACTATATAATAATAGGTGACTGTATTTTTATACTCCTCGTAATATCTAATATTCACTTAGTATGGAAGAGAGGACTCCATCAAAAAACCTCTCGCTCCTAAGAATAAAATAATTTTAATATAGTTAAGTAGGTAGTAAAATAGTTTTAGAATATTAATTATTATCGAATAGGTTAGATTTTTTTAGGATATTTAATCTTCAATCTAGTACTAATTAATAATTAACATGTTTGTGCTCTTGAAATGGGTGAATTTGCACAAGTCCACTAGACACATGGAGTAAGCAAACATGGGTATGTCTATTCATTTTCATCCCCAAGTTGAATGAAAAAAGAAAACTAGAATCATTCTATACACACATTATGATATGATATGATATGATACGGTGCATACAAGTATCAAAATAAAATGAAATGTATTGATTGAAACTCAATAATTCATATACATTATCAATAGGAAATAGCATAAAAGCTATAATCGATCTCTAGAGATATGTCTAAAAGATTTAACTGCAGCAAAAAACGTGTATTTTAAATTGTAAAAGAAACCACAAACAACCAATTGTAAATATGCAAAATCATAACTTAATGGAGATTTTTAAGGTCTAAAATTTTTCTTTTAAATTAATATTTAGAGTATTGATAGCCGTTTCTAACAGCAATATTAAAATATTTAGTAAAAATTTAAGAAACAACAACTAATAGTTGATTTAATCCTAATCAGTTATTAATTGCATCAGTTCTATTTTAATTTTTTTTAATTAGCTGATAATTGATATTTTTTATTTATTCAGACATTATTATCATTATTAAAATTTATTAATAATAACTTACTTTAAGTTGATCTCATATAATTAATTTTTATATTTTATAATAAATAATTATTATTTTAAAAGCATTAGTTATAGTTAACTAATTATAATATTTATAATTATGATATTTAAAACTTTAATCAATGAAATTTAAATTTAAATTCATACTTTTAAAATAATTTTTATAAATATTTTTAATAATAAATACAATTGAGCCAAAAGATTACTATAATATTTTTAATTATTAAAAGTTATTTTTATTAATTTGTATCATTGAATATAGTATAATAAAATAAAATATATTAAAGATAAACTATACTCTCACTAGTCATTGAACATACTAACAACAATCTCTAATAAGATTTAATCAAACGGTTTAATTTATCAGTTATCAGCTACCGGCATCTAACTGCATTGATCAATCAAACCAAACATGCATTTAATCTTATTGGTAAAATAATAACAACTGAAGATAAAAATACATTAATATATTATCATATTATAAAAATAAAATTGGCGCAATAAAACAATAATAGTTTAAGACAAACATAGGATAACTATATAAAAGAATGATGGCCAAATTTATGAAGAAAAAATGACTATTTGGCCCATGAATAGGACAATTATATAAGAAGAATGATGGTCTGGCCCTGTGAAAAGGACAATTTATTGTAGGAAATGTAAGATGTTGGGATGGAAAGGGATTGTGTCTGTAATGAAAGGACTGAAGTGCAAAGAACATGTGCAAGTGAACAAATTGATGCCAGGAGGAAGTGGGGATAAATGATCTGACCCACCAGGGATATGTGTTGGAACTTATGAGGCAGTTTTCTTACAGAGAAATAACAAACCTCTTCTTCTTTCCTCTTTCCCTTTTATTAAATGAACCATTTATCAGTTTCACCACTCTACTTAGATGTCTAAATGCCATTCTGATATCTCTTTTTCTATTTTGTTAGAAAAAAAATTTTTATAAAATTTTTAATTAAGCAATTTATCATATAACTACTAATATTAAACTCATAATTAATGAAGTAAATATGCATTTTTAATTTTATAAAAAATAAATTAAAATAATTTTTAAAATAAATTTATAACACTCTTAGGAATACCTATTAATAAGTTTGATAGTAAATTACTTACTCTGTTGTTGAAAATGGATATTAATTAGTGTTATAACTATTAGGTACTGAAGTGAAAAAGAAATGAAACAAAGACTCCAAAATCATTAAAATAATATCACATACCACCAAGAATAGTGCTACGAACTTGCCATTTATCTTCTTTCTATTATTAAGAAATATGGTATTTTTTGTATATTAATATGTCTTTATTCAACTAAACAAGTTTAGATAGCATTATTGTTTTTGGATATTTTAATTTCAATATTCTATTCCTACTTTTTTTAGTTTCTATATTTATATTTATTTAACCTTTATAGATAGTCTTTGTTTATTTCTCATTTTTATTTTATAAATTGTAATAAATCCTTTTTGACTATGTTCAATTTATAGCATGAAACTTGATTGTAATTTGACAGATTTCATAATATTTTAATATATCTTTTATTACATATGGATCAAGATTAACAATTCAATATCCTAAAGGTTATACAGTAATATCATTTAAACTTGTTTTGTTCAATAATTATATAGTGATTAAAAAACAATGTCATATATTTTTGTCCTTTATTAAAAATTTATTTTTTGGCCCACCGTTGGTCATTTTTCAATCGGCGATGATCTTTTTAGTTATTAATTAGTTATAATAATAAATATTAATATTCTTTTAAAAAGTTTTATAGTCCTCTATTATGAAGGTTTTGAATTCTCATTCTACAAGAGTTTTATGATCATCAATTACAGGGATATTGAGTTCTCCTTCTGTGAGAGTGGTAAGAAAAAAAGGAAATCAAATCCGATTTTCAAACAATCGAACTCATCAAAAGACATCTATAAATTCGATATGTGGCTTAACGGCATCAAGTGGAGCGTTTTTTTTGCAGAATTACAATTTACTGATTCGTCAACACGATTGATGATTGTTATGAGTAGTGTATTTCTTGATGTTTGATTTTTATCTTTATCTTTTATATCAAAATATACTTAATAATTCTCATTTATAAAATATCAATATTTCTTTTTTTTAAAAAAAAACATGTAACATGGAATTAACAAGTTAATCTCCACAAATAAATCAAGTTGGCTGGCTTCATATGGAACCATATTATATTGTTTCAGAGAGTTTTCTAAAAGGAAAGAAAATGTTCTATTAGAAAAGACGTCTTAGTACTGCATAAGCAAAAAACGCAATCTTTAAGGGACAAGTTGCAGTCTCAAACAGAAAAGACATGAAGCCTTTATTCTATTGGGACGCACAGATCTTAAATTCAAATTCTCATATTATATTAAATGAGTTAATGTCTTTACAGCTTATCCAACTGAGTCGAGAAAAAATATCAACAAGTTTAGCCTTAATTTATTTAATTTTTGTAAAAATTTGAACTCGATTTGAGTTTTTAGTTACTATTTATAAATATAAATGTAAATTCAATTTAAATTTTTAATTAAATTAAGATTTTTTTTCAAAGAAATCATATGGTCCAACAACACTAACATTCCACTCTATTGATTTCGAAATTCAGATCGAACAAATATAAATATTTAACAACTAAAGAGTATGAGATTAAAAAGAAAATATTTTGTGTTAAAGTTAAGATATCTATAAAGTTGCACAATAATGACAATATTCATTTAAACATAATATTTAACTTTTTTTCTTTCCACGCTCATGATCTATTATATACTACTTAAAATTTTAATAATAAATAATTTTTTATTAAATTAATATACCTAGAGGATGCATTTAGAATATTTTTACCATTATAAAAATCTAATATACAATAGTTTGTAAGTAGAATAAAGTTGTAATAAGAGGTCAACTTTATCTTATCTAATTTAGAAAATACTCATTTTATTAAATTTTGTAGAATATATTTATTTATTATGTATTATTTTTGTTGTATTTCTTATTAATAGGAAGAGTAACTTCAATGGTTCTCTTTAGTTTAAAGATTATAATTTCTATAATAAAGATCATTTTAAAGAATATTCAAATATAAAGAGTAAAATATTTTATTTAAATTCAATAGACTCATAATATTCAAATATGAAAAATAAAATATTTTATTTAAATCCAATATACTTTTTATATTTTATAATTTGTTTTACTTTTATTTTCATAAAAATTAATAGTTTTAATTTTTCTTTTCTTTTCTTTTTAACTTTTACGAGTAGAAAAAAATAAATTATAAATATCAATTAAATTAAATACATAAAAATTTATAATGCATTTATTAAATATAGAGTAGAGAGTGAAATTTGGCTCTCCATATGCGGAGAGCCAAATTATAAAATAATAATAATAATATTATTATTATTAATAATAATTTGAATTCGAGCTCGAGCTTATAAACGAGCTTGCTTATAAGCCTGCTTGTCAAGCTTATAAATGAGCATGTCCACGAATTTTATAAACGAGTCAGATTGCGAACGTGTTCATAAGCTTATAAATGAGCATGTTTACGAATTTTATAAACGAGTCAGATTGCAAGTTTGTTTGAGAGCTTTTTAAACGAACCAGACTCAAACTCACGAGTCTATTTGCGAGCCAATAAATAGTAGGTTCGCGAGCTAACGAATCAAATTCTATCAAGCTCAAGCTCGACTCGTTTAAGTTAACGAATGATTCTGAACAAGCTATTTATCGATTAGAGCTCCGAATAACTTGTGAAACGTTTGGTTCATTTATAACTTTATTAATAATAAATAGAAAGAAAAATAACTATTTCTTATTATATAGGTGCTAGAGGTCTTTATCCCATCTTTGTCCGCAATACAATTATTAGATTTTTTACTGGAGGTGGACTTCTTCAAATGTAATTCCTACTAAAAAATCTGTTTTAGAATAAAATTATTAGGAAACACATTTCTTTTCCAAGACTGAGATGATGTTGGTTTAATTAGTGCTGGAGAATCAATTCAAGGGGATCCACCTAGGAAGAATCAACTTGCAGAGGATTAATCCCGAGAGGATCAATTTAAGGTGGAGCTGCAGGTCCAGTTCCTAAAGGAAAAACATCTTCATTCCGATTTTGGTTGGATGCCATTTAATTTTGCTTGATTAAATATGAAAAAATGGCTTTTTTTACTTAAATTTTTCCTAAACGACCCCAATTAATAATTTGGTTAAAGAGTTTAACTATCAACAGTGATTTTGAGGTTGATTCAAGCTCCAAAATATGTGCAACAAAGGTTAAAAAATATCAAATGAGGTTATTTGACCGCTCACTCCAATGATTAAATCAGTATTGTAAAATGTGTATTAATTGTAAGGATATAAATATGTTCTTAAAAAGAAAAAAAATATATGTTACATATATATTTGAAATATTATATAATTCACAACCTATTAGAGCTCTCGTTAGAAAAAGAAAAGGGACATGTTGCAAATATATTTGAAATATGTTGATGGAAATTAAGTAATGAATAAACAGTAAATAGATAAAAATAATACCAAACAATTATCAAATAAGACTATATTCCACACTTCTTACAGAGTAAAGACATTTGATAATAAAATATCGACTCACTTTCAATCCACTATTTAGAAAAATTGTTAATCAACCATTTCAACAAAAAAAGTAATGTTTAAAAATCTTAATACCAGTTTCAAAATCTCTAATATATCTCTTCATGTCTATATGTTGATTGAATTTAAAGCTTGAATAAATACAGACACATTCTATTTTGTGCTAATATTTTTAATTAATAAGATGGGGCAATTAATAATCAAACACTGGCTAAATCTTAGATTGCATTGCCATAAATCAAAGGAGAGAAATTAAATGGCAAAGGAAAAAAAAAGGAATGTTTCTCACTTTGGTCTTTTTCATTTTCCAAGTTTTTTTTTTTTTTTTTTTTAAAGAGAACCCTTTCCTTATTTTTAAAGAAAAGGAAACAAATTGAAGGGCCACCAGTAATGCAAGACAAAACTCAAAATATGGTGTGTTTGCATGGATCCCTTCATGCATTTTGTAATATTATCATAAAGCATGATGTTCCTTTTAATTTGCGAATCATGTTTCATTCTTTCCACTAATGATGATTAAATAATTATATTCAAGTAAAAAGTGTTTTCTTTTTCATCAATATTTCTTAGGGAATAGCCTTTCCAACCCAACAAAGAAAAACCCAATTCTAAACTTCAATCAACCAATACAGAGAGTTTTGATTTGTGACCTTCCAAAGATCCAAAGTAATTGAAGTTCCATTGGTTTCGCACCTTTCCTTACACACCTAAAAAGTTTAACCTTTATCATTTAGAAAAATGGAAGAAGACATTTGAGGTCTAGCTTAAATGATAAAAGAGTTTGCTCTTGAAAGTTAGAGGTCTCGAGTTCGAATTCTATCCTCTACGTTAAGTAAATTTTTGTCTTTATACTGAGTATTAAAGAATGACTATCTCTATTGTGTAGTCCACGGCCAGTTCACCCTTCTATTAATTAAAAAAAAAAAAATCTAAGGTGACACTCCTTTAATCAAAGCAAAACACATACAAGTTTTGTATTGGCTTATGAAATTCTAAATGTACTAAGAAATAAAAGCTTATTTTCCTTGACCAAAAGCCTTCACGTATTGGATTCTTACAAAGTCTATCATCACTTTCCAAAAGTTTTGGTCAAAGATTCAATTTCTCTATTAGCTTCAGCTTAAATATAAATGAATCTTCAAATATGAAATCAATATAGTACACACTCACTTCTTTGCTTTACATCTTTTCTTTGTGCATTTCTTGGATTATATAATGTCAATGTTATGAGTGAGGAAAAGGGAAAAAAATTGAAAACGTTTGGCATGAAAATATACAGAAATACATTTGCCTTTTCATTGAAAGCACGGCTTGCTATTGAGTATTTTCTTTTTTAAAAAAAGTATGGCTTGCCATTTGTGAGTTGCCTAGCCAATTTTCAATTATTGTATAATTAATTAACATAGTCGGTGATTAATGATCATCAACAAAGTAATTAGAATCCCAAAGAATATATATAATTAAAAACATTTACCAAAGCAACTCCAACTATATTATAATTTAAACCCATAGTGGTAATTGTTATTTATTTAGTAGGAATTCTAGCTGTATATTATTATCTATTTAAGTAGTTTTATTAGTTTTATGTTTAATTTTAATTTTTAGGAGAGGGAGATAAAAGAGTGTCAATGATGTGACATAAATACTTAAAAGAGGTTAAGATCTGCATTGTAAAATGTCATTCCAAGCCCTAACTGGTCTTATAATTGGTGCTGTTGAATGGGGAGATAACCAGCTATACAAGGCCGTTTAGAAGTGCAAAAGTGGCAAAGTGCTAGTCCCTAACCGACCCTTTGAACAAAGAGGGAAATAACCGGTTAGAAAGAACTGGTTAGATATCGGGTAGACACTTTAATAAAGTGTTTTAATCCTATGGGACTCTAACTTGATTCTTACGAGGTTTAAGGTTTGAGAGGGTATAAAAGGTTTAAATTTAGTTAAAAAATGAAGTTTTTAATAAGTTTTAAAAATTAGAAGGTGGGTAAAGGCAAGATTTAGAAAAACACTTAAGATCAAGATTGAAGAAATTTCATCGAGATTCAAAAGTTTTTTTTTTAATTTAATAAATTTATTTATTTTTATTAATTTCAATTACATTATGAGTAGTTAAATTTCGTTTCCAGAATTGGATGGAAACCCATTAGTTCTATTTATGATTTGATTTAGTATTATTTTTTTGATTTTTGATTCAATTATCATGATTTATTATTTCTATGCTTCATGTTATTGTGAATGTTAGCTAGGATCCAATACTTACAACATATTTAGATTTAAAGCATAACAACGAAAGTTGAAGTTTAATATTAATTTTAAAAAATTAAGCAAAGGCATTAACACTTATATATAAAATTTAGATTCTTGAAATTTATTTTCAATTTGCCATAGAATGTAGAGAATTTAGGTTAAGGTCTTTGATCACGACAATAGGTAAGAAATTAACCTAAATATAGTGAGTATGACTTGAAAGAGTATATTTGTTAAAATAAGATAATTAAATTATTTTTAAAATTAATTGAGCTAGATTAAAGGAATAATTTATAGAATTATAAAAGAATTAGTGTAATGGAAACTTAATTCTATAATTTAATTCATTTCTTTATTATAATTATTTAATTTTAATTTTAATTATTTTAATCCACTTATTTTTCCATCACGCTTGAATTTTCAATCAAAATAATCAAAGAATAGATATGGCTAGCAGGTGTGGTAAACTGAACACCTTCTGAATAATCAAATGAAGCTCTTTGTCCATTGAGTGAAAGCATCCATCCCAATAAGAATGATGGCATATTTAAGTAAAAAAGGGAGTTTAATATAATTTGTTAAATATGCCATGTCAACTCAATTTTTATCATTTTTACTGCTTTATTTTTTTGAGTTTGTCTCTAAAAAATGCATAGTTTGTTTCATTTTTAAAAGATAAAAATGCAAAAACCAACTATTTTTAAAAGATAAAAATGCAAAAACCAATTATGTAAGAAACTTTTAAAAACATATAAAGAAAATAGAAAAGGAAAAGGAACAAGTAAAAATAAGTAATGTGAAACTAGCCCTAAGGGACATGTGTGGTCGTCAAAGTGCAATTAATACTTTTTAGGCAAAGCTGTGTCACCATAGATGGCAAAATAAACATTGTATAAAATCCAAGTAATACTCACTATGAACATTTCAGGCGTTTTTTAAGTGACAAAAGCGATTATTTTTAAAAAATTTCACCTTCTTATAGTATGGGACTTCACCTTTATATATCGAATGTAAAAAAATGATTATTCAAAAAAAATAATTAACATATAAATTGACCTTCACATCTAATATGTTAGTGCAAACCGATCATCGCCTCGAGTAGTTGAAAATATATTAAATTATTTGATATTTTTTTATTTACGTCTAATAAATTATGAATTATATATAAAAAATAATAATTATTTCCGTAAAAAATTAATATTAATATCAGAGGACAGTGAAGAAAGTAAAAATCGAAAATCAAGACTTTCTAAAAAATGATGATATAAATCAAATCTTTCGGTAAGGATGATGAAAGCAGGAACCATCTGCATCAATTGTGACTAGAGGTCACTACCATGTATTTTTTTATTAATATTTCTTTTTCATTTCATGTATTTCTTTTCTTTTTTTCATGAATAGAGGGAACTATAGCATTATTGTTAATGCATATAAAATTCTAATTTTTATTATATTAAAACAATTCCGTAAATTATAAGATAACCATACATGACTCATTTCTACATAACAAAGATACATCTTAAATGTCTCATGTGGAGAAGATTAACTTAGCTATCAATGTCCAAAGGTTTCGTGTCCTAAAAGAACATATTCCCCAGTGTTAATGAAATCTTGTCTATAAACCCATCAAACTAAATCTTTCCCTAATCCAAACCCAAAAGCCAATAATTGGTTCAATTTATGGGTGACCCATGTTCTGGAAATCACAAGCAGAAAATGTCACTCTCATTCTGTTGATATCATACCATTATAATTTAATCTGTAATTGCTAGTGTGATTATAACTTATCTATATTATATATAAATATATAGTTTGATGCTCAAAAAAGCTACTATCATTAACAAGAAAAAAGTAATTGTCTTCCACATCAAGCCAATGTAAAGTCAGAGAAATATTTTCCTCTTGAGTGGAGTAGGCATATAATTCTCACCCTCTTCCATTAAGCACAGAACTTTGAGATAAAACAACAATTTTTATTTATTTATATATTATATATATATATATTATGTTAGTGCCTCAAATGATAAAAATTATTCTGAGACCAGCTTGTTTAACAGTCTGTATATTAGAAATATGTTCACCAATGAATGAGATTGACAATCTCATGCGTTTTTACCCACTTCATAAATCATACATGTTTGTCACCTAATTCAAGTGGTTTAGTTTAATTACTCCTCTATTTGCTAATTGCTTGCAAAAACAATTACTAGCCAATCAAATTTTGACTTTTACTAATAAATGAAGATTTTAGATAGAGTTCTGTTTTTTTTTTTTTTTTACTTATATATATATAGGAAAAATCATTTCTCTACGGTTGCTAAGAAGGCGAAAACTCATCTAGTGTTGTTTTTATTTATTCATTAGAGGTTAAATAAATTCATGATTGTCTAATAAACACTTATTATAAAATTAATAGATTCTAACTCATTGCAAAAGGAAAAACTCAAACGTAAAATCTCTATAATTCTCATAATTAAAAATACTGATTGGATCAATTTTTTTTTAATTTAATGAAAATTTGATAGTAGGAAGATGATAATGTTTTGGTAATAAAACTTATTATCTAATATTTATATATAGTAGTGTAATACCACGTGTTCATCACCCAAAATTATTGGAGTTGTCTTTTAGTTTTAGAGTAATTCGCAAATGTGGATTAGGACATGCTTGCATGTGTAGAATATTCATTATTGGAGTGAAACATAAAGGTTGAATGTAAGAAAACCCCCGCAGTTCATCTTCTTCCACTATTGGATAATCAAATCCAGTTTTGGGATTAACTTTCTTTTTAATTTAATATTAATATTCAGCAAAGATATTCATTTGTAGCAGAACATCAATGAGTTCCTCATGTTCAGTTCTTAAAAAGATCGACTTTTCAACTTTCACAAAAAGCTATGGCCGACCTTCATTTACTTTCTTTTCTATAATCAATTAAAGTGGATTTCATTTAATAAACCAGAGGTATAAAGCAGGAAAAAAAAAACATCATTATAATATTGAAGAGCTTGAAATCAACAAAAAAACAAGCTCCAGAGATGTCAAATTCAATACAATTCGGACCCCAAAAGAACAAATCCGGTTATAGGCAAGCCATTTTTTAAAGGGAGTAAACTTGAAACCCGATTGATAGATCGGGTCAGGATTCCAAATTTCAGTGAGCAAAGGATAGCTGGATATATCCAGCTTCCAGCAGCATCCCCCTCCATTGTTTTACGATCAAAGCTTGTCCTGTCAAGCTTTTGAAAGCAAAAAATAAATAGCCAAAAAGAGGCATGGCGTGGCCAAGACAAGCTTAGAAACTGTCTCATGCGAAAGAAACACATTAAAGAAAAAAGATCCCATAAAATCCATTTTGATTACTCCCAACAACGCATGCTTAAAATGATACATAAATATAATGAAAGTGCCAAGAACATTGTAGAAATGGGATTTGATTTGTCTTCTTTCTTAATGTAAAAAGAAGCGACGCTTCCACTTCTGATTTAAGTAAATGATAAGCCCTTGAGCGCAAAGATATGTCTTATCCATAAACATTATATATCATCATCGGGCGAGGTGTCGTTTAATAATTTGAAGTTCCTTTCTTTCAACTTCCTTTAATTCTAATCATTTTTTAGAAGCTTAATACAATTTCACAGACAGTGTGCAAGATCTCCAATAATGCAACATGAAATCATCATTCATTACTGGGTACTGGGCACAAGAAATATCCAAGAACAGGAGAGAGAGAGATGTGGAGATACATTTATCACAAAATAAGCAAGCATAAAAAGATTACCAGAAAACAAACTGCAGGGAAAATAAAATTTAGATCCCCTGAAAATTTCACCAATTTGTAAATCCAATATTGCACAGTTGAATCTTCACTGGGGTCAATAATGACCACAGCCCCTTACTAATCCACCCATAGCTCAGCTATCAACCCAGACTAGTAGTTCTGAGCTGTTTTTTGTGAGTGACATAACAAGAAATTATTTACACGAATAAGAAAGGCATTTGGATGGATGACTGTTCTGATATAAACACTAGGCCTAAGGAAAACTGTACAAGTGTTCCTTTTTTTCCTAAACACTGGGGACAAAAGGGCTCCTAGTAGATAGAGGGTAGCAACTTATCCCACTTGTTTCTTGATATGCAAATTGCCCTAAAAGGCCTGATGCCATATTTGTTGGAGAGAAACATTGAATATGCGTATCAATCAATAATTTCTGCTTACGATAAATTCCCTCGGTTGAGGTTTGCAAGTGATCTGTTGCATCTCATTGCATATAGTGGAAGAATATGTATCTTAACATATCAAAGGGGATCCTTTTGGTGAGTCTTTTTCAGGGCCTCAGGTTGAGGCTTTCACCACCTCTCCAGAAAGGGGTGGTAAAAGACCTTGTCATGAATCTTATAGTAAATCTTATAGTAAAAGACCTAACAACAGGCAAGTCCTTGTCAGAAGATATATTCTCCTTTCAGACGTCATTTAGCAAATTACAAGATGTTGAAATTTCATATTTGTGAAATGTACAGTGCATATTTCAAGAAACCACAGAAAACTCACAAAATATAATCTGCATAATTTAGGAAATACTTATATTCTGATCCTTCAAGTGTCCTATAAACTTCCTCCCAATTATAGATTTGTTCAGAAAGCGGTTTAACATGAATCTTCACTTGATGGCTCACTAGATTTCTGATTGGAACTCTAAGAAACTCTTGTGCCTCGGACAAAGCCTGCATATGGTATATTGGATACAAAAATTCATATTTCCAATAAAATCAAATGATGTTGGATTCATTTGCTCAGTTTACCTTGGGATTTTTCATCAGGTCCTCATAGTATAAAAGTAAATGGCGACAGCTCTTGAAGAATTCCAAAGCTTCTGTCATGGTATGCTCAGCACTGGAAAGGTCTGATATCAAGGCGCTAATATTAAGTACAGGCTTAAACTTTGCAAGTAAATTAGCCTGCATTGAATCACAGATGGATAAGTACATAGTAAATGACTTCATAAGAAGTTGATGAACTGCATGAACAAGATTTTCTTTTCTTGCCATGAATTGGAATATGGTTCCACTCAATCAGCCTTGGTAGTATGCAGACAACAGATTGCAACTCCAAAGACTTAAAATTAAGTTATACAATCTTGACATATTCAAGCAAATTCCAAATTGATAAAGTAATAAATGGAATTCCTTTATACATTTTCATAAAGTTCTCATAACGACAGCAGACTAATTTTTAGCATAAAACAGCTAATAGTTTTATGCTTTTTCTTTGTTCTCGTGTGGGATTAAGGAACTTCAAATGCAAGAAAATTGTGACAGAACCTAGAAATAACACTCTAAACAATAAGGGTGCTATATAGTATGTACGCTGGCCACATGCTATGTTTTATGTTTTGAGTTTCAATGTAATCCAAGAGATGACTAAACTTCCTAAACCAAGTTGCAGAGTAATAAACTGATAAAAACATTGATTAATGTCAAAGACATCTTGTTCTACTAGTCTTATACCTATTCTTAATCTGCCATGTTAGCAACATCTTGTTCATATTGTTTATTCATATCCAGAAACCCAATTATGAAAAAGAAAACTTATTCAACTGGTTCCTTGCATTCAAAATCATTTGTTTAAATAAATTGACTTCATTCACAAAATATCTCCAATCCTTGATGCTCGTGTCTTTGAACCAATGCAGCATTATGAGCACCAAGCATACTAGTTATCTAAGATTCTAAATTTCTTATCAATCAAGAATACTAAGGAAAACGCATTTATGCAAAACACAAAGGAGGCACTGCAGTTGCCTGCTTTGATCATGATCACTGCACCTCAGTCTTGCAACTTCTGTATAGTAGCATCTTAAAGAAATTATCGTGCCAAGATGTCTGAAACACTCATGAAACATTGTGGATAACAGAAGTCACGCTGTGAACAAGGTTCACTGAGAGAGAGTGAAGTGAAGTAGAAGAAACTACTAAGGGGTTTTCCCAAAAGCTCAAGGCCCTTAAAT
Organism: Ricinus communis; assembly: GCF_019578655.1. Lineage (NCBI taxonomy): Eukaryota > Viridiplantae > Streptophyta > Magnoliopsida > Malpighiales > Euphorbiaceae > Ricinus > Ricinus communis. The sequence continues at coordinate 5,751,033 of NC_063263.1, read as the reverse complement.
AGCACTTTTAACTGAAATATGCTACCATTAAAAAAGGTATGCCTGATAAAGTGACAGCATCAAGAATGCCACCTCTTGATATGGGGTATTTCTCTTTTCTGGCCTAGTGGTAAATTAAATGACTTGTAACAAAAATACATAGAAAAACATAGAGAAAAGTGTCCACATCAATAAGATAATCTCCCATTCTTAATTGGTATCTCCATTTCCTCAAAAGCATCTATCTTATCATCACCAAACAGAAACTACTGAACATAATAAGTACAAAATTTTAGTGGTTGCTAACGGAGGCAAGATCAAACATAAAGATTGGCTTGATTGCTGCTGGTAAAGAGTACAAGCCTGTAAGAAAAGCAATCCAGCTGAGGCCTAACAATTAGAAAATCAACTCAATTTGGTTCATGCAAACCTTCGATAATAGGACATATGAGTTTCAAGAGAAAAGTTGATGAGCTTACAACCGAGCAAGAGAAAGTGTTGTGTTTATGATGCAGATAACAGAACATACAATGGAACTGACAACCAATACCATGGATTAGGCAAGAATTTACAGAAGGTACGGCCATTTGCAGAAACATGAGCAAACACATGCAAGGAGAGTAACAAGTAGACAGAGAGAGACCTCTTCCCTAGTGTGCACATGAGACTTATGGGTGCCATTAATTTGCTTTGCATCTCTATCATAGGCATTAGCCAGCACAGATACAAGCCTCCGCAAAAGATTTTTCCGAAAGAGAAATATTACAGACACGCCCTTCTGATTAAAATAATCCATGATTTCTCTGTGATAAACCATTACACCCTGAAAAATAGTTTCACAAAATCCAATAATTATCCCATACAAACAATTAGATTGATCTTAGATCCTTCAGTGGAGATAACAAAAGAAGCATCTTAATTTTACTTGTGCAGAAAAATTTACCATACATTGAATATTAAACAGCTCAACATCATTTATTCAGGAGAATATCTATATTTTTGAAAAAGGAAAGTTGAAACCTATCTGTAACCTCAGTACTTCATTTCAGGAAAA